>NW_027223753.1:88900698-90150698 GCF_028538775.1 Myotis yumanensis | reverse complement strand
GGGAAGAAAAAAGTTATTTGTGGGTTTTTTTGTTTGTTTGTTTGTTTTTAAATATATTTTATTGATTTTTTTACAGAGAGGAAGGGAGAGGGATAGAGAGTTAGAAACATCGATCAGCTGCCTCCTGCATACCTCCCACTGGGGATGTGCTGGCAACCAAGGTACATGCCCTTGACCGGAATCGAACCCGGGACCCCTCAGTCCAGAGGCCGACGCTCTATCCACTGAGCCAAACTTGTAAGGGCAAGTTATTTGTTCTATTCCTCGTAGTTAAATACTGAAAAAGGCTGAGATGCAATGTGACAAATTCTCCTCCATCTTCATCTCCACTAAACCTAAGACATTTATTAGAACTGAATTTTAAAATTTTTTAAAAATCTCTTCCATTCTAGAGGGAAAATATTGTGTGTCACTGGTGCACTCTGCAATAATGGCTAAAATTAATCTGTTGAAGGTCTGTGCAATTCAAAATGCAATAGACAGGAGCTCTGGCTGCTCCTAGGCTTTGCAGCCTTTGGCTTCAGAACGAAGACTGCAGGTTGGAAGGTGATGATACAGCATAAAACCCAAGGGCCACCTTTTGTCAGATCCACTGTCAAAACTTTTATCTACAATGTCCTGTGGATATCAACTTTTAGGGAAATGTTATGTTTTAAAAATCAACTCTCCCAAGTTTAGCTATAAATCCTATGGTAATTAAAGATGAAAAAAACATTTCTTTTTCATTGATCTCATTTGTCTAATAAATGTCTTAGGGACTGACAGCTCAATCAATGCTTCCAATCTCCTGAAATGAAAATATCTTTCTTTCATGAGCTAGATAAAAATGATTTAAGTAGGTGGAATAATTTGGCTATCTTAGTATTATTAACTGAATGGCATTATCATCAATGTTTGTTCCCTCCTGTGTTATTTATTTCAAGAACAACCTGGGATTGCTGCAAAAAATAATTTTATTTCAGTAAAGATTATGTTTATAGAGGTTGCTCCCATTTACCCTTTGAATAATAGTGTAAATGTGAGGCCAGGGGCCTTCCTCAACTGAAAGTAGATTTGATCTTCTTCAAATCAGAGCATTCATAGTACATTTAGAGCATTCTTACATAAGATAATCACACAAATTATAATTACAGAAGAAACATAGAAAATGTCTTGGTGGTTTAATAAGAATAGTTTTGTTGGCATTTTTCACTTGTTGTTTATTATATAAACATTTGTTAAACTATCATTATGTACTAGACTCAATGCCAGAAAGGTGAATAGCACCGAGGCCTGGAGTTCGTGCATTTTATAGATGGAGAAGTAGACACAAATAAATAATGCTGATATACATAATGTGTGCAAATGCTATAGATGAGATAGATAACTGGACCCTAAGTGTGTAGGAACTGGGGATGGGAGGAACCTAGATGACGTATATTCTAAAGCAGCACATGATAGCCACTGGCATCATGTAGCTATTGAGTACTAAAAATTTTCATGTTTTTTTCATTTTAATTAATTTGAGTAGCCAAATGTAGCCAGTGGCTACCATAGTGGATAGCATCATTCTAAAACAATAGTTCTCAAGCCTTTAGCCTGCATCAGAACCACCTAAAGACTTTCTGAGTTCTGATTCAATAGATCTGAGGTAGGGCCCAAGAATTTGCATCTTCACAAGCCCAGGTGACTCTCATGCTGCTTGTCCATGGATCCCACTCTGAGAAGCACTGATCTCTAAGGAATCGTGTCCTTGGCAGTCACCATAGGGCTAACACTCGTCCTTTGCCATGTAGACTTACTATGAAGTGGGCTCCAGAGCCCGCACTTCTATGGCCCCTTTGGAGACTTAGTAGGGTCTTCAGCAATGTGTTCACACAAGTCATAATTTGCAAAATTGGTAAAACCCAAGATTGGTTAAGACCACCATCTGACAAACTCTCCATCACATTCCCTCCCCTATTGGCTGATGTGGAGACGCTAATGGCATTTTGAGAATGGTGCTAAGGGGAGATTAATTGACTTCCTTTTAGCTGCCTAGTGGGTATATTTTTGTGGTTTCCAGTTGCATGCATGTGTAGAACTACTGCAGCTGGTTCTTATGTAAGAATTGCATCAAGACTGCTCCTATCAACTGCTCGGTTGACCTGCTGGCACTGAGGTGAAGGTTCATTGCTTTACAGACTCTCCATACCACCAAACAGAAGTATGTGGATTGCAGGGGAGAAACAAGGTTTGAAATGGAATCTGTGGGATGTTTTCAGTCATTAAACATTTATAATTGTAAGTGGGAGATTCAGTTCCTTATAGACACCTATTGAAAATGGAAATTCATTCTTACAGAAATGTGCTTGATTCAGCTAATACAATATAAACAAACCATTTTCTTTTCTGTTGTTGTTGTTGGTTGTTTTTGTGTTTTGTTTTTTTTTAAAGAGACAGATATTTTGAGAAAGCTATTTTCCCAAAATCTGTTTTACTTGCAATTTGGCAAGAGGTTTTGGAATGTATAGTTTAAAAAGTGAAAAATTATAGTTTTTTGTAATTTATTTTGATATTTAGATATTTGTTTTGATCATCATTAAATTTATTGAATCAGCTAAAAATAAATGGAATCTAAAACAAAATTCATAGAGATGAGCAGTGTAATTAGTAGAAATTATTCTGATATTGAGAAGTAAGTGGTAGAAATTTTTGTCTTTATATTAAACTTAAAGTAGTTACTCATTATGTTGAATGAAAGTAAAGAGTAGGCTCTTTTGGTTGTTTGAAATTCCAATTAATGAAGAGAAGTAAGTCCTATAGAAAAATGGGAAAACATTGAACTCTTGTTGATTTGTCACAAACCACTAGTAACAACAAAAACCTAAAACTCATAAGAAGCCATGAAATGAAGGCCTGGTGACAGGATGGTTTATAAGTGTTTCTAACTCAAATTCTTTCTAGAAATTGGTATACCAAAAAAGTTGAAAAGTCCTCAGTGCCAGTTATTGTAAGGAAAAAACTCAGTTGATATTTTCCCAAATTTGACAATAATCTTAAAATTTTACCAGAAACAAATTGGGAAACTAATTATTTTTTATAAACTATCAATAATTTAAAACAACAACAACTTTAATCAATGATGCTAGAAGAGGCCCCTTGATTCACTGTCCCACTATCTGGCTTCTGAGGACTCACAACCTGTGGACCCACTGCCCCACTACCCACAAATCTGCCAGCTCTCATGTGTACAATCTGGTTCTGCCAGCGCCACCTCTATGAAGACAGTGATTCAACAGCTCCAGCTAGAGGCCGGGCTCAACTGTGTGAGAATTTCCCAGGCACCTGCAGATTGGAAACAATTTTGTCTGCAGAATGCTCAGTACGACCCCCTGCTGATGTGAGTACCTTCAAGTACCAGTCCCTTTGGACCCCAGAAAGGCTGTTCTTTTCTGTAGTGAAATGAATCTTTGAAGGTGTTCTAAACCACTTTTCATGAACTGCTGAATATTCAAAGAGAGCTATGTTTGAAGCCTGTACAAAAAGCTTGCCCTATAACATGTGCCATACTACAGAAACTTCTGCTTTTGTCAGTCCTTAACATCTTCCACTCTAAATTTCATGAATTTCTATTTCACAAAGATGATTATTTTATATACACTGTCAACAGCATACAAATGAAATACTAGGTATAAACAACAACAAAAATAATGCTAGAAGAAAGATGAAATTATCTTCCTAAAATTGTCATCTGAAGAGAGTGAAGTAAAAAAGACAACAAAAACCAAAAAGCTAGGTGAAACAGTAGTTAGAGAGAATAACCAGAGAATTAACTAATTGAAATGTTATTTTTATAGATTTTGTGATGCTTGTGGTGTCAGCATGTTAAACTTAATGATTTAAAATTGAATAATATATTATTTATCTTATCATTTGAAATATTAATTTGTGTTTACAAATTATTTTCTTCAAGAGGGCCCACAAATCATGAAAGTGTTATGCTCTACAAAACCTGATTTTGCCCCTGGCCTTCTCTTAGTACTTATGAAGTGAATTGAAATAATGTTCTATAAGCAAATGGACTTAGGAAATGCTTTCTCTGCTATGGCACCCACAGTGCCTAGTTCGTAGTAGGTGTTTAATAAAAAGTTGTTAAAGAGTAAAGCCCAGGAGTGAATAATGGTGAGCAATTATCTGAGACAGAGCTACATGTGTGGGGTGAGGGGCTAGGGGACAGGTCAGGAGGAACCTTCTTTTTACACACCCCATTTTGCTTCTCCTCAGTTATTCAGATTTATTGGTCCTGTGAAGCACATTCTGCTAGATTCCAGAGGCCTAAAGGTTTACATGACAGCCCCTCAAAAGGCTCTAAGTCCAGATGAGGGGACAAACTTATATAAAATAGTGCCACTGGGATGGTGAGGTAGCCTGGTGGACATCAGAGGAGAGAGACCACCCTGGGCCAATGTAATTGGTACAAGTTCATAGAAAAGTAACTCTGAAACAGAAGAAAGGAGTCGTGGGAGAAGAGTGGGACAGGCAAAGGGTGGAGATGGGAACTCACGTGGCCTGCTTGAAAGGGGACAGAAGGAAAACCACTTGGTGTGAATAGGCAAGTCCTGAAGGGGAAAATTGGAGCTTCCTTGGGAAAATCAACTATGAAGGCCAAAAATACCAAACCAAGGGGCTTGGCACCATCCTAAGCATAGAAAAGAACATGCAGAGGGTTGAGTTTGGGAGATGAGTGTCCAGTGGGGTGCAGAACACCTTGTCCCCATGGCACAGAGGACGGCTTGGAAGGAGGGACTCCAGACAGGGAGACCAGATCAGAGGCTACTCCACCAGCTCAGGAGCAAAGGAGCATAGCTCAGGGCTCAGGATGTGGGGACAATAGCAAAGGAGGATGGCACTGAGGCACAATATAAAAGAGAGAGACTTGGGGTTTTGCTTTATTCTGTTTTAACATTCATTGAATGCCTAGTGTGCAACAGATGCTTTTTCATGAGCTACTTCATTTAATCCTCAAACTGAAACTGGAACCAAGGATTGACTGCCTGCTGCCCAAAAAAAGCCAAACTCATGGAACAGGTACTGGTGAAAAGGGAAAGAGGTTTATTCAAGTGCTGGTCACCTGAGAAGATGGGCAACTCTTGTTCCAACGCCCATCTTAGCATCTCAATGCAGTCAGGGGTTTTTTAGGGGGGTAGTTGAAAGAGGAAAACTAAGGAATTCTGTCAAAGTCCAGTTTCAAAATCCAGTCTTCAGATGTTTCACTGTTCTCTTTAGTGTGTGTCAGTGTCTGGTGTTTTATTTCTCTGTGGGTTTCATTGCTGATATCTGGGCACAGGATGTTGAAGGCCTGGTCAGCCATGAGCATCTGCTACACCTCTATGGTTGAGGCCAGCAAAAAGAGGAACTGGAACTGCTGCTGCCTGCAACATGCTTACATATGAAACTATTAATATTTTAGACTATAAGTTTTATTAGTATATTCTTATTTTTAATTCTTGGTTAGTTAGTTAGTTAATTACATGTGAAGTTTTTTTATACCCTATACCCTGTTACAAACTACCTGGAAAAATGGAGGCCATCATCCTCATGACATATGTAAGGAACGTGGGGCTCAGTGAAGTAACATTTGCCAAACAGGCAGGATTCCAGGGGTTCCCCGTGAACACATTGTTTTCAGCTCATGCTCTTTCAACTCATGGCACAGCCCCTGAGAGGGGAGACAGTGGCAGTGTGCAGTATGGAAACTGAGAAAGGCCTGCCAGAGAGCCAGTTGGGGGAAGGAGAGGAATGGCTGATTTTAACTGGGATCTTTTGCAGGAATTGATTTCTATTTGAACAGCTGGAGGACAGCTTCTTTTTCCTTGTTTTCCCAGCCTGACAAGTATTTTGAGCCCTGAGACTAAGACAGAATCACCCTGCAGCTGTCGCTGACATTTTTAAATCTGTTCCCAGTTTGAATTAAGTAAAGTCCTCATTCTTGGATATGAAAGCTATTGCCAAAAAGGTTGTAGAAAGCAGTTTATTTCAGCTTTTTCTCCGTATTGCAACTGACCTTCTAAATAAAAAATGTGCAATATAAACAGGCCTTCCTGTCTCCAGTGAAGGAAAGTCTAGGAGGTAAGATCCAGGGCCAGCCAAAGTTCCACCACCACATATCTAACTCCAGAAGAGGGGTTCGCTCTGCCTTTCTGCCCCTAGAGCTAGGCCATGGTCACACTTGGAATTAAGCTAATACAGTGTGATCATAATACTGCTTCCACATGCGTGTTCTTTGTCTTCTCCAACTGTCTGAAGCTCAGTCCTTGAAGGAAATACTATCACGGGGGTATGCTCAGGAGAGAGTATTTCTCCTGTTCAATAAGGAAAGAAATACGTATTTTCACAATTTACAGTTTAACAAAGACATGTTTATTTATTTAACTATTTCTTGACAAGTCAGTTTTAATATCTTACATTAATCTTCCAAAGACAATTCACTACAACTGCAAAACATCCCCCCCCCCTTGCAAAAAGAAAAATTGCTGATTAGCCACTTTAAATTTTCCTCTTCTATGGAAAGTGTGAACATTAAGGAAACACAAAAATGGTACTCCTACAACAGGAAGCTGATTTAAAAACCCTGTAGGCATTCTTTAAGGTTTGAGGAAATGAAATAAGAACTTATATGCATATATGCATAATCCGTGGACACAGACAATAATGTGTTGAAAGCCTCGGGTGGGACAGGAACTGGGTGGAGGGAGACAACAGGGGACACTTGTAATACTCTCAACAATAAAGACAAATTAAAAAAAGAAAGTAACAATCTCCACTTGCACCATCTAGGTGGATATTTTTTAAATCTTTTTTTAAGTTGCACAAGTGCTATGTGGTCACTGGAAAAGCGACAAATGTCATAAAACATAAGTCAAAATATCCCTTCCTTTATTGTCTCTCACAAGTTATTCTACTGTTGTGAAAATTACATGTAAATATTCTGCATAAAATTTATAGTACATACTCCAGGGATAACGTGAACTTAGACTGTGATGCATTGGATCACTCATGACTCTGTCACTATAAAATGGCCCTGGTGTCGTCACGTCAGCTCAGAAAGCAGTGCTTCTGAAGTGCCTGCCCCCAGGCATGAGGAGGTACATGAATCATTTTTACCAGGTCTCAGCAAAATAAACAAAATAAGGATAATATCAATGTCAATGTGAGGCTGCCAACTGTCTTGATTGTAAAGAACCTTGTTTTAATATAAGAATGTGTCTTTCTTTCATTTTTTTTTTTTTGGTCATTTCTCTAAAAACAATTATATCAATAGTAGATGATAATTTGGGATTTCTGCTTTTATGCCATTTATTGCAAAACAAGAAGTTTAGCAATACTAGTTCAGCTTATTTTTAACAACTTTCAATATTTTTAAGTGTACAATTAAGTGGCATCAATTACATTCACAATGTTGTGCAACCATCATCACCATTTTCATATTTTTTTCATCATCCCAGGTATTCTGTAACCATTAAACAGTAACTCCCCATTTCTCCCTCCCACAGCCCCTGGTAACCTCTATTGTATTTTCTGTCTCTATGAATTTGCCTATTCTAGGAACCTCATATAAGTGAAATCATACATTTATCCTTTTGTGTGTGGCTTATTTCACTTAGAATAATATTTTCAAGGTTCAGCCATGTTGTAGAATGTATCAAAACTGCATTCCTTTTTAAGGCTGAATAATATTCTGTTCTACATATGTACCAGTTTGTCTATCCATTCATTTGTTAATGGACTCATTGTCTTCCCCTTTTTGGCTAATGTGCATAATGCTGTTATGAACATTGATGTACATGTATCTGTTTGAGTTCCTGCTTTCAATTCAAGTGCTAATGTAGCTAATGGCTAGCCTTCTGGACAGCACAGCTCTACAGCAACCACTAACATCATAAAACAAGGAGGGAGAGGTAAAAAGCCAATACAAAAAACGTTTTACATCAATGTTAAAGGCACGCTTTGAAATTAAATACCCATTGCGTTTTGAAGTTATTTATTACCAGTTCTTACAAGCTAATATCTTTTTAAAGTATGATACTTTGTGAAACACTGTGTAATATGAAGTGAGAATTCTCGTGATCCATCCACAATGTGTTAATATGTGTTGTGACCTTAGAAAAGAGACCTAATCTTTCTCATTCTGCATTTATTCCTTTACCAAATAACTTCTCAGAGGTGGGGCCAGAATAAAGTCACCACCCACCCCACCCAATCTCTCCCTTACTGGGGCAACAGAATGTTGTAGTTAAGAAAATGGACTTGAATATTAGGCCCAGGTTTGAGTCTCACCTCTGCCATTGTGTGACGTTGAACAAATTACTTAATTGCTATAAACTTCAGTTTCTTCATCTGTATAATGGGTATTATATAATACTTACCTTAAATCCATGTAAAACATGGATTTTATCATCTTGGAAGCCTTAAAATATTAGTTTTTTTTTTATTATTATCCACCCCACTAACTCTAAAGACCATGAACTATGAGGTAGACACCATTCAAGGCAGCAGGGATTCAAAGGTGAATAGCAAAGGCCTTTTCTTCAACAGAGAGGCCAGACATGTGATAATCTGACTGACGGAAATGGCTATTCTGAGGCTGAAGTAAGAAAGTTCAGAGAAGTGAAACCAGACAACCAATGGATCTGGGCTGTCTGTCACTACTTCAGTCAATTAAACAGAGACGGGGTTGAATCATACACAAGGGTTTATTCCAATACTACCAGCAGTATGGAAGAGCAACAGGTCATCAACAAAAGTCTGCTCTCCAACACTCCATAAGACAGCTGCTTATATTGGATAGGACAAATATTACAGGGGGAAGTAGGAATTACAGGCATGGGGAAGTAGGCAATGCCAGCTGGGGTGGGACTCCATTGTTTGGGCAATAAGGTTATTAATCTTTCCATTATATTAGGTAGTTCTTGAATGAGAATGGACCACATTCCAAGGTTGACTCCCAGGTTCAAGGTTGACTTCCAGGTCTGAGGTTGACTCCCAGGTCCCAGTGGTATGAGAGGTATACAACTCCCAGCCAGGTTAGAATGGTTAATAAGACATGATTGATATTTCTTATAACTATAGATAGTCCTCAATATTCTATTTTTGCCTCTAACAGAGCCATTAGGGTAACCATATAAATGTTGCTATGTCAGTGTTCGTATTGTGATGTGTACTCTTTTTTTTTTTTTTAGTAAAATACAGTAACCAAGGAGCCTGGAAAAATTATGAATATCGTTCTGATTCAGTTGAGGAGACAAAAGAAGCTAGGCAGATTGGGGCAGGACCATGGGAGGAAGAACCCAACTAGGCGGAGTTACTAAGTAAGACACCCTATTGGGTGGGGAAAGAAGGGCGTGCTCGGGAGGCACAAGCTGTAAAATGTATGGATATTTCTAAGACAGGCAGCATGCAGATAACCCATCACAAGATAGTAAGGCGCATAAACCAATTCCAAGGATGTTGCTAAAGCAGAATTATTTGAAAAGACCAATCAGGAGCTAGCAAGGCTATCTCTACCCCCTAAATTAAAAGGCGTGAGCTTCCTCTCCCCTCTCTCTTCTCCCAGACTTGCTAGGATCTTGAGTTGATGGTAGGAGATGCACTCCCCTGCACCTACATGGCTTATGGCCATGTGGGCCTCCACACAGTACTAATAGACTTAACTTGGATGCTGACCTACTCCCAATGCAACATGGAAAGGAAGCTCTGGACACTGGTCTGCTCCTGGAATCCCAGCTGCACCTTTTCCAGGACTGGCTTCTCAATATACTTCGGTTCTACTAACTGTTTTTGGTCCATGACTTTATTCTTCAATTTTATGAGACAAATGAACTTGGACTCAACCCCACATTTTGGTTTCATAGTTGTTCTTTCCAAAAAACATTAGGCTTTATTCTATCAGTGAACGGGAATAAATTATTTCCATTTAACTTAAAAGAGCAAATTCTACTCGTTCACAAAGAAGCTCAAATCTTCTGAATCTTACTCAGAGTTGTCAGGAAGTAGTATTTTACTGATAGTTTTCCTTATCAGCATCCTTTCACAAAGTATTGTGCTCATTTATGGGACCCAGCTGCTAATTTACTAGAGAATTATTCCCTAATGAGGATTACCAGGTTTTTAGTGCCAAATATGTAACAAGCACTTTCCATACATACTCAATCTAGGTTTTTTTTCAAACCCAAACCGTGGGTTTGGTGAGCTTCATTTTACAGATGACTCTGTGACCTGCCAAGGTCACATGGTGGTCAGAGGCGGGACCAGAACCCAATTGCCCCACCCAACTTCTCCCTTACAAGCTTGCTCTTCTAGTGGGTGTTTAGGAGAGAGCACTTGTTGAGTAATGGTGTTTCCTATATGTTCAAAGTGTAAGGAATTGGTCCCAAACCTTTGGAGGGCCTCCAAGGAGACAGCACACTCTCAGGTGCAACAGCAACAGCAGAACAGCAGTCCAGGCCCAAGTTCACTGTCCAGAGTGGCAGCCGCAGCAACAGATCCTGAGAAATCTCCTGTTTCCACACAACTTCTAAGGTAATCATCACAAAGGTGAAGAAATTACCCACGCAAATATAGTATCTTATCTAAAACACTTTTATTTGTTTATGTATATTATCAACACTCTTTTATTAATAGCCTGCATCCTCCTCCTAGTAAACTTGAGTCTCAAGCATTTCTCACGGCAGGCTTTTCTTTACCTGCACCAGCTCATAACGGCATTTATCCAAGGATAAAGAGCACTGTGCAAAGAGGAGGTAACAATAAATGTTTGTTAATTAAATTCTCATGAAGATCTAAATTTACTCCTCTTACTTTCCATTTCTTTTCTTTACCTTTGATATCAAAACAGAAAAATGGGCAATAGCTATGCACAGGCATTTTCAAAGGAAGAAATACAAATGATCAATAACAATAAGATGAAAACATGTTCAACTCTATTTGTGCTGAAAGAAATATAAGCAAAACAATTTTTAAACACTAATGCCTAACTGCTGGTGGGATTGTTGTATCATTACTGTGTCTAGAAACAATATGGTAGCATGTATGAAGAGCCTTAAAAGCTGGTAATTCTTTTCACCAAGTATTTCACTTTCAGGAGTTTACCCTGAGGAAGTAATCATGCCTGCCTGCACAAAAATACAGCAACAAGGAGATTTGCTGCTTCATTATCTCCTCCTAGTTTGCTATTAATAACAATCTAAATTGATTAAATAAATTGTGGTTAATCCATGCAGTAAAATACTATAAGTCATTAAAAGTCATGTCATGGAAGAATTCTAAGTGACTGGTGTAAGTGATGTAGCATGTTACAGTATACGCAGCTTGTACAGTGTGGTCTGAAAGGATATTTCACAAAATGTCAATAGTGGTTTATCTGGATATTGAGACTACAAGTGGTTATTTTCCCTCTCTCTTCAGCTTCCCTGCCCCATCTCCTTGCAGGAAAAGGTTGTCCTGTATATCTCCCAAGTCCTTCAATTAGAATATATTACTTAAGAATGAGAAGCAAAAGGAGAGAAAAGGAAACTGTAATACTCCTGTGAAAAGATGACATCACACTTTGTTAACTATGTGGGGATCATAGACTCCCTAGTGATAGAGAGCTGCTTGCTTTGCCTTACTGTGCTGGCCCACTAAGCCCAGAGGTAAAGTCACCTCAGCTAAAAAGACAAGCTTATCGGACCACACCCATCCTGTTTTTCATCCATTCAGACTAAACTATTTTACTAAATTCTTGCTATGTGCTAGGCACTGGGCATACAACCATCAGGGGGAAAAGGAGAGAAAGAGAAAGAAGGAAGGATGGGAACGTGGGAGGGAAGGAGGGAGGGAGAGTTACTGATTAGTATAAAGGAATCTGACCTTCACTGAATAATGGCCTGTGAACAGTGCTGTGAAGAGATGAGGTCCCCCTGGCACAAGCTCAGTTTAGGGGAGTTACCCTCTTGGTCCCTCCCCCCCAGGCCGCAGGCTCCGATTGCTAGATGGTGAACTGGTGAACGGGGAACCATGGGGAAGAACCGGGGTGGCGGGGTGGGTGGCGGTGGGGCAGGACTGGGGACTGGTGAGCGGGTCGAACAGCTGACCTTTTGGTCCCTCCTCCCGGCCTGCAGACTCAGATAGATCGCCAGATGGCGAATGGGGAACTGGGGTGGGTGTCAGTGGCAGGGCGGGACCTGGGACTGGCGAACAGGTGGAAGATGGCCCTGATCGCACGCAGGCTAGGCCTCTAGTAAGAATATATTTATGTGCCACATAAGCTCATCCAGTTAGCCACCTTTCCATGGGGTGGAGGGCCTGGCTTTGGCTAAAGAGCAAAGCATGCAAACTAGATTCCTGAGAGACTCTCCAGCCTGTCTCTCAAGCCCCTCCCAGGATCTGGTTTCCTTTAAGAGTAAAAGATAGTAAAAAAAAAAGTACCATTTATTGATTATTATTGACTTTTGCGAAGGTAAAGAACTTACAGTCAGAGAGGTTATGTGACATTCCAATACCACACAACAGAGGCAAGATTTCTGCCCAAGCCAGCTGACTACAAAACCCATTCCACGTGCACGGCTCCTATATGCCCCAGCACCCAACTTCCCATTGTGGCAGTTCTCTGACAAAGATGCCTACTCCTTGAAGCTACAAAGGCCAGTCCTGTCCATCTCTAAGTGGTGGGGATAATTTGCTTTGATCTCACTAGATAGGAGGATAAGCAAACATAAAGGCTCAGTAGTAAAGAGGCTGTTTTCTCTGGGGTCAAGAACCTTGGATTCTGGAGTCTGTCTGACTTTCAACTTGGCTTTACCAAATGTGTGATCTTGGACTAATTTCTAACTGTGCCTCAGTTTCCTCATTTTGATAATGAGGATCATCACAGAACAAGTTCAGTACCCTTTCACTGAGATCTTTAGTACAGATCTATTTAAAACTCAGAATTTCTTGATTTTAAAAAGGTAATAGCGTTTATATTTTATAACACTCCAAGTGGGGTCTGGTGCAGGGTCCATTGCTCATTAATCAATCACATTAATATTTTTGCAGTGAAACAAATTAATATTCAGTTAGGTATAATAAAATAAGTCTCTAAATTAAGGCTTTAAATTGATGAGACTATACAGTTTAGATCAGATTTTTCCAGCAAAAGAATGTTTAAAGACTCCTTTTCCAAGACTTTGGGATTTCAAAGTTGTGGTAGCAGAATGATGGTACTGCACCTATCTTGCAAGGTTGTTTTGAGGATTAAATGAGTGAGGGAATGCATACTGAGTGCTTAGAAGAGTGCCTGGCACGTAACAGCGGTCCAGCACATTTGGCTATTCTTATTTATTCCAGGGAAGAAATAAACAGGCTATTTCAAAGATTATTATTTATATGTCAAAATTACTGCTGAGTTAGCTTACTACTTCAGGGAGAATTCTAGATGGATCCATCCCATAGCCAACACCAGGAGAGAGAAGTCAAGAAAATGTTCTGAGTTCTGATGCAAACAATGGGCAAGTTATTTCATTCCAACCACCACCTGCCAGTCCAGCAAAATATGCTCTCCAACAATGTGGCTCAAAGTGACTCATGTAAACCCCATGATGACCAGCTGCAAATCTGGAACTAACCAGAGTGGGAGGTACATACTGAAGCCAGAGGCAAGGCACAAGCTACAACGGCAAATTAGGACTCCTCTTCATAGCACGTAAAAGAACTCTCTTCATTCTGACCACACTTTTGGTTTCCTTCCTAATGCTTATCCTTCAGCTTATCAAAGTCATTTCAATCTTAACAGAATGAAATCTTGAGAACATCTCAATCTGGAGAGAGTTTTAGCTACAAGTTGCTAATTTGTCCCAGGCGGCAGAGAAAATTTAGACAGTGTACATAAGTCCTTTCAGACTACCAGTGATGGCGAACCTATGACACGCGTGTCAGAGCTGACACTAGAACTCATTTTTTGGTTGATTTTTCTTAGTTAAATGGCATTTAAATATATAAAATAAATATCAAAAATATAAGTCTTTGTTTTACTATGGTTGCAAATATCAAAAAATTTCTATATGTGACATGGCACCAGAGTTAAGTTAGGGTTTTTCAAAATGCTGACACGCCGAGCTCAAAAGGTTTGCCATCACTGGACTAGACCCACCCTCTCTGAATCTCAGAGCAGTTTCTTGTGCCTTAATCATTGGGAAACTCGTGGCCATTTTCATCATTGGGAAATTGATCATACTAATCTATAAAGCCACTTCTTTCTTGGCCCAGCATACCTGTTCCCCAAGCAAACAAAAATCATTTCTGTTGGTAGTTCATCATAGAATTTATGGCCCCATACTTTTCATATGTCCCCAGAATAAATAAACAGGAATGTTAATAAATGGAGCAATAATAAGGAAGTTGGAAGAGGCAGTATCTCTAAAAATGTTCTTAAGAGGAAAGACTTGCTAGAGTTTATCTATTAGAACAGTTACTGGAAAGCTCTGACGAACTACCAGTCTGGGCAAATTAAAAGGGAGGGGCAGTTAGTGTATACAGGCATGCAACAGGAAGCTGAAAGGATTTCAGAAATCTCAGTTCAATTTTCTATGTGAGAACCAAGCAATTTTCTATGTGAAAACCAAGAAGTGAAGTGTCTTTTCTTTTACTAAATGCTTTTACTAAACAAAGTTTTGATTGTCTTCTCCCACTAGAAAGTTAGCTCTATGGCAATCGGCTCTTTGATCTGCTGGACTCCTGGTGCCTGGAATTGTATCTGGAATGTTGGAATTCTTAATAAATATCTGCCGAATAAATGAGTGAATTAATCTGAAGCAGGTAAATAGATGACATTTTTCTTCTTTTCTGTGGAAAGCAGACTGTTTCTACACTTTTCTATTTTCTTTGCCTTGTTCTCTGCAGCAAGGTCTAGTCCATCCAACTTCCTCATGTGGAGCCGCTTCCCTCTTACCCTTTTATGTTGGACTCTTGCCCTCAGAATCTCACCTTTTATTCATAAAGTCTCTTCTTAAACATGAGTTTTCCTCTTAAGAACATTTTTAGTGACAGCCATCCTGATCATAACGTTTTTACCTTTCAAGAAAATATAGACACTGTCCCCAAGCAGAACTCTATGCAAGGAGAACAGCTTGAAACATGGAGGAAGAGGATTAGCAAACGAAGTAGAAGAGAAGTCTGAAGGAGACCAGAACAGCACAGCTTCTGTAAGGTCCTGGGAGTCAGGATCAGAGCCTGACAGTACTAGTATGTTTGACTGTCATTTGCATCTATAAGGCCATTTTCAAAATAAATATCATGAATTTGTTCTAATTTTATTCTATGGTTAGGGAACAGGACATTATCAATAAACTCTTCTGTGAACTCTACAACACTTCTAGCTGAAGCACTCCTCAAGCCAGTATGGATTGATGGAACTAGTGAGCCATACTGATGATTTCAGTCAAATCCTGCTTTTCAGGATGCTGAACTCCTTCCAGAAAGTTGCTCACTCCTTACTCTCCTTTGGCTGTGTTATGTGTTTTACAAAATGTTATGCGTCATATAGAAAAAGAACATGTTGTTTATAAGAGGATTTTTAAAATTGTACACTCTGCAAGAGGACAAATTCCATAATCTAGGGCAGAACTCTCAAACTGTGGCCCCAGCCCCGCAGCATCAGCAGCATCTAGGAACTTGTTAGAAATGCAGGTTATAGGGCCCCACCCCAGACCTCTAAGTGGGGCCTGCAATCTGTGTGTTAACAAGCCATCCAGCTGATGCTGATTCCCATTCCCCCCACCCCCAGGTATGAGACCACGGCTGTAGCATCACCACGCCTCCAGAGCCTCTCAATGGATGGTCCCTTTTGAACATTTCTGGATGCCAATGCTATCTCTGAATTATGATTCTTTTCATTGCCAGGTCCTTTGATTCACAAATATCTGTGGCCCTATCCTCATATGCCCTGATTTCCTTACTAGTAGCCACTCACAGCTCTCTGCCAGCCTGCCTGCTCCCTGCTCTGCACCCCTGGGCCGGTCTGCTGGTGTATTGGTCATGCTGGGCTCTGCAGGGTGGAAGGGCTTTGCCTTGATTGCTCTCCTCACTCACTGTTTAGATCTCTCTCACAGCCTTAGAGACCTCAAAGGTCCCCAGGGAAAGCTGCCATGGCCTTGTCCTGGAACTACCAGAGATTAAATGCTCCCCTGGGCCCACAACTCTAAACATTGAGCTTCTGGCTCTCACCTGAGCTCTTGTTCACAGCATAGCTGACCTCTGTTCACACAGACCACACGGTGCTATCTTGTCTCCTCTTAGAGCAACTCACCCTCCTCTTCATCGGGCCTCAACTTTCACCCTGAGTTCTTAATGCATCAGAGAGCTTATTACAACACAGAGTGCTGGCTGGACCCCGCCCAGAGGTTCTGATTCAGTTGGTCTTGCATGTAGCCCAAGAACTTTCATTTGTAATAAACTCCTGGTTGAAATTGATGCTATTGCCCAGAAACCATACTTTGAGAACCACTTTTGAAAGCCAATACCACTGTACTTATTTGCAGATAAGTACCTAAAAAAAAAAAAAATCAATTCAGACCTGCCCCAAATGACTAGTCTCTGGTGTCTCCAAAAAAAATGGAAAGCATCCATCAGCTAAGTCAATGTATTTATTTGTCTTTATTGGCAATTACATTCCACTTCAAAAACAGTTTTAAGGTGACTTTAATTCTTATTTAGCCATCGGCAAAAATTGTCAATTTCACCTACTGTGCTTAGTGAAATGCTTTTTCTCCCAGGGGAAATAGTGTTCTCTGTTGCTCCTAAAATCTGCCTGCTTTGGCTCTGACTCCAGTTCTCTCCAGCGAAGGTGCAGTTGGGTGGGGGTGGGAATCAATGTTCAGAAACCTTGCTGTCTGGAATCAGGGCAACAGTACTGGGATAGGGAGACAGAATCTTGGCTTTGAAAAGAAAGTGAGACATGACTTTAACAATCTCACCAATGACCAAACCAATTACATTCCCACTCTTAAAAGGGAGGCCCTCACTTCCCCATCTTCCCCTACCCCGTCCACCAAGCTGAACCAGAAATAGCCCACAGCTCACTTCTCAGGGCGACTCCCTCCCCCTCATTTTCAGAGACCACATTTGCAGCTTCCAGAAAAAGGCTCCGTATTAGCAGCTGCACAAGTCCAGAGAGTGGAGCTGAAACCAGAGAGAAAAATGCCAATAGGGCAAAAGCCTCATTCCAGATCCCCAATGCCGGATGCTGCCTGCCAGAGCCAGCCAGGTCCAGGGTCCACAGCCCGCGTGAGAAGCCTGCAGGGACCTGGGGCCTGCTGATGGAAAGCACAAGGTGGCCTGTGGCTTACCCACCCTGAATTCACAGCTCCACCTGGGGTGGGGACTCTTAGGCGGGATGTTTTGCGGGGATCTGAGGCATAAGGCCACACACCACTTCCTAGTTTCTCTCTGTGAAAGCAGAAAGTCAACATCCAACCTACCCCCCACCTAGACTAGCTTCTCTCTGATTCAAGTGCCAGAGGTCCTGGGGGAACAGTATTCAAATGCCTCTGCTAACGGACTGTGCTACTCACAGTGGTTCTCCAAGAGCATAAAATATGAGAAGTGAAACTGAACATGTCACCCTTTTAATGAGGGGAGAGGAAGAACCACCCTGAAGGCCCTTCTTATTGGGCCTGTTATTTTTCCGTTGGTCACACACAGGCTTGGCCCTGCACCATGAAGGGTTTCACTGCTGCCTTCCTCATCTGGACCCTGATTTCTCCCAGTGGTGGTGACACCCCAGCCTGGCCCACACACACAGCCTGCAAGGACTCAAGCTTGGAAGTGCTCTACCAGAGTTGTGGTAAGGTCTTTAACTATCCATCTGTGGCTCAGTGGTTGAGCATCGACCTATGAACCATAAGGGCACTGTCTGCTTCCTGGCCAGGGCACATGCCTGGGTTGGGGGCTCGTCCTCGGTGTGGGGCATGTAAGAGGCAGCCAGTGTGGGGCATGCAGAAGGCAACATAGTGAGATATTTCTCTCTCTCTCCCTTTCTCTCTGAAATCAATAAAAATATATTTAAAATAATTAAATAAATATCCATGTGTGTTTTAGGGGAAATTAAGGCCCACAAACATGGGCTACTATAGCACTTAGTTGGGGTGTGTAAAGAGTGAGGGAATTAGTGGCCGAACACTTTCTCCACTTGCAGCAGGTCTGCGAGGGCCATTTGGAGCCCTTAGGAGAAGGAAGGGTGGGGGTAGGAAAGAGCCTGAATAGAGTGACAAAGAGGATGAGAAAAAGACACTGAGAATCTAAGTATAGAATCCACTAATCCCACAGAGCCTGAAAAGGAACCCAATGACCAATGAGTCTTCAAGTCATGAAACCTCGCCTCTGCAAAATTAGGAAAAGCTGCTTCCAATCCCCCATCCCCTCCCTCAAATTGTATCCTTGGATAGTCTGTTTAGTTTGCAAGTTGAGTGAAAAGATCGCTTTGGCTAAAAAGGAGGTTTCTGTCCTTCTCGTAACACTTCCAGAGCTTCTGCTGCAGTAGCATCGCTCATAAGTTAGGCAAAAACTTACCTTGCAGTATTAATGCCTGGGTTTTCTCTAGTGCTGCACATAGTAGAAGGGAATGAACCCTGGTGGTTACCCCAACAGGGCAAACAGATAAACCAACAGAAATTGCAATCTAATGAACAGAATGCAGGAAATTGCAATAATCAGTGTCTGAACCAACCCTTTGGGGTTTAAATTAGTCTATGAGGGCGACAGCACACCCTGGATGTGGTGGCTGAAACTACAAAAATTGTTTGGTTTCTCCTGCGGCC
The DNA here is from genome assembly GCF_028538775.1 of Myotis yumanensis. Lineage (NCBI taxonomy): Eukaryota > Metazoa > Chordata > Mammalia > Chiroptera > Vespertilionidae > Myotis > Myotis yumanensis. The sequence goes on along the minus strand of NW_027223753.1, from coordinate 90,131,907 downwards.
TCTCTCCTGGGCTTGCAGAGGCTGTCTTCTCCCTGAGGCTTCGCCTGGTCTTTCCTTTACCCACACAGTCCTAGTGTCTCTCCCTTCTTATAAGGACACCAGTCCTATTGGATTAGGGCTCATTTAAGCTTAATCGCCTCTTTAAAGGTCCTGTCTCCAAATACAGTCATATTCTAAAGTACTGATGACTAGGCTTCCAGATATGAATTGGGGAAGGGACACAATTCAGTCCATTAAGGGGGCCTGAGTGGGGAGAAATGAGCCTGGCCTCAGGATCATCTCTTGAATGAAGATTAGAGAGATGGGCTCATGAAAGGGCATGGCATTGTGAAATATGACACTTTGGAGATAGACTGTGGGCAAACTGTTGTTTGGATTGAAGGAAGTGGAAGGAGATCTTGCTAAGCATCTAAGCTGGTGTACTCTACGCTGGGGAGTAGTGGAGATGTTATGAGCAGATAGCCGATCCCTACAGCTGCCACCCAAGGAGATGACCGTCTGGACCTCTTTGAGGCAGCATCGACTTAACTTTATTCCTTTAAAAGAAGGAACATGGAACATTAAAGTGTAGAGGTTTTTGGTTGTTTTTTAATGTAAAAGAGAATGAAAGGCTGATGCTGGTATGTTGATCTCATTACTCTTGCTCTTCCCGTGGGAATGGGATGCTTTCTGCTGGCATCTGTTCATTTTAGGTGCAGGGTGACAAACAAGGCTTGAGATGAATGGACTGCTCAGGACTCGTTTTCCCAATTCATCCTCCCATAAAAGTTGCCATGGCTGGTCCAGCTCCCTGACCAGCCTTCAGCTTACAGCTAAGCTTGGTACAGCCTTTCAAGTTGCTGCCAGGAGAGGCAAGAGGGGCAGATGAATCAGGGAAAGAACAAGAGCATAGCATTTGCCCACCTGGGGATAATGCCTCCCTCTGCTCCAGGAATGTGGGCACAAGCCCTGATCTGGGCACTCAGAAAAAATAAATGGGGGAGATGCTGTTTTTGTCCAAGAATAGTGGGGGTCAAACAATTAAATAACAGGGTAAGTGTTCTGTATTAAGGGCTGGAATAGATGCATGCGTCGTGCAGCAGAGGACATGGTAGCTGGAGAGGGTGATGTTGGGGAATGTCTGGGGCAGGGTCACCAAGCTTGAATTCAATCTTAAAGAAAAATACGAATAGTAACTATAGCATCTCATGTTCCTAAGATTTATATGTGCCAGGGACCAGGCCAAGTGCTTCCTATGTGTTATTTTATAGAAGTGCTAACTGAGGGTTAGAGATGTCAGGTAATTGTCCAAGGCCGCTGCACAAGCAACAGTGGCAGAATAACATCCCTGTTGCACGGAGAAGATGTTGAGTAAATATTTATGCAATTAATGAATTGATCCGAGGCCTTTCTGACTCCATAGCTATTGCTCTTTTTTTAAAAAAAGTTTTGTTTTATTGCTTAAAGTATTACAAAGAGTATTACATATGTCTCCTTCCCCCCCCCCCCTTGACATTCCCCCGGCCTCCCCTACCCCCCAGTGTCTTATGTCCATTGGTTATGCTTATATGCATGCATACAAGTCCTTCGGTTGATCTCCTACCCCCCCTCTCGCCCCCCCCCCGCCAACCCTCCCCAGCCTTCCCGCTGTAGTTTGACAGTCTTATAGCTATTGCTCTTAATGTCCTGCTGTCTATTGTTCTGCCTGATGCCAAATGGAATAGAGGTGGAGAAGGAAGGAATGGCATGTGTGAAGGAGGGGCATGTGACCAGGCACAGAGTTAAGAGCTCTAAGGAAGGGCTGGAACATGAGGGGATGAGACATGAGGTGAGCAATGGGGTCAGAACCTGAGTGTGATGGTTAATTTTACACATCAACTTGATTGGGCAAGGGAATGCCCAGATAGGTGGCTAAACATTATTTCTAGGGGTGTCTGTGAGGATGTTTCCAGAGAGATTAGCATTTAAATCAGTGGACTGAGTAAAGCAGGTCGCCCTCATCAGTGAGGATGAATATCTTCCAACCAGTTGAGGGCCTGGGTAGAACAAAAAAGCAGAAGAAGGGAGAACTCACTCTCCACCTGACTTCTGAGCTGGGCTGTACCTCCTGTTTGCAGCTCCCCTGGTTCACACTTCACCACCAGCTCTCCTGGGTCTCCAACTTCCAGCCAGCAGATCATGGGACTTCTCAGCCTCCATAGTCATGGGAGCCTGTACCTCATAATAAATCTCCTCATAATAAATCTCCTCATAATGAATACATATGCATTATATATAATATATCTCATATATAACATGTATACATTACAGATGTAATTCCATCGGTAATGTTTCTCTGGAGAACCCTGACTAACACACCAGGGGATCCAGACAAGGTTGGGCTGCATCCCTCTGGCAATGAGGAGAATGCATTTTGGAATGATCCCTCGGGTAATAGGTAGGAGCATGGGTATTAGATTGAAAGTTGTTTAGGGCTAGATGCAGACTTTGTGCCTAAAGAATCAATAATTTAGGAAAGAAACTATAGGAGCTTGAACCAGCATCATTTTAAGAGCTTTAATATCAGAGGGAATCTTTGGTTTACTTGGTGTCAACAGAAAGGGAAGCAGAGTCCTGGGAGCTTCTCAAGAGACGGGCCCTGCTTCATGTCTCCATAGCCATTGAGCTGCCAGAGACCAACGGGCTGCATACTCCCTCCCAGATGGAGATGGTTTCCTTTCAGATTCTGGATTCACAGTGGGGCAGCCGCCTTCCCTCCCCCCAGCCTCCATCCCCAAGGCCTTCACATTGGTAACACAGTGCAAAGGCTACATGTGTGATGCCTGCCCCGCCCTGGTGTTTAGGGGCTTCAAGAATTCTAATATGCGTGTGCATGTGGGAGGGTCAGCTGACAAAACAAAGGATCCATTGTTTTCTGGGTTTACTGTTTCATTTTTTCCCTTCTCTTTTTATTTTATAATTTTAGTGGGAATGGGAAATCTTAGGCTACAAACTGTTTTGAATAATACAAAAATCCTTGAGATGAAAGAACCTCATAAGCACTCACTGGACTCTGAACACTGAGCAGGAAGTGAGCAAAACTGTCTGAAAAAACAGAAGTCCTGCCCTGTCCAACTGTTAGTGCTACAGTAAAGAAAAGAGCAACAGTCGTTACGAAAGCAAAGGGGGAACAAAAGCAGTCAGCAGCCTTTCTATAGTTAAATCATAAGAAAATTTGCAGGCCTAGAAAAAGCCCATGCACATGCCACAAATGTCCACCAGTATGTTTATACACTGACTCTATCACACATGCAGTAGATTCCAAAAGTACAAGATGGGAAGATGAACTGCCAGGGAGAGAAGCAGGATAAGGAGAGAGAAAACAAAGTAAAAAATAATGCCAAGGTGGTTAGGACAAGCACAATAGATGAGGCAGTATAAGGGATAAGATCTTGGTGTCTGGAGTCAGCAAATCTCATTCCAACCCTTAGGCAATATTCTTTAAGTCACCTGCTCTTGAATATACAAAAGGTGTATGAGTCTCCTGTAGTTGCTGTAACAATGGTGGCTTAAAGTGACACACATTTATTCTTTTAGAGTTCTGGAGGTCAGAAGTCCAAAGGCAGTTTCCCTTGGTCAAGGTCACACTGTCTTGGGGAGAATGTCTTTCCTTGTCTTTTCCAGCTTCTATAACTGTGTGCTTTGCATTCCTTGGCTCACTGCCTCTTCTTCCATCTTCAAAGCCAACAAAATAGCAGCTATCACATTCCTTTCTTCTTCATCAAATCTCCCTCTGCCTCCCTCTTATGAGGGCACTTGTGATTAGGATAATCTCACTCTCTGAGGATCCTTAGTTTAATCATAATTGCTAACTCTCTTTTGCCAGATAAGGTAACATTCAAGGGAGAACATAGATGTCTTTGGAAGCCATTCATCATCCCTCTACAAAAGGGATAATAAATTAATCTACTTCTCAGGGCTGTGGGAGGATTAAGTGCAAAGGATTGCATGAAAAGTGCTGAGCACATACTGCATGCTCAGTAAATCTTTGCTGCTCATGACTTATAAGGTATTTTATAGTCACTAGAGATATTTGACTATGAGCTCTCTTGAAACCAAGTGAAACAAGGACATTGCAATATTGCAAGGTAAAACCAGTTTTTAAGGGGATGTCCAGCTTTTTCTGCTACCTGGATGTGTTATGAGAGAAAGTTCTTCTTGGAGAGATGGCACCCTGGACAGCATCTCAATAAGAGATTCCACAGTGACTCACATTTGTTGTTTCTCATGATGCCCTTTAGTGTGGACCAAGTGCTCATTACTAAAACGCAACTCAGGATCAATTTTGCAATGGGCCACAGTGGAACCTCGCATGTAGGCAGCACTTACAGGTCTGGATTACTCAAAGGAACAGCCTGTAGGACTAGATGAGCTGTATGTGCCCCAGGCAAATCAGCCATAAATACCATTATTGCTGTCATTGTTGTTGTTGCTGTTGTAGGAAGTGGGCCTGTGATCCATCTCCAGCATAGTCAACTTTTAATGGAAACGGTTACTGAATTTCCCCAGGGTAAACAGAATGTAGGGAGGAGGGAAGAGGATATAAGAACAAAGAACTGTGTAAGTGAGCCAGCATCATGGTGGAAACCCACAAGGCGCCAGCCTCAACTAGACAGGGAGAGGTGGACACAACTAGAAAAAGCCTCAGCCCATTTTTTTTAAATGCCCTAAGGGGAGACAATAAGACCTAGGCAATATATGAGGAAACTCTTAGCCCCCTGGTACTAAGCCTATGAGGAACTGGAGGAGGGACTCTCACACTTCGGGGATGAATAGGCTGTGATTGCTACTCCATGTGTGCCTATGCAATCTGACACCCACTCTGGAGAACGTATTAAAAGTCTTGTTTTCACCATACTTCTGTCTCTGAGTTTGTTATTTGAATTCAGACAGGTGAGCATTTCTCACACTGTTATGTGATTCTTGATAAAGATTGGAGAGGAGAGATTTTCTTCAAGAGCCTTGAGTGTAGATCTTAATGTTGTCATTTAACATGCTTTGACATCAACCAGGCAGAGCGGAGGGTCATAAAAAGTAAGGGACCTGTGACACACGTCTAAATAGCTTCCTGTCCTCTTTTTAATCTCTCTGACACTCACAGTCAACCTGGCCTTTTAAGAGGCTCCTTCCTGGGAATTGTGTAGGACAGGTGTCAGCAAATGAAGCCCTCAGGCCAAATCCCAACTACTGCCTGTTTTTGTCTGGCCTAAATGGTTTTCTAAGAATGGTTTACACATTTTCAAATAGCTAAAATTTTCAAAAAAGGAATAATCTTTGTAGCATGTGAAAACTATATGAAATTCAAATGTCTGTGTCCATAAATACGTGTCACACTCATTCATTTATGGATTGTCTTTGACTGTGATCGTGCTACAGTTGCATAGTTGAGAATGTGACTATTCCTTGGTCAAGATTAGGAAGGAAGCTCTTCACCAGATCAGAACCCCAAGTTCTAGGTCTCCTGGATAAGTCTAGCCATAGAGAGGCTGCATGGTCAAGTGAACTTGACACCTAAACCACCAGGATTTCAAGGAATTTATAGGATGCCTTTGAAAGAATCATCATGGCCATAAAAAATCTCCTGCTTCTGCATAACATTTTACAGTTTACAAAGTCCTTCCATTTATAAAGTGCCATTCTATCCTTATTAACAGCCCTAAGGGGTATGTAGGATGTTTATCTCCATTTCCCAGGTAGAGAAGCTGAAGCACATACATATTAACCATCTTAATTAAGTAACATACCTGAGCCATGATACAAACCTGAGGGTCTAACTCCATGCCCAGTGCCTTAAAGCTGGGTTGTGGAATTAGAATAATGAACAACTCATGACATTTGATCCCAGAAACACAGGATGGGGACAGAGAGAAGGCACAGCTCAAAAACTAAGTTTTTGGGTGAAGAGATAAAAACACAAGTATTCTGTGGACTAGAAAGGGAAGGAGAAGGAGAAGGAGGAAGAGAGGAGGGGAGGAGGAGATTTATCCTCTGATTTAAGGATTGCCCCATTCCCTCCAACCTCCCCTCTCTGCACACACTCAGAACTTGGCCATTTTGGCTCTTCCCAGCATGCATCAGGCCTACAGCAGCCACAGAGAAGCACTCACATCTATATTTTTCAGCCATGTGTACCAAGTCCTCCTTTGTTACAATGGTGTCTGGAAATAACATCTCCCAAATTACAATGACATCTACCATTGTCTTATCAGTAACAGCATGTTTTTCAATCAGAGCCCTCCTGTGCATGCTTATTAATCCACAGGAAGCCCTATGTCCCCCACACCTGACAGCAGTTTCCTCTGTGGAGAAGTTGGTGAGTGGGGAGGGGGTCACAGCAGGAGCCCTATCTCTGGCAGTAAGTTGAGGTCTGTGGGTGATTCCTAGGGGGGCTGGCCAGCCGCCTGGGAGATTCTAGGGTCAGGAAACCATGGCATCCGGTCACAAGTTTCAACTTTGTAACAAACACCCGCTCTCCTCTCTTTGAAGGTAAACAGTCTTGTCCATATTTGCCTGAATAGGTTTTGTGCGTTGCCAAAGTTTGCTGCAGGGCAGGTACTTTCTCTGACCTCCAAAAAGTCCTTAATTACAAAGTCAAAGTCAGGTCTGGTGCACCTGGATAATCCATCAAACAGGACAATTAGTCAGACTTTAAGATTGCAAAGCAATGCAACATCTCCTCCAAAATAAAGGGTAAGCTGCAAATGGCCTAGCTGCATAGCAGAATGAACAGGCATGTTGATAAAATGTTCATAGGAAAATTTCTTCAAAACTTCCCTGGGAGGAAAAGGAGAGAGAAAACACCTGCTTTTCTCAAACCTAATTATTCTCAAACCTTATGCTCCTAAGTAAATGGAGCATAAGACAAACCCAAAAGAAGCAACAACATTGAAAAATAGTAGTAATAGTGGAAAACATCACTGGCCAAGTAGTCCTTTAGCAGTACTTTAAAATATTGCACACAGAAAGCATTTCTCTCTTAGTTTATTTTTCAAGACTAATAGGGATATAAATAAAGTACAATGAAAGACAAGTAGACAAATAGCCAAAGAAACACAGATGCAATTCCAAAGGGTTAACCTTGGGTGTGCAGTATTAAAGAGTGTGCCGCTTTGAGCAGATGGAGGCCTTTTGGCCCACATGTAAAGACAGGAATATAATGTGTGTGTGTGTGTGTGTGTGTCTGTGTGTGTGTGCATTTTAACATTCAGATGCAGATTTTTATAAATGGGAACAGGAAAATGTTCAGGCAGAACAGGAGCTGGAAGAGAACAAAGCTTGTAGGTGTGTTTCTGCTACCAAGTCACTGGGTTCCTCCCTGCTAATTCTCCCATCTTTTAAAAAGAGATTCGGAGAAACTTATCAATAGGGACCTAAAGAGGATTAAAAGCTGAGAGTCTGGGATTCTAAGAGGCCTCTTCTGTGCAGACAGAAAATGTGTCCCCAGGTCTTTCCATCCTCAGGCCAAATCCCGATGGGCAGCTTTGCTCCTGTTTTGGAGGAGGATCTTTGGAGAGGAGGAGATGGAGGAGGGCTGGCCTCCAGCTCTGCAGCTATTTTTGTAGAAACTATGACACAGAAAACACATTCCCAAAGCGTCTGCCAGTGTGAAGACCTGGGCGTGGCTTTGCACTCAGGCAGCAGAAGGGGGAGAGTGGGGGGAGCAAAGCAAATTTTTTTCTTCATGCCAAGAAAGGCACAGGTGAGAGAGCCCCTTCCCAGCCCCAGCTGTGCAGCTGGAGCAGCTGGCAGAGCCTGCAAGCACCAGGCTCCAGGTGACAAAGGGGTGACTTGCCCAGGAACTCTGTGCCATCTGGGTTGGTGTTTGGTCCTTTTCTTAGATTCCTTGTAAAGTGCTATCCCAGGCCCCTGACCCAGTGGCTTTGTTCTGGGATCCCAGAGAAGCCACATGGGCATCGGAAGACGTACTCTGGGTTTACCCGGGAACAGCTATGTGCATATCCATCTGAGTGCAGTCAACGGGAGCAATGCACGGTCAGCTCCTTTGTGTGGGATCCAGGAAGGCATCGGCGTCCCTTTCTGAGAGTCCATGCCGGTCCCTTCTATTGTCTCTCTGCCTCAGGACTCGGGTGAGTGGTAACCACCCAACGGCTAGAGGAGAAAGAAAAGGTTCCTCGCCCAGAAGGTGCTGCCTCAAGCACAGTTTGTACTTGAAGATTCCTTCTCACAGGCTGCCTGCTTAGCCAAAGTGCTGCCTGTGGGCTCCCTCATTTGAAGCCTGACATCTCCCCTTGATGGCCAGGCAGGAACTACACCAGCCCCATCGAGAAATCTAGAACCTGGTGTCCAGGTTCCCATGGCCTGTCAGCCAGCAGACTCCTTCCCTATAGCTGGGAACTTGCGTATTCAAAAGGCTCCTGTTTATGGTCAATGGAGTCTTCCTCTACTGTATTAAAAATGTGCCTTCACACAATTAAACACTACTTGCATAATTAATAAATGAAAACTGTAAATTAAATTTATTGCTGACATACATACATTGGTCACGAATTTATTAACATAGCTTTAAGCCTTTAATCTAATATAGCAGATTGACTTAAATCCCTTAAATGCAGGCAAAGCACACACAAATTATCACAATGATTATTCTGTTTATTACCTGTTTCTTAAACTAGTTTCCAAATATTAATAACATGGGTTTACATTTACTTCTTTATCATCTTTACATTGATTTTTGTTTTTACCTGTTTTCTAATGTTCCTGGGGTTATAGTAATACTTAGTTCCATATTTCCTAGGTGTCTCGTGTACTCTAGACCAGAGGTGAAGACTGTCACCTCAGACCAATCAATTGATTCTGGGCTTGGTTAGTCAGCAAGCTCTCTTTACTTAAACTAGACCTTTTACACCAGCGGTTCTCAACCTGTGGGTCGAGACCCCTTTGGCAGTCGAATGACCCTTTCATCTAAGACCATCCTGCATATCAGATATTTACATTACGATTCATAACAGTAGCAACATTACAGTTATGAAGTAGCAACGAAAATAATTTTATGGTTGGGTCACAACATGGGGGACTGTATTTAAAGGGCCAGAAGGTTGAGAACCACTATTTTAAGTCCTTTCCTTTCAAAAGTTCCCGGTATCCTGGTGCTTTTTCTTCAGATGATGTGTGTTTTGCTAGGTCACTGTGAGGTTTCTTATTGCTCTGGCATTATTACCCATCAACCTGGTCTGTCAGCAGGAAACTTCTGTCTGCTGTGGTGAAGTAAAAAATATAATGAGAGGAGTTATTGAGAGGAGTTGATAAACTTTGCACAGTTGAGATCGATCTGTACAACATTTAGCTGACTCATCATCTTAGGAAGCTCTTTCTATGTGTATATCCTATGTGATCGCTGCTGCTGATTTGACTCTTGTCCAGCATTCTATCCAATTTTTATGTGAGACCACCTGAGCTGATCAGGCCTTCTGGTCTAGTTTTTTCTGGCTCATTCACAGCTCTTTGTCCTTACTCCTTCCTACTTACGAAGATAGAGAAAACCACATAGTTCTCTCTGGCCTCTCCAAGGGCTGGAAACACTCTAAATCTCCAAATAACTAAGCACAAGGCCTCATGCTCCTCTAGTGCTTAGGATGTGACCCAACTTCCTTCCTGTCATTGTTCAGGCTGCATCGCTCAGAAACGCTTGCTAAGTAATTATTAAAAACAGAACCAGGAGAGATGAGGTCTTCAAGAGCCCCAAACAACAGTGTGGCTTTCTTCCTATTCCCAGCCACTGCCTGGCATGGCTAACGCCATCTGCTCCAACCAAAAGGAGAGAGAAGTCCCCAGTGGTCTCCCCTGCCCTCCCTACTCTGAGTCAGAGATGAGCATAATAGGCTACATTAGCACTGGCTCGCAGTCTGTTTACAAAGCTGTGGCCAGTATAGACAGTTACAGTTCACGTGGCTGAGTAGCTGCAAATGGAGGAGACGGGAAAATGTTCCAGGGCAGGGCGAGGTTGCTGGAGACATTCTTGGAAACAACCTTACACTTTGTAAGACCGAAAGATCAGTTTCTGACAGTCAGCCTGTGGCCACCTATTGTGGTACTGGATGCTAGTTGGTTCTGGGGTGGGGGCTGTTACATAGCCATCTATTTCTCCACAATCCTAGCATTTGCAGGCATGTAGGGAGAGTCAACATCCTGCCAGTCCCAGCCCACAGTCTCAGGGCAGACGGAGGACCTCTTACAGAATTGGGAGGTGTTCTTGCCAGATAGAACCGCAGGGCTAGTCCAGGCATCTTGTTCAGAAGAAACTGAGACACCAGGCTAGAGGGCACAGAACCTGATAGGACCCTCCCAGCAGCTCTGCTTCCTCTCTCAGCACAAAGGCCATGAAGTGAGTTCACCAGTTTCAGGTTAAAGATACCACATCCACCAGAACCAGGCCTCTTCCCCACACCCACATCCCCCAAGTGCAAAGGATCCTCTTTCTATGCAGCCAGTCTCTTAAGGTGATCTGCCCACATCCCTGCTTGCCCAGACCCTATAAAACAAGAGCCTTTGTATATGCAGAACCTCTGTGAGGGCTCATTGATAACATTGAGATGACCAACAGTTCATAAATGTATTATCATTGCAGATTTTACATAGAAATGACAGTTTCATGGAGTAGTAAAAACAAGAGCTTGTTTAGATAAGAGCTGCTTTCTTCTGTGATATGAGCCTCATTTGGGTTTCTAACAATGTTTAGAAAACAAATAACCAAGACAGAGAACAGCTGACAAAAGTATGACAGGTGACTCGGGTCCCTAAAGCCCTGAAGATCGATGCCAGCAACCTGCTTCTCCTGGTCTTTTCTCCATGTGAAAAAAAAAAAAGCTTGCTCAGGACAGCCAACTTGAGCCATCAGGCAAATGCCCAAATCCTTCCACCCTCTCCTCCCCCGCCACTGGGGTCAGCTGGCAGGGTCTGGGCTGTAGATGGAGGTTATTCCAAAGGGAAGTACTAGGAGCCTCAACTCTCCAGAGACCCGAGGTCAGCCTGACCTACACTGAGCTGCTTGAAATCCAAGTGGAGTGGTAAGTCAGCAGTAAGATTATTTTTCCAGGGTGAACAATAGCTTTTCTACCTCACACTTGGCTATGGTTTTAACTAAGTTAAAGGGCAATTTTTGTGTGAGTGTGTACATTAAAAAAAAACCTAAGGAGAAAATTGCCAATGGCTCTTGGTTTATTTAAACCAGTGATTAAGCAGAGCACAGACTTGTTAGTTAGTATCAAGTGTCCGAACAAAAATGTGCCTGAGGTTTTAGAGTAGTGATTCTCAACGTGGGGCACAATTTGATTTTTAAGGGGGGCAATTCAAGAATGAGTTATTAACAGTGAATTTTTTACATTTCTTAGGATTCTAGGGGCCTCAAATACAGTATATAAATATATATTGCGACTTATTTATGCATTTCAGTTCTCTATTATATGTTTTGAAACTTTATTTGCTATTTTTTCATGTCACTGCATATTATTATTAATTTTAAACAATTTCTTAGTGATTTCTTCTTCAGTACTTCAACTGTCCTTTTGTTCTTTTATTTTTCTCTTTCATGGATGCTATGTTCTTTAGAAGCTTGTTTAGACCAAGTTGGTGGCCTTTTTAGCTTCCTGCATCCTTTTAGGAGTGCACTGTTTGAATAATAAGAATTATATGTCACAGGGAGGCCATCAGGATTTTAGAGATGTTTAGGTGGGGAATGGCCAAAAAAGGTTGGGAACCACTGTTTCAAAGCGAATAACCAAAATCATGAGCAGCAGGCTGCCATGCAAGCACTGCCTGCTCTCAGGGAGTCAGCATGCTGCCTTCTTGGAGTGTGGACCTTCAGAGTTCTAGAAAGCAGGACAGGAGAACAAGCAAGAGAGAGAAGGCCGCAGTTACTTCCTGCAAAACTTGTACACCCATTCCAGAAGATGCAGAGCAGGGGTAAAAAAAAACTTCAGATGCCACCTTGGCTGGTATGGCTTAGGTGGTTGAGCACCCTAAGTCACCCAGAGGTCACCAGTTCAATTCTTAGTCAGGGCACATGCCCAAGTTGCAGGCTCAATCCCTAGTATGGGGCATGCAGGAGGTAGCCAATCGGTGTTTCTCTCTCTCTTTCTCTCTCCCTTCCTCTCTCTTTAAAATCAATAAAAAATATGTATATGTTTTAAACCCTCAAATACCCTCCTGGAAAAGGCAAATTATGAATGAGTGGATCAGTTGTAATATACAATAGAAAGTGACAGAGACAACAGCACTTGCCTCATCTCTGGAAGAAACTATTCCTCATCCCCATCTGATCGTCATGAGAGCTTGTGGGACCTTTGATGTCCAATCTCCTAATTTTTTAAAAATGAAACTAGAGTTTCTAATCCAGACACACAACTTCCTAATTTATAAGCATGGCAACTAGTCTAAGTATTATTAAAGTTTGTGAAGGCTAACAAAATATATCTGAAAGCTAAAAGCATCCCATAGGCTAGCAGTTTGCAGCCTTTTTCACCACTCAAAGCATCTCTAAGAAACCACGTTACACTTCAGTTTTACCATCACTATCCTCTGTATCAGAGTGATGTCCCCACATAAATCCCTGAGCATGCCAAATTATAATAGTTAGGTATCCACGTATTCAATGTGGAATATCCTTACTGGCCCAACAATCAAATACTCAGGTGTGTACACTCCATGCTATTTCCATCTCACCCAAACACCTGGAATAGCTAATTAGATTTTGTGCCAATTTTGACCAAATTTATTAGAGTGTTTTTTGCCACCTACAAATATCATTAAAATGTACATTTCTAAAAGATAGCAAGAAAGTAGAAAGCCTAGAGTATAAATACTCAAAATGAAACTATTTATTAGAATTTAAGATGAATCTACATTTAACACCATATAGTCAATACTCACTATAAATTAGAGGAATTTGGTTTAAATATTAAGTTTAGAATTTCTTCAGAAATTGTCCCTGACATAAGAATTAAATATAAATTTACTTGAGGCAGGATCCTAAGAAACATTAACATAGAGTGAAGAAGTGAGACATGGAAGTAAAGGAAACCAATCCAAGTAACCAATATGGGCAACTGGGGTTTGGTCCTTCTGGGGACCTCTGGGAGAACCTGTGAAACGTAAGTTCGAGTGGTCAAGATCTGAAGGGAGAAGAAACTGTAGTATTGCTCTACCAACTCTTATCAGCTGTGGTTGTCCGTAGAGATGCTAACTCCTAGCACTTTGCTTTGACTGTGATGGGAGCAAGCTCACTTCCACACCCAGAGAAAGCCCTCAGGCAGCCATTGGTGTTTGCAAGAAGAAGGCTTCAAAGAGAATGAATGGCCCTCTGCAGTGTCCTTGTGTGTTTGAATCTCTGATATGCACTGATATAGCTCCCATAAATAGGACACTGGCAAAAGACAGACCAATATAGCGCACCAAAAATGGTCAATGCTTCAATTGAAAATGTATGGAGTGGGCAATCTCCTGGTCTACGTATGAAAACTGTCTTGCTATGAGATATCTGAAAAGAATGGGTAAAGTGTGACACAAATCTTTTAAAAAGCTTAGCTGAGCCTGCAAGAAAGGATGGTTTCCAGGAGCCAAAACAAACTGAAAGCCCAAAACAGAGGAAAGCCAACATGGAAACTGTGTCTGCCCGCAGTAAAGGTGTGTCTTCATGAACCATGACTTAGGCTTCATTGGCTGTGTGGCAGTCTGGCAAAGGTGTCTTATGCTGTGCAAGATGGGAAATGGATTCCTCCATGAACCTCAGACCTTTAAAGAGTTGCATCCACAATAAAAACAAATGGATAAGAAAAAATATATACTATTCCACAAAAGTAGAAGACAAGAATGCTTATGTAACTCTACCTGGCCTCTAGAGAAAATAAGTCTTCCCTGAGAATTAGTAACTCCAGACCTGATATCACATAGGTCTGGAATCCAAATGTATATTGTCTTCACGATCCAGAAAAGTCCAACCCTAAGAATTAAGTTAAAGTGGTCTTGATTAGGAACACCTGGGGAATATTGGCATAAGGAAATATGTCTTCTGAACAGCACACACTCTCAATTCACAGGATTTCTGAAGATTGAGCTGATAATTCAAAATTTAAAAATATAAAGAAATATACATCCAGGAGGGAGAGTCAGCAGAAAAAAACAAAGCAAAATCACACCCATAAATATTTAAGATTTAGAAAATATAACATTCAGAATATAAAATTTAAAAAGTATCATTTGGCCCTGGGTGGTTCAGTCAGTTGGACTGTCCTCCTGGACATCAGAAGGCTTCGAGTTTGATTCCCAGTCAGGGTCACGTAGGGGAGGCAACTGATCAATGTTTCTCTCTCTCTCTCTCTCTCTCTCTCTCTCTCCTCTCTCTCTTTCACCCTCTCCTCTTTCCTCTCTTTCTAAAAACAAACAAACAAACAAACATATCCTTGGGTGAGGATTAAAGAAATTATCATTTGTTGAAAGAAATAAAAGAGGGTCTCTGTAACATAAACAAGGAAAATATGTCAAAAAAATAAGATTTGACAAAAGAATAATATAGAAGCCCTTAAAATAAAATATTTAATTGTTGAAATAAAAAATTAATTGTTTGTTTAAAACACAGATTTAAAAAAAGCTGAAGAGAGAACTAATGAACTAGATCAGTGGTTCTCAACCTTCCTAATGCCACGACCCTTTAATATAGTTCCCCATGTTGTGGTGACCCCCAACCATAAAACTATTTTCGTTGCTACTTCATAACTCTAATTTTGCTACTGTTATGAATCATAATGTAAATATCTGATATGCAGGATGTATTTTCTTTGTTACAAATTGAACATAGTTAAAGCATAGTGATTAATAAAAAAAACAATGTGTAATTACATATGTGTTTTCCAATGGTCTTAGGCAACCTCTGTGAAAGGGTCGTTCGACCCCCAAAGGGGTCGCGACCCACAGGTTGAGGACCACTGAACTAGATGAAAGGTCTAGAAGATACTCAAAATGTATCACATAAAAATAAAGAGATGGAAAATATGTTCTATAGCTTAAGAACAAAATAGATAAAATGGAGAGAAAGTAATGTCTGAAGAAAAATGCTGGGATTTTCTAAAATCATTGAAAAATATGAATCTTTAAATTCAGTAAACATAATTTCCATGTAGGATTCATAAAAAGAATTCCACAACTAGATCTTTTAAATCAACAAAAGTATATCTATATATATATAAATATATATATATATATATATGTAAAACAAAACAAGAAAAAAAAACCCACACACAACTGGTATAAGTGGCAAAAAAAATTACCTACTAAGAAAGTATGTTTTGACTAATAGCAGATTTCTAAATAGCAATAGCAGAGAAAAGAGAAAATTAACCTAGACTTCTATATATAGCTAATTGTCATTCAGTAACAAAAATAAAGAATTTTTTGAACAAACAAAATCTATAGTTTGACACCAAGACTCCCAGAAAAGAAACTTTCTAAGGGATATCTCAGAAAGAACAAAATGATCCCAGAAGTTAGTTCTGAGATGCAAGATAGAATGGCGAGCAAAGAATCAGGAAATTTTAATAAGGAGTGAATGTTAGGATGTGAATAATGTCTAATCTGAAACAGGAATATTTTGTCTTACTGTTGCATAATAAATTACTCTAGTGCCCAGCAGCTTAACACAGAAAACATTATTATCTCACAGTTTTTCTCTGGGCAGAAATTTGGGCATGGCTAATTGGGTCCCTGTGTTACAGGGTCTCTCACTTGCCAATCAGTGTTGTCTGGGCTACCACCATCTCAAGGCTTGACTCGGGGAAGATCTGCTTCCAAACTCATGTGTGTATGTGGCCATAGGCAGGCCCTGGAAGGTCCACCCCAAGCTCCCTCACATGGCTGTTAGCAGGGGTCAGGTCCTCAGTGGCTATTGGCCAGAGACATCAGTTTTTTGCCACATGGGCCTCCCTATGGTGCTATTCACAACAGAGCATCCCTGCTTCTTCAGAGTGAGGGCTCTGAGAAAGACAGTAAGAGAGGGCCAGAAAGACAGAGGACACCAATTTTTACAGCTTAATCTCAGAAGCAACATCACAACACATTTGCCATGTTCTACTACTGCTTAGAAGCAAGTCACTGGGTAACTCAAGGTGAGAGATGTTCACAACAGTATGAATTAGGAGGAGGGATCATTGAGGGCCCAATTGGAGGCGGCCACCACAGGGCACAACAGAGCACAAAACCATAGGGTAATAATAGCAATGGAGGAGGAGGGTAATGGAGTGGAAAGCATTCTGATGTCCTTGTATTTTTCAGGGGGCAAGAAAGATAATATTCCGTTTTACAAGATGAAAAGTTCTAGAGGTCTGTTGCGCAGCAATGTGAATATACATAACATTATTGCACTGCACACTTAAAAGTGATTAAGGTGATAGATTTAATGTCATGTGCTTTTTACCACAATAAAGAAATAAATAAATGCCAAGAAAAAAGTTTTTTAAAAAGATAATGTTTAACTTTAAGCTTTGTTAAGTAAAACATGCATATTAAAATTTCAAGGGTAACTATTAAAAACTATGTAACTTTCAAATTAATAAAAAAAAATTTTTTTGAAACACTCCAATCAATCCCAAAGAATGCTGGAAAGAAGAGAGAAAGGAACATAGAAAGATCTGGCATAAAAGAGAGAAAACTCAAATATAAATGAGAAATAATACAAATATATTAGAAAGAAATACAATTTGATTAAAGTAATCTGATTAAAAAATGCCAGATTGAATTCTAAAAATTGGTTCTCTGTGCTCTTTACAGAAATGCTCCTAAAATATACATCTATAGTGACCATTGCATTTATTGGTGATTCACTGAAAGCAATCCTTTTAAAACTAAGAATGAGACAAGAATTCCCATCATCACCCTTCTATTCAACATTGCACCAAAGACCCTACCCAGCATAGTAAGTCAAGAAAAATGAAATGCTTAAGGATTTGAAAGGAGGAGGAAACAAAAACATTATTATATGCATACAGTATGATCGTCTAAGACCTAATCTAAAAATTATTTGAATTAATGAGAGAGTTGCATTAACAACTTATTTTGGGGCCAATTTATGACATTATTTCAGGAGATAGCACAAGTAACTTTGGTTAATTTGGTTTCATGGTGATAGAGTATATAATTATGTGTATAGATGACAATTGTATCTATTCCCCTTTTGATGAATATTTAGGTTGCTTCCAATTTTTTACAGTTACAAACTGTTGTGAGCATTTACTACTTACTAGAAGCCTGTTGCACGAAGATTCGAGCAATAGGCATTCCTTCCCTTGACTCCTGGCACCGGTTTTCCTCCGGCACCCAGGATCCAGTCCTTTGGTCCGGCCGCAGCTGAGAAGCCAAGCCTCAAGGCTAGGCTTCTCCCCTCCGGCTGCAGCAAGGCTTGGCTTCTCCCCTCTGGCTGCAGCAAGGCTTGGCTTCTCTGCTGTGGCTGCAGCAGAGAAGCCAAGCCTCTTCAGTCTTCAGTCTTCACTCTCACTGGAGCCTTCAGTCTTTGCTCTGCGCCTGCGTATACAAATTAAGCGCCATCTTTGTTGGGTTAATTTGCATAGTCTCTCTGATTGGCTGGTGGGTGTAGTGGAGTGACACCAATTTGCATGTTTATCTTTTATTAGTGTAGATGTTTTCTGTGTCAAAAGACAATTTCTCAGCTATGGACTTTTCTTTCCAGTTTTCTGAAGTTTAAGCCCAGGTAAAGGTATTTTGGAGAACTGCTCTTAGTTTCACCAGTTTTGTCTAGAAATGTTTCCACACAAGGACAGTTTTAAAATGTTATGTTCTGAAAACTCAAACAGATGGCAAGAAAAGGTGACAGCGATGGTGTGAAGGAGAAGGGCGAAGGGTTGGGTTGGGGTCTACTTGAAATTCTGCTGTGATCAACTCACGTGTTATTTTAAACTTGTGTGTGGGATTGATTGGGGAAGGGAAGCTGTGGTTAATTGGCAGGTTGCACTCTTCTCATTTACTAATCTGAAGTCAGGTCTCTCATCTTACTTTTCATGTCAGTTTGCTATCTTCCCATATAATTTTTTATATTTTTAGCAAAAGTATTTTTAATCCTTTAATCAGGGGAAAAACACTAGAATTGTGTTGATTCAGAAAATAGAGAAATGAGTCCTTTACTTGGTTAGGAATTTGTTTTGCTGGAAGAGAGGAATTTTGCCGGCAGAAGGCAAAGGAATTTTGCCTTTCCATCATTGACCAGTAAGGACTGTAGTCCTGTCTTACTTGTGCTGTGGGAGTCTAGACCCAGGTGGTCTGTGTTACACCCGTGACAACATGCAAAGGAGAAGCGTGGAGTTTCCCTGGAGGCACCTCTCTCCTTCCCATCAGGGAGAGCTCCCTGCAGAGCTCTGGCTCCGTGTCACCATGTGAGAGGTGCAGGAAGAAATGATGGCCTAGCTTTAGGAATAAGGAATTCTGCTTCCCTGATTTCAGTCCAAGACATCCTATAGTAGAATCTCAGGATGGAGCCTATAGGTGGAATCCCTGATAGGAGTACTGTCCTTCTAAGAGGAAGAGAGCAGAGCTCTGTCCCTTTATTGTGAGCACACATGGAGAAGTCACCATCTACAAAGCAGGATCAGGGCCCTCACCAGGAACTGAACCTTCTAACATGTTGACCTGGGACTTCCCAGTCTCCAGAGCTGTGAAAAATTAATGTCTGTTGTTCAAGCCACCTCGACTGTGATATTTTGTTATGGCAGCCTGATAGACAACACGTCAGCTCCATCAGTGGGCTTGCTTCCTAGAAAAAGTGTAAATTGATTTTTTTCTCTTGTGAGTCTGATGGGGGATTGGAAGCAGCAGTGGACAATTCATTATCATGTGCAGGACAGCAGTACTCAAGGAGGAAGAAAAATATATGAAGTTGATCTCATACTGGAAAGCATTGGGAAACAAATCTCAAGAATTAACACTTGCTCTGCAGGCCTCTGTATGGCTGAGAGTGGCCACAATTGCATCGGGGGCTCTGAGTGCGGCATTGAAAAGGAAGGGTGGTGGCTAAGTAAGAAACCCCCATCATGGTGATTCAAGCTTCTCTCTCCTGTACAGGCATTAAGGACAATTAGCCATGGCTGCTTGTGCACTTCACAGCTCCTAGCATTTGCATTGCTTCTGGAAAAATCCTTCTCGAGTCACAGGGAAAGTTAGCTAGAACCTCCAAGGCTGATGGGTATAAAAGTTGTCAACCCCACATTAAACTACAAGCCACTCTCCTGATTCATCCCTGGGGAATAAGCTTTTATGACAAGAGTTTCTCTCTGAAAGGACCCGCCTGCATTGCTGGAGGGAATGTAATCACAGCCACTCAGGAAAACAGTTGTGCTTTTTCTTATAAAACTAAACACATACCATATAATCCAAATCCTGAGTATTCATCCCAGAGCAATGAAAACTATGCTCATACAAAAAGCTATAAGTGAAAAATCGTGACAGCTTTATTTGTAACTAGAGGCCCAGTGCACAACATTTGTGCACGGGAGGGGGAGGGCCCCTCAGCCCGGCCTGCACCCTCTCGCAATCCAGGACCCCTTGGGGGATGTCTGCCTGCCTGATTACACCTAACCACTCTGCCTACCTGCTTGATTGCCCCTAACCAATCACCTGCCTGCCTGATTGCCCCTAACCACCTCTGCCTTGGCCCCCACCATCATGGCTTCATCCGAAAGGACATGTGGAATGATGTCCAGAAGGTCATTCGGCTGTCTGGTCTAATTCGCATATTACACTTTTATTATTATAGAAGATAGACCCATTCTGGCCAAATGTCTCTCAACAGGTGAATGGTTCAACAAATTGCAGTGCATTCACACTGTGAATTCTACTCAGCAATAAAAATGAATGAACTATTGATACACAAAACCTGCAAGGATCTCTTGAGGGCATTATGACAAATTAAAAAGTTTAGTCTCAAAAGGTTGCATATTGCATGGTTGTACTGATGTAATACTCTCAAGATGGGAAAGGGGTGATGGATAGGGAGTGACTAACGAAGGGCAGCATGAGAAAAACCCTTTGTATCTGTACCTTGATTGTGCTGGTGGTTACACGTGAAAAAATTGCATAGAACTATATGTGAACATGTGCACATGCATGCACACCCCCCTCCCCCATACACATAGGACACACAAAAACTGGTGAAATCTGAAGGTGGTTTGTAGACTTCACCAGTGTCGGTGTCCTGGCTTTGAAACCCAGTTATGGAAGATGTTACCATGAGGCGGCGTGAGTAAAGGACTTTTTGCAACTTCCTGGAGATCTATTATTATTTAAAAATAAAAAGTTAAATATAAAATGAAGGACTGGCCTGTAGCTTTGAGCCTAACGCCCTGCGTCTCACTTGCAAGGGTACCGTCCACAGTGCAAATCCTGCCCCCCCGAGTGAAGGCCCCACAGCCCTGGCCTCTAGGGCATCTGAAAAGCTGGCACCAGAACAAGTGTGAAGCTTAAGTTGGTGCCAGGTTCCTCCTTTTACAGGTGAGGACATGGCAGCTCAGTGAGGCCAGGTGATGGCCAGCTGTCATCCTAATTTAAATTCTGAGTTAAGTGGAAGCAGCTGTTCCTAGAGCCACTCCAACAATGAGTGCTCTAACATGGTCAGCCTTGCAGGCCAAAGTGAGCTGGGGTTGTTGTATTTCTGAAGGGTGTGTGTGGGTGTGTGTGTGTGTGTGTGTGTGTGTGTGTATTTAAAGGCTTCAAAGGATAAACTATGGGCATCAATGTAATTTAATTCCATTTAATGATGGGCAGATCATCAGCAACGTGAGGAAAAGGGTGAGAAGGCCAGAGCTTACCTGTAAAACGCAGGCCAATGATGATGCTGGAAACTGTTTCACCAAAGTGTCTCCTTCTCTGGAAGTCATGGGAAGAAAGCGGAGACCTGCCTTTCTGGTGCCACTTTAGCAGTAGAGGAAAGAACACCACATTCTTCCCAGCATCCTGCCAGAGGTGACTCCAGGATCTTTAAGGTCCACCCATGTCCCTACAAACACCTGCCACCTCTGACCTCACGTCTTCAAAGAAAACCCTCAACTGGTTGCATTTATGATGCTCACGGTGAAGAGCACAAATGTAGGACTGGCTTGATTTCACCAGGACAATGGGAAAGGACACTTCATCTAACACATTTTAGATCTCATATAAACCAATCACCTACTTATGAAGTGAGTAAATGTCATTTTAAATCTTACTCTTAAAAAGCACTGCTCACTGAGCACCAAAAAGCCAATAGAAAAGGCTTTTTGAGGTCCCAGAAATCACAGGCTCTTTAGAACTCACTTCTGTGTGCATGCTGTTCTCTCTGCCCGAAGGCTCACTGGGAAGAGTTGCTATAGACTCAGGAGACAAATGCCCCGTCTGGGTCCATGCTCCAGCCCTCCCAGAGGGGTGACTGTGCACAGTTTCTTTAAACCTTCTTTGCTTCAGTTGCCTTGACTCTTAAAATGAAGGGAATTCTCTCTTAAAACTTTAGTGGGGATCTGAGTTAATATACATATAGTGCTTAGAACAGCACCTGCATGTGGTCAGAACTATAAAAGTGACCACTCCCCTCACACTCCCCTGGGTCCCCTGCAGCTTGAAGACTGGGCTCTGGTGTCACTGTCACCTCCTGCAGTCCCTGACCACCCACGATGGGTGTGAGTGCCTCCCTTGGGCTCTGTGGCATCTTGTGGCAACTGTGTTTACCTTCTCTTCCTCCTTCTATACTCTAGGTTCCGAAAAGTCAGGGGCTATGCCCAAAGTGGTATCATCTCTTAGTAGCCCCACATGTAGCTCAGTGCTCAGCACATAGTAGGCACTGGAAACAGGTCTGTGATTGGATCAATAAACAACAGGTATCAGGTTTCTTATCTCTCCTGTCGAAGTTGCATCTCCCACTCTATTTTCTCAGCATTTACCAAAAATAGGGAAATCAAATTGCTGGCATGCTCAGATAGCTGCTCTGACTTCAAACATGTATCCCAAACACAATCTAATTGGAAGAATATTTATTCCCAAGTCTGAGGATTGAGAACTATGAAGGGAAAGTAATCCTTACTTCATGTATACCAAGAGAAGGCAAACTAAGGGTATTTTAGGGTTAATTGTCTTATTAAAAAAGGAAATGTGTTAGCAAAACATTTGAGGAGATAAGCAGGTTGGCCTTTTTCAAAGTCAGCTCAATTACTGCAAAGGAGATCTGTTCCCTCACTTTCCCTGTCTGATTATTGATTAATGTACCTTCATTCGCTCAACAAACATTTCTTCCCCACCTATCACAGTGCAATGAGCCCAACAGGTGTTGTCAGAGTGGGGGAATTCAGAAATAGTAAAAGGGCTGTGTTGTTTTTGGTTTCTCATTCTCAAACTCTTAAGGAATTATTGTTTGGAGAATTCTCAGTTTAAACCCTGCTACCTCTCTCAAAAGAAGAAAGTTATTCTGTCTGTGTAGCCCTGTGTCCAGGACCAGAGGCCGCCTCAGGCAGTGAAATGGTGTCAGGAATAAGGAGATGGATGAGGTACTATTCTATTCCCAACGGTCCTGGAGAGACACTGGACACACAACACAACACAACACAACACAACACAACACAACACAACACACTCCGCCCAAGTCCCCACCACAGGAAGAGGGTGCCCAAATTCCCAGACTGCAGGGTTGGCCACCTCTTTGAACACAGAGAGCAGAGAAAGACAAAGCTGACCAGGCTGTAAAAGATGCAGCTGTCTCCTTAATTAAGGCTGGATGTCTTTCATTTAAAACCACAGGCTGCTTTATTTCAATCTCATTTCAGGGACTGATCTGATCCCACCCACAAATGATGCTCTGCTCCCCAGCACAAAGGCCTGACCAAGCCCTGCAGGTGGCCGCCTCTCCCGCACAGGCCCCACGCTCCCACTCCCATCTGCCAAAACCCTGCTGTGTTTCCACGGAAGTTCTTCCCCAGCTTTGGAGTTTGTTATGGACACGCCATGTTTCATGTCCCCATTCCACAACAGCTCTCACTGTCCATCATTTACATCTCAAACCTTTCTGTGTCTAGGTTAGTGTTAGGCTCAGAGTCAATCATCCTGAAATGAAATAGAAAAAAATTCTCTTAGGGGCTGTTACAAGAATTCTAACTAGCAGAGCCCTGCCTTTTTTTTGAAAGAATTCCTTAAGGAGTCACTGGGGTAGCTGCTGAGGCCCAGGGGCCTGGTGTGGTTTCTCCCCCAGCACTGAGACAGAAATACTCCGTTGTTTCTCTAGAGACAAAAGTTAGAGAGATGATGAAATACTGCCATTTGTGACAACATGGATGGATCTTAGGAATATTATGCTAAGTGAAATAAATCTGTCAGAAAAAGCTAAGAACCATATGACTTCATTCATATGTGGGATATAAAATTGAAACTTGTGGATACAAACAGCAGCATGGTGCTTGCTCAAAGGAAGGGGGGCTGGAGGGTGCAGGGGGCCTAATATATGGTGACAGAAGATGATTTGACTTTGGGTGGCAGGCACACAATGCAATATACAGATCATGTGTCCTTGAAATGTACACTTGAAACTTATATGATCCTATTAACCAATGTCTCCCCAATCAATTTAATAAAATAAATAAATAATTTTTTTTAAAAAGAGAGGGAGGGAGGCAGGAATATGGTGACAGGTAGCTTATGGGGAGGGGCATGCCTTCCTGAAATCCCCAATCTTCATAAATTCTATTAAACTTATGAGCAGGTTTGTAAGATTTCTGAAGAAATCTTTGAAGGGGTGAGATGTTAGCCTGGAGGGATGCACTGGAGATCTGGGAGCCCACCCATAAGCGTACGCACCAGGACTGAGTGCAGAACTTGGTATGGCTTATCAACGGTGGTTTCCCATGAGGCTGAGTTGTGGCATCAGCTGGGAGCACTGAAAAAGCTCGATGCCCAGGCAGCACCCAGCCTCCTAGGGTGGAGCCCAGGCATGGGTATTTTTAGAGCCACCCAGGTGATCCCAATCTACAGTCAAGTTTGAGAACCAGTGGTGGCAAGCCTCCGAACCACGAATTGTTCAATGCAATCCTATTTATAGCCCAAGGGCTGCAAGGCCCTCACTGACATCTAGGTTTTGTTCCAGAAATATCTACTGAACTTGGCTAAATTATTTTAAGCCTAGAGTGCTCTGGTATTAAAAAGAAAATTTCTAAAAGAAGTTGGTTTCTATAGCTGCAATGAAAATAGTCAGCATTGCCCTTCTATTGAGAATCTACTATTTGCCTGGGACTGACCTAGATGCTCTACAAACTTTGCTTTTCTTGATTCCTACAAAAACCTTCCGATGCCTCTGCTTTCCACTCTGTGCCATGCCAGTGTCTTTTGGGTAGAGAAGCAGGTGCCCTTTGCAGGGCAGCAGTGACCTACCCGACCCCAGCCAGCAAGCTAGCATAATTGGGAAGTTGGTTTTTTGTTTTTGTTTTGTTTTTGTTTTTTTTTCCTTCCTGTGACCAACCAGCAGCGTAAGAGGAGCAGGGTCTTGGCGCAGGGGTTGGACTCATTTTGCCTCTGTCCAAAGCTCTGCTTCTTTCTTTTTCTTAGTGGCCTCTCTTGCCTTTTGTGTCTCCCACGTGGCAACGTGAGGGCCAAGCCACAGGAACAGCACTGAGAGCACTGGAGGCTGAGTCCTCAAATAAAACAGTCCCTTCCCTGCCCTAGATCTCAGCCTCTTCATCACGTGACGGGGATACTAATACCTGGTGTCCTGGCCACTCACAAGATTGGGAGAGAATGGATGATTCAAGTACACCTGGGAACTCCCGGTACTCTGGGCTCAGATGTAGTTCTGTAAATGAGCAAGGCCAGGGCTGCCCTCGGCTGTTACCTCCCAGCCAGCTTATCAGTTTCTGTCATTCATGCATCATGTTCCACAGCACGAGACGCCAAGGACAAACACCTTAGCTCTTTAAAAAAACAACAACACCACACACAATTCACAACTTCCAGAAGTTGGAGGAAATTTCTTTCCAGCATTAACAAAACAAAACAAACAAAAAAAACCCCAGCACTCACCCTCACAGCCACACACCGTCAGGTGAAACTCCCTGCACATCAGGACCCTGCTCTGGTCCCCTGTCAGAGATGAACAGATTTGTGCGAAATGCAGAAATGAAATATGACAAAATATGACACCAGGTGTATCTGGTGGTGTCTCGATGTAACCAAATACTGCCATCAGTCCCACTATTCCTCAGCCCAGGACTCCTGGAGTCACCAAGGATCCCCCCCCGCCGGGGAAGGGGGGTCTGCCTGCTTGTGAAACCCGAACCCCCACCCTCAAAGTGCAGTGGAGATATGCTCTGAATTCTACTCTCCCATTAAAAACAAAACAAGCTAGCTTTACTCAGTTTTCCTATCCCAGGTGGACTGATTCCAGATTAGTTACAGAAAGTTAAACAATTATCAATACCAAACAGAATAGAAAAGTACCCCAATGCTTCTAGACTTGGAGGAGCCCTGGCAGTTTCATCACTACTTAACCAATACTGGGGCTCTGAGGGTATCTGGTCTGGTCAAGAGCCTCCTGCCCCGCTTGGTCTAGCTAGCAGTGACTGGTGCATATGACACAGTTAATAAATATTATTGGAAGAGTGACTAGCAACATTGTCACTAAGATTAAAAAGGGGCCAAAATAGACAGAATGAAGTGCACCCATGGAAGACGTACCTTGCACAGAGAAGACCATAAAACGTTGACTCCATGTTGACTATAAAGGAGAGAGTGAAGTATACCTGTATCTTTTAATGAATCTATCATTCAGTTGTATGGCATTGTAATTAGATGATGGAAGTGTTGCAATCCAGATGAGAGCAGATGCATTTTCTGATTTGACTTTGTACACCTGAGGCCTGATGCTCTTCCTGCCAAATGTCAGATACTCAGTGAAATGAATGAGAAGCTACAGTAGAATTCCCAGTCTCAAGCCACTATCTCACCTATAGGACAGGTTCTAGTTTTCTCTCATCCTCATGTTAAGATTCTGTGCTAGGTGGCACCATGGTGCCCTCTCGGTAACACACAATACAACTGTGCATTTAGTCTTCATTGTTGATCTACTCCTAAGGCTCAAAAGATCAAGCATGTCAGCCTCTAATGGGTCCTTATTTTTCTTAAGACATTTGATGAGGTATTTTGGGTAAAAGCTTGTCTTCATTGCCGTGGTCTCTAATGCTTACCTTATGATACAAAGCCATCTCCTCCTAAGCTGATGGAAGCCAATCTCAGGTTATTCTGGGGGAGTGGAAATCAGAAGCCAAGGGGCCATGCAAGTAAATATCCCTTTCCATCAATAATGAATTCCATTGAACTTCATTTCTTTTACAGTTAGAAGCAGACAAGTTGAGGGATCTAGAATTTTGAATTTGGTAGCACCAAACATACCTTTATACTCAATAATGCCTTCACTAAGCTTACCAGATAGACTGCAAATGTTGGAACCATCTTGCATTACAAACAATAGGTAATCTACTGTGATGATGTCCATTCCATTTTTGTTGTAGTCAATATCAAGAACATATTTAACCATTTTGATTAGACAAGAAGCCAGATCATATATCAGACTTTAAATGTGTGTGTGTTTCCAATGAAATGCTGACCAAAAAGGCTTGAATGGGGATGAAACTACTCTTATTTGAAATAGTGGCCCATCAAGGGTGCTTGCCCTGCCATTCTATAGTGATAAGATTTGACAGGTGTAAAAAAAGAAGAGATCAGGAAATGACAGAACAACATATAATTAGAATATATTTGCCACATTGTAGGTCATGTCTTTCTCTTCCAAGCCAGGGAAGGAGTATGGAGAAGAGTGGAAGGAACACACCACAGTGGCATCAAGAACAGACAAAATGAAGGCTAATTTTGTGTTGTTATGGTAATGAATTTCCAGCATTGGCATCTCACTGACCTTACTCATTATACTCCTTTTATCGATTCACAGTGACCCTTTAATGTTTTCCTATGAATCACACAGGAAAATTAAAACACCCCAATCAAAATACAGCTACACAAGAAGGCAAATTTTCAGATTCATGCATAACTAGACCTGTATCATAAACAGAGTACAAGCTTGCAGAATTTGTAATCATCCAACCTAAAGGAAGATGTCAAGAGCAAATTCTGTTTATTTTGTTTTATTTGGAAAAAAATTCTGAAAGATGACAGGAATATCTGCTACCATTTGGACTGGGACTGGGTTTTCAACTACGCTCAGGAACTCTATCCTAAGTGCCAAAGCAAATTCCCACTATTACGATGACGAAGCTAATGCACTAGCACCTTCTCAGAAAGTCTTCCAAGTGTGAGGAGAGATCAATATTAGTGGCCTCACAACTTAGGCTTTTCAAGTAATAGCTGGCGCCCAGCAAACCTGCAAGTACAGCTCAACTTCCCTTCTGCTATCATCAAAGTATCTGACTTTCTTTCCTTTCCATCTATTTATCCAACCAAGTGACATTCCTGGACACATTTACTAGAATAGACTCTAGTTATCTGAGATGATTAAACCTAGTTCCTACCCTAGTGTAATCTATGAGAGGTGCAAACTAGCAATACTTAGCACATTCGTGATGATAAAGGTATGATAAAGACATACACAACCTGCAGTGCGAGACCAGAGGAAGGACAGATGAGGAAAGGGCAGACAGCATCCTGGAGAGGCGTGCAGTTGAGCTGGATTGTGAAGGAACAAAGGCCCCAGAGAAGCGATCAAATTTTTCCTGTATGAGACCTAAACCTCTCACAAGACATTTATTGGAAATTGTTCAAATTGATTTTTGCACAGCAGATAGAGGTAAATATGTCTTCTGAAAGTAGAGAATTAAAACAAGAGCCATCTATCCAGCAAATAGTGAGTTAGCACCTGCCATTTCAGGTGCATGTCAGACACAATGAGAAGGGGAGGGTAATCAAAGACATAAGAGGGTATAGTATAATAAGATATAATAGAAAAGTCATGCCCTGGAGGATCGGACATCCGTTGGAGAGGCAAGGCATTATCACATAACATATTGAGTAAGTACACAAGGCAGTCTGTTACATGCTAAGTAAGTGGCATAGATCATAAGTTCATAGGAATGGAGAGAAAGAAGCTTGTGGGATGAGGTGACATTTCCCATAGAGGTCAGGATTTGGATAGAAAAGCAGTGAAATCACAGATCAGATCACGTCACCCACTCCCTCTAAAGTCATCATTGGCTCCCAGGAAGTTATTGGCTCACTCTTGGTGCTTCCACAGGACCAGGGCATCCTATTCATAATACTCCTGAAACTGAGATGGCTTTTTCTAACCTCTATATCCCAAGCACTCCACATATTTCCTGCCACTGGTAGGGGCTCCAAAACTTCATCCCACAAACGTGCGGAGCCATTTAGAGGCATTTTATTCTTGAGCTAACTAACTGTTGACCATATAAGAGCCGGAAGGGCTGTAAATGCTCAATTGGAAGAGCTGTTGAGGATTCGGGCAGCGTGACACAAAAGGCCTCTGGTGGGGGACTCTATGTCTCAACTTGTTAGGCTCTGGCGCCAGCTGTGCAGTGAAGATTTTACTGTAGCAGGAAGGACATGGACAAGCTTGGGGATGGACTTGGATATGAACCTGGGAGGCGAGCGGAGATGAGGCTGGAGAAGTAACAGTTCCTTTTCAGGGTGGCGCTGCTGTAAGAACTCCACCTCTCATGGGGCAGGAGAGCCAATGCTCACCCACCTTGCATTAGTTTTTAAAACCTAAAAAATCTGAATAAGTGCTGTGAATTATGTCTATGTCAGTTTCCTAGTTTTCATACTGTGCTATATTTTATGTCAGATGTTACCATGGGGGGAAGCTGGGTAAAGGGTACCTAAAACCTCTCTTTACCTCTTTGCAACTTTCTGTGAAAATATAATTATGTCCAAATATGAAGTCAAACAAAACCCCTCAAGCAGAGCTATGAAATATAAAAATGGCATGAGCAGCATGAGAGTTGGACCCTCCTCTATCCCTCAAACCACCTAACCAGTGACCAGGCTGCAGGGTGCCCAGCAATGCCCTGGCTCGGGACTTAATGCCATGGAGTCTGGGACCACACTGCCGGGCCCAGAGGCCTGCACTGCCCAGGGCCCACCAGGCTCGCAGCCTCCCTGTCCTTGGTGGGGAATGCCCCTCCCGAGGCTGTGCCAGTGGGTTTTGTTTCCTTCCCCTGGGTCCAGCTGAGACCCCGAACACTGGGTAGAAAATACCCAGGCGAGCTTGTCTTCTCCTGGACAACCACCCGGTCCCAGCCCGGCCCCGGAGAGCACAGGCCACCTCCAGAGCTTCAGGCACAAGCATGTTCCCAGAGCTGAGATATGTTAGACCCTGCACAGGCTACGCCTCCTGTTTACCTAGGTCTGTTCCACTCCGTGGGTGATCCCCAAGCAGTTCCAGGACATGCTGACTGCTGCTGCCCTTGGCAAGCCGGGCAGATGCTGCGCTGCTTTCCAAGAGCCTCTTCTCAGTCCCAGAGACTGGCTCTTAGCTGTTTAGAGGGGAAGGGGGGGCATCTGGGAGGCTGCTTCCATGCACCCATGTCCCAGGATGGTGGGGGCAGCAGGGCATTTGGGACAAGCTGGGCTCACTCACTCTAAGTATCATCTTCCCTTGGGTGGAAGCCATACACGTCAACAAGGAACTTAGAGGCTGAGGAAAAATATTTCACATGAACAGACTGTATATTTTACCATGAAGCTTTGCTTCTTTGCTCAGTTTGTTTGCTGCTCTCTATACAATGATGAGTCTGGAATAAACATTCTCTCTGCCCTGCAAGCCTGAGAACACCAACTCGCACTAACTTCCTAATTTACTCTTTCACAACATCCAAGTGCAGGTGATGTGTACGTGTTACAAATCACCTGAGCAAGTGTCCAAGGGAAAGTCTCTGCCTCGCCCCCGATCAGTTCAAATTCTTTATAAAGAGAACTTTAAAAATGCAATCCACCACCTTTTATTCTGGCAGGTGATTCTGAGACAGTAGGTAATCTGGTAACTGACAAAGCAATTCTTTAAAGCAGCCGTTCTCCACAACGTTAGCTTGTCCCCCGGGGGATATTTGTCAATGTCTAAAGACATTTTTGCTCTTCACAGCTGGAGTTGGGGGCAGGCGTGCTGCTGGTATCTAGTGGGGAGAGGCTAAAGATGCCTCCCACGATGCACAACACCACAAAAAATGTGCATGTAACTCCTATTATTAATTCAGCAAACAACTATGTGGAACCCCTATAATCTTAAGGCATTATGTGGGCCCTGAGGTTGGGGAACCCGCTTGGCAGCATCTGGTGGAGGAATGTCAGAGGCCTACAGAGGATATTAGGGCATGCTGAGTGCCTGAGTGCAAACACAAACCAATAGGGGGAGGATATGAGATTGTGAGGATGGAATTGGGGAATGGGAGGAACTGATGTCATGTCCCCCAAGATGACTGCAAGCTGCATATTCACTCTCAAATGTAAAATGAAAATAACTGATAGGAAAGATCGCCAAGACCAAGGCGCTTTTCCAGCAATCTCATTTTCTGTGTTTATAAACACATCTTCAGAAAGAGGTAGCCTACTGCTTTCTTTGTGACTTTGTTCCTTATTACGATTATTTTCCTAACAATATTTTTCCAGTATCAAAGACATATTTTATTTCCTTATTTTGTCCTTAGTTTATTCTCTCTATCTCTACCTTTAAATATCAATAAACATACAGTATCATTCTGTAACTGCTAAGTAGCTAAGCATTACACACTTGGCCTCTTTTATTTTTCCTCAGATAGCAACCTAAATGTATTCACAATTTTCAGATGTACTTTTCTAAACATCTGTTAGTTGGACTCTCTTTTTCAACACCGAGTGCCAAATATGTAACAGAAACAATTGCATTTTTACCCGCTGCTCCTACTTTCCAAGCTGAAGGAAGCCCTTGGACAGCACAGAGATGTTTATGAAGTAAAATGAGCAGAAGAGAAAAAGGCTTTCCCCCGCAGAAAAGTTAGTGGCCAGATTAAAGGTCACTAGATTCAGTTTGCAAGGCTGAAATTGCCTAGCGATCATTTCCACAGCAAAAACCACAGACAATTATGCATCCTCCAGGTCAGCAATGTGGGTGATAAAACTGTCTGGCACACTATCACTGGCAAATGTGAGCTCATAGCTCAGCTGAAATTGAAACCAGTTATGAAAGAGAACTAGCAGATGCCACAGGCCTGCACACACATATTCCAGGCGATCTTGCAAATCAAGTAATTAACATGCATCTTTGAGGCTCTGCTTTGTGAAAGCCTCTGCACAACACTAAGCGGCAATAAATTATGTGTTTGTTTGTTTGTTTTTTAATCTGGTTTTAATCTTGACCCTGCTAGTTAATAGCACCTCTCTGAGTTTATATGTTTTTATTTATGAAACGGGGAAAATCATACCTATCTCTCAAGATCATTATTTGTTGCAGCAGTCTGGACCTGGTCAGGAAAACAGGACCACGTCAGTTATTTTTTTTAACACAGAGAATTTAATATAGGGAATTGCCTAAGGAGTTCCTAGAGAACCAAAAAAGCAAAAAGCGGGCAATGAAGATGCAGTTACCACCCCAAAGGCTGGGAGAGCAGAGGGCAGAGGTTGGAGCTATTAGAACTTAGACGCTTGAAAGAAGAGCCCTGTGGGGCTGAGACACCTACTTCGGGGGGAAGGGGTGACAGCTTCTGAGGTACTGTCATCACAGGAGCTTCGGGGCCAGCAAAGCTGAACCTCTGCTGATTCCGTGAAGGGTGCAAACGAGAGCTGCACATGAACCAATTGCCACTGCCAGGGTGACACGCCCTCGCCAGGTGACACTCTCAAGTACCAGCAAGTACTCAGGAAGGAGCAAGTCTCTCCTCCCGCTCAGCCTCAGTTTCCCTCTGGCACCTCTAGCAGAGAAGAAACGTGATTTCGAAGAGCCTCAGCTTCACAAAGCAAGAGTTCGGAGGCTGGGTTTGGAGCTGAGAGATTGTGGCTTACTACACGGCCCTTTCAGCCATTCATTATGTGATTTATCCAGCGCTTGCCATGTGTCCAATCGTGAGGCTCTCTGCTAGATGCTGGGAGTCTGAAGAATTCAATGGAAAACTCATAAATAAAGTGCGCAGCTCAGTGACTAGTGCAATGTAGACCCAGCTCTCCTCTCTCAGGCCTGGTGAGAAACATAAAGGAAAAAGGAATGGAAAACAAAACACCAGCTCATACTTTTTAGGAGTTCTGCGTTATGGGGTAAATCAAAGAGCAAAGTATAAAATCATACCTGTTTGTACACTTTAAAAAGTATTTCAGACATAACTGTTTTAAGAATTCAGGAGCAAACAAATATGTCGGGGTCTATCAGGGAAGCCTTCACAAAGACGAGGGGAATGAGCAACACCTTAGTTCTTAGACAATGGCCCAAAGGGTTGAGACCATTATAAAATGGAGGAAGCACGTGCGTAACTCAAATATGGTGGGAACTTCCTGGGTGCTTACATTGCAGCCCCGACCTCAGGGAATGGAGGATGGCTTTGTGAAATGGAGGGTGGAAGATGGGGCTGGTAGAACATTTCTTGACACTCTTCTAGGGGATGGATGAGCCATTGGAGTTTTTTGAATAAGTAGAAGTTATGCATGAAAAAAAATTATCTTTGTAGTCCTTATCAGATCTAACATGATACCTTACATATAGTGAAATATTTGAGGAAAAAGTATTACATAGAATAGGCTGGGATGGATGGGGATGGAATTTTTAAGGCAGGTCTTAATTTTGAAAATCTGCATATAGATTCTTCTGTTTTAATTATAATAATAAATACTTTGGGAAGTGTTTCGAGCAATCAACGAGCAAGTTTAAGTCTAAGTTCCGGAAATAAAAAGATTCAAGCAATGATAAAAACTTAACAAGTGAAGATGTAACCCACCAAAAAGACACCGTGCTCATTTCTCAGACTGAACATGACATTGGGCAGCGTTGGCTTCACAGAGACATCATGGACCTATGCAAAAAATGTATTGGGCAGTATGTTTTTTAATCAATTTTAGTGACTCATATAGGAAAAGTAATATAAATGGTGTAAATTTTGAATATGAGTCTGCAGAGTATATGGTGTACTCACACCTAATCTGCTGTTTTTCTCTTGGCAGATCCATTACAAGATTTTGGCTTTTCTATTGACCAGTGTTCCGAACATTTAAAATCAAATATCAACATTAGATTTGGAATCATTCTGAGTAAGTAAAACTATTGACATGAAATAAAACAACCTCTTCCTGGCTCACTCACCCAATTACTTGTATTAACTGGAGTGGCTGGCTCACTCTGTGGAATTAAATCTACTCCCACCTTCCTCTTCAGTTCTCTCTCTGGGTAACATCCAGATAGAGTAAAACTCTCATTTAATGTTGTGATTTTTGTACTGAAAAGACTCTAGGCACTCATTTGTATGATATAAGCACCTGGAATCAGTATACCCGACAGAGAAAGAAAATATTTTGAGCTTAAGCATTAATGTTTGCTCAGGAGAGAGTTTTTGTTTAGTTATTTCAGCAACGAACAAGTCTACTACCAGCAACATGGCTAGTCTTTGTGTTATTTCATTTCCCAAACAGCTAATATAAGTTCTTCAATCTTGACTCAGTGAAAAGCGTGTAATATCTTCTCACTCCACCCCAATCAATGAGCTCAAATGCTTTCTGATTGTTTACATTTGTATGGTCATGCCATAACAATTAATCGTCATATTGCTATAGTTACTAGAGTATCTCCTTTCTAAAAGAGTTTATCAAAACCAGAGGAGAGGATTTAATAAACTTAGCATGGGGAGTCGGTCCACAGAGATGGAGGGAACATTCCCAGAGTCTAAGGACCCTCATGCATCCTTGTATTTCTCAAACCTCACACAACGTCTGGACTCTATAGCAGCAGCTCAATAAATGCTATGAGGAGAGACAGAGAAATGCAGAATGAAAGGAGAATGGAGCAGAACATAAAAGGGGGAATGGAAGAAAGTTTCAGAAAGAATTGGAAGCCAGCACCGCAGAGCACCCTGAAGCTTCCTGTGTAGCTATGCTACAACATCTGCCCAGCAACAGTGGGGGTGTGCAGGCTTGCCCACACCCCGGCGCTGTCAGGGAGGTATCTAATACTATGGGGCTGAAAAGTGATAGAAGCCAGACCTGCAGCCACCACATTAAGGGGCCATGGCATCAGGACAGGGGAGCGCAGCAGATAAACTACCTCCTCCAAACAAATCAAGTTTGTGAAAGCACCTCATCTCATACTCAGGGCTGGCACCACAGTCCCCTGCACCACTGCCTAAATCAGTGGTTCTCAACCTTCCTAATACCGCGACCCTTTAATACAGTTCCTCATGTTGTGGTGACCCCCTACCATAAAATATTTTCGTTGCTACTTCATAACTGTAATCTTGCTACTGTTATGAATCGTAATGTAAATATCTGATATGCAGGATGTATTTTCATTGTTACAAATTGAACATAATTAAAGCATAGTGATTAATCACAAAAATAATATGTAATTATATATTCAATATGTGTTTTCCGATGGTCTTAGGGGACCCCTGTGAAAGGGTCGTTCGACCCCCAAAGGGGTCTTGACCCACAGGTTGAGAACCGCTAGCCTAAATGCTGTTTTACCAAGAAAACGGTTCCCTGTGCAGCACAGACTGCTGGAAATGCAAGTTCTTGGGGCTCATACTTGTATAAATTTTGAATGCTTTGATATGCAGCAAAACCCACACTAGGTAAAGCCCATCTCTTTTCCTTTAGGAGAGGACATAAAAGAGTTGTTTCTTGATGCAAGTCTCCTGACGGGAGGAGTGCCCTTTTTGAATTACTCCTATCCCATCTGTGAAGAGGATCTCCCCAAGTTTTCTTTCTGTGGAAGAAGGAAAGGGGGTAAGCTGTCTGTCTTTCTCATGATTGCTGAGGCCCAGGAACAAGATCTCTGCTGAGGTCAGGACACCCTGGTGGGGATCTGGGCCCTGCCCCTCACCTGTGGACAAGTTTCACCTCACATGTCAGCAACTAAGTGCTGTGTCATATGCTGTTACATAAAAATAACCGTAAGGCTCGTCCACAGGGCCTACCTGACAAGGTGGGTGTGAAAATCAAATTAAACACCCATATATAAGGTACTTTACAAACACAACATGTGTTAATGATGGCACTTCATTTATTTTTTTTTTAAAAAAAAGGAGGGTTGGCAACAGAAAGAATCAGTAGCTTCCCCAAATCCATTGCTGTTCAGTGTTTCCAAGTTTCTCCTCAGCAATCTCTTTACTGGCAGGGTTTCCTCAATATAGCAATGGACTCTGAAAAAGAAAAAAAAAAAATGGGAAGCTTTCTGACTGTCAGCATTTTACTGTAGTCTTTCTCATTTGAGTCATTGACTGATGGGGCAGTAGGTGGCTACGTTCAAAGTACAGATGTGTAAAACCCATGGTATTATCACTCTTTCTCCACCCACTAGGCCGCCATCCCTGCCATCCATACCTCAGTAGAGCCCAGGGGCCCCCCTCCAGCCTGTTCCCACCTCGCCTCTCCTCCCAGTCCTCACCCCCCATCTTCACCAAGACCCTGAGATGCCTCTGTTTATTTAACCAAAAGTTGGGTCTGCTCTGTGACTTTCCTTCCCCAGAAATTGTTCCTTTCCTCTTCCCAGGGTCTCCTTACCATTCCCATTGGCCAAGGGGGAACATGCCCCTAATCCCACACCCTTGAGATACTCACTCCTCTATTTCCTCATTCAAGGAAGCTGGAGGGAAATCACCTAATTATGCTTCCAAACAAAGGCTCTAAAGAAATTGGATCCCCTTCCCATAGTGACGATGCAAACTCAGGCACATCCGTGTATTTCCTCAGCACGGAGGGCTGTTCAGTAGCTGGTCCCTATTGAACTTTTTCTACCTGCCTTCAGCCATTCCTGTCTCAGACTCCTCACCCCACAATCAGCCACTTTTTCTTTCCTTCCTTCCCTTCTTCCTCATTCACTTCTTCCTTCCTCCCTTCCTCCCTTCTTCAATACTAAGACTCTACTGTGTGAAAAGCACTTTGGGGAGCCTGAAGATGAACCAAGGATGGTTTCTGCCTTCAAGGACATTGATGATGGCCTAGAAGAGACTAGAAATCCACAAAATTCTGTGTGGTGTGTGCATTAGAGGCACAAACAAAATGCCAAGGAAACGTGAGAGTTATAGTTCATTCCCAACAGGTTGACCGCTTGGAAAATGGAAAGTCTGAAAAATGTAATATAGAATTATTTTCCTGTTTGCCTTAAAGTGATTTGAAATTCGGTTATAGGCTTTTCAGCATTCATTATATACTAGTGTATATATATATATAGTTTGTGCACAGCATAATAATGCTGGTAGTCTACAAGCATTCCTGATTTTATAAAATGTTTTGAGGAATTCAAAGCATCTTGAGCTGATAATTAAATAATAATCCCCAAGAAGACTGACAACTCAGTAGGCTGCCACCTAGAGTCAGCATCTACAGTCCTATCTCCCATGTTTGCTTATCTTTCCAACTTCCCCCCAAAATAATTATTTTTGAACCCAAATGTGGAAACAGGTATGCTTGGAAGTACTACTAGCTTAGTAAGAAAGAACCCATACTGGGCTGTCCTTTTGTTCCTACGCTCCTACTTCCTTCTATTCTCCAGATCAAATCTCCCCACCTCCTTCCTGGAAGATGGAAATGACTTCCAACCTGGTTTTCCTACTTCCTTACTGCTGCTGGGGGGAGGGGTAGTCTTCCCAAATACAGTGCTGATCATGTCCACCCCCTTCCCAAAAGATTTCAGGGGTTCCCATTTCTATAGAACAAAGTCTAAGGTCTTCAGTGAGCAAGGTTCATCACGGATTGCACTCTAATCAGCTTCTCCTGCCACATCTTGGCCCACATGCACCTTCAGCTACAGCTTTAGTGAATTATTTGCCACTTTCTGACCACACCCTGTGTTTTGACACACGTGGTGCTGTTCTGATGCTGCCCTTCGCCTCCATTGCCTGTTCCCCATTTCTCTTCTATCCAGACTTCACTTAAGTATCACCTCCTCTCAGAAACCTTCCTCCTACCCCAAGCCAGTTAGTTGTTCCCTCTGGATGCCCCTGGTGTATCACATCCCCACTTATCTCAGCCATCATTGTATTCTAGTTATATTACGTGTGTGCATGTATACTAGTATGTGTGTGCCCTTTGAAAGCAGGCACTTCAAACTTTGAACTCCTTGAAGGCAGGAATATTTCTTGCTCCTCTCTGTCTCTGTAGACTTTGCAAAGAGAGACCAGCACAGAGTAAGAATGCAATAAATTCTTGTTTTATTGAATTTGCAGGTGACAAAATGAATGCAAGTATCCCACCTCCTAAGTGACTATCTAATGATGCTTACGCATGCCACAAAGACACAGGCACATCCAATCCCAGAAACCAGTAAATTATCTTGATCTTCCACATTTAAGAAAACCTATTTTTCCTCAGTGAGTGGTTTTAATCCTATATAATAAAAAGGTAATATGCAAATTGACCAAACAGTGGAACAACAGCACCACAACACCAGTGGCCCCTCACCCCCATAGGCTCTGTTCCCAAGCGGGTCCCTGGAACCCGATCGGGGGCGGGGCCGACAAACTGCCCGCAGTCCCTTGCCCCAGCCGGCCCACCCCTGATGGCTCCCATCAGGGGTGGGCTGGCTGGACCCCACCAGTGTATGAATTCATGCACCGGGCCTCTAGTAGAATTAATAAAACAGAAGAGATATTGTCCCCCAAATTAAAGTGTTCAATTTTGTTTGGCAGCTCAAAAAGCTGATTTTGCCTTATTCAAATGCTGGGCAGCCCTTCAGACATTTATTTGCTTTGTTGTCATGGAGTTGATAGCTTCATAGGCAGGCTGAGAAGCCAGAACTTGGGAAATTGCCAAGAAATTTCATATATATATAAAATGATCAGAAAAGTAATATACAAATGCTACATGCACAAATAATTATGTAAATTACTAAACCAGAGAAACTAAAACCTTAAATTCAGAGGCTTCTTGGGTTATTACATTTTTTTAACCCACCCATCAACCCAGTGCAGGAATGATGCTGCTGAAAAGAAGTGATGACTTCTAAGACCAGAATTAAGAGAAAAACATGCACCAAGGAGGACCTAAGGCAATACAAACCCGAGCATAAGCTGTTGTTGACATTTTAAACAGAAGCAAAGTCCCTCTGGGGTTCACAGGTCCTTCTTAGAAGAGCAGTGAGAAAACTTGGCGTCCACTGTGGGCAGCCCATTATGGTGTCAGTTGTAGATGAATTGTTTGATACTTCCATGGCATTATAGTGCACCCCTCTGCAACCTGCACCCCGCTGACTGTAATCCGAGCCAGATAAAAACACAAAATGGGTCAGGTTTAGTGAGACTGTGTGGACAAAATGTTCTCTTTCCTTCTGCATCTTCCCAGCTAGCTAAGACAAGAGCACATTGGATTTAAAAACCAAGTGATAGTCTTTTGGCATTGTTAATTTGGGCGCAATAGCTTCTAAGTCCAATCATAGGGGATTGACTAAGTAGACTATTGTCAGGCCAAACAAAGGTATTTAAATGGCTTTCTAGGAGAATATTAAATTACATTGAAATAAACATATAAGGCTATTGTTAAGTGACACAGAAGCTTGCTATAAAAGAGTAATCACTATTACATCTTGTTTTTATTTAAGTGTATTTAAATGTATACACCAAAAAAAGCTTTAAAATAGCATACACCTAGGTGCTGAATAGTGGTTATCTCTAAGTGATGGAACTGCAGATCTTTATTTTTATCTTTTTTTGGAAATCTCTTTTGCTTTTATAATAAATACTAGAGGCCCAGTGCATGAAATTTGTGCATGGGTAGGGTCCCTAGTGGCTGCCGGCTGCCAGCCAGGACCTCCCTTTCCCTGGCAACTGTCTGCCACAGGCTGGGGCCTTACTTCCTGTGGTTGGCCAGCTGGTCCCACCCCCTGGTCAAACTCCTGGTTGAACTCCCAGTCGAGGGGACAATTTGCATATTAGGCTTTTATTATATAGAATAAATGGTTACCCCTTTAATTATATACATTCTATATCCTTTCTCTGGGACACCGTTAGCCCCCTGTACCCAGGTTCATTGAGAAGGGATCAAAATGGGCCACTATTTTAATTCCCACTCCATTAATGCTAGTTTAGGTCTTTTCTCTGCTGATCACATAGGTTGATCTGCTTTACTTGATCTTCATGCTTTTAAACGGGCTCCATCAGCTCCACATCAATTAAATTGAATGTCCTTAATAACTACACCCAATTATAAACCCTAAGGAAGGAAGCTGCAGTAACTTTCTTAATATTTAAGTTAAGAACAGTAATGCTGGTAGAACCTCTGTGTGGCTAGTCAGGTTTGGCCTCGTCCACAGTCACCAACTGTGCCCTTTCCCCAGGTTATACATTACTTAGTCCCATGCTGTTGTCTTGGTTACACGTTAGGCACATGTGGCTTCTCAGCCATGAAAACATAGCTAGTCTAAGTTGAGATGTACTGCAAGTATAAAATAGAGACTCAATTTTAAAGACTTAATATGAAAAAGAGCAAGATATCTCAATCAAATTGTTATATTGGTTATCAGTTTAAATGATAATATTTGGGATCTATTGACTTGAATAAAATATATCATTATTACATTTATCAACAATAAAATATATTATTAACAAATTGTTCAAATTAATTTTACCTATTTAAATGTGCACCCCCCCCCCAAAAAAAATAAAAACCACATGAAATTATACATGCTACCATCATTATATTTCTACTAGAGGCTTGGTGCACAGCACGGGTGGGGTCCCTCCCAGCTGATTGGGGCTGATCGGTCAGGAGGAGAGATCGTGGGAGGTTGGCTGGCCGTAGGAGGTTGGCTGTGGGAGCGCACTGACCAGCAGGGGGCAGCTCCTGCAATGAGCATCTGCTCCCTGGTGGTCAGTGTGCATCATAGCTACCAGCCGGTCATCCAGTCACTTAGGCTTTTATATATATAGATTAGGCAATGATGCATTATAATCTCCCTTTACAATTTTCAAGATTCCCAGACCAATTAATTCAGAATCTCTGGTGGTAAGACCCAAGCCAGGTGATTTCAATGTTCAGCCAAAGCTGAGGAAGGAGGAGGACCTTAGCCCCAGGTAGGCATTGCACAATATGTGCCAGGGACCTTTCCAGGCAATAACTACTCTACTGTTTGCACCAACCTTATGACATATAGAAACTACTGCTACTAGCCTCATGTTAACATATGAGGAAATTGAGACCCAGAGAGGTTAAGTAACTTACCCTGAGTCACAAAGAAAGCAGGCAGTGGAGCTGGGTTTCTCCCCAAAACGTTGGGCTCCAGAGACTTGCTCTTATCCTGTCTGCTACCTATCCTCTTGGAACATAAATGAAACTGCTGGAGAAGTATATCTCATTTTAGCCCTCCACTAAGACTGAGAAGTGATCAAAAGACATGACCAAATTACAGAAATCAAATCATCATTTTGGGGCATAACAGCCATTATATAAGGCAGTGTTTCTCCAAGTGTGGTCCCCAAACTAGCAACATCAGCCTCATCCAAGAAATTTTAATAATGCAAATTTTTACTTTCTACCCAGACTTACTAAATTAGCAACTCAGTGTTTAGGGCTTGCAATTCTGTACTTTATCAAGCCCTTTAGGTCACCAGTCCGCAAACTTTTTCTGTAAAGGACAAAATAGCAGACATT
Organism: Myotis yumanensis; assembly: GCF_028538775.1. NCBI lineage: Eukaryota > Metazoa > Chordata > Mammalia > Chiroptera > Vespertilionidae > Myotis > Myotis yumanensis. The sequence continues at coordinate 90,091,098 of NW_027223753.1, read as the reverse complement.
TTAGGCTTTGCAGATGATATTTTCTTTACTCAACTCTGCTCTTACAGTGTGAAAGGGGCTACAGACAATATGGAGATGAATTGTACTGTTTTGTTTTCTCACTTCTATCTAAGGTTAGCCCCTACAGTTCTCATTTTCTGACCTAGGCTTGATTTCATTTCAGAATGAGTGACCATAGAAATGCCCACTCTCTTCAGGGAAACCTGACATTTAACCATGGAGGTGTGGTCCATTCCCACAGCCCCAACAAGATTATCCCACAGTTGTCTGACTTCTCCCAAAGTCTGGGTTTGTCAGCACAAAGCAACACCACAAACAAGGCACCCACAGCCTGTCTAGCTTGGAAATGAGTGGAGTTCACCCCAGTCTCTCTTATTTTGTTCTGATTTATCAAGAGTTCAACACACCTTGATGTCCATTCTCAACAAAATGGGATTCGTTTTGTTTAACAAGTTTCCTATAATATCCCATTTTAGGAAGATGGGAGTGAAACAATAAGTGAAACAGAGCAAAAAAATTGATTGTAGGATTTATAATCTCAGAAGTATGACTAAGCCCCTCTAAGCCCCGCTCACCCCCCAAAAAAACATGTAAGGTGAAAATTACTCAAAGGAACAGGGTGGCTCATGTTTTGGCTGTCTAGAATATATTGTATAGGGCTATGTAGAAAGCAGACTCTCAACTGGACATGAGCCTGGAGATCTGGGCAAAGACCCAGATTAAGGCCATAAAGTAAATAGAATGAAGAAAGGATTTTCACTCTTGATGACAAAAGACACATCAACTGTTATGCTTGTTTCAGCCCAAGCCTCTGGGAGTTCTAGCCAGGGTAGGTCAACCCAGGCAAAAGGCATTGGTTTCACAGCACTAAGTAGTAATTGGCTTTCAAAAATGACTTGTTTATTGTTTTACGGATTGACTTGTGGATATCAATTGCACCTACCTTCTTGCCAAAACCAGCTAAAATTAAAATAAAGGCCTGGAGAAGTTAAATAAGTGAAGTGAAGTGTGTGTGTGTGTACATACTATGATTATAAACTAGGAGACTGTGATTGACATGGTTGAAACATGATGAAAACTCGGGAGGACTTGATCTTACATGTGTGACAGATCCCAGAGAGGTGCCGCAGACAGCAGGCCCCACAAGAACTGCTGGTGTGGGGTGCACCACCCCTGTACATGAGCACTAGCCACTTTCAGTAGGAGCAAAATCAATTATGAAATACATGTGCCAGATATGAACACACTTCACTTCATGCAGTGTGTAAGCTACAGAAAAAATTGGTTGTGGATTTAATTTTCAATGCATCTGGAAAGCTTGCAATTAAATATTGCAGTGACACCTTTTGTAGGCTGAAGAATCCTTTAGATAAAAAAATAACTGCTCCCTGATGTATCTTTTGTGTAAATCTGAACTTTCCTGCTTTCACTGTTTGTTCAAAGTGGGGAATACATCATAATTAAATGAATTTCAATGCACGACAGAGTAGATCCCCTGAGAAATGTATTTAAAGTCTGACATGAGCCGAACCGGTTTGGCTCAGTGGATAGAGCGTCGGCCTGCGGACTGAAGGGTCCCAGGTTCGATTCTGGTCAAGGGCATGTACCTTGGTTGTGGGCACATCCCCAGTGGGGGGCGTGCAGGAGGCAGCTGATTGATCTCTCTCATCGATGTTTCTAACTCTCTATCCCTCTCCCTTCTTCTCTGTAAAAAATCAATAAAATATATTTCAAAAAAATAAAATAAAATAAAGTCTGACATGAGATTGTCAACAGGGTGGATATTTTCTCTGATAGCAGCTACGAGATTCTGCAATAATACTGATTTTACATGTACAGATAAGACAAAGATACAAGCATAGCAGGTACTCACATTGGCTCCCTGTCCTTCCTCACTGCTAGAGCGTTTCTCATCTGTCCCAGTTCATACTGAACACATGTGTCCGGCCATCCTTGAAACATCTTTAATTGCTGAGCTTCTGAGTCTTTGTAGCTATTCAAAATTCAGTCCGAATAGCAACTCAGATTTCATTGGCTAGATTTCTATTGCCTTAGCTATCTCTTTTTCTGTGTGCTCCTTTTCATAGGTTTATATAATGGAGGACATTTGGAAATTGCCTTAACTTGGAAAAATTCCTATAAATGCTCTCTGCAAAATGCCTTACACATTGCATTTCTCTGGTAAGAGACGGGCAAAAGCCACCTTCCAGGCAAGTGCTACCTGGAAGAAGCTCCACCATTAATCTATGCCGACGACCTAGCACCTCCATAAAGCCACGCACCCCTACAGTAGGCCTCGCCTCTCATCTGTTTAACACCCGCTGCACTGGCATGCACCAGGAGTGCGGTCATTGGTTTGTGCTATAGGAGAAGGCGAAGGCCTCAATTTTAAAGCATGTCTTTACCAGGATAGCACTTCTGTCCTACCTGTTTGTTCACCTTCAATTTCTGGGCCATTAGACCATCTGCTCTATAAGCTCATTTGCTTCAGGCTTTCTGCTCTGCTGGTCCCCCCACCTTATCCTCAGTCTGTCCCAGCTGCAGCTTCAGGTTCCAGCCTTCATCAACTATTGCTAATAGCCCCGATGACAAAGTGGCTTAGGTGGGAATTCGTGGCTTCACTTGCCATGGATGAATCAATAGACCTGCAGGGCGAGTGATGTTCTCTGCCACCTGGGAAATGGCAGTTTCTCCCGCCATCATCATTTGCGCTGTCATTTTGTAGTTGCAGGCAGCATGCTACCGAAACCAATATTATTCTGGAAGAGTGTTCTGTTGCCTGCCGCATCACACTTGCTGCATCGGGAGCAGGGCCCCGCCCAGTCCAGTGGTTCTCCAGCCTGAGCGTCAGCATCACCTGGCAGACTTGCTCTACCACAGACTGTCGGCCCCACTCCAGTTTGCAATTCAGTACAGCTGGAGAGAAGCCGGGGAATCTGCATTTCTCACAAGTCCCCAGTAAGGCTGCTGCTGTTGGTCCAGGGACCACATTTGAGAGCCACCAGCCTACCACATAATAAGCACAAGCTAGACGCACAGAGCTGGACCTCTACTGCCACTTACCGTTATGTGACTGCAGGCAAGTTCATCTCTCTGAGCCTCAGTTTCTTCATCTGTATGATGAGGAAAATACGAGTAACCTTACAAGACTGTTATAAAGACAAAATGGGATCATCTGTGTGAAGGCGTTAGCACAGAAAGCCGTTTGGCACAGGGTAAGCACTCGATAAGTGATAAATGCTTGCCACTTCCTGCAGCTGATTAGGGAGTTCTCAAGCAAGGGCACTGAGCCCTGAAGTCATCCATCTCCGAGTGCAAGTCTGCGTTTTCACAAGGCCCGGAGAGGCAGTACAGCTTTCGAGGCTTAGAATTTAAGGCCTTTTCCCTCAGAGGTAGCAGAAACTTGACTTTGGTCCAAGCTGTGTGGCCTCTAGCGGCTGACAAAGTGGGGGCTGCAGGCCCGCTTGCACCCCTGGGGAGAGAGCCCCCTGTGCACTGCTCAGGGAAATGGAGATTGGCAGCACCATCTCCTCAGCCGTCAGCCTCTCTTCTCTTCATGTTTTATTCTTTGTCTGCATACTTCAAAATGTTTCGGGCAGCTGTGGATTCCTTCTTGTGAGTACAGGGTAGCAGCTGCTGCTACAAATTCATAGGGAATCAGCAAAAACAGCAGTTTAGTATTGAATTAACAGAAACTTCCCACTCTTACTCTGTAAAAAATAGAGCTAGAAACAACGGTCACCATAGAAAGGGCACCAGCAGTGACCAAGCCTAAGAGGACTTTTTCTTTCTAAGAACAAACAAAAACCAAACAAACAAAAGGAAACGCGTTGCCTATTACGAAATCCTATAGCCTGGGAGCTTCCCCTCTTTTCTCAAATTCAAGCCTCTTAGTAGGAGCTAATAATACGGGGAAACTACCATGACATCAGCGGAGTCTCTGCTTTAGTTGAGCTCAGCACATTGAGACTAGTGATGATCTAGGGCCAGAAGCATTTTCAATTTTCTAACACAATACAAGCTCCTTTACAAATCCGGGCCTCCTATGGAATTTCATAAGTTTGCTCAATGACTCAAACACTCACCTGCGTGCAGGAATCATTAGGAAGCTAATTAAGGAGGCTGACTGCCAGCTCCCCACATCACATCAAAGCTCTGATCCCAGGGATCAGTGGGTTTGCATTTTAACAGCATCCTGAGAGCTCTGAGGTGTGTGGACCCAAGAGGCCCTCAACCTGTAAAAGCCCTCCCAACCCTCCCACCCCGCCCCGTGATGTCTATTTCATTATTTCTAATCACATTGCTCTTTCCTGTGGCTGTCCCAGGTTTCTGGAGATCAACTCCATTTCTTCTCCTCTCTCTCCTCCCATCACCATCTCTTCATTTCCATTTCTGGAAATCCAATCAGCCCACCAATTCACAAGTTGTATTTTGAGAGTTAAGTGTTTATCCACAGAAATCCAGAAATAGGTTGATAGAGAAAATAGCTGAAATTCTCTTTCCCTCCTAACTGCCGGAGTTATGTATCTCCTGAAGGGAACTGGGGCAGTAAAGACAGAAAGGTCTTGAAGGAGGAATACAGTTGGAATGAATCACTTCACTTTTTGAGCCTCGGTTCCTCCTCAATGACGTCATAATTGGCACTCTCTCTAGAATGTAGCCACTAGCCACCTGTGGCCACAGAGCGCCAGAAATGTGGCCCGTCCAAAGTGAGATGTGCTCTAAATGTAGAATACACGCTGAATTTTAAAGACTTTGTGCAAAATAAAAGTATAAAAATAATTTTAAACATCTTTAATATTTTTTATATTGGTTACCTGTTGAAAATATAATATTTTAAATATTTGGGTTAAAATACATATATTATTAAATTAATTCTACTTGTTTCTCTTCCCTATTTTTCAAATGTGGCTACTAGAACATTTTCAATTACATAAATGGCTCACATTATATTTCTGTTGGACAGTGCTAACCTAAATCTGCTCTGTCCAGGTTGGCAGTCACTAGTCACATGTGGCTATTTAAAATAATTTACATTTAAATTAAATTTAAAATTCAATTCATCAGTCACATTAGCCACATTTCAAGTTCTTAATGGCCACATGTGGCCAGTGGTCACCTGATTTGAGGTTGCAAGCATAGCCGAGCCCCATATCTGCAGAATGCTCTGTTAGGCAGCACTCACCTAGTGCCTTCTATGTTGCTCTAAGTGTTTTTAACAGTCTGTCCTGAACTCATTTGGATTAGTTTATGTTAGCAATTTTACTCTCTAGCTCAGCTGTCGGCCCAAGCACCTTCCATTTTGTCCAAATGTGGATAGCCCCTGTCTTCTCCCAAAGTGGGAGGCTCAGAGCCCCACAGGGGCAGTCCAGGGCATTCATTCTCCTTGCTGCTCTTTGGGACAAAAGTCATAGAACAGGTTATAGGGTGTTTAGATTTAGCTTCTTGGCTGGGTGGCTCTGTCATCAGAAACAGTTTTCTGGGACTACCCATAGCTCCTATGGGCCCTCATATGAATTAAGAGAAGGTGTACTTTCCACCAGGAAGCATTCTTAGTTTGGGGTCCTCCCAACAAAGCCAGAAACAAAAACCTGGGGGTGAATAGTTTATTGGGATGTGAGACCAGGAAGCAAGAGTAGGAGAGGAGCAAGAGGGACTCAGTGCAAGAGGAAGGGCCAAGAAGTGAGGGGTCAAAGAGCTGATGACCAGTGTGGAGAACTTGGGCAACTATAATGTGTGTCTCAGAATTGTCCCTCTGAAGGTTAGGAATCAATGGCACTTATCCCTGATTCTAAGTCTTCTAAGTTGAGGATTTCCCTGGGGAATAGAGTCCCTGAACTTCCCCTCATGGGCTGCTTTGCAGCAGACTACTGTGGAGGGGCAAGCACTTGACCTGGGATATGGCAGAAGTGCAGCTGATGCTCACCACGGCTGGCGTGACGTCAGGATGGGCAAGGGAATGTGCACAGGATACCAGAAGTATCTGCAGGTGGGAGCCAGCCCAGCCCCAGGCTGCACAGTCGGCTCAGCGGGAGAGGAGCTAGATTTCTGCTCCCACTTCCCCCTCGGCCGGGCTGGTCTGTGCAGCTGCATGTGGCGTGGCTGCAGGACCACCTCTGAGATGGTGCAGGCAGGGCTATGCACTGCAGGACAGACAAAAAGGACTGCAGCTGCTCTAGAGAATAACAGGAAATACGGCCAGGAGATGAAGAAAGTGACAATTAGGACTAAAAAATATTATAAAATATAAACACTGGACCTGGGCCTATCCTAGAGCTACCTACTCACACTGCCTGGAATCCACTGAAACCTTGAAACCTCAAGGTTCCCACGGGGATTCTGGCACAGGCACAGTCACCCTGGAGGCAATGGGCAATATTCTGAGTCCCCAGCCCCAGGCAAGCTCATTATTAATTTAAGTGATGTCTAACCAAGAACTGGCTCTGCACCCTGTGGGACCAGAAATGCAACAGCCTCCAGGCCAGAGACAGAAAAAAGCAGAACTCATGGTGGCAGCGAGGAGGAGGTGAAGAGCAGGGGGCCTGGCCCCACCACCTGCCAAATCTGGGGTCTCTTTAAGGAGATACGCAAGACAGGGAGAGAAGGCATGTTTAGAGCTCACCAAAACGAATACACTCACTCCCTCTCACTCCAAAGAGGAGACTCTTGGTCTGCCTGCAACATTCTCCCTCCTCCCTCCTCCCTCCTCACCATGGGACCACGGCCCACAGGAGCTGCTGCAATGGGCCTTCCCAGACCCTGAGGTCCCTACTGACAGGAGGACAGAGAGAGGGCTGTGCTCCTCCAGGGCATCGCTGTCTCCCAGCCCCCGCTGCGCTGGGCAGGTAGGAAACAGGCTCAAATGCTGAATAAATAAATAAGTGATAATTTTTAAAAATTTGTTCTGAATATACTAATCAACCTATAAATTGAACTCTATATTATCCTGTCAAGCACCCTCATAATATTTATAAATTGGACATATTTGTAATAAATTTGGAAAATGAGGGAATTTCAATAGAAGGACTAGGAAATGGCAGGAAGGCCATGCATTGGACCAGGCCACATCCTGGTTACTGAGAACAAAGGGCCGGGCAGCAGCCCGAGTCTCATGTCAGTCTAACCCAAAACCCTCTGTGACATTTCATCTTCACAATTTTCAAGTCAATTTCCTCTCTAAAAGACTCTATGCGCCAACCACACAATGATCTGGGTCAAAAGGCCTATTCACAGAAATGACTTCAGGTCTTCAGAGCCAGAGGGTGAATTCCTTTAATTCACTGTACATTTAAACTGCTAATGATTTTAAATGAAGGAAAGAAAGAAGTGGTAGAGATATACTGGGGCTCTTTTTATAGTACTGGGGTGTGAAAATGTTAATTAAAGGAATCACAGAATCAGAGAGGATCTGAGAAAGGAAGGAGCAGGAATTTAATTTTAGGTGTTGTTTCATCAGGTTAAAAAAAAAAAAAAGACAGTTTCATGCATTGCTTGCAGCAATGCTCATGACTTCATGGGCCCCCAGAACAGCTCCTGTTGAAATGGTAAAGTGTTTGATTTAATAACTCCCTCTCACCCCAGTAAAGAGCCCATTAATAGTGAAGAGCACAAATTAGTAAATTACCAAATCTTTGAACATTAAATGAGCAAAAGGTTTGATATCATTCCCATGGTATTCTTCAAAGAGCCATGCTCAGCCTTTTTACTTAAGCAGCAATTTAAAAAGGAAAAAAAATGAAAAAGAAAAAGAAAGGGCAGCAACAGGTCTTAGCTGTGTACACTGGCTTGGCAAAAAGTTCCCAAACCTAGTCTCGCTCTGTTCCTCATCAGCCGCCAAGTCAGCCCTCATACGTCATATCCAGGAACAATAATATAACAAATGATTACTATTTCTACCCTTACGGGGCACCCCACTTTGCTCAGTGAGTTTGCATACAAGTTCTTAAGTCCTCTGAAAGCCCTGCAGGGAGGGACCCTATTTATATTCTGCAGTTAGGAAGCTGAGGCACAGGATGGTTAGGCAAATTGCCCACCAAGACTTAGTTAGTGACTAGGAGAGGTAGGTCCTGATCCCAAGTGTGTGCCTCCTAGGGCAGGTCGTCGGCACGATGCCACTTTAGAACAATAAGTAGAAGCATAAGTAGGTATAACACATGCCCAAGAGCATCCAGTTGGACCAGACCTGGACAGAAACACTCAGTCCCCATCCCTGGACTCTGCTCTTGAACCACACTGTGTCCCATACCCTGATGTCCAGCATGGGTGATTTTTATTGGTTCATGCCCTCAAGCAGTCAAAATCCCTGAGTTGCAGAAGGTATAAACCTATTCTAGTCAACGAAAGCAAAGACATTTTCTCAAAAGGAGTCACAGAATCAGTGAGAAGGCAGAAAGTAGGCAGCTCTAGAGACTGGTGAGTTGAAATGAAACAAACCATCTCTTGCCAGAAGAGATTCATCCTGTGTCTCTTTGTCCCTCTCTCAGAGTGTCCTGGTTCAGGTCAGAGAGTACCCACTGCGAAAGAGATACTTTCTTAAACTGAAATCATATACTTGTAGCTGGGGCACTGTGTTGCCCAATTCCAGGGGGCACCATAGATTCAGTGTGAATGGTCTGCCCTCCGGTTGCAACACACCAGCAGTACAAATGAATCCCAGACCACCCCTCTAAACCCTCTGCACCTGTGATGTACACTGCCCCCACACACCACTGGCTCCTCACAGCTAACATCTGTATAGCTTAATTATTGCTTCTCCTCCTGATGCACTGGAAGATTCTTAAGGACAAGATCCAGAATGTTAACATCTCTGTTTCAAATACCACATAACATAGAGTAGTAATTTCCAATAAAACTCTCCATATCCACACCCAAATATATACTTCCTTTTAAACATGACTGGACCAGTACATAGAGTGCCATAAAATGGGGGCATTGGCCATCTGGCACATGCTGCATTTGCATGTGGTCCTTAAGGAAGGATAGATAATGCTGAGGACATGGGCATTTAACAGAAGCCAAAGTCTGTACTAAGAATGATCTCCTGGTAGAAGTTCAGTCTCAGATGGCCCTGGGGAGGCCTTTTAAAGGAATATTATCCTCACCCTCCTGGTATTGTTCCACGTGGACAGCTGGTCTTGCCCCTGCCATGCTGCCCCTGGCCCAAAGTCCCTTTTAATGTGGAGAGTTTGATCTGTCTCCAAGTATTTACTGAACAGGTCCTGTGAGAAGCACGAAGTCTCTGTGTCATTAAAAGAGCCCAGTAGCTAACAGCAATAAGCATTTATCACCGCCTTCCTCCTCCACCATCCCTCCTCCCTCATACCCGGTCGGTTGTTCCTAGTGACTCATTCCCTAATCCAGCCTCTTGTGTCAGCACATCCCAGGCCCAGACACTTCCATAGGAATACAATAGCAAGAGCAAGAATGAAGTTGGTTGGCAAACCCATGTCCTGACTCTGGATCTGCTCATGCAGTAACCTCATTCAGTAACCATATATTGCACCTGGCTGTGTGTCAGACTGTGCAATGTGCTCAGAACCATGCAAACAAGAAGGCACAGAAGCCCAGTCTAGTGAGTAAAGCAGGCCTGTAAGCAAATGATTACAATTCCAGGTGGTCAGTGATTCAAATGGTTCCCATAATATTCTTGTCTACTGTCATATCCAGCACCTAGAATAATACCTGGTTTATAACAGATGGACCCCAGCCATGTGGATTAGTGGATGAATATATTAAAGGCTAACACTTAATGATTGCTTACCATGTGCCAGGTGCTGTTATAAGAGTTTTACATGTATTAACTCATTTGATGTTCACAAGAACCCTGTGAGATAGATGTTATTATCACCCACATTTCCTAATAGGCAAACTGAGACAGAAAGGTTGAATGACTTGCCCAGTTAGTAGGAAGAGCTAAGATTCAAATCCAGCCAGGATAGTCTGGCCCCAGAGTCTCTGCTCTTAGCCTCTGCTTATAATATGCTCCGTGCACAGTGCAGGGAGGCAGTCACCATCTGAGGAACTGGACAAGGTTCCATCTTTTCTCCTGACTTAATATTGACATGGATGGCCCACCCAGCACCATGATACCTCAGTTCCTCAACTTCCTTACTTCTAATAACCATTTCCATCATTCCACCTCAACTGCTCTCTCCCATATCAGCTCTGCATCCTGTCATTGCCAGTAAATGCTCTACTTGTGAAATCTGAGTCAAGCCTTCTGACCTCTGGCTTTACCATATCCTTCCAGCTTACCTATTCTATGACCTTATTTGCAATACTGGAAACTCCATTCAACAGACTCCACCACTGTTTTGCTCTTAACCAACTCCTCCTGCCTTCATTTTTTTTCCTTACCCTCCTTAGATCCCATGCTGTTATGATACGCTTTTCCCTGTGTCTATTCCTAGTATCCTTGCCTTTCTCTCCTTATCATTTTTGTCCAGTAAAACTCTAATCCAATCATCTACCCTCTCTATTTTTGCATCAGAGCTACTGAATGTTGCTGAGAAAATATAAATCTTAGCCAACCAGAGAATCTTTAAATTCATAGCCACAAGTCTAAAAAAAAAACCAAAAAAAAAACACTCAACAACATTGCCTAGTAGTCCTACTGTGTTTTTCAAGTAAATTTCTTCCCCACTGTCCATAACTATTTTATGCCATCTTCTTCCTCCTCAATGGATCAGAGTCGTCACCCTCAGGTTTTCCTTACATCTCTGCCCATGACCTTCACTGAAAAAAAAAAAAAAACAAATAAAAACAAAACAGAAGTAATCAGTTTGGAGCCCTGCCATTGGTCCACTGGCAAATCTACAAATCTATCTATATCTGAACCTGTTCTACTGTCTTTTCAACCTCATAACTATGGGAGCAATCTTTGTGCTCTCCTCAAAGGCATATCCCTCCCCTCTCATCTTCCTAAACACTTCATTCCTTCAGTTATTTCCTCTCTTCTGCATCTTCAATCCCTCTCTTTCTACAAGATAATTCCCTTCAAATTACAAACATGGAGCAATATCTCCTGTCTTAAAGAAGCCACTCAACCCTACACTCTCCTCTAATTGTTGTTCATTTCTTTTCTGCTTCTCTCTATAGAAAAACTTTTTTACTTTCTTACCTCCACATCACTCTTCAACCCACCCTATTTGGGCATTTGTTCTCACTTCTCCAATGATCTTGTCAAGGTCACTAAATGACATCCAAATTGCCAAATCTACTGCAAATTTTTGTCCTTAAACAAATTTATGAATATCATTCAACACAGTTGATAATACCCTCCTTTTTTAATTGACTAGAGAGAGAAGGAGAAACATTGACATGAGAATGAAACATCAATCAGTTGCCTCTGGAATGTGCCCCAACCAGGGATCAAACCCACAATCTGAGTATGTGCCCTGACCAGGAATCAAACCTGCCACCTTTTGGTCTATGGGACGATGCTCCAACCAACTGAGCCACACCCTCCTCTTTTGAAGAATATCCATCTGGCTTCATTGATCCACTTCTGGTTGTCCTCCTCTCCACATCCGTTCCTTCTTGATTGCCTTGGCTGGCTTCTCCTTCTCTGTCTCTCTCCTGGATGTTAGAGGGCCTCAGGAGTGGTTCTGGCTCTTCTCCCTTTTCTACCTATTAATTTCATTTTCCTGGGAATGGGGGGGGGGGGGGGGGTGCTCTCATACTGTCCTATGTCCTTATCACCATTTACATGTTAATGACTCCAATATTCATACTCTATCTCTAACCTCTTTCAAAAATTCCAGATCATGTATCCTACTGCTCTCAAGGTCCCTTAATAATCACCCCAAAGATAATCACTAGGGTATTACCTCTAATCACTGTCCCTACACAGAGGTCTTCCTCCCCAGGCTCTCCTATCTCAGTAAATGAACCCCCATCTGCCCAGGTGCTCAACCCTAAACTCTCCTTTGCCCTCCCTCCACATGCAACTCATCACTAAGTCCTGTCTCCGAGTGTAGTCATGATTTTATTCATTTTCCTCCATCACCACCCTCATGCTTCACTAATCCATCTCTCCCCTTAGCCACTGAATGGCCTCCATTCTAGGCCTCTGCACACATTTGTCATTTGACTTTTTACCACCTTTTTACTTGGGCCCTTTTGTTCACTACACTTCAGCACTCTCATCTCCCTCTGTCCTTCCTTCCCAAACTCTTGTCCATATCAGGGCCTTTGTCCTCTTTCTGGTGCCCTGGGGTTCTCTTCTCCCAGATCTTCAAATGGTCACATCACTCTCCTCCCTCAGGGCTTAGCTCCAATGTCATCTCCTTAGAGACACCTTCCCTGACCAGCCATCCTATCAAACGTGGTGTCTCCCAGTACACACCTTTAGAAACATTTACTGAGTGCTTCCCAGACATTGATGCTTTCCAATGATTACTTCTTTTATTTTTCACAGCTTGATGAAGTGAGCACTGTTATTGTCATTATTATATTCATCTTAAAAACAAGGAAACTGGTGCAGCCACTATGGAAGACAGTATGGAGCTTCCTCAAAAAGTTAAAAACAGAACTCCCATTTGACCCAGTGATCCCACTTCTAGGAATATATCCCAAGAAACCCGAAACACCAATCAGAAAAGATATATGCATCCCTATGTTCATAGCAGCACAATTCATCATAGCTAAGATCTGGAAACAGCCTAAGTGCCCATCAGTAGATGAATAGATTAGAAAACTGTGGTACATCTACATGATGAAATACTATGCTGCTGTAAAAAAGAAGGAATTCTTACCATTTGCGACAGCATGGATGGAACTGGAGAGCATTATGCTAAGTGAAATAAGCCAGTCAATGAAAGAAAAATACCACATGATCTCACTCATTTATGGATAATTAAGACCATTATAAACTGATGAGCAAAAATAGATACAGAGGCAGAGCAACATCGAACAGACTGTCAAACTACAGAGGGAAGGCTGGGGAGGGTTGGGGGCTGGGGGAGGGTGGGGTAAGAGAGCAACCGAAGGACTTGTATGCATGCATATGAGCATAACCAATGGATACAAGACACTGGGGGGCATGGGAGGCCAGGGGAGGGTCAAGGGGAGAAAAAAAAGGAGACATATATAATACTCTTTGTAATACTCTAAGCAATAAAACAATTAGAAAAAAGAAAAAGAAAAAAAAAGAATCCATCACTCGCAAAAAAATAAAAATTAAAAAAAATAAAAATAAAATAAGGAAACTGAGCCCAAGGAGGTAATAACTGTCCAAGCTCAAACTGTCTTCAGAGATGGTTTCCGGATTTAACCCTGCTCAGCCTAGCTGCAGCCTGGCCTCTTAACCATCACACCACCTGCCTGGCTTGCCTTACCTGATGTCTCCTTCCAGCACTTTTTACATTCTAGGTACTGTTTATGTGCTGTCAGTGTCCTCATTAGAATATCAGCAGTGTTTGGACAAAGATCTTTTTCTTCACCTCTGGATCCCCAGGGCACAGTGAGCACAGAAAATATGAGAAATCATTTTTGTTTTAAATGGTTGTATAACACTATGTATGTTTTGTTTATTTTTCAGAGCAGATTTATTATGCTGGCCCTGCCACTAATCTTGGATTTGAAATTCCCAAGGTAAAGTTTTGTTTTTCCATTTTGTTTTGTTACTTAATTATTATATTGAGCAGTTTCTCCAAGGAGAACAGAAGAATGGGGGGTAGAGGAGGAGGAGGTGGGAGAGGAGGAGGAATAGGGAATTAAACAGTTAACCCTTCATAGGCCACCAGTAAGAAAACCCTCTTTCAGCAAAGCTGATACCTCATAGTGGGCAATTTCAAATGTTTGATGAACTGGTTTTGTCATTTTAGTATTTGATATTTTATGTCATGTCAGACCTGTGGGGATCCTCTAGGTCAACACCTCCTACATAGAGGGATGTGTCCCTTCAGGGCTGCCCTGCCTGTGGGGACTCCATGTAACTGCAGCTGCTGGGGTGTGGGAGGCAGGCACAGGCTGGCTGTCTTTAGCGCTCAGTAAGGCTGGCCTTTCAGAGAAAGGAATAAACACAACCATGAGGGCTTACAGGTGCCCCAGTTAGCATCCTTACACTGCTATTCAGGGGCTGCCACTGAGTAAATAAAGTGTCCACATCCTGAGTGTTCATGGGAGAGCCTCACAGTTAAGAGTAGAATTTTCCGCTAATTCCATTTTTCTCAAAACAATGTGATTTTATTAGATGGCTGCATGCAAACAGCTCTGACATAAGCAATAAATTTTCAATATGCTACTCCTCAGAGAACTTTAATCAGAAAAAAATATAATAATCTTTATTTTTTTGTTTTTTAAATCATCGTTTTTGTCCTCCAAAAGGGTCGCGTTCTTCATTTAAAAAAATGTGTTTAATTTAATTTCATTTCTCTTGTGTTTCTTTTCTATCCTAGCCTCTGGTTCCTAAGGTCAAAGCTGTGGTGTCTGTAGGCCATCTGGGACCTTCACCAGCATCGCTCGAGTAGCTGGGAACTCCCCCCCCACCCACCCCCCTGGGTTTTTCTTCTCCAGAGCTTTCTCTGCAAGCTTTCAGTATAATATGAGTTTTGCAAATTCTCTTCATTTCTAAAATGTGGGGTCTAAATTCTCCAGATAGATTTTTCTATAAATCTTTGCTATTTGAATTCTTTTTCCTTACTCATTTTCTTTCTGATACCCCGTCCCCTGCCCCCCCCCCCCCCCCCCCCCCCACACACACACACACTGGAGATTGACTTAAAATTTGCAAACAATTGACTTTCATCTTGCATTATTGGCTCTTTTTTTAAAATAAACCAAATTCTGTTAGCAGTTGCTATGAAAGGGGAAAGAACTCTTCATACTCATGGAATCCCTCTGGAATAAAATTTACCAGAGCTGTACAAAGCGTCGTTGCCAGGAAAAACGCTCAATGAGATTATTTCCCAACATGAGGGCAAAGATGCAGTCAGGCCTCCTGGCCCTGGTCTGGGTGTTTGAGCATCTATTGACTATCTTTGCCTGGTCCTCTTGCCTCCTCCTCTTCTGAGGCCTGGGCCTGGGAAGCAGAAACCTGGCCAGCGCTATTTCCCCAACCCCCACCCCACAGCCTGCTGACACCTTGCCAGACCCAACAGGGGAAATAACCCAAGTGGGACACATGCGGCCTGTCACATAAGCAGCAGAGGCAGCTGGAGGCCTTAATCCCCACGTGGGCTCCGATGTTGGCCGAGGACCAGCTGCGGTCAGCTCAGGGTACCTGGCTGACGGCCAGCCCGCAAGGCTCAAAGGCTTCCCTTCCTAATATGGGACAGAGACAGTGCGAAGCCTTTTGGTTTGAAAAAATCCCCTCCTCCCACCAAATCCCCTGGAGATGGGCTCTGTGCTAATTCTGTACCAGCTCGGCTGAAAACTTCCGCTCAGCAGTCCATCTTCAGTGTCTCGGTATTCTTTACTTTTCATAAGCGGTGCCTGGGCCCAGATGGAAGCCCGCCTGGGCCCTGCATCTCTCTGTGACTGTTGTTTTCTGGATTAGAGCTCAAGATCCTTGGGCTTCCAAAGCACATGGGCAACTTGTAGGTACAGCCTGAAATGCGTAAGTGCCAGGGACTGCATGTTCCTAACTCACACATTCGGTGCTCGTCTCAACAGCAGAAAGGCCACCGCTCTGTCCCTTGTCCCTCCGCTGCCCCCTGTCTTCTAGCATGTCCTTCCACCTGCCAGAGTCGGGCACAGTTGCCTAAATACTATTGCCTCTTAAGCCAGAGTATCTATAGCTTGTAGTTCATAATCTAGAAACCCCTCCTTCAAATACTACATCTGACTTTAGGCTTATAAAGCAATAATAAAAACTTTATTTTGTTTTCAATAATTTTATAGGGTATGGACATAAATGCACATGGGCAGTTAAAAGAAAAATAGATGGTGATAATTAAACATAATCACATGCAAAATTTGAGCTGGTTTTTACTCTTAATTACTTCTCTTTTACACTGCTTTGGTTAATTCCTAACACTGCTCCTGTAACCACAGCTGCTCCATATGTGAGAGGTCAGACCCACGGGAGCCTATACAGCACAGAAGCCTCGAGCTGAATGGTGCCTGGGGTGTTCTAATCAATCCCCATGCCCAAGACACCATCCCGAGTGGAACCTGAGTGTCTCGAATACAGTTTTCAGTGGGGGGAACCCATTTGCTCCTGGACCTCTGCTACTTGCTAGGAAGTTGTTCTCTTCTAACAAAAACTGCCTTTCATGCGACTTCTACCCAGCAATCTGATTTACCCTTCCCTCTGACTTACACAGATTGGACCCCTTTCCTTCCTCCCGTGACAGGCGCGTCAAAGATGTGCCAGGAGCCTCCTGCATCCTTCCCGCTTGGGCCCTTGCCCTGCTTAGTGTTGCCGCTGCCCGCCCCAAGCTTTTCCCCTCCAGACTGCTGAGTCTACAGACACTTGCCACGTGGACCTGTGGGGGCTGGGCAGGGCTTCTGCTGGGAGCAAAGCAGATGTGGTTAACCCCTGGGTTCTTTCTGCAGCTCCACACAGGCCTGTGCAGCAGCCACTAACACAGACAAAAGGATTCCTCTGTGGAGTGTTGTTGCCAGAAAGGAAACCTAAAAGACAGCGATGCTTTTTCTGACAGAGCATGTTGGTTTCATAGAGTTGAATTTTGCTCCTCCAGAGGTCTTCCCTGTCTCAGCAAATGACACTTTATCCTTCTATTTGCTCAAGCCAGAATCCTTGGAGTCACCCTTAACCTCTCTCTCTCCCACCCACATGGGTTTCCTTAGTAAATCATATCAACTCTTCTTACAAAATCTATCCACAATCCAAGCCCCATTCCCTGTCCACCATCAGCTCCAAATCAGCATCTCTCATCTGGTTTGCTGAGTCTCCTCCCACCTGCTCTTCCTGCTGCCCTGTCTCTCCCTGCAGCCTTGGGCTAGAGGCAGCCACAGGGACCTGTCAACATGCACCAGGTCAGACCACTCCCCCAGGAAAAACACTTCATGACCTGCATCTCTTTCAGGGCTGAAGACAGCATTCCCATGGCCAGTGAGACCTCCCTGACCTCATCTCTCCCTGCCCCTGGGGTTCCCTCTCCCTGAACCCCACTGAACACTTCACTGGTCCTTAATCTCGCCCCAATCTCCACGGGTCTGCCTTGACCACCCTACTTAAAATTGCAAGCCATCCCTAGCCCCATCCTGCCCTGCCCTGCCCAGCTCTGCCCCACACTCCCAGCACTCCTTCCCTGTGTAATGTCAGCATGTGACACACCACATACACAGCTAGTGATCACATGTGCTGTCTGCCTGTCCAGTGAGCCATAGGCTTCACAGGGCGAGGTTCGGTTTGTCTGCTTCTACTTTATCCCCAGGGTCCAGAGCAGTGCCTCACATGGAAGGTGCTCGATGACTCTTTATTGAGTGGTCCATTACTCTATGGCTCACACACCTCATGCTCTCCTTGTGTCCCTTGCAGGGAGAACACCAGGTTTTGCTGAAACTGTATAAT
The DNA here is from genome assembly GCF_028538775.1 of Myotis yumanensis. NCBI lineage: Eukaryota > Metazoa > Chordata > Mammalia > Chiroptera > Vespertilionidae > Myotis > Myotis yumanensis. Next base: position 90,073,616 of record NW_027223753.1, on the reverse strand, counting down.
GAAAACCATTCCATGGTGGCCTGTGCCAATGCAACCATCATTTGCTCCTGAGCAGCTCAAAAGCACAGCAGCCTTGTCATGTGGAAATTCCATGCATCTCCAACTGAACCTACTGTGTAAGCAGAAGCTCTGTGAGAAAGCTTGCTGAAGGCACAGGCGCTGACTTAGCCCAGCACCCTGGGCCCCAGACTCCACATGTGGGATGAAGCGCCCCAAATCACCTGCTTCTAAGGAGCCTCCTGGTAGTCACTAAGCAGTCCTGAGGGCCCATCTTCTGTAAGTGGGCACCTCACACCAGACACCCTGCTGCAGCTCCCTAGGAGTACTTCCTCAGGTACCAGAATAAAGAAAGCTGGCCCACAGTTGGTCATGGTTCTTCACAGAGTCTGAGTACAGTCCTGTAGTTATGTCACTTCCTGCAGACACAGCGCCGGGGCCTGGTGCAGCATGGGTGGTTCTAAGATGGTGGTTCTCAACCTTCCTAATGTCGCGACCCTTTAATACAGTTCCTCATGTTGTGGTGACCCTCAATTTCATTGTTACAAATTGAACATAATTAAGGCATAGTGACTAATCACAAAAACAATATGTAATTATATATGTGTTTTCCGATGGTCTTAGGCAACCCCTGTGAAAGAGTCGTTCGACCCCCAAAGGGTTGAGAACCGCTGTTCTAAGAGATTCCGGAGGATGGTAGTCCTGCTAAAGCTAGTGCTCTAGGGAAACATGTATCCTTCTGCTGGGAAAGCCCCGCACCCTGGACCTCAAGGGCAGAGAAGCTGATGAAACCTCATAAAGAGTGACATCAAAGTCTTATTTGATGGATAGCTGCAGAGCTATGTACCAGGCCTTGCACTCAGCCTGGTACTCCAGGGAGCAAAGCAGGCACTGTCCCTGCCTTCACGGAGCGTGCGGTCCCCTGCAATATTACAAAGCCATGTGTCGGCCAGTGGACACATTTATTCACACACAGAAGCACCTCAATGCCCTCTGTTATGAGCAGGTGGCCTGCCTGCTGTCAAAGCCATTTTGGCAGCCCCGTCTTCTCCTGTCCCGGCACCTGCAGAACCGATTGGTGGGCCCCACAGCCCCCTTTGCCATCCTGAGTCTTCCCCAACCCCCCTTCCTATGTCCCCGGGCCCAATGCCTGTCTGGCCTGTTCTCCTGCAAAGGGGCTGGAGATAGGTGACTGGGTTGACTTTATCATTTGCAGATTTTTTCTATCCATGACAGTGCCGCTATATTAGAGATTAAAGAGGAAAACATGCCATAGTTTTAAAAAGTTCATTGCTATCAATTACTGTCTGCATATAATTAAACTACCTAGAATAGCAATCTATAAATACTTGGTGAATCCAAACTTTAAAACCAGAATCTGAGGCTCTTTGGGATTATAGAGAGACGAAATTACAGTGTGGCCTGCCTGTGCCCCTAAGTGCTCAGGAGGAAAGACCAGCTGTGCCGTGCCAGGCTCAGGAGACAACCTCTGACCACACACAGGGTGGTACTGCTACGCACACAAAAAGCAAGCTGAGTTTCTGACCCTTACGGTTCCCTCTAGCAAGACTCTCCCCTGCACCCTCTTCAGTAAGCATCCCTATTCTAGCAAAGGCCCGGGGTAGATTCTGGGTACCCACATGTGCCAGCCGCTTAGTCAGCTGTCAGCCTTCCAATGACGGGCCGAGGAATAGGGACAGCTCACTTCTTATTGTTCTACAGTTCAGTTATTGCCTTTCCTATGCTTTGCCTTCTTAAAAATTCAACTGTGTGTGTGTGTGTGTGTGTGTGTGTGTGTGTGTGATTGAGAGTTTCAGATGCTATAGGTGTGGGTTAAACAAGGATTTTCATATGCGGAGCTAACCTTGGCCATGACTGCATGCACTAAGGGTGCATGTTGCACTAAGGGTGTCATGATCTGAGAGAAAAGAAAAGTGTTTCTCTGGCCCAAAATATGTCTGTCCTTAGTGTTCTGCCCTGGGCCTTAAATTTCACTTTGAGTTTCACTCTTGCAAACTGAGAAAATTACCCACTGTCTACAAGTCTCCTGTTAAAATACAAAGTCCTGGTGGGAGAAACGCCCAAAATCATGATCATTCTTTAACCCTCTGGCAGAACAGAGTGACTGGGATGAGATTGGGAGCTGCCCTCCGGAAGCAGGAGGCATTGAGGAGCTGGCAGCACCAGGCAAGCTCTCTTCGGTGAACCGTCTATGTGTGCACCTGGGGGTGAGGGCGAGTGTGCACCATCTATGTGTGCACCTGGGGGTGAGGGTGAGTGTGCACCATCTATGTGTGCACCTGGGGGTGAGGGCGAGTGTGCACCGTCTATGTGTGCACCTGGGGGTGAGGGTGAGTGTGCACCGTCCATGTGTGCACCTGGGGGGTGAGGGCGAGTGTGCACCATCTATGTGTGCACCTGGGGGTGAGGGTGAGTGTGCACCGTCTATGTGTGCACCTGGGGGTGAGGGCGAGTGTGCACCATCTATGTGTGCACCTGGGGGTGAGGGTGAGTGTGCACCGTCCATGTGTGCACCTGGGGGTGAGGGCGAGTGTGCACCATCTATGTGTGCACCTGGGGGTGAGGGTGAGTGTGCACCGTCTATGTGTGCACCTGGGGGTGAGGGCGAGTGTGCACCGTCTATGTGTGCACCTGGGGGTGAGGGCGAGTGTGCACCGTCTATGTGTGCACCTGGGGGTGAGGGCGAGTGTGCACCGTCTATGTGTGCACCTGGGGGTGAGGGTGAGTGTGCACCGTCCATGTGTGCACCTGGGGGTGAGGGTGAGTGTGCATGAACAGATAACTTACGTTACTTTTCATTTTCTCATAAACAAAGTTTGCTACTATTTCAAAAACATCATCAAGAATCCCAAAGTTTCTCCTCAATAAACTTCCCTAAAAACAGTGAGTTGGTTCAAGATTATGCTATGCCCCCAGAACCAAAGGACGCTGCAGAAACCAGCCAGCCTGTCACCATGGTGCTACAGACCTCCTTTATATTTTAAGGGAAATTGTAACTCTCTGTTTACTTTTTTTTTTTTTTAAGGAAATGCTGGTGCCCAAGGGAAGCTTCACCAGGCTAGTGTTCAGCGGGATGCTGAAGATTCCTTTGGGACAGTGTGATCACATCTCTCAACCTGTTTGGTCTCTGAGAAAAAAACCCTTTCAATCTGGCTTGCACACATGGGGACCTCTGGGCCCCTGTGACTGCCCAGCCGCAGGGTTCTGGCTCAGCCGTGGTTTGCTGCAGCGATTCACACTGTCCTCAGCATTTCACCCCCATTTCTCTATAGTTCCTTCGCCTCTCACCTCCCTAAATATTGGTTTCACCCTCAAACAGTCTTTCCTATAACTGCAAATAACTTCACATGTCCAAAGTACAAAAAAAAAATGAGAGACAACTTTATCCAAAATGCTGTCATTCATTCTGAGTGCAAGGTCTAGGGTCACATGACTACTCCTGGCCAGTCACTTTGGCCTGGCCCTGATTGGCTTAGCCTAAGTCACATGGCCCACCCCCAGAGCTGGACTGATGTTAGTCCCTTTGGAACCAATTTCACTAAGTGGAAACTGGGGGGGCGGGGGGGGGGGGAGGGGGAGAGGGGAGTGAAAGAGGTAAAGAAAAAAGAGGGGAGGGAGACTAGAGTCCAGAACACAACTAGAATTAGGCCAGTTTCTGTTCTAACTTCCCTAGCTATTAACTCAGCAAGTGACTTAAATTCTCTGAGCCTCAGCTTCTCCGTCTGTAAGTGTGGACAATAATAATACCTACCTTATAGGAATACGGTGAAAATCAAATGAGAAAATGCATGCAAAGTGCTTGGAACAATGCCTACATGTAACTTGAAGTGAGTGACTGTTATAAGCTGGGGCCTAATCTCTTAAAGCTGCTGTAATAAAAATACCATAAGCCAGTGACTTTATTTAAATAACAGAAATTTATTTCTCACAGTTCTGGAGACTGGGAAGTCCCAGGTCAAGGCGCAGGCCGATTTGGTGTCTGGGGAGGGCCTGCTCCCTGGTGCATAGGCAGCTGTTTTCTCACTGGGTCTTCAGCTGGTGAGAGGGTGGAGGGAGCTCAGGGCTAGGGTGGGGGGTGGGGTGCCCTTCTAGAAGGGCACTAATCCCCTAATCACCTACAAAGGCTCACTTCTGAATACCATCACCCTGGGAGTTAGGCTTTCAACAAGTTGACTGGTGGGTCCCTAAGGGATGGGTGTTCCCCGTAGAGCTGAAGCCTCTCCTAACTCCTCTCCTAGTTACTGGGCTGCTCCAGCCACAGCCCACAGTCCTCCCCCAGGCCTGGATGGTGCCTTGGCGCCTTGATTTCTTCTAAATGGAGCTAGTTTTATTAGACCTGGGGTGGAGTCTTATTTGCTGAGCTGTGTGCTTTGAGCATTAATTTGGAAAAGAATTTAAGGGAAACATTCGAGTATAAATTTTCCCCCAAACAGAATATAACTGGGCCAAAAGAGCCTAGGAAAGAAAATGTGTGTAACTTTTAATTAAACTTGTTTTAAAAAGAAAAGAAAAAAGATATATGTCCAAGATGTGAAGAACTAAATGTAACATCTGCAACTCTAACAATTACGTCTGCCTTCAAAAAAATAAAAATAAATAAATATCCCAAAATAGCTAGTGAGAGAACGGAAAGGGCCACGTCCTGATTTCAGGGGACTCGTTAGGGAGAGGGAGCTCATCGAGCCAGCAGGGAAACTTCAGACTTGCACCAGCTGCATGGCTCCCAGGCAGCAAACACGCTCCTGCCCAATTCCCGACCCTTGTATCTGGCCGAGGCGGCTCCAGAGGAGTGGGAAAGAGCTAGTCACTTCTAGTTAGTAAATAACTTCAGTTGTTCCTTTTGGAACGGAAGCCTTCAGCTGCCTTCAAATGGACCAGCCTGAATTTTTTTCTCTCCTCTAAACCAGCTTTTCTTTAACATGTATGACAAGACGGAATCCTCTCCTTCAGCCTCTTGGTCTCCTTGTTGCTGAGGAAAAGAATGTATACATCAATGTTATTTTAGCTGAAAACAATGAGTTCTTCCCCAAGCTGATATTTTTATGGATTCCCTGAAACCCAGCTAACAACGGAGGAAAACACATCCATGCACATGAACTGTGTCACTGTATCGTGGCTTCCCCCCGCCTCTTCCACTCAGAGGTGGTGGGGGGACATTTGAGAAGGGGCCAGAGAATACTATTGAAATGATCAAAGAAATACAACAAGGTTTCCACATAAAGGTGGACTAAAAAGGTTAAGATGTGTGAGTTGTAGAAAGACAACATCTGAGAAGGCAGAACAGCAGCAATAACAGCAACAATTTGTTAAAAGCTACCAATGATTTGAGCATTTGCTATGTGCTGGGCACCGTGTGAGGTATTTTACCTGCATTCAATACTTAATCTCAATAACAGCTCTGCAAATTAGGAATTAAAACCAGCACAACTGTGGAAGGAAATCAATCCTGTTAGCAAAGCCCACGTGTCATCTCTTCTGGATATTTGGGTGGAAGTGATGATGGTGGCATCACCTTGTGGGTAAGCTCCTGGGGGCAGAGGGAGAGGAGGAAGGAGGACCTGGTGCCTTGTGTCCCCACCCAGCCACTCAGATGTGAGACAGAGTCACGAGGAGAGAGAAGCTACCATCAGAAGTCAGGCCAGGAGCTGACTTCACAACGATTTCTGAGAAACTCCAGGACACCAGTGGCATTTTGGGGGGCCTCCATGGCCATGTGGAACAGGGTCAAGAGGGCTTAGCACAACTTGGCCTGTTCCATGAACCTAGGGCAGGAGGGGAGGGAGCACAAAGAGGGGAGAGAGAACCAGGCCTGAGCGTGAGCGCCATGCTTCCCCGCCCCAACTTGAGCGTCCAGAAATAACCAGCAGGGAATGTGAGAAGAGTGTGAGGGACTCTGTAATATGCAAGTGAAGTGGTAAGTCAGTGATATCTATTACTTTATCATTGTTCAAGTGTCTTCCTAGGAAGCCACAGGCCGACACATAAGAAATTCCAGTTTTGCTGCTGAGCAGGACTTCCCTGCCCGATGACATTCCGAGCAAAACAGGGACATCTGGGAGCAACGGCCCTGTCCAGACGTCCACCCCTCTGCCGTATCCCATTGCCACTCACGCTCTGTATCTGTCCCTTCCTCATCTTTGTCCCTATGTCACTATTTCACAAAGAGAGGTAACAATGGAGCTACTTTAATGCAAACACAAATCACAGAAATCCTTTAGAGGTCCTTTCAGTCCAAGGATGCGTGAGGCCAGAAAAAAGTTGACTATTAGTTCTTAAAATTTTCCAACAAAACCAAACCCAGGCTTCGCTGGAAGTATCTTTCAGTAGCTAACAATCCAACAGTCCTAAAGTTCACATTTCACCCAGTCCCTTCCTCCTCCTTTCATTTGTGCTGAAATAGATTTATACAATGCTTTGCAAAAAAATTCAGTGAATGCTTTGCAAAAAACTTAGATTTTTGGAAGGGTGGGTCAAGTATTAAACATTCATGGTTCCATTTTCTTTTCCTTGCCCACTAAGGAAATAGTTTCAGAATTAACTCCTTTTTATTTTTAAAAAATGTTTGTGGTTTCAACTTGAGAATATGGTTCCATTGAAAAACTGACAGAGGTTGAGTCTCAGCTCCATCACTTCCTAGCTATGTGACCTTGGGCAAGCTGCTTAATTCTTCTGTGCCTCAGGTTCCTTATCTGTAAAATGGGATCATAGTTTCTGCTTCACAGATTGTTGTGTGAAATATGTAACACATTGGGCTTAGTGGCACTTGATACATATTTCCTTTTCCCTTCGTCCTTTGAGTCATTTTTAGCTACTTGTTTTCTAAACAACTGTGTGATATTTATGTAGAACATTAGAATTCTGAATACAGTCAGAAAGAAAATGTGGGCTCTAAATTCCCTGATGCAACTTGCGTCTGAAAAAATACAAAGTTGATTTGGGATGATGACACAGTCTGGAGATGGACAGTGGAGATGGTTACACAAAGTGAATGCACTTAGTGCCACTGAGTAAATTTTATGTTACATATAGTTGACCAAACATTTTTTAAAAATAAAAAAGAGTTCATTCTGAAACTATTTTTCTTAGTGGGCAAGGAAAAGAAAACGGAACTATGAATTTTTAATACTTGACACACCCTTCCAATAATCAAAGTTTTTTGCAAAGCATTCACTAATTTTTTTTTTGCAAAGCATTGTATAAATCTATTCAGAAGTCTTTGATCTTAAAATTTTGGCAGATATTGACACTAAAATAAAATCGTGTTCAAAGACATTGTTTAAATTGTTCTCAAAAATCTTTGTTCTTTGTGAGGGTAGCAGTCTCTTTTACTGAGGCTGGGAACAGATTCAAACTCTCTTCATGGGACAGGAAAATACCTCTTATCAGAGAAATGCAGACAGCGAAGCTCTGGGCCCGCTTGAGATTCATAACACTGAGAAGGTTCCCTCCACCCACCCCTCTCACCCTCTTCCCCTTTTTCTGAAGAAAAGAAGGAAACTGGAGGCTCAGATGCACGGCAAGCAAACAAATTTGTTCAAATACCCCAGGAAGAGTGAAAGCAGAAGAGAACGCTTCACTGAGAATCAGTGACCTAGAGCGCCTCGACTCTGCATTTCACCGGAAATGGTGTTTTTAGTCCTTAGTGCTTATGATGGGATTGCTTTTAAGGGCAACATACTAGGCACTTTTTCATAAATTAGGTAATTTAAAAGTCACTGCTACTCTGGGAGGTAATACTACCCCCACTTAAAAGTTTTTTTAAAAAATAAGGTTCAAAGAGGTTAAATGAATGACCCATTTACTGTGACTGAAACCAGAATCAGCAATGTAAGTAGAGCCATTCTTAGCAGAACCACATTTTGATAAAGTCTGGAGGCCAGAAGTTTGCGTGAGCAGCGCGTCAGCCCGCACTGGGGCTGTTGTCCAAGCTCTTGAAGCTACTAAAAGGCCCAGCCTCACTGCCGTCCTGCTTTGGGGCCACTTGATGCCCCACCGGGGCCTGGCCTGGCCTTTCTCCCCCTGGTGCTGACACGCCCTGCAAACCAGTCTCGTGTTTCTTCAGTGCGTGGTGGTCATGCCCCACCCGGAGGCCCTGCGCTGGAGGCCAGGGCTCTGTGAGCAGGCGGCACGGTGTCTGCTTTCAGGTCAGTAGATACAGGGAAAGCGCAAATGTGACCTTCTGGGACCACCTGTATTAGTTTCCTACCACTGTTCTACAAAGTAACCCCAAACTTAGTGGTTTGCTCGACACAATTTTATTATCTTTCAGTTCAGGAGGTCAGAAATCTGAACTGGATCTCACTGGGCTAAAACCTCGGTGGAGGTGAGGGTCTGTTCTTCTGCAGACCCGGGAGAAGAATCCGTTTCCTTACCCTTGCGCCGCCCACATTCCTTGGCTTGTAGCCTTTTTCTCCATTGCTTCCATCTCTGTCTTTCTTCCATCGTCACATCTTCCTTGGAGTCTCTCCTGCCTCCTGTGTACACCTTGAAGGACCCTTGGATTACATTGGACCCACCTGGATAATCCAGGGTCATCTCCACACCTCAAGGTCCCCAATCACACCTGCAAAGTCCCTTTTACCATGTAAGGTAGCGGGTTCTGGGGATTAACACAGGGACATCTTTAGGGCCCCTATTCTTTCTTCCTCACTAAGCAGGATTGGGGGACACAGACTGGGCTCTCAAAGGAGAAGCTGATTTAGTGAGACTATTTTCACATTTTTAAAAAAATAAAACGTATCCTGTATTAAATTGAAATATTCCAACCCAGCCCTGGCTCACATGGCTCAGTTGGTTGGGTGTCATCCCTTGCACTGAAAAGATTGCTGGTTAGATTCACAGTCAGGGCACCTGCCCAGGTTGTGGGCTCATTCCCAGTGGGGGGATTGTGATATTTTGCTCTTGCATTGATGTTTCTCTCTCTCTCCCTCTCCCTTCCTCTGTCTTTAAAAAATAATTTTAAAAAAATTCTAACCCACTGCTACCAAGTAACAAAATATCTGATAATCTTGAATCATTCATAGTTAGTTATAGAGAGATAATAGGTTTGTCTGAGTAGCCAGAGTTAGTATAAAAGTACTTGTGCATGGTATGGCATTTCCCCCAAAAAAAATTAAACACAGAACTACCACATGACCCAGCAATTCCCTTTCTGGGTACATACCCCAAAGAACTGAGAACAGAGACTTGAGCAAATATTTGCACACCCGTGTTTATAGCAGCGTTGTTTACGATAACCGAAGGTGAAAACAACCACGTGTCCATCTGGGGGTGAACGGATGAACAAAATGTGGCATACACATACAATGGAAAGTTACACAGCCTTAAAAAGGTAGGAAATTCTACATGCTACAAACGGATGAACCTTGAGGACATATGCCCAGTGAAATAAGTCATACAAAAAGGACAAATATCGCTTAATTCTACAGGGTGTCCCCAAAAATGTATACACATTTTAATAGCTGATAGCTCAATTTTGAAAATAGAATGTATTTTAGTAAACACAGTCTTTATAATTATTCAAATTGTGTGTATACATTTTTGGTCACCCTATATTTATATGAGGTACCTAGATAAGTCAAATTCATAGAGACAGAGTGTAGAATGGTGGGTGCCAGGGTCTGGGGAGGGGAAATGGGGAGAGGGTGCTTAATGGGGACAGAGTTTCAGTTTGAGATGATAAAAAAGTTCTGGAGATGAAAGGTGGTGATGGCTGCACAACAATATGAAGGTACCCAATGCCACTGAACAAGTGCTTAAAATGGTAAATGTATGTTATGCATATTTTCTCACAATATGAAAGGTATTTGTGGATTTCTTTTCATTTCAATCACTGATTAGAAAATGAAACAGAAATACTATGGAAGCTCTTAGTCAATTCCTAGTGTATTGTTATCAGCTCTTCTATTGATCTTAATGGCCAGACCAGGAAGAGACAGCAAAAAGGCCAGGAGCCTGTCCCCAACATGCCATCTTCTGCCTTGGAGTGTAAGCCAGGTTTTCTTTACTTTTTTCCTGTCACTTCCCTCTCCCTACACACACATCCCTCTGCCCCAGCCTCCTGTTTCCATCAGCTTTTAGGAGTTCTGTGGCTGCTCAGCTGCCCCGGGGCACCGGTAGCTTCTCTGATTCCAGCCCGGTCCTGGAGGCTCCTGGCAGCTCACAGTGACTCACCTGCCATTTGCTCTTACAAAGAGACCCACAGAGCTCCAGATCCCAAGGTGTAGGCCAACCATGTCAAACTTGCAGCCCACAAAGAATATTTTTGTGGCCCAACCAATATAACAGTATGTAAGAAACATTTTAATTAAAGTTTTGTAACTTAATTTTTACAATATCCTGTTATACATAATTAATAATAATGAACTACAGCTTTCACTAGTGACTGATTACTATAATGGTGTTGGATTCATTTCCCTTAAGTGCCTTATGCGCAGGCACATGGTTTCTTGCCACTAATACTAGCAGCGAATATTTTAACAGCCGATTGCCACGTCATTAGTCTTGGATTGACTTGTTTGGTGTGTGCAACAGGAAATATTTCGCTTTCGGAGAACAAGAAAGATAGGTTTATTTGCGTTACACTTATTAATTTGTGCAGTTCTTTAGTGTCTGGTAAGTTAATGTTTAAGAAAAAATATTAATTTTTATTAAAATGTTCTATTATTTTATGTTAATGATGACTCATTAATTTCAGCCCTTTGTATTCAGCATGTCTATTGAAATAGTCCTACGCTTGTATGAAAATTGAAGCTTTTGTTTTTTTGCGGCCACACAAACTTAAACCTTGTTTATTTGGCCCGTGTGAGCCTTTGAGTTTGACAGGCTTGGTGTAGACCATGAATCCAGACCACTGGCACACACTTTTCATCTTGTGTTTGTATCTCTGGAAAATTCAATATCGCTTAAACACTTCCAATTTCCAGTCAGTGCCTCTACTTATTCTCTGAAGCAGCTCTGCAGCCAACAGGGAGAAGTGAATCCTTGTCAAAGAGGAAGTGTGAGCTTGGCAGAGCCACGTGGGCCCCAGGAACTCCCCAGCCCTCAAAGCCCTTCCACACTCACAGGCCTGTGTGTCGGGGCTGAGAGGAGGCAGGACATCGAGGCGGGGATGGAGCTCAGCTCCACAGCTCCCAGAGGCCACCGCTGTGGGGAAGGCCACGTTCCGAGGTGGAAATAGCAGACCCTTCCTGAGGATTTGTAAGTCTGTCAATAGAGATAAAGGCGGTAAAGTGTTCAACGCAACGTGACAGAGCAAATGCTCGGTAATGGAAGCTGTCATCATTTGTTATAATCACAAGTGACTTGGGACATACTGAAATCCAATCGAGAATGTGCGCTGGGCTCAGCACTTCACTCAGAATGAATATGCCCTAACTAAACATTTCATGTCCCCGGGTCTTCATGGAGTTTGGGAAAAGAGAGCTAAGTCAGGTGTGAGCCTCTGACGGTTGGCTATTCCCTCGTTTATTCTGCGGGCGCTAAGCAACCTTCTCACTGTGACTTGGTTTCTCACATAGACCCTTTGCAACAGCAGAGACTGGCTCAGTCCTAGAGTCCTTATAAAACAGGGTGGGTCGCCAGGGGAGCTGTCTAACTCTGAGTGAGTTTTCCCCTCTTCGAGGTCAGTGTCCTGGACTAAATTACCTCAGATTTTCTTTTACCCTAACATCTTGTATCTTCAAACATCCCAGTCCACTGCGTTACAGGTACCTTTTCACAGCAACTAAATGAACTCAGTATTCTTTTTTTTTTAAATATATTTTTATTGATTTCAAAGAGGAAGGGAGAGGGAAAGAGAGATAGAAACATCAATGATGAGAGAGACTCACCGATTGGCTGCCTCCTGCACGCCCCATGCTGGGAATGGAGCCTGCAACCTGGGCATGTGCCCTGACTGGGAACCGAACCGTGACCTCCTAGTTCATAGGTCAACGCTCAACCACTGAGCCACACCGGCTGGGCGAACTCAGTATTCTTTATGGGTTCTCCTCTCCTGAGTTGAAGATGAGCCACTTCCTCTGATCCTGGTTATTTCAGGGAGAAATAATAAAAATTAGTTTCTGTATTTACCAGCCTGAGGGCAAAACCCCACCTCATGGAGAGGCACCCAAGTTCATCATTGTGTCCTCAACTTCCTCACGTGCAGTGGCTCCAGCCTTTTTTCCATCTGCAAAGTATAGATGAAGTGCTGAGGAAGACTCAGCTTTTAAAAGATTCATGAATTATACATATGAATAAGCACAGATTGTGCTATTTGTTTATTTTCCAAGTGCAATTGGGTGGCAAATTTACACTGCCAGTCGGAGAGGAAAGAAAACCTTGTCTCTTAGTTTGGGTCTGTACCTGACCTGGTTTCCTCCTGCGCCCACCTGTCAGGTGGCAGAGGAAAGACCATTGATGTCGAGGCTGATTTCCAACCTTAGATGCAGTAACTTACGCAGCCCCTTGGGTATTCATTCTTGGGGGCTTATGTCTCAGTCTCCTGTTTCCATGCTTCCCCTTCCAAGACGGATCTGATGTCTGAGGGAGGAAGGCTCCTTCGACCTCACGGTGCGGGGTAAGGAGTTGGGGGATCCAGGATCTGTCCTCAGCCATGCTCCCCTCGGCCAATCTGGCACTACGGTGGAGTTGGCCTGCCCTTGTCTGTCAGATCTGCCAGCCTGCTGACGACATTGTGCCTCCTGAACCTGGGACCCATTCTCTTCTAGCACAGTGGTCGGCAAACTCATTAGTCAACAGAGCCAAATATCAATAGTACAACGACTGAAATTTCTTTTGAGAGCCAAATTGTTTAAACTTAAACTATATAGTTAGGTACATTGTTATTAACTTAATTAGGGTACTCCTAAGGCTTAGGAAGAGCCACACTCAAAGGGCCAAAGAGCCGCATGTGGCTCTCGAGCCGCAGTTTGCCGACCACGGTCAGTGGGTCCTCCCACTGGTTCAGCCTTCCTCCGCTCTCACTGCTGCGTCTGAGTTTTCTGTCAGGCTCTGGGTGGGCCCCTCACCTTCCCACGACGGGCTCCACGTCTGACTCAGTGGCTTTCAACTCAGCATTTTGCCACGTGAGAAACTAGGTAGGGTAGGGAGTGTTAACCAGACCCACTCTCCGTCCAACCATGTCACCTGCCATGTTGGATCACCCATGCTGGCACCTGTGCCCACATAGCACTTTCCTCCCGTCTTTCAAATGGTGCAGAGGGAAAGCAGGCCCCACCCTCTGCGCACTCCCATTTCTCCTTGGTCCATCTGTCCCCAGAGGTGTGCAAGTTAAACAACAGGCTCTCCAGGGATTTTACGTATTTACAAACATTCCCACCAGATCCAATTTCAAGCTGCTAACTATGTAACAATCAGCCTACAAATTCCTGAAATTTTAATAATCAGCCCTCAAGAGTTGGTAAATTATAAGCCAGCTTCAACACACGTGAACACTCTGACACTCAACCCTCTCCAGCATAAAGAGAGAAAATTGCAACAAATTTCCAACCAGCTACCTCTCCTGTGTCTTTCTCGCTATTTTTTCTCTCATCATCTCCCAGTTTACGAAGGGATGGATTTTCCTTCTTTCCTCTACCCAGAGCAGGAGGCCACAGAGCCAAGGCAGGCCCTTCTCTGTACTATGGAAAGACCTCTAACATCTGAGCCCCAGGCTTGGTCCTTAAAGATGCTGAATAGGAGCTGAAAGTATCAGAAAATGCTCTCCTTACCAAGGCTTATTGTCAGGCTGTAAAAATCAGCTTTGAATGTCAGAGCTGAACATTCCGTTATTCATACTGGGCCATTTCTATTGCTCTGTCTTCAAGCTCACTGACTCTTTCCTCTATCACCTCCATCGAGATCATTCAGTTTTTAAAATGTTGGTTACCATATTTTTCATTCTAAAATTCCCATTCAATTCTCTCTTCTACTTAGTATTTTCTGTATTTGCTGAGACTTTCTATTTCCCACTGACTTGGAGAGGAGTTGCCTTTACTTCTTGGAACATTCTTATAATTGCTGCCTTAAAGTCTTTGTCAGATGATCCCAACAACCATGATGTCTTGGTTTTGGCCTCTGTTGGTTCCTTCTCCTGCCAGTTAAACTGCTCCTGGTTCTTTGTATACTAACTAATGCTGGGTTATTTCCTGGATATTTTGGATATTATGTTCTAAGACACTATGTTTTCTTTGTTTTGTTAATTTTTTTTTTTTTTAGAGAGTGCAAATGTAAACTCACTGCCAACTTAGAGGCCCTTCAGATGCTGGCCCTCTTCCCCAATCCACTTGCTGTTATTTACCATTCAGAGTCCTCAAATAGCAGCCCACGCATTCTGTCCTGGTTTTATAGCTGCCTTCAGTAGGAGAGGGAGGGTGGAGTGTGTTTAATTCATGTTATCCAGAACCAGACCCCCCACAGTGTAATCAGAGTGATCTTTCTAAAGCATAAAACTGGCTTGTCACTCCTCTGTTTAAAACTCTTTAAAGCCCACCCCACCCCCCACCTTGTCCCCTCATAGTCTGGCCTCCCTTCTTTTCTCCAGCTTCCAGCCATCCTCACCTTTCACTTTGCTCCAAAGCAATGCTGAGCCTCTTGCAGCTCCTGGAGCCATAATGCTCTCCTGACCCCTGGGCCTTTGCACATGCTGCTCCCTTACCCTAAATGTCTCCCTCTTTCCTGGCTACTTTCCCACACATCTTAGTTGGGATGTTGCTTTCTCTGGGTCACTGCTCTTTATCCACAGAATGGACTCACTTCTCTGCAATGAGCTCCCACTGCCTCCTAGCACAGCATGTTATCACTCTGCGTTGTAGCTATCTGTCCGCCTGTCTGGGTGGGCCCCTCACCTTACCACGATGGGCTCCAAGTCTGACTCAGTGGCTTTCAACTCAGCATTTTGCCATGTGAGAAACTAGGTAGGGTTGAGAGTGTTAACCAGACCCACTCTCCATCCAACCATGTCACCTGCCATGTTGGATCACCCATGCTGGCACCTGTGCCCACATAGCACTTTCCTCCAGTCTTTCAAATGGTGCAGACTGTGAGCACCTTGCAGGCAGGCAGTGTTTTCTCCAGTTGCTAACAGAGGGTGTGAAATATAGTAACTTCCAATCATTATCTGCAGAATTGAATTATGTCAGTACCAACAGTGGCCCTGGGAAGTGGATTCCTAACCCTAAGTCGCTGCCCCCTTTGGTCAAGGCCCCTGGTAACACCCTGCCATTTGGTTCTCTGTCAACAATATGCTCCACCCTGGTCCCTGGTTTGCACCTCTCCAGGCTGACGCTGTCGTCTGGACCCCCAGATAGTCAGCCTGTCTTTAGACTCCCGTGATTGAGTGCTGCTTCCTCAGGTGCCCGCCCCTTGACCTCAGTCAATATCTGTGGAACTAAATTGCATCAGTATCCACAGTGTCCCCAGAAGTAGATTTCTTCCCCGGAGCTTCTGCCTTCATTGTCCGCACCCCTGATAACCACAAGATACTGTTCACATGGACCTCAAGCTCCTGCTTCACTTTACCACTCACCCCGTCTATGTGCCCGGGCCCAGGCTGTGTCATATGAGGTCAGCCACATATGAAATTTAAAATTATCTAGTAGCCACATTTAAAAAGAAGAAAAAAACAGGTGAAATTAATTTTAATAGTATAATTTAGTTAACACAATATATAAAACATTTTATCATTTCAACATGTAATCAATATTTTTAAAAATTATCAGGGAAATACTTTACATTCTTGTTTCCATACAAAGTCTTCAAAATCTAGTCTGTATTTTACACTTACAGCGTGTCTCAGTTTGGACAAGCCTCATGTCGAGCGCAAAATGGCCACACGTGACCAGTGGACACCATACTGGATGGCACATGACTAGAGATGGGGTATTAATATTGACAGGAGTAGCTGATGCTTACCAGGTATTCACACACGCCCAGCACTCTTCTGAGCCTTATGACTCTTCATGCGTTATTAAATTTAATCCTCACAGCAAGCCCATAAACGAGGGGCTGTTTTAACTCTCTGTTACAAATGGGTCTCACAGATTAAGCACTTGCCCAGAATAACCCACACAGTTCAGTGGCAAAGCCAAGGACAGGCAAGGCTGGTGCGTCTCCAGGCTCAGGTGGTGGCCCACCCTCCATCTGCCTCCCAACCTATGGGACACTTTGTAAATATGAAACTTGCTAACCCTCAGATGCCACACATTGATAACGCACATGAGGACAAAAAATGCTATGGATAATACGGCAACAAGTTTTGATGAGTAAATTCATGGTTTGAAAGTCATCAGAGAGGACTCCATATCCTTCCGGAAAATACCTGCCCCTGGGCCATGGCCAAAGAATGGTTCTGGGTTGAATCAAAGACAAGTCTGACAAAGGGTAGCATTTTTACGGTCTCAATCTTTGAAAGCTTCAGAAAGAATTAGTTTAGAGCAAGTTAGTTTTCAACAGATTTGACAGCAATTCAAATCAAGCTGGTTCCTTCTTAGTCTCTTCCTTCAACAAACTCTGTTAGCCTCCAAGGCCCACATTCTTAGCCTGGCACACAGTAGGAGGGTTTTAGCTGCTTTCTTACGTGCTGTTTTCAAAGACTTCTCCATGATGAACGTAAATGGTTCCCTTCTATTGCTCTTGACAAGAGGGGCACCATCCTCACAATAGGAAGGTGAGATCTATCTGCTACCACCCTCACCATCCTATATAATAAAAGCCTAATATGCCAAGTGTCTGGTCATCTAGTTGGCCATTCAACCAATCAAAGCATAATATGCTAATGATATGCTAAGGCCACTTAACTGCTTGCTATGACGTGTATTGACCACCAGGGGGAAGACAGTCAACCAGTTAACCAGTTGCTATGACATGCACTGACCACAAGAGGGCAGATGCTCTGACTGGTAGGTTAGCTTGCTGCTGGGGTCCGGTCGATCAAGACTGAGTAAGACAAGCTGGACACACCCTGGAGCCCTCCCACAGCCCCTCCCTGGCTGGACAAACTCCCACATCCCTCCCCAGCCCTGGTGGAGTCCCTTGGCCTGGCCTGTGCCCTCTCACAATCTGGGACCCCTTGGGGAATGTCAGAGAGCCGATTTCAAACCAATCCCTCAAGCCAGGCTGAGGGACCCCACTGGTGCATGAATTTGTGCACTGGGCCTCTAGTCCTATATAATAAAAGGCTAACATGCAAATCGACCAAACGGCAGAACAATTGGTCGCTATGATTCGCACTGACTACCAGGAGGCAGATGCTCAAAGCAGGAGCTTCCCCCTGGTGGTCAGTGCATCCCACAGGGGGAGCACCACTCAGCCAGAAGCCCTGAGCTGGGCTCATGGCTGGCAAGCACAGCGGCGGTGGCAGGAGCCTCTCCTGCCTCCATGGCAGTTGGACATCCCCTGAGGGCTGCCAGACTGCAAAAGGGCACAGGCTGGGCTAAGGGAACCCTGCCCCCCGAGTGCACAAATTTCGTGTACTGGGCCTCTATTATGAAATAAAGGTGACCCAGTAATAGTCCCAGGTAATTAAACTTTTCTCTGTACCATGACTTATCCTCTGGGAAATATCTACTCCTTTAACCTTCAGACTTTACACAGAAAATGTAAATTTTTAAAAAATTAGAATTAAGTTCTGTTTTAAGTTCTTTTTAAAGGGCCCTTCCCAAAAGTTGTATACAGTATATGGCTTGCACATATGCCACATTGACCAGAACTCAGTCACAGTGCCATCCAAACTTCAAGGGAGGATGGGAAACTTAATCTTTGTTCTGAGTGTCTTTGGCAGCAATGAGAATGTGCCGCTCAGATCTCTGAGTAAGGAAGTGTAACTGTGAAATCCACCACCACATTTGCATTGAGATCATGCTTCCTGCAGGCTCCTTCCAGCCAGCCACAGGCAGAGAGCATCAGGAATACGAAAGCGGCTTTGTTTCTAGGAGTCCGTGAGCCTTCATTGATGGGCAACACTTATTGGAGAACTGTATTAATTATCTGTTGCTATGTAGCAAATAACACCAGAATGTAGTGGCTTAAACAACACAGTTTGGGTTGTTTCACATTTTCTGTGGGTCGGGAATTCAGGTGCAGTTTATCTGGATCCTCTGCTTCACAAACGCTCATAAGGCTAAAGTTCAAGCATCGGCCAGGACTGTGTTTCACCTGAGGCCTGCCAGGGAAGGATCTGCTTTCCAGCTCACCTGGTGGTTGGCATCAGGATTCAGCATCTTGTGGGCTGTTGACTAAGGGCCTCGCTCTTTCCTGGCTGTTGGCTGGAGGCTGCCCTCAGTCCCTTGTTACATGGGACCTTCCCATGGCAGTCGACTTCACCAAAATTAGCAAGAGAGTCCAGTAAACTGGAAGTCTCAGTCCTTTATAACAACATCATGGAAGTGACATCCCATCACTTTTGCCATTTTTTATTCATTCATTCAAAGCTAGTCACTAGGTCCGGTCACCCTCAAAGGGAAGGGATTACACAAGGGCATGGGTACCAGGAGGCAGAGGTCACAGGGGGTTATCTCTGAAATCTGCCTGTAGCAGGGAGTACTGAGAGCTTTGCAGAACTTTCCTTAGAACCACATAGGAGTTTAAGATCCTTTCTTGCTTCCTTCCTTTCTTCCTTCCTTCCTTCCTTCCTTCCTTCCTTCCTTCCTTCCTTCCTTCTCTCCTGCACTTGTGGTCAGACCTGCACTGGGGCCTGGTGGCCCTGCCAGTCCTCTTTAGCTTCCTCCCATCTTCTCTAACAGATGGTCCCCCTAATAAAATCCTTGCATGTTTAATTCCTTCTTAGCATCTGTTTCTCATAATACCCAGAGTAACACAGTGGTCGTGGGCCAGCTGAGAATCTGCTGAGGAAGAAGGGGACTAAGGATTTTGAACAGCTTCTGCCCACATCCTTAATACAGTTTGGAAACTGCCTGCCTGTGATCTCAGCACATTTGATATTAAAGGTAAAATGCAACCTCCCCCCAAGAATGTAACTTAACTGAAAAAACTTAGCTTTACCTCTGTGAATATATGTGTGCTAGAGGTCCGGTGCACAAAATTTGTGCACAGGAGGGGTATCCCTCAGCCTGACCTGCACCCTCTCCCAATCCGGTACCCCACAGGTAGGGTCCTTAGGCCTGGCTGGCAATCAGGGCTTATCAGGGCTTTCCTTCCCCCGGCTGCCGGAAGCTGGCCCTGCCCCTACTGCTGCCACTGCTTGCCATCTGTGTGGTGCTGCTCCCCCTTCCCCATCACTGGTTGCCTCCCTCTGTGGATGACAGGTGTGGGGTGCAATCACTTGACTGGCCTGGGCCTCCTTCTGCAGGGCCATTGCTGGCCGGCCTGCACACATGCCACAGCATCTCTGGGTGGTGGCCTGGACCTCCCTCTGTGGGCGATCGATTACGGGGCCCTAAGATCAATCACCTCGGAGAGGGAGGTCCCGCCCACCCACCACAGTGCCGCCAGCCAGGTGGCCTGGGCCTCCCTCTGTGGGGCAATTGTGGGGCAATGGTGGGGCCCCCCTGAGCAATCACATTGCACCTGCCTTGGCTGGCCTGGCGCCAGTGTGTGTCATAATGTGGCCATCCAGAAGGGCATCCAGACAGTTGTCCTGCTGTTCAGTCGTTTGGTCAATTTGCATATTATGCTTTTATTATTATAGATTGAAAGTGTGTTATAGCCCTAGCTGGTTTTCTTAGTGATTAGAGTGTGGGCTGGCAGACTGAAGTGTCTTGGGTTGGATTCCCGGTCAAGGACATGTACCTTGGCTGCAGGTTCCCTAGCCTGGGTCAGGGTGCATGTGGGAGGCAATTAATCAATGTGTCTCTCTCACACCAATGTTTCTCTTTCTCTCCCCCTCTTCCCTCCCTTCCACTCTTTCTCAAAAAAAGAAAAAATTCAATGGAAAAAATATCCTCAGGTGAGGCTAAATAAAGTGTGCTACAATAAACCTTTTTATAACTTAGAATTTAAATTTCTAGAGATTAATACCCTAAGAATAAAAGCAATATGAAATGATGATGAGGACTAATATCAAATCTAATATTTTATTGCATAATTTAAAGGCATGCTTTCGACCAAATACTTTTTATGTTGTAATTCTACTGAAGTCCTTAATTTTACACTCATTTTCCAAAATGATTGGTAAAATTCCCTAAAATTGCTAAGATGGCAACTTTAGAGAGTGGGAAGGAGATATAAGAAACTCAGATAAGGGCTGAACACTTACTTTGGACAAAGGTAAGTCAGAAGGTATAATAAATTGCTCAGATGAATTCTTTTCCTCATTGTCTCAAATGAGAATAGTCCCTGTTTTTATTAACCATTCTTGTCTCTGATTTACATTGTTCTAATATAAAAATACCAATAAATACTCTATCTAAATACTTTCTCGCTCTTTTTTTTTCTTCTTTGTACCACACTGAGCTTGTAAATAGAGGGAAAATAGGGTATGTGATCTTAAGGTTTCCCAGGAAGCCCATACTATGTAGTAAACAGCATCAGCCAGGAGGTGGCAGTAGTGACCAATGAGAAATCCTGATGCTCTGCCTCTATCAGCTTTCACTGCCTTGTGGATGCTTCCTGGATCTAATCTGATGCTTATGAAAGCTATTTCCTTCTTACAAAAACACCAGGCCCAAACAGAAACTAACCTCATCCTGCCGATAAAGAATGTTTGTGCCTCACATGTTGTCAAACTATCCCAGCTATAGCTAGATCTTCAATAAACAGTTCCCAGAAGCAAGATGCAGCTGCGCATTTTAGGCAGCGGGAGCGGGCACACCGGCCTGCAGGGAAGCCCAGCACTATCAGGTGGGCCCTCAGGATGGTGGGAAGGCGGCGAGACTGGTCTCGCTCAGGAAGGCTGAGCACGCTGAAGGATTCTGCAGGAAATAACTGTTCTGGGTCACTCAGACCAAGTGCTTTCCCATCAGCAACACCCAAGTGTCTTCCTCATGCAAACACAGGTCTGATAGTGTCTCCTGCGAGGGGTTTAACTGAAATGGTATCATTGCTATCTTTGCAAAGGATTCTGGAGGATTTGGGAAGCCACATTAGGAGTTGAGACTTGTCCCCGTGGTCAGTGGGTGTCATTCAAAGGCTTTGGGCGGGGGATAAGGTGGCTAACTGCAGTTGTAAGTGGCAATGGAAAGAAGACAGTAGGAAGGCACAAGTTAAGTGGGTTTTCTAGCCTTAGATGTGTTCAGCATCCAGACATTTTTATTCTATTTCTAATACAGTAAAACCTCGATATAACGGACTAATTTGGCCGAGGGGGTGTCTGTTAAAGATGAGAGTCCATTACATAATAAAGGTTTTCTACGTGTGCACATTAAAAAATTGACAAATTGGTTAATTTACCTGTTTATTTGTGCAGACATGTTTGTGTAATTAAAATCGAGAGTGTATGAGAAGTTTAATTTCACAGAAAAGTTTTCTACATGTATGACTGTAATTTTGCATTTATACTGAATAGGTCTAGTAAATGCGTGCACTCACCAGTCACCGGAGTAAACATGCACACGGCTGGGCTGAGGCTTAGCGCACGTGGGAATGTTGGCCTGTGTGCATCCAAACTGCTGCAGAAGGTCACGCCATCCGACAACAGAACCAGTTCCCACATAGGATGCGGTGTGATCATGAGCTAATCATTCCCCGAGCATTATCTATGAGCGCTGACTCTTGGATTTAAATATGTAGACGATAGTTGTATATATGTAATACGTTTTTATGCAGGCAAAATTACTACAGTTTTTCCAACATGTAGCCTATTCACTAAAATTTGTTTAAAATAACAGTGAATTAATAACAAAAAAACAACCGGTTAATTTAATCATAAGCTAATCTTGGTTAAAACCATTTTAAAATTGATGGGGTGTTAATCATCACATATGACATATGGACCGGGAGTTTTGTCTGTTGAATCCCAAGTCCGTTAAACCGAGGTCCACGAAATGGAGGGTTTACTGTGACATACTTGGACGAGCGCCGAGGGAAATCCTGGCAGTGTGCTCTGGGTTTCCTTTCTCTACTGCATCTTTGGAGGGGAAGCAGCCCCCATGTCCATATTGTCCCCAGGAAAACAAATGATGAGAGAATACTCTGGCCGGAGCTCAGAAGGACCTGGCCTGGGGGGTTGGAAAGGCAGCGTAACTCTCCCACCGGTTTTCTTGTGCACCAGGTAGGAAATAGCAGGTGCTGGGGGGATTGATATGAGGCTAAAGGAGTCACGCGCATGAGTCCTTAAGACAAAGCGGAGCTATATCAGCGCTCAATAAACAGCAGTTATCACAGAGGGAGACCTGACCTGAAAATGGTCACAAAATAGTCCAGCCAGCCCCGGGGCTGGTCATACCCGCCAATCTATAAAGACCCGCGCGTGCGCACACGCAGAGTCCCTCTCCACCACCAAACACACCCACTGGGTCTGCCTGGGCACGCCTTCGCTTCAGCCAAGATGCCCTTGAGATTCACCCTTTCCATCCATGATCTGCTTCCAGAGAGCCCACCCGAGGTCCCGCCCCTCAGATGCTGCCCCCTGGCATGACCCTGACTCTGGCCCCCTACCCAGGGCTTACCTCAATGGGCTTCTGCTTTCACTGTGGCCAGAGAAAAGTCACCTGCCGACTCGATAAGAGGAACTAGAAATGTTTGCTTATTTGGCATCAGGGACCTGGGGGCGAAGCCAAGGCTATGACACAGGTTTGAACTACAGGGAAGGGAAGGTGTCCTGCCAAGGTCAGAAAGAAGGTGGGCACTCACAGAGGCCACACAATGAAAAGCACTGCTTATAAATGCCAATTTCACACCTATTCACCCCTGAGCAGGAGCCTGCACTGGCCCAGCTGTCTTCTGAGGAGAGTGGGTGTGTCACTTACCATTGCTTCAGGGCCTGGTGCTGGCTGTCTGGCTGGTGGCCCCTGAGAACTTGCCCTCTTGGAGTTTAGCATTTGCCCAGGTCTATTACCAAACAAGGCAAGCACACAATGGGTCACACTTCCGTGTGGGGATTCCAAAGCTCTACAAAGGGGTCCTACAAGAGGAGGGGGTTAGCTGCCAGGCCCAAAGTCCTCTGATGTAACTCGATTTGTTTAACAAAATCTGCACAGGCCCCAGCTTACAGCCAACTGACAACTGCAAGTGTGGGTTTGAAGTTGGTTTGAAATGTGTTTTCCCATCAGAACAATGAGGTTTGGGGTGGGTGCAATTGCAGGACTCCCTAAAAAGCCAATCGAGCCCACACAAGGCCTTGTGCAGAGATCAGGGAGCCAGGGCAAGCTGACAAGTCTGGGGGGACCAAACCACGTTCAGAGTGGCAGAAGCAGTGATGTGGGGGCCAGGGGACAGAGAGTACATGGCGGAAGATGCACAGATAATGGGGGAGATCATGAGGACTTTGGACCTTACCCTGAGGGCAATGGGCCCCCATGGAAAGGTTTTAAGCAGAGGAGCCACTTCTCCCACATGAGGTATTGGGACACTGGGAGCAAACTCTGGCCCCAACCTGGATCCCCAGAGGCTCCAGGCCAGCAGGGAGGAGAGGGCCTGTGGAAGGTAGAGCCTGGGTTCCCCGCCACGGTGGGTAGAGAGGGGGACCCTGAGGACCTTGGCTTCAGTGTTGAGGAGGGAGAGGAGTTGCTTGTTCAAAAGGCCCACAAAGCACCAGATCCCAGATCGGGGAGCTGGGTGTAGGAGGGAGCAGTGTTTAATGCAGGTGCACACCAACTGGGGATTCTGCATCCTGCTTTCTTGGAAAGACAGTTTCCTGCCAGCCTAGAAGCTGCTCTCAGCCAGACATAATGGCTGCATGGCCCTGTAAAGAATGGTGCAAAGAGGAAACAATGGGTCTGTTTTATGAGACATTTGTTATCTCTAAATGTGTGACAAAACCAAAGTCCATTGGCCTTTGAGCTAGACTAATATATTGATTTCTCTTTATGCCCAGATATGAACTGCATGGAACTTGAGGTGGGTGGGAAGTAATTTAAAGTTGAAATATTTTTTATGATATTAGTGTTTTTCTAAAAGCACCAATGGCAAAGTGAAAGGTTCTATTTAAATGCATTAATAAGTAAACCCATGGGACATGACCAAGGGAACTCAAGGACACTCATGTCCCTAGTGGTGAGTTCACCAACGCAGGAGCAAAGAGGCAAGGCTTTGAAGTGAAGTGCTTCTGTCAAAGCTACATTCACTTTGCACAGCTGAGCTGTTGTTCTCTGGATGGCACAATCTATGCTGCAAGCATTTTGCTCTTGTTTCATTAGTATTATTTCGCTTTAGACAAATGCCAGCATTAACAAAAACTTACCAAAAAATATACCCAGAAATGTAGCCTTACAATATTGGAACTTTCCCTCCCAAGACCAAGAGTTTCATAGCTCAATTTAAAACCATTGGCAGGCTTCCATGAGATTTTGAAAATAGCTTAATGGCAAGATGGCTCACATGCTTCTCCAGGAATACATTAGAAACAGATTGATGACTATTGAAACATAAAACATGAATCCTACCGCATTTCATGGAATCTAAAACTTCACTGTGTCAGACACACTGCTATTTCATGAAACACTAAATAAGTGTCACAATGCTTTCTTAGCACTTAGAATTTTTCTTAAATGTATTAAAAGAGCTCTTTTAGACCTATTTGGACACAGAATTCTTAAGCCACATGCCACTCACTCTCCTGCACCCACAGAAAGGAAATGTAAGCTAACAACTTGGTTAAGATGTGACTAAAACTGCGTCACATCCAGAATTCACCTTTCGCGGGGGTCGCTCTTGGATGTAGGACTTGGAAATCCATGTTTTTCCAGACACCATCGTCCTGTGAGTCACCAAGCACTTTCAGGAGAGTTCTGGTGAAGCCGTAGGCCACGTTTCTTTTAAAAGTGTTCCACAATTGTCTTCCCTAAGCTTTGATGCTCAGTCAGTGGTAATGACAACTATAACATGAGCTGCTTAGTTGACAGCAAGTGTAAGACACGGAACACCAATGAAGGCTACGGTATGAGAAAATGTTCCTTCTAGAATCAACAAAATGGGTGCAATGGACTGAATGTTTGTGTTGCTCACAAAATTAATACCTTGAAACCCAACCCTCAGTATCAGGAAGTGGGGCCTTTGGGGTGATTAGGTCATGAGGGTGGAGTGCTCATGAATGGGATTGCACCCTGATGAGGGGGCTCCAGGGAGCTCTCTCACCCACCTTCTGCCACGTGGACACAACAAGAAGTCTGAGACCCCCCGAAAGAGGGCCCTCACCTAACCCTGCTGGCACCTTGACCTCACCCTCCCAGCCTCCAACTGTGAGAACTAAATTTCTGTTGTTCATAAGCCACCCAGTCTATGGTACTTTGTTATTGTAGCCTAACTATGCAAACAGTCACTCAGACTCCTGCTGTCTCCTGAATCCACTTCCTCCCTCCCAGGTGTGTGAGTGTGTGTGTGTGTGTGTGTGTGTGTGTAGATTTTGAGGAAGGAGGAAAAGCTGACATCTATAATAAAAACTAGGAAAAAATGCATTTGGAAAAACATGACAAGCCCTTAATTTCATGATTGGGATTCTTGTTGCCTCAGCCCAGAAGGTCTGCAGCATGTCCGCTGTGTGGTCAGCAGTGCAGTGTGGGAAGCGGGAAGCCAGACCAGGTGTAGTTAGGTAGCCTGGAGGCAGCGAGGGCGGAGCAGCACTGGCTTGGGGGTCAGGCACAGCTAGGCTAGGGGGCTGGTTTTCTCTCAACTTGCCCAGCGCTGCTCATGTGGCGGATCCTCTCTAAGCTCCAGGTTGCACATCTGCAAAAGGGTGAGTATAGTACATGGCCCATGGGGTTCCATAGGAGCAAAGAAAGTAACCCATGTAAATGCCATTAATAAATGCCAAACACATTTGATCCCCTATTTATTCTCCTTAACTATACAGCCCAAGGACTGAAAGTAAACCAAAACCACCATCAGACAAAAACCACTGAAGCCTGTTTTTGTCTGTGTATTTCACAGAGACTTCTGAGTGGAGACAAGTCCTCCTGAAAATCATGCTTTTCACCAACACATAAAAAAAAAAAAAAATAACAGCTAATGAGTGGGTCATTTTCTTTTGCATTTTACCAAACAGTGATCTTTATTTTAAGAATAGGATGTTAGCATGACTCAAGTCTGAAGAGAAACGAGCTCTGTTCTGTCCTCTGGTGTCCGTGGACAAAGTCAAAGAGACTTCTCTGGTGGCAAGTCCTGGCAGGGGACCTGGTGAGCGATGATGCGGCTGATCCCAAGCCTGGCTCACTCGGAGTGGTTTCTCTCCCCTCCCTTTCCTTAGGTGCACCCACCGCAGCCCTGTCCTGGCTGCACCCAGATAGAGGCCCCGCATGGGGCATGCAGATGCAAACCTCTGCCTTCCAGGAAACCAGCAAACTTCTTCCCTGGGGTTGGTTCCAGTAAAAGGTGGGGCTCAACTGCCTGGGCAGGACGCCCACATGTAATCCCAGACTCAGCAGTGACTTTCTTTTCTGGTTTGGGGAGCTCAATTATTCACTTTGCCTTGGTTTTCCATCTTTATCATGAAAATAATAGTCTTACCTCTTCTATAAGTGTGTTCTGGGGACTAAAAATTTGGGAGACGTGGCTGTTTCATATCCTAATGGGTGGAACACAGAAGGAATGCTAAATACCACGTTGGCATTACTGTGGGTGAACCTCCAGCCTCACCACTCAGTAAAGCATGTTCCTAGGAGTCTGGTTCCCACCGCTGCTCACAGCCATTATGTGTAGTGGATAATCCTTCTCATTCTCGCTCCCTCCTGATTTGAGTCTGTGCAGCTGTTTCCACTCTGCCTCTGGAAACAGCCCTCCTTTCCACTGGGCATCCAGCCTTCCCCACTCTAACCATAGCACCTCATCTTACCCCACTCCCATTGGGGACCCCAGGCAAAGGCCTAAAACTTGGGCCTGGCCAGTTATGAGAGCCCATCTACCTTAGCCTGGGTTTCCCCAAAAGCAGAGTGTTACAGGCAGTAGTTTATTTGGGAAGAGGGTCCGGGGAAGGGGTGAGGGAAACAGGAAAAGTCAATACAAAGAGGTGTTATCAAATTGCCCACCAAGGCAGATGCCTGGAGAAAGACCTTGCTGGTGTATTTGGAGTGCATCTCAGAATCATCCGCCTGAGGGGTGAGTGACAGGAGAAGGATGAGTGACAGGAGAGGGATGAGTCACAGGAGCATTTATGTGTTGGTCCCTGCCCCTACCCCATTGGCCCCAAGTGCCAAGCTGAGCATATTTGAGTGGTGGGGGAGGTTCTGCAGATGTCCCTCACCAGGGTTCAGGAGAACTGCATTGGGAAGCTAGGGGCATCCCAAGTTGGGAGGAGGCACATGTGCAAACCAAAGAATCCTGACTGGTGTGAGTGGATTTAGCACTAAGCAGGCCCGCAGAGCAAGGATCGGCAAGGAAGGGATCACACCCGTTGGAGAGGAACATTCTGCAAGTGACAACAGTAAAGGAGCCCTTAAACTTGTACTTGAAGACCAAGAGCTTAAGCCTCTGATGGTTGCAGTAACTTTTCTATGAACATATTTAGACAACCAGGAGCTCCCAGACCAAATCTTATTTTAGTAGATATATTTCTCTATAGTTTATAAAAGTGAGGGATTATTTCTTACTGTCTATTTAACAGCCATCTCAACATGTTATATTAAGTATGATCCAAAGAATACCATTTAGTGAGATGATTTATGAAAAAAGTGTGCCAGGGTCAAATATTGATAAATAGTGTATGCTAGGACATTCCCTTGATTCTATTAGTCATTTTTTTCTAGTTCTTTTAAATTTCTAAAATTGGAATTCACTTTATAATTAGTGTGCTATGTTTCCTTACTTGCTGTTATGGGTTGAATTATGTCCCTTCCTCTCAATTCATACTAGTATGTTGAAACCCCAATATTTCAGAGTGTGGCTGCATTTGGAGATAAGGCCTTGAAAGAGCTTATTCAGTTAAGAGGAGACAGTTAGAATGGACCCCATATACAATCTGACTTGTGTCTTCAAAAGAAGATATTCAGGCACAAAGAGATGTGTATATAAAGGGAAGACCAGGTGAGGACACAGAGAAAAGGTAGCTGTTTTCAAGGCAAGGATGGAGGCCTCAGGAGAAACCAACCTGCTTGCAGCTTAATTTGCTTCCAGCCTCCAGAACTGTGAGAAAATAAACCTCTGCTGCTTAGCCTCCCAGCCTGTGGGGTTTTGTTATGACAGCCCTCGCAGACTAAGATATTTCCCATAAAGCTGTTATTAACCAATGACACTTTAAAAATGACAGCAGTTCAGAATCTGAGAAACATGTATCTCAGGAGCATCAATGATGCACACGAACATACCGAATTTTCTGGGAAAGCCTGCAGCCTCTTTAACTCTAACCCCTGCTCCCACGCTCAGTCACCATCCAGAAACCCACTCTGAGTAGCACAGCAAGGACACATCTGTAGAAAGCCTCAGGGAAACAAATTGCTCTCAGATGCCTTTTGAGCAATGGATTTGAGTAGGAGGGTTGAAAATGCCATTTCTTGGAGGAGTAAAGCTCATTCACGCATGGTGCCATCAACAAGAACTTCTATAACTTGAAGGTCAAGAATAACAGAAAAGCTCATTTATACTGTTCCATCAGGCACGCATCACATGATGGAATATACAGGCAGTCCCCCCTCACACATTTCCCAGATGCACAAATTTCAGTTACTCCATGGTAACGGGAGTTAAATAACACCAGCCCCCAACAACATGGTTCCAAATTTAGTTACTACAGTACCTTAACTGTACATAATTCATCAAGTACAACTCAGCTGCTGCTCCCAGGCCACAGGTCACTACATAAATTACAGACATGCGTCATGACCAGGGACCAATCTTGACATTTCCTTCGGAGTCCGTGGGTGACTGGTCACCGTGCATCTGTTATCAGCTCACACACAGGCAGCAGAGCATGTAGCTGCATGGCCTCTTGTCTCCCGGTGATAAACCCAGGGGACATTTTACAGAAATGGATAATCAAAAGAGAGAAACAAAAAAAGTGATAAGGCTGGAAGTGGAAGTTTAATCAGACGTAAACAGGGTTGTAGAGTAATACCTGCTGATGCTGCTGTTGTTCGAGAGATTCTACATACAGCCAGATGAACTTAGTGAACTTATTGAAATAAGTGAGGAAAGTGGTTGTGACAAAAAGAATGAAGATGCTGCAAAAAATAGTCCATATTAAAGGAACTCTTGGAGATATTTCATGGCACTAAAAGTGTAAAAAAAAATTGAATGTTGGAAGCTGACCCAGATTTAGAAAGGAGTATGACAATTCACCAAGGCATAGAAGAGAGGCTTGGTCCATACTATAAGCTTTATAATAAAAAATCACTGTTTAGAACTCTGGAAATTTTTAACAAAGAAATAAAACATTATTTCTCAGTATTTCTAATGTTTTATAGTATGCTGTTAATATTCATTTTGCTATTTTACAATTTTCCTTATATATTTATAACCAATGATAAGAGAGTTCTTAATGTTTTGACAAAATTTTGAAATTCAGGGAAGAATCTTATTGATCATTGATCATTATTATTGAGATTGCTTTGCACAGTTTCAGCTTGGCCAGTCCCACACTACTGTGCAAAGCAAACATTACTTTGTAACACTATGATGTTAAAAAGTAAATTCCTGTTGTCCTATTCTTAATTATTTGACAAACATTTTTGAAGCTACCATGATTAAGTTATATAAGGGACCCAAATACCAAGGTTAAACATAGCTTAAGTAAGAAGGATGGCAAGTATCTATACTAATAAAAGGGTAATATGCTAATTAGACTGGATCTACCAAACATTTTCCGGACGTCCTACTTGCTTCCAGGCAAAGCCACAGTGGTGGGGACTGAGGCAGAGGCAGTTAGAGGCAATCAGGCCGGCAGGGGAGCAAGCAGTTAGGGGGTGAGATCAGGCCAGTGCAGGGAAGCAAGCAGTTAGGGAGCAATCAGGCCAGCAGGTGAGAGCAGTTGGAGGTGATCAGGCTGGCAGGGGAGCAGTTAGGTGGTGATCAGGCTGGCAGGAAAATGGTTAGGGGGCAATCAGGCCGGCAGGCAGAGGCAGTTACGGGTAATCAGGAAGGCAGGCAGAGGTGGTTAGGGGTGATCAGGCAGGCAGACGACCGGTTCGGAGCCAGCAGTCCCGGATTGTGAGAGGGATGTCCCAGATTGGAAAGGGTGAAGGCCAGCCTGAGGGACCGCCCCCGCCCATGCATGAATTTTGTGCACCAGGCCTCTAGTGCATTAATAATGGTTAATGCTATTATTGACTGATTGCTTTCCATGTGCTGGGCACAGTGCTAAATGTTTTTCTTGCAGTACATGGCCTCCTAATAACCTCAGCACAAGTGGACCTTTCCAAGGACTACAGAGGAGTTCTGATGGCTTAGATCAAGCATGTCAAACTCAAAGGCTAACACGGGCCAAATAAACAAGGTTTAAGTTTATGTGGGCCACAAAAAAACAAAAGCTTCCATTTTCATAGAAACATAGGTTTATTTCAATAGAGACATGCTGAATACAAAGGGCTGAAATTAATGAGTCATTGTTAACATAAAATAATAGAAAATTTAAATAAAAATTAATATTTTTTATTGATCATTAACTTACCAGACACTGAATACCTGCACAAATTAAGAAGTGTAATGCAAATAAACCTATTTTTCTTGTTCTCCAAAAGCGAAATATTTCCTGTTGCTCACACCAAACAAGTCAGTCCAAGACTAATGGCATGGCAATCAGCTGCTAAAATATTCGCTGCTAGTATTAGTGGAGAGAAATGGTGAGCCTGCACATAAGGTGCATAAAGGAAATGAATGTAACACAATTATAGTAATCAGTCATTAGCAAACATTGTTCATTATTAATAATCATGTGTAACAGGATATTATAAAAATTAAGTTATGAAATTTTTATTAAAACATTTCTTACTTACCTTTATATTGACTGGGTCACAAAAATATTCGTTGTGGGCCGCATGTGGTCCGGGTCCTGTGAGTTTGACATGCTTGGCTTAGATGAAGGGAGGCTCAACAAGACCTTTGGGAACCACGGAGATGTCACCCTTGTGAGCTCAGGCTCTGCTTATGCCCAGTGCCCTGTGCTTGTGTCTCAAGATAGGCCTGGCCTGCAACATAGCACCCATCTTTCCTTTCCACACTTACAAGCCCCAAGGCAGGGGCCGAGGAGAATGTGAGTCATAAGACAGGTGCTGCTTATATGGGCCCAGGACACAGCAGTGTCCTGCCATTAGGAAGATGGCAGATCTTTGAATCAACCACTGCTTTTTCATGGTCCCACAAGATGCAAATGTGTGGGGAGTTTTTGAACTGAATCTTAGGCAGGTGTACTCCCCATTTTCCCATACTGATCTAATTTCATGAGAGCACATTCATGCAGTGAGTTGCTGCACAGGAAGGAATACCTAGCATGCTTTCTAATCTATTAGGACTTAGAAAACTCCTTTGGCATAAAAAACACAAAAGGATCACCTAACTTTGCTGCATATTCAAAAATGATCAGTGCTAATATGATACCTTTGTTAGACCTCCTGCTTCGAGGCAGCCCCTTTGAGCCTATTTAGCCACTTTTTCAACTATAAGGTTA
Source organism: Myotis yumanensis (assembly GCF_028538775.1). Taxonomy (NCBI): domain Eukaryota; kingdom Metazoa; phylum Chordata; class Mammalia; order Chiroptera; family Vespertilionidae; genus Myotis; species Myotis yumanensis. Next base: position 90,041,974 of record NW_027223753.1, on the reverse strand, counting down.
GGTATTTTTTGTTTTGTTGTAGGCAAAAACATTTTCTAATGTATAGAAGTCAAATATCAAGGTGTCGGCAGGATTGGTCCCTTCTAAAGCTTTCCTCCTGGGCTTGTAGTTGGCTGTCTTCTCCTTGAGTCCTCACCAAGTCGTCCTCTGTGTGTATGTGTGTGTGTCTCTTTATTTGTCCAAATTTCTTAGCCACCCCTATTTTCTGATTCAGCCACATTCTGAGGTAGTGGAGATTAGGACTTTAAAATATGAATTCAGCCCATAACATATATAAATACTAGAGGCCCCGTGCACAAAAATTTGTGCACTCGGAGGGGGCGGGTCCCTCAGTCCGGCCTGTGCCCATTTGCAGTCCAGAACCCCTTGGGGGATGTCCACCTGTCAACTTAAGCCCACTCCCCATGGGATCAGGCCTAAGCTTGCAGTCAGGCATCCTTCTGGCAGCCAGGGAGCCCTCGGGGGATGTCCGACTAAAGGCTTAGGCCCCCAAGGGATCAGGTCTAAATCGTTAGTTGGACATTCTTAGTGCTGCCACGGAGGTGGAAGAGGCTCCTGCCACCACCTCTGCGCTGGCCAGCCATGAGCCAGCTTCTGGCTGAGTGGCACTCCCCATATGGAAGTGCACTGACCACCAGGGGGCAGCTCCTGCATTGACCATCTGCCCCCTGGTGGCCAGTGTGCATCATAGCAACCGGTCATTCTGCCGTTCAGTCAATGTTCATATTAGCCTTTTATTATTATTACTAGAGGCCCGGTGCACAAAAATTTGTGCACTCAGGGGGAGCAGGGGGGTCCCCCAGCCTGGCCTGTGCTCTCTCGCAGTCTGGGACCCCTCGGGAGATAACGACCTGCTGGCTTAGGCCTGCTCCCGGGTGGCAGAGGGCACGCCCAATCCCTAGGTGCAGCCCCTGGTCAGGCTCAGAGCAGGGCCAATTGGGGGGTTGGGGCACCTCCCCTTGTCACACTCAAGGCAGGGTCGATGGGGAGGTTGCAGCGCCACCCCCTGTCACGCACAGAGCAGGGCAGATCAGGGGGTTAGGGCGCTGCCCCCTGTCACTCACAGAGCAGGGCCGATCAGGGGGTTGGGGCGCTGCCCCCATCACTCACAGAGCAGGGCCCATCGGGGGTATTGGGGCTCCGTACCCTGTCACACACAGAGCAGGGTCAATCAGGGGGTTGGGGAGCTCCCCCCTGTCATGCACAGAGCAGGGCCCATCAGGGGGTTGAGGAGCTCCCCCCTGTCATGCACAGAGTAGGGCCAATAGGGGAGTTGGGGCACCACCCCCTGTCAAGCACAGAGCAGGGCGGATCAGGGGGTTGGGGAGCTGCACCCTGTCACACTCAGGGCAGGGCCAATGGGGAGGTTATGGCTCTATCCCGTTACACACAGAGCAAGGCCCGTGGAGGGGGGTTGGGGCGCTACCCTCTATCACCCACAGAGCAGGGCCCATCAGGGGGTTTGGCACTGCCACTGTCACACTCAGGGCAGGGCTGATGGAGAGGTTATGGCTCTACCCTGTTGCACACAGAGCAGCGCCCGTGGGGAGGGGGGGGTTGGGGTGCCGCACTCTGTCACACACAGAGCCGCAGGGCAATCAGGGGGTTGGGGAGCTCCCCCTATCAGGCACAGAGCAGGGCTGATCAGGGGGTTGGGTAACCTTCTCCTGTCATGAACAGAGCAGGGCAGATAGCAAGGTTGTGGCCCCGCCCCCTGTCACACACAGAGCCGCAGGGTGATCAGGGGGTTTGGGCGCTGCCCCCTGTCACGCTGATCCCGGTGCCGGGAGGCATATTACCTTTTTACTATATAGGATAGAGGCCTGGTGCACGGGTGGGGGCCGGCTGGTTTGCCCTGAAGTGGGTCCTGGATCAGGGTGGGGGTCCCCACTGGGGTGCCTGGCCAGTCTGGCTGAGGGGCTGAGGGCTGTTTTCAGGCTGGTGGGTTGACTGAAGCTCCCAACCGCTCTTTTTTTTTTAATTTTTATTCTGGGCCAGCTTTAGCTCTGAGGCCTCAGCTGCTGAAAGCTGGTTTCTGGCCTTTGTTTTTCCTTCTGTATTTGATACAATGTTGTGGTCCGGCTGGCTGAAGCCTGGCTGACTAACGCAGGTTTCTGGGGTTTTGTTTAGCTTCTATATTTGCAACATAGTTGCTTAGAGTTGCAGCTGAGTGGCCGGCAACTGAGGCGGGGAATGTTGGATTTCGCCAGTCACTGGAGCAAGCAAGCCTCCCTGTTCGCTTCAGTGCATGGCTGCCGGCCGCCATCTTGGCTGACAGTTAATTTGCATAAGGTTATGCTGATTAGCCAATGGGAAGGGTAGCGGTCGTACGCTAGTTACCGTGTTTCTCTTTTATTAGTGTAGATATAGAATGTCCCTATTTCCCCCCTTTTGCCCCCTCTACCCAGCTCTTGTCCCCTACTTCTCTCTGGCCATCACCATACTGTTGTCTGTGTCCATGGGTTGTGCATATATTTTCTTTGGCTAATCCCTTCTTTAAATTCACTTCTTAAAATTTTTATTTTCAGATAAGTGCTTAAAACTGCACTATTATACATTTTCTATTATATCATTTAGAATTAAGATATTTTTTAATTGAACGCTTGCAAATTTTAGCACAATTTAATAAATTATGCTAGATGCAATTAGATTTTTCATGTAATGCAGATACATTTCAATTAATATTTTATTAATTTTTAATTTTTTAATATTTTAATTTGAAATAATCTCATACATGTAAAAAAACCTATAAAATACTACAGCATATTATATGTACCCTTCACCCAATTTCTTAGGTGTTAATAATTTAAACATAACCATTATACAACTAACAAAATTTGGAATATATTTTTCTTATAATCTCTTTAATGTTACTTAATCCATTTACTTTGTTTTTGTTAATTTTCACCCAAGGTTATTTTTCCATTGAATTTTAGAGAGAGTGAAGGGAAAGGGAGAGACACATTGATTGGTTGCCTCCTGCACATGCTCTGATAGGGACTGGGGATCAAGCCAGCAACTGAGGTACATGCCCTTGACTGGAGTTGAACCTGGGACCCTTCAGTCCACGGGCTAATGCTCTATCCACTGAGTAAAACAGGCTGCAGCTTAATTCATTTACTTTTAATGTATATGTGTCTTTATATTTAAAGTGGGTTTTGTTTTTGATTCACCCTCATAATCTGTCTTTTAATTGGTGCATTTATGCCACTGACTTTCAGAGTGCTTACTGATAGAGTTACTGCCATATCAGGTGGCTTCTGGGGCTTCTGGTGCCAGCCTGCGGCCTGGGATCGGATCTGATCACAGGCGGCAGGCAGGCGGCTTCTGGGGTCGCACACGGGGGCCTGGATGGCGGCTGGCGCTGGTGGCTCGCGCTGTCCCGCCCTGCCTGCAGTATGCAAGTTAGACACCATCTTTGTTGGCAGTTAATTTGCATATCACACTGATTAGCCAATGGGAGGCGTAGAGAAGGTATGGTCAATTACCATGTTTGTCTATTATTAGATAGGATATCTATCTATCGAGATGATAGATGATAGATAGATAGATAGATGATAGATAGATAACAAATCAATCCTTAAAATGTCAACATGGATTTTAGAGATCCAAAGTTTCTAACTAATCATGATCCCTCAGTGTCTCATCTCTTCTCAATCTTCCCCTCCATGCAGATGAGCTTATAGCCACATCTTAGCTCCTTTCCTGAAGGCCTGACCCACACATGTCGTGTCAAACTGGATGTTTCCTGCCAATCCTTCTGCTGGCACCATCAGCTCTACCTATGTAAAACAAAATCATCCCCTCCACACGAAATCTCTCCTTTCTTCTGATCTTCCTGCTCCCCTGAAGGCCCTGTCACCTTTCAGATGTACCCTCCTCACTCTGGAGGCTCTGCCTCTGTCTCCCCCCTCTTCCCTGACTCCCCTCCAAGCAGTGGCTGTGTATAAATTTCTGAAGTGTTCCTCTCCGACTGTCCCATCACAGTTCAAGTCTTTCTCCCTCTGCTTGGGGAATTCCAACAGTACCTATGCACCTCCCCCACCGAGCTCCCCCACCCATACCCATCCCCCACCTCTGGGCCAGCCTGCACATGGCACTCCCTGGCATGTGTAGCTTTGATTGCTCTTCACTCTCCATTAAGTGCAAACATCTCACCCTGTGATTCAGAGTCCTCTAGAATTGGGAAACCCAGCTCTCCACATAGCCAAGCAGCCATACCTTTAGAAAATCCAGAATTCTGCTTTAGAAAATCCTTCCTGGGTTCCTTCTTTGGTAACACTGGCCAATGTTGCTGGCCCAGCAGGAATTGTGCCATATTTCCACCCCTATATTTGCTTTCCTATCCTCCTTTCTTCCTTCATTTCCCTTCTCAACACAAACACACACACAAACACACACACACACAAATTACCTCTTTAAATAGAGAAGTATTCTGAAATAATCAGCAAAAATCAAGATGTGCCAATGTCATACAATGAGCAAGAGAAAAAAGAAGCATACAGACAGTATAGAAATCCCAAATTTTAACCAATAACCTCTTGGCCTCTTATAGCCTGCACTAAGAGAGGCCTCCACAAACAGATTCTTCCTCGGAAGGACGAAGTAGGGCTAGGAAAAGAGATTTCCCTGAGGCTGTCATATAGGCATTAAAGACAGAAGTTTATATGCCAGAAAATAATGAGAATTTTGTTCCTTGACACCAAGTAAATAGAAAAGTGTACATGTAGACAGCTATTAGGGGAAAGGAGGAAAGGAAGAGAATGTGACCCATTTCCTCCATCCGTTTAAAAGAAAAAAAGAGATTCAATAAAACAATGAGAAGATGGTGTCACTACCAGACATCGTGTATGTGTTCAGAGTTTTGCTGACCCAGGAAATACTTCCGGCATCTTTGCAATGTCTCTTGTATGAACACTGCTGAAAACATTGGTTGTGGTGGTGATGATGTGGTGTGTGTGTCTGTGTGTCTCAATAGGACCTATGGCTGTTTTGAGAAGAATCCATTTCCATTTCATCCTGAGCTTCCCAAGCCAGTCTGATTAGTTGGGAGAGTGAAAGAGAAGAAAGTTTTCCCTTTCCCTTCATCTTTACTCTACTAAACACAGAAGATTTTGGGGTTGAATACCATCTTCTATAATAATAAAAGTGTAATATGCAAATCAACCGAACGAACGAACAACAGAACAACCATCTGGACGACCTTCCACACGACCACACTATAACACGCACTAGTGCCAGGCCAGCCAAGGCGGGTGCAACGCGATTGGTCAGGGGGCCCCGCCATTGCCCCACAATCGCCCCTCAGAGGGAGGCCCAGGCCAGCCAAGCAATCACACTCTACTTCTGTCACCCGCAGAGGCAGGGGCAGGAGGGGCAGTGCCACACAGATGCCAAGCAGTGGCAGTGGCAGGCGCGGGGCCAGCTGCCAGCAGCTGGGGGAAGGAAAGCCCTGATAGACCCTGATCGCCGGCAAGGCCTAGGGATCCTACCCAAAGGTTCCTGGATTGCAAGAGGGCGCAGGCTGGGCTGAGGGACACCCCCCCCCCCCCCCGGTGCACTAATATCGTGCACCAGGCCTCTAGTAACACAATATTTCTAAACCTTTGCTCAGTTAACACAGGCCTGTGTCCCTGTGGGAACCCTCAGAGAAGCACATACCTCCCCCTCACCCTATAGAGAAATAGACCCTTTACAACCCCATCCACAACCCCACCCACTCTATTTCTGCATGCACATGCACACACACACACACACACACACACACACACACAACTGTCCTCCGTCCTCTCTACACCATGGTTACTAGAGCCCCCACCCGCAACTTCCCTACATCAAAAATTGGCAAAGAACTCAAGGAAATGAATGTCCTCCCCATGAACCAAAGTTTTGCTGTGCACTGTTTAGATAACAGTATCCTAACAGAATACCTGGAAGTTACAGAATATGCTCACAGAGACCAGTTTAATAAGCCCTTGAAATGTCTTGGGACTCCCAACAAAGAGTTTTTTTGGGGTTAGAGAGTTAGGTCGGTGCCTAGATCCTATTTAAGAATAATATTTTATTTCAGATACTACTTGCCACTTTATATTGAGAATGTTTCAGGGGTTGAATCAGGCCTCCCTGTGAAAAACGCTATCATGCATTTGTGACATCTGCCTTGGATATGAAAAGGAAAGTGGTATATTTTGTCACCCTCAATGGGATTCATTCTCAGGCACTGTCTCATTCAATCCTCACAGTTTCCTGTATGATAAGTATCAGCCTCATTTCACTAACCAGGACCTGGGTGTCTTGCACTCAGAAGGGAGGGATGCCTTGTGTCTAGAAGATATAGGCTCCTTTAACGAAAGACTCTGGCTTTGTGACTCCCCACCAGCCTGGTGGAAACTTTCTTAGACCTGCATTGCAGGTGCTCTTTCTCACTTCTCTCCCACTGGATGACACCTGCATCTCATTTGAGGGTCTTCCTAGTCTTCCTTATAAGGTAACTAGTGCCCCTGAGGAACTCCCCACCTCTTTGCTCCACTCCTAAGTGATAACTACAGTCAAGTCCCTCATAACCTGTTTGGGTATGTGCTGTGCCTGATAAGGAAAGAAAGATATTACCTACCAAAGTTGCCTTGAGATTGAGTCATATCTACTGGCAGAAGCTAGGGAAGCGTTTCTGGCACTGATTTTTGAAGGGACTTGATCAAAAGAGCCAGAATATAAGACTGGAGAAAGCAGAAATTCATTGACTCAATGGCAATTCCCCAGAGTCAGAATTTAATATCTTGGCAAGGACTCCAGGGGATGGACAAATGCTCTGCTGAATAAATGACTGGGCGATTCTGGGTAAAGGAGAAGTTTCCAAGCTGCCCTGGCAAGTGGCCAAGAAGGGATGAAGGGGCTGAGGGCATGCTGGAATGGGCACACTGGGTGAGGCAGAAGATTGACCAGTGGATGATTCTCCATAGGAGGCCAGAGGACACACCTTCACCAAGGCATTAGTGAGGGGGCACCAGCATCACCATGATGCTCAGTGGTGGCTCTGCTGTGCAACCCAAGGCTGACCATAGGCAGAGTGGTCCCAGAGCTGGACATAGATATCCATGGTTAGAATGAGGGCCCTGAAACACTAGCAGCCAGGAGGCTGTGCTTGACCACCAGAAGCCACAAGGCTGCAACCACCCTACCTACTAGTGAGGTCACAGAGGCAGCCGAAGAGGCATGACCATCAGGGAGTTGTGGAATTGATTAACAGAGCCTGGTGTCCTCAAGGGCAAAAAACAGGCTTCCAAGGAAGGTGCTGCTTAATATCTGCAACAACAACAAAGGCAAAAATAGAGTAGCAGAAGGCTGCAGAGGCTGTCCCAGTAAAATATCATAATCCCTTATGTAGTTTCTAGATCTGAGCCAATCTGCAGAGTTGAAATCCATTGACTAAAAAGGTAGAACTCTGCAACACCATGGCAAGCGGTACTGTGACAACAGTTGTATTAGTTTCCTAGGGCTGCCGTAACAAAGTACTACAATTAGGTGGTTGACAATAACAAAAATTATTCTCTCTCAGTCTGAAGGCCAGAAGTCTGAAGTCAAGATGTTGGCAGGGCCATGCTCCCTCTAAAACCTAGAGGAGAATTCTTCCTTGTTTTTTTGCTAGTTTCTGGTGGTTTGCCATTCCTTGGTGTATCATTCCAATCCTCCATCTTCACATTAACTTTTCCATGTCTTCACACCATCTTCCCTCTGTGAATGTCTGTCTCTGTGTCCAACTTTCCTCTTGTTATAAGGATTCGAGTCATACTGGATTAGGGCCCACCCTGATGAACTAAACTCATCTCAGCCTGGTTAAATCTGCAAAGATCCTATTCACATTCACAGGACTTCAAAATATCTTCTTTGAGGAGACACAATTCAACCCATGATAATAATTGTTTCCTAAAGGTCTTTCACTAGTGAGTAATCACTGGGGAAAAGGGAAGACCGAGACAATTCAAAGTATATTGGACACATAGGGTCTGTGTTGACATTGACACTTGGATATCCCTGTTAGTGTGGAAGTCTACAGGGCCAGGCAATAAATGGAGTCCTGGTTAATGTACAGCTCACCGTGGTCCTGCTGAGTCCACTGACATCCCTGTGGTCATTTCCTTGATCCCTAAGTGTAAAATTGTAATTGACATTCCCAGTAGTTGGATTAGCTTCAACATTGGGTCCCTCGCTCTAGGGTAAGACCTATCATAGTGAATAATACCAAATATAAAACCATGAAAATACCCCTATCACCCAAGGTGGTAAATCAAAAATAATATTGTATTCTGAGGTGGCTGACAGAACTTTGTACCATCATTAAAGACCTCAAGTGTACAAAGTGGTGGTACCAATCATATTTCCATTTAATTCACCAGTCTGGCCCCTGCAGAAATCGAATAGATTCTAGGGAATAACTATAATCTACAACAAATTAAACAAATAGTAGCCCTGATCACAGGTGCTATGCTGGTCATAGTTCGTGGCATTCACTCATTAACCTGGTAATGTTTGCACAACATCTTTTCAATTTCAATCAAGAAAGAGAATTAGAGCCCTGCCTGAATGGCTCAGTGGTTGAGCATCATTCTATGAACCAGGAGATCATGGTTCGATTCCCAGCCAGGGCACATGCCTGGGTTGTGGGCTCAATCCCCAGTGAGGGGCATGCAGGAGGCAGCCAATCAATAATTTTCTCATCACTGATGTTTCTATTTCTCTCTCCCTCTCCCTTTCTCTCTGGAATCAATAAAAATAAAATAAATTAAAAATAAAGAGGAATAGAGAACCAAGATGATGGCATAGGTAAATGCTGGTACTCACCACCACCCACAACCACATCAAAATTACAAATAAAATACAGAACAACCATCATTCAGAATTGCCTGAAATCTGGCTGAATGGAAGTTCTACAACTGGAGAAGTAAAGAAGAAAGTACATTGAGACTGGTAGGAGAGCCGAGGTGTAGAATGGGCTGGTTCTACACCCATGTTTGTTTAATCAGGAGGGATGTTTTAGCTGCAGAGGCCTCCCATGAGGAACAAGGAGTCCCAGCTCTACACCAGATCCCTAGCCCAGGGTCCAGAGCTGGGAAAAGAAGCCTCTGTAACTTTGGGCTGTAAAAAGCAGCAGGAATGTGGCTGAGTGGCACAGAGGCTACTGGAGACCCAGAAAGTTACTTTTAGAGGGCCAGTACATGAACTTACATGGTCCTTCTCCCTCTAAGCTCCAGCACTGGGGCAGTGGCTTGGGAGGATCCAGGGACATATAGAGAAGAACTGGATTGGCTGGCATTGGCATTGGAATAAGAACTCAGGAACAAGAACTCAGGGGCGGCTTTCTCCCAGACAGGGGTGTTCACAGAAGTCATTGTTCCTATGCTGAGACCTCCCCACATCGCAGAGCTGACTGAGTTTTCATCAGCCTTGCTAACACTGTTCCCTCCATCCTGTTGATTTCCTGAGACCCCACCCCTCCAATTTTTAGCCCTACCCAAGCTGTTTGCAGCAGCTTTTCCATATGAATGGCCTGTCCTGGCTCAGGCTTCAGATCTCTCAAACAAGCAGTGGCTGGCATCAGCAGAACTCAGCACTAGCAGCAGCCTGCCTTGCTTCACAGATTGGCCTCGCCTGGGCACTTCCAAGCCCAATACAAACAGCAGATCTGAAGATCACTCTTTAGCTCCTGCCAGGTGGCCCCAAGCAGTAGTTGACTTTGCACCTCCCAGGAGGCCCCAGAGCCAGTGCACAGCTTCAGACCATACTAGATTACAACTCTACACATCCACGAGTGACACACTCAAAGGGCAGACTCAGTGAGCACCAAAGCTCCACTAAAGCAAGTCCTGCTCCATAAGGGTGTCTCCTGCACAGCAGCTGTTCCACTATAGTCGCAGTTATAGACAATTGGCCTGGAGGTCAACTCTTCCCAGTGACATCAACAGCAATCAAGGCTGAACTACAACAAGACTGTGCACACAGCCCACACAATTCAGGTGACTGGGGATGCTGAGCCACTGGGCCCTATAGGACACTGATTACACAACACCACTCTACCAATTCCAGGAGACATAACAGCTCTACATAATATAAAGAAGCAAACACAGGGAAGCATCCAAAATGCAGATACAAAGAAACATGTCACAAATGAAAGAACAGAAGAAATATCCAGAAAAAGAACTAAATGCATGGGCCCAGCTGCATGGACTCATTTACCAAGATTGCTCAAGAATCTTAATGAGAGCTTCAAGGGACTTAGTGAGACTTTCAAGGATCTTAATGAGACTTTCAAGAACCTTATTGGGAACATCAAAGAAATGAAAAAGGACCACTCAGAAATTAAGCATACACTAACTAAATGAAGAATAATTTATAGGGATTCAAGAGTAGAATAGAGGATTCTGAGAATCAAATCAACAAATTGGACTATGAGGAAGAAAAAAACACCCAATCAGAAGAGCAAAAAGAAAAAAGAATCCAAAAATATGAAGATAGTGTAAGGAGTCTCTGGGACAACTTCAAGCATACCAACATTCACATTTTGGGTGGCCAGAAGAAGAGAGAGAGTGCAAGATATTGAAAACCTATTTAAAGAAATAATGACAGAAAACTTCCCCTACCTGGTGAAAAAAAAATAGACTTACAAGTCCAGGAAGCTCAGAGAGTCCTAAGCAAGAGGAACCCAAAGAGGCCCACACTAAGACACATCATAATTAAAATGCCAAGTGCTAAATACAAAGAGAGAATCTTAAAAACAGCAAGAGAAAAGCAGTTAAAGTTAGTTACCTACAAGAGAGTGCCCATACAACTGTCAGCTGATTTCTCAACAGAAGCTTTGCAGGCCACAAGGAAGTGGCAAGAAATATTCAAAGTGATGAACAGCAAGGACCTACAATGAAGATTACTCTACCCAGGAAAGGTATCATTTAGAATTGAAGATCAGATAAAGAGCTTCACAGACAAGAAAAGGCTTAATGAGTTCATCACCACCAAACCAGTATTACATGAAATGTTGAAGGGTATCCTTTAAGAAGAGGAGGAAGAAGAAGAAGAAGAAGAAGAAGAAGAAGAAGAAGAAGAAGAAGAAGAAGAAGAAGAAGAAGAAGAAGAAGGAGGAAAAGGAGGAGGAGGAGGAAGAGGAAGAGAGGAAGGAGACAAATATCACTTGGATTGCGGGAAACGAGTTAAGTCGGCTCGCGTGAATTGGGCGTACTCCGCGGGAGCCGTCTTAACTCCGTTCATATAGATTTGTGGTGGAGTGCGGGAAACGTGTAAACTCGGGCCGATTGTAACTGCGTATTACCAAATATTTGTTTGTTTGCCGTTCACAAAGATACCTACCTGCGTATGCGAACCGCCACCTTATATTTTGGCGGGAAATTCACCCGACACCGTAGTGATATGAATAAAATGGCAGTGAATACATATCTATTGACAATTGAATATACAATCAAAATAAATGAACAAGGAATCTAATGAACAAAATAAACTGATGAATAAAATAGAACCAGAGGCGTGGAAACATGGAACAGACTGATGAATCTCAGAGGGAAGGGGGGGGAAGGGCGGTGGGAGGGAAGAGATTAACCAAAGAACTTGTATGCATATATGCATTACCTATGGACATAGACAGTAGGGTGGTGAAGGCTTGGGGCAGGAACCAGATGGAGAGGGACAATGAGGGAGGAAAAGGAGGACATCTGTAATACTCTCAACAATAAATATTTTTTAAAAAACAAGAAAGTATTAAAGCCTGGCCGTTGTGGCTCAATGGTTGAGCATGGACCTGTGAACCAGGAGGTCAGTTTGCTTCCGGTTAGGGTATATGCTTTGATTGCCAGTTCAATCCCCAGTAAGAAGTGTGCAGGAGGCAACCGATTAATGATTCTCTTATCATTGATGTTTTTATGTCTTTCTGTCTCCCTGAAATCAATAAAAATATATTTTAAAAAATAAAAATGAAATAGTCTGAAGATACACAGATCACTTAAAAAGCCCACAGAACATAATATCATGGTGACTGTAGAGAATAAATAAAAGGTGGCTAGTTCACTGGAGTCTTTGGGAAGATATATGCATTAGAGGGGATGTGAAATAAACCCAATGAAGATTCAGAAGCCTGCATTTTAATAAATAAAGTTTTTAGGGATCCAGTGGTCAGGGCAATTCCTGAATATTTCCTCCAAAGCAAAATACAAATTGCTGCATCTTGCATTCCCTACCACAAAGAAGAAACACAGTGTTTGGTATATCTTATTTGATTCTGAAGGCAACACATTCTAGAAATATTGCTCCAGCCCATACACTGGGTGGTACAGAAGGTTGCTAAGATTGAGTGGAGCCTGGAATAGGAAAGAGCTCTGCAGCAAGTCCACACTGCAGTGCAAATACACCTACCACTGGGGCCCTTATGATCTTGGGTGGGGGGAGGTACATGAGGCTGGAGGTGTCAGTCGTGGAACAAGATGCATCATAAGATGGAAAGGGTACAGCCGAGATCAAACCTGAGCAGAACCAAAGGGCACATGTAAGTTGCATGAGGGAGTACTCACCACTGCTGTACTAAGGCCCTTCCCCAGACTGCATCTATGGTCATATTGGGAGGGGTGCCCCATATCATCAGTAAAGCGTGTGGAAGGACATATAGGAGTAGGCAAGAAGTCTGAAGATATCTGTATCACATGTTAACACCCACCAGAAAGTATCCACTGCATGAGAGTATTAAATGCCCAAGTAGGTCATTACAAATTACCTGGCCATTGGACATTAGCCCGCCTTCATCATTGGTGCAATCGACATGTAAATGGAGTGGCCACAGTGGCTGAGATGGAGGTGCTGCGTGGGCCCAGCTGCATGGACTGCATGGACTCATTACCAAGGCCAGGGGATCTACTGCTGTCTGAATGTCCAACCTGCGAACAACAGAGACCTGCTGAGGCCCTGATTTAGAGACCACTAGACTGGCAAATCTACTCCGTTGGATCCCTTCCATATTTGAAGAGCCAGCAGCTCATCTTACAGGATATATAACCATTCTAGGTATGGGTTCACCTTACTGCCTAATGGACCTTGGCTAGCACTAGCAGCCAGGACTGCTGGGATGCCTGATCCACAGACATGGAGTTCTACTCAGTCAAGCATCACACTGTGGAACCCACTTCTCAGAGAGAGAGGTGCAGGAGTGAGCACATGGCTGTGGAACCCACTGGTCCCATCATAGACCGCACCACCCAGAAGTTTCCTTGTGGAACGCTGGGATGGCCTTCAAACAGCGCAGGTGAAGGGACACTGCAGAGGGCATCCTCTGAAAGGATAAATGTCATCCTTCAGGACACATGAGTGAGAGACGTGTCGATGGTGCTGGGTCCCCATTAGGAATAACACATGGGTCTAGGGACCAAGAAGTGGAAGCAGGTGAGTGTGGGCCCCACTTACCATCACTCACAGTCGCCACTGGGCAATTCAGTGCTTCCCATTAAACTAAAAGCAATAGCTCTGCCACGGCACCTTGGATTCCTGGGTCCACGAGCCCACAGGTGCCCACAAGCCTGAACCCTAACCCATCCTGGCAGGGGTTAGTGACACCAACAGCAGCTGGGGAAAGTGCTCCTTTTACACAAATGCAGGAGAAGTTCAGGTGGAGCCCAGGGATCCCCTTGTGTGCCTCTTGGTACCCCTGCCAAATAGTAACTATGAATAGATTCATCCAGCCACCCCATTAAAAGGGATGTGGACACTTATCTGGGTCACACCACCAGGTAAGCCACCAAGACCTGCCAAAGTGAGTGATAAAAGTGAGGGGAGCCTTGGCTGGTGTGGCTCAGTTGGTTGGGCATTGGCCTGGGCACTGAAAAGTGGCTGGTTTGATTCCTGGTAAGGGCACATGCCTGGTTGCAGGTTCCATCCCCAGTGGTGGTGGGGGGGGGGGGGCACGTAGGAGGCAATTGATTGATGCCTCTCACATCAATGTTTCGCTCTCTCCTTCTCCCTTCCTCTTTCTCTAAAAAATCAATTTAAAAATTTTTTTTTAATGTGAAAGGAAATCAGGCTGGATAGTAGAGGATGAATGTGAGTTTGTCCCCTCTCCCAAGAGCCTTCCTCTTCTCAGTGTCCCCTCTGGAGAAGAGGCCCATGGGAAGCACATAGAAGTTGTTCCCAGGAATTGTATGGATTAGGTAGATCTGTGCAACACAGAGCTGGGCTGTGGAGGCCATGGAACATGCATCTTGGACCCCTGGTTGCTGCGAGAATACAGGCAGCCTCAGCTGCTGTGCCAAAATCTATCTCTTCCCAGCTAGTGACTGAGTGTGGCAGGGATGCTGGCCACTGTTCCCTGGAGACGCAGAACTCCTCCCTCAGTCACTGGGGCTCAAAGACTTGTCATTGGTCTGCAAAAACTTTCTTAAATCTGCATTACAAACTAAGATTTCCCCTCCAGCCCTCCAGCCTTCCTTCCCTCCCTCCTCAGTAAGGGTCAGACCTATATCCCAACACCCTCCCTCGCTTCCCTTTGGCTTCCTCCCTGCATTAGCTTTCTGTGGCTATTATAACAAACCAGCACAAACCTAGTTCCACAGGTCAGAAGTCTGAAGCAGATCCTCAAGCTGCATTCCTTCCTGAGGCTCTAAGGGAGATTCCTTTAGAGGTTCCAGGAAAGAACCCATCACTTGCCTTCTGCAGCCTCTAAAGGCAGCCTGCATTCCTTGGCTCATGGCTCCTTTCTCACTTCACTTGGGCCTCTATTCCATCACCACATCTCCATCTCTGACTCTGCCCTCCTGTCTCCCTCTTAAAAGGTCCCTGTGCTACATTTAGGGTCTGCCCAGACAGTCCAGGGTAATCTCCCTAGCTCAAGATCCTTAATCTAATCTCATCTGCAAAATCCTTTTGGTCACGTGTGGCCACATATTTACAAGTTCTGGGGATTAGGACATTGACATCTTTGTGGCATTATGTAGCCTGCCACATCCCCACTCCCCAAGAGGCATGTTCCCTAAGTAAATTTCTTGCACATCTAATCCTGTCTTGGCGTCTGTTTCTTGGAGAACCTGAACTGACACCTGGGTCATTCACTAGTGCCCCTTCAATCTAGGCAAGCAGGGTCCTTGGACCGGCCCCATGCATCACTTGGCCCTGTGCTTTAGAGTGCCCTCTCCAAACCTTCTTAGTCCTCCTCTGCCAGGCGGATGGTGCCACCGAGGTGGGGTTCCTGGGCCTGCCTGAGACTTAGGTGGACGGCAGTTCCCATTTCCTACTTTAGAACACTCTCCAATTCTCCATATCAGGTGCTCTGAAGAGCTCTGAGACTTGTGCCTATGAGGTTGTCCTGGGGCACCCTTGTCAGGAGCATTTTCAGGAGGGGAAACGCCTGAGTTGAGTGCTCCAGCTCGCCTCCTAGGTATTTCCTCTGGATGGGTGAGATTGAGCCATCAGGGTAGTACTCACAAGCTGACTCTGGATGACTCTCACTCACACCAGAGACAGGATGGTTCAGTGCTCTCGGCGAACAACAGTCTATCACAGACCCTTGGTTTGAGCAGCATTGGTGGCCCACACAACAGCTGTCCCTCCTCCATGTCCATGTCGGGCAATCTCCTGGGGGCTGTGGAAAGGCCTCTGAGGGTTTTCTCGCCATCATTCCGAGTTGCCAGTGCACCCTTCCAATGCAGGTCCTCTCTTGATTCCAGTCACTGTGATGATGCCATGCTCCCCTGAGGCTCAGGCTCTGCTGGAGGAGGGATGGACATTCCTTGCTGAATGGGACCCTCTGGTTGCTGCACCCAGGGCTCCTGGCTGTCCTCCCATTGCTGGTGGTGTATGAAGGCAGGGGTGGAGGCAACATGCGAAGAGAACACATTCCAGGGATGTAGGATTAAAACCTAAAGGGTTAAGAGAACACAGGTTTGGAAAATAGGTTCTTCTACCTTTACCAATATACTATAAAATTCACTTTTGTGGGGAAATAATTAATTTTCACATGAAAATAATTTTTTTTACCATACATCATTACAAAACATTTTTCTTGTGATGAGAACTTTCAAGATCTACTCTCCTAGATACTTTCAAATATGCAATACAGGATTACTAACTATAGTCACCATACTGTACATCACATCTCATGACTTGCTCATTTTATAACTGGAAATTTGTACCTTTTGATCTACTGAACTATAAAATTTGAAATACATTTTATGACCAGAAGATGACTTATTGTTCACATTTTTGTGCATGCTGCAGGGACGACCTGGGATTATAGTCATCATCAACAAAGCATGGTGACAACCTTGAGAGAGTCAGTGGAAGCCAGTACACACAGATGCCGGGTAGATGAGGCAGCCTCCTGAGTAATGATATGACCACCATTAAATCCATGGCATTAGGAAGCTGAGGAGGCAAGACGATCTATATTGTTTCAATACAAACAAGCCCAGAAGAGCCATGGAATCATGAGTAATAATCGTGCTGCATGAGCGATACAATTAGCCAAGATTTTGAACAAAAGAGATGGTTCCTGGACCTGAACAGAAAGAAATGGTACCTGGACATTAAGAAGAATCTTTATAAAGACAGGACAATAAATAAATTTGTAAGTGTATCTTCTCTACTCATAACTCTAAATCAATCACTCAGTCAATCACTATGCTTCACAGGGGCCCATGAATTTTGTAATACATTTAAAAAAATTTTTTTAATTTTTATTGTTCACTTACAGTTGACATTCAATATTATTTGTATTAGTTTCAGATGTATAGCACAGTGGTTAAATAATTATTTACTTCACAAAGTGTTTTTCCCAATATTTACAGTACCCACCTGGCACCATACAATTATTACAATATTACTGACTTGTAAGTCATTACTAATAAAATTGCTTATGGTAGACAGGGGCTCTACAAAAATAAATCAATAAATATCTTCCTGGGGTTTATGAACATTTACCAAGTTCTAATATGAACAAAAATTGTGCTAGATATCATGAATACAAAAAAGAATAATGTACAATCCTGGACTCCATGTAACTCACAGTTAAAGCTGTAGCAAAGTACACAGATATAGCCAGGGCCCTGTGGCAGGGACATAGCCAGGGCCCTGTGGCAGGGACATCGCCAGGGCCCTGTGGCAGGGACATAGCCAGGGCCCTGTGGCAGGGACATAGCCAGGGCCCTGTGGCAGGGACATCGCCAGGGCCCTGTGGCAGGGACATAGCCAGGGCCCAGTGGCAGGGACATAGCCAGGGCCCAGTGGCAGGGACATAGCCAGGGCCCTGTGGCAGGGACATAGCCAGGGCCCAGTGGCAGGGACATAGCCAGGGCCCAGTGGAAGGGACATCGCCAGGGCCCAGTGGCAGGGACATAGCCAGGGCCCAGTGGCAGGGACATCGCCAGGGCCCAGTGGCAGGGACATAGCCAGGGCCCTGTGGCAGGGACATCGCCAGGGCCCAGTGGAAGGGACATAGCCAGGGCCCTGTGGCAGGGACATAGCCAGGGCCCAGTGGAAGGGACATAGCCAGGGCCCACTGGAAGGGACATAGCCAGGGCCCAGTGGCAGGGACAGAGAGAGGGGAGATTCAGAGAGCACATGGAATATAATGCTCCCTGTTAGACCTCAGAAAGGCAACAATGAGAACCACTCTCTCCGAAAGTGGTTTAATGGAATTTTTCAGCCATCTTCTGAGTCCAAGTTTCTTCTCCTTTGATTAAACTTCTCTTTGCTCAGGTCTCCATGGATCAAAGATTCTGGTAAGATACCTATGGAAGGATGGGAGAAACGCAGGTCTGTCTGTCCAAAACAGCCTGCTCTGAAGTCACCAAAATGACACCAGAGAAAGGATTGCTTGGCCAGCCTCCCTCTGTTTCTGTTTTAGCCTCAGAGTCTGGGTGGAGTACTAAGGCACTCATGCAAGGATGCCCCCCGGCCCCACATCATCCTTCACAGTAAAAGTCTACATGGAAATACAGGTATCTCAGGGGAAGGAGCGAAGGGGAAAGATGAAGTCACGGGGTTCTCCTGGCTTTTCCTTTGCTTTGGGGGCAGAGTCAGCTGGGAGTCTCCACAAACATGAGATTTCCAGCCCATCAGTCATCCTACAAGCCCCACAGGCGTCTCATCATCAGGCAAAATGTGAGAACACGGAGCTGCAGGGCTGTCTGAGGACACACAGTACCGGGGAGCAACACCGGGAAAGAATGACCTATTATTTCATTTATATGAGATACTTACTAGTAGAGAAGTCAAATTCATTGAGACAGAAAGTAGATGGTGGGTGCGGGGGCTTGGGGAGAGGATGGGGAGTTAGTGTTTAATGAGGATGGTCTCAGCTTTACAAGATCAAAGAGTTCTGGAGGTGGATGGTGGTGCTGCTCACACGACACTGTGATGTATTTAACTTATAAGCACTCAACAGTACACTTAAAATAGTTTAGATGATAAATTTATGTTATGTGTACTTTATCACAATGAAAAAATTGGGGGAAAAAAGGATGAAACACATGCTGATCCATGCTGTAGCAAAGGTGAACCTCGAAAACATGCTAAAGTGAGGGAAGCCAGGCACAAAGGTCACGTAGTATGTGATTCCATTTATATAAAAAATCCAGAATAGATAAATCGTAGGGATGGAAAGCAGATTGGTGGTTGTCCAGCCAGGGGGCGGGGGAGTGAGGGGGTATGCTGCTTAACCATAGTTTGCTTCTGGGGTGATGAAAACGTAGAGCTGGAATGGGGTGCTTGTGCAACATCGTGAATGCACTAAATGCCACTAAATGATTACTTTAAGATGGTTAAGTTTGTGTTATGTGAATTTCCCCTCCATAAATTATTTTTTCCAAGTACAAAAAAATATGCCAGCCAGGCTGGTGGGTGTGAGTGAGAATAAAAATAAACAGGCTGGGGAGGCTGGGCCCGGTCCGGAGGTGGAATTTGCCCAGATCTTCCCAGTTCTTGAGGGTTTTCTCTGGGAACCTAACCACAATCTGAGCACAGACCCATCTGCTGGCTCCAGCCACTCTGTCCTCCAGAGCCACGCATGGCAGCCACCCTCCTCCCTCTCCCTGGGCTCCTGCACTTACTCCTACAAAGTCAGGCCTATTTGCAGAGACACCAAGGATGTAGCCTGGGTCAGAGCGGCAGTGTCAGGGAAAATACAACCTGTGCGGCTGCTCCACTGAGGGCCAGCCAGGCGTCCTCGGCTTTCTGACCATGACCTCCACTTGGCAATGCCACAGTGGGCCCCTGAGGCATCAGGGCTGCGTGGGCCAGTGAGGGAAAAGGGGGAAGCAGGGCCGCTGGCTGCCCGGCGGGAAGATGAGGCCTGTCGGTGGGGAAGTGACGTGAGGGCAGGGAGAGGGTGGCAGCCTGAGGAAGAAGCTACTTTACTGTAAGATGTTTTGTTTTGTAGAGAGAAGACAAACAGCTGAAATAATTTTTTAAAAATCCTTTGGTGAGGGAAACACTGACTGCACATGAAGGGGTAGGGAAGGGCAGTGTGCCAGGGAGATGGGGGTGGGGGAGGGGGGAATGTCCAGATCTGGGGGGGAAGTCAGCCAGGGAGCCAGGGGAAAGCTGGTGTGTGGGCAGCGTTTGAAGGTGGAGGGTGAGACATTCCAGGAAGCACAGAGCAGATGCCTTAATCTTCTAAGTGGGAAAGGAGGCAACATGAGAACTGACAGGGGGCTTTGGGGGTGGAGGCAGGACTGAGCGGGGAGGCTAGGTAATTCCCCGGTGGCCACAGAGGGCCTAGAAGAGGATGTCCTGGGTGAGTGACAGCAGCGTTTGCCAAGCTTGCTGGCCAGGAGTGTCACCATGCGCGTTTCCCAGCTCCTCCCCTGGAGATGGAGTCAGTACACAGGATGGATGGGACCAAAATCTGCATGATGAGGACAGCCTGAGGACATACTTAACACCAGGCAAGTTTAAAGAAACGGTGAGTTAAAGAAGTGTTGAGCAGCAGGGAGAGGCTGGATAACAGGAAATTGAGGGGGATAATTCAGTATCCTTCTCACAGCAAAACTCTGCTGCCCAGAGAGTTTGGAGCATTTGGAGAAAATGCTCCAAATGCTCCAGAGCCCATTTGGAGAAAACCGGTGGTGGGGTTTAGCCGTAACAGTGGGGTCTATGCAAGAGAATGGAATCTACTCAGGAGGGTGAGGTCTATCCACTAGGCAGGGGTCTTTAAGGAGAGTGCAGTGGCATGTCCAGGGCATGGGAGGCGGGATGGGGCGGTAACTGTGAGCAGTCCGAATGCTTGACCTTGGACCCACACTTGGAAGAGGCCAGAGTGAAAGCAAGAGAGAACTGACAGACGATGAGAACAGGAAAAGTAGACGGAGCAGGGTCAGGATTCTGAGGTCAGTGAGGATGAGGAAACGGGAGAGGCTTGAGTAGGAGATGGGAATTTCAGAGTTAAACATCGGGGAGTTTGCGTGTACGCATCACCGCTCAGCTGGGAGAGGCATATTCCCAGGCCATCGATTAGACCAAGCACATCTTCCGGAGGCAGCGTTTTACACATATATTTGGGGAGGAAATTATTTTTAAATTATAATAAACACATTCCATTGATTCACATGAAATCGTAAGATTTTTTTTCAAAAAGACTTCAAAGACTTTTCTCTTGGCTGCTTCGGGCTGCACGCCTGGGTTCGTGTTCCTCTGTGGTTAGCGGGACTCAAGAGGAGACGTTTGAGCAGCGCTGCTGAGGAATCTGCCCAGTGAAGCAGAGACGCCGGGCCGGCACTGAGAGCAGGGCCTCTCAGCAGGGCCAGCTTTGACCCCGAGATTATTGGAACTTCATGAAATTGCCAATAATTCCATAGCCATTTATATAAGTAAAAATGGTTACTTGATGTGACCAAAACCTAAATCGCAGATTTACTTTGGAGGTCTCTCCCTCACCACCGCCTCCACCTTATGGCCTCCAGGGGGCACTGCTCCCCCTTCTAAACTCTGTCCCCAAGACGCCACTTCTTGGCTTCCTAAAGCACCATTAAGTCAGGCTTAGAACAAAAAGACTTTTAAAAGAAGTAACCATAGAAAAACACATGAATCTGGGCAGTATAGCCCCTTGTCCCCTAAAAGGTGGCCCCAGACCAGCAGTATTAAAATCACCTAGGTGCTTGAGGCTTCCCTGGCCCCAACCAGACCTATTGAATCAGAATTGGCATTTTAACAAGATTGCCCCAGGTGACCTGAGTGCACACGATAATTGAGAAGCAATTGAGAAGCTCCGGTCTAGTGGGCATGATTCTGCTTATTGACCATCTGCCTTCCTAACCTCAGCAAGCTGGGACTGCCTGAGTAACACCCTCCCCAGTAACGCCCTCTTAGACCCTCCACTCCTCAAAAATAGACAGAAGGCTTGGCCCTCCCAGTAATACCGCCCTGCCTATGGGCCCCTTTTTACTCTCAGGGTGTATTAGCTATCTACTGCTGTGTGACAAATGACCCCCAAACTTAATTTAAAACAACAAACATTTATTATCTCACCATTTCTCTGGGCTAGGAGCCTGGGCATGGCCTAGCTGGGAAACTCTGATACCGGTTCTTCTCAACAGGCTGCAGTGTCAGCAGTGGAGGTGGCTCCACTGTGGGCATTTCACTCTCGAGCTCACTCCTGTTGGGAAATCAGGCAGCCTCAGGTCCCAGCTGGCTACTGGTCAGACACATTAATCCTCTGTCACGTGGTTCTCTCCACAGCGTTAATCACAACAGAATAGCTTGCTTCATTCGGAGCATGAGCTCTAGAAAGGGAGAGGGCACAGTAGAGAGATATTGACAGGGCAAGCAAGACAGAAGTCACAGTCTTTTGTAACCAAACCTTGGGAGTGACATTCCATCACTTTTTTTCATGTGCTGTTAGAAGCAAGTCACTAGGTCCAGCTCAGGCTGACAGGAGCGGATTACTGGGGTGTAAATACCAGGGATCACTGGTATTGACAGTGGGGATCACTGGGAACATTTAGCCGCCTCCCTCGGGTAGCGATCTCACATCTAAGGGGCATGCCCCAACAGGGCAACATATCAGAATACAAGACAGTAACCTCCACCGTCATACGTTAAGAATGACAGACATCCAGTAACAGCAGGTTTATTCCCTCTTAATAGTAGCTTTCAGAGTGATTCCACAATAACTCACTTGGGGAACATTAAAAATTCTAATGGGGGAAAAAAAGATAAAAACACCAATGCAAGTCAATTGAATCAGAATCTCCAGGCATTGTTTTTGTTTTGTTTTAGTTTTGTTTTCAATTTCTGGGCTGATTTCAGTAAAGAGATGGGGTTGAAAATTACTGTCTCAGATGAACAATTTCAAATGCTGAATGCCAGGGCTGGGGTGGAGGTCATTGGGACAGAAGAAGGTGTGGGCTGGGCAGCTTGGGATTTTGATGGGTGACCTGCTGTGGAAGATGGACAGGAAAAGTCAGCAGGGGATATAGGCCTTAAGGAGTCTGTGCTCCTCTGAGAGGTGAGGGGATAAGACAGATGAAAGAGAAATGGCTTCACACACTGCCTTCCAGAGGTTAGGCTGGATGACTTTTGCAACAGTTAGGAAGAAAGGAAGGAAAAGAGGAGGGAGGCAGGGGGTGAAGGTAGAAAAAGAAACCTGTCTATTTTAAAAACTTGTCCTCAACTCCAGCTGATGGCTTCAAGGAAATGAAAATAGAAAATGAAGAAGACTGAACCAATAAAAGTGCCTTATAGTCTTTTATCCTATGTCTATAGAGGTACAGAAAGTCAGAACTGGAGAGGCCCTGTAGAGTACCAGGCCACCTTCGTGTTATGAATGAAGAAAACGAGGCACAGAGGGTCATGGGAGGGGGCATGGCATTGCTGGGATTAGAACTCACACCCTTGAACCTGAGCCCAGAGCTCAAATCGCAGGCTTCCCACATGCACCACATCTCTGGGCAGGCTGGGCTTCACCCTTCCCCTTCACACCAGCGTGAGAACGAGACTTACTGCAGAATGGGCCCAAGGAGATAACATGCCCTCTCTTACTGGCACCGTGTCGTTGCAGAGTGTCTTTCACAGAAACATTTCAACAAGGGTGAGCCCACAGGAGGTGGGTGGTTCTCCGTTAATTTACTGTTTGATGGGAACAGCCACGGGGGTGATGACAGTCTTGAGGTCTAACAAGCTCCCTGCTTATTGGAGGGGAGGAGTCTAAGTCTGAGCCACAATCGGAGTCTGAGATGGGCCTTAACCGCTGCTCTGCCCTCGGTTTTGTCCACAATAAGAGGGCCCTTCTCCAGGCAGGTCCAACCTTTACCTCTCCTCCCCCGCCTCTCCCGCCTAATCGGAATCTTACCCGCTGTTCTCATCCTCAGGGACAGTCACTCCCCTCCAGTTGCCATGGCCACCAGCCTCACCCAGAGCATACCAGCCATGCTGTTCCCAGCCCCTGGCTGCCACCCAGGCAGATGCAGAGCAGTTGGGGAAGAAAACAGCCTCCTCGGAAAGCTGGTCCAAGGCTGCTTGGAGGGACTCTCCGCTGTCGGCTGAGTCTTCCCCTTCGGTCCTTTTGGCTGCCGGCTGTGACTGGGCGGTGGTTGTTCCTGTCTCTCCCTGCACCGGCTTCTCGGGAGCCTCTGACCCAAATCTCCTAGCGCTAAATAAGGCTGTTCCCAGGAGTCAGGAGCCTGGCTGGGTACCAAACACTGAGAACTGAGAACGGCACCAGTTGCCGCCAGTTCACATCTCTAAAGTCTTAAGAAAGTGGTGAGAAATGCGGCCCGAGAGCTCTCCTGGAAAGAGAAATCCATGGCAGAGAAGCCAAAGAAGCACCAGAGGCATAGAGATGGACTCCTTTTAAAAACAAACAGAGACAAACCCGCCCGTGTATCCTGGCCTAAAGGGCAGCCGCCCGGGGGTTACGCTGGCCCAGGCTTGCTTCACCGCCATTGCAGCAGCGAGGCCAGGGGAGGACCCTGCAGTGCATGCCAGCACTGCCAAGTGGCAGCTGTCTCTCGGGTGGACGACCTGCTTTACCCAGGTCCGGATTCTAGCCAGCACCCTCCAGTGAGAAAAAGCAAGGCAGAGCGCAGCACGGAAATGCAGAATGTTGTTTTCACTGTGCACTCCCTCTCCTCCTCCACTGGTGCTCACAAATCACGGACCCGCTGGTCCCTGCCCCGGTTTCCAGTAGGTGTCCACAGAGTTACAGAGCCTGGCCTGGGATCGGGGTGGGGGGCAGGGGTGTGCTCACAGATGTGACAATGGATGGGGACAGGAGAGTAGCAACTACTTCTGCTGGCCAAACCACAGCAGTTCCAACCACCTTCTGCTGTCCAGGGCCACGGACCCCTCCCCCCCCGCCCCACCCCCCCCTCCCCTCCGCCCCGCCCAAGGCACTGATGTCCTGCCCAGAGGGATTTTGTTGAAGGTCATGTGTCTTTGCTAAAAAGTTGCTAAAAAAATGGAGCTGAGCTGCTTGGGGGAAGAAGGTGCTTTATTCTTTTGTAGAAGTAATTTAGCCCTGCCGAGCGTGGCTCAGTGGTTGAGCATCGACCTATGAACCAGGAGGTCATGGTTCAATTCCCAGTCAAGGTACATGCCTAGGTTTCAGACTCCATCCCCAGTGTGGGACATGCAGGAGGAAGCTGATCAATGACTCTCTCTCATCATTGATGTTTCTCTCTCTCTCTTTCTTCTTCTCTGAAATCAATATAATATGTACATATATATTTTTTAAAGAAGTAATTTAGAAAATTACCTCTTTCCAGTGGGAAAGAATAGAATCATAAGTTACTAACTAGTCAAAAATGAATGAAAATGATGCCAAAAGATGCTGTGGTCTGAATTTCTTCATAATTTTTAGTGCTCACTTGGAATAATTTTTTCAGCTTACTATTTAAGTTTATTTAAGTATAAATATTTTCATAAAGATGCATGATTTAATTTTCAAGGGACATGTTTACCTCTATAGCTGGTAAAGCAAGCCTCAAGGACAAGCCTTAATATTCAGAACACATGGCCGTGACCCAGTCCCCATCAAACCATCACTCCCACCAACTTTAACAACATCCCCTGAAAGCAGGGTAAATAGATTCCATTTCCGAAGATGGAAAACGAATGTTCAAAAGATGGCAACCATCACATCTCCCAGGAGAGCCGGCAAAACCCTGTGCTTCTCTTCCCATTCTCTTCATCATCCCCTCCCCTCTGGGCACCCACATAGCCCAATTTATTCAGAAAGACTCCTGATCTCAGTGAGGAATATTTAGATGACTAGAGGCTGAGGGTCCAGCAGGGAGAAGCCTCAATATGATTGGACAAATTCAGCAGAAATATCTTCCGAAGTTGCTGGCACTCTTTGGAGACTTACTGTCTTTTGAAAGACAAGGACAGTTGGTAACTTCTTGCACCGCCGAAGGTTAGCCCCCTATGCACACAAGCACTTTCTCCCTCCCCAGCACATGGCTGTTATCTCTCCATCACTCAGACTCACGTGCACTGTGCTTGGCCTCGCCCAAATCCCCCGAGGGACAGCTGCTCCAAGGCCCAGCCTGACACCAAGCAGCTGGATGAGCAATGTTCTCCACTTAGAGCATGGGGCGGGCTGGGCTGCCTGTGGGTGAATCATGAGAGTCTGACTTGGAAGACAGATCAGAACCGTGAGGGAACTCCACCGCATGAAGGCGTGGAGGGAGATTTACCACTTTCCAAATAGATAGCAGAAAATCCAAGGTTTTTGTTTGTTTGTTTGACTGCGTTTCAAGTATTTGGAAGGCTCACATGTAACTAACTGGCAGCTGCTGACTTCCTGAGCCTTTAAAAAATAACAAGTGTAGCCCTGGCCAGTGTGACTCAGTTGGCTGAGCTTCGCCCCATGACTGGTTCAGGTCAGGGACCATACCTAGGTTTCGGGTTCCATCCCGGTAGGGTTTGCTCGTGGGAGGCAACTGATTTATGTTTCTCTCTTACATGAATGTTTCTCCCTTCCTCTCTTTCTAAAAATCAATAAAACATATGTTTTAAAATCTTTATTTAAAAAAAAAACAAGTGTATTAGGGTACAAATCTGGAGTTCAATAGATGTCAGTTCGGATGTGGCTCTGCCACTTACCAGCTGGGCTACCCTATAAGTTACTTTCCCTCTTGGAGCCTCACCTCTGAAACACATTACACGTAAGCATGTCAAACCCATGGCCCAAGAGCCACATGCCTCATTTATTTGGGCCGTGTTAGCCTTTGAGTTTGACATGCTTACATTACATCTTTTCCTGCTGCCTTGGTTTGAGGTTTAAATGAAAGAATCTGTGGCGTAGGCAGGGGCAGTATCTGTTCGGAGTGGTTGGCACATAAGAAGTGCTCAATAAATCTGCTCTGAATGAGTGAATGTCTATGCTTCCAGTGTCTTCCATGGAGTAGTTACTCAATGAGTATTGATTTTTGTCCCTTTCCTTTCCCAGATGAGCAGCCACTAGAGAGCTGGTTCCAATAATCGCGAGACCAAGCCAAAAATACAGCTTCTCAGAGGGGCCTGGCCACCTCTACCAGGTGCTGGGGGGGAGTCAGCTGACTAACTAGTTGGCAGCTTTGTGCAGAGTGATTACAACTCTTCTGAACCTTAATTTTCTCCTTCTTTAACATGAGAGAGCTGGACTAGTTGTAAACATTTTATAGCATCAAAACTTTCTTCACAAGGAATCTTATACAGAACCCCCCAACTGAATAAAATCACTCAGGGGGGGATGAAGGCCCACTTCTGGGTGTGCTCAGCTCCCCAGCCCACCTGCTTTTAGAAGATGAATGGAAGGCACCCCCTGAGGAAATCTAAGGTTCCTTAGAGCACAGTTAGAGAACCACGGGATTACATTCTAAATCTCTAAGTGTGACACTTTGTGATTGAGTGTTTACAGAGTAACTTGGGCACAGTTTTGAGCCTGAGAAAATTAGCTCAAGGCTGATGTGTAATACATCTCAGAAAGAATACAACCAAGGCTCTCCATGCCCAGCTCCTCAGACCTGCTGCCTGGGTAAAAGTCACTTGGCAGTAAGTTCCTTTTAACTGGTTTCAGCGGGAGACTCCGCAGCAGCAACTCTTCAGGATTGGGGGAGAGGGGAGAAGACAGGGAAGTAATATGGGAAAATGTAATCTTACCCTGAAGAGAGTGTCAGGCGAACATAAACAATTAGAAACAGGACCTGCAATAAATTAGCCTGAGCAATAAGGGAGCGGTGGGATGCGGGGAAAGAGTACTGGGCAGGAAATCAAAACACCTAATCCCAGGCCCACGTTAACTGCTGACCTTGAGCAAATCACACCTGTGTCTCAATTACTTCTTTGATTGGGCTGGACCAGGTAACCTCTCTGGGACTTTTCCAGCCATAAACATCTGTGATTCTAGGAATTACAGGCACTTAAGAATGTTGATAACAATAGTGTTCAACTCTCAGTACTGTCGTGCTTCACTAACGAACAGATACATCCTGAGAAATGTGCCAGTAGGCAATTTCGCTGTGCGAACATCACAGAGAGCACTTACGCCAGCTGAGATGATATTGCCTACTACACACCTAGGCTGTATGGTATAACGGCTATACTATAGCCCATTGCTCCCAGGCTACAAGCCAGTACAGCATGTTACTATACTGACTCCTGTAGGCAATTGTAACACAATAGTACGTATTTGTGTATCAAAACATATCTAAACATAGAAAAGGTACAATATAAATACAAACGATAAAAATGGTATGCCTATAGAGGGCACTTATCATGAATGAAGTTTGCAGGATCAGAAGTTGCTCTGCATGAGTCAGTGAGTGAGTGAGTGGTGAGTGAATGTGAAAGCTTAGGACATTACTTACTGTATACTATTGTAGACTTCATAAACACTGTATACAGGTTACAATAAATTTATAAAAATATTTTTCTTTCTTCAATAATAAACTTACATAACATCTTTACTTTAAAACTTTAATTTTTTAAAAACTTGTTTACTCTTTTTTATTAACAATTAGCTTAAAAAATAAATGTATTATACAGCTGTGCAAGAATATTTTTAGATCCTATTCTATCTTTAATTTTTTTTTAACTTTTTAAACTTTTTGGTTAAAAACTAAGACACAAACACACACTTTATCCTAGGCCCACACAGGGCCAGGATCATCAGCAGCCCCGTCTCCACCTCCACCTTCTGTCCCAGTGGGAGGTGTTCAGGGCAGTAACACACAGGGAGCTGTCATCTGTGATAGCAGTGCCTCCTCTGGAACTCCTCCTGAGGGACCTGCCTGAGGCTCTTCTTGACGAGGTGTCACTCTTTTCAGAAATATGTCCATGGTGGTTTGCTTCTTTTTGTCATCATGGATTTGCCTTTAAACAGATGATGCACCATGGACATTTCTATTAATGAAAACCGTTTGGTGTTGGAGTCCATAGGATCTTGTAAAGGTCTGCAAAAGTGTCTGCTAAGTCCTTCACTGTGAATTTTCTTCAAGGTTCTTCTTCTTCTTCTTCTCTTGCAGGTTCCTTTTTTCTTGCCTCTTCTTTAGTTATGCAGATCATTCCAGTTCCTACAACTTCTCCTTAGTGAAATCCCCAGGTACCAGCTCTAGGATCTACTCAATGTCATTCTCATCCATGCCCAGGTTAAAGTTGTTTGCTCTCTCAACCACCACCTTGTTGATTTTTACAACCTCCTCATCTTTTGCAAATCTTTTGAAGTCATGGACTAACCTCTCGAGTGTCACTCCTTGGTGACCTCACCCCAAGCCCAAGCAAGGTTATTGCCTCAGTGTCTTCTCAGTTCTAGCAATAGCCTGAGCAAAGGTCCTCCTCAGGACCTTAAAAGCTGCTATAACTCCTTGATCCATTGGTTGGATCAAAGAGGTGGTATTTGGAGAGAGAAACACAACTTTATATATTGGGCTAAAGATCACAGATAGAATGCGGGCATCCAGGAACATTAAAAAGGTATGTTATTCTCTAAACAGTATTTCTGCATTTCTCTGGCAGGGCAATTCAGAAGGGCATCTTGGTCCATGACTTTTTATTGCTCCTGTAGTGCACTGGCAGTGTGTGCTCATCATATACCTAGAGGCCCTGGGGTTCTCACTCTGCCAGGTCACAAAGGGTTTCCATTGGTAGTCTGAAACATTGCCCCAAGCAAGACTGTTATCCTATCCTTAAAAGCCTTGAAAACTGGTGTTGACTTGGCTTGGTTATGAATGCAAGTCCTTTTAGGCATCTGTTTCCAGGTGAGGGAGGTTTCATCCATATTGAATATTTGCTCTGGCAAGTAATTTTCCAACAATCAGTTTATCTAGAGTTTCCATAAATTCTTCAGTTGCCTTTACATCAGCCTTCGAGACTCACCACTCACTTTCACATTATGTCATGAATAACGATTAAAGCACCCAGAGCTAGTAATGAAATCAACATTGTACTAATAGTTGGGTCCAACCTCGTCTTTCAACATCACAGACAAACTTTTTGCTTTGGCCATGATCATTGTAGTGCTGAGAAGAATCAGCCTCTGTGACTAGATGGAAGACTAGGCCATTAGAAGTTTCTCCATGTCTGATATAGGCCCTTCTCAAATTTTTATTAGTCTCATTGTCTTCACGGGAGCAGATCCTTTAACAGCTTCTGTCACTTCGTCTTTGTTCTTCAGTGTCATAGCTGTGGTGGAATGGTCGTGCCTGACTGGAGAGCATTACCTCTCACTGATTTTTCACCTTTATAGTTTCTAATCACTTTTAATTTTGGTTCCAGGTCCATCAATCAATGTGGCCTCTTCTGGCAGCATTAGCAGTAGATTTTGTATACTTACAGAACAAAACAACATGAGATTAAATCAAGCATAAGATAAAATGATAACAATCAAGAGACATGGAAAAAAGGAGATGTATGAGGCTGCTGCTAGGGTAACACAGAAACTGTTTTACAGCAAACATTTTTTATAAGTAGGAAGAGTATACTCTAAAATAACAATCTACACTAATAAAAGAGAAACATGGTAATTGGCGTACGACCGCTACCCTTCCCATTGGCTAATCAGCATATCCTTATGCAAATTAACTGTCAGCCAAGATGGCGGCCGGCAGCCAGGCAGCTGGAAGCGAACATGAGGCTTGCTTGCTCCAGGGACTGCAGATTCCAACGTTCCCCGCCTGCCTTGCAGGCCTCTGAGATGGCAGTTTGAAACTTAGTAACAAATATAGCCGGCTGGGATCTCAGAGCTGAAGTTATACATTGTTTCGATTATAGAACGGCAAACAAACCAGCAGCGGAAGCCTGAGAGCTAGAGCCAGAGCTAAAGCTGGCCCAGAAGAAAAAAAAAAGAAAAAAAGGAGCGGTTGGGAGCTTCAGTCAGCCTGAAAGCAGCCCTCAGCCCCTCACCCAGACTGGCCAGGCACCCCAGTGGGGACCCCCACCCTGAAGGGTGTGTGACCAGCTGCAAACAGCCATCATCCCCTCATCCAGGCTGGCCAGGCACCCCAGTGGGGACCCCCATCCTGATCCAGGACACCCTTCAGGGCAAACCAGCCGGCCCCCAGGCCTCTATCCTATATAGTAAAAGGGTAATATGCCTCCCAGCACCGGGATCAGCGGAGCCAAGAGGTCTCCTGGCACCAGATCAGCGTGACAGGGTGCAGCGCCCAAACCCCCTGATAGCCCTGCGGCTCTGTGTGTGACAGGGTGTGGCATCCCAACCCCCTGATCGGCCCTGCTCTGTGTGTGACAGAGGGTGGCGCCCCAACAACCCCCCCCCCCCCCACGGGCCCTGCTCTGTCTGTGACGGGGTAGAGCCATAACCTCCCCATCGGCCCTGCCCTGAGTGTGACAGTGGTGGCGCCCCAACCCCCTGATCCGCCCTGCTCTGTGTGTGACAGGGGGCGGTGCCCTAACTTCCCTATCGGCCCTACTCTGTGCGTGACGGGGGAGCTCCCCAACCCCCTGATGGGCCCTGCTCTGTGCGTGACGGGGGGGGGGGGGGGGCAGTGCCCCAACCCCCTGATTGGCCCTGTTCTGTGCATCACAGAGGGTGGTGCCGCAACCTCCCCATTGACCCTGCCTTGAGTGTGATAGGGGGCGGTGCCCCAACCCCCCAATTAGCCCTACCCTGAGCATGACTGAGGGTGGCATCACAACCTCCCAATCCGCCCTCCTCTGTGCATGACAGGGGGCGGCGCCCCAACTCCCCAATCAGCCCTGCTCTGAGCCCGACCAGGGGCTGCACCTAGGGATTGGGCCTGCCCTCTGCCACCCAGGAGCAGGCCTAAGCCAGCAGGTCATTATCTCCCGAGGGGTCCCAGACTGCGAGAGGGCACAGGCCAGGCTGAGGGACCCCCCCTTCCCTCCCGAGTGCACAAATTTTTGTGCACCGGGCCTCTAGTAAAAGTATAATATAGTAAATACATAAACCAGTTGTTTATTATCATTATCAAGTATTGTGTACTGTATGTAACTGTATGTGCAAAACTTTTATATAACTGGCAGCACAGTAGTTTGTTTACACCAGCATTACCACAAACATGTGAATAATGTGTTGCAGTACAATGTTACAATGGCTAAAATGTCACTAAGTGATAGAATATTTTTAGAAACATTATAATTTTATGGGACCACCATTGTATATGTAGTCTATTATTGACCAAAATATGTGGCTCATGACTGTATTAGCATTTTCCAACTACTTGTGTTCATTATCCTATCTAATAAGGAGGGAATATGCTAATTGACTGCCCCACCCTCAAAGATGGCAGTGCCCACAGCCACAGGATGGTGCCGCCCAGTCCCCTCAGTCCCGCAGGGGCGGCAGGCACGCAGCAAGGCCAGGCCCACCCCCAGGTGGGCCCGGCCACTCCAAGCACCTGCATCTGGAGTCCCCCAGTCCCCTTAGCCCCCCAGCCACCAAGGGCTGGCCCGAGGCTTCCCAGCTGCCCCAGGCTGGCCCGAGGTTCAGGCAAGCCTCAGATGTTGGCTGCCCAGCCACCCAGGGCCACCCAAGGCTCAGGTAACCAGGGCTGGGCAAGGCTTGTGCTGCTTGGACTAGGGTTGACCACAGGTAACTGAAACTACAGAAAGCAAAACCAAGAATATGGGGGACTACTGTATATTTCCGCGCACAGTGTATGAGTGAGTGTTCCAGTTGCTCTGTATCCTGAAAGTTCCTGTTAATCTTTCTGAGCTTTAATTTCCTCATCTAACATGAAGATGGTTATGGAACCCAACCTCACAGGGTCTGGGAAGGGTCAAATTAGGCTGTGCTTACCCCAGTGCCTGCAAAATAGTAAAGTACAAAATATATTTCTATGCATTAGGGATGCCATCATTACATTTATTTTTTTAGGCACTTGCATGACCCTCCTGACCCCTCAATTATTTTCCTATTTTTCTTCATTCCTTCACTTCTTGAAAAAGGAGGCTATGCTTTTTGCCTTTTCTAACTAACTCATCAGCCCATGGCTACATCCCTCATCACTTCTATGCAGGTGATCCCTATATCTGCATCTTGGTCCCCAAAGCTCTCCTGAGTCCATAGCCCAATTCTAATTGTCTGCTGGTCCTGGAGCCTGTTCTTGGCCTGCAATGTCCCTTCTCTATCTCTACTCAACAAAGGCTTTTCGGCCTTCAATATGCCCCTCAAATGCCATTCTCATAAATCTTTCTCAATCTCTTAATTCCTGACCTCTAGATAACTTTTGATCTCTATTATTAACTAGTAGCCCAGTGCACAAAAATTTGTGCACTTGGGGGGTGGTCCCTCAGTTATTAAACATTTATCGGCACAACACTGACCACATTGGTGGTGGTGGTGGTCTTGTCAGAATGTGTTATATTATGCAGATGAAAATCTATTTAAACAGATTTGATGTAGATATTTTCAAAAATGGAAGAATTGTCCCTGTCAACTATTTTAGTTGATTCATATCTTCACTAATTGTCATCATTGCAAAGTTTTCAGTCCCCATATGGATTGCTGGATATAATAGGTCATGCACTGTCCCTGTCCTTTGTAGCCTTTGTTACCTTAAGGACTCTAGTTTTCCATTTATATGTTTAAGTACCAACCTTACCAGCTTAAAAATGTAAGCTTTTAACACTGCTCTCTCTGTTCCGTATCCTTATGATGAAAAGTGGAGTTGGGTTGCAGCACAGAAGAGAAATTCAGAAGGGGAATATTGAAGTAATGACTGCAATAGGAGAAGAGGGAACCTATTTCCCTGGCCACAGGCTCTGGCGCCCTGGACCACAGGGTTGGCAGCTTCTCTGGGTGGCTGCAGCCTGGGACCTCGGGCAAATGGCTTGTCCATCAGCCAGCAGCAGGCGCTGGTGCCTGGACCAAAGGTGGGCAGCTTCTTCTTCTGGCGGCTTCATCTTCTTCTGTGCTTCCAGGGAGGGCAGTCAGTTATGTGTATATGTGTGTGCATGCAAACATAGGCATGTACACGTGTGTATGTGGAAATCTCCTGGGCAAGTCAAAACCATAGAAGAGTTTCCCCCTATCTCTTGAATCTTCCAGAGATATCCCCCACTTTTTTATTCTATCACTACTGGAAAGTCAGTATTTGCAGCCAGCCAGCCAGTGACTCTCTCAGTGTCTATTTCTGACTTCTTCTTTCCCTGTCTGTCTTCCAACCCCTAACCATATTTCCACCTGGATGCATCATTTTTACTCCCAATATGCTGTATAGAGAAGGAGTCAGGATGCTGTCTTCCCATGAATAGTACTCAGTAACAAACCAATTGCATTTTAGTTGGGCAATGCCCCTACCCACCCTTCAAATCCCTTCCACCATGCATTTCTGTTTCCCTTTTTGTTTGTTGGATTGTTCTGTTGCTCCTTCTCCTCACCCCACCCTTGGATGGTAATGTAAAATTCTTTTACATTACCAATAAATTATTAAAAATACAGATACTTTGAAAAAAAAAATACAGGTGCTTCTCCAAACATCAGCCAGGGGTGGACAGGGAAGAGGCGGCTGCTGGCAGCCGCCTCTTCCCTACCTCACTCGGCTTCTTCGATCACCGGCTGGGGGGTGGGCAAAGGCGGCCCCGGTTCTTCAATTACGGGCCAGGGGGCAAGGCAAAGGCGGCCCCAGGGCCGCCTTTGCCCTGCCCCCCCGGCTCTTGCCTGCCACCTGGGTTTCCGATCACCGTCAGCTGCAGGCGGCGTCTTCCGTCCTTCCCCTTTCACCTCCCAGCATTGCGCCTACATATGCAAATTAACCACCATCTTTGTTGGCAGTTAATTTGCATATCGCCCTGATTAGCCAATGGGAAGCCTAGCGAAGGTACTGTCAATTACCATGTTTGTCTATTATTAGATAGGATATGGCAACAACAAACACATTCATGTTTAATGTATTATGAGAATTCACAGCCATAGCTCAGACTGCAGAGAAAGAATCCTGCCACCTGAATTCCCAGTCTACCATTTTCTCTCCTGGGACATGAGGCAAGTTATTTAACTTCATTTTGCTCTTCTGAAAAGTAGGGGCAAACAATGCCTACCTCATAGACTTGTTGTGATGATTAAATGAGATAATACATATCTAGCCCTTAGAAAAGTGTCTGACCCACAGTAAGTGCTCAATATATGATCATTTCAATTGTGAAAAATGAAAAACAAACAAGGGATTGATTTTATTCATACTATTACAGTAGGTGGAGCATGCCAGATCTCAAGATCTGAGTGTCTCAGCAGTGGTTTTGTCTAGACTCTAGATGTTTATAGGGAGGAGTAGACAAGTCATAGATGGGTGATTTTACAGTTATGACATTTTTATAATCAGGGGTTCTGTCAGCCAGGTGAACAAGAAATGTCTATCTGTGTGTCTATCTAGTTTTGATGGGCAAATAGTGTAACTACTCATCTGGAAAACAAAGAATACAAATGTGGAGGGTCCGCGTCTGACCTTATCACAGGCAAACAAGAGAGTCACTTGTGAGTTTAATGGGGGTCACAAAAACAAGTGGGCAGTCGGTCTTATCTAAGTCATGGGAAGGGCTGCTTTTTGCAATAAGATCTTTCCCAGAACACAAAAGGACAAGAGATTCTGGAGAACAAAAGGTTAGGACGATTTGCCTTCACTGTTTTCTAGAAACACAGGGCTCAGGGAAACGTCAATGTGGTCAGTCCCTCCTCTTGTTCAACACAATCATAACAACTATGTATGGAAATGAGGCAAAGGGGGATGTCCAGGTCTGCTTCAATTGTTAGTCCACATTTGATTGCCGTGTGTAAAGTTGTCGACTCAGATCCAGCCTCTGTGTACAAATTCAGTTGGAAACAGAGCTGTTCTCGGGACTGCTGGGTCACGACACATGGTGAATCATCTGTCAAGTCAGTGGCTGCACAGCAGCATTTACAGCTCTGCACAGGATGATGCCGACACCGGGGATGTCATTTGCCTATCATGTGAGTTTTGAGAAAGCAATCCACTTCGTGTTGTCATTTCCTTTTGGGGGCTCTCGGAGAGCCTCATTGAAGGTCTCCCTCTGGAAGGAATTTATCTCCAGAGTAAAGCTTGTAACTTTTTAATACGGAAACAAGAACCCAACCTTGCACTCCTTGTAGCTTTGCAGCAATATGGCAGTTCAGTGGACAGTATGAGGTTCTTTCCTCCTGGGTTAGAGTTGGTCTTCAGTGCGATCTTTCCACAAAACTAAGTCTCTGCACTGAAGATCATGTAAGGGCTGTAGCGGGATGTCTGGGGGACAGGCAGATGTGACCTGTTGTTGATGAGAGTATTTTACAAGACCTTAGCAGTATTTAAGAACATTGGATTGTATTAGACTAGGGTCTCCTAAGGTCTGGAAGGAGCAAGAGTAAGAGAATGCCAGTAATTTCAGAAGGGGATAGTCAATGTTGACTTGAGGGGGAGGAGTGAAGAATCATCGGGGATAAAGACAAGACTTTGGGCCAAGGCAAGTTGAGTTTCTCAGTGAGCTTAACAAATTTGAACTTAAGAGCACCATTGGCTCATTCTTTCCTCGAGGACTGAAAGTGATAAGGACAATGCAGGGAAGTATTCATTGAATATCCTGAGTAACCTTAGCAGTAAAGTAAGTCCCTCTATCACTAGAGAAGAAGAACAAAATCCCCTAAGTGGCAAAAACTCTTTCTAGCACCAGCTTAGCTACAGTGGTGGCATGTAGCCAGGAAACACCTTCTAACCACCTGGAAATACACACAGACTAAGCTTAGAACACATTCATGCTCATGAAATGTTGGAAGTTGGAGAAAATCCACTTGCCAATGAAGACAAGGACAGAGGAAATTGGCCACTATCCTTGTCGCACCTTTACTTTTTCACCAAGATTGCGTTTCTGACACACGGGGCATGCTGAGATTTCCTGCTCACTATGAGGGCCAAAACATCCCCACCAATAGTGGCAAGGACTTTAAGATTTCCTTTGCCTTGATGTGTGATCCTTTGCAGGCTGTGGACTAAATTTCAGGTGAGGGACCAGGAAGAGACAAAGTGAGCAACTATCTGGGTGTCTTCAAAGCTCATCTTAGTGGATAAAATATTCAGCCTATATACAATTCATTTTATCAGGCTCAGGTGTTAGCAGTTGATATGCCGTAAGTTTCTTAAAATTTCTGTCTCTAAAGGAGGTCAGGCAATGGGAAGTATGCCGGTGATCAAGGGAAAGTTTTCTTGGGAAGCAGCTATCATAGCATATTTCCCAGTCAAGGAATTTGCTTTAGATGTGAAGGTCTGACTATTGTTGTGAACTATAATTTTGAGAATACTTCATTCTTTGAGTAAAGCCTCTCAGAGGCTAACAATTTGGGTTCCATTTTTGATGGGTGTCCCTGCAGCTGTTGTGAACCCTCTCTTGTTTTGTCATCTTTCTTATTTTGTGCTAGTTTGAAAGCTCAGGTGAGAGCTACAAGTTCAGCCACTTGAGTCAGATTAACCTCAGGTGTGAGTTTGAACTCACTGGATTGTTGAAAATCTAATTTCCCATTTGTGTGGCTGAAGTAAAATGCTCCACAAATAAGGAGACATGGGGAACTTGGAGAGGAGTTTCAGTAAGGTCGGTGTGCAGAGAGTGAGGGACTGTGATGGTAATACAGCTCTGAGGACGTCCCTCAGAAGTAGGGGAAGGAGAGTGGCTGGCTTAAGGTTTTAAGAGCAGTGGATAATGATGCATGATGGAGGAAGTGGTAGGATTTTATGAGATGAGTCTGGGTGTGGAAAAGTGGTGATTGTTCTCCGTGAGAAATAGGGTCTAAACTGCCTTGGGTATGTAAAGGTGATGGATGACTCACAGCTAAATCAGCAGTGGTCTGGATTAATTGGGGGGGGGGGGGGGGGTTGGGGAAGGAGAATTCCTGAGACACTGGGTCTAAAGTGAGGCTAAAGTACCCCATAGGACTTTGGCTTCCCTTGTATTTGGGGGTGAGAACATCCTAAGCATGCCCTTCCTTTTTGTTTAAGAAAGGGGGAAAGAGTAATGAGTCCAAAACAGAGAATCCAAAGGCAGAAAAGGATAAAGAGGATGTACTGCCTTGAAATACAGATATGAGAGTCCTGATTAAGGGGTTTGGTAACAATCTCTTTAGCCATGGCACTAAGGAAGACGTTATGGCCCTAAGGGAGAGGTTATGGTGGGAAAGTTAAGGGTCCAATTCCTGTAATAGTCAACTAATTCTAGAAACCCTGAGTTACCTTTTGGTCTCAGGGAGAGGGAAATCTATGACAGTGTTAATACATTGAGGATAAGGTCTTTTCTTTAGAGGAGATATTCCCTAGGTAATACACTTGAGGACTGAGTCTTGCATTTTGTCTTTAGAGACCTTATGTCCCTGTGGACAAGAGCTTGGAGTAAGTAATGGGTAATGATAAAGGAGCTGTCAAAATAGGGTGAGCAGAGAAAAGTGTCACCTATATGCTGAATAACAACAGAGTTGCAGGGGAGGGTTAAATCTCTCAGGCCTGTATTCAGGGTCCTAGAGAAGTAAGGTGGGTCCTCAGTAAGGTGAGACATGATGGTCCACATGTATTATTGAATTTATATGTGAAGGCAGAAGGATATTGGGAGTCAGGGTTGAAAAATATTCTGGAAGAAGCAGAACATAAGTCAAGGACTATGAGGCAAATGCTGTTGGGTGGACAGAGGCCAGAATGGTGTCGGGGTTTTTCAGAACTAAAGGAAAACTAGGGATTGAATATTTTGTTGATTGCTCTCAAGTCTTGGATTAGCTGGTATCCCATTTGGCTTCTTTACAGGGAGGATGGGAGTATTACAGGAACTAGATGTGGGACTAAGACTCCCTTGTCAAGGAGGCCTTGAATTATAGGTTGAAGACCTTAGAGGATTCTTGCTTTAGAGGACATAGTGGGAGTGTTGGGAGTGTACAGAAGGTTCTATTTCTACTCTGAGAGGGCCAGCCTTCCAGATTTGATCTGTGTCAGTGCGGTAAGCAACTCCAGGAGAGTCAAGTAATTAGCTTGTACTTGAGGGTTTAAAGCAGCAAGAAAAATCTGAGGGCAAATGAGAGCCATGAGAAACAAAGGTATGAGGTGGGAAGCCAAGCATCTCAAGGATGAGACTCTTAGGGAAGCAAAGTTTTCAGTTAGAAAGTAATTCTCTTTCTAGGAGGTTGACCAGGTAGTGGAGCTAAGTTGAAAGCTGTGCTAGGTAGTGAGGGATCCTAGTGAGTCACAGAGAGTTTCAGGTAAAGGTAATCACGTGGATGACAGTCACGTCCTCCAGAGAGATGGCTGTGTACAAGGGAAGGTGGTGGGA
Source organism: Myotis yumanensis (assembly GCF_028538775.1). Lineage (NCBI taxonomy): Eukaryota > Metazoa > Chordata > Mammalia > Chiroptera > Vespertilionidae > Myotis > Myotis yumanensis. The sequence continues at coordinate 90,003,250 of NW_027223753.1, read as the reverse complement.
AATCAGAGGTACTGATGGTGGGGTATGTTGCCCTGGGTCCACTAGGAAGGGGGTGGGAGGGAGTGCCCATTCATGGGAATGATTGTCTCCTCTGGCAAGTTAGTGTGGACACAGGGGGTGGGTCCTTCAGTGAAAGTCATCAGGGAGATAGATTTTTGGACTCTTGTTCCCTTTTACATTATAAAACCAGGCAATATCCTTTTATTGATGATATCTGCAAGTGTCTTTATCTTTTCGGAGTTTTGGAGGAAGCAAATTGCCCTGGCCTCCTTCTTTCTAATCAGCTAAGTTGTAAAGCCTTCAGTTCACATTGGGTTGATTTGATGTTTCCTGAAATGGAGTCTTCATGGTGTTGAGCTAGTGTACATGTTTTGAGAGAGGAACATTCTTCCTATTTATATTGTGGTTTTAGATGACATCTCTAATTCTTGGTCATAAGCCATTTAAAAAATTAGTAGCAACGGCAGACTGGTTCAGTCTTCAAGAGCAAGACCGAAGTGTCCTTTCCAACATTTTCTAGTCTCTGTCTATAGTTAGAGGTGGGGTCCTCTTTTTGTCACCTGCAATCTTGCATCTTTGACCTATCAGTTTTTGAGGGGAGACAATGGGAACAGATTCTAAAGTTTCTCCCAATGGTTTTAGCTTATAAGTCTCAGGGAAATTCTAGGTGCCAAAGAGGCCACTGCAGTTGTAAATTGTCCTCAGTAAAACTCTGCCATTTATTGAGGTCATGAACTGAATTGTCACCATAGTGGAGAAACATACAGCAGGTCCTTGAATAACATCCTTTCATTCAACATCCTTTGGTTATGACGATGATGTGAGGAAAAATAATGCTCCCCAGCCAGACCCACTGTCTGTGGAGAGTGCTTGTTCTCCATGACACGGGTTTTCTCCAGGGACTCCAGTTTCCTTCCACATCCCAGAGAAGTGGAAGTTAAGCGAATTGGCTTGTCTACAATGTCCCATCAGAGTGCGCATGTGCAAGTGGCCCTGCGATGGAAGGGTGGGTTTCCACCTTGCGAACTGAGCTGCCAGAATAGGCTCTAGACACCCGCAACCCCAAATTGAAGTAAGCAGGTTAGAAAAAAAAAAACACCTTTTTGTTTGTTTTCACTCATCTCTCTTAAGTGGATATATACTTTACATTTATTTCAATGTTTAATATTAGAAGCATTTTGGATCTTTATTTAGAAGTCTGGTGATTTTTTGTGACTAGAAATATGTGATTGAAACCTAACTCTTATTGATGTCAATTAGCCTATGGCAAAATTGGTTTTGTTATACGATGTATACATTATTTCAATTAAAGTCAGTAACCAAAGATGTTAAGTGAGGACTTACTGTAATCAGAATGGATTTCCAAAGGAGGATGAAGGGGAGGAAAAACCATTTTCCTTCTACCCTTCTAGGTTCTTGGCTGAGCCCACCCAGTAATAAAAGGCAGATTAGCAGGGAAAAAAACAAATGGAAGTTTAATGACATATATGCCTTCTGTATACATGGGAGCAACCCAGGAAAACTGAGTAATTCCCAAATATGGCGGAAGCCACTACCTTAAATACTACTTCAACTAAAGACAAAAAAATATGAGTGGAGCCCATCCAGTGTGGTTTAGTGGTTGAATGTTGACCTATAAACCAGGAGGTCACAGTTCGATTCCGGGTCAGGGCACATGCCTGGGTTGCAGGCTCAATCCCTATTGTGGGGCATGTCGATCAATGGTACTCTCTCATCATAGATGCTTTTATCTCTCTCTCCCTCAATCTTCCTCTCTGAAATCAATAAAAATATATATTTAAAAAATGTGGCTGGAGAGGGGGGTTAGATATGGGAGGTTACCAGGAAAAGCACAGGTATGATTTACCCAGATGTAAGTCCTTGCCTTTTGCATTGATAAGAGTTTGTAGGGAGTTGGTCATCCCCCTCTTCCTGGCACAGAGAGGGAGACATCCTCATAAATGCAGATTTTTCTCCATAAATGTAAATCTCTTACAAAAGGGCAACTTCTACTCAGTTTTTAGAGCTTTTCCTGTGCCTGTTGTCTCTTAAAAACAATCAGCCTACAAATAATCCTTATTTCAAAGAGACACAATCTGGAGTGACAAATTCTGTCCCTTTCAGGCTTGAGAAGTGAATTGAATGTGTCTCATGGTGAACCGAACAGGAGCTAGCAACAAAACCCAACCTAAAGAGTGTTCAAACAGGATCAAAATCAGGTCCTTTCCATGTTACCATGGACAGATGGCCAAGCACAGGACCAGGAGCGGACTCTCCCTGGGGCCCCTGGAATGCCGGCCCAGCAAGGAGCACAGCAGACTGGAGGGGCCTCAGCACCCGGGCCCAGATGCTTCCATCCAAACACAGCACCAAACTATCAAAAAACAATAAACGGGTAAGGGCATTGATTTTTCTCAGGCTATTGCAGCAGAGAGAGCAGCCCAAATCCAAAGATTCGAGTGTCCCAGTAGCTGTTTTGTCTAGACATTTACAGGAAGAAGCAGACAAACTACACACTGTTGGGGGGAATTAACCTTCACTGTTCTGAGCACAGGGCTCAGGTAAAGTCCAGCACCGTAAGGAAGGAGGCCCCTTTGCTCTGTCCACAGAGCTCCCAACTGGTGGGGTGTGGAGTGGTAGAAAAGAACCTGTGAGAGAACTGAGAGGGGCCAACAGAGCTCTGGAAAAAGCCCGTGGAAGGCAGCCAGGCAGAGAAGTAAAGAAAGCATCTGTGGGGCTGGGGGTGGGGAAATGTGGTGAGAGGTTGACAAAAGGGATGGAGGGATGAAGTGGCCAAAGGGCAGGAGACTTGCCACTAAGAGGGGAGAGAGTTTCGCCCATCACCAGGAACCTGCAACATGCCAGGCACATGGGTGAGGGATTCTTTTTCCCAGAGCCTTCCCTGTGTTTGACCATGTAATGCCCAACCCCTCACCCTTCACTGCCTTCTCAAGAAGTTTGTAGTAAACTTATTCATTACTTTTCAAGACCACTGGCTCTGTGGTCCTTTGATGCATCTCATGCTGAGAAAGGCCTGGAACCCAGGGGAGCATGCAGGCTGGTCTCATCAGGGGTCTCTCACCTGCCAGCTATGTGGGCACACAACCCATCTCCTTCCTGGACCCTCAGGTCTTTGGATGCAAGGACCCTATCTGCTTCATCCTCTGCCACCCATGTACATAGCAGAGGCTTACACAGAATTCCTGGGTCCCGCTAAAAATTTTATAAATTGGTCACTTATGAATCAATCTGAACCTTTTTTTGCAGCTAATTTTGTTTTCAACTTGTGCCACCTCTTGGGGGCACTGAAGTCCTTCTTTCATTCCCCACATGCCCAACTCAGGCAGGAGCTGCATGACCATGTGAACTCTTCAGGATTTCTGATAAATGTAGGAATGTTGAAAGAGAAAGGCAAACAGGCTGTTTGCTTTCTCAATGCATCCCAGGTCAGGGGAGAGGGACATGCTCTGTGGAGTAGGGCAGAGCAGAGAAGGCAGCCTCCCTGAGAAATCAGGGAGTGAGGCTCCTGATTGCACTCCGGGGTGGGGGGTGGCGGGGTGGGGGGGGTGGTCTTATTAGCATGTGCCTTCTCCAAGCACAGCTCTTTGATGAAGTGAATGTAGTCCTATGCTTGGAAATGAGATAAGTGACAAGAGCAATCTGAGGGAGGAAACTCCATCCAGGTTGTCTCCCCGTGGCCGCCTCCTTCAGAAGCGCATTGGTGATTAGGCGCCCATGCAAGGCTCCCTGCTGCTGCCCAAATCAAGGCTGCTCTGCTCTGCTCTGCTCAGCTCTGGGGGAAGCAAAAGGACAGCAACGCAGGGGACTGGAAACTACACAGGAGAGAAAGGCCAGACCCAACGTCTGAGTGTGTTTTCTTTACAGGAGATGCTGTGAGGCGTGCAAAAGTGATCGGTAATGACTTGCAGTAACCTCTGCAAGTGCCAGGATTCAACAAACACTGTTCCAAAAGGGCCTCCGGCGGCTGCTGCTTCGGGCAGAGTTATTGCACAGCACCGAGCAGTTTCTGTGACTCTGTTTGGCCTCACAGTTCTCCAACATAGATGAGCTAGCAGACGGTTTTGATACCATTTGTGTACAATGAAAGCAAACTGCCTGTACTCCTTTCTGAATTTTTCAAGCCACAATAGGAAAAAAAAAAAAAGAAAAAGAATTGCAGTTACAACATAAGGTTTCCTTGTGCCGATGTCCCCATATTCTTCCTCTGAAAATGACTCTCCTGGGAACTTACCCTCCACCAAAACATCATGCTCTCTTAAAATAAAAACAAAGCCAGCAGATCCAGCAGATGGAGCAGAAAGAGTGAAAATGTGACGTTCTTTTGCCATTAACTTCCTCATGTTCACTTCCAGAAGTAAACAGCCACTCCACACCCACCAGAGTAAGCACTGTGTCCCACTGAGAACCTGGGCCACTGACACTCTGAAACCAGTTTAATTAAAGTGCCTGACACTCATCCCTGTCCAAAAATGTTTTCATTAAGATTCAATTGAAATAATGTGCTGGGTCAGCAAACATGAGCATGAAACCAGGACCTGGAAGCAAAGTAAACACGTTGTCCTGTTCATCTTAGTGTTTGCATTATGGTGTTTGCCTTGGTCCTGGCATCTGTCGGCAGCACCAGGCCATGTTGCATAATGGCATGCAACCCAGCCAGCTGCAGGAGCTGCCTGCGTGGGGAGGTGGGTTGCCAACAGCTGCACAGCAGCAGGGAACCATCTCTGTCTGCCACTTCCTGCCCCATCCCAGCTGCCCCAGAGATGCTGAGGGCAAAAGAGCAGCCGCCCCTCCACACAGGGCTGCGCTCCAGCTAACGAGAGCCAGGAGGCAGTCAAGATGGAGCAGCGTTCTTGTGAGTGAGCTGGAGAAACCCGTTGTGCTTAAGACAGATGCTTAGATTCTGGACTTCATCTCATTTAAGAATGACATTGTGTGTATTCTTTAAAGTAAATAAAATAATGAGGAGATGAGAAAGAGGAAAAGAAATGGTTTTCAAAATCCATCCTTCAGTTCTCTGAGAAGAGCAGCTCTCAGTGTCTAGAAATGGTTTAATCCAGACTTGATTTGTGCACAGAATGGCCTCTCTCTGCAGAGGTACCAGTTGTATAAACACACGGGAAGCTGCACCGAGCCAGGAGCCGGTGCAGGGGCCGTGCCCTTGAAGCTAGCCCTTGGTATGACCAGGAATTTGTCCCTGAAGGGTCAGAACAGGCCTCCCTCAGGTGCTGCCTGGGCATGTGAATTTTTTCAGCTGTAGGCAATCGAGACCCTGAGGGCTCATGAGAAACTTTCTCCCTGAAGAATTTAAATTTGGGGCCTTGCCCATAATAACAGTTATCAACAGAAATAACTTTTTATGATCTCCCTATAGGGCAGGGCAAACTTCTAATTACTGAGCATCTGCTCTTCTTATCGTCCTACCATGACCTTCCTCCCCTCTGAAGCCCCAAGGTGCCTTACCTCTCCTTAGCTCAGAATGCCATGTGCATACCAGTTTCCCTTTCTGTCTCTGAACCTCTCATGTATGCAGGGTTCCCGTCCATACATATGTAATTAAATTTGGTTATTTTCTCTTGTGAATCTGCCTCATGTCAATTTAATTGTTAGATCAGCCGGGAGAGCCTAGGAGGGTAGAGGGGAGTTTCTTGTCCTCATCCCTGCAGCTATGGTCAGTAAGTGGCTGATCCATCTCCAAGTAATATGCTCATCCTTCATTCCAGGTCAAGCCCTAGTTCTCAGTTTAAGGAACTTATTTCCAAGTCTCAGAGCTTGGACAGCTGTCCTGGAGCCTAATGACAGGACACACAGCGCACCCAGTGGAGTCAAAGACCTCTCCACCTCCTCCTGATGAGAACAATAGGGGCCATGGGGGCAGAAAGGCCAGGCTGCAGCCATGGGTCAGAGTGCTGGGAATTCCCAAGTGTCATTCGGACCCTTGATACCTGTGCCTCTTTGGGGCCAGAGTGCCAGCTGCCAGCTATGTCTAAACAGACGGGGTGGGGGAAGGGGCCATGTGTGTGAGCACACAGCTTCTCCACCAATCTCATTTTTGAACAGCACTAAGCTCCTTTCTTATTCTGCTCTTAGCATGTGCGAATGACACAATGGCTGGAGCCAATTTGAGTTCTGCTTCCTCATCCTCTGCTAAGTTGATGAGCAGTGAAATGCATAAAGGTAGGCAAAAACAAGCCAGAGGCTCAAAACAAAACATGAACTGAGCGAACAATGGCTCCCTGTGGTTTGTCAGCAGGCAGGTGTACCACAGGTGTAGAGGCTGCCTTGATGCGGCTGAACGGCCCCTGGTCGGCAGAAACATGCACAAAGGGCACCTTCTCCCCATGGAGGTTGGAGAGGCCCAAGGAGAGCCAGAGGCCACAGATACAGGAAGTGAGGTCTGAGTGTCTCCCAGCGTGAGACACAGAGAAAGGAGGCTTTTTTATAGGGAGCCCCAGAGGTCCCAAAGGCCAGGCCGATGGCTGGGGAGGGAGGCGTGCAGGCAGCTCTCTCAGCATCCCTTCCCAAGGTGGCATCAGGCCATCGCCAAGCATGGGATGCAGAATGGGGCTGGACACAGAAAGCAGCACCAGCAAGGAGGCCAAAGGTCAGGCATGAAGAAACAGGGTACTTAACACAGAAATAAACAGAAAGAAAGCTTGTGTGCCTCTGAAAGCTGTTCTGTGCAATCCATTCATTCATTCATTCACTCACTCATTCTCTTACCAGCTTCTAAAAACAGTTCAAGAAGTTCCTATCTGTATACCTGGGGATGCTGGGGAGAAGAGGAGGGTGTTTTCTGAAAGACCCCTAAGGAGACCAAGAGAGGGAAACACACTTGGTCATTGTACTTGGAGCTGTGGCTTCCAGTAACTGGAAAGTACTTTTTGTTGATTGATGAGAGTGAGCATTTAAATGGACATTCAGAAAGTGGTTCCTGGTCCTCTGGTAGTTGAGTAAGAAACCCGATCTCCTTGGGAGATGCTCCCCTCTGACACCCAAGCTTTGAAGGCCTCGTTCAAGCTGGCCCCGTGTCAGCTGCAGAATTCTCGCTGGCTTCAGCGTTTCCTTTGTCTCTCAGGCTAGTCTTCAGGTTCTGACAAGTGTATGAATTTTCCCTAAATTTCCATGTAACACAAAAGAAACTTTTGTGCTGTGGAACTTTGTTGGGGTTTGGTGTCTTGCCTGTGGCTTGTGTCCTGTCACTTATGTCATCTACAGAGCTGTGCTGGGAACACCTGCTGCTGTCACCTGCCTGAAGGAGGCCATGGGTGATGTAGGGAAGTGCCTTGGGGCTAAACTCAGGAGACCTGAGTGTCAGCACCTGTCCTGTCAGTGGCTGGCTCACGCCCACCTCAGTGAAAAAAGGGGGAGGAGGGGAGACCGGTCTAGACTAGGTTTTCTCAACCTCAGCACTTTTGACATCTTGGGACATAATTCCTTGCTGTGGGGCTGTCCTGTGGATTGTAGGATGTTTAGCAACCCCAGTCTCTACTTACTGGATGTAACAGTATGTTTTCCAGTTGTGACCATTAAAAATATCTGCATCCTAGCTGGTTTGGCTCAGTGGATAGAGGGTTAGCCTATGGACTGAAGGGTCCCGGGTTCAATTCCAGTCAAGGGCATATGCCCGGGTTACAGGCTTGATCTCCAGTGGGGGCGTGCAGGAGGCAGCCGATCGATGATTCTCTTTCATTGATGTCTCTCTCCCCCTCTCCTTTCCTCTCTGAAGTCAATAAAAATCCTATATAATAAAAGGCTAATATGCAAATAGACCAAACAGCAGAACGACTAGTTGCTATGACGCGCACTGACTACCAGGGGGCAGACACTCAACGCAGGAGCTGCCTCCTGGTGGTCAGTGCACTCCCACATGGGGAGCGCCACTCAGCCAGAAGCCGGACTCACAGCTGGCGAGCAGCGGCAATGCGGGAGCCTCTCCCGCCTCAGTGGCAGTGCTAAGGATATCTGACATACCCTTAGTTGTCCCATCAGTTGGACATACCCTGAGGGCTCCCCGACTGCAAGAGGGCACAGGTTGGGCTGATGGACAAATCTCGTGCACTGAGTGCACAAATCTCATGCACCGGGCCTCTAGTATATATATAAAAAAAACGAGAGGCCTAGTGCACAAAACTCATGCACTCAGGACAGTTCCTCAGCCTGGCCTGCACCCACTCGCAGTCCGGGAGCTCTCGGGGGATATCCAACTGATGGCTTGGGCCCACTTCCCGTGCTGCCACAGACCCGAGACAGGCTTCTGGCTGAGCAACGCTCCCCCTGTGGGAGCACACTGACCACCAGGGGGCAGCTCCTGCATTGAACATCTGCCCCTTGGTGGTCAGTGCACATCATAGAGAGCCATTGAGTGATCTTAGCATATCATTAGCATATTATGCTTTGATTGGTTGAACAGCTGACTGGACACTTAGCATATTAGGTTTTTATTATATAGGATATATATGCAGACATTGGCAAATTCCCTATGGTGGGTGGGAAGGATGCCCCCAACTGAGAACCAGTGGTGTGATCCTGCATGTCTAACCCAAGGCCATGTGTGGTTGGTCATGGAGCATGAATGTCACTGGGATAAATGGAGACATGCTGGAAGAATAAACATGTGCTGGATTTTGAGCACTTAAATGAAAAACAAAAAATATCTCACGAATATTTTATATTAATATTCTTTTATATTCATAGCCTATATAATAAAAGTGTAGTATGCAAATTGTCCCCTTGACCTGAGTTCTTCCGGGAGTTCAACCAGGGCGCAGGCCAGCTGCGGGAAGGGAGGGAGGCCCTGGCAAGTGGCAGCATCAGGCAGCTAGGGGAAGGGAGGGAGTGCCCGGCCAGCAGCCTGCAGCTGCTAGGGATCCTACCAGTGCATGAATTTCATGCACTGGGCCTCTAGTTGATATTTATTATAGTATTTTTAATATATTGGGTTACATAAAATAAACCACAGGAATTAATTTCACCTCCTTTTTACTTTTTACAATGTGGCTACTAAAACATTGAAATAGCACATGTTGCTCGGCTTGTGGGCATTAGGTTTCTGTTGGTCAGTGCAGGTCTAGATGCCGCTGGCTAAGGTTCTTCCTGCTCAGGTCACCCAGTTCTCTGGGAATGGCTTAGCACCTCAGGAGCAAAGCAATCATTTTCCAGCACAACCTGTCATCATGATAGACCGGACAGCGGAGGTATGGCAGAGTGTGGACACGCAATCCTGTCAGCAATCTCCAGTGCTCACCTCGAGGTGCATCTGAGTCTCTGTTCTTTGTGGTAAACTAAGCAAATCTGCAGGGTCAGCGTTTGGAGGCAACACCCTGCCCCATCCCCCCAAGGAAGCAGCCCCAGCTGTCAACATCCTGCTCCAGTCTGCTGATGGATGCGACAGACCCGGACACCCCACACAGACGGCCAGGGAAGCCTGCCTCCTGAGGAAACCATGCCCGCCCACCCTTAGGAGAGCCTGGGCCTGCATGCTCCCCCTCCAGGGGAACCGGGTCCTAACAGGAACTACTTCAGGACTTGATAAGTGTCTTCCACACACATTACCACTCCATCCCCACAGTGGTCACATTAGCTGACAGTAGAATGTCCCCATCTTCTCTATTTGTGTTCAATAGAAATTTTGCTCCACAAACTCAGGTTTAAAAACATTCATTTCATGTTTGTTAAATCAAATTAATTTGACCTTAGCCCTGTTTGCCACTATCACTTCTCACCCCAGTTCCTGCAGTTGTTCGAAAGGCAAAAGCCCCAGAGTCATAAGCAAAGGAGAAGATTCAAGGTGGCCCCTCTGGTCTTCAGTGGCCCTGGTTATCCCTGACATGTCACTGCCATCTCTGGCTTGGTCCCCTGCAGACGTCTGCACGCTGCTCATTGGTTGCCAGGAGCCATTCCTTACCAAGGCTTGGCCACCTTCTCCAGATCTGGGCCTACAACAGCACAGGCCTCACATGCTTGGGGCTCCTTCTGGAATTTCCAGCACGGGCTCTTTGCTAGCCACCGGAAGCACCCCTCCACGCTGCAGCCTCCTCCTCACTGAACACAAACAAACAAGCACACAAACAAAACAGAAAGTGCCAGCCTCCAACCCCCCCGCCCCAACACACACAACACCCCACCCCCCATTCACACAGACCCCATCCTCTGGGCACCAGTTAGCATAGACTGCTAAGGACTGTGAGCTTTCAGAACAAAATCCACAGGGTGGTGTGGATTCAGGCAAACTGCTTTCAGTTCTGTGCCACAACCTCCCCGCATGATAAGGAGCTCAGAGACCTGACCTTCTTCTGGGAGTGGAGGTAAGAAAATATAGCAGACAGACACAACTGAGTCTATAAATTCCGCTGTTTCCACCGGTGGAGAAAGTGAGATTCTGTGGGGTCAGGCAATTTGCTATCACATTTCTGCTATCAGACTCAAACCCAGGACCCCTGACTCCACCAAAATGTGTCTGGTACAGAGAGCATGTCAGGAGATGTGCCAGCTCCTCAGGGTCATGTGCTGCTGGCCCCAGGGCGGGGCAGCCAGCCCCCAGGGCCTTGCCTCTGGTCCTGGAAGAAGGTCAAACTCTTAGCAAACTCTGACTATTCTGTGGCCACCACTCCACCCGCCTCCCCGCTTCCCCAAGAGAGGACACACTGCCCTTATTCTCTACAGCACAGAACTCGCTATAATTTCTAGACAAAACCTAGTTAAAACTTGAGGTTAGCATATAACTAACTAGATTATCTGATTTACAAGATCTTTTTCTCTCTCTGCTCTCTACAGAAATGATTTTTTTAAAAGTATGCAATGAAACCTTTAGGTGCTTCAGGGGTTCTGCAAATGTGTGAGCCCACTGCAGGTTTCTAATTGGATGGATGTGGCTGCAAGGGCTCACTTGGAAAGTCGGTTTACAGGAGTTTACAGGAGGTATGGAAATATAAGGCTATCTTATCTTGTGCAGTGGTTATCAGCCCAGGTAATTGAATGGCTGATCAAAGTACTCCATCATAAAATTATAGAATCAGTCTGAAGCTAAAGGACTTTTGCCAATGAGTAGGCGCAGCTCGAGGGCTGTGCAGGGCTCCTCACTTGGATAGCTGCCTCTTTAGGCTGTGAAGTCGGTTCAAGCAGCCTAAACAGGGAGCGGTGGCTGATGTCCTCGCAGGAAACGAGGAGCACAGAACCTGATGCAACATCGGCAAATGTCTCTGCAAAGGTTCTGTTGACATTTAAGGAAGAAATGTACTGCTCTGTTCAATACTCCTAACAAAATGCTGCACAGCTACATAATAGAATGGGAAGGGCCTATCTATAAAACAAACAAACAAACAAAAAACACACACACAAAAAAAAAAAAAAAAAAAAAACCCCACAGCTTAATAAAATATGGGAAAAAAGAAACAGACAAAAATCAAGTACATTTTAGACCCTTATAATACTGGATGCATGTTAAAATTTTTATCAACAAAAACTGAGTTTTATAAACATAAAGCTGAATGAAAAAAACAAATAAAAGATTGAAAAGATTGTGTCCTGAATGGATCCATGTATATTAAATTTTTAAAAAGGCAAAACTAGCTGTGGAAGATAGTATAGAGGTTTCTCAAAAAATTAAAAATAGAAAAGATTGTGTACTGAATGATTCCATGTATACTAAATTTTTTTAAAAAAGGGCAAAACTAGCTGTGAAAGATAGTATAGAGGTTCCTCAAAAAATTAAAAATAGAACTTCCACATGACCCAGCAGCTCCATCCTTCTCAAAGAGATATTTGTACCTCCATGTTCATAGCATTATTCATGATAACCACACGTTGGAAGCAACCCTAGTGTACGTCTATGGATGAATGGATAAACAACTGTCATATAGACATACAAAGAAATATAATATTGTTTATCCTTTAAAAAGGAAGAAAATTCTAACATATGCTACAACATGAATGAATCTTGAGGAAGATATACTAAGTGACTAAGCCAGCCACAAAAGGACAAGCACTGCTTGATTCTTTTTTTATGAAGTACCTAGAGCAGTCAATTCATAAAGCCAGAAAGCAGAATGGTGGTTGCCCAAGGTGGCGGGTGGGGAGAGAGGTGGGGGGGTGCGGAGATGAGGAGTTAGTGTTTAAAGGGTACAGAGTGTCAGTTTTGCAAAATGAAAAGTTCTGTGGCTGGGAGATGGTGATGGTTGCACACACTGTGAATGTACTTAATGCCACTGAACTGTACACTTAAAAATGATTAAGATTATAAATGTTACGTTTTGCACATTTTATCACAAATAAAAATTATTTAAAGGGGGAAAAAGAAAGAAACGGGCAAACTTAAACTATGATTCGTGATGCGGGCTGATGCTGGGAGAGGCGCACGGGGCGGGCACTGTGTTCTGTTTCTTTATCTAAGTGCTGGTTGTATGAGTGTTTTCAAATTGTCAACTTTTAGCAAATTATAAACTCAGGCTTTCGGCACTGTTCTGAATGTATATTATTCTTAAATTAAAAGTTTAAAAAATTATCCACAAAAATATAAACCCAACTGTACGGGAAAGGCCACAGGATGAAAGATAACCTCAAGTCTATACCATACGATGGACTATTAACTTTTGCTCACATTTTGCTCCACAATAGCTTCAAGTATACGAAGCAACTTCTAGTTTTGTTTTTATTGCCACTTCTGTTAAGGGCCAAAAAATGTCAGATTAAAAAAAACAACACAGCTCTGGTGGTGGAGCTGGGAGGGGAGGGGGCTGGGGGCCTGTGTAGGGGCAAGGAGGGAGGTGGAGGGATTGAGCAAAAAAGAAAAGAGAAGGAACTCATGGACACAGACAACAGTGTGGTGATTGTGGGGGCGAAGGAGGAGGTGGAAGGGGGTAAGGGGGAATAAATAGTGATGAAAAAAAGAAATAAAGAAGAAAAAACTCTCTCAGGAGTCCCTTTCCGCAAGGGCCTCAGCACAATCCAGGCTCAGAGAGAGTGTGGAGAGTTCACGGTGGAGCTTTGTAGGGATTAGGGAATCACAGGTGCGCCCTTACCTAAACCAGCCAGCAGCTTACTCATTAATCAGGTACTTAACGGGCTGCTGCTCCCAGTTCCCCTCGCCTGGCAGACTGGTAGCTTTGGACTAGTTCCCAGTTTTTGCCGCCACCCGGCCCATCCCCTTTCTGCTCCCAGCCAAAACTTCTCCCTGCAGGTATTCAGATGTGAGCCTGGTCCTCGGTCCTCAGCTTTTCTTCTCTGCTGGATCCCTCCGAGCTGACTGCTCAGGTTTCTCCTCGGGTTTTCTCAGGCGGCCCGGATGGCTGCTCCCCACACTGTTCACACGGAAATCTGGTTTCTCCAGGAGAGGTCCTGACTCTCCGCTCTCCGCTCTCTCATCTTTCTCCCACAGCTTTTATTTCTACTTTTATTTCAAATTCCTGCCCCTATCTGACCACAAGCCAGAGGAGGCATATAGGGCTCACAGCCTCTACATTTCATTTCCTCTTGGTCCTTTTAATCCAGCTTTTTACAAGATGCTAACACTGAAGATGCTGAGTACTGAACTCCTATATTCTAATGCTCACATAGTCACTCAGCAAGGAGGACGCTGAGGCTGGGTGAAGCACTTGCCAAAATGCACGGCCCGCCTGGGCTTGGCCTGCTAACGATGGTGCACCAGAGCCGCGTGCATATGTGCACATCCTGAGAAGTGGAGGTGCTGCTGTGGAGTGCTTCAGGCACCCCCCAGGAGCCTGGACGTCCAGATCTCACTGGCTTCCTCTAACCACTGCTAGAACATTAACAGGAAGTCACAGGATGCCAGGGATTTAAAGACTCTTAGAGGTCCTCTGATCATACCCTTTTGTTTTAAATATCAAATATAAGCCCGGGGCCCTCTGTTTACCTTGTTTTATTCAAATGAAACCAGGGAGCAGGTGCATGCAGCGCAACAGGAACCCAACTTTGGGGAAACACTTCTCTCTCCAGAGTGGGAACTGGATGGAGTGTGCGTTACAGAAGGGGAAAGGGGCTGCCTGCTGTCGGTCAGGCCTGGAGAGGACCCGAACCAGGGCCACGCTGCCTGGGGGCACTACTGCCCGCACCTGGGCTGAGGAAGCACCATCAGGCATCCACAGACACACCAGGTCACAATTTCAGGTCAGTTTATCAAAAGAGAAGTAACTGTTTTATTATCTCTTTATTTTTTCAGAACTTGCTCAAGATTTTGAGAAAGAATAAATAACTCCATTCTTTAAAGTTCAGTGGGGAAAGATTTATTTCCTAATGACGAGGTTTCTACCACCGGAGATCCAAATAAAATAAAATAAAAAATTAAAAATGTTTCTCTTCCATTTCTGCAAGGAGTGACCATATCAGAAATGGCCTCCTTAGTTGCTCAACCCTTACATGAATACCAGGCTCATTAACTCAACCCCAGCCCATCCTTCTCTGCTGCTTTCTGCTCTCCATCACCCCCACGGGACCAAGGAGAACAACAGTTTGCCACCCACCAAGCAGCTCTCCCAATCCCCCAGGAACTGGCGCATTCACCTCTGTGACCAGCAACCCCAGTTTAAGGAAAGCTGAAGGCCAGATCTGAGCTGTTTACACTAAGTCTTCTTCCACTAAGAGCAGCTTCACTCTAGAAACTTTCTGAACTCATGAACACGAACTTTCACCTTGTTCCTGCAGAGTGGGTAGCATGCTTGGCTTTTGCCAGATTGGAGCTTACTGGAGAAAAACACAAGTTCCTCTTTCAGCCTCCTTCCATCACTTCTGGAGGAAAGCTGTCCAGCTACCAAAACAAAATGTTTCCCAGCTCTTCCTCCCACACCTATGAACTTTGTGCCTTGATTAAGCCCTGGATTCGCCTCGAAACAGAACTGGACCATGTCCAAATCATTTCTTCAGGTTCTTCAAACATTAACTCAACAGATGTTATGTCAACAGATTTGCCTGTTCTCTCTCCCTCTCCTTTTGAGTTGGTTCTTGTGGTGTCAACTGGAAAGTCTGAACCTCACCCCCACGGCCCTCTTACCAGGGGAAGGAAGCCCCTTCGTGTGCACAGTTGCCAGCACTGTGCTTCCCTCTCTGGTCCCCGAAAGGAGCTGCTAGGGAGCAGGTGGAAGTGATGAGCAATGGGATAGGTGGGTCCAAAGAACGTCTAGTTACTTCGCACCTGGCAGGGGGACACCGGACCATTTCTTCCACAGTTAGACACACCAAAGCTGCCTGACTTTGACACGCCCCCCCGCCCCCACCCCACTCTGTCCCTATGAAGAGTAAGGGCTGCTGTGGGGAAAGAACCAGCTTCCTCAGGGAATCTTGCTGGGAACCCTCCACGAGGGCCTGGGCATCTGTTCCCAGCAGGGCCTGGGAACTTAGAAGGCAGGAGCCGTTAGAGGGCAGCATGGGCTCACACATAACTCAGCAGGCTCCTTTTTCAGTTACAGGGCGTCTGGGAGCACAGGCACTAGCTGCCGCAGAAAAACAAGTCAGAAAGGCAGAGGGGAGGGTGGGAGACAGAAACCTCCCTCCAAGCCCTCGCTGTGCCAGTGAAACACTGCTCTTGGGAAGGCCAGGCTGCGTGTCTCAGCACAGGCCAGGGGTATGCACTGTGGAGACACAGGCTCCAGAGAGAAGCCACACCTCCTGCCCCCTTAGACAAGTGTGATGGCTCCGTGGCCTCTGGGCAAGGAAGCCAGAGTGAGTGCCCAGAGCCCTGAACAGAGACGGGTGTGGGAGACTTCAGGCAGGCACTATGCCCTTTGTGTCACTTCACTCTTCAGCCTCTGGAGCGAGAGGACAAAGGAGCACCTTGATGCTGGCAGACGCTGGGGGCAAGGCTGGGTTTTACAAGGAAGGACGAAATCTGATTCCCCCAATCAGAATAGATCATCTTTGCCTGTCTATGAGGTGACCCAGTTCTGAGCACAGTGCTTGGCTCTGAACAGATGTGTATCACACTCCCAGCTTGCAACCTGGGCCGTGCCAGAGAGGTAAGAACGTGGCATCCTTCCACGGGACAAATTCGAGAGCTGGCTCTTGGGCGTCCCTTGCAAGGGCAGCTCTGCATCTCAAAGGACTCCTGGCAACAAGGACTGGCCTTTGTCCCGCCTCCCACAGCACACCTTTTCTGACTCACCCAGGCAGCTCACCCCAGGGGAGGGCTGAAAAGGAAAACCTGGAGCAGTGGAGTGGGCCACACTGCAGTCCAGCCCCCAAGAGGCAGGGAGCAAAGCGGACCCCTGCAATCTTATCCTTCATGTTTTCCCACAAGCTCTCCAGGACAGCTCTGATTCATGATGCCATGGGCTGGGAAGACCTAGCCCCAAAGTCCTGGGAAGATTCAAGTGTGAAGCAGAAGGTGGCAAGTGACCAGACTCCCAGCATGGAGCTACCACCTCATGCACAGGCCCCAGGTTCTTACTCGCTTCTCCTGCCTGAGACCTGCCCTGGCCTCAGAACAGCAGCGAGGCTCTGCACTGCGTGGTGCTGTGGCTCAGTGTGCTGCTATGCCTGATGTTTCTTTATGGAGAGATTACTGTTCATTGAGGATCATTCGCATGTATTCCGTTCTCAAACTCTGCCGATGAAAAGCCAGGTGCGGGGCCTGAGCAGGTAGGCTAGCAAGTCTGGTGGCGCCAGCAGCTCTGAGCTCTCCAGTTCTGCCTGCTTGGCCACCAGGGTCTGCCTCTGGGCCTTCCTCCTCCCTCCTCCTGCCAAGTGGGAGGGACCAGGAGCCTCTAAAGTGGGGACATGCTAATTATAGAAGTAACACTCACCATCGGGAATAGAAGGCACTTGGAACTGAATGGGAAACTTCACGTTGTTGGGAGGGCTTCCAGTTTCCAACAGCGTCAGGCTAGGTATTCAGACTGAATTTCCCACTGAGAACAATTTAAAAACTGGATGAAATAGAAACGAATGCCAAGTCCTTCTGTTTTTCTTTTTAAATATGGAGAAGCAAAGAATATTGGCTGTTGTTACAGGGCACAATGAAGGACTGGGAGCATTTCTTTCCGATCATGCAGGCATCAGAAACAAACCTGCTGGTGCTGTGATTCAAAACATAGATTGGCATTTGTAGTTTTCATGAAATTCTCCTTGTGCACTATCCAAAAGCTATCACACCAGTCAAAATTTATATGGTATAGTTATAGGTGTGATTCACTCATTGAATTCTTTATTTAAGGCTAATTCCGCCCAGCGAAAGGACACAGCTGCTCTGTTCCTTTAGAGTTCCTCTTGTCAGCCCCGCTGCTACACCATTCTTGTGCAGAGACCACAGACGTCCCTGCCCCTGTGGTCTGCAGCCGCACGGAGGAGGAGGAGACCTTCCAACTCCCCTCCGGCCCTCCCACGTCTGCATTAACTTTATACCAGTAAATATTCTCCTGATCTGAGCTGTTAGATTTTTAGTCCCACTCACCAGTGAGGCCTTATTCTTCACTGTCTCTAATTTGGGGCATATTCTTCACTTCCCTCAGCACATTTCCTCAGCTCTAAGATGGTATTAATAATATCTGGTGTTGCTATAAAGATTAAATAAGATAACACATTGCGCACCACATACCAGCCAGTTAGTGTTAGCTACCACTATTGTTAGTGGTATTAGTGTCAACCATAAAAAGTTATGATTGGCATTTTGTTCAACTAAATATCCAACATCTCACTTTAAACCGTCCACCGAGCACTAGCACTTTCCAACGGGAGGGACGTACTGCCACAGGAAGCAGCCAGTCTACCTTGGACACCCTTGACGGCTGCAATGCACTTCTTCATGTTGAAAATGAGATCTGACCCCAGGGAACTTAGTGCTGCTCCTTGGAGACATCAAAGTCCTCTTCCTCAATCTTTGAATGTGGTCATCACATGGTTTCTTCCTTATCTTTGCCTAGTTCTTTCAACCTTCCTGCCATGCTGTAGTCTCAAGCCCTTCACCATCGGTTCCTCTTGGCAACTGGATGACAGGTTATTTCCCCTTAAGTTTGGTATCTGCCCAGCATGGCTCACGACAAACACTTAGCTTCGCCAATGCAGCCTTTGTGTGTATGTGTGTGTGGCGGGGGGGGACGGGGGGGGGGGGAGGGGGGGGGGGTCCACACCTGCTGGTGGCTCTTTTTTACTCAACTCTTAGCTAAACACCTTTTAAGTCTTTTTCATGACCCAGCCACATCTCCCCCATCCTGGTCCTGTGCTATTTACTTATAAGACATATTCTCTTATCAGTTTCAGCTGATCGTCAAGCCTTCCAAGATGTTTTCAGGTCGTGGTGAATGGTCCACAAAATTGGTGGAGTGACCTTTATGACCTCATATGGGTAACATATGATGAATATGTTGGACAAGACATGCTAGAGACCCTTCCTTCTGAGGAGGCCCAGCTTTGATACTCAGAATGCTTCCCGTCAGCTATCACCACCCGCTGTCCTGCCGCACGGCCCTTCTGTCTCTGTAGCATTTTCTACCCATTCTAGGCTTTCTAAGTGAGTAGTAAGGGGGACTTCAAAAGCCTTTAGGAAAAGAGAGAAGGGAGGGGAAAGGGAGAGGAAAGCTTGCACATATACTTTTTTTTTTAACCCTTGAACACAGGTGTGAACTGCTCAGATCCACTAATGGCCAGAAATGTGCCACTCAGGCCCTACCGGCGCCTTTTGGGAGCATCAGCTTATTTCTGAATCACAGTTTCTTCCTTTGGAAGAAAGAAATGAATAGGACAATAATGCTAGCACATTGAGTTGCTCTGGGAGAGAGGGAAGCTGTTCCCTTATACATATTCCCCATGCTCTGTCACAGCCATTGAAGCGTGATGTGCTTGCTAGGACCTAGCCTTATGTGTCTGTAAAACCAACCAAAATAAGATAGTTGCTGTTGAGCACAAAATACTCAGAAGAGATTTCTTCGAAGTAATGTTTCCCAAATATTTTTGTGTACAACTTTTAACAAGAAACAGTTTACATCCCTATCCAGCACACACACATATGCACACTCAACTTAAATAAATGTTTCATGAAACAATATTTAATCTTACTTATGCAATACATGCAATCTGGTATTATATATTCTGTTTCATTCTTTAAATGCATAGCATACTATAGGTCACAACTCACAGTTTGAAAAACATTGGTGGGTGCTCCCATACGGAGATGACAGATTGGACATACACGGTATCACCTTTCCCTTCAAAATCCTATTAAAAGGGAATAAAAGAACAAAATGGTATAAACCCACAGGACAAAGGCACAGGATTCGCATTGTATTTTAAAATCCCCACATTCCCCTGCAAAGCCATGTTGTCAGAAAACACCAATGCCCATCTTCAGTTCCAGGGAGTAAATCTTGATTACTCTAAGATAATAATAAATAATATTAATTTTATTCCCCTGGTCTAGTGATTCATTTAGAAATGGCTATAACACCTTATTTTGGACCTAGGGCCATGAGAGAAAGTATGCCGATGTTAGGATTAATTCTGGGAAATATTCTAAAGTTTTAACTAGATCAGAGGGAGAGATAGTCTCAATTTCTGCCTCTGGAATATATCTACTGCCATATTTTGCCCACAAAGGGAGTTACCAATGCACCCTAGCAGAGCAGATAGATTTTTTAAAACCTGGGTCCCTGACTATGTACTTCAGTCACTAAGTTAATCAACCCCAGAGCCATCTTAGTGCAGGTCTTCTTACTATACAAGTAATGAATCCACTTGTCCTGTGAGCCATTTTAGTTGGGCTTTCTTCACTTTCAGCAAAGCATCCTGAATGATGCAACAAGTCACATCATAAAATTCCACAACACTAGGGACAAATCGAGGAGCCTAGAACTTCCAAGGAGGGAAAAGCTAGGTCATACTCAATAGAACAAGAATGAAAATGATATTGGACAGCAGGTACATTGGATGCCAGAAGAACAATCAATGATTTCAAAATTCAAGGAGAAAACAACTTTCTGCCTTGAATCTATAATCAGCCAACTAACAATCAAGAATGAAAATAGGTAAAAGCATTTTTAGACATGCAAGGATTAAGAAAATTGACCTCTCGTACACCTTATCTAAGAGTTAGTCATTGATGGGTTTCAGGGAAAGGAAAAGGAAGAACAGGGATCTTGGAACCAGTGAGCCAAATCAGCAGGGAGGGGAAGATGACAACTATGCGGCAAGACCTGAGAACAGTGGAAGTAGAAAGGAGGGGGCATCCTGGAAAAAAATAATTAGACTTGACAGAGTAGACAGTGTGGCAGATCTAATGACAAAGTGGTAATCCCGAAGAAACTAGATACATTAAGTATTGCTGCATGGCAAATTATCCCCAAGACTTATAGACTTAAAATAATAAACATTTATTAGCTCACAGATTCTGAGGGTCAGGAACCTGGGAGCAGCTTAGCTGGTGATTCTGACTCAGAGGCCTGACAAGGTTGCAGTCAACATGTCATCTGAGGCTCCAGTGACCTGCATGCTCGCCCGAGATCCCGGGCTCAGCTGCCCATGGCTTCCCATACAGCTGCTGGCAGGGAGCTTCAGTTCTTGCTAGCTGTTGGCAAGGGGCCCTGAATTGTTTCCCACATGGACCTGTCCATAGGGCTGATTAAATGGCCTTACAACATGGCAACTGTGTTCCCCAGTGCAGCAATCCATGAGAAGATGAGGGAGGGGCTGTGAGGTCTTTTAGACCTGGTATCAGGAGTCACACATCATCACTTCTGCCGTGTTCAGTTTGTTAGAAGCAATTCACTAAGTAAAGCTCACACACAAGGCAAAAGAAACATGCCTCTACATTTTGAAGGGAAGCATATCAAAGAAATTATGAACATATTTTTAAACTGCCACAGATAGGTATATAAAAAATAGCATGTAAGTAATAAATGAGGCAAATAGGTAACTTAAACAAAAGCAAAAGGTGACTATATATATATATATATATACATATATATATATATGCCTAAGCAACCAAAAGACTGGTCACTATGATGCGCACTGACCACCAGGGAGAAGACACTCAATGCAGGAGCTGCCCCGTGGTGGTCAGTGTGCTCCCACAGCCAACCTCCTGCAGCCTCTTCCTCCTGGCCAGCCAACCTCCTATCACAGATTGGGAGAAAATATTTGCAAAAGATACATTTGGTGAAAGACTGTTACCCAACATACATAAAAACTCTTAAAATTCAATAATAGGATAGCAACCCAACTTAAAAATGGACCAAAGAGCTGAACAAACATCTTATCAAAGAAGATTACAAATGGCAATCTATATATATAAAAGCCTAAGCGACCGTTATGATGGGTCAACTGAACGACTGGTTGAACAGTCGCTATTACACGCACTAACCACCAGGGGGAAGATGCTCAATGCAGGAACTGCCCCCTGGTGGTCAGTGTGCTCCCACAGCCAACCTCCCACTGCGGGCCAACCTCCCGCCGACCCTCCCCCAATTGACCCCGATTGCCTAGGGATGCCCCCCCTCCCCCTGTGCATGAATCCAATCCGTGCACCAGGCCTATAGTAAGCATATAAAAAGATACTTAACATCTGTGTCATTAGGGAAACCTAAATTAAAACAACAATGAGATACCACTACACACCTATTAAAATGGTTAAAATTCAGAACACTGACAACATAAATGCTGATGAAGATATGTGGCAATAAGAACTCTCATTCATTGCTGGTGGGAATGCAAAATGGTACAGTCACTTTGGGAAACAGTTTGGCAGTTTCATACAAAACTAAATATACTTTTACCATATGATCCAGCAATTGCTTTCCTTGGTATTTAGCCAAGTGAGTTAAAATGTATGCCCACACAAAACCCTGCACATGAATGTTTATAGCAGCCTTATTCATAATTACCAAAACTTGGAAAGCAAACAAGATGTCCTTCCATAGGTGAATAGATAAACAAACCTTGATACATCCAGACAATGGTGTATTGTTCATCATTAAAAACAAATTAGCTCAGCAATTCTACTTCTGGGTATGTATCCCAAGAAACCCAAAACACTAATTCGAAAGAATATATGCACCCCTATGTTCATTGTAGTATTCTTTACAATAGCCAAGATTTGGAAGCAGCCCAAGTGCCCATCAGTAGGTGAGTGAATAAAAAGCTGTGGTAGATTTACACAATGGAATACTACTTGGCTGTAAAAAATAAGGAAATCTTACCTTTTGCAACAGCATGGAAGGACCTGGAGAGTATTATGCTAAATGAAATAAGCCAGTTAGATAAAGACAAGTACCATATGATTTCACTTGTATGTGAAGTCTAATGAACAAAATAAACTAGCAAAATGGAAACAGACTCATGGATACAGAGAACAGACTGAGAGCTGTCAGAGGAGAGGATGGTTGAAAAGCTGGCTGAAAAAGGTAAAGGGATTAAGCAAAGGAGGAAAAACTCAGACATAAACAACAATATGGTGATTACCATAGGGAAAGAAGGGTGAGGGAGGTAAAAGAAAAGTAAGGGGAATAAAAGGTGATGGAAGGAGACTTGACTTGGGGTGAACACACATGCATACACAGATGATGTGTTATAGAATTAATGAACTAGAGGCCCGATGCACAAAATTTGTGCATAGGTAAGGTCCCTGGGCCTGGCCAGCATCAGGACGGATCTGTGGGGTAACCAGCGGGGCAATCAGGGAGCCTCCGCTGGCACCCGTCTTGACCAGCCTGGCACCAGCCACTCTCCAGTCCTGACCCCGCTGCCGCCACTGGTTGCCTCCCTCTGTGGGGCAACCGGTGGGGCAATTGTGGGGCCCCACTGGCACCTCACCTTAGCTGGCCTTGGGCCTGGGTGCTGGGGGCAGCTCCTGCATTGAGCGTCTGCCCCCTGGTGGTCAGTGCACAGCATAGCAACCGATCATTCCACTGGTTGTTCTGCCATTTGGTCAATTTGCATATTAGGCTTTTATTATGTAGGATGTCATCCCAGTAAATTCAATAAAAAAGAGCTTCAAGCTACCAAAAAAAGACATGTAGAACCCTTAATGTTTATTATAATGAAAAAGAAGCCAAACTGAAAAGACTACATATTATAGGATTCCAACTATATAACATACTGGAAAAGGCAAAACTATGGAGACAGTACAAAGACCAGTGGTTGCCAGCAGTTGGAGGGAGGGAGAGGTGAATAGGCAGAGCACAGAGGATTTTAGGGCAGTGAAATTACTCTGTATGAGACTAGGATTGTTGATGCATGTCATTACACATTTGCCCAAACCCACAGGATATTCAACATCAATAATGAATACTAATGTAAATTGTGGACTTTAGATGATCATGATGTGTCATTGTAGGTTCATCAATAACAAGTATATGTAATACTTTGATGGAGGATGTTGATGGTGAGGTAAGTGGGGAAGGGGTACATCCTATATACAGGAATTATATGTACTTTCTGCTCAATTTTGCTGTGAACCTAAAACTGCTCATATGCCCCTCACCCCATGCTCACAGCCTCCCCACTATCAGCATCCTGCACCAGAATGGTACATTTTTTACCATTGATGAACCTACACTGACATGTCATAATTACCCAAAGTCTGTTTTTTCAGTGTATAGAATATGTCCCAAAAGGCTCTCTCTGGATAAAACACAAGGAGCAAAATTAATTTTTTGTGTGTGAAAAGGCTGAGGGCAGGTCAGAAAGGGAGAGGACAAGGAATCCAGTGTCTCATGCCAGAACCCCTAGCTCCCTTGGCCCTGGTCCTTTACTTCACGTGTCTTACAATCTTGACCCTTCCTCTGCTCTCTGCATCCTTCCTCCCCACATCCTGATGGCACTGATGGAGGAAGTTCTGGATATTTGTGCCATGAACACCTTGAATACACCATTAACCTTGGCCAGGCAAGCCATGAGAAGGAAACTTCTCCTGATCCCTGCTCAGCTCCCCCTCAGTCCCCACAACAGCTAAACCTCAGATTTTTCAACAAACTCCATCACATCCTCGTCTCCTCTGACATTAGGTGGCCTTGCTGCCTAGTGACCAAGGAAAGTAGGGC
This sequence comes from Myotis yumanensis, assembly GCF_028538775.1. Taxonomy (NCBI): domain Eukaryota; kingdom Metazoa; phylum Chordata; class Mammalia; order Chiroptera; family Vespertilionidae; genus Myotis; species Myotis yumanensis. Next base: position 89,979,257 of record NW_027223753.1, on the reverse strand, counting down.
TGCCGGTCACACGAATTCCCTCAACTTCCTGCTACAAGCTCAAAGAGGGGCCCTATCTCCTCCTGTTTCTCTCTTTCCCCGTGTGATGACCTCATTCTGTCTTTCCTCCCTCAGGATCCCTTTCCTGTTTTCTCATCCTCCCCATCTCCCCTCATCCTGTGTCTCATCATCAAGATTCTCTCCAATCTCTCATTCAAGATTTTCTCCTCCTTGGCCTTTTTAGAGCTTTTAGCCTTCATCTCTATAGAAACAAGACAAGTTCTTAAAACAAGCCATCAGGTCTCCATCACAGTGAGTGAGACAAACCCACACTGCCATGGCAGAGAACTTAACTGCCTACCAATAGGCTTGTCTTTTTCTTCCTTGTAATAGGAAGTGAAAGCAAAGTAAATACCATCACAACCACCCCCAACCCCACCCAAAGCCAAGCAAAACAGAAACCAGCAAAGTACTCTCTTACCCCGGGCACTCCCTCTGTTCCTGCCCTTTGTCTCTCTGTTTTGCCAAATTCTCCTTCACTCCGTGTCTTTGTTGCCTCACTTGCCCACCTCCTGCAGGCTGACTCTGGCCCCACCACGCCTCATTGACCAGCTCTAATCAAATCACCAGTCAGTGTTGAATTTCCAAATTTAATGGACACTTTCCTTCTCATCTTTACAATTGTTTGTCTGTTGACTCATCACTCTTCCTTCATGAACTTTGCTGCTCCTGGGCTTCCAGTTCTCCCCACCCCACAACAGCCGCCTTGCCTTCTCAGTCTGTTCAGGATCTCAGCTCCTCCAGACTGCTGCTTCCTGTTGGTTCTTCCCAGAGCTGGTTCTCTTTGTCTCACCCTACACACTCCCCATAAGCAATCTGACCTTCTGCACATGTTCATATATCCCACATACCTGCAGGACTCCCCAATTTACATTTAATACGGCTGTCTGCAACAAGGCTTCCCAAAGAGGATGCGATCTGAAGCTCCAGTCCCAAAAGTAATCCAGGTACCAGCAATGGCCAAGTGCTCAAGGACAGTGAGAAGGCTGAGGGTAGCACTGCAATGCCCTCCAGCCCACAGGTGTGGTCTTGCTTTGTTTCATTTCAAAGGACTTCTTTCATGAATTCAATGGTTGGGGTGAGGGTGCAGGGGGAGGATTCACAGGTAGGGAAAGAGAGAGTCCCAAACAAAGCAGTGTAGTCTCAGGCTCTCCTGGCTAAAACATCAAATCTCCCTGGCCTTCCTTTCCTGGCCCACAGGCTCCACACTTGACCACATAAACCCCCTCAGCTGTTCCGGGCAAATGTTTCAGTCACACACGCACAGGTTTTTAGTTCTGCAGTGCAAGCAGACATCTGCTTTAAGCCTTATTTGGGGGGGGGGGGGGGGGGGGGGGGGGGGGGGGAGGGGGAGAAGGAAGGCTTTTTGAGTCATTTTATATGAAGAATCCACTGAACTGAACATTTTTAGTATTTAATGAGAACAAATAAAAACCATAGTTGCTGTGCAAAATAGAAATTGCAAGTAACAAAACAAGCATGAGTGACATCCTGCCCTAGCTAGTCAGACACACACCTAGAAGCATTGTTTAAAGCCAGCTATGAGAACTTGGTCATTTAAAATGTACGAGAAACTATTGTAACACTTTGAGCAAATGGATCTAATGAAAAGCAAATTATTTTTGTTTAGTGACTAATAATAAAATAATAAGGTTATGCCCACTGTAAAAATGTCAGCAAGCTGGGAAAATGCTAGGAAAGCAGAAGATGTGAGCCAGATGATGCAGAAAGACAGAAATGGAGAACTTGGGAAGAATGCTGCCGCTGTAGGAGCAGGATGGCAAGGAGTTTGTGTGCCACGTTGGAACTCACATGACTGCAGGCTACCAGCAGGTAGCAGTTGTCTTCTTGCTTCCATTGTTGCTCCCACCCCATAACTTAATCTCCATACAAAAGACAGATTCTTCATAAAGCCAAAGTTGGATGGCATCCCATGGCACTCAGGATAAATCCCAGCTTCCAGAGCGTGGACTCCCAAAATAGGCAGGATCTGGCCCTCCTTACCTCTCCTTTCTCCTGTGAGCAGCTCTACCTGTACCAACAACTCTGCTTATGTGGGTTTCATTCCCACAGACTTCCCTTGCATCTGCCAATATTTTCCAAAGAGAAATTGAGTTCGCTTTCACGCTAAAATGCAAAATAGAGTTTGATTTATCTCCTAAGAACACCAAACTCCAAGCCAATCTTGTAAAATCCTTTGCCTTCTTTAAAATTCTTGAAAAGCAATCGCTGGTTCCCAGCCAGGCTCCCTGTGCCTGTGTTCCCTGCCCCTGCCTCTCTAGCACCATCCACCGCCTCTGGTCAAGGACACAGCTGGGCTCTTCCCCTTCAGAAGCTGATGCTCCAGTGAGGGTGGTAGATTCCTGGTGCAAGGTTACATGGTGCATAAATCTGGGCCTCAGGAATCAAGGACTGGGACATATTTACAGCCTTTTCATCCAAGCCCCTGCATGGATATGAAGCAACTGGAGGGGTGAACATCTGGTTTCACTTTTTTTATTCACTACCACAGCTCCCATCTGACAAAACCCTGGATCTTGCCAGGGTTCTGGTCACTGGCTGAATGAATGAGTAGTGAGACAACTCTCTGCTAGAGATCTTGCCTTTCCCTGTCTCATCATGGTATAAAGAAATCACCAGAAATGAAAAGATCACCACTATTGCATCGAAACAAAGCAATTGCCTGAGTCAAGGCCTGGGTGGCAACCTGCCACCTGGCTGGAAGATAAGGAGAGGCATTTCTGGGGGAGGGGAGGAAGAGCCTCCTGGGGCCTCTTTATTAACAGAGGCCCTGGCCAGGACTGATATGCAATGAATGCTGGGACTTGTAGTCTCTGTGGGCAAGGTAGCCATCAATGAAAGAGGTGGCCAGCCATGGTACAAGACATGTAAGCTTCTCACCACAATCTATAATCCTGGACAGGACTTACCAAACTTATAATGTGTAGCTAAAAACCACATTGGAAGAATGCATTCCAAAGGTAAGAAGCCACTCTGATCAAGTAAGTCTATCTAGGCATAACTTACCTCTAGGGCTACATGGTATCAACAGAGCACCACCTCAGGACAAGGGACTTCCTTTTCATCTGATGGAGAGCACCATACTGGAGCCAGTTTATAAAAATGTGCCCCTCTTTGCCTGTGCAGTAGGTAGCCAGTCAGGGTACTATGCCAGCTGGAATGATTAGAATGAACAGAAACAGGGCCCCTGAAGAATGTCCCCTTCAATGTCTGGAGTGTTGGACCTCCCTGTCCCTAATTGTTATGTACAGTTCATCAGACCCATTGATGGGAGCAGTAATGCTTCATCTTCTGCTCCTCACACTATGCATGGCCCTAATGTGCCTGGAAAGAATGTGTTCTAGCCGGTTTGACTCAGTGGATAGAGCATCAGCCTGAGGACTGAAGGGTCCCAGGTTCGATTCCAGCCAAGGGCACATGCCTGGGTTGCGGGCTCGATCCCCAGTAGGGGGCGTGCAGGAGGCAGCCGATCAATGATTCTCTCTCATCATTGATATTTCTATCTCTCTATCCCTCTCCCTTCTTCTCTAAAAATCAATAAAAATATATTTAAAAAAAAAAAAGAGTGAAGGGAAAAGTCTGAGCAGAACACCACACCATGTTTCTATTAGGACAGCTGAAGCAACCAGATCTGCCTGCTGGTGTCCAATCCACCCTCTCCCCAAGATTCCAAAACAGGCACTAAATCAACTCAGCTTGAAATCCCCCAAAGTTCTCATGGCCTATTAAACAAAATCCTCTCTACAAATAGGCTTTTATAGCTCTGTCTCACTGCTCTCCCACTCACATCCTACATTCTAGTCGAGAGAGGGTATTTACTAATACAGACCAAGCAGGTAGCTCTGTTGGAGGTAACCACACAGCCAAACAGTCACCACAGGAAATGCACAATCACCTGCCTCTAAAAGGCCTCCCATTGTCTGGCAGCCCTGCCAAGTGGCTCACACTGTGCTTCCACAGTTGGATCCTGTGGCCTCACACAAGCACACATCTCTCCTCCCAGCTCCCCTCCAGCAATGACCCTCCTTGTCCCTGGGATGCATTCTGGCCTCGTGTGGGGAACTTTAAAATATTCTGATGTCTGGGTTCCAACCCAGAGCTTCTAATGTAATGAGTCTGAGAGTGAGCCTGGACATAAGGAGGTTGAAAAGCTGCCCCAGGCCATACTGATATGTAACCAAAGAGGTGCACCACTGACCTAGACTTATCATTCATAAGAAAAACAGAAGGCACCTGACAGAAATCCTAAATCTACAGATCCGCATCATGCGCACCCAGCCCCACCTCTTCTTTTCCATGAGAGAGGAGAACAGGGCAGGTGACTCCCTCATTTACTCTTCTCTCTCGTCCTCATTTCACCCCCCTCTCTCTCTACTGCAGCCCTCCCCTAAGTATTAAAACAATGTTTTTAGCCTCTATCTATTGCCTCTTCTATGATAACCAACCTTCTTAAAAGAGCTTGTCACCAGAGTCTGTGTCTACTTTCTTCCAAATATTCACTCCTTAACCCAATTCCATCTGAACTTCCCTCACTCTGCTGAAGCATTTTGGCCAAGGTCACCGATAGCCTCCATATAGCCACCTGTAGCCATCTTGCCAGACCTGCCAGCTGTGTCAATACAGGAGCCCCTTCTCCGCTTGGCTCTCTGAAGCCACAGTTTCCGCATTTTGTCCCTCCTCTCCACCCCATTCTTAGTCGCCTTTGCCAGATCGTCCTCCCCTACACAAACCCAAATGACGGAGCTCCCCAGAGTTCTGCCTCGGCCCTTTGTTCCCCTTATTTTAAGTCTCTTGCCTAATGATCTCATCTACACCCATAGTTTTCAGGCTTACAACCCCCAGATGAATGCCAGAGACCTGTGTGTGCAACTGCCTATTTGAAGTACCATTTCACCATCACAAAGGCATCCTACACTGAGCATGTCCTGACTCTACTCTTCCTCCTCCGCATCACTTCTCCTTTGATTGTCCCAGCTCATTCTAATTGCAATCACTTTCCCAAACCTGTTAATTCCATCACTTTAATGCCTCTCGTATCTATGACTTATTCTGCCTGCTTTAAGGCTATATTCCTTCCTTGCCATCACAAAATAAACCCTTATTCCAAAAATATCAAAGGATATTTAAATTGTGTCCACGAGTTCTTCAGCATGCCTTCCTCAAGAGGTGGGGTCTCATTCCTTTTCCCTAGAATGGGGATAGTGGCATTGTCTCAGAAAATAGAATGTGAAGTAACAGTATTAGGTCAGGTCATAAAAGGCATTGCCACTGTCTTAGCTCGGGCTGCTATAGCAAAATACCACAGATTGGGTGGCTTAAACAAAAAAACACTTACTTCTCATAGTTCTGGAGGCTAGGAAGTCCAAGATCAAGGTGCCTGCAGACTCAGTGTTTAGTGAGATCTCTCTTCCTGGCTTGTAGATAGCTGCCCTCTCACTCTGTGCTCAGAGGGCAGAGAAAGAAAGGGCTCTGGTCTCTTCCTCTTCTTATAAGGGCATCAGTCCTAAAAGACCAGGGCCTCGTCGTCATAATCTCATTTAACCCCAAGTACCTTCCAGAGTCCCCATCTCCAAATTCTGTAACATTTGGGGTTAGGCTTTCAACTTATGAATTCGGGGTGGGGGAAAAATATGCATTTCATAACAGCCACTTTGCCTCACTCCCCTAGGCCACCCATCCTGCCAATGACAGCACCAACTTGGCAGCCTTGGAAGTTTGCCGCCTTAGCCTTCTAATACCTGTAGCCTCGGCCAGCATCTTCACAGCAACCCCATGGGAGACTCCGAGCCAGAACCTCTCAGCTCCAGCAGTGCTGATCCAAAGAAAAACGTGCTAGTGTTCTAAGCCGTTATGTTTTGAAGTAACTTATTGTTCAGCAATGATAGCTAAACCCTCATCCCTCTTCCCCTGATCACTGCCAGAGTCACATTTTCAAAATGTGTGTTATGTTATTCTCTTACTTAAAATTCTTTTATGCCTCTCAAAACCTGAAAAATAACAATGAAACTTGTGACAATGGTATCTAACTCTCTTCAGGACCCAGACTCTTGGCCTTAACTCTCCAGAGCTCTCAGAAGGACTGTGTGTGGGTGTGTGCGTGTGTGTGTGTTGGGGGGGAGGGCGAGGGAAGGGAGGGGGTGGAGGGGAGATGGTCAAACTTTCCTCTACTCTCAATTTTTTTTTGATTGACCTAATTATCAAATCGTTGTGGGTGGCAGGTACAGCACCAATTCAGACCGGATCTTGGTACTTGAGTTCTGGCTAGGACAGAATTCAGAGCCAAGACTCCAACTGTAAGAGAACATTTATTTGGAAAATCACAGAGACAGAATAAGTATTTCGTAGAAGAAATGTTGAGAAAATTAATTACAGAGGCAAAGGAGGGGCCTTTGGAGCTTGGGAGTGAGGAAGGTGATAGTAAGGAGCCTGGGTGAAGTGAGGGGAGGGAAAGGTGAGGGCGTGCTCCCAGAAGGGAGAGCCAGCTGGGTCCTCTGTCTTAAGAGTTTTAAGGGAGGAGATTTTAGGGGAGGTCCCAGGTGAAGATCTTGGTAGAATATCCATCAGCTCTCCAAGTGTGTCCTTTCAGGGTCTGGGTCTCCACTGAAGATTGGGTGGCCTGAGGGCAGGGGTCATTATCCAATGCAGCTGATCCTGAGGTCAGCCTTGGTGTCACTTGTCTGGTTTTGCTGCTTTTCTGGGCCTGGAGCTGAAATACAACAGAAGCCTAGGTGGTTATCTCTGGGGAGGAAGGTCAGGGGGTCCAAACTGCATGACCAGCAATATGCTAGGGAGAAAAGGTCAACCTGGCGGGGAGGTCCCTCCCTACAATTGTCCTTTGCTAGATACCCAGGGCTTTCCACCCTGGTGACCTTCTGTGCCTGGCCCATCGTCCTTGCTCTGCTCATGTTTACCTAACTGCCTACCACAACATAGACACGAAACAGAGTTATATGTATGAGAACCCTGCATACATGAGAGTCAGAGACCCCACATGCAGGAGAGGTTCAGAGACAGAAAGGGAACATGGGTGTATAGGACATCCAAGCTGGGGGTGAGGTGAGGCATCCTGGGGGCTTCCATTGTCCACTCTGACCCAAGAAAGATCGTCTGTCATATCTGAGTGCATAGGAGGCATTCAGTAAGCAATTTTGATGAAAGAGAGGATAAAATGATTAGGAAAAAAGTATCTAAAACTGTTTGACTTCATTGCAGGATAATAAGAAGAGCAGATGCTTAATAAATAGAAGCTTGTCCTGCCCTATAGATAGGTCAAAAGAGGTTTGCTCTGCTAATTGCTTGCTAGGGGCAAGGACCCTAATTCAAGTTCTTGTAGACAGTTAAGGGAGGGACAGAAGTTTCTCCTGAGCCTGTGGCTCAAGTTGCCCGTATCTCAAAACAATCTGCATACCATAGAGGCACATACTGGGGTGACTCATTCTGAACCCCCACTACTCCTTTCCCTGGCAGGCCGGAATGATTTCCTATCTGATGGCCCTCTATCAGAAATCCTCCCCCATACCATGACTTCCTCCCCTTCAGGTAAACTTGACACCTGGGTGACATTTGGAACTCTGAGATTTAAGGCTCCATGTCGTGTCTGTTTCAGGGTCAAGAGCCCCTCCCTCTGTAAGTGCCTGTGAGAGGCAAGGATGGGAGGGCCTGAAAGAAGGCAGTGCTGCATATTCGCTTTAACCACCGAGTTATTGGGACATTACAATGGGCACAGACCCTGGCATTATGTAGATGTATATGCAATTTACAGAGAAGGAAAAGTGAGTGGTATTTGCTATTATTCATCTAAATGATTCATCTTTCATATACGTTAGGAAATACCAGCTTTAGCAACTCTTACGGAAAAATCTTTGTCTCAGGATGCCTGGAGGTCCTCAGGAAGGTTGGGTTGGTGGGTGCCTCACCAACCTGAAGGACCTGAGGGTTTTTATACTCAGCTCCTCACTCTGGCTGACAATGGTCCACATTGCTGCATGGTGACTCAGATGGCTCCAGCCTCTTCCCCTGCTCACCACCCACTCCCATCCCATCACCTGGGGCTGTGACCAGAGCTTCCTTCCATTCCTCCAGGTGCTGGGGAGCCTTAGTCTCCTCCTCCTCTAAGGTTTTGCACAGCTGGTTCCTCCCAGTTATTCATTACTCAGTCAACATCCCCTCTTCAGGGCCTTACCCCCTGCATCATATTTGCCAGGGAGCCCCTCCCTCTGTAAGTCAGGCTGGAGCAAGGGATCAGCCTCGTGTGGAGGATTGCTGATAATAACAGGTAAGAAAGCATCGGGAGCTCTCAGTGCTCCACACCAAAACTTTTGTCCACTGGGCACTGACAGTGAGGGATGTGGGGAATTCCTCCTTTTTGTTTTCAGCTCTTTCTCTGAAATGAGTGTTTTCAGAGTTTGTTCCACAAAGAAAACTGAAGGAGAAAAATCTAATATGTCTGGTTTAACTATGAAGTTAATGGTTTCTTTTATCCTCAAATATTTGCCTGATTGCCTTTCATTAGGAGAAACTGAAAGATGCTAATGGCCCAGAGAACAGACATTCATCTTGTTCTGAATCTCTAGCCCAGTGGTTCTCAACATTCCTAGTGCTTCGACCCTTTAATACAGTTCCTCATGTTGTGGTGACCCCCAATTTCATTGTTACAAATTGAATATAATTAAAGCATAGTGATTAATCACAAAAACAATATGTAATTATATATGTGTTTTCCGATGGTCTTAGGCGACCCTTTTGAAAGGGTCGTTTGACCCCCAAAGGGGTCCCAACCCACAGGTTGAGAACGCTGGTTAAACACTAGCAGCCTATAACTCTTACAATCTCACCTTGAGGTTGGGGGTGGCTTTTGTACACAATAGGAAAGGGGAGGAGGGGTGACTGAGTGTGCCTTCTTTAGTCAAGGGCAAATCTCTGGACAAGGTCATAGAGAAAGTTCTTAGCTGATTAGTCAAAGCAGCAGGGGAGGGTGCCCCTGTTGGAAGGAGGATTTAAGCCGGGTGCACCAAGGTCATCTTCTACACTGAGGCTGCTGTAGTTTTCATTACATGAGTCTGCGCCTTATTACAGACTATTTCATCCCTAATTGTAGGCCCCTCTCCTTCTCCCATTATGAATGCCTATTTCTTGATGAAATTTATAGCTAAAAAGAAAAAGAAGAAAAACATGAAATAATCAGCTATAACACCTCCCAGGCTGTTGCATTAGGAACCAGCCTCTGGTATGCAGGCTACCTGGCTCCACAAGGGAAGGGGGAGAAAGCCCTGATGTAGCATCTGCCGATTCCTCTGGTGAAAACACACCTTCCTTGGCTGACCAGCTAGCCACATGTCAGCTCCCAGGAATCCACATGGTACACCACTGCCAATGCCTCGCCATGGCACCATCTATGGATGCCATGATCAGAGCTCCCACCACAGCCCCTAACCAAAGAAAATAAAGACCAGCGCCTCCTCAACAAGTACCAGTAGATCTGTCTGTTTTCTAGAAGAAATAAGAAATAGAACACCAAAATCTGGGTAAGAGTGAACATTAATGAAATATAATCTAGAATCACTGTGAACAAACCAGTCAATTACATGGGAAGACTATTGCATGGCTAGTCCTATTTCTCAGCATGTTGCTGAGCAGAGGCAGATGGTTTACTGATGGCAGGGACCTTGTCTTCTAATGTTTCTTTGCTCTCCAGTGTAGTAAGCAAGTGCTCCATTCACAGGGAAGCTCAGTGATCCCAGCAGTGCCCCCAGTGAGGAGTTAACCAGGTGAAGAGCCACAGCTTTACAAAAGCATTAGGTCAAAGCCAGAGGTGAACCTGACCCAGATAAGCACCAGGACAAATCCCATGCATTTGACAGGTGCAAACAACCTTCATTTAGACTGAGCTGGAAGCCAAATGCCCGTGGAGCCTCACCTTGCCCAGCTCTGGCCTCAGCCACAAACTTGGATCTGTCCCAGGTAAACTGGAAATTTCAAGGCTAGGCCAGGTATGACGCTATGCAGAAAGAGAGAGATGAGACCTGTATGCCCCACCTCATCCACACCGACAAAGCTAACAACATCCCATCCCAGCCAAATGGGCAGACAAAAAAACAAAACCACCACATCTAAACGAAAGGGTCAGCTAGCGGCCCTAGAGACCAGATGCCACAGCCCTGCTAGGGAATGGCTCTGTGCTAGCTCCTCCTTGTCATGGAAACAAGGAAAGAATATGTAGAAGTAGATGCTCTGCACCTATGTGTCACATGTAGATAAAAACAATGAATCTGTTAGCTTGTGGATTTATTGCATAAACATTTATTGAACCCTTACTATGTCCCAGTAAATGTGTAAAATGTTGAGGATAGAAAATTAAAAAGCCCAGTCTGGGCCCAGTCAGTGGTTGAGGGTCTATTCCCAGTCAGGGCACATGCCCAGGTGCGAGCTTGATCCCCATTAGAGGCCATGCAGGAGGCAGCCTATCAATGCTGTTTCTCTTTCATAAATGTTTCTATCTCTCTCCCTTCCTCTCTCTCTAAAAAGCAATAAAAACATTTTTTTAAAAAAAGCACAGCCTGGTTCTCCTGCATGCCTGAACTCCTCTCCCTGGCACGCAGGCAGGCTCAGTCCCTGCTTGACCGGGGTCTAGGACACTTGCTGGGTACCCGTGGCAATGCCAGTGTCCACACCTTGCAGAGCACGGAGCTAAGAGTCAGCAGAGGGTGGAGCCTAGAGGTGAAGCTGAAATTCAGCTGGACATACAGGCCTCATGGAGTTCAACAGAAACCCAGGCAGGAAACAGGTACCAGGTAGGAGGCAAAGGACTAGAGCTACAGCAGCCAAGGTGTCAAGTGGGTTGGGTGTGGGGTGGATGACGGCACCTGCAAGATTCCTGAAGTGGTAGAAGAGGAGCCTGCAGCCTCTCCTAGCTGGGAGGGGAGTTATTACAACAGCCATGATTTGTTCGGGATTTCTCAAGGCCTCCACATGCAATATTTCTGCAAATCTAAAATACAGTCTGTAGTAGCATCATTGGGCATACCACTAAGAAGGGAATGAACCTTAACATGTTATGACACGCCACCATTTTAAATGATTCCAACCTCAGAAATGTGAAAATAATGTGTATCATAGAAATGATGAAATCTGGTAGTTGGGCATAGATATTGGATAAAATAGATGAGAGGAAAATGGACACTCACAGAGACTTCTCAGAACAGATTGAACAATGGCACCCTGTTTAGGATACACTTTAGTAACGGGAATCCTACAAAACCATGGAGGCAGGCAGGTTCAGCAAAAAGAAGGGAATGATGTAGTGGCCACTGGCTGAACTATCTCCAAGTTAAGACAAAGGAATATATCAGGAGTCTCAATAAGCTAGCAGCCAGAGACCTTTATAAACTTGGTCAGTATGCTCCATTCTTTTAGGCAGATTTCTCTCAAATTATATCCATCTACAGCAGTGATGGTGAACCTATGACATGGGTGTCAGAGGTGACAACCGAACTCATTTTTTTGGTTGATTTTTCTTTCTTAAATGGCATTTAAATATATCAAATAAATATCAAAAACATAAGTCTTTGTTTTACTATGGTTGCAAATATCAAAAAATTTCTATATGTGACACGGCACCAGAGTTAAGTTAGGGTTTTTCAAAATGCTGACACGCAGAGCTCAATAGTTTCGCCATCACTGATCTATAGGGGGGAAACTTCCTTATGAGCACCCAGACATAGCTGAGCAGTGCTTTGTCTACATGAAGGCTTGTGATCTCTGGTCCCTTTCTCTTTTTCTATGAATTTATGTGCAGATAAATTCATAGCAACTATACACACACACACACACACACACACACACACACACACAGTAGTCTCCCCTTATCTGTGGGGTGTATTTCTAAGACTCCCAGTGGAAGCCTGAAACCACATATAGTACTAACATTTTTTCTACACATGCATACCCATAATAAAGTTTACAGCTTCTCTTTGGCACATCTGAAAAGCCAGCATCACTACTCTTGCACTTTGGGGACATTATTAAGTAAAATAAGGGCAACTTGAACACCAGCACTGTGATACTCAACAGTTGATCTGATAACCAAGATAGTTACTAAGATGAAGATGGTGGACGAAGGCATGATTCACATCCTATGTGGGATGGAGTTGGATGGTTCAAGATGTCATCACGCTACTCAGAATGGTGCAAGATTTAAAACATAAATTGCTTATTTCTGGAATTTTTCATTTAATATTTTCAGACTACAGTTGACCACGGGTAACTGAAACTGTGGATAAGGGGGCATTAACCATCTATACATTCTGATAAAAACGCGTGGTGATATTGCTCAACACCCATAATAAACCTGGGTGTGGTGGATAATGACCACAGGCGGGAGGCAGGCAGCAAAATGTTAGGTCTTGTTAAAGGGGAACGTGTGGGCAGAGCTGTAATGCAAGTTGAAAACAAAAAGACCAAGTGAGACCACTTTGATGATGAGCCTTGAAGACACGAGCTAAAGGGTCATGAGGAAGGGAAGGAAGGGAGCCAGGACAGCGCAGAATACGAGAAGTCTATCACAGAGAGGCCATGGGCTGGAAAGCGCCCCTTGCCTGCGGCCCTGTCTGCTTCCCCTGGTCCCAACGGCACGCACACGGATGAGCACTGGCAGGTCTGCTCCCTGAGGGTGGAGCAAGGGAAGGAGGGAGACGAGGAGCTGCCAGGCAGGCTGCCGGCCCCTGGAGGACAGGCCCTGCCCCATGTTTTTCTGTGTCCCCCACACCCAGTGTGTCCTGCACCCAGCAGGGGCCTCAAGGAGTATTTCTGGTTTTTCAGTGGAGGGCATTTCTTCATTGCAATCCTCCCCTGCAGTTACACTGCCCTTAGAGCCAGGGACGCTCCTGCACAGACTGCCCGGGCAGACAGCCCTTTGTCCAGGTTGGACCACCCAGGACCTGCACTGTGTTTGCCCAGGGCCTGCAGGGGCCTCACCTTCCCCAAGTACAAGGAACACAACTATGGCCCATTTAGCCTCAGGATCGGAGCTGGGAGGCCCCAGGGCTGCTCTAGCTCACACCCCTCGTTGTCAGAGGAAGAAACTGAGGCGACTGGATCCTGGGTGGACTCAGGACTCTGGCTCCTGGCTGCTGCTCTAGGCCACATGTTCCCCATGATTCCCGGATCACTGCACACCCGCTCAAGGAGAGTCCACACAACGGCTGGGAGTGGTGACGGGGGCGTCCTCACACACAGCCCTGAGCGTGCAGAACAGCAGGCCGCACGCACGGCTGCTGCTGGAGCAGGCTCATGCAGACAGTGGTTTGCCATCGAAGCTGTGCATTCCGATGGAAGTATCCGGAAGGAATCACAGAGAGCAGAGGAGACTACATTTGTCAGGAAAAATGAGGAGGGGGATGTTGTGTCCTGAGCAGTTTCTCGCTCCCACGTCACCATTCTCCTCACTGTGTGCCACCTCCCTGGGAGAGACCCTCTCCACAGCCTGCGTCTGCCTCTCCTCAGAAGCTCTCCTCGGGGTCACTGGCCACCAGAAACGGATACACAAATACACAAATGGCAGTTGCTATAATGAAAGCTGGTGGCTGGCTCTGAGCTGGGGGTAAATGGTTTGAGGAATTATTTATGTGGCCCAAGAACTGCAGATTAAATAAGCACTTAAATAGAATGTGTGCCAATGTCTGCGTGTCACCTCGTGAGTGGTAAGCCCTAGTGTGTCTCACACACACACACACACACACACACACACACACACACACCACCTGCCGTATCCACAGGGCTTTCCAGAGAGTGGGCAGTCACCAGTGTTTGCTGAACAGTGATTTAATTCATTTAGCGGAGGATTAAACTGCTGAATGGATGGGTCAGGAAGAGATGCATCTGCTTTGGGAACTAGAGCTACAATTCGAAAAGTGAAGGCGGAGCTTCACTGCAAGGGCTTGAGGGGTGATGGCTGGAAACACCTGGGGGTCCAGTGCTGACAGAAGGTTCCTTTCAAGGAATAAACGACAATGCCTGTGGACAATGTGCCAGCCCTCTTTATCTGTGAATCACTGATTACACCCAGGAATTAAACATTAGGTGATTTAGAAAATAAAAAACACCTGTGTACTTGTTATTAAATGCTCTGAAGTGTGTGTGTATGCACATATATACACATACATACACACACATAATACACAGCATGTACTATACAGTGGGGCCTTGACTTAGGAGTGTCCCGACTAACGAGTTTTTTGAGATACCAGCTGTCTATCGGCCGATTTTTTGCATTGAATTGATAGAGTAATTTGAGTTAACGAGCTCCTTAACGAACTCCTTAAGGAGCTCAGTCTCGGAACGAATTAAACTCGTAAGTCAAGGCCCACTGTATATACATTGTGTGTTATATATACCATATACTATATATACCATACACACATATATACTTTCTATATGCCATATACACATAGAGGGCATTTATACATATAATGTCATTGGATATCATGATAGTGTGTGCACTTGCTATTTCCAGACTATTTCCAGTATCCTCTTATTAAGAGATTTAAAATCCGGATACTGAAAATTAGTTTCCTGATTTATAACCACTTGAATTCTGGAAGAACTTCCCAAGTATATGAATTTTAAAAAACCAAACTCTGGAAATCTCAGTATCTGATAGTTCCCTCATGTCAGCTTAACCCTAATTGTCTACAGCAAGTCCAATTAGGGGCCAATCTGATTTCCCCTTCATTTCATGTGATGAAGTAAGCTTTGGCAGGAGGATCTGCCAACACAAACCAGGGTGAAGAGGGAGAGGGCAGGACTGGGAAAAAGGGTGGTGAGCTGAAGACCAAAGAATGTAGCCAGCAGTCCTGGACCCAAACTCCCCGCGCTCCTCGTGTTTCCCTCCTCCTCACTGACCTGATAGGGTCTTTCTTCTGCTTCCCGGTATTCCTCTCATAGCATCAAAGTCTTCTTTTAAGAATAAACCGTCTTGAATAGAGTGTAGAGTTTCTATAGCTGATATTTATAATAATCAAATCAGGTATAGTCCAAAAAATAATAACTTGAAATCTACTTTCAAAGTAGATTCTTTTTTATCTCTATCTTTTCTCTATTGCGCTCTCTCTCTCTCTCTCTCTCCTCCCCTCCCTCCCTCTCTCATGGCCTTCTCTAAACACACACATACACACACCCACATATTCATACACACACACACACACACACACACATACCCGCACACACATGCATGCACACACATGCACCCCTTCTCCCATGCGTGCTTCTCTGCTGAGCCAGCCTCCCAGGAACACAGCTCTTCTCGTGGCGCCTGGCAGGAGTCCTTTGCCTCCAGGGTCCTGCAGCCCCTGACTCAGGTGTCAGGATGCAGAATGATGGCAAAGGCGTGTACTCTCAGGAACACAGGCATCTGCAGCCACGGGCATGTGGTACCAGGGCACAGACGCCAGCAGAGCTGGCTCCACGTGAAGCACGCCCTGCCAAAGCCTTCTCTCTGCATCTCAAGGTCACAATAATAGATTATGAAAGAGTGGAAAAGCACTGCACAGAAAGTGGGCCACAGGGACTTTCCTCTGGGTGAGGAGGGAGAACAGCGCATGGACCATTTGAACTCTGAGAGGGAAGGGACCTTGGAGTGTGGGATCCTCCCACGGGCCAGAGTCTGCAACTTCTCCCCTCCCTGGGCTTTGAGAAAACATGATCCGGAGGCGACATGAAAGATGGGACAACTGGAAAATTCTTTCCAAAATGTTTTTATGGAGAAGAAATTCTATGACAACATTCATGTGTTTCACAAGAACCAAATACTTTTCTACCATGCTTCATGGTGGCTACTTTTTTATCCCCTGCAAATTAAGGTGGGACAAATGTTCTCATAAAACAAACATTTCCTTGTCTTCAAAACCACTGACAAATAGTCCAGGCTAATGAATCCTTGCCGCTCCTCAAAAACACAGTCAGCCTGTTATTCTGGAGCAGCAAAGAGAAGCAATGCCTCAAGAGCCCTGACAAAACCGAGGCCCCAAAGGCTTAAAGTCGTGACACCCTAAACAATGCCATTGGGCTCCAAGGGACTGGGACAGCTGTAACTCAAAGGAAGATTCTGTGTATGATGCTGCAGTAACTATACTTCAAGTATTTTTTTTATTGATTAAGGTATTACATATGTGTCCTTATCCCCCTATTCCCCCCCCCCCACTCATGCCTTCACCCCCCTAGTGTCTGTGTCCATTGGTTAGGCCTATATGCATGCATACAAGTCCTTTGGTTGATCTGTCCCTTTTCTCCCACCCTCCCCTACCTCTGAGGTTTGACAGTCAGTTCGATGCGTCTCTGGATCTGTTTTTGTCCATCAGTTTATGTTGTTCATTATATTCCACAAATGAGTAAGAGATCATGTGGTATTTATCTTTCTCTGACTGGCTTATTTCGCTTAGCATAATGCTCTCCAGGTCCATCCATGCTGTTGCAAATGGTAAGAATTCCTTCTTTTTTATGGCAGCGTAGTATTCCATTGTGTAGATGTACCATAGTTTTTTAATCCACTCATCTGCTGATGGGCACTTAGGCTGTTTCCAAATCTTAGCTACTGTAAATTGTGCTGCTATGAACATAGGGGTGCATATATCCTTTCTGATTGCTGTTTCTAGTTTCTTGGGATATATTCCTAGAAATGGGATCATTGGGTCAAATGGGAGTTCCATTTTTAGTTTTTTGAGGAAACGCCATACTATACTCCAAGTTTTGATTCAAAAATAAATAACTCAAGAACAAAAATAAAATTCCTCTATAAAAGGAACATTTAAAAAAAAATCCAAGCCAGCCCTGGCTGGTTTGACTTAGTGGTTAGAGCATCAGCCTGCAGACAGAAGGGTCATAGGTTCGATTCCTTATCAAGGGCACATACCTGGGTTGCAGGTTCAGTCCCGACCCCCAGTTGGGATGAGAGTGGGAGGCAACCAATAGCTGTGTCTCTCTCACATCTATGTTTCTCTCTCGCGCTCTCCCTTCCTCTCTCTCTCTCCCCTCCCTCCCTTCCACTTTCTCTTAAAAAATCAATGGAAAAAATATCCTTGGGTGAGGATAATAAAATTAAATTAAATTTAAAAATCCAAGCAACACTCACTGGCTTGAAAATGTTGTAGGGTCTAAACTTTTTCCAAGTGGTTTAGAGCAAAATCAGACCCAGGAAAATCCTCTGAGGGGACTCTGGCACTTGGATTTTATTTCTGACCCAATTGTTCCCACAGTTCAGCAAAAGGGTCAGCACATTCCAGAATCGTATCCTGGATGTAAAATGTCCAGGAGATAACCCGAACGAGAGTGGGAGACTCCAGCAGCTTTTCTAGCCGCCTATAAATTGGTCAGAGTAGCTCTGCCTTCTGCCCACCCCAAATGCTTCTCCTAACTGTGTCTTCCTGGCATCTCCTAATGGCTGCCAGCATTGGAAACCAGTCTTACCAGTTCCTGAGCCGCCAGCCACTTTCTCTGAGTGTCTTAAGCATGGGCCCCTTTCCTCAGAGCCGCCCGCAGGGAATTGCAAGGGTGTGTGCAGGAGGGCAACTCTGCAGGCCTGGTCAGAGGTACACCTCACCCACAGGAGAAGCCACTGAGTGGCCAGGGCTCCGTGAGCGCCCTGCACTCCCAGTGCCCTAAATATCAACTGGAGTTTTCAGTTCAGGTTTTGCCTCCTGGTTATTTATCTTCCCTCAGCTTCAGGCAGGTCAACCTACACTGCTGCTGTTCCCAACTCTTTTCAAAAGGGAAAATTACTATGACTTCCCGGTGATTCATCCTGGATGCTCCCAACCAGCAGGCCAAGCACACAAGGCTGCATGGTGCCTGCTTCCACAGCTCACTGGAATCAGTGAGCCATGAGGATGTGGGGAATACCAGGACCAGGATCTCCTGGTATGCTAACTCCTGTGTGTGTGTGTGGGGGGGGGGGGGGGGGCCGGGGGGCGGGTGGTACAAAACCCAGCTGTCAAGGAATCCAGCATCCTTGGTTCTGCCTGGAATCTCAACAAAGGAAGTGAGAAGGGGAGTCCAAGACATCCAAAAACAGCTTCCATGAGATAAAATAAAGAATGCCCAATTTTTTCCGTTTTATAATCCGCACCCAAGGATATGCTCATTAAATTTAGAGAGAGGGGAAGGAAGAAAGAAAAACATTGATGTGAGAGAGAACATTGATTGATTGCCTTCTACAGGTGCCCCGACTGGGGGTCAAACCCCGCAACCTAGGTATGTGCCTCGACTGGGAATTGAACCGACAACCATTTGGTGGATGGGACAATGCTCCAACCAACTGAGGCACACTGGCCAGGACAGTTGTTTTAAAATTTTAAACATTTTTTCTTAATTACAAAATAACTGAACTATGTAGAAAAGAACAGAAATAATATAGCCAAGGCCCAGGCACACACCAATTAGTTTTAACATTTTGTCATATTTTCTTTGTCTTTTTCTTTAAAAATTTATATTTATATTTACATTTACATTTACATTTATACTAGTGGCCCAGTGCACGGATTCATGCACATTGAAAGGAAATTAATTAGAAGAAATATTTTAATATTGCTATTCACCCTTTCTCTATAATAGAAATGTCAACAAAAACAACCAAATTCACGATCGACAATGACAGATCAAAACACACGTGTGCAATTGGCGCCAGCGAGAGCTTTATATGTATCATGCATGTGCGAATCAATGTTTATTTTTAAATTGCCAGTGCGCATCATATGTACTGGCTGGTCGATTGGTCAGACCGTCAAACGGACAGACGGACAGTTGGTCACTTAGCCTTTTATATATATAGATTCATATTCATATAATATATATACACAATATAATATCTATATATATAAAAAGCCAGTGACCGGAATGCTGTAACGGCTGGAATGACCGGTCACTATGACGCCCACTGCAGCCAGCAAACCCGCTGATAGGGGGGGTAGGGCTGGCCGGCCAACCCCCCAGAAGCCCCTCCCCCCGCTGGCCCTGCCCCTGATCGCCCCCAGCCCCACCCCAATAGGGCCAGGGCCAGCCGGCCAACCTCCTGCAGCCCCTCCTCCCACCTGGCCCCATCCCAGATAGGCCCCTTTCACACCAATTGGGGGTGGGGCTGACCAGCCGACCTCCCACGGCCTCTCCCCCAGCTGCTGACCCCCAATTGGCCCCCCCACACCCCAATTGGGGGCATGGCCTGACAGCCAATCTTCCTCGGCCCCTCCCTGCAGCCAGCCCAGCCCTGATGGCCCTGGGGTGGGCCGGCTCCAGCTCAGTCCCCACAGGACAGTGCTGTTTATTTTTTCTAGTCCCTTGTGCGTGGTTGGTAATCTAGATCAGGCTCAGCTGTTGCAACTGACACTGTCACATGAATTCCCTGCTCCATCTCACATCCTGGCCTCCAAGGCTGGCTGGCCACTTTGCGAATGCAGCCACTTCCAAATCCTTGAGCAGCAGCCTCTGCCTCCCTCCCTTCCTGAGCCCCACCCTCCCCTTCATGTCCCTTGTCTCAGGCTGTTCACAGGCATAATTTGGCTCTAATTCCACATCCTAAGCATTTCTATGAATATAGGCTTTGTGGACTGTTGGTTCATGTGACATTAATCCCAGAGGGGAATCGAAGCAGCATAGAGGCCATTGCCCTTGTTTACTTGAATTGTCTGCTGTAAATGCTCACGGCAGCCTGGGAGTTGAGAACCTTCTTGAATGAGCCTGGGACGGGGAGTAAGTGGGCAGAGAGGAGTCAAATCATCTCCCTGAGATGCATGGCCATCAGAGGAGGAGAAAGGCCTGGCCGCATGCGATGTCAGATTCCACACCTCAGCCACGCGGAGCATCAGGATCTTGCACAAAGCCTGGTCCCCAGAGCTGGGCCGGAGAAGGTACACTCTGCTATGCACAGCGGGAGCCATGAAGCTCCTTCTGCTACTTTCCTGAAGCACCGGGTCACTGATTTCCCCCAGTTCTGGTGTCCAAACGCTCGAGGGTTCTCTTTGTAACCCTGTAGCTGAACAAGCCTATGTTGTTGAAAATGAAAATAAGAACAATCAGCACTTCTCCTTTCAGGGGGTGAGTATGCAGGGCATCCCAGAGCCCAAGGCTTAACAAACACCATGCATGTTGCATTTCCAAGGAGGTCCCAAAGCTGGGGGTTAGTGGATGGCAATATTTCAGGAGGGGAACACCCATGGGCAGGCAGTCAGACCCCTTCCCCTCCTCACCCCACCCCCAGAAATGTGTTCCTTCTTAGGCTTGAGAAACACAAGTCGTGCACTGGTGCTTGTGGAGCAGCTTTTCCCAGCCACCACGCAGGCCACAGGGCTGTGCCTGGCTGCTCCCTTGACTTTCCCGGGAAGGAAATGGACTCTGAGGAGGTAACACTGTGACGGGAACTGAAACTGGACCACTTCTCTCTCACACCCTGTTCACTTACAAGCACACACACTCATACCCATGCCGCACACACCCTCCAGAGCGTGATTCACCCGCTCGAGGTGGTTGGATGAGGTCCCGCTTCCCTCTGCGAACACCGTTTGGCATACATGCTGCCCTCTGCAGTGTGGCTGGCCGGTGGGCAGGGTGGTGCTTGCGCGAACCTGCTTTTAATCAAATCCAGTCTTGCCATCCGAAGAGCAGACAGCCACGGGGAACAGGAGTCTCCCTACCTGACCACGGGGCACACTCGTTTTGTCTCCTCTGGGCCACTGGCAGATGGAGGCCCCGGCAGGTGAGAGAGCGGCTTCTGGAAGCACAGAAACTGGCGGCAGTGAACTAGGCAGCAGCACAGACCCTCCACATCCCCAGCAGAGAGCCAGAAGGTCTGGGAGACAGCTTAGCATTCTCAGGAAGAACTGTTCCAGAAGCCGGACAGTTTCCCCAGGGCAGCAGGGCAACCGTGGGGAGCAGGGCTGTGAACTCTGCTTCCGATTGCCAGGAGGACTGACCCTGGGTCTCTGCCGGCCCAGCACATGGAGCAGGGAGAGAGAAAGGGCTGGAGGCAGGGGAGCAGCTCTTACTGGACTTCAAAACAGACCGCGGCCTTACAGAGATGTCCTTGAGAGCCCACTTACCCTAAAAGGGAGGTAGGGGATGGAGGGGAGGGAGGGGAGGAAAAAAGGAAACCTTCATTAATAACTAAGCTATCCAAGAAGGATCATATCAAGATGTCTTTTTTTAAGAAACAGTAATAAGGATACCAACCAGATTGCCTTATCGTCAAGCCCTACTCATCCCCAAATCAAATCCCTTGCTTTCCCTTTGCCAATTCTTAAAATCTTTAATTTTTTGCTCAGGCATCAGTAACTCTTACAAGGTGTATTCTGAATCTTATCTTAGTCCTTAAACCATGCCTGAGGGTGAGTGGTTGGGAGCCAGCACTGTCCACACTGAGCAACTGATTGTCACCAACTTGGGCTGAGACCTGTTTCTCTAAGCCTGTGGAGGGAAAGATGCCTGGTGTGTGATGGTCATCAAGTTCCCAGCCCGTGGCCTAAGGGGCTCTGGGGGTCCTGAAGCAACTAGAAGGAGTCCTGGAAGCCAAATTCCCACCAAATATCTTCTAAAGCAATCCATCCAATATGGTATCCATTAGCCACATGTGGCTATTGAGCACTTGACATGAGGCCATTGTGATATGCTGAAGTATAAAATATACAATAGATTTTGAAGATTTTGTATGAAAAAAAGAATGTAAACTATCTTATCAATACGTTTTTAATATCAATCATATGTGAACTGATATTACTCTGGTACTATTGGGTTAAATGTGATATATTATTAAAATTATTCTCACTTGTTCTTTTTTCATTGCGGTAAAGTACACATAACATAAAATTTACCATCTTCACCATTTCTAAGTGTAATATTAATTACATTCACATTTTTGTGCAACAGTCACCACCATGCATCTCCAGAACTTTTTTGTCTTCCCAAATTGAAATTCTGTACCCATTAAATACTAACCCCATCTCCACCACAACTCCAGTCCCGGGCAACCACCATTCTAGTTTCTCTCTATGAATTTGACTACTCAAGGTACTCATATAAGTGAAGTCTTGCAATATTTGTCCTTTTGTGGCTGGCTGATTTTATTTAGCATAATGTCCTTTAGGCTCATCCATATGTCAGAATTTCCTTCCTTTCTAAGGTTGAGTCATATTCCCTTGTATGTATATACCATATTTTGTTTATCCATTTACCTGTTGTTGAACAGTTGGGTTGCGTCCAACTTTTGACTATTGTGTATAATGCTGCTATGAATATGAGTATACAAATATATCTTCAAGACCCTGCTTCTAAATTTCCAGAAGTGGAATTTCTGGGTCATATGGTGGTTCTATTTTTAATTTTTCAAAGAACTGCCATACTATTTTCCATAGCAGCTGCACTATTTTACAATGCCCAAGGATTCTGATTTTTCCACATCCTTGCCAACACTTGTTAGTTTCTGGGTTTTTTATTTCTTGATAGTTGCCATCCTAATGGTTGTGAGGTAGTATTTCACTGAGGTTTTAATTTGCATTTTTCATAATGATTAGTGATGTTAAGCATCTCTTCATTGGCCATTATATCTTCTATCAAGAATCATGTTTTCTTTCAGTTTTTTTTAATGTGGCTACTAGAAAATTTAGCTACATATATGGTTCACATTTCATTTCTACTGGGTAGCTCTAGTCTAGAATGAATAAAGGCACAACTATCACACAGGAATGTTTTGACAATGAAAGGAACCCTGATATTTGAAATGAAGAGAACCTTGTTCTAATTAATGATCTCTAAGTTTCTTTCCAGTGATCATGTTTTATGATCTCTTTCTCTCTCTGCCCTAAGAACTTAAACTGGAGCTTTTATGTCAAAGAAGAGGATACCAAGAGCCATTCTCCCTTACAGTGAGGTGTCCCCTACATACAACCTGGGAGATCCAGAGAGTGGGGGGCCCTCTTGTCTCTGCAGAGTGCCAGCTCCCATGATTGGTGTGTTGGGGGGAGGGGTATCAGTGGATGCCCTGAACTGAGTATAGGAAGCATCCATGTCAGAAAATTCTGCTGGTAAAATTTTGCACCATCTGAGAGAAGATTGCCTGGGGTTGGAGATAGAAAATGCCATCTCTGTGGAAACATCAACACTACTGATAGCTTCCTATAACAGACACTAATCCTGTTCCAAGGGAGGGACTGGTGCCACCAGAATCTGGTCCTTTTGTCTTAGGGGTGGAGACTCTAAGTTTGTCCCACTGGGATACATGCATTCCTTGATTCTACAGCCATCCCACCCACAGAGGCTGCTACCAATAGATCCCTGGGAGTCATAAATGGTATCTAGTAGCAGACAGTCATCTCTTCCCACCATTGAACAGTGATAAGAAAAGGGTGGTCTCCAAAATACTGCTACTTTTCATAAATGTCCCTATGTTCCCTGAGGGCACAGTATTACTAGCCCAGATTCCCTTCCTGTTATCTTACTAAAAATCTCACAAAGGCATGGCCCACCCACCAGGAAGGGGTTGAGCCCACAAATGCTGTGGCCTATGGCTTAATTTAAAAGGGAAAAAAAAAGAAGAAATGTTGTGAAAAAAGCAAGAACTATGGTGGGGTCTATTATTTCTTCTTTCTAACTAAAAGGAATAGTTTAAAGCATGTCTACCTTAAACAATAGTTATTAATATGGTTTTAAAAGAAAATAATGGCAATATTTTAATGCCAGATAACAAGATGGAGACCAGGGGAGAATTAAGAATTAAGTTCAAATATTAGGACCTGGTCACCTATTATGAAAAGATACTGTAAAGAATAATACTAGAGCCGAAACCGGTTTGGCTCAGTGGATAGAGCGTCGGCCTGAGGACTCAAGGGTCCCAGGTTCGATTCCGGTCAAGGGCATGTACCCAGGTTGCCGGCACATCCCCAGTGGGAGATGTGCAGGAGGCAGTTGATTGATGTTTCTCTCTCATCGATGTTTCTAACTCTCTATCTCTCTCCCTTCCTCTCTGTAAAAATTCAATAAAATATATTTTAAAAAAAAAAAAAAAAAAAGAAAAAAAAAAAAAAAAAAAAAAAAAGAATAATACTAGAGAAAATATGTTAATGTGCTGGAGGAAATGCTGTGTAAACACAAGGCTTTATAATTTATGCATTAAATGCAGCTTATATAAATTATCTTCGCTTATCTAGATTTTTATAAATACAGAGAGATTTGATAACTTGGTAATAATGGCAACAAAGACCTAGACATTTCCTTTTATACCCAAAGTTCCTAATATCCCTGTAGTATAGTCCTCTAATCTCTATTATGTCAGTTTCCTTATCTGAAAAATTAAATTAAAAGTTGAGAATCATAAAAATGATTATTATGAAAGAACATATAGTTCATTATGCAAGACTTCCTAAGTGGGAGACTAAGAAAACAGTGATTTTCATAGAAAGAAATGAAAACCTATACAGGCCTGTGAAAGACAAAAGACAGGCTTTCCCACCCAATCCACCAATGGAGATCATTTTTTAGGAGGCTTACAGGGAAGCTGTGGTGTAATATGCATTGTAAAGTTCATATTTAACGTACAGAACCTTTTCTCTAAAATAAGTGGCATGAGGGTACGAGAGAGTTCACCAAAGAAAACAGAAAATAATACTGGAACCTCTGCTATTATGTGAAGAAAGTTTCCTGTAAGTAGCAGCCTAGTTCCTGGAGAGGAAAAAGGTGTGAATGTACGTATGTTTTTAGCTTCATAATCATAAAACTCTAAGGTACTGTGTGCTTCTCTCCGTCTTTCCTTCCTTCCTTCCAAAAAAGGGGAAAGCATGGATGCAAGCAGCGCCTTCTCAGAAATCTGTAGGCTTCTGCCTCCAGTTCTGCCCTAGTTATTGAACCAGCTGGCGAGGGCTGCAGAAGCCATTCTCCTAGCATCGAAGGCACCTCGGGCCTGAAGCAGGTGGGGTTGGCGACACAGGCGGTTTGTTTTGCAGGGTCAAGTTGGCACATTTCTAGCCTAGGGCTCTGCATAAATGTTTAGATTTTGTTTTCAGCCCCACGGTGTTCAACTCGTCAGCGTGAAAGGAGGCCCCTGCATGCTACCCTGCTACATCCTTTGTCTCCTCTCATGGCCTGGTGCGGAGTCAAGAGGTGAGAGGAGAGGAGAAGGGAGGGGTGGGAGGGGTCAGGAGAGGACCGGAGGAGCGAGGATATTTTGCAGCGGTTTCAGCAATCCCCAAGAACTACTTTCCAGGCTCATCAAATTCCTCCCCTTCTCTCTTCTCTGGGCTTGCCCTGCACCAGCAGTGGGAATCATGCTTGTTTACACCGCTCATTATGCTGGCTTTGCAGTTGCTATAGCAACCACCAGGGGTCAGTTTATAGAAGGAGAGGAAGTTCACTTTGGGGGAGTTAGCTTTCCAGCTTCTGTGCAAAGCACAGCTGAAAACAAAAGACCCAGACACTAAGGAGGAAACACATTGAAAAGTTTCCTATGAGCAGAAGCATCGTTCAGAGCATAAAACTTCATTCAGCAACGCCACATTTTTTCCTTCCTGAAAGAGCTGTTCTAGAACCGCAGATAGGAGAGGAAAGGTCTTAAGATTGCATCTTCCAGATTTTCCTCTCTCCCGTCCTCTCACCCCTTTGCCTTGCCTTTAAGATCTGTAAGCAGTTGCTAGTAGTTAAGATAATAAGGGCAGCTACCAGGGTTCATTTAAGGTGATAACGTCCTACATATAATGTATTAACTAAGGGTCACAAAGATCTTTGTGAACTATTACTACCTGCATCTTTTTCATGGGGAGAGAGGTAGCAGGCCTTTGGAACACAACGCCTTTCTCAAGGTCCGAGCCAAACGAAATGGAGCCACCACACCCTCAAGGAGGGTTCTGGGACACCCCCCAGGATGCCTCTGGAGTAAAGATGTCCAGCTCTAACCTGACCAGCTCATCTGAATTAGCAAATAAAAAATACAGGAAGCCCAATTAAATTTGATTTCAGATAAACGATGAATGGATTTTTGTATAAGTGTATCCCACACCATCTTTGGGACATACATATGGTAAGTCTAACTTAACCGAACCCTATCCTAACCCACCTCCTCACTACCACTGCCTCCAAAAAAAGTACAACAGGTGAATTCTCTCTCCAAAACAAATAAAGTGCCAGCTTACTGTTTAGGACAGTGATGGCGAACTTTTTGAGCTCGGCGTGTCAGCATTTTGAAAAACCCTAACTTAACTCTGGTGCCGTGTCACATATAGAAATTTTTTGATATTTGCAACCATAGTAAAAGAAAGACTTATATTTTTGATATTTATTTTATATATTTATATGCCATTTAACAAAGAAAAGTCAACCAAAAAAATGAGTTCGCGTGTAACCTCTGAAATGCATGTCATAGGTTCGACATCACTGGTTTAGGATAATCTAACCCTTGGACTATCCTGCTGATGATGAAAAAAAATGAAGGGCTGTGTGTGTGTGTGTTTTTTACATATGCAAATACAGTGGGGCCTTGACTTACGAGTTTAATTCGTTCTGAGACCGAGCTCGTTAAGGAGCTCATTAACTCAAATTACTCTATCAACTCAATGCAAAAAATTGGCCTAGAGACAGCTGGTATCTCAAAAAACTGGTTAGTTGGGACACTCGTAAGTGAACTTACCAACAGGCAGGTGAGTTTCCTGATCTTAGATCCAAACACCAGCTTAAGAGACATGAGGGTTAAAGAGAAAAGAATTCAGTACTGGGCTTTGTGAGGTATCTACTACTTTTTCAATAACAGCGAAAGTCAACTTTCTAAAGAATAATGATGGCTAATATCCAAAATATATAAAGAACTCATATAACTCAATGGCAAAAAAACACACACAAAAAAAACCCAATCCAATTTAAAAATGAGCAAAAGATCTAAATACACATTTTCCAAAGAAGACATACAAATGGCCAACAGGTACATTAAAAAAGTGCTCACTATCCCTTGTTATAAGGAAAATGCAAATCAAAACCACAATAAAATATCATCTCACACCTGTCAGAATAGCTTTTATCAAAAAGACAGGAAATAAATGTCAGGGAGGATATGGAGAAAAAGGAACCCTTGTTCACTGTTGGTGGGATTATAAATCGTGCAGCCATTATGTAAACCAGTATGGAGGTTCTCCAGAAATTAAAAATAGAGCTGCCACTTGACCCAGAAATTCCAAGTTATCTAATATATATATACATATATTATTTAGCCATAAAAAATAATAAAATCTTGCCTTTGCAACAGCATAAAGGACCTTGAGGGCATGATGCTCAGTGAAATAAGTTAGAGAAGGACAAATTGTGATAAAAAAAAAAATATTAAAAAGCTTATAGATTCAGAGAACAGATAGATAGCTGCCAGAGGCAGGGATGGGAGGGTGGAAAAAATAATGGGTAAAGGAGGTCAAAAGGTAAACAATAAATAAGTAAACTTTTAAAAGTAAAGTTTTTTAAAAAGACTTGTTAATCTGGTCCATTGCAAATTGTCTTCTCACAGTAAATTACTCTTCCTTAGCCCAACCCCATTTGCTGAATCTCTTCTATTAAATTTCCCTTAAGAACCCAGAGTTTATATTTTCAGAGAGATGTAATTTACACAAAAGAAAAATCACAGCTATTAACTTTAAAAATAGTAATTTTTATTTCTTTAACAGGAAAACCATTTTAATGCACTTTTTAAATATATTTTATTGATTTTTTACAGAGAGGAAGGGAGAGGGATAGAGAGTTAGAAACATCGATGAGAGAGACACATCGATCAGCTGCCTCCTGCACACCCCCTACTGGGGATATGCCCGCAACCAAGGTACATGCCCTTGACCAGAATCAAACCTGGGACCTTTGAATCCGCAGGCCAACGCTCCATCCACTGAGTCAAACCGGTCAGGGCTTAATGCACTTTTTAAGAGAAATAAATAGCATTTGTTTTTGAGTGAGTGTTACATTGGGAGAGTAGAGAAAAAGTCCAGTGGAGCCAGTGTATTGTCTCCACCATTGGTTCTTTGTGGTTTTGGTGCCTGTACACACATGTGCACGGGGAGAAAAGTACATTTGCACTTTCATAGTCACACTCTTTCAGCATGCCTTTTGGTGTTTTGTCAGCAAGAGAAACCTGGCTCAGTGCAAGTGTTCCTGAATTCTGTAGAACTTACAGGAAACATAGGCCTCTAGTTGTAATGCGGTAGGTAACCTGTGGCAGCTTTACATCTGTTTCGACCCTAAATTCATGTACCCCAAACTTAAGGCAAATAACTCAAGAAGCATAAATTTATATGAAAACAAAGCAAATAGTTGCAATAATAAGTTCTATAAGATCCCTGACATCTCAGACTGTAAGGGTTCCCACAGCTCTAATCAAAACAGGCAATTAAAGGAAAACTGTCAAGATAAACATCCTGTATAATAAAAATGTTCTCACCTGTTACTAACTCTAAAAATCTCAGCACAGTTTTCACCAAGACAAAAAAAAAATGGCTGTTATTGTAGAAGCTGGTATTTCAGGTCTGGAGGTGTGAGTTCTAATTTTGTCTCTTTTACTTCTAGGGACCCCATGAAAGTCTGTGGGCAGTCTATGACTTAGGCAGATGCTGAGTCAGTATAAAGTGCTCCTTGCAGAACTGAAGGGGGTATTGTGAGAATATCTATAAGTCACTCTGAGCTATCCTGACAAAAGGTAGGAAGGATGAGATGTGATTATTTGTGCTATTCTCTTTTTAAACAAGCAATTTCATTTAGAAGTTGGAATTTGTTAATTTTGTTTAAAGCACTTTGAAAGCACTTAATTTTTGAAATCTTATTTTCATTTGTTTAAAAAACCAATAGTTCATTTTCTCTCTTAATCATTTGTTAATAAACCGATCATTTGAAGCTCAAGCTGTCAGTCTCTTAAGCACCATTCAACAGCTGTTAAATGGGATAATCACCTGTTTATCCTCATGCCACTAATTCAGATGCTAATTGCACTCTAGATTCTGCCTTATTCTCTCACTCAAGCCAACCAGGTGCGCAGCACTGTGAAAGGATGCTACTGCAAACAAGGGCCTATCTGTTCACTTCTAGAGACACAGATGAACCAAGCCCCCCCCCCCCCGGCCCCCCCCCCCCGACCACACACACACACACACACACACACACACACACACAAGAATGAATGGACATGTTGCTTATAACTGTGAAAAAATTGAAATGACCTAAATGTCAACTTATAATGAAATAAACCAAAATAAACAACCATGGACTGTAGTATTTAACAATCATTAAAAGATGCTTATAAATATGGTTAAATAACATGTAAAAAAAATTTATGTTGAGTGGGAAAACAAGTAAAACCCAAAACTACTGTATGGTTGCAAATATGGAGAAAAAATTTTGCATAAAAAAGGGCAGAGAATGCATGATGGTCTTGGAACTAAAATCAATCACTATTTAGAGAACTAAGAGCAAGGACAATCCTAGGGGCTGAAAATCCATAAGTTCCTGTTTTCACGGAGCTTGCATTCTGGAAGAAAAAGACAAAATTCAAGTAAAGAAATTAGTAAACAAGATGTATTCATAGAGCGATGTCCTAAGAAAACTTACGAAGAGTTATAAGACAGAAGGATCGGAGGGTCTGCTTTAACTTGTAAAGGAGAAGACCTCAGAAAACACATAGACAATAAGCCCCAGTGGAAGTCCCAAGACTCGAGTGGGCTTGGCACGATCCAGGAAGAGTTAGCAGGTCACAGCCAGTAAGCCAGGAAGAGTCGGGCAGAAGAGGAGTTTGGAGAGATGGGCAGGGGCGAGGTCATGCAGAAGGAAAGGTGCTGAGGTGGAAAAAGAGAGACGAGTTAGTAGTTACTTATTGCAGGGGCCCAGGTGGAAGTAATGGGCACATGGACTGAAATGGGTGACCATGGAGGTGGAAAGGAGCAGATGGATTCAGGCAATATTTTGAAGGTAGAGCTGGCATGAACTGCTGATGAACCAAATTGGGTGGGGGGCAGAGGTACTGAATACAGTAAAAAAAAGAATTTCATATGACTCCTAGATTTTTGGCCTCAACAAGTGAATCAACTATAGGCCAAGAAAGAGCAGTGGTGTGGTGGAAAATTGAGAGCTGCATTTTGGTCATTTTAGGTTGAAATGTGTATTAGATATCGCAATGAAGATGTCAAGAAAGTAGTCAAGTAGCTGTCACGGAAGAGTGAGTCACAGGTATTCATTTGGGATTATTTGAGTGTTGTTCTCAAGACTAAAATCTAGAGATTGGGCTCAAGAGGAGGAGCCAGAAAAAAAGATGGCCAGTGAGTGAGAAGGAACATGGTGTGCCAAAACCAAAGGGAAAAAAGAATTATTTTAAGAAAAAGGGAATTATCAACTGTTTCCAAAGTTACTGAAAGTTTGAGACTTAGTAAAGTGAAGTTTCCCTGTTTGGGCAGCAAGGTGACCCTTACAAGATCAAGTTCAGTGGAGAGGTAAGAATGGGAAGGATGGAGGTGAGGTAGTGGGTTACAGTGGGACCATGGACAACACTATTGAGTCCCTGGAAGTAGAGCAGAGAAATGGGCAGGGCTGGAGTTGTGCTGATGGATCAAGGGAAGGCAGTTTTGGGACTGATTTTCAATATTAGATATCTTCAGGTTGTAAAGTCCATTCCAGTCATTACATGGCTATTTCAACACAGTAATTTTATAACTAATTTGGATTAAACAACATTATGGGTGTATATATTATTAATTAAACTAGAGGCCCAGTGCACGGATTTGTGCACCTGTTGGGGGTCCCTCAGCCTGGACTGCGCCCTCTTGCAATCCGGGAACCCTCGGGAGAGGTAGCAGTGCATGAAGCGGCAGGCGATTGGGGAGGAGCCCGAGCCAGCCAGTCACCACCACTCCCACTCATCTCAGCCCTCTGTTGCACCTGCTGCTGCCACTTGCCGCTTTGTAGCGCTGCCACGGAGGTGGGAAAGGCTCTCGCTGCCGCAGCTGTACTCACCAGCTGTGAGCCCGGCTTCTGACTGAGCGGCGCTCCTGTTGTAGGAGTGCACTGACCACCAGGGGGCAGCTCCTGCATTGAGCGTCTGCCCCCTGATGGTCAGTGTGCATCATAGCAACTGGTCAACCAGTCATTCTGGTCATTCGGTTGTAACAGTAGCTTAGGCTTTTATATATATAGATTGAAAACACTGAAGTGATAAAAAATTTTGAATATTCTAATTTACCCTAAAATTTTTTTAAGTACATACATTATTTCTTAGTCCTCTGTGAGAGAGATATGGAAATAAATTTAAATAAATGATGGAGCCTAGAACTAGAAAAAAGTTAACAGAGAGAAAATCATGGAGTGTGTAATTTCCTCTAAGAATAAAGAAGTTGATAACAATAATATATTTAATTATAAAACCAAAATGGATTTAACATCTATTAAATTAATTTAATGTTCGTCTATGACCAGTTTAAAGAATTTTAAAGGAATGTTTAAAATAAATGATATGATTTTTCTAGCCATTGCAAACTAGTTTTTTCTTAAGATAAAATATTGATTGTATTTTTCAGGCAGGTAGCCATGTTTTATTTTCTTTCTAGACACTAATGGCTTATAAGTGAAATTAAATATTTCAAAAATGTCTTAATTATTAGAATGGTATAATATTTTTTAAATTCACCTTAAAATGAACACATCTGAGCTATATTCCTTTCTGAGAATTAGAGACCTATCTACACGATGTAATTATTTCAATCAAGTATCCCCTGCATGCCCACCTACCTATATTCATCCTTTGCCAAGGGCTGTGGAATCCTGACTGGCATAGGAATTAAGAGCAGGAAGAATGTATGCTTCTGTATGAGGCAGTTTGAAGTATTTCTAAAAGCACAAGATTTGTCAAAGACCATCTAGAACAAGCATGTCAAACTCATGGCCCGTAGCATGTCATTCCTGCTCATTCCACTTAGTTGTGTGATTTGGGCCAGCTACTCACCTTTCTGTGCCTTGGTTTAATTCTGACAACAGGGAAATTATAATACCTAACACTTCAAAGGCGCATAGGGATTAAATGAGATAATATACAAAAAGCTTCTTTCTAGCCAGTGCCGGGGAGATTGGAATATTCTCACTAAATGCTGGGACTCTTGCCTTATCCCTAAGGTAAATGCAGTCCAGGCTCTAATACCCGCTGTGCATTGAGGGGACAGTGCTTGGCACATAGACAGCATTCCATAAACATTTAGAAAGTGATGAGTTAATTAACTGGCTGATGAATTAATGCAACCAATGATTCTGCATAAAAGAACAGCAAAATCAGAACGCTTTATTTCTGCAAAGGTTTTACAGTTGTGTCTAGAGGACCACATATTGCACAAAGAGAAATGGAAGCTGAACAGGGCAAGGGTTATGAGCTGAGGGGGGAGTGGGGGATGTTTCTCACTTCATTTTCAACCTACTTGTTCTTCCATCCAACTTGTTTCCAACCAGTGATCTAGGCTTGTTTGTTGACTGCCCATTGCAGTCTCTAAAAAGAGCAGCCCTGTATACCATAGGATTCCTACCTTACCCCCCACCACCCTTGGATTGGGCAAGTTGAAAAGCTGGCTAAATCAGCCTTTGCCTCAAAATTTGGAACTGAAAGATGCAAACACAATTGGCAGATGATGATGGACACTGTGGCTGGAAAGTCAAGGTTGGGGCATTAGCAAGCCATGTTCACAACAAGTAAACGAAAGAAGCAGGTGGAAAGGAAATTGAGAGCAGATGTGTAAGGAAAAGCAAAGATGAGGGGCCATATAACTCCTAAGAGGCAGATGGAAGGAGAGCTGGACCAGGGTCAAAGTTGATCCAGATCCTGGTATTTGTTCCTGAGCTCTGGAGACCCTCAGCATTTACACCGGCTGAATGTCCTCTCCTTTAGACTGACATTAACCTGTGACGTTGCTGTTGGGTCAGCAGGGCAGTCTATACTGTGAATTGGAATGTTCTCTGCAACATCGTCTAGCCTGTAGGAAACCTTGCCACCAACCATCTGAGGTGTATTGTTATACAATGAGATGGGGGAGCAAAGCTAGAGTTGACCTTTCAGATACTGAGTCCCAACTCATTCATATTGTTTCATCATGAGTTAAAAAGTCTGAGCCCCGAGGTGCACAAGAAAGCACAGCTAGAATTATGGGCTTTCCTGACTTCTAAACTGCTCCTTACATGGCTATGTTTTTGCACATTCTTACTGGATTTCTGGGTGTCAGTCTATAATAGCCCAAACCTGGATCATAGTGGTCATGCCATCCTTTTCTCATGACTTGTTCTCTCAGTGTGTTGTATTCATTTCTCACATCCATTAAAGTCTTAAAAACATGCAAGTTATTTACTTTGAGAATTAATGCACCGTGTGCCAAAAACAAAATTCCTTCCTATGATACTGAGTCAAAGAAAAAGCTGATTGTCTTTATTACTGTCATTTAATATAAATGCAAATATCTCTAAAGAAAGAAAGCCCGGTACAAACTATATTAAGTTCTAAGTTTCCCTGGGAAAGTAATAGCAAAGTCACACTAGAGATTTGCACACCCCTAACAGCATTACTCACAACAGTGCAAAGGTGGGAGTAACCCAACTGTCTATCAACATAGGAATGGATAAACAAAATATGCTATATACATACAATGGAGCATCATTCAGCCTGGAAAAGGAAGGAAATTCTGACACATAAGGGCAAACACTGTATGATTCCACTGATGGGAGGTACTTAGAGCAGTCACATTCACAGAGACAGAAGGTAGAGTGGTGGTTGCCAGGGACTGAGCAGGGATGGGGGAGCCAGGAGTTAGTGTTTAATGGGGACAGAGTTTCCATCTGGGAAGATAAAAATGTTCTGGAGGTGGAAGGTGGTGATGATTGCACAGCAATGTGAATGTACTTAATGTCACTGAGCTGCACACTTAAAATGGTTAAAATAGTTAAGTTTTATGTATTTTACATTTTAACACAATATTTTAAACAACTGACTAGAGGTGGAAGCATTAGGGAGAATGCCCTGCAAAAACCCTTTCCTCCTGACTATATATGCTTTTATGATAAGAGATTTTGAAAATTTACTTTTGAAGAATGGAACTCTTTAAGAAGAGACCATTCAAGGAAGGTACAGGACCTGTTGTTTTCTTCTCTGAGCACAGAATACCAGCCAAGCAAAACCATGGTTGAGTTAGAATCCTAACAGGGCCAGCTCATTCTGTTCCTTAAACCCAATAGTCATCTTCCTCAAACTTTTTTCCACTTCAGTGCGGGTGCAGGGTGATCAGATCTCTGCCCCAGGCTGTGCTGATGTCTTTGGCAGGACTCAGGATGGAGCTTCCTCCTTCTCCATGGAGGGAATTGCCCAACTGGCAGGTGTAATGAAAGGAGTCTTGTTTGAGATATATAGAGTGAAATCTCTCTCACATGCACTAAATTTTCAGTAAGTAAGAGCTTTAATCAGAAGGAGTTTGAATGTTGAATGAAAGGTTGGAAGGTTTTACAGTATTTCTCAATGTGCAATTTAAAATTCCACTTAAAAGTCCTATTTGTTGTCATTGCCATTACTTAAAAATATTTTTATTTTACTCATTACGATTTCTAGAAAGATCTCTAAATATATAACACTTGCTGAAGATTGTGGCCTGGTGCATGAAATTAGTGCACAGGAGGGGGTTGTCCCTCAGCCCGGCCTGCACCCTCTCTAATATGGGACCCCTCAGGGGATGTCCAACTGCCGGTTTAGGCCCGATCCCTGTCGCAGTCAGACATCCCTCTCGCAATCCGGGACCACTGGCTCCTGCCAGCCTGATCCCCCTAACTGCTCACCCCCATCAGCCTGATCACCCTAACTCCTCTCCCCCATCAGCCTGATCCCCCTAACTGCTCTCCCCTGCCAGCCTGATTGCCCTAATTGCTTTCCCCTGCTGGCCTGATCACCCCTAACTGCCTCTGCCTTGGCCCTGCCACAATGGCTTTGTCCAGAAGGACGTCTGGTCTAATTAGTATATTACCCTTCCATTAGTATAGATAGAGGCCTGGTGCATGGGTGGGGACCAGCTGGTCTGCCCTGAAGGGGGTCCCAGATCAGGGTGGGGGGTCCCCTTGGGGGCGGTGCAAGCCTGGGAAAGGGGCTGCGGTGGTTTGCAGGCCAGCCATGCCCCCATCAGGGTGGGGGTCCTCACTTGGGGCGGTGCTGGCCTGGGCAAGGGGCTGGGGCAGTTTGCAGGCTGGCCACGCCCCCTTCGGGGTGAGGGTCCCTGCTGGGGGTGGGGTGGGCCTGGGCAAGGAGCTTATGGCCATTTGCCGGCTAGCCACGCCTCAATCACGGTGAGAGTCCCCACGGGGGGTGCATAGCCAACCTGGGTGAGGGCTGAGGACCATTTGCAGGCTGGCCATACCCCCATCGGGGTGGGGGGGTCCCTGCTGGGGGGCGTGGCCGGCCTGGGTGAGGAGCTGAGGGCCATTTGGGGGAGGTTTGCAGGCTGGCCAAGCCCCCAGCTTTGTCTGGAAGGACGTCTGGAAGGTCTCCAGAAGTTCTCCCAATCTAATTAGCATATTACTCTTTTATTAGTATAGATGCTTTTTAAGTAGCCCAAATGTGCCTAGATTTTACAGCCTTTTGGTGTTTTTCTTTCTTTAAGAATCAAATAAATATACTAAAGACACCATGTCATGGACTTGCACAAAGACTAGCACCCTCCTAAAGTTTAGGATCCTGGGAAGGATTCATGCTACCAATGCATGAGACTACAGGAAGGAACCCAATATTGGCTCTCAGACCTCCTGTTCCTACAAGTCATTGCCAACTTCCTGTCTCTAGATCCAGGCCTCTTCCTAGGTTGCTGGGGTCCCCACCTCTCTCAGGTTCCATTCTTATAGCTTCTCTCCATGGTGGCCCCAAGTCCTTATCCTTAGAGCTGTCAGGGGAAGACGCAGAATTCTTATTTTATTGTTGCATTTTCATTAGTTGAAAAATCCTCTCATGACTTAAAGCTTTGCTCCAGGGGCACCTTCCCAATGAGGGTTGCAATGGCCATGCTATTTAAGATTGCACTCCTGCCCTTCTTCCCCTGCTACCGTAGGCTGTGTTTCCTACCATAAGACTCTGAGACAGAGTGTGCCATGCAGGAGGTTCTTGGAGCATGTTCATGGAACACACACCTGTAAGGAAGTGGAAGGCAGGACTGGGCAGGGAGAGAAGTTGGCACACACATGGCTGCCACCAAGGTCTCAGCCAGCCTTTCAGGGAGCTTGGAAGCTGGGATTACTTTCAAAGTATCCCAAATAGAGGCCTTTGTATCCCCAGGACAGCCACACAGTTGTCATTAGCTTCACTCTGGGAGAAACATAACCCTGGGAGAGGCGGCTCTCAGAGGCTGAGGGCAATTCCGGGTGAAGGATGCACCTCTGAATTGTTAGCAGCTGATAATCCCAGCAGCTGGGGGCCATGTGTGCCTTGGCTCCGAAGAGGTTCTGGGCCAAGCACCCACCATGCCTACTCCACATTATCTTTTTACCGTGGCACCCATCACCTCCTACCATGCATAGAACAGCAATCTTCAGCCAGTGTACCACAAGAATTTTTAAAATGTGCAATACCTGACCATTTAGTCAGGGACGCTGACCTCTTTCCTTAGATTGTCAAATAAAAATATGACAACAGCCAACACAACAATAGCTGTCTGGTGTTAATGAATCCAAATTATACCTATTTTTTTTGTCAGATCAGCAAAAACATCTGGTATATTTTTTTGTGTGTACTGCAGAATTTTAGTAATCTATATATATAAAAGCCTGAGTGACTGACCAACCATCCAAGCGGTAGCTATGATGCACACTAACCACCAGGGGGCAGACGCTCAACACAGGAGCTGCTGAGTGACAGCAACTTTGCAGAGTACCCTCTCATACTCTGGGACCTCTCGGGGGATGTCAGATTGCCGATTTTGGACCAATCCCCATAGGCCAGGCCAAGGGACCCCACCTGCTGGAGGGACCCCGCTTACTCTGCAGACGCCCTTCAAGCCCCAGCACTAACCCAGGTGCGGCCAGCCGGGGAGGGACCGTGGGAGGTTGGCTCTAGGGTGTGTCCGGCCCATCTTGCCCAGTCCTGTGCTTTTCTCCCCGTGCACATGTGTACTCAGGCACCATAACCACAAAGAACCAATGGTGGAGACAATACACTGGCTCCACTGGGCTTTTTCTCCCAATGTAACACTCACCCAAAAAAGGTTAAGTACTTGACTCAGGGTGTGCCTCCCCACCTGCTACCACTGCAGGAAAAAGAATGGAAAGTCTCCTTTCCCTTCTCCTTTCAAGGTAGATTTGAAGGGTTTTTAATCTTCCTATTACATACCAGTGGTTTCTGTCCACTCCTACCATGACCTTGAACTGGTCACCTGGTCTCTTGGGGCCTCTCCCTCCTTTTTGGAAATGAAATGAAAGCCAACTCTCCTTCCTGTGCACTTATTCTAAGAACTTGTTGAGCACCTGCTGTTTGCCTGGCACTCTCCCTGCTGTAACTTTAAATACCCCGACTCTAACATTCTGTGAAGGAAGTACAGGACCTCATGTAGCGTTCCTCTAATACTTTGTCAATAGATAAATATATATCTTATTCTGAGGAAAAGCTTCAGGAAACAAGTTCTGGCAATTTCTAGGAGCACAGTCTAGAATTTATAGAAATGCCCTGTTAAAAAGTCTTTCTCTTTTTTAAAATTCCTCTTGCCACAATATTAGTCTGTATGTCTCTTTATAAACAATCATTTTTTATTAAACTCTGAGTTCCTCTTCAGGAAAAAAAAATTGTACCTTATCGGAGCTTATCTAAGTGTCTGGAATACAGAAGGCTTCTCAGTAAATGTTTGTGGAAATTAATTAAAGAGCCCATACACTTCTATCCTTAGTTAAACTTAAACTTAATTAAAACCATTCGACTACTCCCAATCACAGCACTGAACAGCAATATGCCAAGATAGATGATTAGAATCTTGCTTTGCCTCATAAAGATGAAAAAAATTCAAAATATCTACATCTGCTTACAATTATTCTATCAAATCTGTATCTACTTTGCTTTGCATGTTATTACTTTTAATAATGTGATGGGAGTTCAGTTTCATGTAAAGTATCATGTTTAGCCCTAGTAACAGTAATTATATAACTCACTGTACTAAAAAGGAAACTGAGGCGCAGAGAAGTTAAGTAGCTTATGCAAGGTCACAAGACTTGGTACATAACTGGTTCTTTCTCCTCGCAGTGACGGAACTCTCCTACACTGTCTCGAATAAACTGCATAATACCCATCTTCAAAAGGAATAGACACGAATGGAGGGGGTGGGGAAGAGAGAGAAAAAAATTACTTAGCGTGCTTTTAAAAGTTGAAGGAGGGAAAGAATTATTATGATACCCATGATGCAGTGCCTACAGGGGCCAAAAAGGTAATCAAAATAGCAGCGCTAAGAGAAGGAGTGGGGTGGGAGGCCAGGAGGGGGTTTCCTTTCCCATGCAATTATGGTTTTTCTGAAGTTAATAATGGTCCTCTTTCTTTTTCTTTGGTTTGTATATATTTACCACTAATTCAATCTCAAACTCTTGACCAACTAGCTAAAGTTCTCAGTGCTTTCAGACTATCAAGTATTATATCAACCTCATCATCTTGAACTCTTCTGGAGGCTTTGACAATGATCAAAACCAGCCATCCTCTGTGCCCAGTGTGCAGCTGTCTTCCCACAGTCTCTCACCACTGTCATGGAAGGTCCGTCTGCCTTCCCCATGCATTCATTTCCCCTTTCCCAGCGTTCTGTGTCTTCTTTCTGGTTTTGCTTCCTTGTTTTGCAGACACTAATCCTCCAGTAACTTCTTGAGTAGCACAAGAGGCAAATATTTTGGGCCTTAAGTGTCTAGAAAATGTCTTTATTATTCTCCTACACATTTAATTAACAGTCTGAGCATAGCCTGGCTGGTGTAGATCAATGGATTGAGTGTCGTCCCATGGAACAAGAGGTCCTGGGTTCAGTTCCTAGTCAGGGCATATGCCCTGGTTGTGGGGTCAATCCCCACCAGGGGTGTGCAGTATGCAGCTGATTGATGAGATTTTTATCTCTCCCTCTCCCTTCTCTTTATCTAAAAATCCATAAAAACATTTAAAACAGTAGTATTTCTTTAAAAAAGGAGTCTGAGCATAGAATTTTAAACTGAAATTTGTTTTCCTTCAGTGGTTCTCAACCTTCTGGCCCTTTAAATACAGTTCCTCATGTTGTGACCCAACCATAAAATTATTTTCGTTGCTACTTCATAACT
Organism: Myotis yumanensis; assembly: GCF_028538775.1. Taxonomy (NCBI): domain Eukaryota; kingdom Metazoa; phylum Chordata; class Mammalia; order Chiroptera; family Vespertilionidae; genus Myotis; species Myotis yumanensis. The sequence goes on along the minus strand of NW_027223753.1, from coordinate 89,939,906 downwards.
GTAATGTTGCTACTGTTATGAATCGTAATGTAAATATCTGATGTGCAGGATGGTCTTAGGCGACCCCTGTGAAAGGGTCATTCGACCACCAAAGGGATCTCGACCCACAGGTTGAGAACCGCTGCTTTAGATATTTAAAGGCTTGTTTCATAGTTCCCTATCTTCCAATAATACTGTTGAAAACCTTTCTAACTGTTGTTTCTGTTTATGTGATCATTTTTAAATACCCCTCTCTCTCTGTCTCTCTCTCTCTCTCTCTCTCTCTCTCTCTCTCTCATTCTTTCTAGTGGGTCAATGTTTTAGTTTTATTTAGTAAATGTGGGGAAAGTATTAGAAATGCATGGATTCACTCTGTCATCTTTTTTTTTTAAATATATTTTATTGATTTTTTACAGAGAGGAAGGGAGAGAGATAGAGAGTTAGAAATATCGATGAGAGAGAAACATCAATCAGCTGCCTCCTGCACATCTCCTACTGGGGATGTGCCCGAAACCCAGGTACATGCCCTTGGCCGGAATCGAACCTGGGACCTTTCAGTTCGCAGGCCGACGCTCTATCCACCGAGCCAAACCGGTTTCGGCACACTCTGTCATCTTAATCCCAAATTTCCAGTCATGTATTTGTAAGCGACCCTCCCCCCTAAACAGAGCAAATTAGAAGCTGCACATGTTGAGCATAACAAAGGCAACTGGAACAAGAGCAGAAGAGCTGGAGTCACTCACAACAAAGAGTGAAAAATAAAATGAGCTAGACGCCAAAATCTCACGACATAATGCTTTGGACTGGCTGACTTTGCCCTGCTCTTGCATGCTCCCTCTTCACAGAAGACAGGCAGCCCCTTGACCGGTTTCACAAGATTCCTCAGTGTTTACCCAACTGCCTGAAGGTCAGCTTCACTGCTGTGGGTGGGCAATCAAGTATGTTGGCAGCATTCTGCCTCATCTACACTGGGTCATCACTTTTGTGTTTATTATTTCATCCTTTGAACTGGACAATAATTCTGCAATCCTAACAGACATGCAATGGACCACTGAGTCAGACTAGATTACCTTGACCCCAGGGTCCAGGCATACTAAGTCCTAAGCTCCAATCACAGCCCTGCTAGAGAAGTGTTGGGCACCCAGGACTGTAGATATGGATAAGATGGTCCATGCTCCCTAACTGCAAGATGAAGCAGTCAATTCTTAATACTGACCAGAGATTCAGGCCCTCCACCAACATTTACTTTAGATACAAAAACCCTTTGATACAAAGAAGTACACTATGTGGTAAATGGACCCCCTCTGTCACTATCATCATCAGCTCCAAACACAATTGTTCATGGCCCACTCAGGGCTCTTCTCCAGTAGACAGAAAATCCGCTCAGGTAGGTTTAATAGAAATGCAAGTATCTCTGGAAGTACTTTCAGAATGAGTAAGAAGTGATGGAGAAGAAAGAGAACAGGGATGGAAAATTGTGGTTCTCCCAAGTCAGATGAAGAAAATGATGTTGCACTGAGCCAAGAATAAAGAGAATCCTGGGAGAGTGTGATGTTAAAAGCTAGAAGGGACCAAGTTAACCCAGCTAGGAAGAGAAGAATGCTGGAAGTCAAGCCACTGGAATTCCTGGCGGCTGGTTCAGGAAGACTGTGCTGAGTGAGGAGAAGGGAATGGAAAGAGCCAGTAAACAGCTAGGAATAGAAGAGCTAACTCAGGAAGCAGAAAGTAGCCACTGAGGAAAATCCCTCTCCTCTCCCCTCCCCCCAGATTCTAAAGGTACTTAATCCAAATCTTTTTTTAGGGCTGGCTGTAATTTGCACAGATTAGAAAAACATGTCTTTTCCACACCCCTCCAAGCAGCCCATCATTTTATTTTTATTTTTCCCCAACTTTTTAAAAAATTTAAACAACCATAAATGTTAGAAGGATAGCTCAGCATATACTCATACTAGCTACCAAGACTCAACAATTGTTAATATTCTGCCAAACCCGTAGGCTTTCTCAGATACATTTGAATGTAGGGTTCAGGCATCATGACCTTACAGCCCTAAATGCTTTCGTGTGCACCTCCTAAGAATGAAGGCATTCTTCTAAAAAAGACACAATGCAAGCATTGCATCTAAAAGAATTAACACTAATGTCCTACTGTCATCTAATACCCAGTCCATATTCAAATTCCCCCAGTTGTCCCTAAAATGTCTCTCAGTATAGCTAGGATGTTTTCTGTTTCAAATTATTTTTTTGTTGTTTTGAAGCAGGACCTGATCAAAGTAAACACATCATATTTGGTTATGTCTCTTCAGACTCTTTAACTTGTTAATCTAGAATAATCCCCTCACTTCTTGTTCATGATATTGACTTTTTTAAGAGTCCAGGGCAGTTCTGTGAAATTCCCCATAATCTGGTTTGGCTGATTACTTTGTCATACTGCTATTTAACTTGTCCCTAGTCTGACCCCTCTCTTTCCTGTTGATGAAGGCTTCGTTAGATTCAGATTAGACATTTTGGCAAGAACACTTCATAGGTGATGGATGTGCAATTCATGTTGCATCCTATCATGAGGTGGTCTCACTATGAGCGCTCAGTCAAGTTTGACCACTTGAGTAAAGTGGTGACCATCAGATCTCTCCATTGTAAAAGTACCTTTCTCCACACAATTAGTAGGTAATTCTGGGGTGATTTATTGGCATGTGTGAATATCTTGTATCCAACAACCTTCCATCTAAGGGTTTAACATCTTTTTTAAAAAATCGATTTTTATTGATTTCAAAGAGGGAGAGAGAGGGAGAGAGAGATAGGAACATCAATGATGAGGGAGAATAATTGATCAGCTGCCACCTGTACCCCCCATGCTTGGGATCGAGCCCAAAACCCAGGCATGTGCCCTGACTGGGAATTGAACTGTGACCTCCTGGTTCATAGGTCAGTGCTCAACCACTGAGCCACGCAGGCAGGGCGGTTTAGCATGTATTGATGATCCTTGCTGAAAACAAATTATTACATTAACAGCCCAGCCCATCAATTATAAAATGCCTGGAGTATGACTGGAAAGAGGAAAAAGGAGTGTGGAAGGAAGAAATAGAGAACAAGGTAAATAGAGACTAGAAAGCTGGAAAGGTAGCAAACCATTTCAAAAGCTTTGCCAAGGCCCTTCCCAATTTACATTCAACTGCTTCCAGAGTTATAAGCCCTTTAAGGGAGTGCTGGCCTGAAGCAATGAGCTAAGAGAGCCTTAAGCAAGATGCTGTCACTTTAGTAAGGAGTGGATGCGTTTCATATAGTCTAGGCATCTATTCTGTTCTGAACTTTATTCCCAACTTTAGCCAACGAAGAGCTAGCACATCTGGTATTTGCACCATGGATTTCCATACCACCAGGAATAGGTCGTGCCAGCTCAGGGCACCCTGGCCCTCTTCATACAGGGCTGGTTTACAGAACACATTCAACAATTGCCATTCATCTACTACTCCTAGTTTCTAACCCTGACTTCTTTTCAAACAGTACTTCCTGCTCTGTCCCAAAACAGGTTTCTTTGTTTCTTTGGAAGAAACAAGCAGTCACTGTGCTGACCTGTGGAATATATGCATTGTCTTCAGTAAACTGCTGACTTTCATATTTTAGGATATTAAGTCTGTCTCTATGAAGAGTTTTGGTGAATGCCTGCATTAAAGGCCATTTCATATCTACACATTAAATGACCTCTGCTTATCTCAAACACATGACTTTTTAAAAGACATCCAGTACTGAAAACTTTGTTCTAAATCTTCATTCTGATTCTAGTTATGACAAGCAAGAACTCTAACTCCAGAAATAGAAGTTAAAATTTACTTCAATAAACATAAGGAGCAAGCATAGACCCTCGCTTTGGCAATGAGTTTAAATCTAATAGGAGAGGTACATCAAATAGAAATGCTCCAGCCCACAGCTGTGGCAGGAAATGGGCAGAGGGCCGTGAGGGAGGTGGCGGTGCAGGTCACCTCTTCGACTTGAGGAATCAGAGAAGTGTCTCCCGGGGGACTCCCCAGGAATGGAAACTTATTCCCCACGGTGGGAGCCAGCTCCTGGGAAGTGAGCCAGTGCTGACTCACCAGGTAATTATGAAAGTCTGAATGTATGCTGCTCTAGACAAGTTACGGTTTCATGACTCCCCGGAGAGGACTATAATTATTTCAAGGGGAATTTTTTTTTAATTTTATAGTTTTAGAAAAGCGTATTTTAAAACTATGCAAATTTAAATTCACTTTAACTTTACTTTAATGCATGCATGATTTTTAAGTAGAGGAAAAGAAGGGAATTATATTATCAAGCAAACAGCAACAGCGCCCCAGGTTGGGAGTTTGGAATGCTGCTCCAGACAGCAGATGCTAGAGAAATGATGGAGAGACAAATTCCTCAGATGCTTTGTAATAAAGGACTGGAGTTTCTCTTGTCAGTGATTTTACTCCACCTCTGCCTTCGAGTCTCCTGGGTCCCTACCATCTTCTGTGCCATGCCTTGCATGCTGCCCATTACCAACAAGCTAAGCTAGCACAGCCTTACATTTTCTTCCTTCGGAAATGACTGCACATTTGCTGGAGACTTGACTTCACAGAGGCTCAAAAACCCAACTAAACAAAACATCCTCACTATTAGAAAGGAAGCCAGCAAGAAACTCGTCTGGTAAGAAATTTATGGCAATTACACAGTCTCATTATCCGTGTCTGCAGTGGAGCACTTTCCATGCTAGAAGCAAATTCTGACCTTAAAAATAAAAATTGGGGGAAGATGTCAGCTTAATGATTCTGATGCCTGTTAAAATTGCGTGACTTTTTTCTAACAGACATAACTAATACTATTGTGTCTGATAATGAAGGCAAGTTGCATCATTCTGTCTTTTAGGAAGTTTAGGTCTAGAGCAGTGGTTCTCAACGTATGGGTCACGACCCCTTTGGGGGTTGAACGACCCTTTCACAGGGGTTGCCTAAGGCCATCGGAAAAACACATATATAATTACATTTTGTTTTTGTGATTAATCACTATGCTTTAATTATGGTCAATTTGTAACAATGAAAATACATCCTGCATATCAGATATTTACATTACGATTCATAACAGTAGCAAAATTACAGTTATGAAGTAGCAAAGAAAATAATTTTATGGTTGGGGGTCACCACAACATGAGGAACTGTATTAAAGGGTCGCGGCATTAGGAAGGTTGAGAACCACTGGTCTAGAGAAACTTTCCTTCTGTTAGAGTTGGAAAACTCTATTTGAAGGTTCTGCTCTTGTCCCTTCAACCATCTTCTCTTGTACTCTTCCCTTTTATCACTAAACAAAAACAAACCTGCATCATTTCCTGTCTTACACGACATGTGACTAAAAGACAAGGAGATGTGGATGTTGGATCCTGGCTGCTGAAACAACTGCTTAAATAACAGCGCCCCTTTGTTCTGGTGAAGTTTAAGGTCCACGACACCAAGTACAACATTATAGGGGTTTCCTTCCCGCTCGCCCTGGTCATTCCCCTTCCTCTTTGCCTCTAAACACAACAGGAGCCACCTAAAGAACAGCTGCCTTAGTATCCCAGGCCACCACACACAGGAGCATGAAAAGAGCTGCTGCTTGTGAAAGACATGGTGAAAGTAAGTAAGAAGAGAAGAGCCCAAGCCAGGGGCCAGGAGAGCACCACCACGACGGTGATGTTGGCCAGTGTCTGCTGGTTTCCTGTTAGTTCTATCCCTAGCGCCATGCTTGTTGTTAGATGTGTGGGTACATGTCAGGTCAGGCAGGTCAGCCTCACAATATATTTTGAATACAGAGGTCAAATAGGTCACCATACAACCACAAGAATTATAAATATGAATGCAAATGATGGAAATGCTCAAAGTCTATTAGAGGAGAGAAATTACAAGTCATTTAAGGAAAGATTTCAAGAAACACCAAAACTCACTCACAATCCAAAACCTTTCTAAACTTGAGCTATTGAACAATTACTGCTTCATCTAAATCTTTGTTCCCTTATTTTTCTGCTGACTTGGAAGGTAAAAGCAAAAAAAAAAAAAAAAAAAGATGATCTGTGCCTTCATTTGTTGTACCTTTGGCATAAAGACACCCCTGAGTACCAGCTTCACTTGATCAGTAAGAACTTCCAGGAGGGGGCAATGCTGCCCGGTGAGTCAGAGCCAGGACACCAGTCAGGCTGCTGGGATTTAGTGCTGGTGCTGACCTAGGCTCGAGGATTAACCTCACTCTACTTTAGTTTCTTCTCTGTGAAACAGGATAAGGAAAACACCTATCTTGCCTGGCCGTGTGTCTCAGTGTTTGAGCTTCGACCCATGAACGAGGAGGTCATGGTTCAATTCCCAGGAAGGGGCGTGCAGGAGGTAACCGATTAATGATTCTCTCTCATCATTGATGTTTCTATCTCTCTCCTTCTCCCTTCCTCTCTGAAATCAATTTTAAAAATATTAAAAACAGACAAAGAAAAAGCGCCTATCTTACATGGATGTTGTGTGAATGAACTCAAATGATCCAGGTAAAGTGTTTGGCACTGTGCCTGAGAGAAAATCATAACTATGTTGTTATTATTGCTATTATGACCATCACCACATGTCTCCTGCTCAGTCCTAGTTAATCTCGGAGCAGTTAGGTCTTCCTCTGCTTCTCATGGATTGCTCTGTAGGAAAGGAATTTCCTCCTCTAGGAAGGTTTGGCTGTAAAACCAATACCAAAGAATAAATAATTGAATAACAATTTTAAGAAGAATGTAGATATTTATATCACAGAGCAAGACTGCCTTCTTCTAATCAATAGAAGTTTCCCCTCGCAGTTAGCTTTTTAAAGTAGCTCTCCAATAGTTTTAACCAAACAGAAGAATTCAAAATAAAGTTATCACATGGTTTGCCTTAGAATCCAAATTTAAGTCATTTGAAGCACAGGAAAAGGCATTTAATGGCTAGTTAGAAAGCAGGGAGCATTCTTATATTAGAAATAAGTCCACTGGTCCAATTCTTACTCAAATTTGTCTGTTGTATGTACTAGATTATTTTATTGGTTTGTTTGTTCAGGTGTTTTTTGCATGTTTTTTAAATTAAAATGTTTTAGATTACTGTTGCAGGCTTAACATGCTCTTTTTGTCACAGATGAACAAGTCTGCTTCAAAATCTGATTCTCTTTTTAAAAAAAAATATATTTATATTGATTTTTAGAGAGAGAGGAAAGGAGAGGGAGAGAGAGAAACATCGATGTGAGAGTGAAACATTGATTGCTGCCTCCTGCACACCCCTCCCCCACCACCTCTCCCCAAGGATCCAGCCTGAAATCCTGGCATGTGCCCTGACCAGGAATCAAACTGGCAACTCCTCAATGCACAGGATCACCCAGTCAAACAAGCCACACCAGCCAGGGCAACATCTGATTCTGTATCTATATACATTTCACCAAATGACTAGTTAACATTAAACAAAAAGATGAAGATAAAACAAATGCCAAGAAAATAAGCTCCCCTATTCAGTAGCAAAATCAACTACTACCAAGCTGATCATGGATCCTCATTTCCTCACCAATCAAGTCCTGTCTCAGGGATCCCTGTTAGTCCTTGATACTGACACATATGCTTCCCCCTGATCTACTCATCAACTTCAGAAATCAAGTTCTTCTTATGTATCCTGGCTTTCTTAATCAAGACAAAGTTAAGGACATGCTTTAACCAAAGGAGAATGCTTAAAAGGTAACAGTAAGATAGAGACTGAGAAATCAATATAATCAGTGGCTGAGAACTTACTCAACCAAAATCCAGTCCCTCTAAAACAGAGATGTAAGTGTCAATGCTACTAATAGAACTATTCTTAGAAAAAAGAAGCAGAAGGTTTAAATCCACTGCCCAAACCCTGGCTTTCAGACTTTCCCAGTTTCCAAGGTAAGAAATTTATTTACGTCTTGACCCAGTATACAACCACATAAACTGGAAAAGAAAAAAAAGGTTTCATGAGTCAACACTGCTCTCAACTATAGGCAATGCATAATGGTGTTTTCTAACTGTACTTGGTTTCTTTTCTTTTTTTCCAATGTTGATTGTGACTTAGTAAATAATTGCACTGTATTAATGGGTTGCAGCTCACAGTTTAGAAAAACATGCCCTAGAAAATCACCTCCTATACTACATTAGTCAAGCAAAATGTTCATGAGCAAGGACCAGCTTTCCAATTCCCATTTCAGTCACTGATTGAACTGCCAGTGTTAGAGAAAAAAAAATGATTCTGGCACTTATTAAAAATGGTAAGTAAGACTTTCTTCAAGGCTATTGCAATAGGGGGATTGCATTAGGTGAGAAAATGGAGCTCAACTCTGAATACAACAAGGATGGGTGGGAATTTATAGCCAAGAAGTAGGGTAAGGGGGTCAGTGGTTGAAAAATCACTAAAGGAACACCAAGGGTAGGGGATTCTTGCTAACCTGACCTAACAGGATTCTTGCTTCAGGCAGGCCAAGGCCATATACATCAAGGAGCGGGGATGAGGACCTGGCCAGCTATCAGTGGGGGGGAGCATTTTCACTAAAGTGACTCACCAGGATTGTTACCAAGACCAGGCTAAGCAGGCTGAGATCAAGGCTTCATTGAGAAGAGAGCTCAGAAGAGCCTGACTAAACTTTGGTCAAGGAGAGAGTCCTTGTCACCTGTTATGGTCAACTGGCAGGTGGAGACAATTTTATTATTACTATTGGAAGAAAAAACCTCAAAGCAGATTCTGAGGTTGTCTCCCAGAAGGCAGGATACCTAATGCTTCAGAGCATGGCCTATGGGACATCTAAATAAACCTCTGACCTCCAGAAACTTAACATAACAGGGAAGGAGTTAAAAGAGAAGACAAGCAAGTGAGAGGTTGTATTTATTTATTTACTTACTTACTTACTTACTTATTGTTAATCCTCACCTGAAGATATTTTTCCATTGATTTTTAGAAAGAGTGGAAGGGAAGGAGGGAGGAGAGAGGGAATGAGAGAGAGACATTGACACATCTATGTGAGAGAAATACATTGATCCGTTGCTTCCCACATGCACCTGGTCCTGGCCGGAGATCAAACATGCAACCCAGGTACATGCCCATGACTGGGAATCAAACCCTGGACTCTTCGGTGCTTGGGTTGAGGCTCTAACCACTGAGTAACATGGGCCTGGTCAATAAGTGGAAGATTTTAACAGTTTTTTGAAAGATGGAAAGCAGATCAAAACAGGTAAGGGTTTAGCAGTAAGCTGCAAGCTAGGGTACCTGCTGGGAGCGTGGGGGATAAAGGGGTAAAAGAATATGAGAAGTGGTCAGTCTTCTTCCAAAGCCCACACAGCTTTCAATCTTTAAGGCACCAGACACCCAGAAAGATAGGCAGAGCCTAGTCTAGAGCCTGAAACAGGGGGGAAGACTGAAAGTCTGAATATAGGCTGGTTGGGTCTCCATGTGCCCTTTCTTACCTCTTTTTGCTAGCAACTCCTCCAGCCCCATTGACACCATTGAACTCTCACTCCTACCCTAGTCAGGGCCTGGAGACTATGCTCTGGAGAAAATTAACCTGGGATCCTGCAGACTTGGCACATCAGACACAGTGGAAAGTAGGGGTCAGTGAAGATGAGGGATTGGTGTAAGTACACACAAAAGAGACTGACATGCAAGACTTCCTATGTCACTATACCACTGCAAACACTTTGCCACTAGGTAACAATATGGACATTTATTTTCTAAATAAAGTAGATGGCCCTAGAAAAAAGCCTTTAGAGACTGAAATATGGGGTCCCTAATAAAAATGTCCAGCTCACCACTCACCCTCCTTAGATGTCTACCAATTAAACGCTTAAATTTGAAACGATAGAGCTTCCAATCAGCTAAGAGTCTCCAGGCATTTTAAGTAAGCCTGGATTTGAGAGTAGCATAGACACACCAAAAACAGGAACCTAGAATAAAGACAGAAGAAAACATTTAAAATAAAAATTTTTAATTTTTTGGAAGCAACGAGGCTGCAGGTAAAAGTCAGTCCTGGGTTCGGACACTGCTGGATTCCAGCAGGTGCCCCCAGTGATTCAGAGCCCCTTCCCCTCTGTGTGCCCATGTTCCCCTTTCTCATTTATAAAATGAAGGGTCATCTCTGTCCTGTGCTAGTGCAGGGAGTCAGGGAGGCAGCAAGCATGAATGTGATGGTGTAGAGCTGTGCAGATGGTAGTGTTGAGGCAGATGGTGAGGAGGTGGTATGAAAAGCTGTGAAACCCGAGGGAGAAACCCACAGACTAGTTACTCCAAGCACAGGAAGAAGAGGTGTGGGAAGGTTGACACTGTGCCCGGGGGTGCTGGTTGTAGCCCAAAACTGCAGATGTGCCTGACTGGGAGTTGTTCAATGATCACTCGCTTACTGGGCCAGGTGTCTTGAGTAAAAATAAAGATGGTGGACAAGAAAAACAAAAACTTTTAATTTTTTAATAAAAAACTGATACTCTGCTTAGAAAAAGAGAGGTGTTGAATGTGTATAACCAGAACGAAATGCTTTTAAAATGAAACAATCAGCACTGGCCAGTGTGGATCAGTTGATTGGATGTTGTCCAGTGCACCAAAAGGTTGCTGGTTTGATTACTGGTCAGGGCACATGCCCAGGTTTCAGACTCAATCCCCAGTATGGAGTGTGCAGAAGGCAGCCGATCAAAAATGGTCTTTCTCTCTCTCTCTTTCTCTCTCGCTCTCTCAAAAAAAATCTATTTTAAAAAATGAAACAATCAGAAAACAAGAAATTTGATCATTAAAATGTTAGAAAATAAAGCCAGAGAAATCTCCCAGAAAGCAGAGAAACAGAGAGAGAAGAGCAATAAAAGAAGAGACATAGAAGAGAGAATACAGAAACAAACTCACGCCTTTCTGGTCAATTAATATTTGACAAAGGAAGCAAAAAAATACAATGGGGTAAAGACAGTCTATTCAATAAATGGTATTGGGGCCCTAGCCAATTTAGCTCAGTGGATAGAGTGTTGGCCTGCAGACCAAAGGATCCTGAGTTTGTTTCCAGTCAAGGGCATGTACCTTGGTTGCAGGTTCCTCCCCAGCCCAGGCCCTGGTCAGGGCTCATGCAGGAGGCAACCAATTGATGTGTTTCTCTCACATCGATGTTTCTCTCTGTCTTTCTCTCTCTCTTCCACTCTCCCTAAAAGTCAATGGGAAAATATCCTCAGGTGAAGATTGATTAAATAAATAAATAAATAAATAAATAAATAAATAAATAATAAAAGCATAATCGGATGTCCTTCCGGACAAACTGGGGCTACAGCTGCAGGATCGAGGCAGCCACCACGGCTATGATGGAGGGATCCAGGCAGCTGCTGTGGCCGTGAAGGCCTACTCTTGCACGAATTTTGTGCATCGGGCCTCAAGTAAATAAATAAATAAAAATAGTGTTGGGAAAATTGGACAGATGCATGCAAAAAAATAAATAAATAAAACTAGACTACCTTTTCACACCAAACTCAAGAATAGACTCAAAATGGATTAAAGACTTTCAAATGTTAGGTTAAAACTATAAAAATCCTAGAAGAAAACATAGGCAGTAAAATCTCAGACATTTCTTGTAGCAATATTTTTTCTGATATATGGCCTTAGGCAAGGGAAACAACAGAAAAAAATAAACAAATGGGACTACATCAAACTAAAAAATTTTGCACAGCAAAGGGAACCATCAACAAAATGAAAAGACAATCCACTGAATGGAACAACATATTCACCAATAATACATCTGATATAGAATTAATATCCAAAATTTATAAAGAACTTATACAGCTCAATACCAAAAAGCAACAAATAATCCAATTTAAAAATGGACAAAGGACATGAACAGACACTTCTTCAAATATGACTTGTAGATGGCAATAGACATATGAAAAGATGCTCAACATCACTAATCATCAAAGAAATGCATGTTAAAACCACAATGAGCTATCATCTCATACCTGTCAGAATGGCTACCATCAACAACAACTACTGGTAAGGATATGGAGAAAAGGGAACCCTAGTACACTGCTAGTGGGATTGCAGACTGGTGCAGTCACTATGGAAAAAATTATAGAGTTTCCTCAAAAAATTAAAAATGGAACTCCTTTATGACCCAGAGATTCCACTTCTGGGAATTCATCTAAAGAACCCTGAAATACTAATTGGAAAGAATAGGTCCCACCCCTATGTTTATTGCAGCACTATTTACAATAGTCAAGATTTGGAAGTAGCCCAAGTGTCCATCAGTAGATGAGTGGATAAAAAAACTGTGGTACTTTTACACAATGGAATGCTACTTGGCCATAAAAAAGAAAGAACTCTTATCCTTTAAAACAGCATGGATGAACCTGGAAAGCATTATGCTAAGTGAAATAAGCCAGTCAGAGAAAGACAAGTAGCATACTAACAAGCGAAATAGAGACAGACTCAAAGAGAGCAGGCTGATAGCTGTGGAGGGATTGAGCAAAAAGAGAAAAAACTGATGAATGCAGACAACAGTGTGGTGATTGCTAGGGGGAGGGTGGTGGGGAGAGGTGAAGAAGGATATGAGGTGATAAGTGGTTTTGAAGACTTGACTTGGGGTGGTGATCACACAATATAGTGTACAGATGATGTGTTGTGGAATTGTCCACCTGAAACCTGCATAATTTTGTTAACCAGTGTCATCCCAGTAAATTCAATAAAAAGGAAAAAGAAAATAAAGGCATATTTTTAAAGTAGGCGGTTAAATGCAATAAGAACAAAAATTTGTTCAGTAAGGAAAATGTAATCATAATTCATAATTCCCTACTTGGAATTTTTATATAGCAACAGTTATATTGTCTAATGATATAGGCATTATACTACCTAATGATATAAATGGTATATTATATGGGGATGGGGCAGAGGTAAATGGTATCAGACTGTAATACAAGAATTATTTGCAAAAGCGTGGACTGAATTTAGGAAAACAAAGATAGTGAGATACCAGGAGCTAATAATAGCAGGGAGTCACTGCCACCACCAGGCCTGAAAGCTCAAGGTAACGGAAGAATTTTGAGAACTTCAGAGAGCAGCTGTAAAGATGGGCTGGCTGTCTGCCAGAAGAGGAGGAGGGTCTCATCCAGGAGAATAAACACCCCATCTCCCTGGTCTCCCTTCCAATCCAATCTCCTGCCAATTTCTCCATTAACTAGACCCAACTTCACCCACGAAGGTCAGCCTCCCTGGGGAAGGTCCAGGGTAAGAAGAGTACCTCTAGAAGAGGCAGACAGATAGTGTCCAGCACAGAGAGCTAAAGCTTCATGACTGAAACAAAAAATAATGTCTAAAATCAACACATCAAAAATAGCACCAGTAGCCCAGTATTTAGAGCTGAACTAGCCAACATTTGAAAGTGGTTGCCTCTGGAAAGCAGGAAGAATTGGGAGAATATATGCACTGCTTTTCATAAAATTTAGAACTATTAAAGTGTTAAAATTCTTGTTTTTATTATTTGATTAAAAATAAAAATTAATAAAATATTGTAAAATGTTGGGAAAATTTTTTTAAATAGGCATAAGGGGGAAGCAAATGCACCAGCTTTGTCATTTGAACCTGGCTGTGGGATCACAGGTAACTCCTGTCATGTGCCTGGGCCTGAATTTTCTCAGCTGTAAAACAAAAACAATTCCTACCCCAGAGAGTGGTTAAAAGACTTGAATGAGATGATATATATGAAGCATCTGGCACAGAATCAGTCCTCAGCTAATGAGAAAGGGATACACAGAGATAAAAAGAGGGGGAGAGAGAATCTTAAAGTCATTAAAAGACAGTAAATATCTCTATAATTAAGTTCTCTTTTTCATAGCTTCTCTTGAAACCTCAGCTTCTAACCGAGTCTGGCTAATGGCAAATGCTCTGTGAACATTTATTGGATGAAAGAGTAAAAGTGTTCCAACACAACACTGCTAGCATGCTTTCTGCCTCTATCCCTGATGTGATGGAATAGGACCAATTCAAGGGCCTTGTAATCTGCTTCTCAAGTCTTTATCTTGACTGGACTTTGCAGTCAGCTTCACTCCCCTGATCTTTCTACCTACCTGTCTGAGGCCCCCACCTACCTCCCTGCAACTAGGCTCCACCATAATCCTATTTTATATGTGGAGCTTCTTGGACCCATACTCCATCCCTGAAGCCTCCCCCAGCCTAAATACCAAGTTCTCTGCACTCATCCCTTCAGAGCCTCTTCTGTGATTATTGTGTACCAACTAGGACTAGACCTGGAATGCAAGAAGGCCCATTAGGAAGGCCCTATTGATGATGCTCTTCCTACAACTTCACAGCAGGAAATGGAAGCCAGCAATGCTTTTCCCACTCAGCGATGGCAGGATTGAAGAACCACAGGTGACAAGGAGAAGAGCCTCGTGTGGCTCTGTCATAAGTTCAAGCAGTCCTGACTTCACCTGCTCACACTTCTAGAAGGGCTCCAAGGCGAGGTTCTGCTGCTCACCTCGTGCTCCTCCCTGACAGTATATGCTCCTCCTCCACGAGCAATGCTCTTGTTGGAGAAAACAAAGTCCTCTGAGATTGGTAGTTGTTTATATTTATTCACCATGTGGGACATGGTTTTTTATGGCTTTTTAGTGACCAGCCCCCATTCCTTGCTAAGGGAGTCATTATACATGACAGTGACTGCTCCTTGTTAATGGCCATCTCCCCTGTGCAGTCATGGGTCCAGGAGTATACTGGTACAGGTGACTAGGGCCTGCCTCTGGGAAAGATCTCTTTCCTTGATGAAAGTGGTGAAGGAGGAGGAGGCCTTTTTGCCAAGGGATTCCATGATGTGTGAGGCAATTAACCCTTGAGCTGGAAAGCCATCTTTGATTAGAAGATGTGATGTTGTTGACACATTGAAGATGATAGAGGGGCTAGATAGAAAGAGCCAGAGCCCCAGTGATATCACTAAGCCACAGAACCAACCCTGGGCCCATCCTGTTGGTATAAGCGGAGAGTCATTGAATTTTTCTGTTGCTTGCAACCAAACCAATCCTAAATGATATAGTAATTACTAGAAATATGAGAGTCTACTTTTGTCTGCCTCATATTGTATGATAGGGCTTGGATGCCCTTTATTCAAGACTCACCTCTAAACTGGTACTTGGAACATCCTTGCCATGACAATCATGGTGTCTGTGGGTGGAACCAAACAACTTTTATTCTCCCAAAAGAACTGAGGCAGTCATGCCTCACATTCACAGCCTAGAACTGAACATTTTGGTAAACCACAGGGGTGATGCAGCTTACCTTCCTCCCAGGACCAATAGACCTGGTGCCACACTGTAAATTCGGCAACTGTGAGTCACTTTGCTGTCTATGACATTTCTAAAGATGCTTTATCTAATGTCTGGGAAGAAAGGAACAGGCTTCCTACCTGCCACAATGCCACAGACACTGCAGGGCTGGAAACCCCCAATGAACCTCTTTTTGGGGGGAAGCAGAAACCACCCAGGTCCCACCTTTGGCCTGTGTTTATGAAGGAGATACTGCCTGCATTCCATTCTTTATGAGAATGCTGGTATCCTAGGAGGCTCTAGATTTGTAGAATGCTTTGGAATTATTGTCTTCGTAATGGATGGATAAAAGAACTCCTCTTGAGTGGGCTCTCTGTTTTTCAGAGGAAGAAAGAATGTGAAATAATACAGTCAACCATCTATGGATAAAGGAGGCAAGTTTACAAATGTTAGCAGCTCAGGAGTCACCCAGAGAGTGTGTTTAAAATGCAGATTCTCGGCCTCCACTCTAGAGTTTTGATTCAGGACGTCTGGGCCTGGGCCCAAGAATTTCCTTTAGAAATAAACCCCACATATCATTCAGCAGAAGGTCATCAGATCCTTTGAAAAATAGTTATAAGTACCTGAAATCCACAGATTATCCAGAAAGTTTCATTTTTGGCAGTGGTCTTAACCTCGTCCCCTTTCTCCTTTCATTGTGTTGTAATTCCACCCATTAACCCTCTCCTCCCAGCTCCTTCGTCCTCTCTGCCCCCCCTCATACTCCTGTACCACTTCCATCTCTAAGCTTCCTACCAGGATTACTAAAATGTACGGATGTGACCCCAGTGATGAGAATTGTTTTAACAAATCAGAATGCATGCCTCCAAAAGTCTCTATGAAGTATACACTCTCCCCTTAGATACGCTCAACAGACATCTACTGAGCATCTGCCAGGGGCTAGGAAACCAGTGGTGCCTCAATCCTTTCTATTCTCCCAGCCCCTCTTCTAGTTCTGCTGCTTTCACTTACCTTCACCATTTTAATGCCAGTCTTTGGGAGCACTCTACAACCCCTTACCATCCCTAATAAGTTATCCAACAGTCAAACCCAAGCTGGCATGGCTCAATGGTTGAGCACCTCATTATGAACCAGGAGGTCACTGTTTGATTCCCAGTCAGGGCACATGCCCAGGTTGCGGGCTCGATCCCCAGTGGGGGGCATTCAGGAGGCAGCCGATCGATGATTCTCTCTCATCACTGATGTTTCTATCTCCCTCTCCCTTCCTCTCTGACATCAATACAAATTTTTTAAAAAAATTTAAAGTGTCTATGCCAAGCATCTGCCCCACAGGCATCTCAAACTCAACACACCAAACTCAACTCACCTGTCACCAGCAGCTCCCCCTCATGTTCCTCTTTCTGATGCACCTGTTTCTCCTAGATCAAGACCTTGGTGTGATCTTTGATATTCTTCCTTGTCTCCATGTTCAATCCCTCACCAAATTTCACTCACATCTCCTTTTGTTTCTTTCTGTCTGTCCCTTTCATTTATATCACAGTTTGTTTTTGTCTTGACTTCAATCCTATTCAAGTCTCTTTGGTTGCCAGAAAGAAATGACCAGTCAATCTGAGGGGATTATTGAAAGGCCCAAGGGTATCACACTGACACAAAAATGGAAATGCAGCCGGGCCTCCTGGGAAATGAGGTTAGACCTGGGAAGGCCTTGGGGATAAGGCTACTGCTGCTCTAAAGAGCTGGGGGGAAAGAGCTGGTCTTTTGCCTGCATTTCTTTCTGTAGATTTGTCCCATTCTCCTATTTTTGTGTACCTAGATTGTGTATGTCCTACAATGATAGTCCCACCCCTTCATGTGCTTTCTCGTCTAAATACAGACTCTGTCATTCCGTTCAAGTTCTTGAGAGAGAGGTTTGATGGACCACTGGCTGGACCACTGACTGGACCCGCCTCCCCAGGAGCCCAGTTTAGGTGCTAGCATCTGGATTAGTCCAGGAAGAACTGTGGGTGTTAACATAGATCCTGAGGCGTGCTCCTTCCGCAGCATGTACTGATGAGGACCATTCCTTGACAAAGGGACTATTTGCAGGTACCCCACAAAGAAAGGGAAGTCTATTTGGGGTCCAATATGTGATCTCACTATAAAGTTAATATTCATATTTGTATGTGATTTATAATTTACCTCCAGGGCAGATTCCAGTAGAAGAGATGAAACATTTGAGTGACACAGCACATTGGAAGAAGCGCCCTGCTTTTCAAGGTGACCGCCTCAGAGAATGATGCCCATGTGGAAACATACATCCTAGCATGTTTCTTTAAAAAAAAAATATGATTCTTCTCCATTGTGGTCACACCTCATATGTGGGTGTATTTGGTTTTGCCATCACTCTGTTCTCTGCTCAACCTTGGTAGACTGGCTTATGACCACCTAAGTGGCTCAAAATCAGGTGGAAGGATTGGGAGATATAGAAACATCTAATGAATCACCTAGCACTAAACTTTCTGTTAAGATAATATGAATATTCTTATGAGAGAAGCCACTTTTCATCACTTGCAGCTAAAAACATACTAACTGACACAAACACAAGAAGCAATCTTAGTTCTTCTATAACCAGAAATCAGGCTGAGGCCACAGAATGTGTTTCAGATGTCCATGGGGAACATGAGATTAAGCAGAAACGGGAAGAACTCAGAGATGCTCACTATTATGTGTTGAGCCCCATAGTGTTGCATCAGGCACGATTCTAAACTCTGTATGTGCTTAATATCCCCTTAAACCTCTTGTCTCGTTCAGATACTTCTCACAGCAACTCTATTGAGCCTTTTAGTACAGGTATGGAAACTAAAGCGCTAAGTAATTGATTGGAATGGCAGGATGGAGTGGAATGGCAGGATTTGTTCCGAGGCAGGCAGGCTCTAGGGCCCACCTGCTTCATCACTACCCCATTGGGTCTCCGTTGTAACAGAAGACCCCCCCTCCCCCCAATGCCATCATTTGGGAGCTGATCTGGCCTGAAAATAATCTACAATCTTCTGTTTTGGTCTCACTTCCTGAGGGGGGAAAAGAAAGACTATGCATGAAATGCAAAGGGTGCCGCTTGCATGCCTTGAACCCATGTTTTTTTTGCTCCTTCTGCTCAGTCTCCAGGCCTCAGCCTGCCAGGCTCCCTGCCTCCCAACCCCACCTCCTCTGTGTATTCCAGCCTCCCTCCTTTCCTTCTCACTGTGGCAGACCTGGAACCCCCCTTCTTCTCTCAAGCCCACATTGCTCTTCCATGCTCCCTTCATATCAATGTACATCCCCCCACCCCCATCAGACAAACTTCAGAGGTCACAGAGGGAGGTTGAGAAGAAAAATCAAAGTAACAGAATAGTTAGAAAAAGTAATATGCAAAATTCCTTCTCCCTCTCAATAAACAGCCACTAAAATCATGGTTAACTATTCCTAATTCTTAAAATGTGTTCATTTCTATATATTTCATGCTTATTCACACTGAGAGACATTACAATTAAGATGATTTAGCACCGCTTCTTTTGTTAGAATAATAAACTCAGAAGCACAGTAGGAATGGATGTGGAGCGCTCCATTCTAGTACAGTCAAGGCAGCAGCAGGCGCTCTTCTTCTGCCTGGAAAAACATAGCTGTCGGACCTCGTCACAGGATGACAGGGCTTTGCTTTCACGACAATAAACACCGATTAGGTTTCCACGTGCACCAGGGACTGTGCTTAGGCTCCAGGGAAAGCAGCTGACGCAGCGCTCTGTGAGATGATGAGAGGTCTCCCTCGCAGAACTCCTCCTCACCCGGAAAGACTGCCCGGCTCATCAGGAACAATCACCTCTGCTGAGCGGAGGTCCTGGGAGGTGCCTGGCATGCAGTGGGCTCCGGCATCTGCTGCTTCACTTTTGTGAAGATCCTTCTCGCCCGTCGTCGTGGGTAAACCACTTCTCCACACCAGGCACAAGGATACCTCCTCCGCTCCCCAAGGCTCAGCGACTTCCCACTGTGTCTTGCAGGCACCTCCTTTGTTGGTTGTGTCATCATCATTCCTTTGCAACTTTAAAAGGAAGAGAATTCACTTTATTTATCCTTGGGATCTTCACCTTCTCCCCCACTCCGTCCTTCAAAAACCTTAATTAACACTGCAGCTGGTCGGGGAGGATATTGGAGCTGGATGAGTGGATGGGGGTGGACAGGTGGGAGAGTGCAGCATTGGTGAAAATGTTCATCCAGTCCAGGGCATCCCTTTCTCACAGACTTCCCATAGCCGTGTCTGCACCTCCCCACCCATTGCACCTGCAAAGGGACATAGAGTGGAAAGAGTTTCATCAATGAAGAAAGCACGCTCCTTTTCTGCTGTATAAAGCTTTTTAAAAACTGACTTCTTGCCTTTTGTGTAACCAGACAATTTTGCAAGAACCAACTATGGTTCTAAGAAAAGCTGTTGCTAAGCGAAGTGAAACCCTCCCATTCCTGCCTGCAGACTGCCAACAGCTTTTCCTGTGCCACTTCCAGAGAGGAAGCAGAACCCCAGCTGGGCACCAGGGGCACTGACCCGATGCTCCTCTTGCCCCACCTGGGAGAAAGGGGCATGAAGAAGACTTGGGCCAAGGGCTGAAAGGCAAGGCGAGGGGAGAGGGAGACAGAGAGAGCAGCCAGCAGTCTAGCCCTGCCCAGATGCCCTCCCCAGTCTTTTTACCCACAGATATCCAGCTCATCTTTCAGAAAGAATTCATATGCCACCTCCTCCAGGAAGTCTTCTGTGGTTCCTTCCAGCTAGAATTAACCACCTTTTCATCACCACCACCACGCGCGCCCCCCCCCCCCCCAGCATTATTGTTTATGGCCTTGTTCTACACTGTAATATTGTTATATTTGTTACCATGTTAGGCCTTCTCATTGGACAGCAAAGCATTGAGGTCAGTATCTTAATCGTTTTGCTCCTGTCATCCCATCCACACATCATCTTCCTCTTCTCTCTCTCTTTTTCTCTCTCTCTCCCCACCCTTCTCTGTCTCTCCATTTCTCTCTGTCTGTTTTTTGTCTCTCCATCTCCCTGTCTCTGTCTCTCACACACACAGCAGGGCTTGTCCCCAGAACTTTCTGAAAGAGCCTTGTAAGTAGTGCACTCCTAGAATCTTCTCCACTTCCACGAGGAAGTGGGACTAGTTCCCTCCCCTGCTTAAAGGGAGAAGTGACTTTCCAGTTCTGTCTGAAATGTACATACTGAGCTGAAGCCACACCAGTCCTGACCCCTTTTATGACACAGAAAAGTCTTCTTCCCCTTTGGCGTGGGGGGACAACAACTGCACATTCCAAGTCACCTTTAAAATAAAACACTTGCATGTTTTAAAAAGCGGAATACTGTAATTTATTATTATTATTCTTTTGGTAACTTGCTTTATGACCATATAATTTGCTCACAATAATGGTTCTGGACTTAGCATCATCATGTTGAAAACCAGAGAAGCCTTGGTGAGATATCATCCACCCCTATCAGTTTACAAGCCAGGAACCCAAGGCCCTGAGGTGGACCTGCCCATGGCCACGCAGCCTGTTGGTGGCCGGGTCAGGACTTGGGCCCAGGCTCCTGGCTCCACCAACTGCTCTGCTCTCTGGCTGGGAGTTCAGTGGGCAATGGTTTTTCATTTTAAAAGCAGAATGAACATTTCAAATGTGATGGTACCCTGAAGCCTCAAGATTCAACTAATGAAATAGGAAAAAGAGACCGAGTATGGAGGCACTACTTTCTCTCACACTCTCCTGAGCCGGGGATCCCGGAGACTCCTGACTGGCAGGAGTTGGGGGCCTGCTGCCTCAGTCCTCTGGCTGGGACGGCTGGGTCAGGGCGGTGGGAGCTCCCTTATCTCTGGACGCAGAAAGAGTTCGCGGTTGGCTGTCTCCAGTCCGGCTCTCGGGATGGCCCTGCTCCCTGCCTGGTCCGCACTGCGGCGTGGAGCAGCCGGGAAAAACAGGAAAGGCAAACTGGACAAAGGCACGGTGTGTGGTCGCTCTGTGGGCAGGGCGGTCAGTAGGGAAGATGTGGTGGGGAGAGGAGGGGCCAGAGCCCAAAGCCTGAGGGAGGAAACAGGAAGGGCCAGGGGGAACTAGACAGAAACACCACCTCACGCTGCCACCGTGAATCATGGCCACAGGGCTCAGGAGCTGCGCCCGGGGAGGAGGAATGACTAACTGGGAGTCACCGCTCCCTGCTTCCTTCTTCTCCTTGCAGGACTGCGCTGGCTCCTGCCTCATTTAGTCACCTGAGGACAACATAATGAGGCCTGTCCTTCAGCCCTGAGGTGGGGAAGGATGCGGGAATCATCCCAGAGGGCAGTGACTGGTGGCTTCAAGGCCCAGAGTTGGCCCCAAAGCCCCTCCTTGCATTTCAAAGCCTCCCATCACCTGCCTCTCACCCCGCGGAGGCCAGCTCTGCATGGAGGCAGACTGACACCTGCCCCTAATCACCCAACGCCCACCTGGCCCGGGTGCCCTCATACTCCCTCTCTACCACATCACTTCCTTCTGTAAATGCTCTCTGCTCAGACCAGCTCCTCAAATCCCATGGCTCAGCGCACCCCATACCCTGTGTACACAGCGGGGACACTGTCACGGGCCCACCACCCTTCTCTTTCCCCACTCAGTGCCAGGGCTTCATCGCAGGGCGCTGGGCTCCTTCCACCTGCACCAGGCTCCTCAGAACACACTGCCCTGCCATCTCTGGGGATAAATGATGGTCACCGACAAGATGGTGACAGAGCTATCATTACCTGCACACTCAAGATGCCCTTTTAATACCTGGCCATGAACTTGTTTTTGTTGTAAGGGGGTAAGGTGGGGGGGTGGGGGTTCATATTATTCTTTAATAAAAATTTTAAAGGAAAAAGATTTGAGGGAATGTCAGAGTGGGCGGGAGGGTATGTGGAAACAGGTATGGGGAGAGTTTTAACCAAGGCATAGTTCAGGGAAGGCCTGCTCAGAGGTCACACCTTTAAGGCTGTGGAGTGGCCCTGGACACAGGGCTCCAGCACGGGTCTCCCTATAGGACCTGAAGAGCAAGGAGTGGCTGGACTCAAAGGTGGGGCTGGTGGGCAATGATGGAGACAGTGTGTGACAGCCTTTCTCATTCAGACCCAGGCTTTCTCATTTCTACACAGCACCTGCCCCGCTGGCCACCGGGGCCTGTGGCAAACATCACATCAACACACAGAAAGGAAACCAGAAACAGCACGGTCCCCACTGAGCACCGGGACCCCACAGCTTGCAGAGGAAGTGGGTGCCGTGCGTTGTTGGCGCTAAATATTTGAGGGAGGCTGCCTCCAAGTGCTGGCCCTGCTACAGTACGGGCACAGCAGGCTGCCTGTCTCTGGGAATCGGGCCTTTCACTCTGACCCAATCAGGTCTATGTCATCTCTTCATTTTATTTTTTTATTTTTTATTTTATTTTATTTTTTTAATGCTCACCTGAGGATATTTTTCCATTGATTTTTAGAGAGTAGAAGAGAGAGAGAAAGATAGAAATGTCAATGTGAGAGAAACACATCAATTGGTTGCCTACTGCACAAGCCCCAACCAGAGCCCGGCCGGGGAGGAGCCTGCAACCAAGGTACGTGCTCTTGACAGGAATCAAACCCAGGACTCTTTGGTCTGCAGGTCAACGCTCTATCTACTGAGCCAAACCAGCTAGGGCTCATCTCTTTATTTTAAAGATGTGGGAACTCAGTCTCGGGGAGGCTGTCATGGCCGAGGTTGCACAGCAGCTGGCGGAGGCGAGACTGGAACCCCTTCCCTTTGCATTGCCCGCAGTGCCGCTGGAGACTGAGCAGGCAGCCTACTGTAAGTCAGCATCTGGAACTGTGCCAGGAAGTACAGGCCAAAGACTTCCTCCTCAGGTGAGCAAGCCCCTTACCAGCCCCCACCCGCCTCAGGCTAGGGAAACAGTGCAGAATCCTCTCCTGGTGCAGGCTCGCCCTATGACGTGTCTGGGGCTGAGATGCTTCTGTTGTGAGAACATCAGGACCAACGCAGGAACCTGCATTTTGTGATGCTGGAACACGCTGTGGAGCCAGTGCCTTCTTGGGGTGGGAGGAAGATACGGCAGGAGGCGGGCCCGCCCAGGAGGCAGGGTGGTTTCAGCTCACACAGGTCTGGGGAAGCACCAGGCTAGTTTCAGTTCTGGGTGCCTTCCGCCTCCAGGTGGGGAGAGGGCTTCTCTTCAGTCTCCCTTGGTCATGGTGCACGGGGTCTGGGCCAAAGCCAGCCGCCCGGATGCAGCACTGTCGCTGCAGAGTTTGAACAATAGAAGCCCTAATGTGCTCCAGGGCATGGAGCATTCTTGGTTTAGCCTTAATGGGGGGAACCACACATGATCCAGAGGTTGATGCCAGGTGGACAGGGTAAATCTGGACCATGTGACCCTAGCATAGTGGTTCTCAACCTGTGGGTCGAGACCCCTTTGGGGGTTGAACGACCCTTTCACAGGGGTCGCCTAAGACCATCCTGCATATCAGATATTTATATTATGATTCATAACAGTAGCAACATTACAGTTATGAAGTAGCAACGAAAATAATTTTATGGTTGGATCACAACATGAGGAACTGTATTTAAAGGGCCAGAAGGTTGAGAACCACTGCCCTAGAAGGAATTCATCTGCGTCTTACTCTAAGAGGGTTGGAGGGAAAGGAGGCAGATGAAGGTAGGTAAGGGTGGGGTATTTGCCTGGCCAGGTTTTAGGACGGTGACTAAGAGGATGATGAAGTGTGGGTCAAGGTTAGCAGGAGGTCTGTGCAGCCCTGGCTGGGTACAAGTGCTGCTGCTGTGAAGAACACACCCTCACACTCATCTTCACCTGTTGCCTTTAAAGTGAGTGGTTTCCATGGAAACCAAAAAAGCCCAGCCTGGGGGTTGGGAATCCTCTAGCCCCTCTTTCTTTTTCTGCATTCACCGCCCCCCTTCTCACTTTTCTGCTCCTCCCTCTTCCTCCTCCACATCCTGTCTCCCCCTACACCACTCCCTACCCCCCAACTCACCGATCCCTACTTCTCTTCCCTCCCTCTCTCTCTCACATCCCTGCTCATGGCGATTTGAAATAAGGACACAGGTTGGGACACTCTGCTGTGCTACCTCAGGGCCTCTCAACCTTGGCTGCCGTGGCACAAACCGCCAGTTGGCCCCAATATTGTGTGCCGCCTTTCTGCCAATGTTACCACCAGAATAAAGATCACACTTTATATCTAAGTGTGGTGCTAGGACTAAATTCTGGCCAAAGGGAAGTCAGCAAGTATGTTGTGTGCAAACTTTCCTCTCCACCTTCCTTATTAGTAGACATGTGGACGTGATGGCTGGAGCTCGTCAGCCAGTCGGTGCTGTGAGATTGCTCAACCACGGTTTCTCTGCTCAGTGCCACTAATCATCCTCTCAGAGGCTCACCTGGCACCAACCACGTTTTTGTAGGCCCAAAAGGATTTTAATTTTTTAAAGGAGGCTCATTGAGTACCATGCCATCTGGTGGCAGAGGTTATGGTGCCATGGCATTTCGCCCGCTTGGCTGGGCTGGGCCCACCGTGGCCAACATTCCTGGCTCCTCACGTTGCTCGCAGACACAATCCAACAGCATATTTCTTCACACTTCACATCACATGTCTCTTCCCTCCACCCACTCACCCCCAGGGCTTCCCTGTTCCTGCTGAAGAGCAGGACTCCGTGGGACCTGCTCACCTAAGCAAGTGCCCTGGCCAAGCCAGGTTCAATGGGCTACAGACTGAGACGGGCAGGTGGAGAGCCCCACTGGCTCACGCTCACTCATGGGTTGGCTCCATGTGCTGTGGTTCAGGCTACAGATGCTTCTGCTGCCATTTTGAGACCTGTCTTTCCCTCGAAGGAGATTCCAGGCAGTGCCACCTGCACTGTGGGGTCCTGACGCCTCCTGAAACCTACTTTTTAAAAAGCAAGGCAGTCTGCCGCGTACAGTGCTTCCTCTGGGTGTGTCTGGAGTCTTGGAAGTTTAACGGCCCTGCTCCCTTCTATAAGTGGACCTTGACAGCTTGTTTGAAGATTCTAACAGGGGGTCGTAGCTGCTCATCTACCCTTGACTAAAGGACAGTTCTCCTCTATGAGAGAAGGTTGTCTTCTTCTACCAAGCATGTAGCATCAGGAGAAACACACAGAGTGGTGCGGGAGAAAGGAGTGTCCTCACCAGCCAGATCTGCCAGATCAACCCTGGCAGTCGATGCTGTGACAAGTGTCAGAGCCAGAACACCATCACAACCCAGCCAACTTTGGCCAATGGAGCCATGGCCAGGCAGGAAAATTCTCATCCCTGTGTCCTCCCACACTTACTGTTCCCAGCCCCAGTAGGCCTAGAAACATCTCACAAGACTAAAATACGGGCTTCGTTTGTTAAAAGCTGCAGCCAGCTTAGTAACACAGCATTTTCTACCTCCTTCTCGGGCTCCCCTCTCTTACTCCCTCCCTCTTGCTTCCCCAGGGTTGCACTCTATGGGAAAGCATTGGTGCATTGGCTTTAGGAAGACACGTGGGAGATGGCAAGGAAGCGATGTGGAAGGAACCAGAGCCCTAGGAATTATGGAGCCACATACTCAGCCTGAATTACCTCTCAGCTTTTTATCTGAACGAGAAACAAATGTCTACCGTTTTTAAGCTACAACTATTTTTTATTTTCTGTTTCTTGTAAGTTTATTCTAATAAATGCAACTGCATGTGAGGACCATCTTTGGGTCTCAATTCTCTGGAGCAATCAGCAGCCTATCATTAAAACGCTTTTATCCCCTTTTATCCCCAGTTCACTGGCATTGCCCTTTTTTGAGCCACACGACATTCCTATGAGGCAGGTCAAACAGGTATAATTATCCCCTTCCATTCGCCTCCCCTTCCTACCCAGCGCCTTACTTAAAGGATAAGGAAGAACCATGTCTTAGAGGTCACATGATGTGCCTAAGGGCAAGAGCTGAAGAGAAGAATCCCTGGCCTTCTGGCTCCAGTCCACTGAACCCGCTGCGCCATCCCCACCCTCAGAGGTCACACGGTTTGGGAGTGGCCAAGTTTCCAGTTCTCCTTCCAGGCCCCTCCTCTCCTCCTCCCCTCCCCCAAGAGGTGACATGTGTCCAGACAGAAGCTCTAGGAAGCAGTGGTGATACTCCAGGCGCTGCTCTCCCTGCAGCCTGGGAGCCAGCAGACCTGGGGGCGGGGCTTCTCTGACCACTGAGGCCCCGGCCCACCCACAGGTGCATAAAAAAGAGAAGTGAACCTTTGGGATTTGAAGCCACTGAGATTTGAGGGGGGGTGTTTACCGCAGCGTACCCCAACCTGACTAATGTCTGCATTAAATGGGCAGACTTGCTTTTAAAGAGGACAAATCGAAACCAGTTTATTAAAATACCAAAGATCCTCTCTGATTCCCAGAGGCTGAGCTCCTCGGGAAGGGTGTGTCTGTGCTAGTCTGATGGTCACAGGAGGACTCAGAGCTTGGGGGGTAAAGCCAAGGTCGTGTTCCCCGTTCTGTGCTCCCAGGCCTGCACCTGGAGGGCGTCAAATGGAACTCTCCCCAACCCTAACTGACAGGGTAGGCACCCTGACCAACCAAGATAGGTTTAAAAGTGGTTTTTAACATGCGAGGAATGTATAGTTTTATACTTAGGAAGGGACAGGTGAGCCAACAAAGGCAATAAATACATCTCGGCGCTCTCCTCCATCTCCTTGAGGAAACCCCACTCTGCTGAATCCCACCAGTCCCGCGGCATCTGCCCTGGGTGGAGAGAGCTGCTCAAGGGGAGACGAATATATTCTTCCTTAAGTCCCTCAGCCTGTCTGCAAGCAGCGCAGCTCCTGAGAAAAGGACACTCCCATGCCCTTCGCAGTGACGATGGACCCATGGACCAGGTTCAGGGTAGGAAGAGACAGTTGGCTGAGGAGGGGAGGGGGCAAGGGGCTGGGTTATCCCAGCACAGCCTGCCCTTGCTTTGTGGGCATTGCCATTTTCAGGACTGTGTTTCCTGTCCAAACCCTTGGCCCAGGAGCATTAAGCTCTTCAAGAAGGACACAGAATCATTGCTCAAAACAGCAAGCTCTTTGCTTAAGAAAAGGGACTTCCAGATCTTTGGAGTTTGCAATCCTTATCCACTGCAGCTCCATTTGGAAATAACCCTTGCCTTGTGCTGAGCCCGGCTGGCCCCTGTGCACCACCTTCAAGTCACTGCCATGCCTCCTCCCATCTTCTCTATCTTCGCACCCTTCAGAGCCACTCCAAGGCCACCTACCCAATGCAACTCTGAGCCACTTAGCTCCCTCCTGGCAATAAAATATTAGTTTATTTCATGCCAGCATCCGAACACTAATTACATAATGCACAGTCCCCTGTGTGCCATTCCACTCTCCAGCTTCATTCAATGCAGCAACCAAGCTTCATTTTCTCTTCTTTTCGTCCTTACCTTCCCGACAAGGATTTTGCTGGGGCAAGACAGTCATTCAATACGTGCCCTGTTGGCTTCATTTCACGTGGAGGTTGAACCCACCACTGTTTTCTATTCTTAAGTTTTTTTAGAAAGGATTTTGAGAGTCAAAGCGCCAAGAACTGACTCTTTGCAGATATTTTATCTAGGTACTGCTCATTGCTGAGCACTAGTTCTCTAAAAATTATAACCTGTTTACTTTACTTTTATTTTTTGGCAGAGTTGGGGGGAGAGGGGCACATGTGTCTGGTGTGGTTTTTTTTACACTGAAAATGTTGTTTTGCAAGCTCATCTGAGTGTCCAAGGAAAATTAAAAGAATTTCCTAAGCCCAGAAGCATCAAAACTGACCAAAATTTAGAAAATTTCTGCAAGAAAATCCTACACACAGTTCTACTACTTGTATTCTGAGCCACTATCATCACCTATGATCTCTCAGCTGAGCTACTGTGAGAGGTTTTTCTCCTGCCCTGCAGGGCGACCCCCTGCTATCTACTTGGGACAGCTGGACACTCTGGCGTCTTCTCTCTAAAATATAAATCTAGTTGGGTAAAGTCCCTTCTTAAAATGTTTTCAGGCTGTCAAATTCCTTAGCATATCTTGTAAGTTCCTACTTTCTTCCTCCAACCCCACCTCTCCCCCTTCTCTCCCCAGTGACAAGACTCAAAGTACTTTGGCAAATGCCCTGGGCACTCTCGTCTGTAGTCTTGCAAAAAGCCCTCAGCTTGGAATGGCTTTCTCCTGTGCTTTTTTCTTACCTTGGCTAACTCTTACACTCGTCGTCTCAATTTAGAAATGAGCCGCCTATCCTTGAGCCTCCAAGACAGAGTTCTGAGCCCGCGCCTCCGCACAGGTTAGCACACTGGGCTAGGGCAGCCTCCTTCCTCAATGTCCCTCCTTAGACAGAAGGATGGACCCAGCAGAGGCACAACTCTCTCAGCCCCTTTCACCCAGGAATACACACCCAAGTCACTGTGCCTCCACTACCTGCATCCTTGTCCCTTTCTTCGTTGAGGAGGAGTGCAGGGCAGAGGGTAGCTGTTGGCTTACAAGTTAAGTGAATCTTCAGTAAGTTTAAAATGCATGTGGTGAGACCCCACAATATAAGAAATAGTAAGAAAGGGAAAACAATATCAACAAATATATTCAGTGGACTTATGTAGATGCAACAGGGCTTGGCCAAAAAAAAAAAAAAAAAAAAAAAAAAAGAAGAGTATTTTAAAAAGACATAGATGTAATTTAATCATGCCAGCAATTCTAGGCCCTGGAGGAAAATGCGACAAGTGAATCGGCCCCTTTTGGGGCAGGAGGGCAGCTGTCCTGCTCCATGGACCCCCGTGAGTGCAGGAGGCCACCAAGAACTCTTCTGCTCTTGGGGTGCCTGTTAGTCCCAGAGTCCCATACCCTGTTTGAAAACAATTGTGTCCCGACTTTATTTATTTATTTTCATTTTCATGTTCATCATTTGCTGACTTATGTTCTATGCCAGGCCAGACCAAGGAGTCCTTGTGCGTGAGGTACAGGGGATCCTGGAAGCCCATATGCATCCCAGTGGGGGAATAGCAAAGATGTGCCTTTTAAGGAAAAGGTAGATGAGGGTCCAGTGGGACCTGCTGTGTAGCACCTCCCACACCACATGGGAATTGCCTGCAATTGGTCCATCAGCCTCACTAAGCGGTGGGTGCATGAGGGCAGCAAGTGTGTCTCCATAGCTCCCTGTATCTCCAGATTCTAGCCCAGGGCCGGATATAGTAGATGCTCAGAGCAGCATCTACATATAGGAGGAAAAACTGTGAGGGATTGAATTAGTTGGTTAAATAGGAGAGGATGAGTAAATCAATGAAAGAGCAAAGTTAAGTGCAGGAAGCCACTGCTCGCCAATACTATCAGTTCACCAAGGAACGAGAAAGGCCTATGGATCTTGGGCATTAGCAGGGCTGACAATAAGCAGCAAGTGTTGAGATAGTGGTGGCTCAAGTCAATTCCCTAACCTGATAATCCTTTTAGTGTTTACCAAACTTTACCTTTGATATGCCTGTATGCATTGCTAAAGGGCAAATGTGTATTCAAGTTAATAAATAGGGGACCAGGCCAGGCTCCACCTGGCTCCCAATGCCTTCTAAATCCATATTTCTTGTATACTAGTAGCATTTTCATTTGTGCATCGGCCCCTTCTTCAGATCCTGAACCCCGCCTCGAAGGTCAAAGCAGTTAAGGAGAGAAGAAGGATTGAAACCCAAATCATAAACCAAAGGAAAGGCTTGAAAGTTTGATGGAGACCCTGTTAATATTGTGAAGGGTAAGAAACACTGCTGGGAGACTGGAAAGAAATAGGAACCTAAGGTGACAATGGAAATAAAAAGTGTTTAATTACATCGAATATCTTAAGGGCAAGAAAAAATTGGAAACAACTGCTGTGGACCTTCTCTAAATCCCTACTAAATGTTTACTGTTGGAAATAAGCACAAACATTCCTCTCCCAAACTCTCCCACCCCCGTAGCTACAAACCATTTGCTGGTCATCAAGGTGCCACGATAAGAAGCCTGCCTGGGTCTGCCATGTATTCTTCAAAACCTGAGGAATCAGAGCTATGTCAGGTGTTTCAGAGGGAATTTAATGCAGGGAATAGATTGCAAAATATCAGAAGGACTGAGAAAAACGGTAAAATTATCCACAGTTAGTGTTAGGAATCTGCTACCACTCTTAAGGCTGGAAATCAAAGCGAACACTAGGATTATCTAGAGCCCACGAGGTTTCCCCGAGGCTGTGGAGTACCTGCCCTCACTGCTGTGCTCAGAACCGCTGTCCCCATCCCCCTGCAGGAGGACAGGACCCCACCCACTGTGGATGCCCTGGAACTGGGAGCCGGGGAGGCACCTTTGGAGCCAGGACCCCACGATCTCTTCCTCAGGATGCTGAAGGCCCGTGGCTGCCACAGTTGTTGAAACCATACCTCCTGAGCAAGGACCAAAAAGCCAAACTTAGCCAGTGTTGCTGCCACTGCCACTTCCAGAGGCACTTCCAGGACAAGTCTGTTATGCTCCTGTCTCCTTCCAACCACCTGACAGTGCCGGCCATTGGCAAACACCAACAGGAACTGACATGGCAAGGGAATCTGGACAAGGCAGCCTGCAAACTTCCAGCTCCTTGCACCACGGCAAAGTGCACGAAAGGGTGGAGCAGAGAGAGGCGGACAGTATTGGGCAACCTGCTGTGTGGGGATGTCTGTGTTCTAAATAACAGGTGTGTGTGTGTGTGTGTGTGCGTGCCTGCACATACACATGTGTGCATGCATGTGTGTCTGCAGTTATAGGTAAAGGTAGGCACACATACACCCCCTATGACTGAGAGGAAGGAATTATTATTACATCAAAATAACCCCAGTTCAGTCTTGACACGCCCCAAAACAATTGCTTCAGTTAGTCATTAGGCTAAATAAGAGCAGCCTCACGTCTGGGGAGATGCGCTGCCTCAGCCTAGCGATCGCTGCTCATTAACCAGGTCCCGTGGGCACCTGCTCCTTCCAACAGCATGGGCCAGGGTTCGGTGTGCTCACGGTGAATGAGCAACTTGTCACTGCCAGTACCCAGGGGGGTTTTCATGTTAAAAAATAATCTAATGATGGTGTATTCAAGGGAATAAAATTCCCAATACTCTTTTGATCCTGAGAATGTTCAAGAGAAATTCCTCCTCCACAGATTTTAAATAACGGAATTTTTGAAATAATAGGAACTGTTCAGTAATATGAATAAGAAATATGCTATGATAACAAGAAATATTAAAAGATCCCTCCTAGAAATCCTTCCGGCAACAATGCTGAAGGTCTAAATGACCTCCTGAGAATATTTGACTTTCTTGGTTTGGTTTGGACTGGGGTGTTGGGAGGTGACTATCTGGTTTTCTTGTTTTCTTTTTTAATAATTGCACATTTCCAGAAAAGTTGCAAGACTGATACAAAGATCTGCCATACCCCTTCACCCAGAGTCCCCACTTTTACTCTCTCCCCTCCTCCGTCTTTCTCTCCCCTCCATCACTTCATTTCTGAGCTGTTTGAGACCAGGTTGTAAGCCTGATGTGCCATCACGCCTATGGGCTCCCGTAGGTGCTTCCCAAGCAGAAAGACACTCTCCTCTGCAACCGAAATACAACCACTGGCATCAGACCCAACACCGCCTTCCAAACCAGGAGCCCCATCAACTCCACCAGCAGCCCCAACAGTGTCTTCATTTCCTTTCTGGTTCAAACTCCAATTCAGGATCATGCCTTGTGCCTAGTGTCCTCCAATGTGAAAGTTACAGCCTTCCTTTGCCTCTTGTGTCCTTGAAAATCCTAAGAGCACCACCTTTCATTCTGCTCTTACCCTCAACTGGGTCAGCCCAGTCTTTCCTCCTGACCAGTCTTGAGCTCCAAGCCCTTGCCGGTAACTCAGGAATGATGTGGGGCTCTTCTTGGAGCACCACCTCCAGGGCACACTGGGCCTACATGGCCCACCTGTGGAATTGTTACTCTTGGTCACCTGACCAGGTGACCCGCCAGATTTCTCCACCATACAGTCGGTCACCACGTGCTGTTTGGAACTGATGAGAGCTCTGTTGGGAAGATACTCCCAGGCAATGCTTTGTCTTCTGATCACAAGACACGGTGCCATTTCTCCATGCTCAGCCTGCCTCTGGTGCAAAACCCTTGACCTCCTCTAGCCTCGTTTGGCGGACTGTGCGCTGTAACGCAGTGCTTGTCATTCTGTTGGAAGCGTGGGAAGCCCCGGATTGATGGAGGCCTGGAGGCCAGTCCTGGCTGCGCCTCTGTGAGCCTCGGTCCCCAGGTCCACAAAATGGGGCCGAAATGGGCACTAAATGAAATCTAAGGTTCCTTCCAGCTTTGATGTTGAACGATTTAACTTCTGATTCTCCTGCAGACCCCTGTGTCTGCTCTGTAATTGGCATTTTGAAACAGCCCTTCACCTTATTAATGGAGTGGGTAATTTGGGACGACAGGTGTCTGGAGTCCTCCAGTCCTGGGCAGAGGAAGGAAGGAGTTTAGCCTTCTGTGGTGAGTGGCCACATGACCTCGGACCTCCCAGTATTCACACACTATCCTCTCCCTGTCTTACTGAGCCAGGTCTTTGGGGAACAAGTCTTATATGGACGGTTCATGAGCACATTAAAACGATCATAATTTTCACTGCCAGAGAAGAGGCTTTCATTGAACTCCTCCCCTGTCTGCTGGGTAAATTACAACACAGAGACAGAAAGCAGATTAGCAGTTGTTTCTGGCTGGTGGGTAGAGATGGGGGAATAAAGAGACTGATAGTTAAAGAGGATAGTTGAAGGGTTTTCTTCTTGAAGTGATAAAAATATTCTAAAATTGATTGTAGTGATGGTCCCACAACTCAGTGAATATACTGACAATCATTGATCTATAAACTTCAAATGAGTGAATTGTGTAGTGTGTAAATTATCTCTATAAAGCACGCACACACACATCGACACGGAAGGACCATCACAGATCTCTAAATCTCTCTGTGCTGATGTAAGAGATGAGAAGAGAGGCATCCAGATGTGGGCCCAGGTGAGGTGGGTGAGGCTGGAGAGGAGCTGCGAGAAGGGGGAGTGCTGCAGCTGGGGAGGAGCTGGAGCAAAGGCCCAGGTTCTGGAGGAGGCCCTCAAGCAACAGAGATCAGAGCCCTGGGGGTGGATGTGACCCTATTGGTAGAGCTCGGGGTTTTAACCAGTAGATCAGCCACCAGGCGGTCTCTCCCCACAGTAAGGTATGTGGGGATTTCTGGCAAGGATGGGACCTGGGATCAGGCTCCCCAGCACTCAAGTCAGGGACATCACTGCCCACGTCCCCTCTGCTCTGCCAGCACTGGGAGTGACCTCTCTGTCTTCAGTTCAGGTGATCTTAAGGCTTCAGAGAAGGGAAAAGTAGATCCCCCTCCAAAAAGGCCAGGTAGATAGATGATAGATGATAGATACAGACAGGCCTTGGTTGATTCCAAGGATAGTATAGAAAGATTGTCACAAGAAGTACCAAAAAAATCATGGTTTAAATTTTAATTTGACAATTCTTAGCTGTGAGATGTTGGCAGGTAAATTATGTCTAAACCTCACTTTCCTCACCTGTAAAATGGGCATAAAAAAGATGTTTATTTCATGAGGTTGTTGTAAAGATTAAGTGAGATGAATGTGAACCACTTGGTTAAATGCCTGATACATAATAAGTATTCAACAAATGCTCATTCTCATCAGTCATCTTTATATTATTATTATTATTATTATTACTACTACTATTACTATTACTATTATAAACTCACTATGCACGTAAGAAAACTGAGAGCCTGGAAGCCAGGACTATAATCCAGGTCTGACATTCTGTCGGGTTCTGCCTGCAGGTTGTGGGCCCACTCCTCCCTGGGAAAGCTGAGTATTGAAACTGCAGCTAAGTTGGAATAAGCTCTTCCAACTCAACCATGATGCGGGTGTGGGAGTGCTGGAAACCAAATGGAGGGGGAACATCACAGGAAAACCCCTGGGTGGGATTTGAGGTCCCGTTTTATGGCACCCAACTTCTGTGAATGAGAGGCGCTTGCGCAGGGCTGCCGTGGCTCTGAGGCAGTGCTCCTGGGCTAGGACACTGGGTGCCTCCCGGCAAGTCCCTGATGACGACGTGGGAACCAGTGTCCATCACATCATCGTGAGTCCTGCCCTGCTGCAGAAAGGGAGGGAGTGTCATGGGGAAAAGATGCTTTGGTTTGGAATCAACAAGCAAAAGCACCCTAGGCACCACTTGTCTGGGGCCAGCAGGAACACACCGAAGGAGCTTCCTGGTGAGGTGGAGGCAGGGCCGGGGTCTCAGAAGCTTTTGATTTCAATGGGCCTTTCACAGGTAGAGGCACAGGTGAGGCCAGTGTCTGACTCTGAAGCCTTTTCTTAGAAGGCACCGCCCTGGGAATGAGTCCCTCCCTCTGAACTCATTTCCTCTTAGGGCTTTGTTCCAACTGGGGTTTCTTTTGAAATAGGAGAAGGCCCTGCACCCAGGGTGGGATTGGGGGCTAAAGCAGGACAGCCCCAGCCTCAAGCTGCTACTGCTGGCTGCCTAGGCAGCCTTTCCAGCCTCCAGGGAAAACCTCTGTGTTGCCTTATCACTAGAGGAGCCCAGGGATCCAGCAGAGAAGGAAGGGGTGGGGTGTGGGTGTGGGACAGGACAATAGCTCAGTTGTTGTTGCACAAGGCACACCCTCATCACCTGCGTCATTTCTCCTTCCAAGCCAGAAATCCACCCTCAGATGTGCACACAAAGCTGGCATTAAGAGGAGGCATGCACACACCTTGGAAAGCAAAATCGTGCACCCTGGCTTCAAAGGAACCAGCTTCTCCCTTCACAACAGTTCAGCTTTGAAGAGCTGTCTGGGATGTCTCTTGAAATGCCTGCATCTTATTGTTTCAAATGATTGGCTCTTCATCAGCAGCAACAAGACTATCATAGGATGGTTCCTAAATTGGTGGTTTATAAACACACTTATTCTTATGCTCAGAAGTCAAAGAAAAAACACCACAAACAGAAGACGGTTGCCTTTTTACACCAATCTGTATTTGGGGACTTATGCAGCTAACTGACATAGACCAGGTAGGAACAGGAACATCCCATAGTGAGGCCTAGGGCACCTGCTTCACCAAGTAAATCCAGACAATGACACTGGAAATTACTTAAGAAGGGTGTTCCTTGTTTTGCATCTTGAAGGCAGAGCTCTGATGGGGTGATGAGTCCCTGCCCTGGATGTCCATCTGCTCTGAGAAGTCACTTGTCAGGGAGGCGGTGGGGACACACAAGTCCTCAGAGCTAGAACCCAGATCTGCTATTTACTGCCTCTGTGAGCCAGTCTGGGCCTCAGTTTCTTATTCCCTAAAGTGAGCATTGCAATTGTCCCTACTGAGTGCACTTACTAAACAATAACTATTGAAAACAGTGCTTAGCAAACTGCAAGAGCTCACCATTAAAGGTACATAAATATGCAGTCCACCTACCTGAGTTTACATAGGGAAACTGAATTCAGAGACCTGAGGTTAATTAGCTCAGAGTCCAGTCCAGAACCCAGACCTCCTGGCTCATGGTGCAGTGAGTTTGGAATTTTAAAAACTATTAATATTATTATTATGCATCAATCAAAAGACTCCTAGGTGGCACTAACTTTTTAAAAAAAAGTAGAGCAGGAGTTGTGACCCTGGCCAGCTCAGGCTGCTCACAAACACATCCTTGTCCCAGCAGATTGGGAACCCCTGGAAATGGGGCTGTGTGGCCATAATGGAGACCCAGCCCTACATCCCCTGTCCTGGGGGTCCTTAGTGCTCTACTAGGGGAAAGCAGAGCATTACACACTGCTTTTTGCATTCTAGGACAGCCTAGAATATTGTAGGGTACAATATAGCTGGAAAAGATGGGAGATTTGCCCAATGATGGATGGGTAGGTAGACTGGGACTCAAACCCTGGTCTCCTGGCTCCAAAACCCAGTGCTCTTCCTCCTGGATCACACACCCTCGGCCTGTTTGCCATAGTTCCTCAGAAAGAAGGAAACATGGGTTGTTGGGGGAGGAAGGCAGCCAAAGGGAACAAAGGGAACTCTTCCACGATTAGAAAAGAAAAATGTCACTTGGGTTTTTATAGACTATTTTGAGAGGATCAAGCAATTTATATATCAGTAGCCCACAGCTCTAGCTAACTAGCACACAGGCTAAATGTGGTCTTGCCCACTACAGAAAAACACACACAGATTTCCTGGGACATAGAAAAATAAAAATGGAAAATGTTCATTCTCTTAAAAAGCAGTAAACCATTCTTGTTCATGAGAAGTCCTGATAGATGAGATGATTTACTCACCCACATAAGACGGGGGAAGAAACATCTAAGGGAATTTGGAATATTGAAAAATATTTTATGACTTAGAAAGTATTATGAAGAAAAATGTTCTACATTTCTCCTGGGTTTCATGGTAATAAAAGAACAAAGGTGGCACTCTGCTACCTGCTAGCTCAGAGGATGGTTTCCTCCCTCTCACCCTTCCTTCCTTCCTTCCTTCCTCCCTTCCTTCCTTCCTTCCTTCCTTCCTTCCTTCCTTCCACCCTTCCTGTCTGCCTTCCTTCCTTCCTTCCTCCCTTCCTTCCTTCCTCCCTTCCTTCCTTTCTTCCTGTCTTCCTTCCTTCCTTCCTTCTTCCCTTCCTTCCTGTGTGTATGCATTCAATAAGTACTGAGCACCTCCACTGTCCACTGGGGATTCAGTAGATAAGAAGACAGAAGAGACTTTTTCCTTCATGGATCATCATTCTCACATTCCAGTCATATTTTTGTTTAGTGCTCACTATGTAGAGATCACTGGGAAAATAAATTCAATTCATAAACCTACAATTGTCCACTCCAGAAGTATTCCCAGTTTCATAGGCATTTCTTATACTCATAAATTCCCATTTTCCTCTGGAAAAACCAAGGCACAACAAAGTCAAACAGAAATGAAGTGATATAATTCCTGTCAGAGAGCAAGTCAATGGCAGGAAAAAAATGACAGCTATAACCACAGACAAGGTAAAAAGAAGCCAAGTTCAATTCAGAAATTGAACTCAAACCATTATTTTAAAAAGGAAACACTAATGAGTCCAATCTATTCCATCCCACCTTAAGGCTGTATTTATCTATAGCAAAACTTTGTCTCATGGATTAGTCAAAGTTGCATTGAATCTCTGTAGGTAAAACTAACATTCTAACTGTGGGAAAGTATTTTAAAATACTACAACGAAGTATATTTGTTGGTCCTAGGAAAGAGCTGAACTCAACTGTAAGACCAGTCATGAAAATGGGGCTTTTCCTGTACCCCACATATTCTTGGATCATGAGAAATCTTGTTTCTCAAAATGCTAACAGGTCAATAGCCACAGCAATCTTGAGAAAAAAGAGCAAAGTTGGAGGTATCACACTACCTGATATAAACTATACTACGAGGCCATAGTAATCAAAATAGCATAGTACTGGCATAAAAACAGACATAGATCAATGGAACAGAATAGAGAACCTGGGAATAAACCCACACCTATATGGTCAATTAATATTTGACAAAGGAGGCAAGAACATACAATGAGGTAAAGACAATATATTCAATAAATGTTGGGGAAATTGGACAGATGTATGCAAAAAACATAATGAAACTAGACAACCTTCTTACACCATTTACAAGAATAAGCTCAAAATTTATTAAAAACTTAATGTAAGACTCAAAAAAACTCCTAGAAGAAAACATAGGCAGTAACATTTCTCTTAGCAATATTTTTCCTGATATCTCTTTGGGCAAGGGAAACAAAAAAATAAACAAATGGGACTATATCAAACTGAAAAGTTTTTGCACAGCAAAGGAAACCATCAACAAAATGAAAAGACAACCTACGGAATGGAAGATATTTGCCAATGATACATCTAAGTTGTCAATATCCAAAATTTAGAAAGAACTCATATAACTCAACTCCAATAAACCAAACAATCTAATTAAAAAATGGGCAGAGGACCATCAGTAGATGAATGGATTAGAAAACTGTGGTACATCTACACGATGGAATACTATGCTGCTGTAAGAAAGAAGGAACTCTTACAATTTGCAATGGCATGGATGAAGCTGGAGAGCATTATGCTAAGTGAAATAAGCCAGTCAATGAAGGAAAAATACCACATGATCTCATTCATGGATAATAGAGACCATTATAAACTTTTGAACAATAATAGATACAGAGGCAGAACTGCCTCAAACAGATTGTCAAACTGCAGTGGGAAGGCCGGGGAGGGTTGGGGGGCAGGAGGGAGGGGGGTAAGAGATCAACTGAAGGACTTGTATGCATGCATATGAGCATAACCAATGAACATAAGACACTGGGGGGTATTGTCAAGGGTG
This sequence comes from Myotis yumanensis, assembly GCF_028538775.1. Classification (NCBI taxonomy): domain Eukaryota; kingdom Metazoa; phylum Chordata; class Mammalia; order Chiroptera; family Vespertilionidae; genus Myotis; species Myotis yumanensis. The sequence continues at coordinate 89,901,289 of NW_027223753.1, read as the reverse complement.
GGGGGAAAAAAGGACACATATGTAATACCCTTTGTAATGCTTTAAGCAATAAAAAAATTTTAAAAATAAATAAATAAATAAATAAAAACATAGTCATTATAAAAAATAAAATAAAAAAAAATGGGCAGAGGAGCCCTGGCTGGTGTTGTTCAGTGCTTAGAGCATTAACCTGCACACTGAAGGGTCACAGGTTTCATTCCTGGTAAAGGGCATGTACCTGCCTTTCAGGTTTGATCCCTGGTTCCAGTCAGGCCACATATGGGAGGCAGCCAACCAATGTGTTTCTCTCACATCAGTCTCTCTCTCTCTTCTCCCTCCCTTACATGCTCTCTAAATATCAATGGGGAAAAAATATCCTTGGGTGAAGATTAAGAAAAAAATAAAATACAAATAAAAAATGGGCAGAGTACCTGAATAGACACTTCTCCAAAGAGGACATACAGATGGCCAATAGACATATGAAAAGATGCTCAACATCACTAAATTTCAGAGAAATGCAAATTAAAACCACAATTAAATTTGCATCTGTTAGAATGGCTATCATCAATAAATCCATAAACAACAAGTGCTGGTGAGGATGTGTAGAAAAGGGAATCCTTGTGCACTGTTGGTGGGAATGCAGATTGGTGCAGCCACTATTGAAAACAGTATGGAGAGTCCTTAAATGAATTAAACATGGAACTGCCTCATGACCAAGAGATTCCACTTCTGAGTAAATATCCAAAGAAACCCAAAACACTAATTCAAAAGAATATATGCACCCTTATGTTCATTGCAGCTTTATTTAATATAGCCAAGCTATGGAAGCAATCCAAATGCCCATCAATAGACAAGTGGGTAAAAAACTTCTGGTGCTTATTTACAATGGAATATTACTCTACCATAAAAAAATGAGTGAAATCTTATCACTTGCAACAGCATGGATGGACCTAGAGGGTATTATGCTAAGTTAAATAAGTTAGTCAGGAAAGTCAAATACCATATGTGGAATCTAAAGAACAAAATAAATGAACAAACACAATGGAAACAGACTCATAGACACAGAGAATAGACTGATGATTGTGAGAGGGGTGGGGATTGGAGAACTGGATTAAAAAGGTGAAGGGATTGAGAAGTACAGATTGATGGTTACAAAACAGTCATGCGGATGTAAAGTACTACAGTATAAGGAATCTATAGCTAATCTAATAATAGACAAACATGGTAATTGACTGTACCTTCGCTAGGCTTCCCATTGGCTAATCAGGGCAATATGCAAATTAACTGCCAACAAAGATGGCGGTTAATTTGCATACCTAGGCGCAATGCTGGAGGCGAAAGGAGAAGGACAGAAGAAGCCGCCTGCCGCTGATGGTGATCCAAAACTCAGGTGGCAGGCAAGAGCCAGGTGGCAGGACAAAGGCGGCCCCCAGGGCCACCTTTTCCCTGCCCCCCAGCTCGTGATCAGAGAACCGGGGCCGCCATTGCCCGGCCGGTGATCAGAGAAGCCGAGCGGGGCAGGAAAGAGGCAGACGCCAGCAGCTGCCTCTTCCGTGCCCCCCCACCCCCCGGCCAGTGATCGGAAACCCAGGCAGCAGTCAAGAGCCAGGTGGCAGGGCAAAGGCAGAGAACAGGGGCCGCCTTTTCCCAGCGCGAACTATGCAACTGGGAGAGGGGCGCCAGGCCACTGGGAACAGGAACTATGCAGCCAGGAAAGGGGCGTCGGGCCACTGGGAGCAGGGCGGGAACTTCCTAGGGTTGGCATCAGGCAGCCAGGAGTGGGGCAGGAAAAAAAGGGCTCCTGGAAATTCGGGCCATGGCAACGTGGCAGAAGTTCCCGCCCCGTAGCTGCTTTCTCATTCACTTACTCACTCATTCATTCACTCATTCACTTACTCGCTCATTCATTCACTCATTCACTTACTCACTCATTATTCACTCACTCACTCAGCAAACCCTCTCAGGTCCCTGGCACCAGGCCAGGCACTGAAGTTGAAGTAGGATAAGACAGAGCTATGTCCTCAAGAATGTTAGTAATTCAGTAGGGCAAAGCAGGCACATGAACGAGGCAGTTGTACCCACAGATGCACTGAACTGGGTTCGGTGAGGGCTGTAACTAACACTGACTTTATTCTCTTGATAAAATGGGGCCTCGGGAGCCAGGCCGCCCCAAGCCTGTAGGCCTGTGCCTAGGCCATGAGTGGCTGGGGTCCTGGAACATGACAGAGGGTGCAGGTCAGGCTGAGGGGTCTGGCCCCACCCCTCACCCCCCGACCCCCGAGTGCACAAATTTTTGTGCACTGGGCTACTAGTATATATATAAAAGCCTAAGCAACCGTTATGCCCAGATGACAGGATGATCGGATGACTGGCCGATAGCTATGACACACACAGACCACCAGGGGGCAGATGCTCAATGCAGGAGCTGACCCCTGATGGTCAGTGTGCTCCCACAGCCAACTTTCCCCCACCAGCCAACCTCCCGCCGTCCCTCCCCCCGCCTTTTCCCCTCCCCAGTCAGGCAATCTGATTGGCCCAGATGGGGACTGGGTGAGAGGACCCCAATCAGCCCTGACCGCTAGCCAGGCCAAGGGACCCCAGCCATGCACAAATTTGTGTACCAGGCCTCTAGTAGAGTCAATAATATTGCCTTGGCTATGCATGGTGCCAGTTGGGTAATGAAAATATTAGGGGAATGCTTTGTAAAGCAAATGATTGTTTAACCACTATGCTGTACACCTGAAACTAATACAAAATAATATTGAACATAAAAGAAATGCTAACAGGTCAGAAGGCAATAATGTTCTTTGCTATGTATAGTACAATACCTTGAAGGCAAGCTGTCTAGGAAATAAAAAATTAAAAGAGATTCAGTTGGAAATTGCTCTTAAGGGGCTATTATTCTCAAGGTCAGTTGGCTCTAGAAGAGCATTATTCTTCTACCCTGGCCCCAGGTAGCCACCTGTACTTTTTAAAATTTTTATTATTATTTTTAATCCTTACCCTAGGATACACTGGAGAGGAAGAGGGAGAGAAAGAGAAACACTGATCAGTTGCCTCCTGTGCATACCCCAACTTGGGATCAAACCCACAATCTTTTTTTAGGTGTACTGGACAATGCTCAACCGAGTGAGCCGCCCGCCTGAGGCACCACCTGTACTTTTATGGTATTTCAGAGCAATTGAAGAGGCAACAATATCCCAAAGCTCTGCAACAACATAGACAACATGGTGGCAATCTTTTCCATTGCTTATAGAGTCCTTCAACTCTGTCACCTTCACATAATTCCTCCTACAGACTCCATGGATTATAAAAATTACCTGATCTAAGAAAGGCCGAGAGGTCCCCAGGCAAGCATTCCTTGGTCAATGCTAAGGCCCCCTTTTGGATGTTTGCCATGCATATTACTTTATTAAGGACTCAGAAAAGTGCTGTAGTGAAGAAATCTGTTTAATTCATCATTTTCTAGACTTATTTGACCATGGAAATTTTTTCCCCTCTAACATCCACTAACATCTCTTGGATTATTTGAGACATTGTCTGAGAACATTCTGATTAAGTCTAAGCTTTCCTCTCTCCTACTCTGTACACGGATCTCAATAAAATATACCTAAATCATAAAAGGTGCACAAAAAGTGTTAACTAAGTGAATGAAGAGATTGACAAATTAATGAGTGAATGACTCAGTGGATTTACTATAAGTTCTTACATACCCCAGTGGGACCCTTGGCAGCAATGAGCCAAATATTCAATGCCCACTCTCCCTCTCCCATGAGGAGAGACTGTTTGAAGGATCAGAAAAGGGCTCCTGGAAATTTGGCCCACAGTGCTGCAGTCACCTCTGTGCCCAGCCAGCCTATGAGCCCTGCTGCTGCTGCTTAGACTCCGGGCAGAGCAGAGGAAGCGTTGGAGTCTGGGATTTAATGTGGATAATGTGACGGGCCTGACAAGCTGGGACATCTGATTGGGACCCATTGCCTTTTAAAAAATGTGGATAGTTATGTAGTAGGTGGCAGCGAGTGGGGTGGGGGGAAAAGTATGCTCTGGGTCCACAATTCCTTGTCCTAAACCCCTGGGCTGCTGTGTTGAGGATTCAGAATTCTTCATATTTTTAGGAAGAAATGGCACGCAGTGCCGATACCTTATGTTGTGTAACACCACTCACATAGGACCTGAGCACTGCCCCATAAGCAAGCATTAATATTTCTAAAATAAAAAATGGAGATAGGTGAGCTAAATAAAACCTATAAGTAGTTTCAAGTCAGTTCAGCTGAGATTTTGCTGGCAAATGGCATTAGATGTTAAAAAAACACTGTGTGCATAGCTTTCTGGATTTTAGGATTGCAGATAAGAGAGTGGAAGTCTTTCATGTGCCTCTCACCAAAAGGACACTTGCTACAAAGAGAAAAGGGTGGACAGTAAGTCCGTGCAGCAAATGTAAGGACTTCTCTTTGTGGAAAAATCACATCCCCGGCGCATCACAGTGCTCTTTCTTATTTGTGAATAAAATATTCTTCAGTGTTTCATTTCTGATCAATGCACTTTGGACCTTGCTTTAACGTTGTTTGCTTTGAATTGGAATCCACTCTAAAGGGAACCTATCTGCCCTTGAAAGACATACAAGAACTTTAAGCTATTTTAACTATGAAGAGGAGGAGCCCTAGAAAGAGGGGGTTTCCCAGGGAAAGGGTTGAATAACAAAGTTTTAATGTGTTACCAGTAAATTTCTAAAAGTGATCCAAGTGTCTACTATTAGGCGAAGCAATCCAATCATTTTTAATGTGCCCGGTGACAGTGACACAATGACTCATTTCTCTTCTTATATGAGCTTCTATGAACTCAAATATCAGTCTCTGTGACTCCTGGCTTTTGGTCTCAGATTCTAACCTAGAAAGAATGGTTAAATGCAGACTATCTCCTGTCACAATCTTCAAGGGGCCTCCAATTTTCTTAAGTGCTAAAACAAAATCCTCACAACATAATCAGCTATTATTTGCCTCAATAAGTGTCTATGTTATGCAACATGAGGTACTTGGCCATGATGCTAGTCAAACAAGTGACAGGTGTTCCAACTTCATAATGGTTGTAACTGTCCAGCCTAGTGCACATTGGAATGGGACACTGGAGGGTTCTGCCTAGAGAACAGCTGAAGTGTACTCCTTAGTGCTCTGGCAAAGTTGAAACTCTGAGGCTGTACCTTCTCAGCCTCAGGCCATAGGTGCATTGACAAAGAGAAGTAAAGATTTCACAAAATCAAAGGGCAATAAAGGCTCTCAAATAATATTGAGCTTATGCCTTTACTTCAGGCAGGGCAGCACCTAACTGCTCAGACCCATCATATCCACCTCCATTTCCAAAGATCTCCCAACATAAGAACTCGCCAGTGCTGGTAATCCATTCCTGGGTCTAAAGTCCCTAAACGTCTGTTTGTGCCAGCCCAGCCCAAAGTTCCCAGATAATAGGCCGATTACATTATGTCACCGGAAACAGCCTCACCGGGCCCTGAGCCTTAATAACCTCACAAAGGGAATTTCCTAAATCTCATATCCAGCTGGGATTTAGGACAATGGGTTCCTTTCCATTAATCTTTAATTCCTGAAAATGCCAATAAAAGTCGTGTGTGTCTCTCTCTCTAGGTCTTCAAGGTACGAATCTGAGGTAGCCAAGTGGCTATAGGAGGTGATGCCAATGGTGAAGCCACCGGCATCCAGCTCCTAGGTGGCATTTGGCCCTAGAAGCTGGGAGGTGACAGCAAGCTCAACCCAAGGGCCAGGGGCAGAGAAATGGCATGCAGCCCCCTGGGCAGCCAGACCTCGCTCAGCACCCAAGGAAACAGGAAATCAAAGCTGACAACTCAGTGGCCAGAGGCCCTGTGGTTCCTGCCTGGCCCTCTGAGTAGGGAGATCCTCCTGCCCTCAGGGGACGGTGGCCGGATGGGAAGTGTGTGCAAAGGCCATGAAGAGTGTGCAGCAGATGAGGGTGGGGGGCAGAGCGTTCTGTAGGCAGCTCACGGAAAGCCCTAGAACAGTGCCTGCCACACAGTGAGTGCTTGCTGAACGTAAGTGCTCTCCTAGCCTCCTGACCCGCCCCCTCCATGCACCACATTCTTGACTTCCCTATGAGTGGGGTCCTCATAGTTCAAGCACTTCTCCTTAGAAATACTTGAGTAGAAACCCTGTAGTCAGAACTTTGTAGTGAAAGAAATAGTGTAAAGATCGGCAATTAAAAATAAAACATTAAGGGCTGGCCTGTGTGGCTCAGTTGGTTGGAGCGTCATCCCATGCACTGAGGGGTTGAAAATTCTATTCCCTAGTCCCGGCAGGTACGGGAGGCAGCCAGTTGATGTTTCACCCTCACATCAGTGTTTCTCTATCTCTTCTCTCTCTCTCTTCCTCTTTAACACAACCTCAGGTGAGAATAAATAAAGAAATATAAATAAATAAGCCCCCATTTATATAACATTCCCAAAATAACAAAATTATACAGCCAGAGAACAGGTTAGTGGTTACCAGGGGTTAGGGATGGAGGGAGGAATAGCAGGTGGTAGAGAGCAGTTCTGCATCTTAATTTTGGTGGTGGTTACAGGAATCTACCACCAGTTTAATGTGATAAAGCTGCACAGAAGTTTACACAGGCACAAATGCCTGTGTGTTAAGACCAGTGAAATCTGAATAAGCTCTGTGGATTGGACCACTGGCCATTTCCTGGTTTCACTATCTAGTTCTGCAAGATGTTACCGTTGGGTGAAACTTAATGAAGGGTTCAGGGGACCTCCTTGTGCATTGTTTTGCAACTTCCTATGAATCTATAACTTTTTTATTTTGTAATAAAAATTTTATGTGACTGAATCCACGTGAATGAATTATATGTGAAATTTGCTAAATGGTTAAGGTAAGCAGAAATACATGTATAGACAAACTCCTAATTATAAGCACTATTTTGTTCTGATATGAACTTTCCACATGTTCCTCACTAAGGGATTGGGAAAACGCTTATCCAGAACCATCACTTTGCAAAACACTCGCACAGTGTAGTTGCTATGAAGAGTACCTTCTAGAATTGTGCAGTATACAACCTGTGCAGTAATGCACAGCAACCCTGCCTTTTGCCAGCTCCAGCAAAGGGTATATCTCAGTTCGGATTCTTTATTTCCATCATTCTGGTTTCATGATCTATTTCTGTATTTTAAACTGCCCCACCTTCAAGCCAGTCTGGATTTTAAAAATCTCATTTGTGTATCAGTATTGATGTTTTGATTATAGAGAATTTTCAGTTTTGTACTTGCTCGATCTTCAGACATGCAAACAGCTCTTTTATTCATTTATTCAATAACTTGCAGTTACGTGCTTACTATGAGCTATAAAGATTGCTTTCCGTAGTGTAATTCCGACCATGGCAGACATAATGCACACAGGCATCCGTGCAGGCCGAGGTTTAGGGCACTTCATCCTCCTCCCCTGGCTACCCTGCAAAATGTTTCCTACCTAGAAATGGCTTCTCTCTGGAGCTCTGGGATAGATCTAATGGCCCAACCTGTTGGCAGAAAGGGAGGTCCTAGTGTGACAGGCTCCTTGAAACAAGACTCCCCAGGATGGAGAAGTGATTTTGTGTTTCTCTGTGGCTGCTATTGGGCCCATTCACAATCATGCTGTTCACAGCGGGGCTGGTCCGAGGACATGCCCCGTGCAGGCTCAGTGAGGGGAAACAGATGGAAACAGGTGAGTAATGGGCAGGGATGAGGAGGTGGTGGCAGGGGTGGTGCTGGGAAGAGGGCGGACAGATGAGGTGGTGCCTGAGCCGGTGACTCAGGGAGCTCCCCTTTGTCTGGAGGCAGAGCTTGCCCGGGCCATGCAAACCACACCCAGCACAGGTTCTTTCCTGATCTGCTCCTCCTGCCCCCAAATTTCCCTCACACACAGGTGTGAGGGCTGCACGAAGGCTGCTTCCCGAGCCCTGCATGGGATAAGGCCAACGGGTGATCCCAGGTTTGGCTCTCCCCGTGCTCCTGAAAGGAGGCTTAGCCTTGCGGGTCTGATAAAGGGTTAGAGATGAACTAAGAGGGGGTGGGGCGGGAGTGATCTTCAAGCCCCAGGATGCAAAAGTTTTCCTGGAGCAATTTGGGTCTCAACACGTACACTCACTCACACTCACACACTCTCAAACACGTGTGCACGCATGCTCACATACACACACACCTGGGATTACCAATCACCGATTCCCCCTTCACCAGCCCTACTTCCTAATCAGGTCTGGGGCAGGAAAGAGGCAGCATGGCAGGGGGGCTAAAATAGTTACCTTTTCTGATCCTTAGGGAAGAAAATGAAAGAGGAAGGGAATGTGCAGACTGCAAAGGAAGATTTTGCCTAAACTCCACTGACCTGGCCTTGCAAGCAAAGAAAATGCTGCATAATTTAAAAAGGAGGAGAAGAAAACCCCTTTCGTCCTTCACTGTCAGACAAGTTTGAATCCTGGCTGCATGACCTCCTAGCTGTGTGGCTGTGGCAAGTGTTTTTTATCTCTGGGTGCCTCGCTCTCCTCATTTGAAAAATGGAGATGTTGATACCAGTTTCATGGGATTTGGGAAGGCTTGAGGGTGACACTGGGAGAGAGCTCAGAAAATGCCTGGCGCAGAGGCAAGCACATTGGGACGGCCTTTCACCCCCCAGTGGGACGCCTCCTCACGCAGCTCCCACAGAGACTGTTTCCACTGTTCTTCCCCCTGCATTCTTCCAGGGCCCCTCTCAGTCACCTCCTTCCCCATCATCCCTTTCCCCTAAGAGGCCAAGAGCTGGCCTTCCTATGCCTGGGTTTCCTCACCGTCACCCATGTCCACAGCCTGCCTCCCAGACCGAGTCCCAATCTGCAGGCCATTAGTGACACGGGGCAATGCCTGGCCCTGAGCAGGAATCAGCAAGCAGAGGGGTTCCACTCAGGGCTCTGCCCCACTCCTCAGGGTCCCCCCCTTCCATTCTTCCGTCCTCCACCACAGGGTAGGCTGAGAACAAGAGTGGCCGTCAGCGAGCATCCACTCCTTCCCAGCACTGTGCTGGGAGCATTTCCCCTTGTGACCTACTACCCGGACTTGGGATCTGCTCTCTAGCCTCAGAGCCCCTCTGTCTTTCCCAAGTAAATGACCGAGGTTAACAATGGCCTCACTGTGGGAAAGGAAGAGTAGGAGATGGAGGAGCAGCATTGGGGCTGTCGACCCACCCGGTTTGCCCAAGACTTAGTGGTTTCCCAGGACATGCCACTTCCATGGCTGAGGCTAGAGGGTGCTGGGAAGACTGGGACAGCTGATCACCCCAACAGCTGCTCAATCGTGATGCCTGGGACTCCAGCAAATACTGGTTGCCGCTATAACAGTGGCTCAGAACTGCAGTGCCAATTTTAGGAAACTTCTTAACTTCTCTGGGCCTCAGTTTGCTCATCTTTAAAATAAAAATAGCCATGGCTACCTTTTCTGTCATTGAGCAGAAAAGGGATCAAGCGCATGGGCATCGCCAACAGCGTATGTCGCATGCAGTGAGCCCCCACAGGTGCCAACAGCCAGCCCTGGGAAGGCTCCTTGTCCACCTGCCAGCTGCTGGCCTGGCTGCTCACTTGCTGTCTCCAAGCCTCGACGCCCTGGCCTGTCAAGTCGGTTTTGAGGCGAGGTTAAACAATGAGATGCAGGCCCTCCGGAAACACAGGTCCCCTCCCCTCTGCGGTGTTCACCTCCCCCAGTCTTTGGGGAAGAAGAAAAGCGGAAGGCAGAGAGCTGGCTGAAAAGAGACTGTGCCGAACCTCCACTGGCCAGGCCTGGGGTAAAGAAAAGGCTGTGTTTTTTTTTTAAGGAAGAGATCGAAACCTAAGACTCAGAAGGGATGGAAAACCCCAGTCCCTCCCGTCCTTCAGCACCAGACGCCAGACGAGGAAGTCTCTCTGCCGAACAATGGTGAAAGGGACCTGGTGAGGGAGGGGCCGGCAGCGAAGAGAGGGTGTCAGCTGTGCCCCAGCGTCCGGTGCAGCCAGCACACCTGACCTGCTGGGCTGGGAGGCGGAGCAGAGCCAGGGCCCTGGGTGTGCAAAGGCCACGCGGCTCAGGCATCTCTGTTAAAGCATCTGGCCCCATTCCACTTCTTTTGACCTCTGAGCCCTGGCTGAGTTTGGGGCAAATTCCACACCCTCCAGGACCCCCAGCGTCCATGGCCCCCGTGCTGACCGCGTGTTTCTCTTCTCACTTCCAGGCCTTGGTTGTCTGGCATTGGTCTCCAAGGCATCTATGTGAAGGTCAGTGGCTCAGATGTCGCTATTTTTTGACATTTATTAGATGCCAATGGCATGCTGAGCCGTGGAGGAAGCAGAGGTAGACGGAGTGGGCGGGCACGGGCCGGCCTGAGATAAACACATGCGTGGCATTCCAGAGCTCTGAGGGAAGGAGCCCCGCAAAGCCGAGGCTGGCAGCTTTGTCCGGGTTGTCACCTTTCAGGGCCTTCTCAGAAGTTTCCACTCCAGCACTTAGCGATAGGAGAGAGCAGAGCCTAAGGACTTGGCTGCCGCTGCAACGCTCAGCCACCCGCACCACATGGCCAGCCACTCCCCACATGACATGCTTTGCTCCCATGGCCCTTTGGCTCCCTTCCCTCCAGGCGCTCAATAATAAAAGAACAGCTGGAGACAGGGAACAGTCACCCTAACCTGGAACTCTGCCCGTCCCTCCTCCGGGGAGAGGGGGTTGAGGAGTTGGTCTGACCCAGAAGGAAAAGCCATCACTTTGGAAGGGGTCAAGGGGGTGCAGCAGGAGGGGTCAGCAGAGCTAGGAGTGCAGGAGTTCAGGGAGGGATGGAATCCACGTTTTCCATTGCCTTTCATCTTCCAGCTGACCCTCACCTCCTGGCTGAGTGCGCTCAGCACCCTGGGTGCAGCATATAAACACCCGGGGCCAGGGCTGGGGCTGGGGCTGCGGTGGGCGGAGCAGGGTGTGTGGAGTAAGGGCTCTGAGAGGAGGCTGGGTTCCAGCCCCATTCTACCAGGACTTGGGACAATTATTTCACCTCTGGGCTTTAGTTTCTTCATCTGAAAAGCACAGGGCTGGGGTGTGATGGGTTCACAAAGATCCTTTGAGCTCTCCGATTTGGCAGTGTGTGCTCCTGAATGAGCAGTCGGCCCCCTTTCTGGGGGACAGAGGCGGAAGGTGAGGTTGTGATGGGAGGGCTGTCCGTGCGGTCTCCCGTGAGAATGCTCTTCACGTCTCTGTCACATGGCCTCGCCAGGTCTTCTCGGTTTGGTACTGGCGGTCCCCACCCTCCAGCACACATCCTCGCTCACCTTCCAGTGACTCATGGCCACCAGGATGCAGTGCCCACCGCCCCTCTCCCAGGTGCCTCGGCAGGGACCTGGCCGGGTCGTCAGCTGTTCCTAAGCCCGAGTTGCTCCTTGAGTTACAAAGTGGAGAGGACATGGAAACTGAAACAGGAGAAGCAGCTGCGCGGCCAGAGGGCTCCTGGGGCAGCTAGGGAAAGACAACCCGGCCAGAGTGACCACATTATTTATTGCTTCTCCTGGGAAGACATATATGGTTAGGAAAAGAACCTCTTCATCACAAGACACAGTCCTGCCTTTTCGTGGCTCATCAAGCACCACCAAACTTACTCAGAGACAGCTGCCGGCTCGGGAAGGGAAGTACCTAACGATCGCATGTGGGCATCACCGTTATTTCCCCCCAAGCGCCTCACAGGATGTGGGGTTCAGAGAAACTGCATTTCATTTCACAGGAGGGAGGGAGGCACCCCACTGAAGGGGAGGGTCTTACTCAGGGCCACCCGTCCAGCCACCCCAAGTGAGCCGGCTGAGCTGTGTCTCAGGGCCTGAGCCAGCCTGTCTCTGTCCCGGAAGTGATTCCAGTAGCCAGGCCTGGGATATTTTGAGAAACAAAGGGAATTAGAGCCCCCACGCCCCCAAAAGCCCAAAGCATTCCCTCCACTTCACAAACTACCACCCTGGGCTGCAGAGAGGAGAAAGGCAGGGGTGGGGAGGAGGCTGGGAGAGGGAGGAGGAGGAAGGCTGGCCAATTGGAAATGATGTCATGTGGCCACAGCTAAAAAAACACTGGCTGCTGCATGCTGGGTGCTGGGGCTGCAATGCCAGGCCAGTGCTGGCTGGGGAGTGGGTCTCACCGGTTGGATCAAGTGGCTGCTTTCCTGGAAACCGGGCTTCTGGTTGCTAGGGCTGATAAGGCAGGGAAATGCTTCCTCCCCACCCCCTGGTTCATGGGAAAACATTTTGACATTGAAGAAGAGCTGGGACATGTTAACCGCTGAGAAAAAGCAGAGCAGCCCCGGCTTAGTGGCTGCAGCTACCAGCCCTGCAGGGACTCGGATTACCAACTCCAGGGTACAGAGGCCAAGGAATCAGATGGTGTGTGCCCCTGAGACTGTGGGGGCAATTCCCAAAGGATACACCACCTAATGTGGCTCTGGGGCACCCTGTCTTCTCCCAGGGTCCCCCAAAATCCAGCTTCCACTCTAGATGGCTGAGCCCTTGCACCACACGTGTGCAGATGGCGCCCTGGGAAGGGAGTCCAGGCGCTGCACACTTGCTGATGTGGCACCTCAGGCCAGCTCAGAGAGGGGTTACCCAGGGCAGTGAGAAAGGACCTGCAGCAGGCGCAGGAGGCCCCTAGGAGGCCCTACCTGGGTCAGGGCTGTGCTGGCAAGTGTGGCCAAAAGGGCAGTGGCCTTGGAGCCCTTCTGTGCTGAGGGTCAGAACCACGGGGCAGCCTGCAAGGAGAAATGTTTGGGGTGATTCAGGAAATGAAATCCTTTGGCAGAGAGCCAGGGCCGGCCTAAGGTACACTGATTTCTGCCCTATAACAAATAGTGTTGTAACTGGTGCCTCCACGTCTCCGTTTTCGTCCACTCAGAGTTCAGCTCCCCTGAGATGTGTGAAGTGCAGGCCCTCTATTGGGAAATCCAAGTGCCCATCAAATATCCAAGACAGCTTTGGACCCACACACACAACTAACAATTTCAGTTTTTCTCTGATATCCGCTGTAGGTATCTGCGAGCTCTCAGCAGAGGACCAGGGAGTGCACTGAGCTCAGAACAGCAAGATCCAGATGTCCCTCTGGGGGGAGCCCCTACCTTCTCCACCCCCCAGTCCTGCCCTGTAAGTCATCCTGGGAGCCTGAGTGCCCATTCATTTCCTCGGGGTCTATCTCTGCTCTAACTGTGGAAGTGAGAGCTAATGGGCCCCCTACTGCTCTGTGGCTCTCTATTCACCACCGATACCCCCTAGAGAACTGATTGTGTTCCAGGGAGGCATGGAGTAATGGGGAAGAGGAGGAATAGAAGCAGATGAGAAAAGGAGTCTGAAACCAGCTACCCAGTGAGACCAGATAGGAAAGTGGGAGGTGGGATCAGGCGAAGAGGCCCACCATAGCCAGGAACCCATTGGCACAGGGTTAGGGAACAATGAAAAGTGCAAAGGCAGATAAATCTGATTTTTACAAAAAGATTTTAAAGAAAGTGAAAAAGGATTGAAAAGTTGAAGGGGAAAAAATTTAGCCAATTAGACACAAGGCCATATAATCACCTTCATGCATGCATACATACATACACACACAGAGAAATAGAGAGATGTAGATGTAGATGATATAAATACAGATATGAAAGTGAGAAAAGAAATAAAGAGCAAGAAGTAAACATTTAATTAGAGCAATAATTGTATTCCAGAAAGCTAGTAGGAATAAGCACTTTGCAAATTTAAATATTCCACATGGCAGATAACAGTTGTAAATACAGTCGTATTAATAGTGCTGAGCAGTAATTCTATTATGATTGAATCATCTTTCTTTTTGAAACCTTGGTTTAGCATTTTCTAACACAGTGCTTTAAAGGTCATATTTTGATACAAATCCCAGTTGGGCCATTATTGCTGGGTGACCCTGGACAAGTCCCCTGAGTACTCTGTGCCATCTGCAAAGGGAGTTACTAAGAGTCCCTATCCAGGAGGGGGCTGTGACATTTAAATGAACTCACTAATCCAAGTAAAGCTCTTAGAACATTTCCCAGTTAACAGTACAGACAGAAATGTTAGCTGTTATTATCATGTGAGATAATTATGTGTCTTCTTTAATTTGGAATTAACTTGAGGCTAAGAAGCCAGTTAGAGGAATGTTTCAATCATCCAACCAGGGGGTGACGGTGTCCAGAAGCAAGAAAGTGGCAGTGAGATTGGAGAGAAGGAACATTTGAGAAGTTGAATCAGTCCACTTTGGAAGTGATAAAACATGGGTATTGCTGAGAAAGGAAGAAGCAGTCAAGTGAGACCTAGAAGTTCCTAGACTTCTAGGAAGGAATATTAGCTGAGAGAAGGCAATAAGGGAGGTCCGAGAGTAGTGGGGCATAATAACTGAGGACTTAACTATGTGCCAGGCAGCAGTCTAAGCATGATTCATGTATCCAGTTTTTTAATCATCATAAATTATGAGATAGTTATTAGTTCCATTTTACAGTTGATAAAAGCAAGCCACACGTCTGTAATTTTTTCAAGGTTACATAGCTGATATGTGGGGGAGTTAGGATTTGAGCTCAGGCTGTCTGGCTCCAGGATCCACAACCTAACTCTCCCCCATATAGCCTTTCTAAAAGATAAGGCGTTCAGTTGCATTTGAGGACAACTAAGATACTATGAGGAGTAGTCAGGTGGATATAGCAGCCTGAAACTCAGATGAGAAGTGAGAGATAGCAACTAAGCTAATGATTTCAGACATGGGGGCATAGCGGTGAGACCACCGCCATGGACGTGGACAGGTAAGGGAGGGAGACTGTGCCACGTGAGGAGACAGAATCAGCTGCCAGCTACCCATGGGGACCTACGTGTTGGGTGCTTTTCATTGTGGACACAATCACATCTCAGTGACTTTATGTAGGATGTTTTTCAGCTGCCCTTTTTGGTGAAGCTGCCCTGTCATGGTGGGAGTCACACCTTGACTGCAGCAGCTCACTGTCCCTGAGCCCTGGAGGCTGAAACTGAGCGAACAGCAGGTGCCTGGCCAACCTGAGGCTCCCCACAGGACACTGAGCCGATAACAAGTGATGCCAAAGCAAGGACAGCAGGACTAGATTCCAACCCAGGCAATGCCATCGTGTCCTGTGGTGGCAGGAGGTGGCTGTGGCTGGTGGCTGGCAGCGGAGTCCCTGAACCTGAGGCAGGATCATGGCTGGGTTCTGGCTGCCCATCTTCCTTTGGTGGCCAGTCACGTTCTTAGCCTTGTTCTCTCATCTGTCTGTCTGCTCAGTCACCTCCTGACATATTCTCCTGAATTCCTTTCCTAGAGTCAGTTTCCCTCGTTAATCTGGCTTTCTGACAAGTCCACATCAACCTGCCATTCTGTCAATAACTCTATTTTCTTTGCACTCTTTTCTAACCTTTGTAATAGATTAAGAAAGGGATTATATATTTTCACCTAAAAGAAACAAGCACCTCTGACAGTTTATTGGGGGGAAAATACAGCCATAAAGAATGATTGCCCTTTATCATAACAAGTATCCGAATGTACAAATGTAGCAGGTATGAATTCTTCCACCACACCTGCAGTGTTATGAAAAATGTCTCATTCAAAATGTATAATTAAATTACAGCCTCCATGCAATGGACTGAATGTTTTTGCCACACCCAGAAAATGTATATGCTGAAACCCGTACCCCACAATGTGATGGTGTTTGGTGGTGGGGTCTCTGGGAGGTCATCAGGTCACGAGGGTGGATTAGTGCTCTCAGAAGAAGTGCTACCTGTCCCTGTCCCTCTCCCTTCCCACTCCACCCCCACAGGTGAGGACACAGCAAGAAGGTGGCTGTCTACAAGCAAGGACAAGGCTGTAAGCAGACACCAGATCTGCTGGTGCCTTCATCTGACTTCCAGCCTCCAGAACTATGAGAAATAAATGTCTGCTGTTTAAGTCGCTAATATATGGTATTCCTGTTTCAACAGCCCAAACTGACTGAGGCACAGCCCTTGCCAAGGTTGGTTAGAATGGCCAATGTTAAACGCTCATGGCCCTCCACCCTGCCACTCGCAGTAACTCACTTGCTTCTGAGAAATGGAGAACCTCTCCTTCCGTCCTAAACAGTCACTATTTCTTCTTTGCTGCTTAGTGCCAGTGCTAGGGGCTGATTCTCCCCATCTGCCATGCCCTGCCATCCTGAACTTTCCTCTTCTTTACCAGTGTTCCCAAGGCCACAAGGCCTGGTGGCCAACCTCACAGTCACATCTACCCCAGGTCCCCAGAAGTGCTGTCAAGGAGTGCCCTGGCCTAGTGAGCTATGAATCCCGTGGTCCTCTTCCCCGGGTGTATCCACAGCCCCCTGACCCTCAGTCCCCGGGCCTCCCTCACACAGCGCACACCTCTTGTGGGAATCCAGCTTCTTGCTCCTGCAGCATCCAGGATGTGAGAGAAGATTGTCTTCGGGTACCAAGACAGCAGAGAACACAAGAACTCCACAAAAGAATCCCTTTGTTTTTCCCTATGGAAAAGAGGAAATTACTTCTTCCTTTTGCTGTCTCCTAAGGAAGGGGATGAACAAATATAAAATTAAATATCTCAGTTCCAGAGCTGAGATGGCAACAGCCCTTAAAACACAACTTCCTATATAATAAAAAGTTAATATGCAAATTGACCCAACAGAGGAATGACCAGTGGCTATGATGCACACTGACCACCAGGGGGCAGGCGCTCAACACAGGAACTGCCCCTTGGTGGTCAGTGCACTCCCAGAAGCCGGGCTCATGGCTGGTAAGCACAGTGGCAGTGGCCCCAACAGCTCCCAGACTGCCAAGAGGGCACAGGTCCAGCTGAGGGACCCCCTGAGTGCACAAATTTCATGCACTGGGCCTCTAGTTTTAAATAAGAATCACTTATACCCTGGCTTTCATGGATCAGTGGTTAGAATGTCTGCCTGTGTACTGGAGGGTCAAGGTTTCGATCCACACCTCCAGTTGAGGCATATGTGGGAGGCAACCAATCAATTTTTCTCTCTCCTTTCTCTCTCTCTCTCTCTCTCTCTCTCTCTCTCTCTCTCTCCATCTCTCCCTCCCCCATCCCTTCCACTCTCTCTTTAAAAATCAATGGAAAAAATATCCTCATTCCTTGGGTGAAGATTAAAACAAGAATAATTACTTATGATATAAAATGTACATTGGCTGATATTATGGCTTGAAGCAAAAGAAATCAACTAATTGTAGCTTAAACAAACAAAATAAATAGGTATTTTTCTTAAGAAAAGGGTACCTTGTCAAAGCAGAAATGAGGCCAGGACTCTGAAAGGATTGCAACCAGGACTGGAAGGTTGCCAAAACCACATGGTATTTTTGTGTCCCTCACCTATGCTCTCCATTGCACACCTGCTGCACTTTTCTCTCTGCAGACCACTGAGCTGGCTCAGCTCCCCAGGATATTATGCAGAATGTGTTCCTAGCTCCCAAGTGTATGTGCTCCAGTCCCCACCTGGGGAAAGATTCACTCAATCAACCTTTGTCTTTTATTCTCTCTCTGTCTCTCTCTCTTTTCTCTCTCTTCTCCCCCACTCCCCAACCCCCACTCATCCCTACCAATCTCCAAACTCCTAGGGAAGGGACTCTGGTTCAGCTGTTCTCTCTCCCTGGTCCAATCACCTGTGGCCAGGAAGACCAGTTCTATTGCCCAGACATGGCTATCAAGAGCCCAATCTTAGAGTTGCAAAGGCTGGTGAGTGGAAGGAGGTGTAGAGAGGGAGGTGGATCGAAGGAGGGCATCTTCCTTGTTTGTATTCCCCTAGAACAGTGGTTCTCAACCTTCTGGCCCTTTAAATGCAGCTTCTCATGTTGTGACCCAACCATAAAATTATTTTCGTTGCTACTTCATAACTGTAATGTTGCTACTGTTATGAATCATAATGTAAATATCTGATATGCAGGATGGTCTTAGGCGACCCCTGTGAAAGGGTCGTTAGACCACCAAAGGGGTCGCAACCCACAGGTTGAGAACCGCTGCCCTAGAAGCTGCCCCAAGACAAGGATTACAGAGCAAGTAGGGAATTTGGAAGGTGAAAGCAGCACCAATCAGGGAATGGGGGAGTGATGCGGGGAGAGGAAAGACACCAATAAGGATGACTCATCAATGCCGCTACCACAGTGGATGGCTCTGGAAGGGAATTCTGGGAAACAAGGCAAACTGCACACCTTTAAGTTACTCCCCCTGAGGCGCAAGGAAGCTCAGGTTCAAGTCAACTACCGAGAGTCCTTGGCTGAAGGCTGTTCCTAAGTGGTGTTAATTCTAAGGAGCTCCCAACCTGCCTCAAGCATGAGAGCAGAGTGGGATTCTCTGGTCCCAGAAGAAGCCTCAGGCAGGGGTAGATAGTGATGCTGGGCATCGCTGGAGCATTGGGAAATAGCCGAGGTCCAAAGACTGGGCCCCAACAGCTTCTGCTAAAGCTGTTATTGAATGAGACAGAGACATCATGGGGACTAAATCCACCTCCCATCACATCCACTGTGCTTATTCCCAGCACCTTTGTCTCTATAACCCAGAATAATGAAAATGGAGCCTCTGAGAAGCCACCAGAGGGGATCCCAGGGCTACTTCATGTGAGGAGCCAGAGGTGCTATCAAGTCAGGAAAGGAATTGAAAAGGCTTTCAAGCAACCACCTGAAGTTATTAAACAAAGGAAAGCGGGTTCTCTAGGCTAACTCTATTGAACTACAGTAATTCACTAAGACAAAACATTGACACTGCACCATAGTACTTTATGAGGTTCATGGGATACATATGTATGTATGTATATATGTATGTGTATCTTATAATGAATGCAACTTTTTTATAAATTGACTGCCTTATGCTATAAAGGTTTTCAAATAAGGTTCCAACATTCTGCATCTTTCACTGCATTGCTGTTGTCCATTTTACATTTTTGCATTCCATGTAAACTTTCCCCTGGAACAGATGATGGAGTGGACTGGCTATAGCTGCCATTTTTAAAGCGGGGGTAGGGGGCGTGGGGGGTGGGGGGGGAGGAGAACTCAAGTAGTCCCAGGGATGTTCAAGGCTCAAGGCTCTTTTTATTTTCTGGGAATAAGTGCATTAGGATTGTATACCGTTTCTCAAGTGGTCAAAACAAAATAATAAAACAATATTGACATTTTTAAGATAATGACAGCAGAAAAAACAACTTCAAGTTCTTTTTATTTTTAGTTGCATAATGGGTATATCAAATATTAGCAGTTTAGTAAGGATTAAATACTCTGCATGCATGTAATGACTCAGTACTCTAAATGTGTGATTTAATATAAAATTTACTGAGCACCGAGAGGCTAAGTGACTTGTCCAGGGAAACACAGACAATACATGCTGATGGAACCTGACTTGCACACCCAGAACGCCTGGCCCCAAAGCGTGTGGCCTTAACTACAGCACTGCACTGCTTGCAATTGTCACATTTCCTGAAGTCCTGTGTCGGCTTCATCTTTGGTAGATATCATGCTTAGAACACCTGATATTTCAAAATTGGAAACATTTAAGTGGGGTCTTCTCAAATCATTATAAAACTCCAGACAACAGAAATACTTAACTGTGAGCTCCCTTCCTTCAATTGCCGCCACTGAGACCCTGTTGTTTGGACATGTGCGACAGGGCCTTTGGAGATCAGCTTTTCCTAAACGTAAGCAAGGTCAGGCAAAGCAAAGATCACCACCAAACAAGGCTTCTAAGGGACTCATGGGCTTTTGGCATTGGATTGATGTCAAGCATCAATTATTCAGAGTAGACTATAGTCTACTCTTTCAAAAAAGTTCCCCCTCCATTAGATGATAGTACGCGCATGGTGCAGTGGCCGTATGAATTATATCACTGATTCGAGGCTCTCCTAATTAGCTGCACAAACCTTCTCTGACTTTCCTCTTGAAAGGCACATGTCTAGATTGTGGGCATGTCTTGGCATTGCCTAGTTTCCCCTGCCCCAACCATTACATTAGTCTTGTCATGACTGTCGGTCATGCTGTCCTGCTCTGGCTAAGGGGTAATGGCCACCTGTCCCAGCCAATAAGACCCTCTCTCCTACGAATATTGAGCAAAGCAGATTAGCTTGAGAAGTGACTGCAGCTGGAAAAGAGGGCACAGTAACATGGCTGCTGCCTTCCTCTCTGGAGCTCTGCCCCGGAGCAGCCACAGGGAACGTGAAAGCTCTGAGAAGCTGGTGTGAAACCTGTGAGATACCCTGGTTGGGTCCTAACCCAGGAAAGAGCTGGGGAGGCAGAAGATGGCAGTGCACAGATGGGAAGCATTTATCTGTGCTTCCTTCCATCCCTCACCTGCCATCCCACCATTCCTGGAGAGAAAAGCCCCGCTAACCCAGGACGGGCTGCAGACAACAGAGAGGCATCAGGGCAGAGCTGGGACCCTCTGAGGATTCCAGAAATCACATCAGAAAGTCAACAGGGACAAACAGACCCTCGGCCCCCTGTGTGCTTCTTTCCACCCCTCCTATCACATTCCAAGCATTAGGTGGTTACCACCAAGGGAGACAGTGATAGTGCTTAGAAACCAGACCTCCCAGGCAGGAGTATAGAGAGGAAGAAGGAGGATAAGAAGGAGAAACCTAAATTAGCATCCAAGTGTTCTCTCACTCTCTCTTTCCAGCTTCACTCCACACCTACCACCACTCTCTCAAGTCATAAGCACACACATTTTCTCTCCCTAAACCTGACAAGGAGCGGCACACTCTAGGGCCTGAGCTAAAGACCTCACACCACCAGCCAAGGCACCTAATATTCTGGGAAGATAGTCCTGAAAGAGAAAAATAACCACAGGGAAGTGTGACTGTGGTCAAAGAAAACAGAGGGAACAGTGGATGCCAGATGACTGTACAGTCGTGACCCAGGGAGAAGAAGATCATACAAACAAGCATCTCCAAGTACTTGGTTATGTAAAGCAAGCAGTCATAACTGAGAACCGATTGGAGATGCTGGGTCTTAAAAACACAATCAGTAGATGAGGCAAAGGGCCGAATGGACCAGTCTCTCCGGAGAAGGTGCTGGAGCACCTTTGGCCCAGCAATCCCATTCCAGGTTTGTTGTACCCAGTGCACCTGGCACTAAGTTCACCTGGGGCACCTGTGAAACCCAAGGGTTCCAGGGCCCCCTCTGATCTGCTGAGTCAGAATCTCCAGCAGAAGGGCCCGAGAATCTGCATGTTATTAAGTAACACCTCTCCCTCTCTCCCTACAAAGTGATTCCTATAACCAGGCAAGACTTCTCTCCTAGAAAAATCCTCACCCCGGGCAGCAGGGGACACACCTGAGATGGCTCATCACAGTGAGCTGTGCAGCGGGGAGCAGGAGACTAAGCAAGGTGACCACCGCCAGGGAAATGGATTGTTAAATATGGTAGATAATTCTATGAAATAACATGCAGCTTGGAGCCCCTGAACTAAGTGTGCATTTTTTTTGAACAAAAAGGTAAGCATCCGAACAATATTTACAGTACAAAACCTATTATGTAAATTTTAAACACATGCGCAACACCAAAGACACTTAGATTTTATATGCTCGTATATACATATAGACCAAGGACGGAAAGCCAGCACATTTAAAGTATTGGTTGTTGTTAATGCAGAGGGGGCACTCAGGGATCAAATAAGAAACATATATAAAATAAAACAAAAGAAGGACCTTACCTCTCCATGGGGGCAGGTGCCATGAACTGAGAATAAGCTTAACTCTAATCTCTGCATCAATCTGAGGCGGTTTTGTGTGTGTGTTTTTAAGCAGCATTCAAATGGGACTTACACATCCTTGTACCGAGATTGCCTGAATCTGAGTTTCTGTCCCTCTTCAGGCTTGTTCTCCCCCTCCTGCCCCCCATTTTCCTCAATTCAGTGAGCTCCCCATATCTTTGCAATAAATATCTTTTCTCCATTTTCCCCCAAAATTAATATTTACTCCCCCTGGGGAATGTAGAGATCCCTCTCTGGGAACAGACTTCTGGGCCAACACATTGTGCAACCATTCGTGTCCCTGCCCAGTGTCCCGGCCGCGCTGTGCCCCGGCCACAGCCCCTTCTGTAAGCGTCAAGAACATACAGGCCATGTTTCAGAGTGGAGCGTTCATGTCCCCAGCATCTAGCACAGGGCCTTGCATACAGTAAGGGGTCAATAAATGCCTTTTAAATTAATGACGTCGGGAATGAATGAACAAATTGGTGATTTTATGACAGCTGCTGTTTCAACTTGCTTTTTAACAAAATTTCCTCTCCAGGTCATCAAATGATTTTCTGTTAGTAACCTTGGCCTAAAGCACAAAGGACAGTGGGCCTTCACTGGATATCTTTGTTGGACCAATCCCTAGCCGTTAGCTCCAGGGTCAGCTTCATGGGCGAACGCCCTGTGCAACCACACAGGCCCCACACTCTCAGTGGTCTCTGCACTTGTTCTTAATACTGTCCCTTTACCATCTTGCAACCCTTAATGCTTTTTAGAAAGGAGCCCCTCATTTTTATTTTTCACTGGGCTCTGCAAATTATACAGCTGATCCCAGTTAGCTCCAGCCTAAATCACACAGCCTACACCAGGGGTGGGCAAACTTTTTGACTCGAGGGCCACAATGGGTTCTTAAACTGGACCGGAGGGCCGGAACAAAAGCATGGATGGAGTGTTTGTGTGAACTAATATAAATTCAAAGTAAACATCATTACATAAAAGGGTAGGGTCTTTTTTTTTTTTTAGTTTTATTCATTTCAAACAGGCCGTAGTTTGCCCACGGCTGGCCTACACCTACACAAAACGCAAACGAAACTAAAATACCGCCATCAAACCACAGGACTTGTTGGCATTAGCAAGGATTGTGGCCAAGGAATTTCTATTGCAAGGACAGTGCCCTTCAGGTCACACAGCCTTCCCTTCTCACCTCTCCTGCAAAGCTGCAACCCCACAAAGTCCTCTCCCAGGAACATATAACCAGCCATATAAATGTTATGGAAATGTTGGGCACAGACTGCACGCATGAAGATAACTATAAGCAGTGTCACTATGCAATAGAGCTTGGAACAGTAATTGGGTTTCCACAGACATTTTCCATTCCATTTTCTGGAAGAAAAGTGGTGTAATGTTCTGGAAAGAACACAGGTTTGGGAGTTAGGGGAAGCTCAATTTGAATCTTCCTTATTCATTCAGTTATATAAATGTGGGCAAGCTACTTAATTTCTTGGAACCTTCAAATTTCATTTCTAAAGTAGAAACAATCATAACATTGTTGGGAGAAGTAAAGTGAGATTTTTTAAAATTTTTCCATCACCATTTAATAGTGAGGTGTTTTTTTTTTAAGAAAAAGAGAGAGGAAAGGAAAGAAGGAAGGAAAAGAGGGAGAAAGGAAGGGAGGGAAAGAGGGAGGGAGGGAGGGAGGAAGGAAGGAAGGAAGGAAGGAAGGAAGGAAGGAAGGAAGGAAGAAGGAAGGAAGGAAGGAAGGAAGGAAGGAAGGAAGGAAGGAAGGAAGGGAGGGGGGAGGGAGGAAGGAGGGAGGGAGGGAAGGAGGGAGGGAGGGAGGGAGGGAAGGAGGGAGGGAGGGAGGGAGGGAAGGAGGGAGGGAGGAAGGAAGGAAAGAAGGAAGGAAGGAAGGGAGGGGGAGGGAGGAAGGAGGGAGGGAGGAAGGAAGGAAGGAAGGAAGGAAGGAAGGAAGGGAGGGAGGGAGGGAGGGGAAGGGAGGGAGGGGGGAGGGAGGGAGGGAGGGAAGGAGGGAGGAAGGAAGGAAGGGAGGAAGGAAGGAAGGAAGGAAGGAAGGAAGGAAGGAAGGAAGGAAGGGAAGGAAGGACTAAGCACCTAGAATAGTCTCTGAAATGTTGTCAACAAGTGGCAACTTTCTTCCTTTATCTCCTTTTACTCTCATTTCAAAAGGCAGCTCTCTTTGGGGCACTCTAAACTTAGAGTCATTTTTCTCTAGTCCCCAGAAACCTTAAATCCTTTCTCAGACAACCCCTAAAATCACTCAGGGCACAAGATATTCCGATCAAACCTATTTTGATCAGAATCTCCCTTTCCTGGCCCATAGTCTAATCCCACACAAATATTCTGGAGAAGTTTTCTGACTTCTTTAGTTGTTCTCCGTGCTTCCTGAATGCATTTTTCTCAGTGCTCCCAGCTATTTGTACACATCTCATTACCCCTTACTATCCCCGAATAGTCTCCCTGCTATGACCCAGCACGCCTCCATCCACACCTCCCTTAATAACCTCCAGTTCTCTTGGGTGGCAGGAAGAGGTCTCATTTCCCGGCCGCCCTGCTGCCCTGGGACAAACGCTGGCAAAGAACAGCATAGGTGCATGTTGATAAGCACAGCTGGGCTTGATAGCGGCTCTCTGTTCCCCTGAAGTGGGGGTCCCGGGGAGGCAGAAAATACTGTTCTCTGCAGAGTAAACATGGCTAGGTTTTGAATTCCTACTTGGCGTTGACCTGGATCCTATCATCCATCCTCTGCTATAAAGAGAATCGTCACAGCATTCAGCCACCTCCCAGGGGGCTCAGAGAACAACCAGTAAGTTGTTAGGAGTGAATGCTGCTCTTTTTATTATGTATTTGCTATTCCAGGAAAACCAGTTGTTCTATCAGGGACTGCCTCTTACTAGCAATTAAATAAGGGGGGAGTACAGGGAAGGAGAGATAAGGAGATATCTCTAAACAACAACAACAACAAAAGATTAAATTTGTACCCCGTTTAAGCTTTCATTTACCCTCAACAAAACGAAACTCAACCCATTCCCACAGATACTAAAATCATTGAAATAATGTAGTCTGTGAGGAAAGAGGCCAGGCTGGTTTTTCACTTAAAAAAATGTCCAAGCCTGCAGGGCGCTTAGTTTCCGGAGGCTGGCAGTGAGGAGACCCGAGGATCCTGTTGTGAGAGTGGGGACATCATTCAACCTGGACATAGACTCTGTGATTATGAGTAAGGAATTCATTGTTCCTTTCAGAGCTATTTCACATACCATTCAGCTTCTTTCCCCCCAGCGGACCACCAGCAGGCATTTCTGCTGACCAAGCATGCCAGGAGAGTGCAGCTGGCCTGAAAGAAATCGACATCTAGGCCAGTGTGTCTCTTTTTTTTATTCCTCCCTGTACCTTACTAATCCTCGTTTTTCTGTCCCCGTTGGTGTTATTTTGTGGGTACCCACGAGTGTGGGGGAACTCTGAATGCACGTGCCTGGGTAGTCAGGTGGTGCCAACACTGCAGGTGACCCGCTGAGGTTGAGTAAAAATGGCGCATGGGCCTCGGGAATGGTGGCAAATGCGTTCTTAATTCATCATGTTTGCTTTGCACTTGACAATTTACAAAGTGCGCAAATCGTTTCATTGCATCGATTCTTTATTCTGTGGTTTCCCAACCTTTTTGACCTTTATACACCATAGCCCAGTGTGGGTATCACAGGCATGCCCACACATGCTCAAGTATCACTCTGTGCAATGCGCTGCGTTATTTTCTATTTTATCCATTTGATTGTTTTTAATGCTGGCCACAACCTTCTAAATTGATTTTACAACTCACTAATGGTTTGCAAACCACAGCTTTCAATTACCCTTTTAGTCAGTGGGCTGAATACTCTCTGCTGGCATTTATTCTCATCTCTTCTTCCTTCTAGGCCTTTCCTGAGTTCTCAGGGCTAGCAGCCTGGGAACTGCACTTCCTCAACTCCCTTGCCTCCAGGGGCCCAGTTTCATTTCTACACTATGATGCCCTTGTTAGATCCGGTGGCAAAGGGGGACGGAAAGTGTTCGTCCTCCGGTGGTAGCAGCAGCCACACGAAGGCTCTCATAAATGTGCGTGCTTGCTGGAGCCGGAACACCAGGATCGCCCTGCCAGCCAGCCCTGCTTCTGGACCTCTGGGTGGAAGCAGCAGCTTCCTCACTCACAGCTGCTCCAGCCATCACAAAGCTCTGTTCTCCCAGTCCTTCCTAGGCTTTTAAGCAACTAATTCCCAGTTTAAACGCCTTATTTTTGCTTCAGATACTGGTTTCTGTTTTCCTGACTGAAGCTCAGTTGATACAGATAGATACTGAAAATCTCCATTTTATTTTTTCAGAAACCAAGACTTAAAGAGATCAAATGAGCCCTAACCGGTTTGGCTCAGTGGATAGAGCATTGGCCTGTGAACTGAAGGGTCCCGGGTTCAATTCCAGTCAAGGGCACATGCCCTGGTTGTGGGCTTGATCCCCAGTAGGGGGCCTGCAGGAGGCAGCAAATCAATGATTCTCCCTCATCATTGATGTTTCTATCTCTCTCCCTTCCTCTCTGAAATCAATATATATATTTTTTAAAAAGGTTCAATAACTGGCACAAGGTCACACAGTAGTAAGTGGCAAATCTACCACCAATGCATTTCTGATGGCAGACACGGTTCTCTTTTCCACCATGCACAGCTATTTTATGGGTCAGATAGCTGTTGGGGTGTTTTGTTTATACAAAGGTATAGTAACTTCTACATCTAAATTATGGTAAAACTCTTCAAAATGTTCTCAACTTTTTCTCTCCTCTTTATCAAATTTAAATCTACCCTTTTGTGCTTATATTAACTTACTCTGGCCTTTCCTTTTGGTGAACTGCTGGATTTAGAATCTTTGAACTCTGTTCAAGGACATAATTATTTCCTCACTGTTTTATAGGCACATCCTTTTCTTCAAACTAAGTTGTAAGTGGCTTGGATAGGAATCCTACTTCAGCTTTCCTGTATGCCTCTCTATTGTATTTCTTAGGTTTCATTTCTCTGACAAGCGAGAGATATCCAATAAATGCAGTTGCTCAATTAATACATCTTACACGACAGCCATTTTGCCCATTTTTACAGGTTATAAAAAGATAACAATCAGCTCATACCTTCTAACTTGTCTGAGTAAGGAGACATTCTCTGCAAGGCAGTTTAGGAAAAGGAGAATTTTATTCTATGGATAGAATTCAAGGGTCCTCTTCTCAAATGAAAATAGGACACAGTCAACCAAGAAAATAAAGAGAAGTCCATATAGCTCTTCCAACAAAGAGGAAATTATTCTTATTGGATTCTGACTATTTGTACTGAAACTTGTCTGTTGTCTCGAGAAACTGAAGAATGAAGTTGTGGACAAAAAACGGTTAACGGAAGCGAAGTTTACTGAGAGAAACCAGTCCTGGGGAAGGCGCAGCTTCCTTTCCTTGTTACAGTCCGGAGTAGTTCAGCACCCAAGCTAATTAAAGTCTAATAGTCCCTGTGTGGAGGCCCACATGGCCATAAGCCACGCGGGCACAGGGGAGCGAATCTCCTACCATTAACCCCAAAATCTAGTGCACAGGGGAGAAAAAGGAAGTGCGCACTTTCTGTATATATGCTTGTTAGTTCCTGACTGGTCCCTTCAAAGAATTTTGCCTTAATAACATCCTTGGGATTGGTTTATATATCTTACTACCTTATGATTGTTTATCTGCGAGCTTCCTGTCTTAGCAACATTCACACAGTTTTTAAAGCTCATGTCTTTCATGCGTGCACTTCTTTCCCCACCCAGTTGGGGTGCCTTAGTAAGTCCTCCAAGCTGGGTTCCCAGTTTCACTTCCTCCTCTCCCCCCCACCCATGGTCCCAGTCCCTGTCTATCAGCTTCCCTGTGTCTCCTCAGTACCAAACTCCTATCTTTGTTTTCCCTTCACTTGACTTTAACTCTTTTTTTATATCATTTTTATATTCTGAATACTTTCACAAGGCAATCTCAAATCTTTTGTGAAATGAGACAGGTCCCCTGCACTCACATCAGGGTCTAGAAAATGTTTCCTGCCACCTGAGATTAAGTTCTGACCAACCACCTAATTCTAAAAGCATTGCCTTTCAGCCCTGGCCGGTTTGGCTCAGTGGGTAGAGCGTCAGCCTGCGGACTGACAGGTCCCGGGTTCGGTTCTGGCCAAGGGCATGTACCTTGGTTGTGGGCACATCCCCGGTAGAGGGTGTGCAGGAGGCAGCTCTCATCGATGTTTCTAACTCTCTATCCCTCTCCCTCTCTGTGAAAAATCAATAAAATATATATTTTTAAAAATTTTTTAAAAAAGCAATGCCTTTCAGACTAGTGGTTCTTGGAGTATGGTTCTCGGGCACTGCCCCCATTTGAATTGAAAACAGCAGGTGACCCTGGTACATGCAAAGTTGGAGAATGTTGCTTTTGGTGTTTGAACTGAACCACAAACACGTCTGCCACCCAACATTTGTGGCCACTTTATCCACTGTCCTAAAGACTATATAAAGCAAGGGACACTCGGAATTAGACAGAATTGAGTTGAACCCTGCACTCCAGCTTGCTGTGCAAGACGCGGTCTGAGGCCCGTCTCCCATATGGAAAGCAGAAGCCCTCATGCTGCTCAGCTAGGCTGTCAGAAAAATTCAGAGCAGGACTCAAGGCAGGCACTCAGAACCGCCGTGTCCTCACACCCGCCTCTCCGCAGCCATATGAAGGCATGCGTGGTTTTCAGTGACACAGCTTGCATCTGTCTCCATGAGACTCGAAATCCACTGCAGCTGACAAATGAGTCAAGAAAAAGAAATTGTGATAAACATGAAGAAGCATGGAGAGTGTCGTGATGAAAGTAAAAGAAAGTAGGGAGAAAAAGAAGGGATGAGAGGAGAGCAAAAAGTAGAAGAAAAGGAAAAGAAGTTGAGAACAAATAAAGAAAGAAAAGGGTGAATAGGGAGTAGAGGGAGAATAAAGAAAAAGAAAAAAGGGTGAGAAGAGGGAAGGCAGATGAAGGGAAGGCGATTAAAGCATTCAGGTTCAGCTGAGCACTTAGCTTTCCGTCCCTCCCAGCATGAGGCTCGATCTAATTACCCCGGTTCCTCCGGTTCCTGGTTCCTCCGAGCTGCTTCTCAGGCTGGAAAGTGGCCCTGTGTCTGGAAAAAGTCATAAGCATCTTACATGCATGTGTTCCACCTAATCCTTAACAGTATGGGCCTGTGTTCCTGCAGAGGGGCGCAGGCTCCTGCCAGCTGCCATATGGCAAGGCAGCTCACGGACTCCTGTCCAGGCCACCCAAGAGCCAGAGGGGCGAACGGCACTCCCTTCCACCCAGATCTGAGCCAGGAGCAGGAAAATGGTTTCTTCCTCTCCCAAATTAAGGGCTGGAAACCAAAGTGTGTCAGATTCTTGCTATTTCCAGTCTCCTCACACTGCTTCCTCCCTGAGCTTTTCTTCCCTAAGCCAGCTTTGTCTGGATGGGCAATCATCCAGTTCTTTCAAATGAACAGAGGAGAGGAAAAGAGAGGAGAGGAGAGGAGAGGAGAGGAGAGGAGAGGAGAGGAGAGGAGAGGAGAGGAGAGGAGAGGAGAGGAGAGGAGAGGAGAGGAGAGGAGAGGAGAGGAGAGGAGAGGAGAGGAGAGGGAAAGAAGGGTCAGGGAGGGGAGGGGAGGAGAAGAGAAGGGAGGAGAAAGAAGAGGCAAACTGTCCTGTCCTTGCATGCCCTCAGACTCTTTGACTTAACTTCATATGGAAACAAAGCATTTCCCCAGATGAGCATCATCTCCACATGCAGATTTTTTTTCACAAGTTTCTATTTTTCCTCTTTCTGTTAAAATTCTTTTTAAACATAGAAATTGATTCAGTCCAAGAATCAATGAGGGAAGATAGCTCAGCCTGCCAGGAGAAGGACCGTCATGTCTGGAAATCACACGAGCGATGAGGAGAAACCACAACTTTGCCTAGTGCTGCTCAGTGTCCTATAAAACATGTTCGCACCTGGGAAAAGGCAGGTGAGAAAGAGAAGCCTTTGCGACCAGTTCATCCGATCCTGGTTGTCTGCCCGGGTCTGCCTTGCCACACACCCTGCCATCCCCCGCCCCCACTAACCCTGAGGATTCTACACACACATCCTCGCAGACCCAGCCCACCTCCTCCACACCCCCACCAGACAGCTCCACAAAATGGTAGGTCTGACTCACCCACCACCTACTTGAATTCAGAGGTTTATTACGGAATCAGGAAGAGGGAGAAGTACAATCCGAATATCACATGTACAGTATATACAAAGCAGGCCAACAAGGCAAGTCTTAAATGAAAAATGAGAGACTAAAACACGGCTCCGTAGCTCCTTTGGGGGCATTTAGTTATGGCTTTGTTCCCTGGCATTTTTCACGAAGGCAGTGCAAAAGCCTCCCGGAGCACCCCCGGCTTCAAAGTGGCCCGAGCATTATGGGATGGTCTGGGGCCAATGTGAGGGTTAAGGAGGGAGGGCCACACAGAGGAGGTGGTCTTCCTCCCGCGGGTGAGAACTCTGCCCCTGTCACTCCACACGGGTAAGCAGGGCCTCAGTGTGGTGCCTCCTTCGGGGCAACTTGGATGGTTTGGGGCAGCACCTCAAATAAGATCGAAAATCAGTGGATCTTTTGCTTTTCCTCAGGAGCAGAATTCAAACATGAGTGCAATGTGTTGGGGAAACAGACTTTCCAGGCTTCCTGTTTAAAACTCTCCAAGGAAAGATATTTACAAATATTCCAGGCTGGTATGAATTACCCACAATGCTCCAAGCATTTTCCATTCTTTTTAAAGGCAAACAAGCACATTCTTAAAAAAAATAAAAATTAAAAATAAATAAATCCCTGCCAGTGTCGGGTGGAGAGTCCTGCCCCGTAGCTGTCAGGGGTTTCTAGCCTCACTTTACCTGGTCATCTGTGAGAGCAGTAATCCCCTTGGAGGAGGGAGGACCCCCGCATCTCAGCACTGCAGGCCAGCTCTCCCTCCACCTGGTTTCTACCTAGTCCTCAGGAAGGTGCCCTCCGGAGCCCGGGCAGAGCCACCTCTACCGCCCCCAAGTCCCTTTCCTAGTCTCCTTCCTCAGAGCAGAAAATCCAGAGTTATTAGATAACCCAAGGCTGTACAGTGTAAATCATTGACAGTTTTTCCTGGGAGATAGAAAATAAAATCACCCGAAGTCAATGGAATCTTTTAATGTTCAACGGCCAGCTCTGAAATAACAAACTTGGGATGGAACTTTACACGTTCCCAGGTAACTTTCTGTACCCAAATACGGGGCCGTCTGTGCCCGACTAGTAACTATCCACGTCCAGAAGGCCTGGGTGCGCCTTTCCTGGTCATAAAATTCTCAGCTTCTGGGAAGCAAAAGAGCCCGTTAAGGAG
This sequence comes from Myotis yumanensis, assembly GCF_028538775.1. Classification (NCBI taxonomy): domain Eukaryota; kingdom Metazoa; phylum Chordata; class Mammalia; order Chiroptera; family Vespertilionidae; genus Myotis; species Myotis yumanensis. The sequence goes on along the minus strand of NW_027223753.1, from coordinate 89,870,180 downwards.
GGTGGCGGATCAGAGGAGAGGTTCCAGGGGTTGGTCTGAGGTCGCTGGTGTTCTGAAAGCCCATCTTGTTCTGCAGGCTCACGAAACCCCAGACTGACCCCACTGCCTGAGGGCTTAGGAAGAGCAAGACACCACTTTCCAAATACTAAAAATGTCTCTCTGCGGTGCATGTGTATAAAAACTCATAGCTACATTTTCTGTGAACAAAATCGGGTTTAAAAATCATGATTGTAATTTTATAGAAGTCTAATAGAGTTTAATTTTTATAACACTTTCAGCTTTACAGAAAATTGGAGAGAATAGTACAGAGAGTTCCCATATACCCGGCACCCAGTTTCCCCTATTATTAACATCTTACATTAGTATGGTACATTTGCTACAATGAATGAACTAATATTGATACATTATTATTAACGATCAGGACAAGGATGCCCACTCTGGCCACTTTCATTCAACATAGTATTTGAAGTCCTAGCCAGAGCAATTAGGTAAGAAAAGGAAATAAAAGACATCCAAATAAGAAAGTAAGAAGTAAAACTGTCACTATTTACAGGTGACACAATATTATATATAGAAAAATCCTAAAGTCTCCACCAAAAAAACCTGTTAGAATTAATAAACGAATTCAGTATAGATACAAGATACAAAATTAATACTCAGAAATCTATTGCATTTCTATATACTAATAATGAAAAAAATTAAGAAAATAATTGCATTTATAGTTACATCAAAAAGAAGAAAATGCCTAGGAGTAAATTTAATTAAGGAGGAGAAAGACCTGTACACTAAAAACTATAAAACAGTGGTGAAAGAACTTAAATAAATGGAAAAATAGTTCATATTCATGGATTGTAATAAATAATGTTGTTTAAATGTCCATAGTACCAAAAGTAACATACAGATTCAATGTAATCCCTATCAAAATTCCCAAGGCATTTTCACAGAAATAGAATCCTAAACCTTGTGTGGAATCAGAGAAGACCCTGAATAGCCAACACAATCTTGAGAAAAAAAGAACAAAACCAAAAGAGGCATCATGCTCCCCGATTTTAATCTATATTACAAAACTATAGTAATCCAAACAGTATGGTATTGGCATAAAAACAGACACATAGATTAATGAAACAGAATAGAGAGTCTAAAAATAAACTCACATATATACATATGGTCAATTAATTTACAACAAAGAAGTCAAGAATATACATGGGGAAGGGGCAGTCTTTTCAATAAATAGTGTTGGGAAAACTGGACCCTACATGCAAAAGAAATGGAACCACTATCTCACACCATACACAAAAAATTAATTCAAAATGGATGAAAGAGTTGAATGTAAGATCCTAAATCATAAAACTCCTAGGAGAAAACATAGGTGGTAAGATTCTAGACATCAGTCTTGGCAGTGAGTTTTTGGATTTAACACCAAAAGCAAAGTCAACAAAAGCAAAATCAACAAGTGGGACTGAAAAGCTAAAAAGTTTCTATGTAACATCAAACTAAAAAGTTTCTGCACAGCAAAGAAAACCATCAACAAAATGAAAAGGCATTGTACCAACTGTGAGAAAATGTTTACAAATCAAATATACGAGGTTACTACCCAAAATATACGAAGAACTTATACAACTCAATAGCAAGAAAAAAATCCAATTAAAAAATGGGCAGAGTATCTGAATAGACATTTTCCCAAAGAAGACATACAGGTGGCTAACAAGTACATGAAAGATGCTCAACATCACTATCAGGGAAATGCAAATCAAAATCACAGTAAGATATTAGCTCATACCTGTTAGAATAACAATTATTAAAAACAAAGAATATATAACAAAAGCTAGTGAGGGTGTGGAGAAAAGAGAATTTTCGTGCACTGTTGGTGGGAATGTAAGTTGGTGCAGCCATTATGAAAAACAGAATGGAAGTTCCTCATAAACTTAAAAAGAGAATTACCATTTGATCCAGCAATTCCACTTCTGGGTATTTATTTAAAAAAACTAGAGGCCTGGTGCACGAAATTCTTGTATGGGGAGAGGGGAGGGTCCCTCAGCCTGGCCTGCATCCTCTTGCAACCCGGGACCCCTTGGGGGGTGTCGGGCCTAAACCAGCAGTCGGACATCCCTCTTGCAATCCAGGATGCTGCATGCACCAGTGACCATACTTTTCATACAGTGAAAGGCATCTTGCTGTTGTATGGGCAGCTACATTTTTTTTGCCCTGATTATAAAAAGTAGTACATAATAACATGATCCTTCTGAGGCAGTAGTACCATTTTCCCCATCTTATGGGTGGAAAAACTGAAGCAGAGAGAAGTTAAGTAATTGGCTTTGTCCCCCAGTTATAAGTGTTAGAATCAGGGCTGACCACAAAAAGTGCAAGCCAAAGTCCATGCATGTCATCGTTGAATCATTCTGTTTTTTCAGTGTTAGAGTAGTCTTGCCAGATTTTAATTTTTAAATATAAGAGACTGTTTCCAATATATAGGTAGAGTCCCTAGACCTGGCCAGAGATCAGGGCCACCTGTGGGAAGACCAGCAGGCGGGGCAATCCCCCTTCCACCCCCCCCCACCCCGCCCCGCTCTCACCTGCTTTGGCTGGCCTCCTGGCACCACTCACCAGCCGGCCCCGCCCCCCAATCACTGCCATTGGTTGCCTCCCTCTTAGGAGGCAGACGCCTGGTAGTCAGTGCACTTCATAGTGACCGGTCATTCTGCCATTTGGTCAATTTGCATATTAGAGTTTTATTATATAGGATAATGAAAACAATAATTAAAAAACACAATCTTCCCCCATGTTCATTGCAGCATTATTTCCAATAGCCAAGATATGGAAATAATCTAAGTGTCCATCAACAGATGAGTGAATAAAGAAAATGTGGTAAATATGTACAATAGAATATTGTACTATGCCAATAAGAAAATCTTGCCATTGGTGATTACATGGATGAACTTTGAGCGCATATGCTAAGTGAAAAAAGTCACACAGAGAAAGACAAATATCATATGATCTCTTTTATTGGTGGAATCTAATTTAAAAAACCCAAGCACATAAAAAATCATGTTCATAGATACAGAGAACAGTTTGATGGTTGCCAAAGCTAGGCAGTGAGGGGTGGACAAAATGGGTAAAGGAAGTCAAAAGGTGCAAAGTTCCATATATAAAATAAGTCATGAGGATCTAATGTACAGCATGGTGACTATAGTTAATAACACTGTATTGCATATTTAAAAGTTGCTAAGAGAGTAAATCTTAAAAGTTCATATCACAAGAAAAAAAATTTGTAACTATGTGTGATGATGAATGTTAACTAGACTTATTGTGATGATTCGCAATATATACAAATATCAAATCGTTGAGTTGTAAACCATACAATGTTGTAAGCTGATTACACCTCAATTTAAATAAATAAATAAATAATCTGGCACTAGGTATGCTCGTTGATACTAGGGTATCTTTTTTCTAGGTCCTGTCAACTGACAGAGCAAAGAAATATTTGTGGGTATGCCAACCCACATACAGGGGGAGGCAAAGTAGGTTTATAGTTGTGAGCACACAAAACAATTTATTCTTGTATCATTTTATTAATTATTGTGTTATTTTCCATACAAACAACTGCAAACCTACCTTTACCCCACCCTGTATATACGTATCTAAAAATATTTTTATAAGTAACTATCTATATCTACATGAAACATGATTTTACAACTGATGTCTCCAACTCCAATCTATCACCTCAAGGAGAGCTCTCAACAGTAAGAAACCTGTGTCCACCACCCACCGTCCTTTTGTTTAATGTCAATTCCAGCATATACATACTGAATAGCCACGTCAGAATTGGCAACCCACAACACTGCTGGAAACAGCTTTACCCACTAGCGCACAGCGCTCATGTACTGCTCCTTTTGCCTTTAGTCTCACAGACTCTGCTCATCTGCAGTATTGCTTAGGTCAGCACTTCTCCTCTGCCCCCTTCAGTGAATCATTCATACATGTTTAACACGGTTAGACTCTCTTGTCACAGTCTGTATTTCTCCCTGGGATCCTCTAGCCTAGATGAACTTCTTTGTTAACTTTCCATTGGCATTAAGATCAATCTCTGTGCTATAAAGTTTTCTGGGTTTTGACCAATGCATAATGTCATGTAATCACCATTACAACGTCTTACAGAATAATTCCACCACTCTACAAGTCCCCTGCTCCACCGATTCATCCCTCCTCCCTCTCCCCTCCGACCACTGATCTTTTTACTGTCTCTATGGTTTCACGTAATCAGAATTGTATAGTATGTAGTCTCTTCAGACTGGCTTCTCTCACCTAGCAATGTGCATGTAAGTTTCCTCCATGTCCTTTCATGTCTGATGCGTTGTTTAATAAATTCCAGAGGGAAAAGGTGAGCTGCACAAAGCTATCACTTCAGCTCATTTTCTTCCCTCATTTCCTATAGATCTGAGTTCATATCTTATTCCAGGGACGACTTTCCTGGCCCCTTCAAGTAAAACTGCAGTCGCCCACCCTCACTCTTTCCTGGCTTTATTTTTAGCACTTTCTTACACACCTTTACTTTTATGTATTTATCTTGTTTAATGTCTGCCCACATGAGGGCAGGGATTTTTGTTATTTTATTCTGTGCTGCTTTCCTAGCACTGGAAACTGATACACAGGAGCCCTCAATAAATAGTTGGTGGATGGGTAAACCAAATGGACACTCTCACCCAAAACTGTGTCCGTATGTGTGACTGACCCCATGTCTTGTATGCCCTTTGGCTTTTAGGATGGCAAGATGGAGTCAGGAAGGTGAGAAAGTGGTAGCTGCTCACAGCTCTTTCTCCTACCTACATGTTTTACATTTCTCCATTGGCGATTAATTTAGCAGGGTATCTTTTTCCCTATTAGATTTTTGGTTCTCAGTTTTAAATACTTAAGGGGATATTTTTTTTAAAAAAATTAAACTCCTGAGTGTTTATTGTAATGAGTCAAATAATTTAGAGATATATAACGAGCATTTAATCACCTTTGCCATTCCCCTGTACCTGCCCTTAGACCCAGCTCCAGGGACCCTGCCCTGAGCCCTCAGCTTTACAAGGCTGATCCTCACCAATGAAACAAGAAGTCTCCAGGACCAGGGACACATGTCGGCCCGGAGCTGTGACTCTCCTTCTAGACCCCAGTCCTGCTACCAAGGATACTGGAATTCCCAGCCTAATGAACTGAAGCCCTCCTCCAGGCAGACTGGCCCACGAAGCTGCACTTCCAGAATGCAGGAGCATATGTGGGAGTGGGCAGGCTCAATGCCAACACATATGTGGACAGGTTCTCTTGAGGTGCACAAGGGAGCTAAAGTGAACAGCAGGGGAGCAGACAAGGCCAAGCTTCCATTGTCCCCTCCCCTAGGGCCACCACCTCTCAGTGTTAAGGGCAGGCCTGCCTCCCCCATTGTGATCGCATGCCCAGAGGTAACAATGGTCACAGGTTGGCATGGAACCTTCACACCTTTCTGTATGGGTTCATAAACATATAGAAATATAAACACATATAGAAAGGGTTTTCTTTCTCTTCCTCTATCATTTTTTTATGAAAGTGTCATTTCAACATATAAGATACTAGAGGCCCAGTGCAGAAAAATTTGTGCCCATTTGCAGTCCAGGACCCCTTGGGGGATGTCCACCTGTCGACTTAGGCCCACTCCCAGGGGGGATCAGGCCTAAGCTTTCAGTCAGACATCCTTCTGGCAGCCAGGGAGCCCTCGGGGGATGTCCGACTAAAGGCTTAGGCCCCCAAGGGATCAGGTCTAAACCATTAGTTGGACATTCTTAGTGCTGCCACGGAGGTGGGAGAGGCTCCTGCCACCACCTCTATGCTAGCCAGCCATGAGCCAGCTTCTGCTTGAGTGGCACTCCCCATATGGAAGTGCCCTGACCACCAGGGGGCAGCTCCTGCATTGAGCGTCTGCCCCCTGGTGGCCAGTGTGCATCATAGCAACCGGTCATTCTGCTGTTCAGTCAATTTGCATATTAGCCTTTTATTATTATTATATAGGATGTCCCTATTTCCTCCCTTTTGCCCCCTCTACCCAGCTCCTACCCCCCACTTCTCTCTGGCCATCACCATACTGTTGTCTGTGTCCATGGGTTGTGCATATATTTTCTTTGGCTAATCCCTTCTTTAAATTCACTTCTTTAAGTTTTTATTTTCAGATAAGTGCTTATAACTGCACTATTATATAATTTTTATTATATCATTTAGAATTAAGATATTTTTTAATTGAACCCTTGTAAATTTTAGCACAATTTAATAAATTATGCTAGAAGCAATTAGGAGATTTTTCATATAATGCAGATACATTTCAATTAATATTTTATTAATTTTTAATTTTTTAATATTTTAATTTGAAATAATCTCATATGTGTAAAAAAAACTATAAAATACTACAGCATATTATATGTACCCTTCACCCAATTTCTTAGGTGTTAATAATTTAAACATAACCATTATACAACTAACAAAATTTGGAATATATTTTTCTTATAATCTCTTTAATGTTACTTAATCCATTTACTTTGTTTTTGTTAATCTTCACCCAAGGATATTTCTCCATTGAATTTTAGAGAGAGTGAAGGGAAAGGGAGAGACACATTGATTGGTTGCCTCCTGCATATGCTCTGATAGGGACTGGGGATCAAGCCAGCAACTGAGGTACATGCCTTTGACTGGAGTCGAACCTGGGACCCTTCAGTCCATGGGCTAATGCTCTATCCACTGAGCAAAACAGGCTGCATCTTAATTCATTTACTTTTAATCTATATGTGTCTTTATATTTAAAGTGAGTTTTGTTTTTGATTCACCCTCATAATCTGTCTTTTAATTGGTGCATTTATGCCACTGACTTTCAGAGTGCTTACTGATAGAGTTACTGCCATATCAGGTGGCTTTTGGGGCTTCTGGGGCCGGCCTGCGGCCTGGGATTGGATCCGATCACGGGCGGCAGGCAGGTGGCTTCTGGGGTCTCACACGGGGGCCTGGATGGCGGCTGGCGCTGGCAGCTCGAGCTGTCCTGCCTTGCCTGCAGTATGAAAATTAACTGCCATCTTTGTTGGCAGTTAATTTGCATATCACTCTGATTAGCCAATGGGAGGCATAGCAAAGGTAGGGTCAATTACCATGTTTGTCTATTATTAGATAGGATGCTTAAACCCCTCCACATGTAGATCTAATCATCCTTTTCATTAGATTCATAATATGCCATAGAATGAATGCATATTCTGTTATGATGGGATACTCAGTGTTTCTTTTTCCTCCACCTCAAACAAAGCTGAAATACTTTACACCTGCAGTCTTCATCCTGGTGCTGTCATTTTACAAACTTAAAGCTTGGATTCCTAGAAATAGGATTAGTGGTTCAATCAAAAGCTATAATCATCATTTACTTCATAGATGTTTCCAAACAACTTTGGTAAACACAGCAATTCACACCCCACAGGCAATGGAGAAGATGCCATTTCACCATCCTCTCAGCTCCGGATGTTACGGGTTGTTTCAAATTCTGCAAATGAGATGGGTAAAAACTGACATCTGGTCAATTTCACTTTTTTTTCCCTGACTACAGTGAGACTTAGCATCTCTTCATACACTCTGACCATTTGTATTTCCTCTGCTATAAATCGCCTATTTATAGTCTTTGCCCATTTTTCTATTGAGATATTAACTTTCTCAGATCAGATTTTAAACATTTGTCAATTAGTACACTTCTGTGGTTAAAAGTATTATCAGCGTTTTCTCCTCTCAACTTTAAGGTATATTTTTTCATGCACATATTTCTAATTTTTTGTAATCAAATCTATACATCTTTTCCTCTTTGAATGATTTCTGGGTTTCCTATCTTATTTAAGAAGGAATCTCTACCTGCCCTAACTTTTATCCTACTATTTTTTAAAAAATATGTTTTTGTTGATTTTTTTAGAGAGAGAGGAGGGGGAGAGGGAGAGAGAGAGAAGCATCAATGTAAGAGAGAAACATTGATCAGTTGTCTCGCATATGCACACCACAACCTTTCAGTGCATGAGACAACCAACCAACGGAGCCACACGGGCCAGGGCTTTCCTACTACTTTTATTGTCATATGCTTCTCTCCTTGCTTTGTAGTAGAATTAATTCAGGAAACAAAGGAACTCTCAGAAAGGAGACACACCTTGAATTCTGTACCCCAGGTCTTTTCTTCTGCTTCTGTTCACTTTGCTTTATAATGTCTTGTTTCCCAACAACCTCCCCTTAAAATGTAGGCAACACTGCAGTATTACTTCTACAGGCCTTGTCACCTCAAGGCCTTGTCAGCAAATCAAGCTAGAGCTCATTAGAGCTTCCCAAGGACAGGCTCTTGGGAAAGATAAGATGCCCAAAACAAAGAGAAGGAGGAAGAAAGCAGGATCGCACTTTGAGCAGAACAAGAGAAATAAATTGAGAGTCCCCTGTGCATCAGACAAGATGGCAGGGCCTGTGAAGATTCAAGATTCAAGAGGCAGCACGATCCCTGACCCCCAGGGTTCTGAAAGGGGAAGTGAAGCCCACAGAAACACTGCAGTACAAGGCAGATTATACAGGTCTGGACCAAGGGTAGTGAAGGAAGTTCAATCTGACTGCGTGACCAGGGAAGACGTTAAAGAGAGTGAATTTTCAATGTTAGAATTTCAGTAGATAGCAGGTGGGGACTTTCAGAAGAAAATGACACAAGCAAGGATAGGAAAGTGGGAATAGAAAAGAAGATTTAGGGGTAATCGACTTTCCCATCTGAAAAACAAGAAGTACATGTAGAAAAACAGTAAGAACTGAACTGGCAAGGTGGCGTGAGTCCAGACTCAGGAGGCTTCGAGGTCTGGGCTTGACCTGAGACAACAGGGACAGAAATTCAGACATAGACAAACTGTCCTACTTTACCCCTCAGTTGGCACTAAGAACAGGGGTGTGTTTGGTTGGGGGAGGGTGGACATCCAACTCCATTTGACCTTCCAAATCACTGAGGGTCATCTTTAAAACGATCAGAATTGTCAAATTTACCATACTCAAAGCGTCTCACCCCAAACTTATTGAATCCAAATCCCCAGTGAATTCAATTATATGCCAGTTGGGAAACTTCTACTTCTGGCTAAATCTGCCCCCAAAGAATAGTCATATTTATAAAATTCCATAGCAATTATATATGTTCCACCACCTCCTCTTTGTGCCTCTTATCTTGAAAATGCAACTAGATGGTAGCAAAGATATGCTGCTTTAACTGTCCAGCTTCTCCTCCTTTTTTCCTGGTAACTGTTTCCAGGTACTCCCCAAATTATCCAGTCCCCCATTCTCAGCCCATTGGCTTTGGGTAGAATTAACTGGTTTCTTGAGCGGATTACATGATTTGGGTCTAAGCCAATTAGCATATCATACAACACTGGCCATATGATTGGTTCAGGGGCAGGCTCTTGGTCCAATCAGAGACCATGAGATGCAGTGAGACTTTGCCTGGGAGTGCCAAGCCAAAGGTCTCTTTTTTCTTCTGTATTTGAACCCAGGAGCTCTTTACCTTGAGACCTATAGGCAACCATCTTGAAAAGGGGAAGCTCACTGTGTAGAAGGCAGACCTGAGAAAAAGAGACAGCTGGGCCTGGGTTGTATGATTTGAGGCTTGAATATAGGCTTACCTGAAGCCACCCCAGCCACCCCCACATCTTCCCTGTACTGCATGGGTACACCGGCCAGCATGTTCCCTTTTTTGCTTAAGCCTGTTCAGATCAGGTTTCCTGTCACTTGCAACTGAAAGAATTATCACTGATAGTCTTCTCCTGAAGATGTCCTCATGAGGCATGCAGGCCACTGGCAACTTGAGTTAACTTGGAGAATTCTTTTGTAAGCTTCTCAAATGGCAAAGGAAATTGTTTCTTTGCTAGGCCAATGAAACACTCTTCCGGTGATCTAATAATTCTATCTCCTTGCTTCCTTGGGTGTGTTGTTATTTGACAATGTGTTAAAATGACATGCTGTAAAAACCTTGTTTATATTATTCTCGCATAAAAAGTTCTCCAAATTCAGGAAGAACTGTGCTGGGTTGGCAGCAGGGAAGTCAGTTCCTTGTTGGCCCCTCCCAAGGGAATGTCCTGCAGGAGTGAACATCCGTCAGACACAGACTCTGCAAGTAGGAGTGAATTTTGTTTACTTTTCCCTGGAGACCTCAAAGCAACAAGCTGAGAAGGAGCTTTTTAAATTCCCATATCACAGGTAAGGAAAGGAGGAAGAAAGAAAGAGGAAAAGAGAACGAGAAAGACATAAGACATAAGTCTTGGCAACTATTTTCCTGGTTCTCAGTTTAGACAGAGACCCTTCCTCTCTCTGCAGGCCATAACCAAGGAGAGTTAACATAAGATATAGGTGCAGATAAAGATTTTGCTTCATGAGAAAGCCTTCTATCAAAGATTTTTATAGTTGCATTTTCATTTTAGGATTAAGATGGTTGATGGTTTCTTATTCTGGAAAACTCACCTGCCCAGACTTGGTACTTTCTGACAAATAGCCTGAGACAAACCCATGATGTGTTTCTGTCTGGGTCCTAAAGAATATTTCAAAAACCCTTAAAGTAGCATCTGTACCATAGGAAAAACACCAGTGAATGTTTATTATCCTCAAGCTAATAATAGTCAATAGCAAATTTCCCTTAAAGCTATTTGTAACTGACATCCTGAAGGACTTCTGCGAGGGCCAGCAAGCATCATCGGGGTTCACCTGAGGACAACCTAAGGAACCTTCGGGACTGAGAACACATTTGCAGCCTGCTGGACGCTTCCAAAGCCTCTCCCTCCTCCGAGGGAGGAAGGGGGAAAAGATTGACACCCAAATCAGAATCTAATGATTCTATAAACTCCAAGTCCAATCATTTGTCCATTGATTCATTCATTTAACAAATATTTATTGAGTTCTTAGGTGCCAGCCAGAAGCTAGGCACTGCACGGGAACAGAATAATGAACAGGCCAGTTAAGTTTCTAACTCCAGGGAATTTCTAGAGGAGACTGAGAGAAACAGGTAAAATATGCATATGTACTATAATAGTAATAGAATAGGCAATGATAAATGCTCTGAAGAAAACGAAACCAGAATGGGAGAGTTGCACCATGAGGTGAGTGGGGTCACATACATGGAGTGCTCAGATGATGAGAAGGAAGGAGTAAGCCCTGTGAGTCTGGGGAAGAACATTCCGGGAAGAGGAAGGGGGAAAGCTTGCAGCAGGAACAGGTTTGGAGTTGAGGGAAGAGTGGGGAGGAGGTGAGAGCAGAGAGCTGCCAAAGGCTCTTTGGATGAGCCTCAGAGGCCTGGAAAAGAGCTCAGATTCTATTTGAAATTTGACGGAAGCCATTAGAGGATTTTAAGCAGGGAAGTGATGTGATTTGTGCTTGTAAGTGCAAGATGTGTGAAGAATGGACAGAAGCAAAGAAACCCTGGGGAGCCTGTTGGATGATGTCGCCTGGACTGGGGGTGCTGGCTGTGCTTTTTGTTCTCAGCTGTACCCCCAGCCCCAGAAAAAGCCTGGTATATAGTGATTGAGGGACCTTACAACTTCCCAGATGAGATAAATATGCAAATAAAACTAAGACACAAATGGGTGGTGCCAAGGGCCTAGGTTGGCTGGGGTGGGGGTTGGGGTGCAGGAATGTCTTCCAGAGAGGTGTGAGGGGAGCCAGGCACAGCAGCTGGACCCTGCCAAGCACTCTCCCTCCTCCTCCCCGCCTCTCCCCCCCTCCCCGGGCCCCCCCCCACCCCGCAGATGGGAAGGGGGGAGGGGGGAAGGAGGAGAGGGGGAGAGCTGCTGATACAGCTGGACAGAGCCTCAGGGGCACCTGGCTGGCAAATCTGCCTCAGAGAGCTGAGCTGCCTCTCCTTTGGGAAGGAGAGGGCACTCTCCCCTGCAGGCCTGCCTCATTGTCCCAGCTTCCAGCAGGGCATACTCAGAAGTTCCTTTCAGTCCCCTTCTCTGCTGGCTGTTCTTGAGGCAGGGATGGGCCAACATCCTCCACACCCTTTGCCTATCCATCCGGAAGTACTGAGTCAACAGCCCTTTCCCAGAACCCACCTCAGCTTCTTCCCACACCTGCAGCGCGGACTGTTCCCAGGACTGAGGTGGGGCAGGGCAGAGAGCGAGGTGGCAGAGTGCAGAATCACACCCCAGGCTCTCCAGATAGGTGCCTCTCAGACTGGCTGCGCAGGCAAATCCCCCAGGAAGCCTGCCCGCAAGGATGGCCAGCTCTGTTCTGATCGTGGAGGCCTGGGGTGGGGCAGAAAGTGTGCCTTTCTTCCAGGCTGCAGGGGGTGCTGAGGCTCGCGGAGCAGTGTTGGAGGGCACCCTGCTCTATATGCAGCCAGGACAAGGTTGGCAGGGGAGAGAGAATAAATATAGCCGCGAGTTACTGAGTGCCAGACTCAGGGCTGAGGGCATTATGTGACTAATTGCTCTAATCCTCCCCTTTCCCTGTGAGCTGGCACCATTATTTTGCTTATCTAACAGATGAGGCTGAAAAAGAGTGGAGAATTTGACCAGCTCTCATAGCTCACCAGTGAGACTCGCACCCGGCCTTCGACTTCAGAGCATGGACTAAGAGAAATATCAGGGAAGAAATGTCAATGGGCTGACTAGGACCTGTTATGAGTTGGTAACTAGAGCAAAGGTCAAGAAATAAATACCCCAAACCTCCTAATATTCACCACAAAAGGAAGGGAGACACACAGCTGTAACTGGACCCAGTGGGGTCTCAGGAGTGCCTTGGCTTCTGGACGAATGGAGATTAAAAGTAGCTGTGGCAAAAAAACACACAAATAAACAAACAAACAAAAAACAGAAAGCTCCCATGTGTCCTTCTCTGCTTTGTGTTTACTTAAAATGTGTCCATTTAAGATTAGAATTCCCCCAAGTTAAAAAATGTCTCTCGCCCAGCCTGCGTGGCTCAGTGGTTGAGCATCGACCTATGAACCAGGAGGTCATGGTTCAATTCCAGGTCAGGGCACATGCCCGGGTTGCAGGCTCTATCCCCAGTGTGAGGCGTGCAGGAGGCAGCCGATCAATGTAATTCTCTCATCATTGAAGTTTCTATCTCTCATTCCCTCTTCCTTTCTCTCTGAAATCATTTTTTTTTAATTTTTAAATCTCTTTCATTTCTGGTGTTGACCCACCTCACTGCATCTAGGGCTCTGAGCAGTGTTCTCAAAATATACAGTAAGTAATGTCTAAACCCTTTATCTGCTTTTTATTTGTGAAGTGTAATAGACAAGCACCTATCACAAATTAACTGAAATGACTACACTGCTGCACAAGCTAAACAGGAGATATGTGGCAACAGAAGCAGAGAGAACTGGAATGGTTTAGTATGAGCGGTCTTTCAGTGCTGGGCAGGAAGAAACGGTGAACAAAATCCTCCTGGCTGGGTGGTACGCACAGCGAAAATGAAATTACTGCATGGAATAAAATGAAAATGAAAATACTTTAAGTATTTATAGCCAGTGCCACTCAAGAAAAAGCAACAATCTGGCTTAAATCCTTCACACACACACACACACACACACACACACACACACCAGCACTGGGGGAGATACTAATCCAAACTCTTCTGGGGAGAAAAACCCTTGAATGATATTCAGGATGAAAGCAGTAGCTTACATTCACATCCCTAGTGTTGCCTTTCTCATTTCTGTAGATTTCAAATCAGACCCAAAAGGCCATCTAATGCAGTTAAATAATACTGTGGATAATGTCTCCAAAATGAGACGTAAGTAAGAGAGAACTTGTTTTTTCCCTAGGTTGTCCTAACGCTCAGCTTAGGAATCCTCCAGACACGCATAAGCATAATCCTGTGCGCTTCCGCTAATCACGTTGCTTAGCACCCCTCAGATCTATTTCACCCCAGGTTCTTGGGGAGACGACTGACCACAGGTCTATTTCATCCCCGGCTCCATTGGCAGTGATGCCTGTTCCTGGTCAGCCTTGTGGGGTCCTCGGCTACAACAACCAGGCTCTCGGTGGGTCTGTCTTAGTTTTACTTTTTAATACCTGTCCTAAACCTGGTGAGTTTCCTGTCCCAAGCAGTTTAGGGACACTGTATTCAGGGAATTCTATTTTCCTTATAAAAGCAGAATGAAAATGCTCTCATTTGCCCTGCTCGCCCAGGGCTGGGAGCCCATTGGGTCCCCGGGCCTCCATGCTGCAGACACTGCATTTTTACAAGAGGTGCTCTTTCTCAGCTCTTCCTCTAAGTGGCAGAAGGAACACTAAAACTCCGATTTCCTGGTGCAGTGCAGGGCCTTTCTCCACACACCCACTGTCCCTCCCCTTTCACTCTGCCCCTCCCGCCCCCATCCTCTATGATCTCAACTCCCTTATATATGTGCCCTGTTGTTATCTAAAGTTTTACCCTTCCAGGGGGGAAAAACCCCAGCTTTCTGACCAAAAGCCCTAGATCGATCAACTCTTTAAGGCTCCTTTTGTATAGCTATGTTAAATATATACTACTACCTATATTGAATATATAAAGAGTTTATATCTTCATGTTTCCACAGAAAGTAGGAGAAGGAAAAGTACTCTGAGGGGCTAACCTGCCCAATAAAAGTATAATATAACTCATCTATGTGATTCTAAAGTTTCTAGTAGCCACATTAAAATAAAGTAGAAAGAAACAAATGAAATTCATTTGGTAATATAATTTATTTAGCCTAGTATAACCAAAATATTATCATGTGAGCATATAGTCATATTTAAGATTATTCATGAGATATTGTGCACTCTATGCCAAAGCCTCAGAATCCAGTGTGTGTGTTACCATCACAGCACACCCCGTTCAAGTGCTGAGACCCTCCTGGGGCCGGTGGAGGCGGGATTGTGCTTGGTAGATCTAACCAAGCACCTGACAGCTCTAAGGATCTTTGACAAGTTCTTTCATTTGGCTGCTCTTTTAATAGTTTCTTCCGTGAAGGCAGACCATGGCTTCACATCTCTCTGGACACCCTACCTAGCATGTACTCAGTACAATGAAGGAAGAGGGAGGGAGGGAGGGAGGGAGGAAGGGAGGGAGGGAGGGAGGGAGGGAGGAAGGGAGGGAGGGAGGGAGGGAAGGATGAGTTTCTAATTTACTTTCATGCCACTTAAAGCATCCTATTTGAAAATATAATTTAAACATTAACATGAAATTTTTTGAAATCTGAAAGTAAGCCTTTTTTAAGCATTGGAGAAGGTGTGTGGGTTTAATTTGGCGGAAATGTCCATATAGCCTTGGTTCTGTGCGAGCTCATTGAAAGCAGTACTGCACACTTGTCACACTTTTACTTCAAAAGTAAATGTGTCACCAAGCACCCACACCCAGCCAGAACCAGGTTACTCAGTAATGGTCAGGACAGAGGCCCGAACTCCACCAGGTGCTAAACCAGCCCGACTCCTTTATCTGAGAGGAGGGGGACATGTGTGGGAGGGGATTCCCCCAGCCCCAGACCGGACTCACTCACACCCACAATTCAAGGGTGCTTGGTCTCCTTTATGGCACCTGCCTGTGGCAAGCTGACAGGGTCCAACCCTGGGCAGTGCTGGCCTCTGTCCCAGCTGCCTCACCAATGTCATCTTCAGCTAGGGCTCCCCTTCTTACTGAGGCACCTGAGGCCACAAGTCTGAGCAGGGCTCCTTGAGAAGCTTGAGAGCTCCCTGAGCATGAACTGGCCTCCCCTCTTCCAGCTTTGCCTCAGCTCCCCGCTCCCAACCTCCAGGTCTGCTCGGTCAGCACAAGGCCCTGCTCTTTAAGTCACCAGCTAGGCTTCATGTGTTGTTCCTCTGGGCAGGGCCATGCTGGTGAGGCCTTCCAGGACCTCTCTCCCTCTCTCCCTTTGTCTTTCTTTCTTTCACTATAATGACATTCTGATCCTGCCCTGACGGCTGAGCTGCATGAGTGCACCACTGCAGCCATGTGTCCTGCCTGGTTCTGATTCACACTCATTACATTGTACTTTGAACTCAGCCTTGGTTATCTGCTGCCTCAATCACTAAAAACAATCCAAACCTCTTCCCATTAGAAGAGCTGCTACCACCTCTCCCAGATGAGCAATTAGGAGCACAAGGCTTTCCTGGTCCCGCCCACCCATCCAAACACAGCAGGGTGGACGGAGGAGTCCAGCTCACTCACTCACTCACTCCCTGCTTCTAAGCTGCCCTCATGGGGCTTTCAATGCAGAAAAGATTAGGGACAAGTTCACAAGCACAACGATGCAGCAAGATAGATGCCAAGTTGGCAGAAATTTTCGCCAACCTCTTTGAAAGCAATGGGGATGGTAAAGTTTGGGGTGATTTACTTATTCATGCAGTAGTTGTGAGCCAGGCAATAATAAGCAAGAGAAATAAGCAAAATATTACAGGAGGTTAGATAGCAATGAGTGACCAGGAGAGAATAAACCCAGAGAAGGCGGATATGAATGTGTTATCTAAAAGGAAATTCTCAAAGTAAAAGTTAAAAGATACCTTTATCACAATATGAATTATGAAATACAGCTTAACACACAGAACTTGCTGGCAAAAGAACCTGCCTGCAAAAGTGCTGACACATGGCAGGTGCAAATAGGCCAAGAGATGTGGCTCAGATAGAGCTCTCGAAAGTGGGTCTCAATTTCTTCACCTGTGAAATGGGGAGAGAGAGGGAGTTCAACCTTAATAGCTAGTGTCTTCTAATAAGCAGACACAAGAAAGGATTGTGTGTTCAAGAGCAGTTTCTAGGGAAAACATTTGGAAGAAATAAAATGGAATGGGAACCAGAGGCGGCTGGGAGTCAGCAGGCAGACCGCACGGCAGGCCTGACACTGTCCGGAACGAGGCTTGGGGAGGGCGAGTGGGACACTGCAGTGCACTTTCAGCCAAGCTGACAGAGAACCCTCAAGCCAAAGTCGCCCTCCTGTCTGTGGGAAACAGGCCTCCCAGAGCTCCGTGGTGGGTCACAGAGCTAGATAGCAGGGGACGGGCAGTCACACCCTCTGCAGTTGGAGACGTGGCAGGCATTTTGGGGGGCATCCATGGTCCACCACTTCTGCCATGTATTCGTTTGCTCAGGTTGCCACATCAAATACCACTGGATGGTTTCAACAACAGAAATGCATTGTCTCACAGGTCTGGAAGCTGGAAGTCAGAGATCAAAGTGTTGGCAGGGTTGGCTCCTCTGAGGCTGCTCTCCTTGGCTTGTAGATGGCCACCTTCTCCCTGTGCCCTAACATGGCCTTCCTCCCTGTGTGTCCTGTCCCATCTTCTTATTAGGACACCAGTCCTATTGGATTAAGCCCCTCCACACCCAATGGCCTCATCTTAATTACCTCTGTAAAGGCCGTCTCCAAATACAGTCACATTCTAAGGTACTGGGGGTTGAGACTCAGTATATGAGTTTTGGGCGAAACATGCCATATATTGACCATAACATGCCATATATTTGCTTCTCCCCACAGTGTCAGGTAGCAGTCCTTCCATGGCCCCCATGCCTCTCTCTTCCTCAGAGGAAACTCCAGAAGAAAGTTAGTGGGACCAAGTCCCCATAGATACCGCTGAACTCAAGGCCAACCTCGTATTTATCCCCTCCCTCCTCCACTATCCAGTCTGATTTCCCTTTACTTGTATCTCTCATCTCAGTAGAACTTGATGGCTTACCTGGGCATGATACCCAAACCTCTTTCCTGGAGGGCACTGATGCACTCTCAGTCCAGAGTTGCTGGGGGGACCTATTCATGGTTTCTGTGGGGCAGAAGGTAACAAGAGGCACCCAAGGGGATCCCCTGCATTTCACTCAAATGTGTAAAAGGAGCCCTTCTTCTTGCACTGCTCAGGGTCACTAAACCCTGCCAGGATGGTAGCTCTTGTCACGCACTGTCCAAGATGCCCTGGTGGCAGCCACAACGTGAAGTTCCCTTACCATCACTAGGCCCTCCAGCCCTGTAGTGAGCCTACAATTGCAGGGAAAGGAAGCACATAATCCCCTAGTGAGTCACCAGAGGGATGGCAAGGCCACTCTTACTGCCACACCCTTGGTTCCTGGATACCTGTTTCAGGGTCCCAGGTTTTTCCCACCAGGGCCCTGAACTGAACATGTGCTGAGCATCTGGACAGCGCTGGGGTCCAGTGACTGGTGATGAGGCCTCATCGATGAAACTCAGCGGGTCTGCTCTCTACGGCAGGAGATTCTTAACTGGGAGCAGCCTGGGAAGCATGGACTCAACACCTTCACAAGGATGGATTTCAGAGCCACCGTGAGGACCTTCAGTCAGAGATCTGCAGTCATGGTGACCACGCAAACTCTTCACTGTGCACTTATCATTGTCCCCGCGGTGTTTAAGGGTGTGTGAGAGCGTGCTCTGGAGTCAGATGGCTTATTGACTATACCTGGCTCTTCTGCCTGAACCACACCATAAGGCATCACTTTCTGGCATCAGCTTCTTCAGCTGTGGCACATACCTCATCAGGTTGGTGTGAGGATCAAAGGAGATAATGCATGACTTTTAAAGAGTTTATTTAAATGCCAGAAGAACTGGTCAAAATGATTCTAAAATACACATGAAAGTACATAATTGCCAAAAATTTTTTGAAAAAATTAGTATGGGTTGGGACCTTGGCTTGCTGTGTATTAAAGCTCACTATGGAGTTGTTACAATCAAAGCAATATGGCTGCCGGCCACACCCACGTTCACACAGTTTTCCAGGGGACCAGCCTCTGGAACAGGAGGTAAGGGAAGTCGGCAAGCTGGATCCATAACTTCTGGGTAAGGACTGGCCCTAAGGGTGGAGTCAGTTGGGATGGGATGCAAAGTGGGGCTATATTCAAACAAAATGAACAAACAAACTATATGGCTTTAACCGAATAAAAATACATGGATTAATGGAACAAAATAGAAAAAAAAACAGAAATAACTCCCCCCCCCAATATATATACATATGTGTGTGTGTATGTGTGTGTGTGTACATATATATATGGTTCCATTATAGAATAAGGTTCCATTTCAATTCACCAGGGAGAGGATAAGTAACTCAATAAACAGGGATAATTGAGGGGGGAGATTAGAACCCTACTTCATTCCCTGTGTTTCTAAGGGAAATTGATGGATAATGGGTACAAGGGCTAGGACTAAGGTGAGGCAAGAGAGCTACCCTTTGCATGCAAACTCGAAGGAGGCACTCATTTTCAGGGTCATGCAAGTGCCTTGGGTGTGGGTTTTACCACAGCATTACTGATAGGATGAGGTGGTTGTGTACATTATTAGAGAAATCAGTGAGTAAGTTCCTGTGGTAAACTCATACCATGGACCACCACGGCTATTAAAATGGAAGAAGCAAACATGGAATATGCTCACAATACAGCATCTAAGTGGAAAGGGAAGTTGCAGATCATGTCTAGCATGATTTATGCTGTGCACATGCATGTATGTTTATGTAAGTTCTAGAAAATGCCCACAGATGGTTATGCATGGCTGCTCGTAGGGGATAGACTGGGGTGAGGTGAGAGAGAGATATTTCTTCTTCAGCCTATAACTTTGTTAGTGGTAGGATTTGAATCAGTTGTGGGGTTTTTTGTTTGCCTGTTTTTGTTTTGCTTTTGTTTTGGGGGGATTTTTTGTTTTTGCTTTAATTTTTAAGGGGACAAAAGCCAGAGGCAAATCTCTCTCAGAGAAACTATCCAGTTTAGCAACGTATGGGATATATTAGTTGTGGTCAGATTGTTCCAGGGCAAGGCTGGTGTAGGTGAGGGGGAGATTGGGGAGCTAAATTGTTGGGCATGATAGATGAGAACAATTTTAAACCCTAGAGTATGGGTGACAGCCCAGAAATAAATGGCAATGGAGGAGAAGAGGGAACCAGCACAGGGCAGGAGGCCATAGCTCCTAAAGAAGACATTGGGCTGGTGAGAAACTCCTCGCACCTGCAGTGGCTGAGGAGCTCTAAAGAAACGAACAGTTGCTCATAAGTTGTTTCGTGTGCTGTGCAGTGATGCCTCTCCCCACCCACCCCCACTGTCAGCCCCAAGTCACCTGTCAAACTCCACTACATTAACTAGTTTTAAGGCAAGAAAAAGGACTCTGTGAGGCTGATGGAAAGAGAAAGGACAAAAGAAACACAGGAGGTGACATGCGAGATAAAGAGCTAAGCAGAGTTTTTTTTAATAGAGCAAGAACTAACCAGAAGTACTAGGATGACTACTATAAAAAAGACATAGTACCCAGTGTTGGAGGAGATGTGGAGAAATCGCAGCCCTCATATGTTGCTGGTAGGAATGTGAAATGGTGCAGTTGCTTTAGAAATCAGTCTGGCTATTCCTTGAAACATATAGGTTTCAACAATTCCACGCCTAGGTCTACCCAAAATAAATGAAAACTTACTTCCACATAAAAACATATACAAATATTCATAACAGTTTTATTCACAATAGCCAAAAAGTGGAAAAATCCAATGTCCATCCACTGATGAACAGAGAAATAAGGTGTGCTATATTCATATAATGGACTATTTGGCAAAAAAAAGGAATGAAGTGCTTATAATACATACTACAACATGGATGAACCTTGAAAACATTGTCAAATGGAAAGAACCAGTTACACATTGTATGATAAGAAATAGAGCACGTTTTGTATGATTGTATAATTCCATTTATATGAAATGTCCAGAACAGGCAAATCTAGAGACAGAAAGTAATTAATGGTTGGGAAAGTAATTAAGGGGAAGGGGGGACTGCTAATGCATATGGGGTTTGGGGGGGCATGATAAAAATATTCTAAAATTAATTGTGATGGCTGTACAACTGTGAGAATATGTTAAAAATGATTGAATTGTATACATTAAATCACTGAATTTTGTATTATGTGAATTGTATCTCAATAAATCTTACCCAAAAAAAGTAACCAGAAGAAATGTAAGCTCCACCTCATCCCCAATATCCTAAGAGAATGGAGGAGCAGTGCTCCCAGGGACACACAGGAGTTCCCCTACGGGAGGAGCTATGTGTGACCTGTGGGATAGAAAGCTTGGACATCATTCTGCTTGCCTTGTCTGTCACACCCTTCCCACCAGGGACACATGTGAAATGTGACATGTGAAATGGTCAGCCCGGATCTGACATACAGGAAGGACTCAGTAAATATTAACTCTTATTAAACATCATATTATTATTTCATTCTATGGCATCCTTAACCGTTTGAGTCCCAAGCTGCGCGATCGCGCTGCTGAGATTTTATGTCGAGAAAACATACGATTCGTTTGAGTCCCAGGGGGTATTGAAAAAACACTGTCGAAGAATCCCAAACAGTGCAACCGTGCTTTCTCTAAATGAGTACGAAAAGACCCAAACAGCATGATAGCGCTTGTTTTATTTTATGTTGAGAAATAGCTGCTTGGGACTCAAACGGTTAATTACATTTCTTCCATTCTTCTAGCTCCCTCTGACCATGGCACACACGAGTAAAGGCTCACACTATGAAAATTTATGAAGAGGTTTTTAGCTCTATTTATGATGTGAAAAAATTATAACTTGTTAAAGGAATTTTGAAATTGTCAGGAAATGCCTCATTTGATTAAGATGGGGATGGTCAGAGAGCCTTCTCTTTCAACAGCAGAAATAACAATAGCCCTAGAGCAGGGTTTGATGCTTTGTGCAGGGTGGTTCTTTGTTCTTGGGGCTGTCCTGTGAGTCCAGTTTGGCAGCATCCCTGGTCTCCGCTCACTAGATGCTAGTAGCATTGGTAGCATCCTCCACCAGCTGTGGCCATCAAAAATGCCTCCAGACATTGCCAAATGGCCCCTGAGAGGTAAAAATTTCCCTCCTCTCCTCATACACACACATACACACACACACCTGTCGAAAACCATGCCCTAAAGGAAGATGTATGTCATAGTAAATTTTGAACTCTCTTTAACATCAGAAGGAAGTAGAAGATACTCAGGCAGATCCAAGGCTTAACAGAGAGCACCATTCTGATTGCCCTTTCTGTCATACACTTCTCCACACCCTGTTCCTAAACCCTATTCTTGATCTCTTCCTCTGTACCAACTTAATATCTGCCCCATTCTCCAACACCCCAAAGCATGTCCATAAGCTCTAGCTTTGATACTCAGATCTTTTGTTATCCATCCCAATTGTTAGATATCTGAGACCTCAAATAAGTTTCAAATATGTAAGTTCATAGGGAGCAGAGAAGGGATTACACATGATAGGTGCCTGGCAGGTGGGCATATTTGGGCAGAGCCAAGGAAGGGGGAAGAAGGATGAATGCCATTTATCGAGCAGCTATTTCATCTTTCAGGCTCATTTAGCAGTTTCATATATATTATTTCATTGAGTTTACACAATAACCTAGCATCATGGGCATTTTCCCTTTTTTACAAATAGAGAAATTAAGATTCAGGGAGTGTATGGTAGGTTGCCTGAAAATATGGCTGCCAAAAATACCTCTCATCCCTGATGTGCATGCAGCTTCTCCCATCAAGAGATGGGGGTCAATTTCTCCCTCTTTGAATCTGAGCAGCTTCTGCTTTCTCCCTCTTGGAACCCTGTGGCCACCATGCCATGAGGAAGCCCAAGCTGCAAGATCACATGGAGAGAAACCAAGACTGTAGTTTGGTTTTTGAATGAAATAACTTGAGTAAGCCCAGGAAAGACCAGCAAAAATAAGCCAACCCACAGAATCATGAGTATAATACATTTTTGTTTGTTTCAAACCAGTAAGTTTTGGGATAGTTTGTTATTCAGCAATGGTCAGTGGATGCAGGAATTAAATAACTTCTTCAAGATTATACAACTCTAAGCACAGATGAACCAGAACTTAAACATATGTTTGTTTATATCAAAGTTTCTGCTCCCCCTTGAAAGTGCACTTATCTATCCTCTAAAATGTAGGACTATCTACTGGGTTGAGGTGAAATGGTGTTGTAATGGTTTAACAGAAAGGGTATCAAAGAAATCAGAAGTTGACAATGTTATACCTCCAAGTAAAAAAATAAGGAAATAATAATTAAAGATAAGATTTGACTGTAGAAAATTTATACTAATTAACTCTATTGGAACTATGTTTATGGCTAATCAATATGCAGCATATATTGTTTAAATATAATTAATTATGGTATGGCAGTAAATTCTAAATATGTGCATATCTACTGCCAAGTTAGTGACTTTCATCTTTGAAAATGAAAAATTGGTTGATAGGTTAATCCTAAATGTGCACCTCAATATTTTAGCATCTGATGGCAAAGTCAGAATGCATTGGCTTCCAGATGTAGCACTCACATCAAAAAATACAACTAAACCCAGGATTCTAGTGCCAGCAAGGGAAGTTCCCATAACTTCTGACTGCAAAAACCAGCAGAGATTGTGGCTGAGACTGAGGGTTGCTGGAGTCCTAGACTGTTCAGGGTAAAGGCCTGTGCATGGAGTTATTTGGACTCACTTCCTCAGAGCTCCAGTGCCGGTGTAGCAGCTCAAAAGGCACCAGGGACAAATGGGTAGGAACTGAATTGTCCAGCATCAGTGTGAGAGCATCATGGCAGCTTTCTCTCAGATAGCAGTGCTAGCAGAAGTCATTGTTCCTTTAATGAGCCCTCTCTCCACAGAGCCTGCAGGAGGAGGTGCCATATCTGAGACTCCATCAACCTGGCTCACACTATTTGCCCTGCCCTGGTGATCCCTTGAGACCCTGTCCCACCAACTTAAGGCCCACCCAAGCTGGTTTCAGTGGTTTTTCCACAAATGGCCTATGCTTTAGACTTTCCTAAAAATCTCTCAAATAAGAAGTATCTAGCATATCCTGTACCTCTAGCTAACTGGCCCCAGGCCCAGCACTAGCAGAAGCCAACCTTGGTTCAAAGCTTGGCCTCACCTGGGCACCTCCAAGCCCAATACAAATAGCAGCCATCTGCAGATTGCTTTGTAGCTCATGTCAGGTAGCTCTGGGCAGAACACAGGCAATGGGTGACCTTGGCCTGTACCACCTGGGAGGCCCCAAAGCCAGAGCACCTGGTGGACAGCTTCAGACAGACCATGTCAAAGCACCACCCAACCACCTTCACAAGCAAAACATTCAAGGGGTTGGCTCAGTGGGCACTGAAATAAGTCCTGCTCTCTGGGGTGGGCCTCTGCAAAGCTGGTTCCACATGGTGGTTACAACCAGTTCTTGCAGCCAATTGGCCTTGGGGGAAATCCCTCCCATTGACATGCCAACAACAATCAAGACTGACAATTCCTAACATTTTCAAACAACTACAATAGGAGGGTGTATACAGCCTTCTGGAGGGGGCGGGGGGCATGGTTACCTGGTGTACCCAGCTCAGTTGAACAAGGAGGCTGTGTCACAACCCTAAAAGATACCTACTACATTAGGCCATTCTACCAAGCCCAGCAGATGTAGCAGCTCTATCTAATACATAGAAACAAACACAGGGAAGCTGCCAAAATGAAGAGACAAAGAAACATGTCCCAAATGAAAGAACATAACAAAACTCCAGAAAAAGAACTTAACAAAATGAAGACAAGCAATCTACTAGAGCAGCGGTTCTCAACCTGTGGGTCACGACCCCTTTGGGGGTCGAACGACCCTTTCACAGGGGTCACCTAAGACCATCGGAAAATACATATATAATTACATATTGTTTTTGTGATTAATCACTATGCTTTAATTATGTTCAATTTGTAACAACGAAAATACATCCTGCATATCAGATATTTACATTACGATTCATTACAGTTATGAAGTAGCAACGAAAATAATTTTATGGTTGGGGGTCACCACAATATGAGGAACTGTATTAAAGGGTTGCGGCATTAGGAAGGCTGAGAACCACTGTACTAAATGCAGAGTTCAAAACACTGGTCATAAAGGATGCTCAATGAACTTAGGGGAAGAATGAAAACTTCAATAGCATGAAAAAGGACATGAAAACCTTTATAAAGAACCAGGAAGAATTACTGGAATGAAGAGTAATTCACAGGGAATCAATAGCAAAGTAGATGAAACTGAGAATCAAATCAACGATTTGGAATATAAGGAAGCAAAAAACACCCAATCAGAATAGCAAAAAGAATAAACAGCCCAAACCGGTTTGGCTCGGTGGATAGAGCGTCGGCCTGCGGACTCAAGGGTCCCAGGTTCGATTCCGGTCAAGGGCATGTACCTTGGTTGTGGACACATCCCCAGTAGGAGGTGTGCAGGAGGCAGCTGGTCGATGTTTCTCTCTCATAGATGTTTCTGACTCTCTATCCCTCTCCCTTCCTCTCTGTAAAAAATCAATAAAATATATTTTTAAAAAAAAGAATAAAGAATCCAAAAAATGAGGATAGTGTAAGGAACTTCTGGGATAACTTTAAGCTACCAACATTTGCATCATGGGGGTGGCAGAAGAAGAGAGGGCACAACCCAGGTACATGCCCTTGACCGGGAATTAAACCTCGACCCTTTAGTATGTGGGCCAATGCTCTAACCACTGAGCAACAGGAATCAGGGCATATTTCCTTTTTAAAGTAGACTGCAATTCTGTCATATGTCATCGTTTTCCCATATGTGGCCTTGCCAGAGTGTCCTTCATAGAGAGTTAAAGGCAATTTAAAATATCTGCAAGATGCGACATCGGAAGTCTGTGATAGGGTCTGAGTGACCAAAAGACCACGTACTGTTGGAGGTCTCAGACACTCTTGGTCCATAATAGTGAGGTCTTTAAACTCAGCAATGAGTAATAAAGCAAGATCACAGAATCAGCCGGGTGCATGAAGCTTTTTTAGAAGTCGGTAGAGGCCTCTGTCTGTCCAGGCTTGTTTGCATGTCATTCTGTTAGAAGGAGAGAGATAGAGAGAAGGGTTCAAGGTCCTTTGGCCTTTAAGAGCGGCTGGAGCTCCAGATCAATCTGTTTTTCACTGGTGGTGAATGAACCTTGGATTGATGGGAGGGAGGGGCAGAGGGAGGTGGCGTAGAAGTGGGTGGTTGAAGGGTGGGACGAAGGTAAGGGGGAATATTTCTGTTTCTAGTTAACACTTTGTGTCTACTATATCATTATAGGGGGGGAAATGAAAACTTAAAACAGCCTAAACTAATTACGAGTGGGGAATATGTAAAATGATATGATGCTACGTGGCCCCTGGATAGCGCCTGCTGTATTTCTACATGTGACATGTTATAAATAAAGCCCAAACCAAACCATAAAACTCGAAGAAAAAATGGGGAGGAGAAAAGCTGTTGTTCATCTCTAAAACCCACCCTTGCACACATGCAAAACAGATGAGCTAAAAGAGACCCAACTCAAAGTCATCTCTTCATAATGTAAACCTAAGAATGGTTTCCAGATGGAATCTGAGATACATAGCTTATCATTATATCAAGGAGCAGACCCACTTCTCACCACATTCAAATGAACCACTGATCCACAAGTCAATACATGGTCAGGTCTGGCCTTCCCAGCTTGCCTGGAATGTTCCTGGACCTGCCACTGTGGTGCCTGGGCTCTCCCCTGGGCTAGTCCTTGAAATGACATTAATCAACTTGGAATCAGGCAATGTTTCAGGCTCCTGACAATTCCTAATATTGTCCTGCCTCGTGGTAGCATTCCTCCTGTCTGCCTCCTTCATTTATTTTCTCCAGGCTTGTCGAGTGGGACCGGAAATTACATCAAAAGATCATGGTGGCATCTCCAAAGTGTTAGGTTTTCCCTTCCTCTCCAACCCTGAAACTACAGAAAACTCCAAGCAGTGGTAACCTAGGCTGGTAAGTAGAGCTGGAAATTTAAAAGAGGTTGAGCATTAGAGGAATTAAAAGATTTGGCTACAAGTGACAGAAAGTCCAAAATGACAGTGGCTCAAACAATAAAGTTTATCCATCTCTCCCAGAAAACCTCACAGTGGAGGCAGACAGTCTATGGCTTATAGAGCCTTCATGAAATTGGCAGGTTCTCAGATCTTGTCATCTCAAGGCTCCAATCTCAGCACGTGGTCTCCATACCTTGACCAAGATGGCTGACATCATATCCACATTCCAGCCAAATGAGATCAGTTATTTTTAACATGGTCCCCAGTGAATCACATTTCCTGTGTCATGTCACACACCTTTGCATATCAAGGACACTGCCTCTCCTCCTATTAAGACATGGAGTCTATTTCTCCATCCTTGAATCCAGATTGACGAATACCATTAGGCAGAAGTGATATGGTATGAATCCCAGAGGTTAGGCCTTATGGGTTCTTGAAGCTTCCTCGCTCTCCCTATTGAAACCCTGAGAGCACCTTGTTGTGATAAAGCCCATCTAGCCTATGGGAGAATGAGACACCTCACAGAGAACTGAGGAGCCCCAGCTGCCACACATGGCAACGAGATCATCTTAGATCCTATGGCCTAGCTGAACGTCAGGTGAGACCAGCAGAAGAAACCATCAGGTTGCCAACGTGTAGAATCACAAAAAATAATAAATCGTAGTGGTTTTAGCAACCAATTGGAGAGTATTGGTCCACAGCAATAGAAAATGGAAAGAATAGTAAGTGGGAGAGGCAAAGAGCAGTCACACCACATGCAGTACTCTTTGCTGGAACTTTCCATAGCTTCCAGGCAACACTACTGTTTATGTCTTTTTGCCACAATCAGCTGCAAGGGAGGTTGGGGAGTGTGGTCTTTATTTGGATGGCCTGGTGGCCAGCTATCAACAGGAGCATCGGTGACTGAGGGGAAACTGGTGTCAGAGTGAACAGCGAGCACTCTGAGAGGGTGAGGAGATTAGGAAACAGCAAATGCAGAGCATTTCCCATGAACATCACAGATCTTCACAAGTTAAGAAAGTGACTGTAACATTCTTTGTTCTTTTAAACCTAAATTCTCCCCAGCTGAACATAAGAGAAGCAAATGAGCACATCTTCCAGAATATGCTACACCTCTGAGACATAAAAGGAACTCAGATTTCCAAGCCCAAGGAAGAGAGGGTGGGAGGAAGATGCAATTGAAGTATAAAGATTAATGTCGTGAGGATGGACCAGCTATCCTCAGTCCATGTCGGAAAGCAAATAGTCACTTAAGTTACACCTAAGGAAACATTTCTTGTGCTCTAGGGCTTTAGACCCTGAAATGGGTCAACAGTGATATTATGGGAATCATCCTCTTGCTTTTTAAAATTCAGATGAATTCTCCAGTCTTTGAGACTTTGAAATTCATTTCACCAGATGCATGAGGGAGTGAACTGGAGAATTCTAGAGGTCTCTTTGTGTCTTTCATGCTGTTTGCTGTGTGTTTGTGCAGGTCTACCATAGACATAGCACAATCCTGGGCTCTCTGGGAATATTAAAAAAGAATACACAACTGCATTCAGAATGCTTACAATCTCCTTAGAAAAGCAGTTTCTCTGGCCTCTCTGTATACAATTCCAAGGACTTTCTCAGAGCAGCTGGGAAGAGCTGTTCTGAGTTCTCCACATGCATTGCCAGGACAGGATGGACAACGTTCTCTCTCTGCCCTCTGCACAGTCCTTCTTTCCTCTGATAACCTGGAAGATCTCCTAACTTACCGAGCACCCTCTAGCTTTGGTGTACTTAAAGACTTTCAGGGGTACAGCTTCGATAGTCTTAAGAGAATCAACTTCTAGATTTTCATTCTCCATGTACGCTCTTTCCTAAAGTGGTTGGACTGAGGGGATGCTAAAGTTTGCTGCAGTAGCCTTTCTCCCACGTTGGAAAAGAAAGGCATACTCCTCCTACGTCTTACCATGGTTCACTGTCCTGTGGTGGGAAACTCCAG
This sequence comes from Myotis yumanensis, assembly GCF_028538775.1. Classification (NCBI taxonomy): domain Eukaryota; kingdom Metazoa; phylum Chordata; class Mammalia; order Chiroptera; family Vespertilionidae; genus Myotis; species Myotis yumanensis. The sequence continues at coordinate 89,841,436 of NW_027223753.1, read as the reverse complement.
GCCAGCCAAGAAAAGGGAAGCTTCCTATGATGAGTAATAAAAGGTCCTGTCAACTCGCAGGGCTTTGGGATTTCCCTGGTTTCTACATTTGCTTGTTTGCTTGTTATAGGAAAGCCCATTGTTCACACTGAGTATTTGGTCAGTGTTGGCATATCTGAATTCAGTTAGATGGTACAGTGAGGAAATGGGAATAAATAAGGCTTTTCATTAAAAATAATTCACCTTATCCTCTTTTTCACCTCTGTCAAAGAAATATAGAGAATGACAGGGAAGCGGGTGGGGAGAAAGAGAAAAATCGCTGTGCTTGAGGTTAGTCCAATGAGAGCAAATCAAGGAGAACATCTGTAAAAGTTATTTAATGTTAAAAATAATTTTCCTCACATTTTAAATATAAGAAATTCTTTGCAGTTATTTTTAAAGCTCACCAATAGAAGGTGTCATTAGTTAAGAAGAAACGTATATTCAAATAGCTAAAGCCATATAGCTATAGGAGTTTTACAGTTTTGATCATGCTGGTAATTTTAACTGTAACTGAAATGCTTTAAACAATTTCTAAACTTTTCAAGATACAATAGGTAAAGGCCTCAGATTAAAGTTTCATGTAGTTTCTTTCAGGTTTGGTATGTTGTTTAATAAAATAGTTTATAATGTATTTTTATCAATTTTATTATTATTAAGGGCAGCATTAACCTAATACCAAAACCAAAAAAAAAAAAAAGACATTACAAGAAAACTACAAACCAATATCTCTCACCAACATAGATGCAAAACTCCTCAACAAAATATTAGCAAATCAAATGCAGTGATGTATAAAAAGAATTATACTGTCAGGTATGCAAGGCTAGTCCAACATACGAAAATCAAGTCATGTAATCATCAACAGAGTAAAAAAGAAAAATCACAAGGTCATATCAATAGATACAGAATACACATTTGACAAAAGTCAACATCCAATCATAATAAAAACTCTCAGTAAACTAGGAATAGAGAACTTCTTCAACTTGATAAACAATATCTACAAAAAATCCTACAGGTAACATCATACTTAATGGTGAGAAACTTGAAGCTTTCCCACTAAGATCAGGTACAAAGGAAGGATGTCCCCTCTCATCACTCCTTTTCAACATCATAGTAGAAGTCCTCGCTAGTTCAACAAGGCAAGAAAATGAAATAAAAAGTGTCCAGATTGGGAAGGAAGAAATAAAATGTCTCTAAAAATCCATAAGAATTAACAAAAAACACCAACAAAACAAACAAAAATCTCCTCACAAATAAGCAATTATAGCAAGGTTGATCACTTTCCTATATGACATCAATGAACAAGTGGAATTTGAAATTAAAACACAAACACCACTTATATTAGCAACCCCAAAAATGAAATATTTGTATAAATCTAACAAAACAGTTCCCTGACTTTGAAGCTCCTTACCCACATCAAGAGATGAGTCTATTTTCTTAAACCCTGAGTCTGGGCTGGCGTTATAATTCGCTTTGGCCAGTGGTATGTGATAGAAGTGACAATGAGTTAGTCTTGAAACTGTGCACAAGAGACTTTGCTTGGTCATACCCACTCTTGTGGTACCTGCCCATGAAGAAGCCCTGGTTAGCCCACTGCAGAGTGAGAAACTCCGTGCAGCAGACACAATGCATCCTAGCTAACCAGATGGCTGGCTACAGACGTGTGAGCCAGCACAGCCAAATCAGCTGAGCCCTTCTAGAATTAAAGAACCACTCAGCCAACCACAGATTCAATCCAGAATGGAAAAAAAACAAAAAACTTTTTTAGACATTTAACAACTTGTCACAGGAAATAAAACAAAAATAACATTTCAATTTATACACACAGATTTAATAGAGATAATTATGAGACCAATAAAAACTTTCAAGCATCTATCCAGAGGTCCTCAAACTTTTTAAACAGGGGGCCAGTTCACTGTCCCTCAGACATTCCACATATGCGTACTGTGGGCCCGGGACGAGTCGGCTGCTAAGCAGGACAGGCAGAGGCGGCAAAAACACCCAGCGGGCCGGATAAATGTTTTCAGCGGACCACATGTGGCCTGCGGGCCGTACTTTGAGGACCCCTGATCTATACTAATTAAAGCCTAGGTGGTCCTCGTGCCCTCACACAACACCCTCATGTCATCACAAGATGGCCGCCACAAGATGGCCAGCAGGGGAGGGCAGTTGGGAACGACCAGCATGGCAGGGGAGAGCAGTTGGGGGCGATCAGGCTGGCAGGCAGAAGTGGTTAGGGGCAATCAGGCAGGCAGGCAGGTGAGCGGTTAGGAGCCAGCAGTCCCTGATTGTGAGGGGGATGTTCCAGATTGGAGAGGGTGCAGGCTGGGCTGAGGGACACCCTCTGCCCCATGCATGAATTTTGTGCACCAGGCCTCTATTAAATATATATTACATTAGGCTCTGGCCAATGTGGCTCAGTTGGTTGAGCATTGTACTCTGCACCAAAATATTGCTGGTTTGATTCCCAGTCAGGAAAGATGCCCAGTTATAGATTTGTTCCCTGGTCAGGGTGCATGCAGGAGGCAACTAATCGATATTTCTCTCTCACATTTATGTTTCTCTCACTCTCTCTCTTTCTCTCTCCCTTCCTCTCTCTCTAAAAATATCAATAAAAATATAAAAATATATATAAGATAAAAATCTATGGAGAAATGGAATAGAAATAGGAATTCAAGGGAAAAAAGGAAGATGGAAAATGTCTGAATGCTAAGAACTGTTTGTGTAATTTCAAATGACAAGTATCAAATCATTAGAGCATTTAAATTTCATTGGGCCCATATTTTAAAGTCATATTTTTAAGTATCAAAATTTTACAATATGCCAAAAGTTACACACTTAACAATTATTTAAATTTATGAAAAAAAATTTAGATGTTGAATTATAAATGTTGCGGGGGGGGGGGGGGGGTCAAAATTCTTATAGGAGACATGCAAGCTAAAATTCTTGAAAACTGCTATTCTAGAAAACCCACTCATGTAGTCCTTATTTAATAGGTAAAATATGATGTATCTATGGTGTATTTCATGTAGGTCTCTGTGTGTATGTGTAAATATCCTATCTAATAAAGAGGGAATATGCTAATTGACCCTCACACTGTCGCAAAAATGGCAGCACCCACAGCCAATAAGGAGGGAATATGCTAATTGACTGGCCTGCCCTCAAAGATGGCGGTGCCCACAGCCACAAGATGGCCAGCAGGGGAGGGCAGTTGTGGGAAATCAGGCCAACAAGGTAGGGCAGTTAGGGGTGACCAAGCCAGCAGGGGAGGGCAGTTGGGGGGGACCAGGCCAGCAGGGGAGGGCAGTTAGGGGTGACCAGTCTGGCAGGGGAGGGCAGTTGGGGGCAACCAGGCCTACAGGGGAGGGCAGTTGGGGGTGATGGGGCCGGCAGGAGAGCAGTTAGGTGTCGATCAGACTGGCAGGGGAGTGGTTAGGGGATAATTAGGCTGGCAGGCAGAAGCATTTAGGGGCTATCAGGCGGGCAGGTAGGTGAGCGGTTGGGAGCCAGCAGTCCCAGATTATGAGAGGGATGTCCCACTGCTGGTTTAAACTGGCAGTGGGACATCCCCCAAGGGGTCCCAGATTGGAGTGGGTGCAGGCTGGGTTGAGGGACACCTCTGCCCCCAGTGCACGAATTTCGTGCACCAGGCCTCTAGTAAGCTTATATACTAGTACATTCTTATGTATGGATGCATGTAGATTTACATTGGTGTGTAATTTTATTCAGAGCTATGTATTTTAATTTAAATGTATAATTTCTCTTTGGCTAGCCAGCCATACCTTTTTGTTTTCTTGAAGAGAGAAGGAATGATGCCTGGTCCAGGAAACTGAGGAAAGGGGAGAGCCTAGGACCCCAGCTGAGAAACAAAGCAGGTTACAGAAAGGAAGGGCATGTTTCCTTCAGAAGATGCTGGCTGGATGCCTCTGAGAGAGATCTCAGATAGTCGTAGCATCAGGCAACCCATGGTAGTTGTATATGGTGGTGAGCAAGACTGACAGAATCCCATACTCTTAAGGAATTTATATTCCAGTAGGTGTTCAGAAATCAGAAACAGAGACACACAAACAGTTCTGGAAGCCTGGCCAGAGGGACCCTGGATTAAAGTTAGGGAGGACTTTGTTCTCGGATGTTACTGTTACCTATTTAATGCCTCTGAACCCTGTACATGCTGTTCTTCCTGCTGAAAAATGTTCTTTTTATATTATTACATTTCATTTATTGGAATAGATAATATGTTTACATGGATTTTAAATCAAAATGATGAATGATTGGGAAGGCCTGCTCCCACCCTAACCGGTCTTCTCCTTTCCCACTCCCAACCCCACCCCAGGGAGGTGATCATTTTTATAGTTTCTGTTTATCTTTCCTGCAAATACAAGTAAACATGGATATATACACTATCTTCCTGGCCCCTCTTTTACACATAACACAGTCAACTATATATGCTCACTGCTCCTTGCTTAGTTTATTTGTTTGTTTGTTTGTTTGTTTGTTTGTTTAACAATACTTTCTGGAAAGCTTATCCTATCAGTGAGCAGACTTCATCCCCTTTCTCTCTCCAGCTGTATAGCATTCCACCACCACATGTCCCTGAATTACCCAGCCCTCTATAGATAGACACGTGGGTTCTAAACCTCTGCTACCACAAGTGATGCTGCCATGAATAACTATATGTATATCTTTGCATACATATGCAGACGCCTCTGGGGGTTAAATTCCCAGAAGTGCTGCCCCGCCTTTTCTTCCTGGAAAACTTACTCACCTTCTGACACCCACGGCCTATAGAGCCAGACATACTAGTAAGAAGAGGCATGGAAGAGCCACAGGAAGACGTCTGCCTTCTCTATGAAGGTGGGAGCATCTGGAGGGTGTGGATCTCTCCTTGGCATTTGACCCTGTATTCTCATGAATAAATAAATGAAATAATCAATGGTATTCAAACTTAGGTTTCTTAAGAAACTCAGGGAGGCAACCCCTCACAGAGAAGTGTGCTCTTTCTCCGGGTACCAATTACTGCTTACGATGAACCCTACGTTTGTACACAATCTAAAAACTAATAACCAGAACAATGAAGGGATTCAGAACACACAGCAAATCCCAACATCCCACTTTGTATATGTACCTCACTCTGCAATCTCATTCTTCAAAGCAGATTAAGCAAAGTCTTGAGTAGGGGCGCATAAACTACATTTTGACTGTTCTGATGCTGATTTCATTTCTCTTTAGGGCATTAATGGAAGTCATCAAATGAGCAAGTAAATAAGGGAGAACACAATTAGTGCAACTTTATAGCTGCCTCAGTGTATGGAGAGGCAAAGTACAAGCAAATAAACATGCGGAGTAAGCACTGTTCCATGTTCTTACGTGTATTATCTCCTTTAGTCCTCTCCAAAAACAAATGAAAGTTGCCCAGTTGTTACTATTTATTTTTTTAAAGGTCTTGCACACTTATTACTGAACAATCCTACTACTGCAGAAAAAAATCAACAGAGCAAGATCATGACTCCAATAATTTTCCAATTAAAGTGCCCCAACTGTCCAGACAGTTGATTTTTTTCAATCATTTAAAGGTGCAGGGAGAGAGAAACCAAGATGATAGCATAGGTAAACACCGGAGATTGCTGCCTTGCACAACCACTTCAAAAATACAACTAAAAGACGAAAGGGGCATCATTCAGAACCACAGAAAGACTGGCTGAGTGGAAATTCTAGAACTAGAAAGAAAGAGAAAAGCATACCGAAACTCAGAGGAGGTGCGGTGTGGAAGTAAAATACAAAGGTGCGGAGGTGCAAGTGGAGAGGGCTGGAGGCTGAGGACACGATTGTCTTTTTCAATAGGGAGGGAGTCTCAGGCTCTGAGCTCCAGTTCCGGGTGAGTCTCTAGGGACCCAGACTCATACGGGAGAAACTGGACTGTCTGGCATCGGTCGGAACTTGAGGGCAGCTTTCTCTTGGAGGCACTCCCAGCAATTGCCTGGGCCTTTGAGGGCAGAACTGAGAGCAGCCATACTGCTCACTCCGCCTGCCCTGTTGATCCCCTGGGACCTTGCCCCACCGAAGCTGTGCATGGAGGCTTTTGCATATGAAAGACCCAGCCCTTTGTAATCTGAAAATTAGTTAACAAACTGCAGCTGCCCCAAGGCCCCAGGGCAACTTGCATTGCTTTTCAGCTGGCTTCTGCTGGGTAGCCTCAGGCAGAGGCTAGATTAGCACTTTCTTAGATCCAAGAGCCAGTGTACCCAGTGGTCAGAGTGGGACCATCCAATTACAACTCCTCAGATCCATAAGGGACACACTCAGGGGGCAGACTCAGTGAGCATCAAAGCCACACTGAAGCAAGTCTTGCCCCAGAAGGGTGTCTTCAGCAAAGAAGTTCTCCCACCATAGACACAGCTGATTCTCACAGCCAATTGGCCTGGAGGTCAAATCCTCCCAGTGTTACCTACAACAATCAAGGCTTAACTACAACAAGACTGTGCACAAAGCCCATAAGGGGGTGCACCAAGAGTGTCCACCTCAGGTAATTGGGGAGGCTGAGCCACTGGGCCCTATAGGACACTTAACACAGAAAGCCACTCTATCGACACAGCTAAGCATAAAAAATGCCGAGACAAAGAAACAGGACACAAATGACAGAAATGGAGGAAAGCAAATGACTGGATATAGAGTTCAAAACCACACTTTTAAAGTTTTTCAAAAATTTTCTAGAAAGTGCCGATAAACTTAATGAGACTCTCAAGAAATCTAGTGAGACCCTTGATGTCGTGATAAAGGACCAACTAGAAATTAAGCATACACTGACTGAAATAAAGAATATTATACAGACTCCCAACAGCAGACCAGAGGATCGCAAGAATCAACTCAACAATTTGAAATATGAAGAAGCAAAAAACACTCAACCGGAGAAGCAAAAAGGAAAAAGAATCCAAAAATACGAAGATAGTGTAAGGAGCCTCTGGGACAGCTTCAAGCATCCAAACATCAGACTTATAGGGGTGCCAGAAGAAGAGAGAGAGCAAGATATTGAAAACCTATTTGAAGAAATAATGACAGAAAACTTCCCCTACCTGGTGAAAGAAATAGGCTTACAAGTCCAGGAAGCGCAGAGAACCCCAAACAAAAGGAATCCAAAGAGGACCACACCAAGACACATCATAATTAAAATGCCAAGAGCAAAAGACAAAGAGAGTATCTTCAAAGTAGCAAGAGAAAGAAAGTCAGTTACCTACAATGGAGTACCCATACGACTGTCAGCTGATTTCTCAACAGAAACTTTGCAGGACAGAAGGGAGTGGCAAGAAATATTCAAAGTGATGAATAGCAAGAACCTACAACCAAGATTACTTTATCCAGCAAAGCTATCATTCAGAATAGAAGGTCAGATAAAGAGCTTCACAGATAATAAAAAGCTAAAGGAGTTCATCACCATCAAACCAGTATTATATGAAATTCTGAAAGGTATCCTTTAAGAAGAGGAAGAAGAAGAAAAAGGTAAAGATACAAATTATGAACAACAAATACACATCTATCGACAAGTGAATCTAAAAATCAAGTGAATAAATAATCTGATGAACAGAATGAATTGGTGATTGTAATAGAATCAGGGACATAGAAAGGGAATGGACTGACTATTCTTGGGGGGCGGGAAGGGGTGTGAGGGATGCGGGAAGAAACTGGACAAAAATCGTACACCTATGGATGAGGACAGTGGATGGGGAGTGAGGGCGGAGGGTGGGGTGGGAACTGGGTGGAGGGGAGTTATGGGGGAAAAAGAGGAACAAATGTAATAATCTGAACAATAAAGATTTAATTAAAAAAAAGAGAGGGGGTCAGGACTGAATGTTCAGAGCATCTCCAGGAAGGCCTACGCGGATGGTGCCTCCACATTCTAGAAGGTGTTCTGGACTCTACCAAACAGGATGAAGTATTTCATCTCCAGACAGATGAATCCCAAGTGGTTCTCATCGAACAGGATGAAGACTCCAGGGAAGTGCCTGGGGTAGTCGAAGCCATCTAAGATACCAATGTCCACGCCATAGAAACACATCCTGCAGGTCCAGGGGTAGTTCTGGTCTCCTGAGCGCACGTCCACAGGCAGAACAAACGGAACAGGCTGCTCCTCTGAAGCTGCAATCCCGACTCCCCGATGCTGGGCTGGGCAGGGCTCTGCCAGCCATGGCCCTCGCTTTCCTCAGTCCCGTTTTCTTCTGCTGGCTTCTGCTGCTGCTCCCGAATCATCTGCTCCTCAATCTCCTGGACCACTCAAGAGAGCTCGTTGAAGTTGCGGAAGATCTTGCCATCTCGCAGCTGGATGCGGTGCATGAGGTGGATTTCTAACGTCCAGATTAAGTCTCCCATGACCTTCTTGAGCCTGGCATACTTCCCATGGAAGCTGAGCGTGGCAATCATTAGGCCAAAGCCATCATCTTTGCATTGGAAGAGGCCTGGCCTGATGAGGTCGTCCAGGTGGTTCGGCGGGAGGTAGAGGCGGCTGTAGGTTAGGCAGTCATACAGCTGTCTGTCCTCCTGCGACAGCACCAGCTCCGGTTCTCCCCTAAGCCGTGTTGGTGAATCCTTTCGGTGGTCTGTCTTGATCCACTGGATGCTGAGCCTGTCCTTCTGAATCTGCATGTGGCGACTGTGGAAAATGCTGTAGATCTCTTCCAGGTACTCCACCGTGGCTGATTTCCTCTCTGTCAGGCGAATTCTAAACGAGGGCTCAAATTGCATTGGGCCATGCACATGGGTGTTAGGGAAGGCCTGTACGTCCAACCAGTAATGCATAAGCCGTCCACCACTACATTCAGCAGTATTCCAGAGCTATAATCTAGCTGCCACAAACCCAAAATGTTTCTGTATGGGAACATCTTCACATAGACTTCTCGATAAGACATACCGATCATCTCCAGGTTCTGCAAGTTTTCACTAATGCCATACTCCTCCCAGCAGCGCCGTCTCCAGATCCTGTCGATGTGCAGGATGTGGTGGAATTTGGTGCAGGCCTGGGCCAGGCTGGCCAGGTCAGTGCCGGGGAGCAAGGCGAAGATTTCCACCAGCATCTCCACAGGCAGGTTCTGCATTGAGCAGCGCGGGGGCGGCATGGGGCTTGTGATTCCTCCACTCCCCCCACAGCACCACGCTGCCGCATCTGCCTCCAGTGCTTTTCTGCCAGGACCAGCTTGCCCTCCCCCGCTGCCGTCTCAGCTGGGCCCTGGCACTCCTGACGACACGGACATCCCCACGAAGAGCCCATGCCTCCATGCGTACCAGCCACCACAGTGTGGGCTGCTGCCCCTCAGCAGGGTTTTAAGCTGGCTCAGTCAGCCCTAGAGTCCAGCCACGCCCCCCAGGGCCTAGCCACGCCCCCTCAGAGAGGAGCCAATTGTAAGACTTTCAACCCATACCATTAAAAATCACCTCCCTTTCCCAGTACCCCCTCCCTGTCCTCCCATCCTAGCCCAAGGCAGTCACTAATCTGCTTTCTGTAGGGATATGCCTCCAGGGATATGCCTATAGGGGGGAAGACATTTCACAGAAATGCAGTCAAAAAAATAAACTGTGGTACATCTACACAATGGAATACTACGCTGCGGTAAAAAAGAAGGAATTCTTGCCATTTGCAACAGCATAGATGGAACTGGAGAGCATTATGTTAAGTGAAATTAGCCAGTCAGAGAAAGATAAATACCACATGATCTCACTCATTTGTGGAATATAGAGAACAACATAGACTGATGAACAGGGACAGATCCAAAGACAGAGAAACAGTGATCATACTATCAATCCCCAGAGGGAAAGTAGGGGAGGGAGGGGGTAAGGGGAAGAGATCAATCAAAGGACTTGTATGCATGCATATAAGCCAAACCAATGGACACAGACAACAGGGGGATGAGAACATGAGTGGGGCAGGGGCGGGGGGGGGGGGGGGGGAGGTTGAGGGCTAATGGGGTGATGAGGACACATTTGTAATACCTTAACCAATAAAGAAATTAAAGATTAAAAATAAAATAAAATAAATAGACATTGATAATTTTTTAAAAATAAATAAATAAATAAATAAATAAATAAAATAAACGTGCAGGCAACCTGGATACAGCATAAATATGTGAGCCATATCTCATGTGTGATTCCTCATAGACCCTGTTTGGTTCTCCAATGTCTCCTCTTCGAGTTGTACCTGATTTCATTACCAGTTTTCATTCGAATCCATTAGGGAATGGGCCGATTCTGCTTTTGTTTCTTGGCCAGGAACCTCTTGATCCTGAAAGTCTTATGGAAAGACATGGCGAAGGAGAAGCAAACACACTCATCTCAATGGCAGAGCCAATTATTAATATTATTGTAAGTTTGGAAACTGAGGTTCAGAGGGGCTAAGAAACTTGTCCAAGGGCACATAGCCAGCAAGTAGTAGGACTGGAATTTGAAGCAAAGCAATACAACTGGAGACTCCATGTCCTTCATTTCAGTGCTGTTCCTTCATGTGTGCACGCATGTGTGTATTTTCCATAGCATGTATTTCCATGAATGTGCTCATCTTTATTTCAGAAAACCTCAAATAACTATGGTTTGTTACAAATACAAGTTTACATTTCTCTAGCATAAATGAAGATTAATGGTAAGCAGTCTAGTATTATATTAATGTCCACAGTCATCAGGAACCAAGACTCCTTATCAACATAGAGCTTCTACCTCATAACCCAAAATGGCTACTGAGCTCCAGCCACCACATCCACATTCCTGCCTAGAGCAAGGAGGAAGGGAAGTAAGGATATATCCCCTATCTTTACTACTACTTTCCAGAAGTTGAACATGATACTTCCACTTTTAGTTCATTGGTCACAATTTTACCCCCTAGCCACACCTAGTTCCAAGGAAGGATGGGGAAAATAGAACTTGTTCTATAAAAGCATGCTAAAAATACTGAGTTTTTTGTTTGTTTGTTTGTTTGTTTGTTTGTTTTACTAAGGAAGAAGTGAAAAAATGGATACTAAGGAATAACTAGCAGATCCTACCACACTCAGTAATAGAGAAGCACAAATGCATAACATCTCAAGGTGAAAAGGTATTTTAAATTTTTCTAGTAAAGTGCTGCTCTAATCCTTAAGCATTTGTGCCCATTGGTTGTCCCCTTCCCCCCCTTCATAAAAAGAGGCCTGAAGTGACCCCACCTCATGTTTAGTCAATGTTTCTATCAGTTGAACTAACATTCACTTAACCCTATTTTAACCGATTAAAGCCATTCAGAATAATTCTCAAATCTAAGCCCTCCTGCCCTAATAATTCAGATATTTGAATCCCCACCCCCAGACTGTTTCCAATCACCCACTGTGCTTGCAAATATACCTCTTCTATCATCCTCCCAGTGAGCTCACAGGACCCTTCAGGTGTCTTACCCAGGACTGGACATGAAGTCCTGGGAGTGGCCTTGCACAGTCAGGGGGGAATTACATCTCTCAGATTATAGGTGTCTACTTACATACTTCTAGAAGGGCTTCTCAGCTTGCTTTGGGATTTTTAACAATTGCTCCACACTTTTAACTCAGATAGTCTTTACCATCTACTAAAGCTACATATCCCCAATTCAATTTTTTTTTACAGTTTATTTTCTGGCTTTGACATAGAACCATAAAAGGCTTTCTATTTTACCTTCACCTATGTATAGGGCCTCTTGGCTTGAACTTACAAAAACCCTGAGTCTATCAATCAACAGATCATCTATCCCTCCCACCTCCATCGGCAATTTTGGCAATAACTCTCTCTATACCTTCATTTATGCCACTGAGGAGATCATCCCACAGAGCAAGGCCAAGGCCAATGCAGTGTGCTACACCCTGAAATCCTCCCTCCAGGTGACATTGATCCATTAAGCAGCCCTTTCTGTGGCAACAGGGAAAACTGGTTTAGATGTGTGTTGCTGCCATAGCGACGTCTAAGCAGGCAGCTAAGAGCCCCAGGGGCTTGGCTGTTGGCAGCATCTGTTGCTGGAGCTTTCCTTCAACAGTGAGAAGACTTCCCAACCCCTCGGGAGCCAGGACCTGGCTGTTGGGAGAAAACCTTCGCTCTCACATTCACTCATTCATCGTTCGTTTGTAAAACATATTTTGAGGTTTTCCACGAGCCAGAATGCCATGTCCTATGAATAAAGGTCAACAAGACACATTGCCTGCTCTCAAGGAGTTCGTCTAACTGGGAGTAATGTCACAACCAGTTTGACCCTATTAAAGCGCAAGTCGGGTCACTCCACTCCTCTGTTCAATACTCTGCAGTGGCTCCCAAACCCCTCAGAGTAAAGGCCTGGGTCCTTCCCACGGCCCCCACAGCCCCACACGTCTACCCTCCCCGCATTTCCCCAACATCCTCCTCCCTTCTTCATTCTCCCCCCTCCAGCCACCCTGGCCTCATTTTCAAACACACCAGATGGGTGTGTTCCTGCCATCCCACTGCTGTCTAAAATGCTCTCCCCCCCAATATTGGCATGGCTCCCTGCCTCCCCTCCTTCAAGCCTTTACTAAAAATCACCTTCTCAGTGAGGCCTTCCCTAAAATGTCAACCGTCCCAGCATATTCCATATCCTCCTCCCTGGTTTACTTTTCCTCCTTAGCACATCCTGCTCTCTAATATTCTCTGTCCTACTTTGTAATCTTGTTTATTTTCTATTTTCCCCACTAGCACGTAAGAAAGCAGCAGGGAGCTTTGAATTTTTTTTTTTTTTTTTTTTACCAACAGCTCTTAGATTAGTGGCTGACACATAGAATGGATGAAATGAATAGAACAATTTCAATATAACATGATACATCCCATCAAGTGAGAATTCTGGGATGCCATGCAAGCACATAGAAAAGGCTCCTAACCCAGTCTTGGAAGTGACGAGGCTCTCCTGGGAACTGGAGAATGAGTCACAGCAGGCCAGGTAAGGAGCCAAGAGAAGGTCCTTCCATGTGGTTGGATGTGGCACAGTGGCCAAAGGACTGGAGCCAGAGGAAGAACCTGCAAACCATAAGGTGTTTAGAATCCACTCAGTGGACACGGGGAGTCAGGGGGGCAAAAGGGAAAGTGCCAGTCAGACTTTTCCTTTAGAAAAGCCAGGGTGTGGGCATGGAGGGGAGTCCGACTGGAGGTTGCAGTTGGCAGAACGGTTCAATAACCCATTGAAAGAGGACAAGGGCAGGAGCTAGCAAATGTTTTCTGTAAAGGGCCAGTTAGTAAATATCAGAGCGCATTTAACTCTGCCATTGCAGCCAGAACATAGTCAGAGGAAGTATGCAAATGAAGGAACAGGGCTCTTTTCCCTTGAATGTGCTGAGACAATGCTTAAGAGGTAGAGCCCACATAACAGGCGAGAAATCCGCTTTGACAAAGGAAGAGGAGGGGGAAGGAGGACCCCAGTGGGCGCTAGGGCACCTGGGGACCTGAAGCAACCGGCACCCACACCCCAGAGTGGATGGAGGCTGACCTAGGAGAATATGTGCCCATGTGTTTCCAGTTTGAAATATCCCAGAAATCAGTGCCAAGCTGTGCACTGGTCTATGGAAGAGCAGCTGAAACTATGAGAGAGAAAGGGTCTCCTTGAATGGATCTGGGGCCTGCCTTGAGTGTAGGGATTGGTGTCCTTGATGCCCTAGAGAAACTGAGAGGCACTCTTTGACCTTTCTCTCCCTCCCAGCCTCCCCACCCCCATGCAGGCTCCTCCCCCACCTCCTTTGCCAGGTTCCCCCATCGATTCCCAGTCTTCCCTTTCCCCTGAATCCTCTGGAAGACAGATGATGCTGGGAGAAGGTGGCTCAGAGAGCCTCACTGAGGATCAGAAAATAACAGGGTACCTGCATTTTCGGGGGAGGCGGAGGCAATTGCCAGAGAACAGGCTGACCCTGGAGGTGCGCTGTGTAAGAGGGAGAAATAGGGCGCAGAGATCTTAGGTCTTCCGGGAGGTGAAGAGATGCCAAATTCTCTAACAGCTGTGCATACGACAAAAGGGTGAAAAATAATAAAGTACAGTAAGACAAGATGCCAAGTGAGTGAGCCAGTGGGATCCGTGGCTGGCTCATCCCACAGCCACAGGCTCCCTGCCCAGGCAGGCGGACAGGGCAGGAGGGTCTGCTCCCTGAGCACATTCCCAGCAGTGGCTCCTTTTCAACAGTTTTAAAGGTCATATGCTGACATGACAGTTGCTGAAACTGTGGTGAAAACGCTCGCAGGAAGCATTGTGCAAGCGACTCTAGAGACCCACAGTCCCCACAGACCGAGCGGCCTTCACATGGGCCTTCCCCGCCTTGCCAAGCTGGGCTGTCAGCCCACCTGCGGGGCTCCCCACGCCGCCCTCAGGTGGGAGCCTAGGCAGAGATGCCTCAGGTGCTCTATGGGGCCCCTGGACCCTGAGGCCAGCAGCCACCGCCGGGAAACTTCTCGGAGCAGGTACCAGGACAGTGTGCACAGGCTCCTGACTTCTGTCCCACAGTCAGCCTGGGATTGCGCGAGCGAGCCCGGCCCCAGCTGACCTTCCACTGCTGGCGAAGCTGGGGAGAGCCCACAGCTCCCTGCAACAGTGTTTGAACATAAATGTGCACCACAGATTTTAAAACACTCCAATGAAGGGTAAAACCAGACTCTCTGCTTGTCTTGGATCCATCTTGTGCTGTACAGGGTTCAAAAGGAGTCCAGATTCTGACCAAACAGGCCATTTTTCTGACTGAACAGATCATTTGCCTGAGCCCCATCTTCAGGACAACCCCATCCCCGGGCCCTCTCACCCTCTGAGCCTCTGCCCACCCTCCCACCAGTCCCCAGGCTTCCGCCTCCATCTCAGGGCTGCCCAAGGGCAGGCACAGAGCTCCTTTATGGACACACAAGCTCCAGTCCTGACAGCCAGAGGCCGCCAGTTTCCTCCGCCCTGTCCTACCCTCAGCATCTGTGAGCCTCCTGGGAAGGCTGGGAGCAGATCTAGGCAGGCGGGTCTCCTTCCAACATCTCAGGAAATGTTAGAACTTACATATCCTGCCCTAAACACACACGTGCGCACACACCCTCTTCTAGTTCTAACCACAGGCCCCTCTCTGACTGGTCAAAGCCCAGATGCATTTCCCCCGGGAACTCTTTTTGCAGTCCTGCCTCGGTGCCACACAACTCCCAGGGCTGTGCACAGCTTAGCACGCGGTGTCTTGGAGGTGGCAGTGCCCTAGCCTGGGGTTTTGTTTGTTTTGCTTGTTCAAACTCTTCGTGGCTGTCAGTAACTCACAAGAGCTCGGGTAACAGGAAGGGAACTGTGCCTGGATGCTGAACCCTGGTGGCTGACACCACCTTCCCTTCCTCCATCCCATGATATCGGTCCCATTCCTGCGAAAGAAGCTTCCAGAACAAACAAGTATTCCTGGTGTTGACCATCGTTGCGGCCTCTGAAAGGCTGCAGCAGCATCTGAATGTCGGGACCTGCACTGGGCGACAGTCTCAGGGTCACCAGGCACAGCGGAACTCCAGGGCAACCTCGGAGCACTCTCCAGCTCCTCAGTCCCCGGCCCTGCCAGGCTGAGACCCTGCAGACCTATACCGGGCAGGCCCACCTGCGGCCTCCTTCCACAGGCGCCCTCCTGCTAGTGAGCTGAGTAGGGTAGGAGGGCAAAGTGGGTGCAGCCAGAACAGGTGCTGTCTGAAGATGTGCAGGGCAAGATGTCAGACCTGGCTGGGCTTCCCTGGGCTTCCAATGGGGCAGATGCTTCACAGCCAGTGGCTCATGTCCAGATGCAGTTTGAGGCAAACAGACCTGATACCTCCGAGGCTTAATAGTCAAACCTCAACCCCCAGTGGGGTCCTAAACAAGCCTCATCCACAAAGCCAGACCACCTCTATTGAATCAGTTGTGTGACCACGTGCACATCATTAACCTCTCTGCCTCCATTTCAGAACAGTCAAGCAGCCGATGCAAGCCCTCACCTGGACGTTTGCTGCAGGCACATAGGACAGCGGCTACTGCACAAGAGACGCTGGTCAGCATCAGTCCTAGATATGAGGACTCCTTTGGCCCTAAAGGAGCAAAGACCTCACACACCCAGGTCCAGCACCTTCCTTCCTGTCCTCCTTAGAAGAGGACACACTTTTGCAAAAAAAAAAAAACCTCAAGACTTTTTCTTCTTTTCCAAGTAGAACCACTATCGCTCAGTCAGGGCTTAAAAAGGTGGTGTCAGTGGCTGAGGGATGAGGGACCTGGGAATTAATGGGGGTTTTTGTTTGTTTGTTTTTAATTTCATTATTTATTTATTTTAAATTTATATATAATTGACATATAACATAATATTAGTTTCAGCTGTACAAGAAAACTTTTTTTAATTTTTATCAAATTTATGGGGGAGATATTGGTTAATAAAATTAAATGTGTTTTAGGTGTACAATCCTAGAATGCATCATCTGTATATTGTATTGTATGTTCACCACCCAAAGTCAAGTCTCCTCCCATCATCATTAATCCGGTCTTTACCCTCTGTCACCTCCCCATCCCCCTTTCCCTCTGGCATCGCCATATTGGTGTCTATGTCTATGAGTTTTGTGGGTTGTTGTTTTTTGCTTAATCACTTCACTTTTTACACCCAGCCTCCAAGAACCCTTTCCCTATGACAGCTATCATTCTGTTCTTATGAGTCCGTATTTATTTTTTGTTAGTTATTTTGTTCATTAGATTCCACATATAAGTGAAATCATATGGTATCTATCTTTCTCTGACTGGCTTATTTCACTTAGCATAATACTCTCCAGGTCTACCCACGCTGTCACAAAGGGTAAGATTTCCTTCTTTTTTACAACCATCTAGTATTCCATTGTGTAAATGTACCACAGCTTTTTTTATCCACTCAGCTGCTGATGGGCACTTTCAGCTGCTTCCAAATCTTGGTTATTGTAAATACTGCTGCAATGAACATGGGGGTGCATATATTCTTTCAAATAGGTATTGAGGGTTCTTTGGATATATGTCCAGAAGTGGAATAGCTGGTCATAAGGCAGTTCCATTTTTTATTTTTTGAGGAAACTCTATATTGCTTTCCACAGTGGCTGCACCAGTCTGCATTCCCACCCACAGTGCACGAGGGTTTTCTTTTCTCCACACCCTCACCAGCATTAGTTGTTTGTTAGTTAGTTAGTTTGTTTGTTTGTTTTAATGCTCACCTGAGAGTATGTTTATTGATTTTAGAGAATAGAAATATCTATGTGAGAGAGAAACATCAATTGGCTATCTCCCATAAGCTCGCTGACTGGGGATGGAACCTACAACCGAGGCAGGTGCCCAGACAGGGAATCAAACCCCAAACCTTTTTGGTGTACAGGGCAAACTCCAACCAACCAAACCATCCGGTGGGTGGAAGCTGTTGACTTATTGATGACAGTCATTCTGACCGGTGTGAAGTGGTATCTCATTGTGGTTTTAATTTACATTTCTCTGATGATTAATGACATTGAGCACCTTTTCTATGTATGTTAGCCATCTGTATAGTCTTTTTGGAGAAGTGTCTATTCAGATCATTTGCCCATTTTTTAATGGGATTGTTTGTTTTTTATGTTGAGTTGTATAAGCTCTTTATAAATTTAGGATATTAACCCTTTACCAGATGTATCATTGGCGAATATGTTGTCCCATTCAGTAGGTTGTCTTTTCATTTTATTGATGGTTTTCTTTGCTGTGTGAAAACTTTTTAGTTTAATGTTGTTCCATTTGTTTATTTTTTTTCTTCTGTTTCATTTGCCCAAGATGATATATCAGAAAAAATATTGCTGCGAGAAATGTCTGAGGTCTTACTGTGTATGTTTTCTTCTAGTACAGGGGTGGGCAATCTTTTTGTGAGTGCGTGCCCAAACCAGCAAAATCTCTGACTCAAAATTCTTCTGCCTGCCAACCCTAATTTTTTGAGAACATGTTATGCCTACTTGATATCTCTTAAGGTGTACGTATGTGAAGAACCTTGAAGAAATAATAAAATTCATTCGAGCAACAAAAACACAGTATATGATGATGAAAAATATTTATTTTTTAATGTACACATGTACACTGATAGTCCGACAGAAAACTTTATGACTCCGTTTGATATTATCAGTGGGACTTTTGCTGCTGCATCACTGATGACAGAGATTTTATATCAGGTTTATATTTCGTGACCTTCAGAGATATGCACGAGCTACTACTTTCATCTGTCAGGCTACTCCTATTAGGAGACTTAACAAAATTCATCACTGAGAACAAAGATTCACAAGCGTATGTGGATGAAACCAAAACACTGGTCGGATCTAGGAAGGCAGGGAGAGTTAAGGCAGAGGCATAGAAATTGCTCTTCCCCTCTCTCGTCAATCCATGTCTATGGTCTTTAAAATAACTTGTTATGTAAAATTATTTATTTATCTAAGATGCACCTACACTGAATTTATCTGAAAAATAAAACAGTCGATATTAAGAAAAAAATTGTAAATGGAAGATTATAAGAGAGGGTTTCGAGTGCCAGCAAAAGTTACTGGTGTGCCATGTTTGGCACGCGTGCCAGGGGTTGCCCACCCCTGTTTTAGGATTTTTATGGTTTTGAGTCTTACATTTAAGTCTTTAATCTTTTTTGAGTTTATTTTTGTGGATAGTGTAAGAAGGTGATCTAGTTTCATTTTTTTTGCACTGTCTAATTTTCCCAATACCATTTATTGAATAAACTGTCCTTACCCCATTGTATGTTCTTGCCTCCTTTGTCAAATACTAATTGACCATAAAGGTGTGGGTTTATTTCTGGCCTCTCTATTCTGTTCCATTGATCTATATCTCTGATTTTATGCCAATATCATGCTGTTTTGATTATTATGGCCTTGTAGTACAGTTTCATATCAAGTAGCATGAATCCTCCAACTTTGTTCTTCTTTCTCAAGATTGCTATAGCTATTCGGGGTCTTATGTGGTTCCATATAAATTTTTGGAATATTTGTTCTAGTTCTGTGAAATATGCCTTTGGTATCTTGATAGGAACTGCGTTGAATCTATAGATTGCTTTGGGTTAGTATGGACCTTTTAATGATGTTAATTCTTCCTATCCATGAACATGCTATATGCTTCTACTTATTTGTATCTTCTTCAATTTCTTGCTTTAGTATCTTATAATTTTCTAATTACAGGTCTTTTACTAGTACATCCTTGTTTAAACTTATTCTTGGGTATTTTTTTATGCAATTGTAATGACAAGGTCTGCTTCAGTCCCTGCTGCAAATGTATTACCTCCCTAAAGTCCAAACTTTTTGTGTAGGTTGGAAGGTTGAGGACTCTAAATTATAGATTTAGTGTCCTATACAGATTTAAGCCTATTGTCAATTATGGATACAGTTATGGAATGTTATAATGTTATATTAAGTGAAAATGGCATGTTTAGTTTTTTTTTAAAAGTAACATGTAAAATAATGTGTATCATATGCTCCTATTTGTGTTTAAAAGGTATGTACACAAGCTCATCTATGCACAGACCATGTGGAGAAGCATTCCTGAGGGTGGAAACAATGTTTGCCTCTAGAAATAGGGAATCTAGGGTCAGGGGAGAGGAAAATTGATGTTTCATTGTGCACACTCTTACTCATGTTGAAATTTTCATTCCACATTTACAATACATTTTTAAATATTAAATTAAAAAGTCAAAGAAACACTTCATACCCATTAAGAAAGCTATTATTTTTTAAAAAGTGTTGGCAAGGGTTTGGAGAAAAGGGAACCCTGTGCACAGCTGGAGGGAATGTAAAATGGTGCAGCTATGGGAAACCATATAGCAGTTCCTCAAAAAATTAAAAGTAGAACTGCCATATGACCCATCAACTCCACTTCTGGGTACACCCTAAAGAATTGAAAACAGGGAATCAACTAGATATCTGTATCCCCATGTTCATAGCAACACTGTTCACAATAGCTCAAAGGTGTCCATCGGCAGATGAATGAATAAACAAAATGTGGTATAGACCTACAATAGAACATTATAAAAGAAACAGAAAATAAAAGAAACTCTGACACATGGGTGAACCTTGAAGACATTATGCTAAATGAAATAGGCCAGTCACAAAAATGCATGGTTCCACTTACATGAAGTTCTTACAGCAGTCAAATTCAGGGGAGGAAATGGGGTTAATGTTTTAAGTCAGTTTGGGAAGATGAAAAAATTCTGTGGGTGAATGGTAGTGATGGTTACACAGCAATGAGAATATACTAATGCCACTGACTGTACACTTAAAAGTGGTTAAGGTGGTAAATTTTATGTTGTGTATTTTACAGTTAAAAATAAAGTCTTAAGTTTCTCGAATCACATATCCCTTTGGATATGCCTGTGCTGCTTGTGCCAAACCTTTCCATGAACTGTGCAGGCGGCAGGCAGCCTGGTTCAGGGACTTCTGAATAATGCCTGCGTCAAAGGGTGGTGGCCAGGACGGGCCCCTCCCAGGCCCTGCGGGCCCTGCTGACCATGGAGTGCCCTTTGGGAGGTGGTTTGGGAGGGCAGGTGCCAGGCTTGAGTCTGACATGGACAAGGCTGGTGGCACCATGGCCTAAATGTAGGCTGCCCGGAGCTGGGTCAAGGGTCAAGGGCTGTGACAAGGGTCAGGCTCCTTAACGCACCCCAAGAAGTCATAGCAAGAAGCTCAGGATGAAGCCATGGGCCCCCAGCAGCCTCCAGTCCTCCCAGAGAAGGGGTGAGGGACCCAGTTTGCCTTTGGAAGAAGTCCGCTCCCCAGCCCAGCTCCTCCACAAAATCTAGAGAGGCAAATAGGAGAATAAGACAGTCCGCCTCTTTCCTTAATACCTTGACACCCAGTTGCTCTTTTTATCTTTTGTCTTTTTTTTTCTTCCTTTTTTAAGTTAAAGCAGTGGTTCTCAACCTTGGCTGCACATTAGAATCACCTGAGAATCTTTTTAAAATCCTGATTTCTGGGCCTCATCCTCCGGAAATTCTGTTTCTTTGTTACTAATGTTGTGGCCCCACCCCATAACAGCAGGAAGTTCTCATGCACCCCGGATTGGGACAGGGATGCTACCAGCACCTGAACTCGGGGGGGGGGGGGGGGGGCTGTCCCCAGCCGCACACCTCCAGATGATCACTGTTAGAGACCCTGCCCCACTCAGAGCCAGATGGTGTGGGACAGCCTGGTGTTTCCCTTCGTCCAGCCCTCCAGTTTGTCCTCATTGACTCCCTGGGCTGAAGCCAGAGAGAAGCCAGGCAGCAGGGGCCTGGGAGAGGTAGTTTGCAGGAGACACACTGCTGCATTCCAAAGAGGTCAGGGCACTCCAGGCAAATACCCAGCAGGTCCAGCCACCGTGCTGCCGGTGTCCCAACCTCCACCGGGTTTTTCCCCTTTTTAGTTTTGTCCTGGCATTATCTGTTTGTTGGGGGTGCAGGTGGGGGAATATTTGGCATTATCTGTTTATTTGGGGGGGGTGGTTTGGCATTATTTGTTTGTTTGGGGCGGGGGTTGGTTTGTTTTTTTGTTAATCCTCTTTCAACAGTCATTTTCCATTGGTTTAAGGGAGGGGGAGAGACACAGAGAGAGAAACATCAATTTGAGAGAGACACATAGATTGGTTTCTCCCCCATGTGCCCAGATCAGGGCCAAGGATCAAGCCTGCAACCAAGGTATGTACCCTTGACCAGGATTGAACCCAGGACCCTTCAGTCCGCAGACTGATGCTCTATCCACTGAGCCAAACCAGCTAGGGCCTGGCATCTCTGTTTTAGATGTCCAATATATAAAGGAATTGAATTAAAAGTTGGACAGAATGGAAACATTTTAATTAGGCTGTGAAGCTTACACTTGCCAGGTCAACCCGTCACTTCTAAACCCCCAAAGTGGGTGCATGACCTCTGGCTCGCCTCTGGCCAGACTGAGCGTCCCCCTGACTAATACCTTGGTCCCACGCAAGGAGCAGGCTGTGCCAGCAGGTGTGACATGTGGCTGGATTCAAGCCGCACTCGGGGAAGAGGAGGCAGTGTAACAGGTTTCCACACTCCCCGGGAGAAGTAAGCACATTATTTCTTCCACCAGGGCTGCCCTTCCAGGGACAGAGCAGAGGTCACTGTGGTCCAGAGGGCTGAGCCTAGAGCAGGCACTCAATTGCTCTTTGTTTAGTTTAGCTGAGGCACCCAACCTTGTGTGAACCTGAGCCAAACACCTTCTTAGGATACAACCTCCTTTACAAGAAGAGGGAGACATGAGTAAGGATGTCAGCGTGGGATTCTGAAAGGTGGCTGCACAGCGATGCCTTGCCCAGCACTCACAGCATTTCCTCCTCTGGGGGTGTGATCTTGTATGACCCCATCAGTTCTGGAAACCCTCCTTATAAAGGGAGGGGAGGGACTTTTACCCCCATCTTCCAGAGAGAGAGAAACCCAGGCACTGAAAATACACAAGGCCTACTACAATGGCATTGGATTCAGGGCCATGTGAGTGTCAGCCCTGACCTGCTTCTAATGAACCAAGAAGGATCAGTCACCTCCTAGGCCCAGTACAGTTAAGAAACATCTGTAGGGTGACGCTCTTCACCCATTCAGTCAAGAAAGGGGAGAAGGGACGAATGAAAAGACAAGGGAGCAAAGGCACAAGAGGAGAGAAAGAAAGGCCCTGTGATGGGCACGTTAGACAGGAACACCGTGCTTAGGGATTGTCACACCGCTGCCCTTAATGATGGCTGTGAGAGAACCCAGCTTTGCCAGGGATTTGACCAGCCTTCAAAGGATGCCTCCCACCATCCCTCGCCTTCCTGGAAACTCACTAGGGTGATAAAGAGCCACTCCCCTTGTTTCCAATCCAAGGCAAGTCCCATTATCAGTGGCCGTTTTCCTCCCCTGGGGCTGTTTCCAACCCCTGAAGCCTTGTTCCCTTTTCTGCAAAGGTTCTACTGTGTATAGTGGGAGAACAGATACTCATGTGGGTGTGCTGCTGCTCAGGCGTGCTTACCTGCACCTGAGCAGGGAAGGCTTACTCGTGGTATATCACCTTTCTGTAGGGTTGCAAGGATCCACTTCTTCCCGCCCACAGCACATCTGGGCTCTCGTCAAAGACAAGCCCTAACAGAAGTTGGGCAGATGTTGGGGAAAATGCGACTGCAGAGTCCAGTTTGTACAAGGCCTTACACTCTCACCAACTCTGACAGTCACGCTCCCAGCCCCACGAAAGCATGGGATTCTGGCTGAGTCCTTGCAAAAATGAGAAATATCATCTCTTCTGGTTTAGACATCTCAACACGCACCACCAGATCCAGAAACACACACAAATTCCACTCTTGCTCATTTTCAATCCAAGGGGTTTTCTAGGAAGTAGAGCTTTGTTACAGAACAGCTTCCTGGACCACAGGCAGGGCTGTGGCAGGCACTCCCGATGGTAACTCTGCTTGTACCTTGAGCACCAGTGAAGCTCACTGCTCCTTGTGCCCACCTCAGTGTTTGCCGCGGTGGAAATTCGCTCAACATGCTCAGCCCTGCAATTGCTGCGCTCTGTTTGGAGTGTGCGGGGAAAATGACATTTATTCTCTAGTTAACGTGTCTCTCTCCACCCCCAGAGTCGCTAAACAAACGAGTTGTTCTTGGAGCAAACATCTCCCTTTCAGCATCTTTCCGTTTCTGAGCCACAGCTCAGCAATGAGGCCACTAGCTCTCCATCAGGCTGCACGCAGCGGGGACACACGTGGTCCTCTGAGTCCTGCTGTCGCATTTTGAGGACCCCAAGTTATTGATGGGAACAGGTGCTCAGAATTCAGCACAACCCACCCAAGGCTTAGTTCACTTTCTCTGCAAACCTCTGGATTTAGGAGAGAAAATACCAGGCTCCTCTCAGGCTGCCTGTAAACATCTCGGTCTGGATTTGCTGAGGTGGGTTGCTAAATTTAATTGCCAGTTTCCATGCCATGTGATGGTGTGTGACAGGCCAGCTCACCCTGTGAGTTCGCCAAGGGGTTTTAAATAAATGCTTTCTGACGGAAAGGATGATAAAGATCCTGTTATTCATCAGAGAGCCTGGAGAGTGGGCTGGCCTGGGTTTCACCGCTGAGCTGCTGTGGTGCTAATCCCCTGAGCCCCCACCACTTCCCACTGGCTAGTAGGAGAGGCTGAAGGCGCCTGTGGAAGAGCCCAGCCAGCCAGCCCCGTCTGCCCAGGTCTCTGTGACCTTGGAACACAAATAGCTCTGTGGGCCAGCCTCAGCTTCTCCATCTGGAAAGAGGAACTGTTAACAAAATATCAGGAAAGCAGGGAACGTGTGGAGCTTCTGAGCAGCATGCTGTGGGTGTGCAAATACAGCCCTGCACGTGAGAGCAGCCGTAGGGCCCCAGGCAACAAGCAGGGCAAACAGAGCAGCATTATTCTTGCCCCTCGCCTTTTCAATGCCAGCGGGAGTAACGCGAGGCTGGCAGTGGTTGTGTTCTCCCTATTTCCTTATGAAGCCCGCCTACCAATGCATACTTACTCTTCCTGCTGCAGCGGTTCTCAACCTGTGGGTCGCGACCCCTTTGGGGGTCAAATGACCCTTTCACAGGGGTCGCCTAAGACCATCCTGCATATCAGATATTTACATTATGATTCATAACAGTAGCAAAATTACAGTTATGAAGTAGCAACGAAAATAATTTTATGGTTGGAGGTAAAAACATGAGGAACAGTTTTAAAGGGACAGAAGGTTGAGAACCACTGCGCTAGAGTCACTCTGTGTTGTCTGAGAAACAGCAGCATCTGCCTCGCCTGGCAGCTTTTGAGAAATGCAGAGTCTCAGGCCCACTTCATTCCTGCTGATTCCGAATGGGCTGCTTAGCAAGCTATCCAGATGATGCATATATTTTTTAAATTTTGAGCAGTTCTGGTCTAAAGCAGTGGTTGTCAAACCTCAGCCCACATCAGAATTCCCAAGGGAACTTGTTAAAACATTGAGGGCCCCCCACTTCCAGAGTTTCTGACTTAGTAGGTCTGGGACAGGGTTGGCTAATTTGCATATCTATCAGGCTCCCTGGTGATAATAATGCCCCTGGCCCAGGGACCACACTTGGAGAACCACTGGTGAGTATTCCTCCTAGCAGTTGTTTTGTGATACCTTCCTTCCCAGGTCACCAGCGTCTGTCATCTCTTTATGTACACTGGCCACTTCAGTCCCTGGAATTACTGTAGACTTCTCTTAATATCTTAAATCCTGATTCATATCATTTTTGAGTTCTTGAATTTAGTCCATATTTCTTTATCTCTTTCACTAGGAAGTTCTGCACTAAACATGGAAAACCAGAGTTTGTGCTGTACAAAAAGGGAGGATTTCTTGAAAATTCTACTTTTTTTCCCATGTAGTTGTTCTAGAATTCCACTTGTTTTTTTTCTTGTTTTTTTAAATCCTCATCCGAGGATATTTTTTCATTGATTTTTAGAAAGAGTGGAAGAGAGAGGAAAAGACAGAGAAACATGGATGTGAGAGAAACACATCCATTGGTTGCCTTCTGCACGAGCCCCAACCAGGGCCCGGGCAGGGGGGAAGCATGCAACCGAAGTACGCATCTTTGACTAGAATCGAAACCAGGACTCTTCGGTCTACAGGTCAATGCTCTATCCACTGAGCCAAACCAGGTAGGGCCCACTTGTTTTTTCAACTAGAGTTATGCTGCTGGTCCATAAGGAGTTTGTTATATGACTATCACAGGATAACCAAGTTGACTTACTACAGTGCAATTTTTTAAATCACACCAGCAATAAAGTGACACATTTAATTAAAACAAGCAACACTGAAGAATGATGAATTCAAAGCAAAAGTCAACGTTTATGTCCCCCATCTGATCCCCTATTCTCCTCCCAGAACTAATGAATATTAGCAGTGCCTTTAAATATGCACATATGCATAAATAGAGGTAGATATGCATATAAATACATGTCTGTATATATTTATACTATTATTTTGCAACTTCCTTTTATTAATTAACAGCATTCCTTAGAGGTCCTTTAAAATTAATAAGTAGATTCTACTTCATTCTTTTTAAACTACATGGCATATTTCTTAATTTGGACATATCATAGTTTATTTAACCATTCCATTAATGGCCATTATGTTATTTCCAAAATGTTGTTATTAATAGCAATACTTAACTAGCTTTCTCATGAGATTCAAATGAGAATTGGCCCATATAGGTGGTATCAATTTACATTACCCCCAGTCACTTTGAAAACAGTTATTTCTAACCCCCTCATCAAAGCTGTCTATTATCAGTCTTGTACATTTTTACCAATATATTGGGGATGTCTCATTATTTAAATTTGCATTTAGTTGATAACCATTAGAGGTTAAATGTCCTTTCATAAGATTATCTGCCATTTTATTTCCTTTCTTGTGATTTACTTACTCAGATTCTCTGTTCTTTTTCTATTGGCTGGGTGGTCCTTTTTTTCTGTCAGGGGGAAAATAGAAGTAGTAGTCTGGGTATTAATCTTTGGTTTACTAAAATGTTGCAATGTTTCATCCAAGTCCCTCACTTGAGTTTTCATAACTTTATTTTTGCCACATAGAACTTCTAGTTTTTGGATAATCTATAATATAATTTCTTTTTTTAATTTCTTTTTTATTTGTATTGTTGACATTATTACAGATATCCTCCATTGCCCCCCTTTACCTCCCTCCACCCAGATCCCATGCTCCCCTCCCTCTGGCCCTCACTACATTACTGTCTTTGTCCATGGGCTATGCATACACCTTCTTTCATCCCATCAGCCCCTTCTCCCCACCTCCCCTCTGACATCTGTCAATCTGTTCCATGTATCCATGTCTCTGGTTCTATTTTGTTCATCAGTTTATTTTGTTCATTAGATTCCACATGTAAGTGAGATTATATGGTATTTGTCTTTCTCTGACTGACTTATTTCACTTAGCATTATAATCTCCAGGTCCATCCATGCTGTTGCAAAAGGTTCCTACCTTTTTACAGCTGCACAGTATTCCATTGTATAAATGTCCAACAGCCTTTTTTATCTATTGACTTGGGGCCCAGTGCACGAATTCATGCACCTTGAAAAGAACTGTGGGCCATGAGGCTGTGGTGGGCACAGGGACAGATCTCGGCCCATCCTCCACGCCCCCACCCAGCCCCTCCTGCCACAGCCCCGGTCCTCTGTCTGTAGGCAGCCCCGCTCCTGCCACCACTGCTACTCCCACGCACTGCTGGCACTGGCCCCGCTCCCACCCACTGACGGCGGAGTGATTGGGGCCGATGCCAGCAGCAGGTGGGAGAGGCAGCTGCCGGCCCCGTTTGCCCCTCAGGAGCAGGGGGAGGTGGAGAAGTTCTGAGGGGTGATAAGGGCCAGCAGCTGCTGCTCACACCCACTGACAGTTCTGAGCCACTGGGGCCGGGCCGGGTGTCGGCAGTGGGTGCGAGCGCCGACAACACATGTGTCCTAAGCAATGTGTTCTATCTTTGAGAATGTTCCATGTGCACTTGAGAAGAATGTATTTTCTGCTGCTTTGGGATGAAATGTTCTGTAAATATCAGTTAAACCCATCTGATCCAGTTTGTCATTTAAGGTCACTGTTTCCTTGTTGATATTTTGTCTTGAAGATCTATCCATTAATGACAGTGGGGTGTTAAAGTCCCCTACTATGATTGTATTGCTGTCAATCTCTCCCTTAAAGTCTTAAAATATAACTAGTAGCCCAGTGTACAAAATTTGTTCACAGGGAGTTGGGGGTGTCCCTCAGCCCGGCCTGCACCCTCTCACAATCCGGGACCGCTGGCTCTTAACCACTCACCTGCCTGCCTGCCTGCCTGCCTGCCTGATTGCCCCTAACCACTCTGCCTGCCAGCCTGCTCACCCCCAACTGCCCCCCCACCAGCCTGATCACCCCCAACTGCCCTCCCCTCCTGGCCTGATCGCCCCTAACCACCTCTGCCTCAGCCCCGCCACCATGGCTTTGTCCAGAAGGTCACCCGGAAGGTCTCCTAGTCTAATTAGCATATTACCCTTTTATTAGTATAGATTTCCACTGAAGCTACACATTACTAGAAATCAGACTCTTCTAATCCACATTATACAGAGGAGAATTAATCTCTTGAACATCAATGAAAAGAAGCTGGGAGAGGATGTTTTAAATAAACTTAGAAAAATAAAAGAATCACATACCTCCTACCTTCCTCCTTTTCAGTATAGCCCTTGTTTGTTTGTTTGTTTGTTTGTTTTTTATTTGGATATTGTGTTTATTAAAGCTGGGGACAGTGAAACAAGGAAGGATCTATGATAAAAGAAGCAGCAGGAACGAGACTAGGCTGGGCTGCTTTGGCTCTCTAGAGATGTTACAGGAAAGAAGTAAACCAAGGCAAGTTGCTGTCAGCTCACTGGAGAGTTAGAGGTAAGGGGCCTTGGAGACAGATTCAGGGGGTTACCCCAGGATGAACTCCACTGCCCCTAGATCCCCTGTTTCCAGTCTCATGGGGACCCTTGGAGTTTAAGAGAAAGACAATTCACTTGAAAAGGAGATGTAAGTGGGCATGCCCCTGTATCTTTTGACATGAAGTTTTGGTTTAGAGATTTGTGTGAAAGTCTTGAAAAGAAGTCAGAGGTAGTTGCTATTGGGAAATGATTCTCCATAGGTCCCTCATGTTTCTGCACATCTTGCAGGCAAAGGCAATGACTACCTTTGTTCCAGGTTATCTTTTCAAGAATGTTTACATAGAGAACAGCCTTGAAAGACAGAGGTGGTGTTTCGCTGAGGAGCACAGAGCTGGTTTGTTTGCTGTTCAGCATAATAAAGATAACATGTTCCCTGAGTAAAGGTTGATGGGTTTGCTTACAACCCATTACAAAAAATTGGGGTTTCTTAAACTCAGGCTTCTCTCCTATAACACACCCTATGTGTGTGGAAGTGTCATCCCTTATAATATAACTAGTGGCCCGAGGTTTGCCCACCCTGTGGGAATTGGGGCTTGGCAACCAACACAAAAAAATGATGATACTCTGATTACTACTATTGCTATGAACCCCAAACTGCCCTTTGTCTCTAACCCAAGAGTCTCATATTCTCTTCCAGCATTCATAAACCTGTCACAGGCTAACTTGTTAACTTTGCAAGTGAGTAAAATCTGAGAACCTTCACAGTTCTTGACCGTCACTACGTCATGAAAGATAAAAACCCTTCATGAATTCAACTCCAGTTCCAGTCAGAATTATCTGCCTACAGTACAGAAGTCACCCAATTGAGTTTCTTCTCTTAAGTCAAATAGTTTTTAATGGTTAAATCCATTATAAAGAATTTTTACATTCTGTATGTAATTGCTGCAAGTTTAATATTCAAAAGATTTTCTTGTAGATGGAGCAAGACTCATTCTGTGCAGCTCTAGAGTAATGAACAAGTGTCAGAAAATTTTCAGCTCGATCTGTAAGGTAAAATAAATTCTGACAATTAGTTATCCAAAAGTAAATAAATGTCGATAAAATAAGCTCAGTGCTGACTTAGATGACCACTTTGGGACCTCTACATGGGGAAGAGATTAGATAGCTGGTTACACATATTCCTTCAAGTTTAAGATGCTCCTGGCGAAGGACATTGTCCCAGTGGACCATCTGACTGAGTTGTTGTCATACCAAGTGATGGAGAAGGTGAGCCAGCAGATCCAGCTCAGAAGACTGTACTTATATGACCATCATGAGTTAAAATCTGGTGCTTAGTTGCAGAAACTCGCTCAAGTCTAATTCACCCGGAAGTGATTTGGTGCTAGAGAACTGATTCAAGCTAAACCAACTTCACCAACAGCCTGATTTATAAAATTGCCTTAATTTTAGAGTAAAAGTCAAACTTTGCTAATGACTATAATTTTCCCATCCAATATTTGGGCACCCTCTCCCTTCCCAGCTGATAAGTACTAATAAGGTAGAATTAATAACCAGATGTTTGTCTGGTACACCAAACCAAGCAAAAAGGATTGACTCCTGAAGCTTGCTTTATCTGATAGGATGCATTGGGCACTTACATTAGGTGCTAATAAAAATCTTCCTTTCACAACAGAGAATATACTGTTTTAGTGACCGGAATGTTCTTATTCACTAAATACAATGTCTTTATCCTTTGATAGTCCTGGAAATACTCAACAGTTCTTAACTTTATCCTGCCTTTCTAGACCCTACCAGGCGCATCACCCTGCTGTTTGCACTTTATAACAGGTCTGTGCATAGTAACAAGTTTACACAGTTGTTAATCCCCTTTTAGATTGGCTGCTTCCTGAAGATGTCTAAGGAAACATTTTAATTTCATCAGTAATAAAAGTCTGGAATGCATCTATGGGCTTAGTTTCTCAGTCCCAGCTCTACCGTCTACCAGCTGGGTGTTTTTTGTACAGGATCACTTCTATAAGCTTCAGTTTCCTCATTTGAACTTATGGTTAAAGATGAACAATCATGACATAAAAATATTTTATAACATCTAAGGCTAAAAAAATGTAAAGTAAAAAATTATAATAACCATAGGCCATGTTACAACTGATGGCTTTCCTGCAGACTGCCCATCCTATCTGTGATGTGAGGGTCTTCAAGTTCAGAGGCTCTGAGGGTCTTATTAGCCTTTTGCTTTCAATTTCAATTAGCTTTTTAAAAAATATCTCACCCTACATTTTGGTTCCCATATTATTTTTGAGACCTCCCAGCTGTCTTTGTAATGGTATGTGTTGAAAATGTTTTTTTCCTGCACTGCAAAGGGCAAATTGTATGAAAATATGTCCACAGAGCAGTGTTCTCAACAGATCTGTGTTACAATGGGAGGAACCTGTTGCAATGAGCAGAATTTCACATGAGTTCATACTGTACTTTTGGCTGTGAACAGGATGTTTTGTCAAAGGTGAACAATGAGACATAGCAAGGAGAGAAAGGGATTTGCCAGCAGCAAAGCCGCGTGGGCAGCAGAGGAGTTGGCTAGGAAGCAAAGACTGTTCCATTTAGCACCACAGACAAGAGCTTGGTGAGGTTAGCCTCGTAGATCCAGACAAGGACATGTCCCAACTGCTCCAGGAAGGATGGTCATCTCACTGGCACAGCACTGGGCTGTTTTCAATTTGATCCCCGTGTCCTGACTGGGACAAGGACACTCAGAAGTGCATCAAAAAAGGGAAGTGACCCAAACCCTTTTAAAATGAAAAGATTTCCATTCAAAGGAAAATAAAGGGCATGGCTTTTAATTTTCCCAAGTTAGCTCTTTCCTTTTCAATGCCAGCACGTCTCACACAGTAATCCATTTACCGAAGTTGGACCTGAGATGTGAAAAGTTCTGTGTTGACAAAGTTTTGCATCAGCTGCTGCTAAACAACATGTAAAAACATGTCGTTTAATTTTAGGTTTATAAAAAATAAGTGCTTTCCCAAACCCACTCGGCACAGGCTGTCACAAGGTACAGGTGTGCTCTGCAATCAGACACTGCCATCTTGCTAAAATGTGCAAGGGGCCAGGACTATGCAATCCATCATGTTTTTATGTTCCCGTGAACTGTCTTAGGAAGTGTGAAAGTGTCCCCACTAAATCTTTTAGTCAAGTTTTGCTGTGCTCTGTTATGCATAGATAAAGCTGGAGCGGGGATTGGAGGGGAGAAGTGGACAGAGAGGGAATGCACACAAGGGTGTGTGTGTGTGTGTGTGTGTGTGTGTGTGTGTGAAGTGTTCTATACTAAAAGCTATCAGGGAAAGAATGATAAATAAGGCAAAGAAGTGAGGTACCAAAAATCATCATTAAAGAAGCTTGGGAGCAATTGGATGATATTAGCTCATTCATTCAACCAACCCTACTGATGTGCTCCCCCTGGGTAGCAGACACTGTGCTGGGTCCCCAGGGTGAAACAGAGGTGACAGCCACAAAGCTACTCTCAAGAAACTCCCAGTCTAATTAATACCAAATCAATGGTCATACCAAGCAGAAGAGCCTTAAAGCAGGGCAGGTGAAGAGTCTGTGGATGACAGTTATTGCCACATGTCATCTTCCAGGACAACTGGGGCCCTCTGAGAAGGGACTTGTTGAACAAGTCTTACTTTCAGGGGTGAAAGTGGTTGAGTCTCCTGTAGCAGATAAATACAAAGTACATAGAAAAAGAGAATAACCTGTATGGATGAGTCTGCAAAATGTAAGGAAAGGGAAATATTACCTCTATCTAAGAAATGCACAAAGACTATTCTAATTTTTAAGCATGAAATTTAGCAAAATTAAATACTGTCCTTGTGAATAAGAATTACACATAAGGCAGGAATGGTCCCTGACGTTTATTTTTCCACAGATGGTGAACACAAATACCACCATCCTAAGAAAGGACTCTCTTGGAAATATTGTTCCCCCTAGGCCTCTCCTTGGCAACTTCAATCACAACCTCTGGAGGTTAACTGTGCACCTGAGATGTCCACAAGCCCAGGTACTGAACTTCCAGTCAAGAAATCACCTCCTCCAGAAAGCTACCGTGAATCAGATTCATTTCTCTGATTCTTCTTTGTTGTTGTTAATCTTCACCCAAGGATATTTTTTCCATTAATTTCTAGAGAGAGTGGAAGGAAGGGAAGGAAAGGGGGAGGGGGGGAGAGAGAGAGACATTGATGAGAGATACATCAATTGGTTGTCTCTTGCACACTCCCGACCAGGGCCAGGGATCTAACCTGCAACCCAGGTATGTGCCCTTGAATGGGAATCAAACCTGCGACCTTCAGTGTGTGGGCCAATGCTCTAATCACTGAGCAACATTGGCAGGGCATTCCTCAGCTTCTTCAATGCCCACTGTGTGCCAAGCACCATGGGAGAGGGTAGCTGGTGGTTAAATAAGGCTCACACTGAAATGCCTGCTCTCTTTCCTCCCAACCTTGATGTAGCTTCATGTTCAGAGCTCTCACTACCCTCCTCTTTGATGGCTGAGTTGCTTGTCTGAATCCCCTGCTAATCTTGAAATCCTTGGGCAGGGATGATGGCTTTTATCTTTGTATTCCCAAAGCCTGGCACATTCTAACTGAGAAGAGAAGCAGCTCGCCTTACAGATATTTCTTCTTATTTGTTTAAGCATTTTATTTTATATGCTTACAAACACACCGACTTTGGCTCATTGAACAGTATTTTTAAAATTTGTTACTTTATTTTTCATTTATTTTTGAATTAATATTTTTATATATGACTGTATTTAAATCATCCCATTCACATGTATATTGTGCAATGACCATTTTAAATGCAGATATAAGAACATTCAACTTGTATACAGAATCACTGAAATTATACAACTCATTTAGTAGCTCGATTATGCATATGTATTTTATTCTTATCAACACATTGGAAACACTGGATAAAGTTAACCACACTGTGTTTACTTCACCTTTTCATATGTGCTCATTCTGCCAACACTTTCTATCTTCAGCTTACTGGTAGGTAAGAAAGAACCAAAAGGGAAAAGGACTGTGGGTCACCCCATCTTTTCCTCTGTGTCATCATTTTCAGCAGAAGCAATTAGCAAACACAGTGAAAGGATATGATAGGTTCCTCCGTCGCCGGTGTTTACTAGAATATATTCCCTTCCTTCTGCAGTGGAAGCATGGTCTGGTTCCAGTGGAAAGTGTGGTCTTTCCTCTCTTTCTCCTTCCTCCCCTAACTCACTCTCCTCTTCCTTGGTTTATTCAGTCATGGACATGATGCCCTTGCCTTGTACTTACTTTGAGTCTCACTGGAAGCCCACACAATATGGGGCCACTGGAGTCTGTGCTCATGGGACATCATGAATGCTACATATGAATGGGAGAGGCAGACATGCTATTACATAAATCTTCTCTGACCATATGCGTGCTCCACTGTCCATTTGCACTTCACTCACAAAACACAACTTCACAGATAATATTATTTAAATTTTCAGGATAGCGACAGCCAAGCAATAAATCAAGTGCAGGACCCTGTACAAACTTCACAGGCCACGTGCCCATGAAGCAGACCCCAACCAATTGCACCTCGTTTCAAGTGGCAACAGGATTAAAAACAGCTGATAGAGAAAGCCTCCTAGCTTCAAGACTAGAACAATGAAGAATAGCACTCTTCCAAGTCAGACGCACTAGGCATATACAGTGTGACTCTAAAGCCATCAGACATGACTCTGACATTCTATTAAATTCAACAGACATTGATTGTGCTCAGCACTATCCAAAAACCCACCAGGACGGGGGCGGGCGGGGGAGTGTTCCTCGAATGAATAGACACTGTCCCTGACCAGGGAAACAAGTCTGGCTGGGGAGACAGATAGCTCTAGAAGCGTGTTTCCAGACAGATTATGACCGCTGCTATGACGGCAGAAATAAGCACTGTGGAAGCACAAGGAAGGCAGTATTTTATTCTAACTGGGAAGAGAGAGGTTTATGAGCCATAGGTAACATTTAAATAGGTCCTTAAAGCTGAATGCAATTTCGGTAAAGGCTGGGAAAAGGACATTGTCTTAGCAGGGGTTCCCTCCAAGAAATAGAGCCTGAGATGGGGTTTACATGCTGTGGTTTATTTTGGAAAATGATCCCAAGAAGCAAAAATGAAGGGTTTGGGGAGGGAAAGCCAATCCTAAGGTTTATCACTGAGCTGTTAAGTGCTCTGGGCAAATGGGGCTCAGTCCTGCCGGAACTTACTGAGCAGCAGTGTCGAACACACCCTACCTCGAGATCATGGGGAGTGACTTATCCACTGGCTCCCAATCCCCATTGGTCCAGGGCTGCCCCAGGACTATTAATAAACTCCTTGTTGTTTCCATGTTTGCACATGCCCAAGAACAGTGGAGCAGGCTCCCCCAATTATCCCAAAGGCTGATAAATATACATGGTGCAGCTGAAGTGAGGCTACACTTGTGCACTGCTGGTTGCCCCAGCAACACCTGGAACAAAAAGGTGTGGTGTGAGAGAAGCATCAGAGATGTTCTGTACAACATCTACTTCAGTGCTTCTCAAACCTGAGCGTGCGTCAGACTCCCCTAAGGGCTTGTGAACACAGATGGATGGGCCCCACCCCAGAGTTTCTGGTTCAATAGATGTAGAGGAGGGGCTGAGAATGAACATTTCTAACATGCCCTTGGCATGGGCATTAAAGCTTTTAAAGACAGCTGTCCACTCTGTACACGGACATAGGACAGATGTAGCAGGAGAAAGAGAGGTTCCCTAAAATGAAAAAAAAAGTGCCTATCTCCAGGAAGAGCATAAGTTGATTTCATCATAACAAGAATAGAAATGGCATGGCATTCATGTCTACCCATCACCATGGATAATCTACTGAGAAAGGCTCCTCTATTGATAATCTAATGAGAAGTTAACAGCCAGAAGGTTTGTGCCTTATCCCCACCTCTATCCAGATCTATTCTCTGCCTTGCTCTGTGCCAGGAAGGCTAATTTCTCAGCATGGGATCATCCAGATTGGCCAATCAGAGACACCATTGGGAAATCAAAAAGTGGGGTAAAAGAGAGTTAGGGCCTTGATTCTCCCTGCTCACTCCATGCTTCTCCCAGCTAGCTGCTGGTGCCTGTGTTCCCACATGGCTGCAGTCCTGCAGGGGCCCTCCTGTTGGTCATTCCTCACCAGGCTCTGAGAACCTGCTCCCACCCCTGAGTGTCCCTCAGACGTCAGGACCCCTTGCTGTTCCTGGTTCTGGGTGCCTCACCATCCCTGGTTGTTTCCCTTAACTCTGCCCAAAGTGCTTCATTAATATTCTTTTCAGTTCAACCAACTTCTTTCTACCAGGATCCTGGCTAATAACGGTGTCTGAGGGGGAAATAAATAGCACCAGGTAAAGCCACATCAGTAGATCAGTATTTCTAAGGCTTTCAACATGACAAGTAATCCTGATCACACTCAAGGCGACATTGAAGTTTTAAGACTTAAATACAGGATAAAATGAAATATAAAATGGAAAAGTAGATGAGCAAATGTAAAAATAAACCAAGGCTTGAAATGACTGCAACAATTAAAGATATAACAAAAAAGCAAAGAGAGCTTGACAGAGACAGATTTTCTTTCAAACCCTACGGAATTTGCTTTAGGCAAGGGAGAGGCCCCAAAGTGCTAGCTTGTGCTATATAAAACCTTCCCCATCCACACGCTCTGGGAACACGGAGCACTGGCAGGAGAAAAGAAAGCGTGATTCAGGCTGTGGACATGAAAGCCTTCAGAAGCATCTTGGGAAATAGGAGATAAGATCGGACCAGAAATTAAATAATCAGAGAACACACTGACAACGCAATGTGTCGCAATCAATTTAGGGTTCGCATCTCGCTTGATTTATGCATCCATAATAAAAATCACTCAAAAGCTGGTGGCTTCAGTCCATTTAAACTCTGTTCACTCCATCCCCAGCCTCGTCCCTGCCTCCAGCGCCAGGCTCTGCCTAGAGTTCTTGGTTC
Source organism: Myotis yumanensis (assembly GCF_028538775.1). Lineage (NCBI taxonomy): Eukaryota > Metazoa > Chordata > Mammalia > Chiroptera > Vespertilionidae > Myotis > Myotis yumanensis. The sequence goes on along the minus strand of NW_027223753.1, from coordinate 89,805,078 downwards.
CACATCTCAGAGACCAGGGGGTTTCCGCTTCTGTCTCAGGGACCATGTGCAAGTTAGAGTGGCAACGAGGAATCGCTGTGTTCTTCAGCGAGGCCTGCAGCTACTTCAGATCTCAAAGGGACTTTCTAAGCCAGGCGCTTAAGTGAGCGTCCTGCAGTGAGGGAAGATTTTGTTTTAGCCTTACAGCTCTTCTCAATGGCCCTCTGTTCTTTTTTCACTCTGTTGACACTGCCCTGTTGTTTTCCAGATTTCCAAGGTTAAATCCGGCCCCCTTATTAAGCCTGTCTGAGTTCTTCAGAATTTCTAGAGCTTCGCTGCTAATCCAACGTGTGTAGTGCTTTTCTTTCAGTGGGGCGTGCGTGTGGGGCGAATCGACGCTTTTGTTCGCTATAGCAGAATTTTTCCTCCTGTGATAATCTAAACTGTGGTCTGTGTCCTTAATCTTCTTATCAATTGCTCCAGTTTCTGGGTGACAGTATTTTACCTCAGGTGAGAAGATGCCATTATCACCACAGAAGCAGTTAATATGTGTTGAATACTTACTATGGGCTCTAGATCAGTGGTTCTCAACCTTGCCTGCACATTAGAATCACCTGGGAACCACTGGGCTAGAAGATGCATATTTAAGTCCTTAATCCTATAGTAATTCTGTGAGGTCTCCTGACCTTTACAGGTGAAGACATTGAACTCAAGCGACACTAAGAGACTTACCCAAGATCACGATGTGAGTAGGTGGCAGAGCTGGATGTGAACCAGCTAGCCCATTCTGTAGCTAACCAGGTGCTCCCAGCCAGGGAGGACGTTGCCCCCTAGGGAGCATGTGGCAATGTCTGGATACACTTTTGGTTGTCACAGCTGAGGAAGTGCTCCTGGGATCTAGTAAGTAAGGCCCAAGAATGCTGCTAAACACCCTACAATGCAAGGATAGCCCCACAAAGGATTATCAGTCCAAAATATCAATACTGCCAACGTCCAGAGACCGTGGTCTAACCTCTGTGGCTTGTTACATTCTACTCCTTTGGTTTGTCTTCGTGTGCTTGTGTTTGGTAAGATGTCTTTGTTGAAATGCTTTCTAATAGCATCTCTTTCAGATTTACCCTTGATATACTGAGGGGGTTGCTGCTCTTCCCCTCAGTTTCCTTCGTCTCTTCTCTTCCCTGAGTTGGAATGCAGGGCTGGTTAATTCCTTGGCAGAGTATTCATTCTCTGTCTTGTGAGGACAGAGTATCAAACTCAGCTATTCTGTGATGGTTTATCTCGCTGGGTTTGACCTGGTAAGATACACTCTACCCTGGCAGCCTTGCAGATAATTTTTTAAAAATTATTATAGAAAGTTGAAAGGAGAAAAGAATTCTGTTATGACTTCCCTGCCTTTTCCTATACTTTGAAATATCATACCAATTCTATAGTAGCTTGAAAAAGTGCAGGGGCAGAGCTGAAAAACTATGCTTTCAGCTTTTATTAAAAAGTCTTTGATGCCTAAAGGCTCATTTATTTGGGGCAATGCAATGTATAGCTCCTATGCATTGGCTTTTGGGTGTGAGCCAGCGAAAAGCAGCACCCAGACATCAAGATGTGGCTTTTCCTTCACCCCAGATGCACAGTCTTGTTTCTTTAAGGTTAATATGTCCTGGGAAAGGAAAAAGCCTTCCTTCTCATGCTATTTATGAACTGAAAGCGTGCTGGCAGATTAAATAATTGTTTGAAAAGACACCATTTGAAAAGAGCTCGCCTGTGCAGCTCCCACTACATTCGCTCCTCCCAGACACCGCAACCACCACCCCAAAAAAATCAAACATGAGACCCAGAGACAAGTTTGGAAACTTCTAGAAGGGTAGAGTGGAGAAAGGTTTGGAAAATAAAAGTCACAAATGGAGCTGTTGATGTGATGCAGGAGAAAGCCTGGCAGGACAGAGAACTAAGGGAACAGATTTTAACTCCCAGTGTGGCCTGGGCTGGACATGAAAACCTGGCAATGCTGATTTTTAAGCACCTGATGAGCAGAAACATCTTGAAACATATCTGTGTCCCTGCTGCTAAGTACAAATACCCTGACCGAGAAAAGCTCAGGAGGAAGACACGGATGAACAGTCCCAACATTACAGGGACAACAGCCCTCCAGCGAGCATTTCCCCTGAGCCACCCTCAGCCCCCAAACCCCGACACCGAAAAGCCATGTGCAGTTCCTGCTCATTGAGCTCAACCTTCAGCCACAGAATGAAGGAGCAGCACTGATCAGGCAAACACTCTGAACCTAAGATGTGGAGTCCAGCCTTGAGTTGGCCGCAGCTCCACCACGCAAACCAGTCCCCTGGGGCTCTCGTGGGGAAGCTGATGTTGGTGGGCCTGGGTGGGGCCTGAGTCTGCATTTCTGACAGATGCCCAGGCAATGCTGGCTGGGCGGTCCTCCGACCTCACTCTAGGACCAAAGGTCTAATGAGGATGTGGGAAGGACACCGACTGCTGTGAAGCCGACAAGTCTTCTGAGACACAGAATCTGATCACAACTTGTCCCTGCTCTTTGTGGTCAGAGTGAAGTTCAACCTCCCGGCTTGGCAATTCAAGACTGGGCGGCCTGGCACCAGCTCGCCTGTGCAGCTCCCACTATATTCAGCATCTCCCAGAACTGAGCGGAGAGCCCTGCTCACCTTCTCACTCTTTGCACCACTTCACCTCCTCCTGTTACATCCGTGCTCTTCCCTCCTCACCTGCTGAATTCCTCCTTGCCTTTGACCGCTCCCTCTCCAATGCCTTCCCGGGCAGATGGTTGCTTCCCATGGCTGCCTTTAAATACCTCCGGTATAGCTCATAGGACATCTTCTGTGATATTTTGCCTAAGCTTGTAAGCCCCCTACCAAACTGCATCCTCGGAGCAGAAACTGTGTCTTCACACAGTACTCGACACCTGGTATATGTTCCACAGTACTAAACAAGTGAAGGAATTACATGGCACATCCATTCCCATCACTCTCCTCTTTTCTTCCTCTTCTTCTTCAAGGGTCTCTAGTGTCTTAAACGTTGGGGTTATGTATTTTAAGCGGGTTAAGATAATCATAACAAGAGCTAACTTTTATAGAACATTGACTCTATGTTAGGCATTGTTCTAAGCACTTTAGTCTTACTAGGCATTTAATCTTTATAATGATTTCTACAACTCTATAAAGTTGTCATTATTGCTTCTATTTTAAATAGGAGGAAACTGCAACACAGAGAAGTTAAGTAACTTGCCCAAAGTCACACAGTTAGGAAATGCTTGCACCAGAACTTACACCCAGACAGTGTGCTATTAAAAAGGACACGTCTTTGGAGGACCCAATAATGAGCCACAACTCTGTTCTGTTCTCCCTACCAGTCTTCAGCCTCATTCGGCTACAAAACAAACACCCTTCCATCAAATTTGTCTTTATAGTGGACTCCCAGTGGACACGGAACACACTCTGATGTCTCCTGCACGTGCTGCTCACTGCCCTCCTGAAGAGTCATTGGTAATGTCAAGCATTGAAATCATTCAACAGAGGGAGCGAAGCAAGGATGTGTTCACAACCAAGTCGAGGGGGTGTGGGTGCTGATGTCTAACCTCCTGGACAAGCTTGCCATTAATAGCAACCCACAACTTCCTGTCAGCAGTTGCAGTGCCACTCAGCCATGAATTGACTTAAAGACGTTACAAGGTGAATCTCTCAGCCACACTTGGGTCTTTGTCTAGGTGTAGCACCCATGTCCACTATCACTGAGGAGTTCATAAAAGTCAACCCTCCATTGGATGGCATTAACCCAACTCGGGCCCTCTAAGAACTCTCAGCAGCAGTAGCCAACTTCTCAGACCTCACGGACCACCAGTGGTTCGCAGGCCACAGGTTGGCGACCGCTGGATTAGAGGACTCAGGGAGGGACACTGATGTCCCACTCCTCCAATGACATTCAAAGCTAGGAGGCAGACGAGGCTCCCCACCAGGGTGGCTGAAGTTGTGATTCCACTTCTCCCTCTGCCCAGTCATGCTTTCTCTGCCTTCATTGGCCTTAATCGCTAATAAACATCTTGTTTCTAAACTCCATCTCCACATCTGGAGAACCCATCTCACAACAGACTGGCCTTGGTATAGGAAATATCCTTCTATTTTCTCCTCTCCTTTCTTTCTCCTTAGTGAGCCCTACACTTTACAATCCCTCAAAAACAAACCAACAAAACACACCTACTTATTGTTTGTACCTACAAAAGACCACACATTTCTGCATGTCCCTGCTTTAGCTCACTGCTGTTCTCTCTGCATAAAATGCCCTTCCCTCCCCACACCACACACCTGGCAACCTTCTAACCATCCTTCATGGTTCACCTCAAGTGGCCTACCTCTTTCCAGTCTCCTTCTGCACACTTCATCATGATGCTGATTATACCCTTACATTTTCTCACAGAGCTGTGGCACATTTGAAAGTAGATTTTGTTTCTTGTTTGTGTCTTTTCAGCTCTAACACTTGGCATACGGTAGAAACACAACAAATGTTTACTCAACTTAAATACATTTGAATTCATGATGATTAACTGGTGGGATTTATATTCTTATGTGAATGAGTAATCCGAAAGGCACTAGTTCCTTTAACATCTTCCTGATCTCCCCCTCCCACAGCAAGGGCCCACAGCAGCACATTTGTGACCTATGCACAGACAGTAAGCTCAACCTCTAAAGAGAGTTCAAGACTTCATACACACACACACACACACACACACACACACACACACACCTTCCCCTTTCCTCTCCTGAATGAACCAAAATCAGGAGTAAAAATCAAGAACAAGAAATTTGTCCCCCACCACACACACAAACAAGCACATGCAGATGCACACACACACTGACAAAGTACAAGACTGTTTCCCTGCACAAACGTGCTTGTGTCAGGAATGCGAACTGTGCTTGTGGCGGAATGAGAAGATAAATCTCTATGTGGCTGTGGCTGTGGCTTCCTTCTTCTTCTTCCACTTATGATGGTGACCTGGGGCCATCTCTCCCAGTATTAGATTGTAATCCCTTCTACATCCCAGTTGGCCGTGGGCTGCTCCCACACATCTGGGACTTTTTGGAGGGGAACACTGGCTGGGCCACAGAGAATGTATATAAGCTTGGTCCCTAACCAAATATCTTTTAGTCCTCCAACGTCATGATCAGCCCTGTCAACTATGAAGGAGCAAGGTCAGAAAGCATAAGGACATTTACTTCCAAAGACACATGGAGCTGCTGCCAGAATGTGGAAGTAGGAATGGGTGTAGGAGACGGGGCTAAAGGCCAAAAGGAGCTCATTCCTTGACAAGGAGATTTAGAGGATGTTTCCCATTAAATGTATACATTTGGAGACCTTTGGCATTAGTTTCATGGATACATACCTGGAACCAGGATGGTGGCAATTCAACAACAAATATTTATTAAACTCTTACCATGTGTCAGGCACTGTTTTAGGCTCAGGGGATATTCCAGGAGTGATTGTGGTGATCCCATGTTGGTCCAATATAGCGTTCAGTTAAACACTGGTTCGGTTTCCAAAACCATATTTAGTTCTCTACCATTGTTCTTTGTAAAGACACCAAAGAACTGAGTTGGAATGCAGGGCTGGTTAATTCCTTGGCAGAGCATTCATTCACACCTAGATGAATTCACCTCGTAATGTCCATCCAGTGTGAGCCAGTGAAAAGCAGCACCAAAGAACCAGTAACGTCTGGTTATAATTTTTACTTTTATTATTACTGTCTGTGCATCACCAGTAATGGTGCTACATCTTTGTAAAGGCACCAAAGATGGAGTGTTCATTATATTCACCATGCTGTTTAAACCCCCCATTCACCACTCTCACACACAGGAACTGCCTGATCTCAGTCCTGGGCTCCAAGCTCCCAGCCCTAGCCCCTCACAACCCACTTTCCCCCTCCTTTCATGCAAAAGCAGGAGGCTGAGATGACAGAGAATTAAAAAATAATAATAATAATAAATCACTACCCAAAGCTGTCTCCCACGTCAGAAAGGGAGCCACTAGTATCCAGGGCCCAAAAACCAGGAGCCCCACCAGTGTTTTTTTAAAGACAAAAATAAATCTTCAAGAGGCAACTGCCTGACTTGATCCTACATTTTGGCAGTGAGCTGCCCCTCCGCTGGGAGTGAACTCCAGATGGTGTTTATCAAGGAAGATGGTGAGAAGGAGCAGCCGTGTTTATGGTGAGCATGTAAAAGACCCTTTGTCATTGTTTATTGACCGTCCCTGACACATCAAATGACCAGTGTGTACTTAATCATTTTGTTGGGTGGGTATTCGTGCAGAAAAGATCACTCATCGAGTGCTCAAGTACCGCCTTCTGCCTAATGCGTCCCACAAAGACTTAAAGTGGGAAAGAAATGTTACCAGACATTTTCATCCCTTACAAAGCAGTGAGTTGGACAACCTATGTTCACGCTTGACTCGGGGTTGCAGGAAATGGGAAGGCATGAGCTCGAACCCCCACCACCAAGAAATATCTGTTTTGGTTTTGCTTTCCAGCTTCCTCACCACCCAGGATGAGAGGAGTGGCTAACACTTACTGAGAGAGGCCTGCTGCCGGGCACCTCCATCCTTGGCCCTTTCCCACGGGTCTCCTCCGTCAGTGTTCACAGGTCCATGAAGTAAGTTCTATTACTTTCCCCCTTTAGGGGGTGAGGAAGTCAAGGATCAGCAGAACTAAGAGGTGCACCTGAAGTCCCACTGCAAGTACCAGGAGAACCCTAGCCTCCTGGGACCTCATTGCCCAGATCAGTCCGCACCTCCAGACAGAGAGAGGGCAATCCCACTTTTCGGGTGGAGGTTAATTCACAGCTCACAATAAGGCTGTGCCCACGTGGTGAATTCAACCAAACAGCTGGTCACTTTAATGCAGCGGTTCTCAACATGTGGGTCGCGACCCCTTTGGCGGTCGAACGACCCTTTCACAGGGATCGCCTAAGACCATCCTGCATATCAGATATTTACATTACGATTCAGAACAGTAGCAACATTACAGTTATGAAGTACCAATGAAAATAATTTTATGGTTGGGTCACAACATGAGGAACTGTATTTAAAGGGCCAGAAGGTTGAGAACCACAGCTTTAATGGGAAAGAACCTCACCAGTAATATACCAAAGACACAGACTGGCAAGTTGATCTGGAAGCTTCCTAGGCGGTCACTACTGGAAAACAGGATTCAAAATCCAAGTTCTGCTTTTCTAGGTTATTCTTGGGCACACTGTGAAGCTCTGAACCTCTCGTGGAAAACTTCCGTCCTTGTGTATTTTGCCAAACCTGAAACTGATTCAGCCTCACTTAAAATGTTCATCCCCTTGCCCAACTATCTGAGTAGGTTAAATGTTAAACAAGTATAATTTTGCTTTTCTTGTTAGCTAAATAATTAAGTAAATGATGAACAATCTAACGATGACAGGTTATTCTAATATTATTGTAACAAAACCCATAACTCATGGCTATTGTAATCTTTCTAAATTATATTTTATTTCCAATACTTGACTATATCTTTCAATTGTTTGGACAGTGTTGTCTATAGACAACTTAATATGGAGCAGAGAGCTAATCTTCTCCATTACAGTTCAGCCCTCACTTTGGAAATAGAAAATCTTTTTAAAATACTTTTTTAAATATTAGTATTGAAATAAGACTGGGGATACTGCCGAAACCGGTTTGGCTCAGTGGATAGAGCGTTGGCCTGCGGACTGAAAGGTCCCAGGTTCGATTCCGGTCAAGGGCATGTACCTTGGTTGCGGGCATATCCCCAGTAGGAGATGTGCAGGAGGCAGCTGATCGATGTTTCTCTCTCATCGATGTTTCTAACTCTCTATCTCTCTCCCTTCCTCTCTGTGAAAAATCAATAAAAAATATATTTAAAAAAAAAAAAAGACTGGGGATACTTTCCCTTTTCTCTTATCTATTTTAAACCAAAGTTATAAGAATGCTTTAAATAATTGAAAAGTAAAAAGCTCACCCAGAATCACACCAACCTAGCAAGGAAGTTCTTGTTATTTTTTCTTCCAGGTAATTTCGCACACCTGCAATCCCATCCTATACATTTCAAACTTACTGAATAAAAATAGAGCTTGTGTTTGTACAAACTATTAATAAGAGTTTCTTACTTCTCCACCCAGCAAACCCTAGGAACTGGGTATTTATGTACGTGATACCCTTTCTCAAATTAGTTAATTGAATTGTGAAAATTTACAAATGCTTTTGACTTTCTCAAAATGCTTTTTTAAAATAGTTTATTGATTTTGAGAGAGAGAGAGGGCAACATCCACTGGCTGCCTCCTGCCTGCCCCCTATTGGGAATGAGCCTAGACATGTACCTTGACAGGAATTTAATCAGCAACCTCCCGGTACACCAACAGAGCCACCCCGGCCAGGGTTCAAAATGCCTTTACACCCATTATCTCATTTAATTCTTGCAGCAACTCCAGGAAGTCCTTTCTTTGTTTTTATAAAGGCAGGAAATAAGAACACATGTTGTACTGTAGTCAACAGCTATCAACAAACTCTTTCTGGAAAGGACTAGACTGTAGACACTGTAGGCTTTGCGGGGGGCACAGTCTCCCACAACACTCCCCTCTGCCATCACAGCGTGCAACGACTAAGCATGTCCATGTTCCAGTAAGACTGTCTTTATGAACACTGAGTTGGAAGTCATATCATTTTCATAGGTCATGAAATAGTTTTCTTGTGTTGATTTCTTTCAAACATTAAACATATAAAAGCCTGTAGACAGAACAGCAACAGGTGGTGGACTGGATTGGCCCTCCTGGGGGCCGTGGTTTGCCAACTCCTGTCCTAGAACTAGGAGAGCTCTGATTCAATTGCTTCTCCTTTCCTGGGTAGAGAGTCGGATGCCTCCAGAGGTAGCCGTCTGCCGTGGTCTGGTAAGACTAGGTCCCAGATATTCTGACTCTTAGTTCAGTGCACTTTTCACCAAAGGCGCTGCTCAAAATAAAAGCAAGTAACAGGCCAATTAAAGAGATAACTGTAAAAACTGCTCAGCATCTATGCTCAACGCCCAGTGCTGGCTGCTCAGCCTGTCGCTACTTATGCAGATGGCTTTTGGCTCGCTTTCAGGGGGCTTGAGAAATGATAACTGCTTAGGCAGAAATAGTTCCAAGAAATCGCCGGTGACTTTTGCTCTGCTACTTCCCTCACTACCATCGTTTAAGTCCTCTTCTGCCTGAGTTGTGAAATCTGTAAAATAAGGAAATCAACATTTGCCGTTTTAACTTTTATGACAGCTTCACTTTTAATACCAACCCCCACAGTCCAAAACTATAACGCAACCATCCGCTGAGGAGACTTTTTCCCAGGTAAAAGCTGGCAAGTTCTTGGTTGCATACCCACCCGACACAGCAGTTTAGCTCTGTTTGTTTGAGCCCCACATTTCTCCTCGCCTCTACTCGTCAGTTTTCTCCTGTTTCAGTGGGAACAAATGTCACTAGCCAGAGGCAGCAGAGCAGCTGCCCCCGACGCAGCAGGTGAGATGGGAAAGGCGAGCCCGCTCCTTTCCTGCATCAGACATCCTGAAAGCTGGAGCAGACACACTGTGCTGTGTGCCGCGTGTGCGCATGCGCCTGTGTGCCTGTGGAGAAAAGAGAGTCGGCAGAGCTGGGACTAATGGGGCAGAGAGCTACCTGAGCCACTAGGAAGAGAAAAGGACATTCTCCATCAACCCCCTCCTTGCTTCCTTCTGTCTCTCTGGCCTGACTGCCTTGAGACATCCAGTCTAGACAAGAGGCCTTGGCAGGCCAAGTCACATCCCTTCCCCAGCTCCAGCCCCAGCCCCTCCTTTGTGCCTGTGCACTTGGCCCCACCTCCACTGCGGAGCGCTCCACCTGCACGGAGGTCACTGGTCTGGGAGCCCCTGAGACCAGGGCCGTGTTTAGTGAATCCATCGCTGTAGGCCTGCACCTAGCAGAATGCCTGACACACAACAGCAAAAACTGTTAAATGTTGCTGAGGAAAAGAACATGGTTCAAAAAAGAAAAGGAAAAGCTTATATATATGTATATATATGCCAATGCTTTTCAATGGCAATTACATGTGGGCCACATAAGTGCCTATTGCTCTGGTGGGACAGCTGGACCGAACCCAGAGTCCACTTTGATCTCCAGCGGAACAGAAACAGCAAGAGCTGAGGGACCCAAAGAGCCTCTGACCTTCCGGGGGGTGGGAGGCGCTGTACATAACAGACTAATCAGCTGGCAAGAGCCCCTGGCTCTCCTAAGATCCCAAGACTTCTTCCTCCTTCACGGTGGGCCAGCAGGGAATGTCTACCCAATTCTTCAGCATGACCTTACATGAGATTTTTGGAAGTATTCAAAACTAGAAGTTATACAAATAGAAAGTCAAAGAGCTGTGTCCACAACACACCCTCTCTGTTCTTCAGGTTCTTCATGCAATAAAATAAGTAACATCTTTCTCTCTCCTTACAGGAATGTTGGCAAGCAAATATTATATGTTGCTTCATATATATACCACTTCCAACATTCATTGAGCATTTACTATGTGGTAGGCACCAAGCTAAGTTTAATGGAGCAAACAAAGAGGAAAAACACAATGGTTGCCCCTAAGAAGTCAATTGAAGGAAGTGGAAGAGTTAAGTTATTTATTTATATTCAACAAAGTTTTATTAAGCATCTATTAAATGCCAGGCATGGGAAGAGAGGAGGTTAAATGAATTAATTAGGCCTATAATTCAGTGAAAAAGATGAGCAAATATGCAAATAACTGTTATGCATTGTTAGTGATACAGCGTGCCTGGAATAAATGGATACTAGGCACAAAACTTGGTTTTGAATGGAGATCAGGGAAACTACCACAATATGAGTTTTTAATTGGACCTTGAGCTACCTGGCCAGGGCATAAAGCACTATATTTAGAGAACAGCAAGTATGCATGGAGTTAGAGTGAAGCCAACAGAAAGGAAGGGAAGGAGTGCCATGCTAAAAATAAAATTGGTAAGATACACCATAGCGCCAGAGAACCACAGAAGGCTCTGGAGTTAAGGATGTAACTACCATACTTGGGTTTAAGAATAATGACTGGTGCCCTAGCCAGTTTTTCTCAGTGGTTAGAGTCTCAGTCTATGGACTGGAAGGTTATGAGTTCAATTCCAGTCACGGGCATGTGCCTCAGTTGCAGGCCTGGGTCAGGGCGAATGCAATAGGCAAACAGTCGATGTGTCACTCTCACACTGATGTTTCTCTCTCTCTCTCTCTCTCTCTCTCTCTCTCTCTCTCTCTCTCTTCCCCCTCCCTTCCTTCCATTATCTCTAAAAAACTCAGGTGAGGATCAACCAAAAATACCCACAAAAGCATAATGACTGGTGACTGTGAAAGAGGGGACTAAAAGGACAGAACTAATGGAAACCCAAGTTAAAATTCTAATGCCGTGTTTTGACTTCCATTCAAGTTCACTGCCACACAAATCAGGTGGAACAGGCCCAAAAGGAGGCCACCAGGCTTTAACCATTGGAGGGTAGTGGAACCTCCTGAGGGAGGAGAAGCCAGTTAGCATCGGGTAAAGGAATAGACGGGAGGTGAGACTGCGAACACAGCGAGATGGTAAGTGACGTGTGTCCCAGATGGTGACCTCCCCAAAGGCAGGGAATAAGTCTTACTGACCCAAGGGTCACAGGGGACTCACAGGAAGGAGATGAGCTCCCTGGGAAGGCTCCTACTGAAGCTTTCAGAGAATGAGCAAACACAGGCTTGAGGTGGAACATGTGTGGTGGGTGTGGGTGGCGGTATCGCCTCTTGCATTTGTCCTTATATGGAGTAGCCAGGATATCCCTGCCACCGTCCACATAATAACCCTTTGCAGTTTCAGAGCACTGTCCCACATTCTGTCCCACTGGCTCTTGGGGCAGATGCTGATGGGGAAGTCCTGCTGAAATGACTAATCGCTAGAGAGTGCACTGGGAAGAGAAGCCGTGCTAGATGTGAAATAGGCAAAGTGACATCACAGCAGCTCAAGAAAGAAAGGGCCATTTATGCCTCACAGGTGTGTGACATTTGTGACTCAGAGGCTTATGAACAATGACTTAGTCCCAAAGCGTTCCTACTTGCCCATCAAATAAAATCTTTAAAAAAGGAATTTCACAAGTCTTATCAGATGCACATATACTCACAAATGGTGGTTAATAAGAAACTCAGGATTTATATTTCACATTTAGTCCTATTTCTGAATAGAAAAAGATTGCCATATCACTGTTACATATGTGCTACTATTTTTGAAACTGCTATACAATAAAATACACGTTGTGAGTGTTAAAATAATAAATGCAATAATGCAAATACTGTGTCACTAGACATTCACCCAAAAGCCAAGCACTATTAAAGTACTTTGGTCAAAGATCACAGTATAGCCAAAGGCCAGTAGCACATTATGCCAAATATAAATTATTCTTGTGATTTAGTGTTAGCTAAATGCTTACTAGCATGTTTTAAAAGCAAGCAATCTAATGGCATAAATTTGAGTCATGCAAAAGCAAGTTGAACATACATGGTGTCCCCAGAAAATGTATACACACTTTGAATAATTATTAATTCTAATGTGTTAAATATGAAAAGAAACATCTATTGAGCTATCGGCTGTTTAAGTGTGTATATATATTTTGGGGGACACTATGTAAAAGTGATGAGGAATAATTTGGTCTAAGCTCTGGCCACACTATTATTTAATTGATAACTTGTCTTTTGGGGTTTTCTGGTTATTTTATTCTATATCAAACCGCCCACCTCTTTCCACCCCTCACCCACCACCACTACCCCTACACACCCCTACACACACACACACACACACACACACACACACACCTCTGCTATGTGGTCAGGAACATTTTTCCAGATTGTTCATTTTCACTTTTGTCTTAATTCCTCACTATTACTACCAATATTTTCTCCTCAAAAAATACACTGCCAATGTTCAGCTAGCATGGCTCAGTGGTTGAACATCGACCTATGAACCAGGAGGTCACAATTCGATTTCCAGTCAGGGCACATGCCTGGATTGCAGGCTAGATCTCCAGTGGGGGTCATGGAGGAGGCAGCCAGTCAATGATTCTCTTTCATCATTGATGTTTCTATCTCTCTCTCCCTTCCTCTCTGAAATCAGTAAAAATACATTTTTTAAAAATACACTGCCACTTCATTGCAAATACCATTCTGTAATGGGGAATTCTGTTTAATAAACAGGATCTGGTCCAAGATTTAGCCATAAAATTATAATCACAATCTTACTGAGTCAATGAATATAAATATTTTTAGAATTTTTGATACACATTGACAAATGACTTTTTATAGACATTATACCTATTTACACTCCCACCTGAAATATAAGAGAATTTCTCACTGCACTCATACCAGCATTCAATATTATCATTTTTATTCTTTGCTAATTTCAAAATAGTATATATGTTAGTTCTAAAGGAGCATATAATTATAACGTTATTCACATTTCTTCGATTTTGAGTGATGCTGAACATTTTTAGCCGTTCTACCTCTCTTCTGTGATTTTTCTCTAGATCTCCTTTTATTTATTTATTTATTTATTTATTTATTTATTTATTTATTTATTTATTTATTTATTTGAAAGGGGGACAGGAGATTGGGAGAGGATGGGAGTAATTAAGTTTCTTAACAATATAGTTGAACTTCATGACTATGAGTATTTACTGAACACCAATATGTGTTAGGCACAGTCATATAGGCACTGGGAAATTGTGGCAGAAACGGTCTTCCTTCTATGGAGTTTACATTCTGTTGGTGTTGGCAATAATACATTGCTGTTTTTTACTGGCATTACTTACATTGTGGCACCAGGCACTGAACCTCAGCATAGGGCTTAGCTGAACTGCAGGTTCATCCCCAAAATACTTACACACTCACTCTCATATTTTTAACCGGCTACCAGACATGACCTCCCCACCTCCTCAAACCCTGCACAAACCAGTTTACTGACCTTCACCTTCACTTCTCAAAGATTTCCACAAAGTTCCCACACTCTTTTCTCTGCTGAAGCCAACTATTGAGCAAGATCAGCCCTCAGCAAACTAAGTCTCAGAATTAGAGCAGAGAGATTCTGTGCTTTAGTAATTTTGCAGGAAAAAAAAATCTTACTAGAAACTGATTTTATCCCAGGGCAGTGGGGGTGCAGAGTCTGACCATAATAGGCCTTAAGGTCCAGTCACATTCAAGGACCCCAGAGGACTCCAGACCTTCTTATTGAGATTGGGTGTGCGCCAGGCTTCCTAGCAAGGGGTCACTCTGACACAAGACCTAGGATTTCTCTTATTCCAGAATCCTTGAGTTCACCTTGGACAAAATAAGGTGTGTGTGTGTGTGTGTGTGTGTGTTCATGCGTTCTCTTTAACTCTGCTTTCTCCATCAAATAAAAGATCCTGCCAAGCCTGTGTTGACTCTTTCCTGCCTCAAATGTAGTTCTGTCCTACCTCCACCCAATGCTTCTGTGACATCAGTTATTTGCATCCTGTACATGGGATGGGGCACTGAATCTCCTATCCCTGCTGCCTAAACCCAACCCTAACAATCATCCCACCTTTGCCCACCTCACTAGGCTTCTTGTTCTCCCATCACCTCCACCCTGCTGCCTCCTATTACTTGACCCTACGAACTGTAAAAGTCTCTCCCTGATGCAGACCTCTCCCTTCTCACCCTGGCCTTCTTGTTCTTCCTGAAAAATACATCCTCCTCCTCCTGCCTTTTCTCATTAGCTATGATTCACTAGCAAAGATGGGTGTAGTTGGCCTTCTCTTTAAATCCCAGTGCTGCTTCTTGGCCAGCAAATGTCTCTCTTCTCATGCCATCTGTATTAGTTTGCTAGAGCTGCTGTAACAAAGTACCACAGACCAGGTGGCTTAAACAACAGACATTTATTTCTCACAGTTCTGGAGGCTGGAAGTCAGAGATGAAGCTGTCAGTAGGGTAGATTTCTTCTGAGGCCTCTCTCTTCAGTTTGCAGATGGCCACCTTCTCTCTGTGTCCTCACATGGTGTTTCCTCTGACTATGTCTGTGTCCTAATCTCTTCTTATAAGGATACAAGTCTTATTGGTTTAGGGCCCATCCTCATCACTTCATTTTAACTTAGTTACCTCTTCAAAGGCCCCATCTCCAAATGTAGTCACATTCTGAGATCCTGGGGATTAGGGCTTCAACACAAGAATTTGGGGGGATAAAATTCAGCCTATAACACCATTCATGTATATGACATTACAGCATACCAGCATGGCCACAACCCAGACCTCACCCAAGTCTAGCATAGCACCAACTCCCTCTAATCACAGCCTCTTCTACGGCCATCTCTCTCAAGAGGCCATCTTTATTCTCTCAAACCTCCAAATTCCTAACTTTCATTTTCACCAGGACCTTCAATTACTCATCGCCTTTATGCATTTAGCATCCCTTTAACCCCATCCTGGCTACATTGCCTCCCTGTCATCTCTAAGATCCATAGCCATTCTACATGCTGCCCTTTTCAGGACCCATATTCCCCAGGCCAGCACCAGTATTCAGCCAGAAAGGACAGGTCCAGCTCTACAACTGTCTATGGCCAGTGTCCATTCCAACCCATTGATTTGTCAATGCCAGGCCAAGATTTTATTCTGCAAATGTCTATCATTTCCTCCAGCTACTCTTTCCACCTCCTTCTCCCCCAGTTCTAGCTCTTTCTCAGAGGACCTACCCACACCTGCTCAGCCAAAAAGGGGAAATTAACCTCTGACCCCATCATCTGGCCACAGGTGATTGGACCAATGGTAGATATCTGCCTAAAGAGTTCCTGACAGAGTCAGATCTGTGAGAAAGTACCGAGTACCTAAGCTGTAAGAGTATTCTCAGTCAGAGCCCTCCAAGAGCCATGGCAACCCAAATCCACATCAGGCCCATGTGATGGGAGAGAGGCCTTGCAAAGACTCAGTCTGCAAAGAAAAAGGAATGAAGCAGCCATGCCCAGGAAGTGAGAGAGTGCAGGCCAGAGTGTGAGGAGCTGCAGACCATTCTCCAGCGCCATGAGGTCAGGCTGCTTCCTTCAGTTGGTTCCTGACACCATCTAACAAATCCCTCTTTACTCGAGCTGAGTAGGTTTTTGTTTCTTGCCACCAAGCCACCCTTGACTAAGACACCTTTCAACACAGCTGCAGGATCATCCCACCACCCACGTTTTCATTCTTTTCTTCTACCGGAATCTGTTTGCCCGTTTCTATTGATACAGTCACACTGCACACACAGAGCCTTATTTTTCCCTTGAACAAATGCTGCCTGGCCCTGTCCCAAAGGGAACAAGCGGCAACCCCATGACTTAATCACACAACAGGTGAGCCAGTCCGTGCCAGAATTTACACCAACTTGTCTGAGACGTGCTGGAGTTATTTGCCTGCTAGAGTTTCCTAACAACAATCCTGACTGCTCGCCTCAATTTGTGGAAGGGCCAGAAGTTTGCAGCACCTGTGGCCCAACAGCAGCGGGAGGGATTTGGCTACTGGGGCAGAGCTGTATGTAGAAAGAGGGGTCGGGGGTAAAATGTGTTCAAGTGAGCATTCTTCTGTGTTCAAATCATTCAGAACTTCGGCAATAAGGTTAATGGTTTCCATGGTAACTGATAAACCAGAAGCCTAGGGAAGATTAGCTTTTTCAAAACTCCTCAGGACAAGGAGTAAAATACCAAGGTCTGCCCAGCAGGCGTGGCTCAGTGGTTAAGCATCAACTATGAACCAGGAGGTCAGGGTTCAGTTCCCAGTCAGGGCACATGCCCAGGTTGCAGACTCAGTCCCCAGTGTGGGCATGCAGGAGGCAGCCAATCAATGACTCTCTCTCTCTCTCATCAGTGATGTTTCTATCTCTCTCTCTCTCTCCATCCCTCTCTGAAATCAATAAAAATATTTTTTTTTAAATATCAAGATCTGCCACTAGCCACATTTCTCCCTTAAGTTTTGATCAAAAGTAAACTTTCTCTTGCACATTCTGTGATTTTTAGGTAGAATATTCTCTCCTGAGGAAAATCTTCTTTTTCCTTTTGGTAGTTTTCTGATTGGACTATTCTGCTGTTCCCAAAGACAGAAAGTTCCTACAGCTTTTCTGGAAATGTTCTGTTGCACGTTGCAGTTTGGGTACAGAAGAAGATTGATTGTTTCCATCTATTTCATTGGTGTCTGCTCATTCTGTCTCTGTCTCTTTCCCTCGCCCCTCACTTTTCTCCAGCCTCATTCAGTCGCTTTCTTTCAGGTGAAACACTAGATTTCACAGAGCTGGCGGACTGGATACAGCCTTGTAGGAGCACCTCCTAATGAAAGAGACACACTCTGGCGAGCCTTCCATTCTAACAGCTGGCAGGTACTTCCCCCTGACACAGACACAACTTAGAGAACTGCGGGTCATGTTACACGGTGACGTCCACGGTGTACACTTCCCTGCAGCCTGTTCTCTGAGGGACCACTCTGAAGTAAAGATTGACACTCCACATTAGAAAGGGGAAAAGCATATTCTTTTTGTCCACTTGCTTGTTTTGTTTTGTTTTTGTTTATTCACAGAAGTTGTAGAGACTGTATGTATAGGCCTAGCTCCTGCAGCACGTGTTCATTCATGTGAATGAAAAATAAAGTGATAAGTATGGGAACATGATTAGTTTTACACCTATTGGGCTTGGTTTTAACATGATCACAGCCAGGCACTGGCACCACGCAGGGAACAGGAAACACTGGGTGTGGGTCCCAGGCACACTTGGTTTAGGGGCCCACTGTCCAGGCACCATCTTGCTCCTCTACTTACTATTGGTGGCCAGAGCTGTGCTATGATTCATTTTCCTGATTTATAAATCAGAAAACATGAATTTTTATTTTCCACTCTATATGCTACTAGTATATAGACTTGCCTCTGTGATATTTAGGGTTGCTTTTATCAGTTTTGATGAAGCAGTTTATAGTCTTAAGTTTTCAATAACAAAATATATCCATAAAACATCTTTATTATTAAAAATCCTGCAAGAAAAATAATTTAATTAGGTGAGTGTGAAAGTGTCATCAAAGCAATTCTTTTTTAATTTAGGTTCTGACAACCTGAGGCATCATAGGAATGCAATGATGGCCCTATTACATAATAGTGTGCCATGAATCTCTGTTAACCAGAATGCCGTGTTCTGGGTAAGCAAGCATTAGGTGAACTGTATGCACAGAGAACTGGGCCAGGGGTCAGGATACCTGAAAACCTACCAGGTCACCACTGCCTGGCGAAAAGATTCCCTGCAGAGACTCTGTGCCTTTTGTTCTAACTCTCTGCACATCAAGTCACCACTTGCCCCTGCCCCTCTCTTTGGTGTCGCCCACGGGGATCAGCCCATGAGGAGGAAGGGCCTTGGGCAAATGACTGGCCCTGATTTTCAAGCCAGGCTCTTTCAATGAGAAAAATTAATTTCATTGACATAGAAAGATGCTCCAAATATACTGATAACTAAAATATCAGTTTGGAAAATGGTAAAAACACAGTTTTGTGAAGGGTATACTCCAGGATTGAATTAAGGAAGGAGGTTGGGTGACAAAGGTAGACACAGGGGAAAAGCACAAGGAGAATGTTGCAATAATCCAGAGATGAAGTGGCTTGGACCAGCACACTGAAGAGAGTGGCAAGAGTACAGATTAATGGAACTTTGATTAGTTGGCTTATAGGTCACTGAGATTTTAATGTAGGTTGTATTCAAAACCTTATTTGGCCTGGGGTGAAGTGAGGATTGGGTGGAAAGGGGGAAAAGGGGAGGAAATGGGAGACATCTGTAATATTGTCAACAATAAAAAATAAATTTATTTGCGTTCAAGTGCACCTCTCATTCACATGCTTGGAACTAGTTATTAACCATTGCTACATAAGAGGGAGAGCCAATTTATTGTATCAGTCAGGATAGGCAAGGTTTTATACATAACAAACAACCCATCACCTCTGTGGATTAAATAGCAAGTGTATTTCCCTCTCCCTCTACTGCCCAATACAGGTCAACTCAGCACAAACACTCAAATTCCCTGGCTGATGGAGGCTCCATTGCAACACTTGCTTCCATAATCACCCCAATGTGGAAAAGAAATTTGGTGAATTGTACCACTTCTGTTGACATTCAATTGGCAAAGCAAGACCTATTTTATCAATCAGTTTGGTTAGCATGAGTAATCCCCCTAGATAACATGTAACTGATACAATCCATTTTCAGAACCTAAGAATTTAATGACTAACTAAGGAAGTGCCCCCAGGAAGTCTCTGCTTGCAGTGAAGAGTAGATCTGTTTCTTTACAACCCATTCCACATGTGAACATAGATCTGTGTGTGCGTGTGTGCATGTGTACGTAAACATACACATAGGTGTACCTGTAAAACCATAAGAGATTGAATTAAAATCTTCGTGGACCCTGGATGGATCTTGTAGGAGACTTTTCTGAATAAAGCCTTCACAGAAGCTGAGTTGAGAAAAAAAAAAATGTGGGTTTTGAAATCAAATAGTTTTGCTTATTATTAACCTTGTGACTCCCCAAGATAAGTTACTCAGCCTTTCAGCCTTAGCATCCTCATATGTAAAATGGATACAATATCTACCATGTGGCTTTATCTATATACTAATATATAAAAGCCTAAGCAACTGTTCGACCTGTAGCTATGATGTGCACTGACCATCAGGGGGCAGATGGTCAATGCACAGGCATGGAAACATGGAACAGGCTGATGAATCTCAGAGGGAAGTGGGGAGGGGAGAGGGCAGGAAGAGATTAACCAAAGATCTTATATGCATACTAGAGGCCTGGTACACAGATTCGTGCACCGGTGGGGTCCCTGAGCCTGGCCTGTGGGGATCAGGCCAAAATAAGCAGTCTGATATCCCCCAAGGGATCCCAGATTGTGAGAGGGCGCAGGCCAGGCCAAGGGACCCCACCGGTGCACGAATCCATGCACCGGGCCTCTAGTTGTAAAATGAAGTCCTAGAAAGAGAAAAGTATTCAGAAAATGGTAATTGCTATTTATTTCATTTTGTTTGCTTATAAAAAAGGTTTGTGATCACTTGTCTTCTACTAAAATGACATATATAAACATTCTTACTAATTGACATCTGATTAAATAGATACTGATTCATAAACATTTTGTGTTAAATGTATGTTAAATGTATGTTAGCATTCAAGTGTCAATATCCATTTATTCTGTCATGCAAGCTGACCCTTCAGTCCCTATTGCCCCCTTCCCCACAATTTGACAAGCAATTGCTTCACTTGCCCATTACAGTTTCAATTATCCACTGCCTTGTGGTAAGTACATGATAAGCCCACCGTGTGTATCTTCACAGCACATCATTATACTGCACATGTAGTAAAAGGATTCCTTGATTCTAATGAGAAAATATAAGGAAGAGGTCCAAATCTAAATACTTTCTGCTGTAGGTCTCTTATGGTGTTAGAACTGCTGGCTTCAATTCCTGGATATGCAAATCTAAATGCAGAATGAGCAGCTATCTATCCCAGCCAGACCCATGGGATCCACCTGGAACCATGGAATACAGGCCAACTCGGTACACTGCCAGCTGTGGGCCATCCTGGACTTTCCCTGTAAGTGGTCTATGACTGAGTTCAGTCTCTGACGCTTTTGTTGAGGAGCAGAACAAATGCTGGTCACCTTTTTAGTTTATGAAAGAGATAGGAAACATCTCTTTTTGCCCTAAGTAATAGATTTATTTTTTAATTTAAATTCTTTATTGTTTAAAATATTATGTAAGTCTCCTTTTTCCCCCATTGACCTCTCACCAGCCGCTCCCACCCCTCAGCACATGCCCTCACCCCCCTACTGTCTGTGTCCATTGATTATGCTCATATGCATAGGTTTATGAATGTTTTTATCTTAACTTCTACCCAAAAATTCATATTACATTAAATAGAAAATGTAACATAATAATTGAAACAAATTGCTTATTTCTATGCTCATATGTTTGAGTTCAAATTTCATGTGAGTACATGGCAATACCTAGTGAGTATACATTCAGCAACATCCAAATAATACTTAATAAAATGGCCAGAGAGAGAAAGGTAACATAAGATAATTTATTTTTCTACTTAATTTGCTGTTTTATTTCAATCCCTAACTGTTCCCAGTTGGCCAAATCAAGCCATTCTGTTCATCCTAAAGTCTTCATAGTGGCTTCTAGTACTGTCTGTTGGTCATTATAAAGTTTTCTTTGGCTGGTCAGAAATTTAGCAGGTGTGATGCGGGGTCCTGTTCCCTTTGCATTCTTGTTGGTCCTCTGAGAGGAGCTAGGAAAGATTTCAAAGATACAAGGCAAGGCACTCACTTAGCTGAGTCATCTCTGTGTCCATAGACCAGATTAAATCAGTGGCTGGGCAGAGATTAGAGGATTCCTGGGTCAGCTGTTCTCTTAAAGAATGAGAGAAATGCCCAAGGCTGACCATGGTGGGTGATCCCGTCTAGCAAGGGTGGGGCTCATGGCTTCACCAATAAGCCCCCAGCTTCTCTGTCCCCAAGCTGTGTCCATTTAAAGCTGGGCTAGTCATTGTTCTCTTTCTGTAAAATTCGATGCTGGACTCTCTGTGGTGGTACATTCACTGAAGTATCCCACTAACTATCCTCCTACTACACAGACAGCATCATATAATGAAAAAATAAAGTGAAATAATTTTGACGTCAGTGGCACTCTGTAGGATTCCATCATGAAAATAGAGCTGAGCCTTAAACTCATCACCTATAAACCCGAGGTGAGTAATGCCTACCCTGCCCACCACCTGCAGCTATTATAGGATCAAATCAAATGAGAAGGAGAGCAAATGTGAACAGGCTTGGGGACTGCCAAACCTAACCTGCCCAAATGTGAGCCAGGACTGCTCAGGCTGGACTCGCGCAGTAAGCTTTAGATGACTCTTTAGCCAAATTTGCTACAAACACATGGCGGGGGAGTCATTTTTTGATAAGGCAAAGTGTCAGAAATACAGGATGGAGGCCTCGAGACTCCTTATTTTGGGATATGCCTGTAGAAGAGCCAGGAGACTCTGCTTTGGAAAGTTCCCAGCAGTAAGTGTGGCTGTGCGCACCCCCTCTCTCCCCACTTAGAGAAGCCAGCAGGACCACAGACCTTTCCCCTTCTCTGCTGTCTCCTCCTCTCTATTTTGTCTGTAACTTCTTTCTACTTCGGGACCTAAATGAAGAGCTGGGTCCCCTCACGCCGGCCTTTTTATTTTTGCTCTTTTTTTTTTTTTTTTTCAGAAGATAACACAATCAACGAAGTGCATTTATTAGGAAGATAACTCCAAGTAATCACGAGTGGTTCTCTCGCACACTTGGCGACCGCACAGGGAAAAGATGCCTAACAGAGTCCATGGATTTTGCTTACACCACAAAAGGCGTTTTAAGGCAGTTTAATTCAATGCTGCAAAAACTACATCTGTGACAGAAACATAACATTCAAAAATAACTCGGGCCCCCAATTGTCCCCAGTGCCAACAAATCTCTGAACCAGTCAAGCCGACAGCCACTGTCAGGGGCAGATGAACAGTTCCGAAAGCAACACAATGACCCGGATCCAGAGGGCCACGCAGAGACCCCTGAAACCTAGGTGGTTAATACAGATGGACCACGGGGCCATCTGTAGGCCTCCCCCGCACCGCGCACACACACACACACACACACACACACACACACACGGTTTTATTTCACACAAACATTTTACATTTACATTTGTCTTAGGAAAGCAAATGCACATTAGGTGAGAGAAAAACAGGTGTCACCATCTCGAACCACAAACAGGATGACAGAAAACAGGAGGCCAGATGTGGCTGCACTGAGATATGTTGGCTTTTCTGGCAGGCCCCTCGCAGGCACTGAGAAGAAGTTAAAACTACTCGGGGTAAGTTCCGTGTTTCCCTCCATCGTTACCACCTGGATTAGGCTCCCTGAGCTTGGCCCATTTTTCTCTGTGATCCAATCATGGGAGGCTTCCACGAGGAACTCCAAGGGCGTCCAGGAGCCGGAGTCGGCCTCGGGCATGGAACCGGGAGCACCGCGATGGCCGCAACCCGGGGGCGGGCTGCTGTTCTTCCCTTGGAGGCTCTGGCAGAGCCGCTGGACCTCGCCCTTGGCCATGCCGTAGCCGATCATCCCAGGACTCCCGTCCAGGGCGGCCTTGGCATCCACCAAGGCCAGGAGGCCTCCTTCCTTGAGGTGCTTGGTGGCCAGGTGGCTGGAGATGGTGGACGCCCACATGCTCTGCTTCTACATGAGGTCGCAGTTTTTAAGAGAGACTTGAACTTGGCATTGCCCCCAGCCCAGCCTCCAGCCACACAAAGGATTGGTCCACCTTCTCTTCACCCAGGAGCTTTCCAACCTCAGTGGTCACCTGGTCAGCTTGCTGAGTAACGAGTCTGTCATTCTAACAAGGACACTGGCGCTGGCCTCTTCCTTCTCCACCACGTCCATGCTGGCCACTCACCAGTCACAGGTGGGAACACCCGCACACAGCGGGAGCCCAGCGCAGCCTCGCCTGCCTGCGCCATCCTGAACCTCCCGCTGGACCCGCTGGTCCCCTCACGCGGGCTTTTGACAGGTGATCCACAGTTGAGGGCTCAGCCAGGAGAAGCGAAGAGCAGGATTCATCAGCTGTCCCCAAATCATCAAGGCATAACTGGGAGAACTTTCCCTTATCCCTTTCCATCCACGGTCTCCAGATGGCCCTATTGTGATGTCCCTGCCTTAGAGGCAGTCTGGATGCTTTGTGAACCATCCCCCAGTGAGGCTCACCCATCTGATTAAGCAGGTACAGGGAACACACCGATGGACAACCTCCCCTCTCATCTGTCCTACATTTTAACCCCCAGCTCCCCTGAAGGATTTGCAGCCATGGCCCCCAGTCCCTGAGGAAGATGACCACGTGTCAGCCCTGCTACTCCTTAGCCAAAAAGAGGGCTTGGTGCTAAATGATACAGCCATTCTCTCCTCCATCGTCTTTGTTTCTTGGGGCACATAAAATAAGCTTCAGACCCATGTCCCCACTGTAAAAGGTAGATGGCTCACCACTAGCCATGAACTGGTGTTAACTCCTAAATGTTGATCTCAGATGGAGGTGTAGGCCCAGGTTTCTGAAGCATCAGCCTTATGAAGGAATGAAGCCTTGCACAGTGAACATGACACATAAAATGGGTCCCTGCCCAGAAGAGCTTACACACTAATACGTATACGGGTAGGAGCAAAACATGTTTTTCCCATACGGCATGCTGTTGAGATCTTGCTCTTAATGGTATAAAGCTTTGTAAATCCTCCAGATTGAAAGATGAATTGAGGGAAGCTGATGTGTGTAGCAGGAGGCATTTCAGGCTGCCTGTAGATAATGTGACAAGCCCAGAGACTCATAACCAGAGTTACTGCGTGATGGGTCCTGCCAGGAGGGGCAGGTGCTGCTACTGCTGAAGAATATCCCTTCAGACTGTCCTCTCTGATAGCCACTGGCCTAGGCAGCCGCCCCGCCTGGCCCAGCCCACACCCACCTCCAGGCATCTTCCCTCCCCAGGGAGAACATGCCAAAGGCCAGCCAGCACCCTTGTTGAGACCCGGCTTGAGTCATCATTGGGTTCCCAGCACCTAACACCAAACCAGGCACACACAATCTGTGCTTAATAAATATTTATTGCATGAACATATAAATTAATTAGTGCACCTGAAGCAAACAGTGCTCCTCAAAGAACTTACATCACAGGATAAATATGAGATGTGTCCTTGGTCACTTTTAGAAATGAGTGTCTTAATTATGTCACACTCACAACATGTGATGACTGAATTATAGTTTGTTTAAGATTGAAGGAATTTTAGGTATTGACTAGTCTGACCATTTCGTCTTTTGCATGAAAAAAAAATATTGATCCCACCAAGTGGGTATTAGATTAATTACTTGCCAAAATAGGACCTCAGTGACCTGAAGGCAAATCATTTCCATGAGGTAGCACAAGGACCACAAAAATCTGGCTAGACCAGTTGATAGACTTTAGTAAGGGGTTTTTTTCAGCTGTTTACATAGATTTACATTGTAAATCCCTGCTTCATTGTATTGTACAAGGTTAGGTGGTAGATTCATGGGTGAGAAGGATTACATTAGATTTTCTTTCTTTTTTTCTATTATAAAAATATATCTAGAAGCAATAAATTCTTTTAAAATTCTTTTAAACTTAACATTTAGTGAATAGCTGTCATATGTGAGGTGGTCTGATAAGTACTGTGGAGGGATTCAAAGATAAATTCACTCTCCCATCCCCAGAGGCTCTTGATTTCATGAAGGTCAAATATGTACACACGATCTGGATACATCAGATATGCAGCCGCTATAACTGAGGAATGAGTTTCAGAGAGAAAACAAACTGGAGGACTTGAGCCCAACAGGTAAAGTAAGAAGGCTGTGACCAGGCCTTGAAGGGTGGATGAAAATTCAACAGGCAGCTGGAGAAAGCAGAGGTGTATCACACGAAGGAGTAGCATTAGCTAATACAAGGGATGGAGGGAATAGTTTTGGTTTTGTGCCAACAATGTGTTGGGCACAAGTATAATCATTCAGGACTTACAGCAACCTCATGAATTAGGTGCATCCATTTTCCAGAGGAGAAAACTGAAGCTTGAAAAGATTAATAATGTACCAAGTGAGGGTTGTGATTACATAACACACATGGGTGCAGCCAGGATTTAAACCCCTGCATGGCTGACTCCAAGCTCAGTGCTTGTGCCACTTCACAAGGCTGCCTCCCAGGGAGGAAGGTGACAGCAAGCACATTTCAGGGACATTAGCTCAGTGAGGCTGGTCATGGGGACGGGGAGGAGAATAGAACCCGGACTGAGAGCATGAGGAAGATGATAGAGAAAGGAGGGAGGGAGCACAAAGACAAAGTCAGGGCTTTGTTACTGATTGATTTTTAAGGTGAAGGAAATCAGAGTAAGTCTCAAGACTCAGGGTTCAAAGGAAATGGGGGTTGGAGATGAGGAAAGGTGACAAAGGAGCAAGATCACATAGGAAGAAGAGATGATAGAGGGAGGAGCATAGGGTCAGGGTTAGCCTTGGAAAGAATAAGAAACATTTCTTCCTCAAAACAGGGTAAAAGAAAAAATATGAGAAAGTATCCATATTAAAGGAAAGCGAGGGAAGGAAGTGGGGAGGGAAGGAAGAAGGAAGGAAGGAAGGAAGGAAGGAAGGAAGGAAGGAAGGAAGGAAGGAAGGAAGGAAGGAAGGAAAGGAAGGAAGGAAGAAGCAATCACAGTAGCCGGGAGAGGACCATTTCTTAGCCAGTCCTGGGAGGTGGTCTGTTCTGGGTGAGGAGGCAGCAGGGTCAGTTGGGGCTTGAGCAGAGTGGAAAAGATTTGAGGCAGCTGTTGTGGGAATCTGATAGGAGCTAAAAATGGAGTTAAAGGAAGATGGCTGAGGGCATAGCGAGAGTCCAAAGGCAGGAACAGGCAGTGGGTCCGGTTACTTTTGATGCACAAATCCCTTCAACAGAATTCAGCAGTTTGGGATCAGAAGTAGATGAGAGGGTCATCAGGGAAGACATGGGGGAAGGTCAAGAGGGTAAGGGAATGGGGCACTTTTGAGAACTTTGCCAAAACCAAGGAATCCAAACATGACAGGGAAGGAGGGGACAGATGCAACCAGGAGGGGTCCAAGATGCTGCAATAGGAAGGGCACCAGGGCTGCAGGGCAGGCAAAGAAGAGGTGTAATAGGAATGAGTGAATGGGACAGTGGAAGACACAGTGCAGCGGCTACAAAGGGCATTCAGAGACGGAGATCTTAGAGGTGGCGCCTCCTGTGAGGTGGTGAGGTCCAGGGCATATCTGTGCAAAGAGAAGAGATACGGTGACAAGGCGGGGAGGGAGAAGTATGTCTGAAGATTGTTCTGCTCACATTGTAGAGGAGGAGGGCAGTGGGGGTCAGAGGGGGCACCAGGAGCCACTGCATGCTGACGCCTCCACCAAGTGCGCACCAAGGGAAGGGCCTGACCATGGGCTAGACAGGGATGGAAGGGTAAAAGAAGAGCTAACTAATTAAAAGGGAAGTTCAAGTTGAGGTCTAGTGAAATCACATCACAACTAGTGCTGTTCCCACCCCACCCCTAAAAAGTAAAGGCAAGTAAAATAGGCTTGGAGAGTTCTCGAGAAGCAGATGAGCTGCAGTAGGAAACTGCACAGTGAGGGGGCAAGGGTGAGTCAAGAGGGTGGGATGGCAAGGAACCCGCCATGGGTGTCGTGGGTGGTAAACTGTTGAGGCAGAGAGCTTCCGATTCAAAAAATGTCCACTTCTGTGACCTTCTTCCTCAAACAAAACCAACCCACCCATCTATCCTGTGTCCAAAAATCAACAGAAAGGGCCTCTGGGCATCCCAACCCCTATTTAGAGCAGAGGCCCTAGAACACTCACACACACACTCATTCACACACACACACACTCTCACACATACTCACACACACACATACACACACACTCACACACTCACACACACACTCACACACACACACATACTCACACACACACACACACACTCACACACACTCTCACACACACTCACACACACACATACACACACACACACACTCACACACACACTCACATACACACACTCACACACACACACACCCTGCTGGCTTCTTCATCACCTCTTCTCCAGACCATGCTCCATTGCCCTTTGACTTGAAAACAAGTTTGACTCCATCTGGTTTGACCTTGAACCTTGGACACAGTTTTAGATCACCTATCCACCGGCAACCCTGCCAGTCCTTGCCCACTTTAAGAGAGCATTTAATAATAGCTAATACTTAGTAGTGCTTAGCACCTGCACGGCATAGACTAAAGAAGGCCTCTGAAGTCACTCAGTTCCATTTTGGTTACTTTTATAACATTCCCACCAAAAAACCATCCCACTTGCTTGAATAGCCCAGCTCCCAGGAACTCACACCCATGACAGTCTGTCTTGCTGCTGAATGGCTCTGTTGGAGACTTTCTATTCACAGCCATGCAAAACAAGCCACATTCCTTTTCCGGCTGATGGGAATCTGAAGACAACTATCATATCTCAACAAAGTCCCCCTCTTTCCAAAAGAAACAGCTCCAATTCATTATACCTCTTTTGATAAGACTCATGCTCAGGTTCCTTCACCATCCTGCCTGTTCCATGTGGCAATGTCCCTCTTCAGATGTGCATAATAAATGGCAAACAGAGTGCTGGCTATGTGCCAGCCAATTTCTAAGCCCTTGGTGCATATTAACTCATTTGATCTTCATACCAATACTATGTGCTATTATTGGTACCATTATTATTCCATTGTGCAAATAAGGAAACTGAGGCAGAGAGCAATAAATAACTTGCCCAAGGCTAGTACCAGCAACAGAGCCAAGAATCAGCTTGAACAAACGGATGTGCTTATAACCCCAATGCCAGCGGCTTTCAAACTTGGCCACCACTGGAATCACCCTGGGAAGTTCTAGAAACTACTGAGCCTGGGATCCTCCCCTAGAGATGCTGGTTTTTATTGGGCCATGTGTCATCTGGGCACCTGAACTTTACAGAGATGCCCGGGTGATGCTAATGTGCAGCCAAGATTGACAACCGCTGGCTGTATGATCACAAACCCCTCAGGGGCCAGTGCAGGGTAGAGGGGAGTGATGGAAATTTCCAAGTTTCTCTTGTGGAAGATAACACAGGGACAGGCCCAGACATGGTGACTGGAGCCAGCCTTGCAGGAAGGCTAAGTAAACAGTCAGCTGGTGAGGCCTTCATTCTCCAAGAAAAGAGAGAGAGAGAGAGAGAGAGAGAGAGAGAGAGAGAGAGAAGAAAGACAGAAAGCCTCTCCTGACCTGACACTGGGAAGAACTTTAACCATCCCCAAACCCACCTTCCTCAAAGTAGCAGCTACCTCACAGTCACCAACAGCACAACCTCCTGACCTCCTTCAAATGCTACAGATGCTACAGATGGAGGGAAGGGGGCTGCCAGTTGCCGCCCCCCCCACACACACACACACCTCCCCTTCACTGACTGCCTGCACTTGATCAAGACGGGGGCTACCAGACCCGCAGGCTGAGGGCAGGCCTGCGGCACGTGCCTCTCCAGCTCGCCTGCCAGAAGCTCCGGCTCTGGCTCCGGGGCCATCTCGGTCCCTCAGACACCTGCACTGGGCTCTCCCACTGTGCCACGCCTTCCTGTCCCTCCACTCAGTTATTGCTTTTTAAAGCATGAGGGTGTTTCATTGGTTACAGATCGGCCACCAGGTGTTCTCTGGTTGCTGGAAACTTTTCAGTTCCTTTAAATTGCTGTTAGTGGTCTGGGCCACAGTGCCAGGGCACAGAGTGAGGGCCTGAACCCTGTGCTACTCACAGGGGTAGGTCTCCCTTTCTCCTCCCTCTCTTTCTCCTCCCTCCCTCCTCCCAGAGCCAGCCCTGCAAACCCCAGCCATGGCAACCTCAGTGTGAATAAAGGAAAAGCTACCCTCACCCCCAAACCCCATTAATATTTAATGCAAGCATCTGAATGCAAATTGATCTCACTTTTGTTTTATTCCCTTTCCTCCACATCCCTCTCTAACTTCGATGCCTTTCATCCAAGCCCGGAGGTGCTTCCCTCTCCAGGAACAGGGAGAAGCCTGTCACTGAGGAGAGAAGCAGACAGTTTGACCGCGCGTGGTTGGAGCAGACCCTACTACTCCAAGCTCCGTACTTTTAGAATGTTGCCAAATGAGCCTTTATTGTCTGTGGAGGTCACAGTGAGTTGTGGAAGTCTCAACCTGGGAGAGAAATTTTACAAACAGGGAGAGAATATTAGCAGCGTAGTAGCCCCTAAAAATAGTCTTCCCGCAAACCTGCAAATCCTTTTTCCATGGCAGGGAAAAGCAGATGGTCCAGTAGTGGCTTCACTCACATTCCTCTTCTGCCTTTGAGCCTGGCTTTTCCCTGGTCTGTTTTGTGAGACTGGGGTTCAGAGTGTTTAAAGGGGGGCGGAGGGGGATGGGTAATTAAATTTTAAAAAGAGAGTGAGAAAGGCAAATGTCGATACAAACATTTAATTGCTTGGGACGACAGAAGCATAGGTAGTGCTTGAGGAATAAGAAAATTGAACAGATCTCGGTTGTTTTTAATGAGTTAATAAATGTCTGGTAACTGGCTGGGGGCAATTATATTTTTTCAGGAGGGGAGTGATGACGAAGAAGCTATCTCAGGCAAATGTCTATTTCCTGTGGGATGCATTTCATTTTTTGCCTTTGTGAGTGTATACGTTTCCACACACACACATTTAGGAGCCACAAGAGGTGTGTGTACTTATAAACAATGCAAGGAACTGGAGCCAGAAAACAAATCTATTCATACAAAACGTCTGCGAAGACAAAGATGCCTTAATTCTTTAAGAATTGCGTTCCAGCTTTACAGAGGATGGGTAGCACAGAGCAGAGACTTCAGGCTACACGGTGTGCCCACGGCCACACACAGCGTCAGGATGCAGCCACGGAGAGAGCGCCCAGACAGCCCTGCCCCTCGGACTCCTCATCCCGCTCATGAATTCACTGAGATGTGTTCGCCCTCTCACAGGGGCCAGCCCAGGGTCATGGTGGAGGCAGCACCCCTCCGCCTGTCTATCTATCACAGCTCTTCCAGGGAAACATCAGGCTCTGAGAGAAAGAGAGCAAAGAGGCATACGTGGGGAAGAAAAAAATAAAGCAGAGTTACACGGGTTAAACTCAGAGGGCTAGATCTAGAAGGTAATTTTTACATCTCCAGCTAGAAAGAATAATCAGTAACAAAGGCTACTTGTGTAAATAGGAACTTCATTTACATTCTCCATAGGTTTTCAATGGGGTGAGGGAGAGAGAATAAAAGCCCAAACACCTGGACCTTTAACCATACTAGACATGTTTCCTTTGCTGACATGTGCAAAATAGTAGAAATGAAATAATGCCTGAAAAAAGAGGATGCATAGTGGCTCCAGGAGTCGGGAAGGTATTTCCTCCCCCAGGAGGCTCGTCCTGCAGCCAGAGCTGCCTAACCGGTGCCTGACTGGAGCTTGGCGAATCACGGAAGCAAACAGCTAGTGCTCACCGCTTGTAAGGAAGGGCCCGTTTCCTCAGTGGGTTAGTAGAATCATACTAAGTCTCTCAATGGTATTTGGAATTCTACATTATCAATGTGGACCTTCGCATAGGGTTGTTGTGAAGAATTTATCGAATTGGGAAGATTCATTGAGAATTTTAAGTTTCTCACATGAAACCAGTGTGAGAAACACAAGATGGTAATCATAAAAATAACTACGGCTAGAAAGAAAATGAGAGGAAATCATGTGTAGTTTGAAAAATCCTTCTCAAGTTGATAATATTTATGTTAGGCAACCTAAATTAATTTTTTTTAAATACCTACTCTAAAAAGTAAAATTCAGCCTGCTCTGTTTGGCTGATAGGCCCAGGAGATGCTGGGATCCCCACCCAGAGGGCCAGCATTCTCGGGGAGGCAGAGCAGAACCTGGGGATGGCTGATAAGGCAGTGTAATTCAGCAACAGTAGATAGAAGTTTTCAAAGGTAAAGAAACAAACAAGCAAATGATCCTACTGATTTACAGCCTTGCTGCTCAGCAGGTGGCCAGGACCACAGCTTCAGCATCTCCTGGGATGCTGTTTAAAAGAGGAAGTCTCATCCCACCCAGACCTAGAAAATCAGAATCTGCATTTTGTCAAGATCTTCAGGGACTCATATGAACAAGAAAGTTTGATAAACGTTGAACACCCTTTTCTGTGTGTCAGTGAACAAACTCACCCCAAACCCCACCCTGAAAAAGGAGTTTCATCACCAAATGAGGACACTGGGGGGCTGGGGAAAATTGGCCAGAGCTAAGTAGGTCCTCCCAAAACAGCCTCCTTAAATAAGCTGTTTTGTATTGTTCAAGGTCCTAACTAAGGACACTACTTTGCACTAACTTTTGTGACAAATTCTTTCAAGAGTTTGCTATTTTTTTCCTAAATTAAAGGATGTGACATTTGACCATGTTTCTTGGCTGTTATAAACATATAGGCCTTTAACCTCTTCCTACATAGGACACAGCTACACATTTTGACAAGTTTATTATAATCCGCAGGCTTTGCTTTTGTTGTTGTTATCCTGTGCTCCCATTCACAGGTCTTACTAGGGCCCACCCAGAGAAGCCTTCCCTGGCTGGACAATGCCATCCTGGCTGGCTGGCTGGACTCCATGCCCCTGAGGGATGGGTGATAAGGCAGTGTAATTCTACTCTTATATACAGAAGAGTTGTGAATATACCTGTGCTCATGATTGATTTCCCCCTTCAAGTTATCTCCTGGGGTATATTCCCCCAAAGAGATAAGGCTCGGTTCCTGACTTCAAGGATCTTTCATGAGAGTGTGGGATGCAAAGGGGGCAATATTCAGGGTCATACAATTGGACAGGTTCTGGACATGGGTCACCTCCATGTGCACACTCCGCCCCTTCTTCGCCCTCTCTCAGCTCCAGGTTGCTGGCCTTTATGACTTGTACCCAAGGCTTCCCTTGCCTCCTGGCTTCCACAGAGCTGACCAGTAGAGGCTCCAGGAGGGATGTGGAATGGGAGGAGAAGAAGGAGGACTCTCCCCTCTCAGGCCAGAGCAGTGATCCCCTACCAAGGCTTCTATGGGAGTCTTCTCTGGGCTCTGGAAATCTCTTCTTTCTCTTGCCCCTTCAGGCTCAGAAATGGTCACAGTTTCCTGGATGCTAGCCCAGGTGCTCCACCTTCCCCTGCTGGTTTTCTGTAACCCTGCCTTCACCTTTGTAAATATGTTCTGGCATTAAGTTCTCCTCGATGACCTATTTAGACTGTGCCCTCTGTTTGCTGCCAGGGGCCTGAGTGGCAGGGGCTCTAACCTGCGTGGGGGGTGGGGACATGGCAGTCTGCTAGAAGTGTCTGCTACGCTGAAGCCCAAAAGGCAAGGACAAGTTAGCCAGGCTTGGGAGGAAACATCAAATACAAAACAGGGTGAGCTTTGCACTGTGGCAGTATAGTAGGCAATAAGGTTTATCCAAGGTGCAATTATGGCTAGTGGGGGGAGGGGAGGGTGGCAGGAAACAAGAGGTGAGAAGGAGAACTAGTGCATTCTAGACCTCCTAGAGATTCCAGATGGCTGAGGCATGAGAAGACAAGTGGCCAGAGAGAAAGGAGAATGATGGTCTCAAATGCTTCTGTAAATTAGGGCATGTCCATTGAGGAATTTCATGTACCTTTAAAAAGCTATGTTCACAAAGACCTTTTTAAAAAATCTTTATTGTTGAGAGTATTATAGATGTCCCCCCCCCCGCCCCATCATCCCCCTTCTACCTGGTTCACACCCCACCCCAGGCCTTCACCACCCTACTGTCTGTGTCCATAGATAAGATCTTCAGTTAATTTCTTCCCACCCCCTAACTCCCATTCCCTCTGAGATTCATCAGTCTGTTCCATGTTTCCATGCCTTAGATTTTATTTTATTCACCAGTTTATTTTGTTCATAGATTTCTTGTTTATTTATTTTGATTTTTAGATTCAATTGTTGATAGATGTGTATTTATTGCCATTTTATTGTTCATATTTTTTATTTTTCTTCTTCTTCTTCTTCTTCTTCTTCTTCTTCTTCTTCTTCTTCTTCTTCTTCTTCTTCTTCTTCCTCTTCTTCTTCTTCCTCTTCTTCTTCTTCTCCTTCTTCTCTTCTTAAGGAATACCCTTCAACATTTCATGTAATACTGGTTTGGTGGTGATGGATTCCTTTTGCTATTGTTTTTGTCTGTGAAGCTCTTTATCTGACCTTCACTTCTAAATTATAGCTTTTCTGGGTAGAGTAATCTTGGTTGTAGGTCCTTGCTATTCATCACTTTGAATATTTCTTGCCACTCCCTTCTGGCCTTCATAGTTTCTGTTGAGAAACTATCAGCTGACAGTCGTATGGGCACTCCCTTGTAGGTAACCAAGTGCTTTTCTCTTGCTGCTTTTAAAATTCTCTTTGTACTCCCATTTGACCCAGTAATCTCACTTCTAGGAATATAGCCCAAGAAATCAGAAACACCAGTCAGAAAGGATATATGCACCCCTATGTTCATAGCAGCACAATTTACAATAGCTAAGATTTGCAAACAGCCTAAGTTCCAGATGATTGGATTAAAAAAAAAACAGTGGTACATCTACACAATGGAATACTATGCTGCTGTAAAAAAGAAGGAACTCTTACCATTTGCAACAGCATGGATGGAACTGGAGAGCATTATGTTAAGCGAAATAAGCCAGTCAGAGAAAGATTCACATGATCTCACTCATTTGTGGAATATAATGAACAACATAAACTGATGAACAAAAATAGAGCCCGAGGGGAAAAAAATTATTTTAGCATAAAATTCTCTCTTTGTCTTTAGCCTTTGGCATTTTAATTATAATGTGTTGTGGTGTAGTCCTCTTTGGGTTTCTCTTATTTGAGACTCTCTGTGCTTCCTGGACTTGTAAATCTATTTCCTTCACCAGATAGGGGAAGTTTTCTGTCATCATTTCTTCAAATAGGTTTTCAATATCTTTTTCTCTCTCTTCTCCTTCTGGTACCCCCCTAATGCGAATGTTGGTATGCTTGAAGTTGTCCCAGAGGCTCCTTACACTATCTTCACATTTTTGGATTCTTTTTTCTTTTTTCTCTCCTGCTTGGATGTTTTTTGCTTCCTCATATTCCAAATCATTGGTTTGATTCTCAGAGTCCTCCACTCTACTGTTGAATCCCTATAAATTATTCTTTATTTCAATCAGTGTATGCTTAATTTCTAGCTGTTCCTTTTTCATGTCTTTGACATTCTCACTAAAACCCTTGAAAGTCTCATTAGGTCCCTTGAAGCTTTCATGAAGATCTTTTGAGTATCCTATAGCCATGGTTTTGAACTCTGAATCCAGTAGTTTGCTTGCTTTCATTTCTTTCATTTGTGACATGTTTTCTTTGTCTCCATGTTCTGGCTGCTTCCCTGTGTTTGTTTCTATGTGTTAGATAGAGCTGCTATGTTTCCTGGATTGGTAGAGTGGCCTTGTGCATTAGGTGTCCTATAGGACCCAGTGGCTCAGCCTACCCAGTCACCTGAGCTGGGAACTTTAGGTGTGCCCCTGTGTGGGCTGTGTGTACAATCTTGTAGTTAAGTCTTGTTGGCATTACTAGAAGAATTGACCTCCAGGCCAATTGGTTGTGAGGACCAGCTGTGACTACAGTGGGAGAGCTGCTGTGCAGGACACACCCCTGTGGAGCAGAACTTGCTTCAAAGGGGCTTTGGTGCTCACTGAGTCTGCCTCTTGAGTATATTGCTTGTGAATGTGTAGTTGTAATCTACTATGATCTGAAGCTGTCCACCAGGTGCACTGGCTAGGGCCTCCAGAGAGGTGCGAAGTCAGCCATGCCTGGGGCCACCTGGCAAGAGCTACAGAGAGATCTGCAGATGGTTGCTATTTGTATTGGGCTTGGAAGTTCCCAGGTGAGGCAAAGCTGTAAAGCAAGATGTGCTGGTGCTAGTGCCAGTTCTTGGGTCTTTTATTAATAAATTTGGGGCACACTAACACCAGTTGCACCTTGTTTGAGAGATTTTAGGAAAGTTTGAAGCCTGAGCCAGGACAGGCCATTCATATGGAAAAGCTGCTGAAAATAGCTTGGGTGAGCTAAAAATTAGGTGAAGTCAGGTGGGGACTCAGAGAATCACCAGGGCACAGCAAACAATGTAGGCCAGGCTGGTAGAGATTCTTATATCACTGCCAGTCAGCTCTGTAATGGGGGAGGTCCCAGCACAGGAATAATGACCCCTGCGAGCACCATGTCTGGGAGACAGCCACCCCAGAGTTCCTGTCCCGATGCCAAACAATCCAGTTCCTATCCATATGTGTCTGAATCCCCCAAAGCCATCTGATGTTGGTGCTCAGAGGGATTGAGTCCAAATAAGTTCATGTGCCAGTCCTTTAAAAGGAACACCTGGTTCTCTATCAGCTTCTGTGTCACTCAGCCTTAATCAAGCTGTTTTTTATAGCCCAAAGTTATGGGAACTTCTCTTCCCAGCTCTGAGCCCTGGGCTAGGGATCTGGTGTGAGACTGAGACCCCTTACTCCTCATGGGCAGCCTCCACAGAGATGATCTCCCTCCTGATTAAAAACCGGCACAGCCCTAACCGGTTTGGCTCAGTGGATAGAGCGTTGGCCTGCGGACTGGAGGGTACCAGGTTTGATTCTGGTCAAGGGCATGTACCTTGGTTGCAGGCACATCCCTAGTAGGGGGTGTGCAGGAGCAGCTGATCGATGTTTCTCTCTCATCGATGTTTCTAACTCTCTATCCCTCTCCCTTCCTCTCTGTAAAAAATTAATAAAAATATATTTTTTAAAAAACGGCACATATGGGTGTCAGCAGCCAGTTTAGTGCCTTCTCCTCCTCCTACCAGTCTCAATGTGCTTTCTTCTTTACTTCTCTAGTTGTAGGACTTCCATTCAGCCAGCTTTTGGTCTGAATGATGGTTGTTGTGTATTTGAGTTATAATTTTGATGTGGTTGTGAGAGGCATCGAGTACAGGTGTTTACCTACACTGCCATCTTGATTCTTCCCACACAAAGACATTTTAATGACTTAATAGAGTCACTCAACAAATAAGCTCCCTGTGTAAGGCACTGGGAATGGAGCTTGAGCACAGATGAAGTCCCTGACCACACACCTTAATGAAAGTAGAAAATACTACTTTGTACTTCATTGTAACAACAATGAAGAAGGTAAAAGAATTACTCATCTGTATAGATTCTATATGCTCTTAAATCATAGAAAAAAACTGGAATAAAATACACTATAAGGTCAATTGATGTTATCTTTAAGGGGTGGGATTATTAGCTACTCATTTCTTCTTTACATTTTTCTATATTTTCCAGATCAAAGTTTTTGTCAATGTTTTGTTTTTGTTTTTTAAGTATTAATTTTCAATGTTCAACTTAATACAATTCTTCCTTTGTAAAGGATGAAAGCATCCATTAATAACTGGGAAAGACTATCATGTGTCTTGTTCAATACTGTTCACCTAGCATTTTATTCACAGAGGTCTACCAAACTTTGCCTTTAAGACAACCCAAAAGGAGATAAGGAAGCAAGATCTGGGGGTTTTAACCAGAAACCCTAAGCCATGGGGATTACACTGGACTTCACATCTGGTCCTCAGGCTTCATTTCCTACTACCTTGTTCACCTGGGCTGACCCAGGACCTCAGCTGAAGTTCACATCCAGATACTGGTATCTGTTCCACTGGTTTCTTAAGTTTTCTACCCAATGCCTGATGAGGGATCTCACTGGCTTTCCACTCTCAGCCCCACCCTTGCCTCACAGGCTCCTTTGACATTTTGATTGATGACAGTTGGTAATCAGCTCTCTTCTCCCAGCCCTTGCTTCCCGGAATCTACTTAAGTGCTCTCCCAGCTCCTTCAGAAGTGACACCCTCACCTCCACCCTAGTTCCTGTGCCCACTCCATGATGCAAAATGACATTTCCAAGCTGACACCCTCCAGGGCCTCCAGAGGATCCCTCAGGTTAACCAAGGATGACATTGATTGCTAACTGTGAAAATTTTGTTACCAGCTAATAGCAAGATTTAATGTGAAGCCCTTTGAGAGGAGGTTTACTTGGAGAGGGGGAAATAATATTAATAATGAAGAAAACAGGCATTTGACAAAATGTAGAAGCCAGTCCCAATTTTAAAAAATATATGATAAAAGCATATTTATAAAACCAACAACAAACATTATATTACAATGAAATACTGAAACCATTAAAATCTGGACTAAGACATAGATGGCTCCCTCACCAAAATCATTCAATCTACTTTCACAAATTCTCCTTAATGCAATAAGACAAGTAAATTGAGTATAAATGTTAAAGGAAACAAGCCTATATAGATATGGACATACAGAAATAGTTGTGCACTGGGGGGGGGGGGGGGGGGGGGGGGGGAGAGGGGGTCCCTCAGCCCGGCCTGTGCCCTCTCGCAGTCTGGGACCCCTCAGGAGATAATGACCTGCTGGCTTAGGCCTGCTCCAGGGTGGCAGAGGGCAGGCCCAATCCCTAGGTGCAGCCCCTGGTCGGGCTCAGAGCAGGGCCAATTGGGGAGTTGGGGCACCGCCCCCTGTCATGCACAGAGCAGGGCGGATCAGGAGGTTGCGATGCCACCCCTAGTCACACTCAGGGTAGGGCCGATTGGGGGGTTGGGGCACCGCCCCCTGTCACACACAGAGCAAGGAAGATCAGGGGGTTGGGGTGCAGCCCTCTATCACCCACAGAGCAGGACCGATCAGGGGGTTGGGGCGCTGCCCCCTGTCACTCACAGAGCAGGGCCCATCAGGGGGGTTGAGGAGCTCCCCCCTGTCATGCACAGAGCAGGGCCCATCAGGGGGTTGGGGCTCCGTACACTGTCGTGCACAGAGCAGGGCCCATCAGGGGGTTGGGGAGCTCCCCCCTGTCACGCACAGAGCAGGGCAGATCAGGGGTTTAAGGAGCTCTCCCCTGTCACTCACAGAGTAGGGCCAATAGGGGAGTTGGGGCACCGCCCCCTGTCACACACAGAGCAGGGCAGATCAGAGGGTTGGGGCGCAGCCCTCTATCACCCACAGAGCAGGGCCGATCAGGGGGTTGGGGCGCCGCCACTGTCACACTCAGGGCAGGGCCGATGGGGAGGTTATGGCTCTACCCCGTCACACACAGAGCAGGGCCCGTGGGGGGGTGGGGGGGGTGGGGCACCGCACCCTGTCACACACAGAGCCGCAGGGCAATCAGGGGGTTGGGGAGCTCCCCCCTATCAGGCACAGAGCAGGGTGATCAGAGGGTTAGGGTGCCTTCCCCTGTCACAAACAGAGCAGAGTGGATAGGGAGATTGTGGCCCCGCCCCCTGTCACACACAGAGCCGCAGGGTGATCAGGGGGTTTGGTCGCTGCCCCCTGTCACGCTGATCCCGGTGCCTGGAGGCCTCGTGGCTCCGCTGATCCCAGTGCTGGGAGGCATATCACCCTTTTACTATATAGAATAGAGGCCTGGTGCACGGATGGGGGCTGTCTGGTTTGCCCTGAAGGGTGTCCTGGATCAGGGTGGGGGTCCCCACTGGGGTGCCTGGCCAGCCTGGATGAGAGGATGATGGCTGTTTGCAGCTGGTCACACCCCCTTCAGGGTGGGGGTCCCCACTGGGGTGCCTGGCCAGTCTGGGTGAGGGGCTGAGGGCCATTTTCAGGCTGGCAGGTGACTGAACTCCCAACCGCTTCTTTTTTTCTTTTTTTTTATTCTGGGCCAGCT
Source organism: Myotis yumanensis (assembly GCF_028538775.1). NCBI lineage: Eukaryota > Metazoa > Chordata > Mammalia > Chiroptera > Vespertilionidae > Myotis > Myotis yumanensis. The sequence continues at coordinate 89,765,717 of NW_027223753.1, read as the reverse complement.
TTAGCTCTGAGGCGTAGCTCCAGTTCTGAGGCCTCAGCTGCTGAAAGCAGGTATCTGGTTTGTTTGGGTTCTATAATTGTAACACTATTGCAGTCCTGCTCACTCCAGCTCTGAGATCCCGGCTGGCTGAAAGCAGGGATCTGCATTTGTTCTATAATTGAAACAATGTTGTGGTCCTGCTGGCTGAAGCCCGGCTGGCTGAAAGCAGGTTTCTGGGGTTTTGTTTAGCTCCTATATTTCTAACAATGTTTCTTAAACTGCAAGCTCAGAGGCCAGCAAGGCAGGCGGGGAACGTTGGCTTCCTCCGTCACTGAAGCAAGCAAGCCTCCTGTTCACTTTAAGCTGCCTGGCTGCCGGCCGCCATCTTGGTTGGCAGTTAATTTGCATATCACCCTGATTAGCCAATGGGAAGGGTAGCAGAGGTATGGCTAATTACCATGTTTCTCTTTTATTAGATAGGATGAACAACTATGAACCTACTTTTCCCCCACCCTGTATATGACTGTATACCTAGAAATGTAAAAGATTCTATTTTTTAAATCTTGTATAAATATTGAGAAAATTTGATGAAGTAGCTACATATAATAAATGTAGAAAATTCAAAAGCTCTTACTTATGCTACCAATAACCAGTTTAAAAAGAAAATGGAGTTACAGAACACAAGTTAGTATACAAAAATCAATTGCTTTCCTATATGCCTCCTGGGGTCCAACCCCAGCAGGTCCAGGGGTCCCCAAAGGTGTGGACGGAGTTGGCGAAGAAGGAATGACATGGAGACAGCATTCAGTTGATCAGCAGCCAAGCCAAGTTCTCTAGCCAAGTTGTGTAGCCAGGTTCTTTCCAGGATCTTTTGCCATGTTCTCTTGCTAGGTTCTGTCTCTAGGTTCTGCCTAGGATCTCCAGCCAAGTCCTGTCTCTAGGTTCTGTTTCTAGGTTCTTCAGCCAGGTTCTCTCGCTAGGTTCTGTTTCTAGGTTCTGTGTCTAGGTTCTGTCTACTGTTGTCTTGTTACATCTGTATTTATACCAGTTGATTTTAATCCTGTCAATTTCTATTGCAAAGGCTAGGGCGTTTCTTATCTCCATTCCAGGGAGTAAAGATTATGTAGCTTAAGCGTGATTGTAGTTAAAGTGATTAACTACCCGCTTGGCACTTAGTTAAGGGGTTGTATCCCCTCCCTAACCTCAGGGAAAAATCCCCACCTAGGGAAACAACGTTTCTCGGAGAGGTGACCTTGGTTAAAACACATAGCTCCAAGAAGGTGAGCAAACATATTAAGAACAGTATGCCATATATGCCAGGTCCCTTGAAACAGCAAGGATGGACCGGTTCCCGGCAAATTCCCCCTTTTTTATTTTTTAAATGATAGCGCATGTAAATCAGCGGCCACCTCTCGGATTGGGTTGTTTAAGACTCAGAAGAAGACTGACAAGCAATGATATCGAGCATAGCTATAAACATAGTGGAGTGCACACGGAGCCTTGGTCCTGTAGAATGTTGCTGGCCTCTTTAGTCAAGGGATTTCAGCTGTCCTCAAGTTGGTGGTTTGGTTGTCCTTGTTGATCTGGCTAGCGGGCAGCGCCATTGGCTATGGGCTTCCTGAAGCGTCAGCGAGTTGAAGGGCTGCATCAAAGGGTCCATCAGGGCAGAGCCAGCTGTGTCCTCTGGGTTGGCCGATATGGATGATACCGGGGAGGAGGAGGAGGCGGAGATGGAGGGTGGTGTGACATAAGGTCAGATTAGACGGTCTGGAATCCACACAGGTGAGTCTGCATCCTGTGGAAATATACAAGCATATCCTCTCCCCCAGGTTAAAAGTACATCAGGTCCCTTCCAGGCTCCTGTAAGTAAGTCTTTCCATTTGACGAAATAACTGAGTCCTGAGAATACATGACATGCATTTTGGGGGAGAAATTAACCAAATCTGAAACAAAGCCATTCAAAAAGCCTGCTGAGAGTTAATAAGGGAGTACAGATGAGATATGGGGATGACTCAGTCACTTAACAGTTGTAAGATTCTATGTGCAAATTCTTTGGGAACTTATTCTTAGTTATTTAGGAACTACCAGGAAAGAGGGAAGACCAGTCTCCCTTAATTTAAATTAATGCTAGAAAGGATGCTGTTCACTGAAGCATTGAAAAAAAATTTTGCTCTTCAAATTAAGACAGTTCCATTTTTACAAGTTCTTCCATATCAATCCGTATGCCTCAGAATTACAAGCAGCTACATGGATTTAGAAAAGATTAATAATGATGCAAGAAGCTATTCATTTGATTCCAGCATCTATTGTTAAATTATACTCTGTTCTAATACTAGCAAATTTTTACACCATAGTGTCAATCTTCCCAAGATGTTTAACCCATTGATACAATAAAATGATATAAATTAAAGAATTTCAGTTATAATTAAAAGGACAAAAATCTTAAGTAACTGGAATGTCTTAGACCATAATTAAAAACTGTTTAATTATATATATGGTATATAGGTGCAAAGGTTCCTGATCAGATCCTAACCAGAGCTTGGCTGGAGTTCCTAACCAGAACTTTGGCTGGAGATCCTGGCTAGAGGTCCTGACTAAGCTGCTGATCAACTGAAGGCTGTCTTCGTGTCATTCCTTCTTCGCCGACTCCGTCCACACCTTTGGGGACCCCTGGACCTGCTGGGGTTGGACTCCAGCATATGCCAGCAATAAAGAATTTAAATTTGAAATTAAAACCACACTATCATTTATATTACCACCCCCCAAAATGAAATACTTAGGTACAAATCAAACAAAATATGTATGAGATGTATATGAAGAAAGCATCATAACTCCAATGAACAAAGTCAAAGAAGATCTAAATAAGTGGGAAAATATTCCATGTCCACTGATAAAAAGACTCAATATCATCAAGGTTTTCCCCAACCTGATCTACAGATTCAATACAATCCCAACCAAAAGCCCAGAAAGTTATTTTGTGGGTATCGACAAACTAATTCTAAAGTTTATGTAAAGCAAAAGACCAAATAGGCAACACAATATTGTAGGAGAACAAAGTTGAAAAAATGACACCAGCCAACTTCAAGACTTATTATACAGCTATCATAATCAAGACAGTGTGGTATTGGCAAAAGAATAGACAAACAGATCAATGGGGGAGAATAAAGCCCAGAAATAGACCAACATAAATATAGTCAACTGATCTTTGACAAGGAGCAAAGGCAATTCAATGGAGCAAAGGTAGTCTTTTTAACAAATGGTTCTGGAACAACTGGACATCACATGAAAAACAATTAATATAACCCTAGCCGGTTTGATTCAGTGGATAGAGCGTCAGCCCATGGACTGAAGGGTCCCTGGTTCAATTCCAGTCAAAAGAACGTACCTCACTCTGGCAAGGGTGCATGCAGGAGGCAACCAATCTCTCTCACATCAACGTTTCTCTTTCTCTGTCTCTCCCTCTCCCTTCCACTCTCTCTTAAACAAAAACAAACAAACAAACAAACAAAAAGTCAATGGAAAAATATCCTCAGGTAAGGATTAACAAAACAAAATCAATTTAGATACAGACCCACATTCCTTACAAAAATTATCTGAAAATAGATCCCAGACCTAAATGTAAAATGCAAAACGATACAACTCCTACAAGATAACATAGAAGAAAACCTAAATGACCTTGGGTGTGCTGATGATTTTTTAAAATATATTTTTATTGATTTCAGAGAATAAGGAAGAGGGAGAGAGAGATAGAAACATCAGTGATGAGAGAGAATCATTGATTGGCTGCCTCCTGCAAGCCCCCCACGGGGGATCAAGCCTGCAACCCGGCCCCTGACTGGAATCAACCTGGGACCTTTAAGTCTGCAGGCCGATGCTCTATCACTGAGCCAAACAGGCTAGGGCTGTGCTGATAATTTTTTAGATACAACACCAAAGGCCTCATTCATGAAAGAAAAAAATGATAAGCTGGACTTATTAAAATTAAAAATTACTTCTCTGTGAAAGACAATGTCAAGAGAATGAGAAGACAAGTCACAAACAGGGAGAAATTATTTCAAAAGACGCATCTGATAAAGGACTGTTTCCAAAATATACGAAGAGCTCTTAAAACTCAACAATAAGAAAACAAACAGCCCAATTAAAAAAGAGCCCAAAGATCTTAACAGATACTTCACCAAAGAAAATACACAGATGGCAAATGAACATATGGAAACACGCTCCAAATCATATATCATCAGGGAAATGAAAATGAAAATTAAAACAGTAATGAGATACCACTATACACCAACTAGAATAGTCAAAATCCAGAACACTCACAATACCAAATGTTGGTGAAGATGTGGAGCAAGAGGAACTTTCATTCATTGCTGGTGGGATGCAAAATGGTACAGCTACTTTTTAAGACAGTTTGGCAGTGGTTTACAGAATTAAACATGCTCTTATCATACAATCCAGCAATCACACTCCTTGTATTTACCCAAAGGAGTTAAAAACTTGTGCTTACACAAAAACCTATACAAGGACATTTATATCTCCTTTATTCATAATTGCCCAAACTTGGAAGCAACCAAGATGTTCTTTTTGGTAGGTGAACTGTAATATATCCAGACAATGGCATATTAATTAGCACTAAAAAGGAATGAGCTATTAAACCATGTAAAGATAGAGGAAACTTGAATGCATATTGCTAAGTGAAAGAAGCCAATCTGAAAAAACTTCATACTGCGTAATTCCAACTATATGGCATTCTGGAAAAGGCAAAACAATGGAGACAGTCAAAAGATCAGTGGTTGTCAGGTAAAGGAGGAATGAATGGGCAACACACAGAGGATTTTAGGGCAGTGAAAATACTCTGTATGATGCTATGGATGCACGTCATTATACATTTGTCCAAACCCAGAGAATGCACAAGACCAAAAGTGAGCCCTAATGTAAACTATGGACTTTAGGTGACCATAATGTGCCAATGTAGCTTCATCAATTGTAACAAATGTACTACTGTAATGGTGGATGTTGATAATGGGAGAGGCTACGCATATGTGGGAGCAGAGTGTATATGGGAAATCTCTGTACCTTCCATTCAATTTTGCTATAAACCTAAAACTTCTCTAAAATAATAAAGTCTTGCTCTGGCCTGCGGATGGCTCAATTGATTGAAGCTTCATCGTGCACACCGAAACATTGCAGTTCGATTCCCATTCAGGGCATAGACCCAGGTTGTAGGTTCAAACCCCTGTCAGGGCATGTATGGGAGGGAATCAATTGCTGTTTCTCGCTCACATTGATGTTTTTCTCTCTCTTTCTCTCTCTCTCCCTCCCTCCCTTCCTCTCTCTCTAAAAGTCAATTAAAAAGCATATCCTTGGGTGAGGATTTGATTAATTTAAAAATCTCATTACTGAAAAAAGGAAAATTAATCATATTCATAATAGAGGAGGAAAATATCTTTGAATAAATGTAACAAGAAACATAAAACTTTACATAAGCTATAGAATTTTACTAAAAGACATAAAACAAAATAATCCTGGATGGGAAAACAATGAAATAATATATAACTTCCATAATTAATATAATGATTTAGTAAGAATTCCAATCAGAATACCAGGAAAATATTTACATGCTAGATAAGAAGATCTTAACATTTCCATGGGAGTATAACTGTATAATAATTGCCCTGAAAAGTTTTAAAACAAAATGGTGAGGGAGCTTGCCCTTCCATGTATTAAAACTAATGTTAAAGCCATTAAAAACTCTATAGGATTGGCACAGGAACAGACAAATAGATCAATGGAAGAGAACAGAAAGCCCAGAAACAGATCCAAGGGTATCTGAGAACTGACTATATGATAGAAGAGGCACATCAATTCCAAGGGGAGAATGAGCTATTTCAGATAAAATGTTGGCATAACTGGAAAGTATCTGGAAAAATTTTTAATTAAACGCCCTGTTCCCCATACTATATTACAAAATAAATTCCAACAGAGATTGAGTTTTAACATCAACAATAAGCAATTAAAGTTTAAGGAAATATTGGAAGAAAATATTTGCTTAAAGTAGAGAAGGTCTTAAGCAAAACGAAAATCTCAGAAGCCAAAGAACAAAAGAGAGATTTAACTATAAAAACTGTTTGCCATGTTATCATGGCGCCTGCATGACAAAAGACACCAAGTCAAAAGATAATTGATAGACTGAAAGAAAATACTTGTGTCTTTATGACAACCTTAGGGTTAACATTCTAATACTTTTAATTACATAAATGAATAATAAAAAAGAAAAATCCCCCAAATATGAAAAATTACATATAGACAGGCAGTTCACAAGAGACAAAATGCAAATAACCAATAAGTTCATGTAAAGATGCTCAATCTCACTAGTATTCAGAGACTTAGAAATGAAAACAATGAAAAATCAGACAAAAAGTTGAAATACTGACAGCACCACCAGTCTCTGTGAGACTGTGGAAAAATAGGCACTCTGGTGCATTGTTGGTGGCAGTGTGAATTGCTTTATTTTTCCTAAATTAAACTCTTTCAATGCATGCCAAAATTGGACATATCCAGAAGTCCCACTTCAAAATATCTATTGTACAGAAATAAAAATTTCAATATGTATACTAGTATACACAGGATTTCAGTTGCAATCTATACTAATAAAAGGGTAATATGCTAATTAGACCAGGTCAACAGGCCATCTTATAGACACCTGACTTCCTTCGGACAAAGCCATGGTGGTGAGGGCTGAGGCAGAGGCAGTTAGGGGTGAGATCAGGCTGGCAGGGGAGAACAGTTAGGGGCAAGATCTGACTTGCAGGGGGTTAGGGTCGACCAGGCTGGCAGGGGAGGACAGTTGGGGGTGAGATCAGGCCAGCAGGGGAGGGCAGTAGGGGGTGAACAGGCCTGCAGAGGAGGGCAGTAGGGGGCAACCAGACCATCAGGGGAGGGCAGTAGGGGGCAACCAAGCCTGCAGGAGAGAGCCATTGGGGGCAACCAGGCCAGCAGGGAGGGCCACTGGGGGCGACCAGGCTGGCAGGGGAGGGCAGTTGGGGCATTAGGCAGGGAGGCAGGTGAGTGGTTAGGAGCCAGTGGTCCTGGATTGTGAGAGGGATGTCTGACTGCTGGTTTAGGCCCAATCCCTGAGGGACATCCCCTGAGGGGTCCCAGATTGGAGAGTATGCAGGCCGGGCTGAGGGACGCCCCCCACCCGTGCACGAATTTCATGCACTGTGGGCCTCTAGTGTTGTTTATAATAGTAAAAGCTAGAAATAATTGGCAAATCTGTCCCTAATTTATAGGACTGAATAAATTATAGCAAATTTTTGTCTATGAATTATACAACTCAGATGATTTAAGTAAGTCTCAACACATTGACCTGGGAAGATATTCATGATATATTGTTAAGTGAAAAACAAATTGCAAAGTAATGGGTATAATATGACTTCATCTCTTTAATATAAAACAATCTGATAAGAGATTTGCATTTCTACAAAATGGGAAAACATCAGAAATGTCATCCAATTCAGTGATGATGGGGAGAAATCAGAAGGAAGGAAAGGAGAGGATTAAGTTTTTTTTTTCTTTATGTTTAAAATAGTTTCAATCAACACGTGGTACTTTTACAATAAAACAAAAATGAAAGACCCGGGGGGAGTGTGTCACAGGTAGAAAGAGGACTGTGCTTTATATCCATGATGCAAAGTGGCAGAGCAGGGAGCGGGCAGCCCCAGCCCCCACTGCCCTGTGGGGAGAATGAGGGGATGAAGGGCATTGGGCTGCTGTGAGGCTTCTGATGGAGAGGACAGTCCGAAACTTGCTGTCCTGCACAGAGTCATTAGCCAGTGCCCCGTGGTGTCATGCAACACCAGTCATAAACTCACCAGTAAGGCATCCTGTAGCAGCAGAGCAAGGAGGGAGAGCCACAGCCAGCGCCAGAGTTCCTGTTCTTGACTCCAAAGTCACCTTCACTCCCAAGGTCACACTGTGAGTCCTGTGCCTTCCGCCTCTGGGTCTACCTTTCACTTAACTTTCATCTTTAAAGACAAATTAAATGTTAGGCCCTTGTAAACTACCCCCCAGATACTCAAACTCGTAGTATGAAATTCCTTTGGGGAAATAGATACTTAAAATGTTGAAACTTAGTGACATTTGCTCACTCAAGGCTGTTGTGAGTGAATGGCCTTGGGCTTACCCTTGACTTCTGTCTCCGAGCCATCTCTGGCTAACCTGCTGCAGCCGTGGCTGCTCATAAACTAAGAACGGAGGTCAGAATTCACAACAGCACTTGTTTTAAAAAAAAAATTTTTTCAGAGATACTACAATTTACCTCATCCTTTTGATTATTCATCTGTTGAGTTTAAATAGAAGGGAAATTTGAGACTTGCAAAAAGAGAGGAGCCTTTTATGGAGACTCCCATCTGGGGAGCAGATTTATGAGGCCTTTTGAGACCCAGAATAACTTCACTGTGATGAAGCACAAGGCAGGACTCTTCCCCTCCCCCACCCCAAGCCGAGGGCGAAGGGCGAAGGGAAACTGAAATGCAGATACCCAGATGGGAGGGTTCGTGAGGCATCATGGTTGAGCCCCTAAAGAAGCCAAACATTTTAGAGTGAGCCAACAAAACTGAGCTGTTCTTTAAGGGCTTTTGTTTTGTTTTGTTTTTTAGTAACTTCTCAACCAGGAGTCTGCTCCGGGCTTTGGAAGCTCCGTTTGAAATACAGGGATGGAAGCGACAGTGATGTAGCAGGGCAGCTGCCGGTCTCAAATGAACATGTGCGGTGTCATAAAGGAGCAGAAGAGCCGGGCCCCACATCCCGCGGGAGGGCCACTCCACCGTCACAGCCTGCCTACCAACCACATGTTGGCAAGTAAACAGAAATATCAATGGCTTCGCATGCCCTGAAGTGGAATTAAAAGTGGGCACTTTAATAGCAAGATTCAAAGCAGGACGCAAAGTAGCTTTTCCACAAGTTTATTGTCAGAAGCATTTTTCCAATCATTTTTCGCTTGGCTTTACAGTACTTCGTGTTGAAAGAGGACCCCAAAATGCCATTTTGGGAGACTGGAAAGAGTATTCATTCTCAGTGCTAAAGATGACACAGAATATGAAAATAAGCAGCTGGAAGGGAAACAAAGGGGCCTCGTCCAATAGCTGAAAGTAAGAGCAGGACTATTCCCAACGGCCAAAGGGTGGACACAATCTGCATGTCTGTCAAGGGATGATGGATACACAAAATGTGATGTCTGCACACAATGGTGCACTACTCAGCCCGAGAAAGGAAGGAGATCCTGACAGGCTACAACATGTGTGCGCCTTGAGGCCATCAGCTCAGTGAAATAAGCCAGACACAAAAGGACGAACACTGTATGATTCCACTGTTATGAGGTACCCAAAGCAGTCAAATTCATAGAGACAGAAAGTAGAATAGTGGGTGCCAGGAGCTGAAGGGAGGAGGGGATGGGGATTGGTGTTTAATGGGGACCAAGTTTCAGTTGGGGAAGATGAAAAAGTCTTGGAGATGGATAGTGCTGATGGCTGCACGGCATAGTGAGGGTACTTATGCCACTGAACTGTGCATATAAAAATGGTTCAAGCCTGGCCAGTGTGGCTTAGTGGTTGAGCGTTGACCTATGAACCAGGAGATCATGGTTCGATTCCCAGTCAGGGCACCTGCCTAGGTTACAGGCTCGATCCCAAGTAGGGCGTGTGCAGGAGGCAACCGATTGATGATTGATTGATAGAAACACCAATGATGTTTCTATCTCTCTCCTTCCTTCTTCTTTCTGAAATCAATAAAAACATATGTTTTAAAAGGTAACTTTTATATTATTTATATTTTAGCACAATAAAAATATAAGCAGGCAAGGCTACATTTTCCTGGATTCAACAAGCACTGCTTGTGCATCCTCCACGCTAAGGCCATGTGCACGAGCAAAACCACATGCTGAGAAAACAAGATTCATAATCCAGCTCAGGTTGGCTCACAGGCTGCTGAACATCTCATTGAAAATGACAGAAAGGAATTACACCCAATCTTTTAAATATTTGCATCTCAAAGCTTGGAGTCCTAAAGACAGATTACATATTCCAAAAATTGGATTTGCTTCTGTCCTTATTTAATTTCCCAACTCGTCATTTTTGCCCGTGGCCTCTTGCCTCCCGAGGAAGTGGGTAGACCCAGGCTTGCAGATGTGGCCCAGCCCTCAGCCCAGCAGGTGGAGATGGCTCACATGTTGAGGGCTGAAATGACCACAGATCTTGGGGGAAGAAGGCTCAGGAGCTTGTCCACTGACTCTTCTGTAGCCATAACTCATAGATCCCTTGTGCTCTTGGGCACTCACAAGTAAACCAAACGGTGAAAGTTTGTCCAATTAACTTGGGCAAAGCCTAAACGTCATTTTTGTCAACCCTTGTATCCAGGACTGAGCTCAGGCCCTATGGGAAGTGCAAGCATGACAAACCTGGGCAGGCAACTGAGCACAATGGTGGCAAGCACAGGCATGCATGCTAGCAAGACACGGACTTACTATTGGCTGGACCACTTAACAGCGGGGTGACCTCAGTTAAGGACTTAATCTTTGTGGGTCTCCATTTCCTCATCTCTGAGATGAGGAAACTCACAGAGTTTGTGAAAATTAACTGGGGCAAAACTCATAACACAGACATAGTATATAGTAATTGCTCAATAAGTAATAATGAGTTACATGACAAAGGAACAAGACTCAGGCTCTCTGCTCACAGTAACAATGCCTAACATTTACTGAGCGTTTGCTATGTGAAAGGCACTGTGCTAAAAGAGATATATAACTATCTCAAGCCTCACAGTAATTTTATGAGGTAAATGTTATCTTCTTTTCATAGTGGAAAACAACAAGGCTTAGAAAGATGAAGCCGTGGCCACATCTCTGCATAAGGCCACACAGGGAGTAGCAGGCAGAGCCAGGATTCAAAGCCAGTCTATGATACCCAAAATCATTATTGCCTATAACCTGAGGCAAGTTATTTAATCCTCACCTACCAAACAAGTATATAATGGTAGTGTCCACTCTACCTCCCCCGCAAAGTGAGGGTCCACTGACATGATGGATACAGAAGATGCAGAATGGCAAACGCAAAGTGAGGTCAATATTGAAAGGCATGGATCCTGCTTAGAGAACCAGCCTCGCAGGGGAAGATAGACGGGGACACCAATAACTATCCCCCAGGCAGGAGATCATCCTCCAGGAGAGCATACCAACACAGGACAAAGGGACTTTTTCCCTCCTTTCTTTTCTGGGGGCAGGAGAGACTAGGAGTTCATCCTCCACAGGCCGAAGGCAGAGGGGCATATCAGTCATCCCCTCCAACGGACTTTAAAGAATACCTTTGCTTTGACTTGAGTTCGCTTTGGCAGGAGAGGCTATTGAGAAGTAACTACAGCATACACATTCTTATACTGTCTTCGTGTTTGCTTTGAAGTGTTTTGCTCAGACAGATATGCACCCTGAATGAGTGTCGTTTACCTCTGGGGCCAACAGGACTCTTCCGGAGGCCCCTCCTGTGCCTGGAAGGAGGGAGCGGCAGCCCTGTGACTGGAGGCCTGGCAGAGCCAGAACCCAGGACCTCTAAGCCACACAGTGTCAGAGTGAGGAGGAGCCCCAAAGACCATGGGGCTCAATCCTGCCTCAGCCTCAAGCCCATGCCTGCAGCCCCGGAACAGGAGAGCTGGCTAGTGAGCCTTCAGACCCTAGAAGGATATCCAACAGGGGACTCATCACCCATCTGCCCCTCCTGTGGCGTCTGACCACAAACCTAGTTACACCTGGGTGGGAATTCCCTCAGGAGTGGGTTTAGCAATGTGCTTTGCCAGCGTTTGGGCATTGAAACTGAGAATGGAATTCTCTGCATTTAAAAACAGGTCCCAATAACATGTTCTGTGTAAAATCCCCTTTCCCCCAGACACATGGTGTTTCCGTCATTTTCACTTGACCACTATGGCCTTGTCGGGCCATGGCTGTCCCTAGCCTGCCTGTTCTCACAACTGAAGCTTATAGACCAGCAGTTCTCAACCTGTGGGTCACGACCCCTTTGAGGGTCGAATGACCCTTTCACAGGGGTCACCTAAATACATCCTGCATATCAGATATTTACATTATGATTCATAACAGTAGCAAAATTATAGTTATGAAGTAGCAACAAAAATAATTTTATGGTTGGGGGTCACCACAACATGAGGAACTGTATTAAAGGGTCTTGGCATTAGGAAGGTTGAGAACCATTGTTATAGACCCTTCCCTGCAAGCTCAGCTGGGCTCTAGTATCCAGGATCAAGCCCCCCTCTCCCCCCCTCCCACCTCCTATACACCCCCAGGCAGGAAGGGTTTAAGACTGTAGCCCAACCTGCTGACACTTATCATCACCTCCCTCTCCCTCACCCAACTGTCTAATATTTCACCCAGCTGTGAGTTTGTGGGTTGCTCCAGACACCACAGCCCTGCCCTACATCTCAGCTCTGAAAGATGAAATCTCATCTCATTCCACTTGTCTGGATATTCTGGAAATTTCTGGAAATCTGCTTAGTATCCTAATTCATCTCAAACCCCCTCAGGCAGGGGCTCTGCTTTGCTTTTGCAAGTTCTGGGGCATGCTACTCTGAGGGCCCACCAGGCCCAAGGCAGCTAGGGACACCTGCTCTGCACCAAGTCACCTTGCTGCCTTGGGCTCTGCTTATTGAGCCAGGTGCCAGGCCTTCCCCCAAAGTAGCCACCTGTAGACCAGCCTGAGAGTTAGGTGGTGACCCACCCCCCTTGTCCAGTCTCAAACTACGTCCTTATTCTTAAGGACTTCTAAATATAGTACACATAGAATCAACAGCAGCAGCATGGTGACAGGATGCAGAGAGCAGGACAAGGAACGGCAGCAGAGAGGCCACAAGGAGGCAGAACAAAAAGCCTGTCTGGAGCAGCAAGAGAGCAGAGGCAGAGACAGTGGAAGGGCTGGATGGTGGGAGATTCGTGGCGGGAGCCAGGCGTCCAGCTCCCCAGTTTCAAGGGAAGAACCACTGGCTGTTAGAGCAACACTAGACCTTGTACAACCGTCCTGTTCTCCATGAGGCTTATGAGAATGTCCCCACCTCCCTTCCTTCCCTGGGTATCCCTACACCAAACCCCCAGCACCTGAGGCAGCCTGCCCTCGTCTCTGCTTTTCACCACCTGAAATAGCCCAACTAACTCAGCAAGGATCTTTTCCAGGGACCGAGCCCATCCCTGAGCCATGGTCAGGCCTCCCCATCCCACTGTGTCCACTGAGGCATGCCAGACCTGACTCAGCACACAGCCGGTGGCCCATTCCGCGGCCCAGAAACAGCCGATGCTCCAGAACGGGAAGAGCGCAGCTCTGCAGCTGTCTCAGCCTCTTCTGGCAAGTTCCATGTTTTCTCTCTGGTCATTTCCTCATCTGTAAACTGAAAGCAATAGTACCTGCTCCACATCCTCACAGGGATGCTGGAGGATCAGATGCGGCGATGGGAGGGCAAGCCATCTGAAGTACCACTTGCCTGAAAGTGGAAGGTAGCATTACATTCAGGATAAATTCCCATCTCCCTGGTCTGCCCCTGGCCCGCCCATGCTGACGTGGTGCTCTGTGCGGCTCCCTCCCTCGTCCTCCCCTGCCCTCTGTGGGCTCCTCCTGCACCTCTGACCCACAAGGCCCGTCGGCCGTGCTGGTGTGCACAAGCCCTCTGCAGCTGCTTTATCAGGTCAAACTCCAAAACCTTGTTTTTTGCTGCATCTTTCTTTTCTCCACTTTTGAGGAAGCTGAACTTCCCTCAAAAATGTCTAATTTCCCTGGGGCCATCAATACCACTCAGAGACCCAGCAACCTCTTCCAGTACCAACAGATGTAACAGGTGAACAAGAGAACCTGGGCTCAGACTGTGCCAACTTATAGCAAGTTGAGTCCATCAAATTTTCCTCTTTCCCCTCCTTTAATTTTTTTTTTTTTTAATCCTCACCTGAGGATATTTTCCCATTGGTTTTTAGAGAAAGGGAAAGAAGAGAGAAATATTGATGTGAGAGAAACACATCAACTTGTTGCCTCCTGCATGTGCCCGACCAGGGCCCAGACCAGAGAGGAGCCTGCAACTGAGGTACATGCCCTTGGCTGGAATCGAATCCGGGACCCTTCAGTCCACAGACCAACGCTCTATCCACTGAGCCAAACTGACTAGGGCCCCTTTCCCCTTCTTTCAAAGTTCACATCCTGGACTTCATCACTAAAAGGCACTTGAATAAATAGCCCACTCTGGCTCTAGCTGACCTCATTGACCTTCAGGGGGTCTGTGGCCAGGTGCTATACCAGTGGTTCTCAAAGCAAGATCCCCAGACCATCTAGGAACTCATTAGAGATGCACATTTTCAGGCGCATCCCAAACTTCCTGAGTCAGAGATTCTGGGGTAGGGCCCCCTAGGTGTTTCTGCTGCACACTCAGCACGAGAATCCCTCTCCTAGATTATAAACTTTCTCATCCCACCATGCGCCTTCTCAGCTTCCACTTGGGGCATGGCTGGAGACGTCGCCAATGGAACAGAAGGATCTGTTCCACTGCCGAGTTATGAAGGCCAAGGGGTTGGCTGCCACCCCTGCTCGGCCTCTTTCCCAGTCCCTTGGCTGATTTCCCATAGTAGTATCTCTAGATGCCCTTCTTTCTCCCTAAGCTCCCATTCCTTCTCACCCTCCCTTTCATTACTAATGTCCTCTCGTGTCTTTGAGAATGCTGCCGAGGGTCACAATAATGGGCCCTGGGCTTGGTGTTGGGAGACCGAGTCTAGCACTTCTGCTGTGGGAGCTGAGGAAACTGGGTAAGTGAGGAGCAGAGGTCAAGGATCCAGCCCTGTGCTCAGCAGGATCACAGAACATCGCTGCCCAGGCCACTCTCGGCTCCGCTTCCCTGGTCTGACTTCCATTTCCTCAGCTGTAAAATCGGGATGGTAAGTACTTCACATCGGCCATATCATAAGTCATGTGCACAAGATGGTCAACAGGAGAGCACTTTGTAAACGTTAGGCCTCAATAACCTAAGCGTAGACCAGCAGCAGTGATATTGCCTGGGAGTGTGTTAGAAATGCAGAGTCCTGGGCCCCACCCAGCCTAACAGAATCAGATCCTGCATTTTAGCAAGACCCCCAGGGGCTTTATCTGAACGTTAGAGTCTGAGAAAGGTGATTAGAAGAACCAAGAAAACATAAGATACCATGTGTTACTATCTTCAAGTTTCTCCATCCACCTTCTCTTCCCAAACTCCTTAAGAAATGCCACCCCTCTCCTAGGTCTGAAGCAGTCCTTCTTAACTATTTGGCACATTATATTAGATAATCTTGGGGAAAAGCCCATATCAGTATGTTTTTTTAATTTCACAGATGACTCAGCTGTGGGTCCAGGGTTGGAACACCTTACCAGCCAACCACACTGCTGTTCCATAACATTGTCTCCTGGGGCACTTGCTGCCACACTATCTGCCTCATCTCAGCCTCTCCACTCGCTCCCCACCCCTAGTCTACCCACCGAATTTTCACATCCCCATCCCCTTTTCATCCCCACCCCCAGCTTGCTTACTTTTCTCTTTGGCTCCTATCACTGTGCCCTATGGCTTTCACATAGCCAGAGTTCAATATATTCATTGACAGGGATTTTTAACCTCACACATGGACAAATCTCTGCAGCTGGAAATCTCCCCTTGATCTCATCCTCCTTCCAACTCTCATGCTGCCCTGGTTTCTTTCCTGGCCAGGCCACAAGCACATGGTCTTTGCCTGCCGTCTCCATGTCCTGCACAGCCCTCAGACTGGCTGCTCAAAGCTGGAGAACTCTTAGTAAAAGGTTGTTATGAGTTCATTGCTATTGGGTAAACAAGGGAGGAGTCTTCAAGGGTCCTGCAGTGTCCATGAAGCGATAGATCAAAGAGGAGCCCAAATATGCCAAGGAAGGCCAAAGGAAGAAGAAAGGGTTGGATGAGTCCCACCTGGGAAACACCCGCCCTAGAACTGGGGAGCTGAAGGGATCTTTTCCCCTCTGTGACAAATGAGCCCAAAAGGAGTTCCACCTGAACCTGAAGCAGAATCCAGACAGGACCAGAAGAATGTACATCTTCTTAAGAAACATGGAAAAAGCCCAGGGGCTGGATCCCAGTGCTGAATAAAGGAATCAGGAAGTCCTTGCTCTAGGAGTCATGACTGAAACCAGATAAAGCTGCACAGACAATTCTTCCCTGTGTGGTTCCCTCAAACACACATACCTGTAGCTTGCAGGTATTGAATTCCAGGAGCCAGTCTGACTTGAAAATAAACCATGGCTCACTACTTAGCCTTTAATCATTTATTCATCAAATATGTGATTGATTCCTTCTCCATGCTTGGCGAGAGAAACACATATGGTCACAGCACAGCTCCTGGCCTGAGAATCTCAAAGTCTAGAGCAGCGGTTCTCAACCTGTGGGTCACCAACCTGTGGGTCGCGACCTCTTTGGGGGTCGAATGCCTAAGGCCATCAGAAAACACATATATAATTACATATTGTTTTTGTGATTAATCACTATGCTTTAATTATGTTCAATTTGTAACAATGAAAATACATCCTGCATATCAGATATTTACATTACAATTCATAACAGTAGCAAAATTACAGTTATGAAGTAGCAATGAAAATAATTTTATGGTTGGGGGTCACCACAACATGAGGAACTGTATTAAAGGGTCACAGCATTAGGAAGGTTGAGAACCAATGATCTAGAGGGAAAGAAGAAACAGATTACAAAATGATGCCAGTAGCAAAAAAAAGAAGAAAAAAAAGAAAAGAAAGAAACCAATATTATGGGCCACGGGGGAGGAACCCAGCTGTGGGGCCAGGAGACAAGGCTCTAGGTTTATGGGCCTGAAGACACCAAAAGCTCCAAGGATGAAAGCAGAGGCTCATGAGGAGCCCCACCTTATGAAATGTGAGCCCTTTCACGTCTTCTTCTCATTCCCTATAATTTACTGAAATTAAGAAATTGGAGTCCACCATTTTTAAGGTTTCTCATCAGAATTGTGACATAGTTGTCTGAAAAGGATATACTGATCCCACTGGAGAACTTTTACAAAAGCTTAAAAAGCTCAGGCACTCTCACTGAAGCAATGACAATGTCACTGTCACAGGTGAAAATAGAACCAAATGGTTGTGTTGATTTATATCTCTTTAATTACTAGTAAAATTAAGCATGTTTTCAAGTTTAATGGCACAGAAGTCACCTTCATTTTCTTCTACCTTATTTATCCCCTACTCCAAAACCATGTTATTTTTCCTTTAACTGTGTCTCTTTACTTTGTCTCTGTCTCTCCATCTTGATGTCCCCAACCAAGTTCAAGCCCACATTACTGCTCCCCTATTTTCCTGGCCTAACGTGACTCCCCCTTCTCCAGCCCATTCCACGCATTGTTTATCTCGCTAAAGCATCCCTTTCATCAGATCACTGTCTCCATAAGAAGCTCAGAAGCTATCAGTTGCCCAAGGATGGGGTCCTCTGCTAGATTTCTAGGCTCTTCACAAAGGGGCCCCTCTCTGTTCTTTTAACATCTTCCCAGCCCTCTTCCCACTGACTCTTCAGCCAACAATGCATTCCTTCAAGGCATTACACTTTGAGCTCCTCGCTGAACCTTTCTTAGTTACTAAATAGGAAATCTATAACTTGTCTTTCTACAATGCAATGTAGTTAACCATTTGTGACTAAGAGCCCAGTTTCACATGGAAACGTTAGATGTTGACAGGCTGCCTCACCAAAACAGCTGAAAACCAGAACAGAGCTGAACCACAGTGCTGATGGTCCTTCCCTGCATTCAGGGTTTGGGGAGGTGTGCTGTACCTCTAGAAACAGCACATCACATCAAAGAGACCACAGCTCAGTAAAATCCCTGCCCTACCACCCACCACACTGTGACCTTGGGCAGGTTAACTACTCTAAACTTTTCTTTCTTTGGCATCACAAGTTAGGGTTTCCAGTATGAAGATGCTGAGATGGAGTTGGTTTGTGGGCATTTCTTAATAATCAATGCCTGCAGACAGAGGAAGTGGAGGAATCAAGGTTGGGCAGAGGGGGAAGAAGCAAAACTCCAACAAAGCCTCAGCCAGCCCCCTGGGGAAATCTGGAGCATACATGATACATCAGAGTTGGTCCTTGTAGGCTGGGGTGGCCTGGCCTTTATACTCCTGCCTGGATTCATCATCTATGTAAACAGCTCAGAATAGACATGACACTGAACAAGAGGCTGACTGCTGACAGCCTTCCCTCCCTGGAAGTACAAGCTTCCCTTCAAGGAGGACCCGGCAGTGCATCGCCATGCCCACTACACCTGTTTGTAGAAAGGGGTGCTAATAATAGAACCAACCCTATGTTATTCTGAATGAAATAAGCTATATATTTAGCACATAGCACACCTGGCATAGAATGGGTATTTTGTAAATTATTATTGCTATTGTGATCACAGTAGAGTAAGAATTGGAGGAAGAGTTCTCCCCTTTCTTTAATTCATCCAATGCATATATACTGACCACTATCATGTGCCAGAAGTGCTGATCAGAGGATATAGGTGGCCATGGCATACCTCATGCCAAGGAAAGAATATTTGAGCCAAGACTTGAAGGAGGTGAGAAACAGACAGGACAGCCTGCAATAGCCCTATGGAGGCAACGAGCCTAGCATGTTCAAGGCCAAAGGGGCCAGAAACAAAGTAAGCAAGAAGGAGTGGGGTAAGTGAAGTTAGACAGGTGACAAGGTCACTTCCTAGATAGGTTGTGTGCTTCCCAAAAATCTAACTCGGATGTGGTCAAATCTCATCATCAACTCAGAGGTTCAGAAATATAAGTGACAGAGCATCATGGTCCACAACACCCTAGAGATGTGATCAGCAAAATTAAAACTGTGGGGAACTCCACAAGAAAAAGGACCTAGTTTCTTCAAAACCAACCAAAAATTCTAAAAATTTCAAGGAAAAAGGGTAAAGGGAAACTTATAGATTAAAAGAAGCATATCAACCAACCCCACTATACAATCTTATTTGGAAGCTGATTCAGACAAGCAGACTGTCTTATAATTAATGATAATCTTCACCATCTTATAATGGAGCAAATGTAAACACTGAGCGGATGTTGAATGATCATAAGGCTCTAGGATGGTCTGGTGGCCAATAACTTAGGGAAAGGAGATGATTGGTCTGGAATCTGCTGAGAATTCCGGGAGGCCTCCAGCTTCATGTCACAGACAAGGATTTAGATAAAAACTCTCTTTCTCTTCCCCAAATTCTTGCCCAATGTGTGCAGGAAAAGCAGACCCAGGTTACCTGGAAAGTATGGTACACAGACACGAGAACATTTCTAGTCTTGTCCATGTCGCCTCCCTTCTTTGTAATTTTATGTGAGAACCAAGAAAACTCATCCACCTCAAATTCCCAGCCATGTATACAGTACACCACGTTGCCATTACTCTCATCCCATCCTCTCTTCTCAGCTCTGAGGGAACTCTTTGTCTTCGTGTGCAGGTCTGAAGTGGGTCCAGCTTTAGTCTCTAACTTGACTTGAAGACTGACTCACCAGACACTTCATACTTTTCCTTTCCTTAAAAGGGGGCTCACATGCAGTCTACTCTGCAAACCACAGTGTTTCACATCATAAAATACACCCCTAGATCATGTGGAGTACTTTTTAAAGAATAGCAGGAAGAAGGTTCTTAAATCAGATGATTTCTACTGATGTCCCTTTACCCACAAAACTGACTTATATTATTAGGTGATATGTATAAGAAACTTTATCTGGCTTTACCTGGTAACGGAGCTCTAGAGAGCCATTCCCATGTGACTAATACCACAGCTTATACTCTCCTCCTGATAATGGGTTTGCATTTGCTTTCTGCTAAATCAAAGGAGATTTACTTGGAAAACACAGTACCCAGAAAAGAATAACCAATAATATTCTTCATAAACACTGTTTAATGAAGGGGAGACAAGAGAAAAAAATACTTGAACTAGAACCAATTCTCAGACCTGCCACAAACCAGCTATGAGACATCTCTTGCCCTCTTGCAATATTAATTTTCTCATCTGTAAAAGAAGGCATTTGGACAACGTAATGTCCATGACCCCTCTCTACTCCAAAATGCTGCAATCTTTCTAATTGACTGCATTCTCTCACTCATCCTTCATCATTTATTTCCAATGCAGATAACAAGAGTTGAATGTATGCTGAAAACAAAATAAGATAATAAATGATTATAATGCAATACATAGAAAAGGTTAAACAAGTCAATTAAAAAATACAAAGGATAAATACATGCATTTCAGAGAAAAAACTATCAACTATTTATCAACTAGTAGCTGATAAATACATAAAAAGATGCTCAACCTCACGTATTAATCAGAAAAATTTTAATGAGATGCCATTTTTCCTCCATCAAACTGGTAAAAATGTAAAGAATTAATAATAACTGCTGGCAAGGATGTGGAGAAACAGGAACATAACTCAGCATAAACTTTTGGGAGACAATTTTGCATTATCTAGAAAAATGGGAAAGTTCATAGATCCTTTGGCCTGGATCTAGGAACCTATACTTTAGAATATCCATACATGTTACATCATTGTATGTAATAAAACAACAGTGGACACAAACTGAATGTCTTTCTACAGAACGATGGTTAAATACAGTACGGCCGTGCTATGGAATACTGTGAAGCCACTAGAAAGAATGAGATCAATTCGCATAAACTGATAGAACATGGTCAAGGGATAAAAAGCAAGTGACCAAACTGTAAAATATGGTCCATTTTTACAAACCTCCTCTTCATTCTCCTCTCTCTATATATGAGTGTGTGTGTGTGTGTGTGTGTGTGTGCGCGTGCGCGTGTGTGTAAATGTGTCTATATATGCATATGTACACATACATGTAGGTAAATTTGTGGACAGATAAAGATCTTGTCCCCTCTGAGGAGGGGAATGGCTAAAGAGAGGCATGCAAAGGCTGGGTGGCCACATGTGGGTATGTAGAGGAGCATAGGACGGTTTTACAGTTTTATGGTGGATTTGTATGTTTAATGTTATAAAATTTTCTGACAGAAGCAGGAGTGCTTTTTTTAATTCACACAAAACATATCATATGGACTAGTGGCAGTCCTGTGAGGGTAACTTTCATCTTTATTTTGTATATTGTGCATTATTTGTAAAACATCAACATTCTTATGATTAAAATAATTGGAAAATAATTGGAAAAATTGAACATTGACTTTGACTTCAATTAGCTAATAATTTGATGGAAAACTGGGAGAAAAAAAAAAAGACCAAAAGAAGTCTTCTAACCTACTCCTTCTGAGCCACCTTGCATTCTGAAGACCTCTTCCAGTTCTGGAAACTCGCAATTTTTAAAACCACAGAAACCAGCCCGGCCAATGCGGCTCAGTGATTGAGTGTCGACCTATGAACCAGGAGGTCACAGTTTGATTCCCAATCAGGACACATGCCTGGGTTTAGGGCTCGATCCCCAGTAGGGGGTGTGCAGGAGGCAGCCCATGAATGATTTTCTCTCATCATTGATGTTTCTCTCTCTCCCGCTCCCTTCCTCTTTGAAATCAATAAAAATATATTTAAAATTACAAAAACCAGACAGCTATATCTTGAAATTTCACTTATTCTCACAGTTTTTTCCAAAGTCTTCCCACATCTCCTATAACCCTTCTCTCCACACTTCAAATTTTCTTCCATTGTTCTCCCCACCCAGTCTCCCTCCTCTCCAGTCCACAATCTTTGACAGAAAGCTTCCTTGAAAGTACTTAGTTCCAAGGACTCACCACGTCAGGCGCCAGCCAACCTAAGTACTATTCTTATCGTTTCAGCTGTCATACCCAAGGCCCTCATTCTAAGGAGACATTTTTAAAGTATTAATGAATTCTTACTCCACACCTCTTCCATCCCATCCCAATCGTCGATCATTAATTTAACACAAAATTATTGATCACTAGCTCTGAACCAGACCATCTGCTGGTTGAACCAAATGCATCTTTACCTTCAAACCTCCCAGTCTGGTCAGGCACACAGAGGTGTCAACGCAGAATTGGGAGTCAAGGCGGTAACATGGCAGTGCAGGCACAATGCTGCCCAGACCAGAGGGGAAGTCTCCTTTTGGAAGACAGGAGACCTTCAGAGAGGAAAGGCTGTTAGGACTGAGCTGAGTGCTGAAGGATAGGCAGGAACGCAGGTGGGAGATTCTTGGCAGGTGTGTGAAAGGTACACTGTAACCAGAGCAGTAGATGTTGGGGAAAGAAAGGAGAGAGCTGACTGTGTGCAGAGGAGTCTGGAATGGATTTGACAGTTCATGGGAAGCCACTGAAGGAAATTAAATGGGGGAGAAATACAGCAGCTCTGTTTTTTCTTGTTGTTCATTTGTTTTTTAATATAGCCATGGTAGAGGTTTGAAAGATGACCTAAGGAAGCAGGACTAACATCAAGAAGACCAGCTAGTCTGGGCACATGGCCTTTAGAAACTGACAGGTTTAAACAAGAAATGATGCTCCAAGGTGAGCCTGCCTTGTGTAATCTGAAAGAAATGCATTGCGTTGAGCTTTCAATATTCTTCCATTTAAAGCCAAGTTTGCATTTTAAGAGAATATAGACATTTAAAACTCTGGTTCCAATGACACATTCTTAGACACCAACCAGAACAGAAGCTGGCTTGATATGCTTCATTCGGTTTGGTTAAATACACTTAGCTTTCCTTTAGGAATCGCACATTGGACTTCAGAGTCAAAAAAAGTTGGACTTAACTATTCTCTCAGCCACAAACTAAAACTTGCCGGAAACTAAAACCAGCCACTTAGAATTAGTAGCTACCATTTTTCTTGATGAAGCACATGCGTAGCTCATGTTTCAAGGTGGAAGCTCACTTCTCCACCATCCACAGGAGTCTTCACCATGGCAGCGAGAAATCAGAAGGAAATCGGACAAAAAGAGAAACCCCATGAAAAGGCTCTCCCTTTCTCTCAGCGTTGAGAGTTTCTTTTCTGTCTGCAAAACACGTGTGTGAGTGAGCCTGAAAAACAGGACATCCTGAACAATTACAAAACTCCACGTCTCATCCATGTAACCTCACTCTGAGCTTCAGTATTTCACAGGGTCAACAAGCCAAAGTGCAAGGGAGGAGACGCAGGTGAGCTCCAGCGGGAGGAAGCCGGTCCAAACACAAGGTCGTTGGGACAGAGGGTGTTATCCCAGCGTCACCTTTAAGTAAGACCCGAGTGCATCTAAGGGGCTGCTGCCTGGGAAGAAGGAAGCTTGTGCTCAGCGGAATCTCAATCGTTAGGAGAAAAAGCATTTCAAAAAGGAAGGAGAGGGATGCAACGAGTTTTAGAGATGAAACGCTTCTCACACAAAACACAAATTGGTAGCTAAAAATTTGCAGCTTCCCAAGCACATTAAAATTATCTGAAAAAGGGAAAGTTGTAGACAGCTCATTCTCTTTATATTTGGGATGCTTTATTGACCTAAAGTTTCTGAACATACTATTCCCTATATAAATAAAACAGAAGGTGATATATAGAGAAAAGCAAGTGGAAAACGTTTTTATGAAATAAACTAGATACAGATTCTAAGCTGAATAGTTAACCATTAAGTACACACACACACAGTAAGCAGTGGCCTTTGCCACCCCAACTAAATGCCTTTAACAAATCAACATCCTGGATGTTTGAACTTTCCCTCCAGGAGCCTAGGGTTCCCACAAACTCCATCTCATTTCTATGCACATCTTTCCCAAATGGTCCTAGAGGCAGAGACTGTTTCACTTTGTAACTATGAAGAGTGAGATGCCTAAAGGCTTACTGACTTACCACAGGTCACGGAGTCATGAATTGAGGCCCATGAGCCAGACAGACAGAGTTCACAGGAAATATCTGTGCTTCTCGGGGCCAAAGCCATTGACACTAAAATTCTATTTTAGCTTTTCAACAACTGTTTTGGACATGATCTTTCCCAAGCCACACTGTAACAGAGTTGTCACTTTTGTTCCAAGAGTGCTCTTCGATGGAGAAGAGTTCAACAAGCCTCTTCCTTGATCCCAACTCGTCCTCCCTGCTCAACAGGTGGGAGGAAGTGAAAATCAGAGAATCGGGACCTGCAAACAGAGCCAACTCAAAATAGAATCCAATCATCACCACAAGTTTCCCCAAACTGGATACTAGGTTAATTCCCATTCTGGGCATAAGTCAGAACCTTTGCACTTGGTGCAAACAGCAACCAACCAGTGAAGTCCCTTAGACATTTCTCAGTGTCTCCTAACATTGCCTGCTCGCGCAGCCCTACAGGGCCCATCAGAATCAAATTCCAGGTCTTGGCCCCAGTTGTCAGGGTCTGTGCTGTGCTCCCTCTCACCTCTAAGCCTTTGCATATGCCATGTCCCTGTCCAGAAAACTCTGCTTGGTGCCCTCATCTGCGCAACTCCTTGTCCACTTCACTCAGCCCCCGTCTATATGTCACTTCTTTCAGGAAGCCTTCCTGACCTCCTTAGGTTATAAGTTCTCATAGCTCCCTGTCCCACTCCATATGGCAATTACCCATTAACTTTTAGTGCCTGTTTAGACCATAAACTCCATGAGGGCAGGGCCTGGATCTGTCACCTTTGCCATCGTACCTATAGCACCTAGCATAGTGCCCAGTTGTAAATAAACAGTTGAATAAATATTTGAAATCAACAAATATTTATGGCTTACCATTAGAATCAGGCATGCTGGTAGACACTGAGAATAAAAAGATAAAGAAGTTATGTCTTCTGCCTTCAGATAAATTATAATCTATTATTCTGTGATGACTTTTATCTTTATTTACATACAGATAGGTTAAATAAGAAAACACTACCCAGTGAATAGCTGGTGAGAAGGGGCCCGGTGAGCCCTGGAGCTGGTCACATCTAGAACAAGAAGGTCCTTCTCTTTGGTATCGGTGACATTCCTGAAGTGTTTAGACTCAGATCTGGCCTTTAAACTTCTGCTTCATGAGAACTAACAAATAGGTGAAAATACTCTAGGCCAGCGGTTCTCAACCTGTGGGTCGCCAACCTGTGAGTCTCGACCCTTTCATAGGGGTCGCCTAAGACCATCGGAAAACACATATATAATTACATATTGTTTTTGTGATTAATCACTATGCTTTAATTATGTTCAATTTGTAACAATGAAAATACATCCTGCATATCATATAGTTACATTACGGTTCATAACAGTAGCAAAATTACAGTTATGAAGTAGCAACGAAATTAATTTTATGGTTGGGGGTCACCACAACATGAGGAACTGTATTAAAGGGTCGTGGCATTAGGAAGGTTGAGAACCACTGCTCTAGGCCACAACTTGCCTGAGCAGTGGGTTTCCAAATGCTAATCTGAATAGGAACAAAGTAGAGTGAGAAGGGAGCAAGACAGTTTTCCTTTGCTTTGCAGCTGTTCTTTCCACAGAAGAACTGCAGATAAAGTACAACCTTCGTCCCTTCCACCTCCAGACAACTACAAGGAGATGCAATGCTCAGACCTTGACCTCAGCTCCCTCATCCCTTCATCCGACCTCCACCCTCCCCCCCCTACCCCCGCCATCAGTGGTTCTCAAAGTGTGAGAACTAGTCAGAAAGACAAATTGTAGTCCCTCCTCAGACACACTGACCCAGAAAGGCTTGGGGTGGGCCCAGCCGTCTGTGTTTTAACTGACCTTCCAGGTATATCCAATGCAAGTGTGAGAACCATGTTATGCCCAGATTTCAAGATCCCCAAGAAACCACATCAGGGAGCCAGCCAATCCGATGCAAAAGCATAAGAATCTGTATTTCAAGCTAGCTTGAGCTCCCCGTCCACCAGACTCACCGACACAATGGCAAGCCAAGTGGCTGAGAGACAGAACCCCGCATAGAGACGGGTTTTATAGTGGGGGTTGGAGTAAGGGGAGGAGAAAGGACTGTGCTCTGCCAATTGGCCAGGAGCAAGTCGGTGTCTTGTTCCTGGGTGTGGCTAGCAGAGGCTTAGACTTCCGGGAAGAAGCTCCTTGCCAAGCACGTGGCCAAGGTAAGATGGAGCACTTACCCTGGGGCAAGATGGAGGGCGTAGCCCTTACCCTGGGGCAAGATGGAGGGCCTAGCCCTTACCCTGGGGCAAGATGGAGGGCCTAGCCCTCGCCCTTTCAAACCACAGTCTACTTCGATATCTTCACAGTGCTTACTGCATTCTCTTGTTTGTTTATCTAAATGCTTTATTTTTTTTATTCTCCCTTACTGGAATGGAAGCTGCATGAAAACTGGCAACTTGTCTGTCTTGCCCAGGACTCTGCATGTCTGTGGCTTAGAAAAGGCCTGTCAATAATGGTGTCAAATAAACAAATAAATCTTCCTTTATTTGTTTCTTTTTTTCCCCCAGTTTCCCCCTGGAGCTGGTCTTGAACAATCCCAGAAGGAGTTAAACCACCCTGCTGAGTCATCTGCCAAGACTGGTTATCTGTCAGCAGATGATGATAAGGCTCCAAGGGCAGGAGACGTGACAAGGACAACTTAATGACCCTTTTGCCCGAATCCCAAGGCTAGAGTGCTCACAATCATTCTGAATCCATCTTCCCACATGTCAGAGACCTGATGTTACTCTATAATCAACACATCTCAGGCCCCAAGTGAACTCAGCATCACTAAGGATCTCTCTCTAACTGGGCCGACTCTGCGCCCCTTCGGGAAACAGCCATTCATAAGAAGATAATCGCCACCATTTAGTCCATGCGGTACTCACTGTACACACCACGGTGGCCGTCTTCCTCTGATAAGGAAACAGAAACGAAGGCTTAGAGAATAACACTTCCCAGGCTTAAAGATGGTGGACTTTGACCTCCAACCCTGCTCTGACCCTAAATCATTCTTAACCTCTAAAAAGTGATGACCATACTCTGGCCCTTGGGCCCCTCCCTGACATGGGCCAAGCCAGTTGCAGTATTTCACCCATAAACCTGAGCGTTAGGGAGAGAGAAAATGAATTTTCAGGGTGGAGAAGCCGGGTGATTTGAAGGGCTTAGGTGAAGAGGACTCTTGGCTCCCCTCCTCCACCCAGCCATGCACCCTGAGGATGCTGCACCCTTCTCCCCGGATTTGGATTTGCCGTGGGCCTGCCTGGACAGTTAAATCAACCTCAAGTGACGAATGCCCTTGCTGGGTTCCCGGGGCCTGAGAAAGGTGGGATGCTGACTCACTGCCGATGGGCTGCCATGTGTTTCCGCAGCTCCTGCAGCACAGCCGGCAGAGGCAACCTGTGAGGAGGGAGAAGCATGGCTGGTGTACAGTGTCTCCATCAAAGAAGGAAGGCTGGGGGTGTGTCAGCAATGGAGGGAGAGCTTCCCCTGATCAGCTGGGCACTGCTCCCTCTACCTTCCGCATCTCCAAAGCGTTTGCCCACGTTTCCCCAATCACACCAGCTCACATGCAAGGGCGGCAGGGCTGCTGGGGGATGAGTTATAAAAGCACACGCATGAGGCCAGCAAGGGTTCAAGGCTACCTGTAAAGTGTCTGCAGAATGCTGAGGCCTCCCCTGGTCTCCCTTCCTCTCTGCTTCACCCCCAACCTTAATCCAAATTCACCTCTGCCCTGAAGTCAGAGATGCCCAAGGCTTTCACCCACCCCCAGCTGTTAGCCAACCTCTAGATGAGGACGGAGAAGCAGGGCTTGGCACACCTCGCTTTCTGCCCCGTGGGCCTCCAGCCTCAAAGATAATTAGGTAAAATGAAAACGTTATGTGCCGTTGAGGTAGTGGGGCTGACAACTACAAACTTGGTGCACACATGGAAATAAGGAGAGACATTGTAGGACCCACAAATTTTAAATTACATTATCTGAATGGAAGTGCTCACGCCTGCCGCTGCTCCTAAATCCTTTAAACCTAAAAATATCTCGAAGATGCTGAGAGATTGGGGTACGCTGAACCCGATATTCCCATCCTCTCAGCTCTGATACTCCCCAAGAAGATTTGAAAGCTCACTGGTCCCAGGAAAGCCCCTCTCCACCCCTGAGCTGTTGGTAGAGGGGAAGTGGGGACATGCGGCTCAGTGGAGGGAGGGAGGCCTGACGCACCAGCGACAGTAAATGCAGCCCAGGGCGCAGCCCTGAAATAAAGCCCTGGCTCTGGGGAGGCTGAGCTCCCGAAGCCTCTGCGCCGCTGAAACATGCCTGGGTGCCGCCTGCTTGAGGTGCTGGCGACCCGCCGCTTCTGATTCACACTGTTACTAACCGGCAGCCTGGGCAAGAAGGGGAATCAGCCTGGGCTGCATGTGGTGTGGCTGCTGACCCGCCTCTGCCCAAGCACTGTTCCCTGCCCTCCGAGGAGAGGGAGCCCAGTGTAGAGAAGCCTTGCTCCCCTGGACCATGGCTGCTTCTCCAGGGAGTCCTGCGTCCACGCCAGCACATCCTGCTTTAATGCACCAGAACTACCCCCTGGGCTGCCCACATCCCTCAGCAGCCTGTGCCCGCTGTGCGGGTCGGGGCAGACATTGACAGAAGGCCAGCAGCCCAGGTTAGCTGTATGGGGCCCAGAACCCGTGGCTGCGGCCGTGACCCCAGTTGCGACAGTGGGTTAAAGGTCAGAGGCGGCCGGTGAAAACATCCCTGGTGATAAGCTGCATCTCTCCTGGCCACTAACCCCAGTAAGAGAGAACACAGTCCCTCCCTCCGAGCTGTCCTTCCGCAGCTTGGCTAAGGAAGGCCTCCAACCAGTCTTTCTGGTGCTGATCACCAACTACAACAGGATTAACAGAGTTTCAATATTTTTTCCAAAATAAACAATGATCCCAGCACTTTATTTTTCAACATGCTGCTTCAACATCCAGCTTATTTTTTTATTCAATTTATTTAAACTAAAAAAAAAAGGTTCACCCATTTATTATATTTAATAAAATAAACCACCCGTCTTTCACGGGTGTGTTCAGAGCTAAGGCCGAGGAGGCTCTTCTCCACGCAGGCTGCTGGTGGAATCAGGGCTTAGAATCCACCAAGAGACCCGAGAAATGTTGACTCAGTGAGTCAGTCCTGAGCCAGGTGCTGGCAGGAAGCACATGGCGTAGGGCTTTTCCGAGGGGAACTGAACTTTGTCTTCTAGTCAAAATATTTAACTGGACCCAGAATCTTCAACTAAGGCTCCCACAGCCCTCATGGGGGAATCGTCACTAGGTTTAACTGCTTTAGAACAGAGGGGAAAGGATACAAAAATGAAGCTCCCAGTGGAGTCGGAAAGACAAGAGCAAAACACAGAAAATGTTCACAGAAATACAGGGCTGTTGCGCTCAAAATTTCTTCAGAATCGTAATTGTTTAGGTAGAACATCAGTGGTTTAGATTTTAAAAGGAGGGGGGTGGTTGGGAGACAATCACAGTGGGCTGTGGGTTTGGAAAGGGATCATGGGAGGAGGGCCTTGGAGTGGATCTGATAGAAATGGAATGGGCTGTTGTTCCTCAGCTTGCTCTTGCTACACACTCCCCCAGGCAGTCTCGCCCACACTTTAACTACCACCTCATGCAATGCCCAGGAACCTTTATCTTCAGCCTGGTCCTTTCACCTCAGATTCTGATGGCCTGTGAGGTAATTGCCCCACTGTCCCCACTCTGACTTATCATCTTTGTCCTCCCCTTACCTGCTTTAGCTCTTCTCTCAGCTCCCATCTCTGTGACCTACCAAAGAGAGATGTCCAACCAGGTAATCCATGCTGCTCTGGCTGCTCCTTCCCCTCACCACGCCCCTGAGAGGCCAATAACACCTTCTCAAGGCAGCTCTCCTCCCACCCCAGGTGCACTGTCTTCATTTCAGGTTCCCTTATTTCTGTTGCTTCCTACCAGCAATCCCAGACCCCAGTCTTGGTGCCCTCGGATGTCCCATGGTAGGTTGTCTTGCTATGACAGGGTCTTCTACTGAACCCTTCCTCACTGGCTCCTGGTATGTATATGGCCATCGATAGAGACCTGGACTTTGCCCCAAGACACCAAACTTCAGTGTACTGCATTTTAAAGTAATGATTTTTAAAGCTCAGAGTGTACTTAGCAAGACTGGTTAGTTACAACAGGAGCTGCCAAATGGTACATGTTGTTAATGACACCCATGGGTAAGCCACCCAGTAACACCCTGAGTTGGTTGTGCGGCGCTATTCCCTGTTGCTGCCCCTGCACCTAAGTGGTTAGTTTGTGCTCTGCATGTGAGACTGCCAAGCCCAGGCCCATTTACCTTCCGACCTCCAAGTGTCCTGAGTTCCACCCACTTTGCACCACTGAGGGTGCCCGAGTGGGCATGAAAGGCCCTTTCCTCTCGGATTTCCCTGGTGACGCAGGGATTCAATTTTGTCCTCCAGGAGACATTTGACTCTGGATGGGTACACTTTTCACCGGAGAGAGGAGGTCACTACCACTGTCATCTAGGAGGCAGAAGCCAGAATCTGCTCCACTTCCCACAGTGCACAGGACAGAGCCCACAGCAAAGAAGGATCTGGTCCGAAAGGTCAGCAGCTGCCAGGATGGGAAACCCTGGTCTAGACTTAGCTCAACCCTCACTCCCCCTGCTCCCCCAATCCTCTCCTTCCTCCATGGAAGAGAGAAGCAGGCTCCCTGCCTCAGCTCCAGCCATGACCATGTTGCAAGTGACTGTTTACTTCTCAGGCCCTTCCTGAAGTTTCTTGAGGACAAGGAATTTGTCGTCTTCTTCTTCTACCACTGGAACCTGGTACACAGTAAGGTCTCCGGGACTGACATGCAAAGAGAAAAGTAACTGAGCCTGATCTAGGCCAGAAAGTGTTATACAATGTATTGAAAATAATGTCTACCCCCAAGATTCACATCATCTCCTGTGTACACTAGCTTTAGTGACATTTAACATATAAAGACCACAGTGTGCTAAGTATCACAGAGAACATAAGTTTTAGACATGGCTTGGTTTTTACTTACCAGTACATCAGGTCAAAAGAGTATTTCAAATAGTAACAATTGCTCTTAAACAATCACAAACATATATATATTTTAAACTCTCAGTACTGCCTTGGGAAAAGTGAGGAAATAGAAGAAGGATCATCAGTCAGAAGAACAAATGTGTGGAGAGATTGCAAAAAGGGAAGAACCCAGGAGTTATTGCCCTCCCTTTTGACCACAATCAGTGAAAACTTAGGTGTAAAATGTGTGGGAGGAAAAAGTCAAAAGTTGCATCAAAGTAAATCATCCTCCATGTAGCTAAGAACCAGATTCTAGAAGGCTACCAAAAGTCAGCAGCAGGAAAGTCAGCACATGTGTGAAAAAGTGAGAAAAACTTTTTAAAAAATGTTTTAGTCCCACCCTCAACCAGTGTCTTCTTGATACCACCAAAAGGATGCTCAAGAGGCAAATTCCCCACAGACACTGTCAGTGTTAGGAGGCTCTTTATCCAAGAGCCGGGACCACCATTCAGCAGCCAGAGGAATGAAACTCGCCATAAGGAAGGCTGAGCTCCATAAACAGGCGGTAAGAAAAAGAAAAAGATTCAACACCAAAGAAGCTAATAAGAACCCATGAAGCTCCTCTTTTCACCACACATGGACTTTCTGTTCCATTTGCAAAGGGATCAGGAGGCCCATGCCCAAAGCATGTGTGTCAAGAGCCGCCAGGTTACTGCTGATCCCCAGCACCCACAAAGGAAACCACGTGCTCTCATTGCTGAGGAATGCATCTTCACCCAAGGACTCTGCTTATGGAACCACCCCAAGCCACCATGAGCCCATTAGGATGAATATGTGTGTTAGCAAGAGATCCATGTTATGGGGGGTGGGGTAAGAGATCAACCAAAGGACTTGTATCCATTCATAAGAGCATGACCAATGGACACAGACAACAGGGGGGTGGGGGCATATGCTGGGGGGGGGGAGGGGGGTAGGGAGTGGGCAGGGAGAGGCCAATGGGGGAAAAAGGAGACATATGTAAAACTTTCAATAATAAAGAATTTTTTTAAAAAAGAGAGAGACCCATGTTATGCTGTGATTGTTGTGTTTGAATAGCATTGGACAGGAAAACCATATCAGATGATAATGTCCCCTGAAGATTAAGATGCTAATGTGCAGTGTTGCACTGGGGCATCGAGGTTGCACACGTGCACTCAGGAGAACAGTCTAATGCCCAGGTGTGGCAGCCGGGCAGGGACACAGCAGCAGCTGGTAGAGAAGGTTGCCGTTTCTTCTCCCAGCAAGCCCAGCTCTAGTGTTCGTTCCTCATGGGCCTTCAATCCTCTCCCACTGGCTTTTATCTGTCTTGTCAGGTAGAGAAGTGTCCCTCTTAGGAGCTTCCTGAGGCTCACCCAACAGGATCAGTAACCCTCCAGTTAACCGGCCCTTGAGGATCGTCTCTAGTCCAATAGGAGAGTCCGCTGCTTAATTAGCCATTAAACCTAATGTGGTCAGCACGGTAAGGGGGAGACTTATGTGGAGCAAAGCAAATGTCACTTTAAAGACTAATGTTCTGCTTGTCAGTAGCAAGTACTGCAGCTGTCACATGGCAAACATCTCTGTAAAACAGCACATGGAAATCCGTTCTCCCTCCTCGCCCTGGACCATTGTGGGGGGGGGGGGGGGCTGGGGAGGGGGGAGTGCTAGTCCATCCTTGATGTAAAACCTACTCAGAAAGCATCCGTTCCATTCCAGAAAACACTCACTCAGCATCGTCTACATGGGATCCTAGATGCTCGCACAATTTAGAGAAGTTTAAGTTAAAGAGAAGGTATATACTGATTTGATTTCAAGGGCAAAGGGAAAAAAAACTTAAACTAAGGAAGAATTGGCCCCAATAAGCTCAACAAACTTCTATGGAACAAATGAAGAGACAGATTTTGTTATTGGGTATGTAAATGCCACATCATGTGTGAGCAAACAGCTGCAAGTGTGTCCACGGAGTTTACTTATTAGAAAAGAAGGTCACTTTTAATAGAGCACAAGGAGTTTGGTTTGTCTTTGACCAAACATTTTGATATATTAAACCTCACAAACCCAAAGCTACTTCCTACCAGGCTGGTGGGAAAACATGAAGAAAATACAGCTTTATTTGGCACAACTGGCCCATGTGCCATTGTGCTTTTTAGAAGGTGTACCTGTTGTTTATTTATAGCTTTAATTGAGCATCTGAAGGTGCCTAATACATCACTGCACCCATTACAAAGATGCCTACCATTGCTGGTAAGACTGTCCAATGGTGCAGCTGCTGTAGAAAACAATTTGGCCGTTCCTCCAAAAGTTATACATATAATTACCATATGATCCAGCAATTCCATTTCAGGGTATATGCCCAAAAGAATTAAAGCAGGGACTCAAACTGATATGTATGCACCAATATACATAGCAGTGTTATTCACAATAGCCAAAAGTGGAAACAACACAAGCATCCATCCACAGATGAATGAACAAACAAAACAGGGTATACACAATGGAATATTATTCATCCTGATAAAGGAAGGACATTCTGACACAGGCTACTTGGATGAACCTTGAGGACATTATGCTCAGTGAAATAAGCCAGATGCAAAATGACAAATATTGTCTTTTTTCCACTTACATAAAGTACTTAGGATAGTCAAACTCGTAGAATGGTGGTTGCCAGCGACTAGGGGGAGGAGGAATGGGGAACTAATATTTGATGGGTACAGAGTTTCAGTTGGGGAAAATGAAAAAGTTATAGAGATGGATGATTTTGATGGTTGCACAACCTTGTGAATGTACTTAACCCCACTGAACTATACACTTTAAAATGTTTAAGATGATAAATTTTATGTTATATATAATCTACTGAACTTTAAAAAAAGAAGGAAAAGTGCCTACTCTAAGGATAATCATCCCATTGAGACCAACCCACAAAACCCTTCATGCCTGTGGCCACACTGGCCCTGATCCTTCCCAGGCAGACCTTTAAAACCGTCACCCTCATTGACAGGTTACAGACCTGCACAAGTTTAACATATTTGACAAAGGAAACAGGAAAGACCTGAAGAAGCCTCGTTTTCCATCAGTGGATCAGGAAACCCCAGTGCCCATACGAGCCAAAATATTTGAGTACCTAATCTATATTCCTGGCAGGACAAAGGTGATGCTTTCTTTCGAGATTTCCCAGGCCCTTCTGGATTGAGGTAACATAAGATGGGGCCTCTGAACTCCAATTTTCTATAGTCCTTATTAAATTAAGAGGGAGAGGCAGGGTGTTGGTGTGGGAGTGGGAGAGGAAGGAAGTTAGTAGGGAACAAAGAGGAGGGTGGGGGAGGGGGGGAGGCAGTGGACCAGTCGGAACAACAAACTGGAACCAGAGTGTAGCAATTGTGTCCATGACTTGCTAGTCCAAGAGGTCAGGGTGGCAGGGAGGAAGGAGGAAGTTCATGGTTCTGAAAATTCTTTCCACAAAATAGTAGCCTCTTATCTTAAACCATTTATCACAGCCACAAACAACAACAGCAAAAACATCATCTCAGCCCCAGCAGTTCCAACAACGTGTCCAGGAACAAGAGGGTGGAAATTTAGGGTAAAAAGTGCAAGGAGATTTCTTCCAAATAATACTAATGGTTCTGCACTTTCAGCTGCTCTCCTGAACTATCAGTCACAGTTCCATCTGCTTCACGGGATGCAAAGCAGCAGGAAGGAATGCAAGATAGCACTTCATGATGCAAGAAATATATGCACTTATTTAAATCAAATTTCAACACACTGCTCGATAGTATTTTGTTACCCTGTCAACCAAAAATAAAAGAATATGCACAGCAAAGCATTCTGTAAATTTTAATTGCCACGTAAACATTGATTCTCTTCCGCACTAGTCTGCCATAAAATACCACAGGCTAGATGGCTTCAACAAGATCCTTTATTTTCTCACAGTTCTGGAAGTCCAAGATGAAGATGCCAGCAGTAGTTTCCAGTGAGGCCTCTCTTCCTGGCTTGCAGATGGCCACCTTCTCACTCTGTGCTCACGTGGCCTCTCCTCAGTGCTCTCACAGAGGGGAAGAGAGATCTCTGATCTTTTCCTCTTCTTATAAGGACACTGGTACTATTGCATTAGGGCCCACCCTTATGACCTCATCTAACCTTAATTACCTCCTTAAAGGCCTTATCTCTGAATTCAGTCACATTGGAGATTAGGACTTCAACTTGGGAATTTGCAGAGGAGGGAGCGGAGGGAGTGGGGGGGAGACACTATTCAGTCCATAACAATTTGCTACCCTATCTGCATAGAAGTCTACAGTTTTCAAAGCACTTTCATGTGCATTCTTGTTTTTAATCCTCACAACACACCTGGAGAGAGACCAGGCAGGCGTCACCCCATTGTACAGAGGAGGACCCTGAGGTTTGGGGGCCCCACAACTCAGCCAGGGCTGAGCTAGAATTCAAAACCATCACTGTAGGACTCCAGGGCTCTTAACAAAAATAAAGAACTTTACTGGTTCAATTAAAAGCGTATATATTTAGTGCTTGCTATGGCACTTTGCTGGGAAAATTGCAAAAATGAGAGGCCCCACACAGAGTGAAAGCATGTAGCCATGGGAGTCAGAAACGTGCATGCATATGCGTGTGTCCAGCCTGTCATTCACTCATTCATACACTACTTTCCTTCAGAACCTAGCTTTGTAGCTCCCCCAGAGCTTTGTAGCTCACAGTGACCATGCCCTCCTCTGAGATGTTGGTGTCTATCACTCTTTTGAAAATGAGCCCTCACTGGATGGCTCCATTGGTTGGAGCATTGTCCAGTACACTAATAGATTGCGGGTTCAATCCCTGATCTGGGTGGATAGGGGAGGCAACCAATCAATATTTCTCTCTCCTTCCCTTTCTCTCTCTCCCTTCCTCTCTCTCTAAAATCAATTTTAAAGCCCTAGCCAGTTTTTCTGAGTGGTTAGAGCGTTGGCCCTGCAGCCTGAGGGGTCACTGATTCATACCTTGGTTGCAAGCTCAATCCCCAGCCATAGTCGGGACTTAAGCAGGAGGCAACCAATTGATGTGTCTCTCTCACATCGATGTTTCTCTTTCTCTGTCTCTCCCCCTCCCCAATGGAAAAAAAATCCTTAGGTGAGGATTAACAAACAAACAAACAAACAAAAAATTTTTAAAACATATCCTCAGGTGAGGAATAAAATAAAAAGAAAGAAAATGAATTTGTTTCTGCCTAGAGAGTGATTCCAATTTTTATGGATTTACTCATTCTGCCCAGACTCGGCCATTCCCTGGATATTGAGTCCAGTTTTGTTCTGCAGCTTGACCTACCACAACAGTTTTATTTATTCATTTTTATTTTTAACCGTCACCCAAGGATATGATTTTTAGAGAGAGAGAAAGGAAGGGAGGAGGAGAGAGAGAGAGATAGAGAGACAGAGAGAAAGAGAAACATCAATGTGAGAAAGACACATTGACTGGTTGCCTCCTGCACAGGCCACTACAAGGGCCCGGGATTGAACCTGCACCCAAGGTACATGTCCTTGACCCTTCAGTCCCTGGGCAGATGCTCTAACCACTGAGCACCCCGCTAGGGCAACACTTTTAAATTTGTCTTTAAAAGTATTCCCTGAATCTCGACAATCTTCTGAAAAAAATTATTTTATTGAAAACAGTGTAAATTTCAGTGACAGTACAATGTCCTTCTCACCAGGTTGAGTCAGGATGCTGTGGTCTCCGTTGTCCAGGGCATGCACTCCTGGTGAGAAGCATTGAGAGCGTCCGTGGTCTTTGTTTTTGCTTTCTTCTAGGAGATTTCTCAGAATAAAGAGTTCCTGCAAGCTGGCACTTCCTGAGTATGCAGAGAGGGAGTAAATATTCCCTCCCGCAGTGCATATTGTGTAATTGTGTACGTTCTAGGGACAAAGTGCCCGAAGCATTAGTGACCTGACTATGAGTTCAGTCCTGGACATGAACTCATGAGTATCTGGGCTCTCCGGGGAGGTAAGCCCTGTGTGCTTGTCCTCAATCAGGCCTATACCAAACCTGAAGCACTGGGAAAAACAGACATGTAGCTAGCTAATCCTAGAGAATGGAATACTCTATAAAAGCCAGACTCTCAAAATTTATCTTTTGGGGGTTGATAATGTACTTTGAGATTACAATATCATGGCTTCATCAGGTAAACTAAATTCAAGAGGGTCTTCTGATTAAAACGGTTGTTTTCAATGTTACTTTTAAGTTTAACCTACAACCATGGGGCCTCCCAAAATGCAGGATGCACTGTTAAATTGGGCGGGTCCTAGGCAAACTGGGACAGGCGAGGGGTTTCTTTTTGGTTGTTTAATTGTTCCTTACTCATTCCTACAGTTGTCCTAACACAGTGACGCTTTCGTGAGCTTCACAGTTCTGCTGAGAGCTTAGTAGTTAGTACTTGTATAAGTATAGAACTTTGCAGTGTGCCAGGGGGTACTGGAAATAGCAGCGGAACACTTGGGAAAGCATATGATTGTCTCACCACCATGCTGCACACCTGAAAGTAGTACAAAATAATATGAAAAGTAAACTATAATTGAAAAATAAAAAATAAGCACTGGCCAGTGTGGCTCAGTTGTTTGGAGCAGCGGTCGCCAACTGGTGGTCCGCGGACCACTGGTGGTCCATGAGATCCAAAGGTTGGCGACTGCTGGTTTGGAGCATTGTCCCATATAGCAAAAGTTTGAGGGTTCAATTCCCAGTCAGAGCGAGTACAGAAGGCAACCAATCAATGTCCTGTCTCACATCAATGTTTCTCTATCTCTCTATCGCTATCTCTCTATCTCTGTGTGTTCTCTCCCTTTCCCTCTTTCTAAAAATCAATAAGCATATCTTCAGGTGAAGATTAATAATAATTAATAAAGTAATCAGAGAAAAAATACTTTTCAGTGTTAGGAAAGGTTGTGGGCAGGTGTGATGAATACAGGTGCAGTTGGCTGTCCCCAGTGTTCGTAACCTGGCACCTATGTAGTTTCCCTTCGAAAGGTGTTTATGCCAGGAGGGTGTGCGATATAGTGAGTAATGAGAGCAAAGCTGAGGTCAGGTCTGGGACACAAAGTTGGGCTCAGGGACACCCAGACAAGTTTCAATATTGAAGTAGGAGACTGGGTCAGTGTTGCGAATCCTAAGCAAGAGAGTCATACGGCGCAGAGCCTACAGGGCTTGCAGGCTGGGCCAGTCAATAGAGATGCAAGCCAAGCAGTGGGCACAGGACATCTGTGGTCAGAGTAAAGGAATCTGGAGCTCAGAGACCCAAGCTGAGCCAGAGGGCACAACCCAGGAGCTATTCCATTCAGCTGGAACATGGCTAAGAAGCTAAAATTATGAAGGGGAAAAAGACCTCAGAGGAGCAAAAATCAACATCACACAGACCCTCATAACAGAGCCCTTCTCAGACCACTCTTCAAAAAATGATTCCAAGATGTTTGGTTGTCTGTGTTCCATTGCCACACAGAAGCCCCAAATCAACAAGAGAAATGCCATGAGCAGGCCCAATGTGAGCAGAAAGATGTGTCAACCATCAGTCTAATGGCAATCAAGAGAACAAAAACAATAGAAAGAACAATCAGTCTGGTGCTGTTTACCATATGTAACACCTGACCTTGAGGCTCCACGACAAGAACCAAATGGGCTGTTTTACTCTCACTGATGTCACCATCAATTTCACAGGGTGGCTTATGCCTTCTCAGGTTTTCAAGATCACTCACATATGCTCGGAGAATTGGATAAATGAATTGTGGCACACACTCCTACAATGGAATACTTCTCAGCCATGGAAAGGAATGACTATTGTTAAGCAGAACAATCTCAAAAACATTATGATATGAGGGGAAAAGGGGGATACAGAAAAATTTATACTATATGTTTCCATTTATATGAAATTCTAGAGCAGGCAAAGTGAAACTGTGATGATAAAAGTCCAAAAATGGGTCCCAGAAAGGACTTTTCAAAGTGGCCGAAACGTTGCTTGAGGTGGTGGTTCCACAGGTATATACAAATTGTCAAGTGTATCAACCTAGACATTTAAGACCTGTGCATTTTATTGTATACAAGAGGCTTGGTGCATGAAATTTGTGCACGGGGGGGGGGGGGGAGGGGTGTCCCTCAGCCCAGCCTGCACCCTCTCCAATCTGGGACATCCCTCTCACAATCCGGAACTGCTGGCTCCCAATCACTCGCTGCCTGCCTGCCTGATTGCCCCTAATCGCTTTTGCCTGACAGTCTTATCACCCCCTAACCACTCCCCTGCCAGCCTGATTGACGCCTAACTGTTCCCCTGCCAGCCCAGTCGCCCCCAAGTGCCATCCCCTGCCTGTCCAGTTGCCCCTAACTGCCCTCCCCTGCAGGCCTGGTCCCCCCCAACTGCCCTCCCCTGCTGGCCTAGTTGTCCCTAACTGCCCTCCACTGCCGGCCATCTTGTGGCTGTGGGTGCCGCCATCTTCGAGGGCAGGGCAGTCAATTAGCATATTCCCTCCTTATTGGCTGTGTGAGCCGCCATCTTTGTGACAGCATGAGGATCAATTAGCATATTCCTGCTTTATTAGATAGGATTAATTATATACCATTTAAAATAGTTTTAGAAACATATTTAAAATGGGGGACATCTGTAATAGTGTCAACAATAAAAAAAAGAATAAAACACATTTGTTGATGTCATTTTCTAATTCAAAAATAATGTATATCATGTAAATTATCTGTTTAAAATTTCAAAAAAGTCAAAATAAGTTTTTTCCTTTTTATTAAATTTATTTGGGTGATTCTGCTTAACAAAATTATACAGGTTTCAGGTACACAATTTTATAACACATCATCTGTACACTGTATTGTGTGTTCACCACCCCAAGTCAAGTCTCCATCCATCAACATTTATCCCTCCTATACCCTCTTCACCTCCCTCCCCTGTCTCCCCCAGAAATCACCACACTGTTGTCGGTATTCATGATTTTTTTTCTCCTTTTTTGCTCAATCCCTCCACCACTACCCTGACAGCTATCAGTCTGCTCTCTATCTATGAGTCTGTCTCTATTTTGTTTGCAAGTTTATTTTGTTCACTAATTCCACATATAAGTGAAATCATATGGTACTTGTTTTTCTCTGACTGATTTATTTCATTCAGCATAATGTTCTCCAGGTCCATCCATGCTGTTGCAAAGGGTAAGATTTCCTTCTTTTTTATGGCCAAGTAGTATTCCATTGTAAATGTCCCACAACTTTTTTATCCACTCATCTACTGATGGGCACTTGGGCTGTTTCCAAATCTTGGCTATCTACACTAATAAAAGAGAAACATGGTAATTAGCGTACGACTGCTACCCTTCCCATTGGCTAATCAGCATATCCTTATGCAAATTAACTGTCAGCCAAGATGGCGGCCGGCAGCCAGACAGCTGGAAATGAACATGAGGCTTGCTTGCTCCAAGGACTGCAGACTCCAACTTTCCCCCCCTGACTTGCCGGCCTCTGAGCTGGCAGTTTGAAACATTCTAACAAATATAGGCCGGGATCTCAGAGCTGGAGTTATACATTGTTTCGATTATAGAACCAAAACAAACCAGATACCTTCTCTCAGAGCTAGAGCCAGAGCTAAAGCTGACCCAGAATAAAATTAAAAAAAGGAGCAGTTGGGAGCTTCAATCAACAACCACCAACCTGAAAGCAGCCCTCAGCCCTTCACCCAGACTGGCCAGGCACCCCAGTGGGGACCCCCACCCTGATCCAGGACACCCTTCAGGGCAAACCAGCCGGCCCCCAGGCCTCTATCCTATATAGTAAAAGGGTAATATGCCTCCCAGCACTGGGATCAGCGGAGCAGCGAGGCCTCCTGGCACCAGATCAGCATGACAGGGGGCAGCGCCCAAACCCCCTGATCGCCCTGCGGCTCTGTGTGTGACAGGGTAGAGCCATAACCTCCCCATCGGTCCTGTCCTGAGTGTGAGAGTGGCAGCACCCCAACTCCCTGATCGGCCCTGCTCTGTGGGTGATAGAGGGTGGTGTCCTAACTCCCCTATCGGCCCTACTCTGTGCATGACAAGGGGGAGTCCCCCAACCCCCTGATGGGCCCTGTTCTGTGCATGACAGGGGGGAGCTCCTCAACCCCCTGATTGGCCCTGCTCTGTGTGTGACGGGGGGCAGCGCCCAACCCCCTGATTGGCCTTGCTCTGTGCGTGACAGGGTACGGAATCCCAACCCCCCTGATGGTCCCTGCTCTGTGCATGACAGGGGGCAGCGCCCCAACCCCCTGATTGGCCCTGCTCTGTGCGTGACAGGGGGTGGCGCCGCAACCTCCCCATCGACCCTGCCTTGAGTGTGACAGGAGGCGGTGCCCCAACCCCCCAATCGGCTGTACCCTGAGCGTGACTGAGGGTGGCATCGCAACTTCCCAATCTGCCCTGCTCTGTGCATGACAGGGGGCGGCGCCCCAACTCCCCAATCGGCCCTGCTCTGAGCCCGACCAGGGGCTGCACCTAGGGATTGGGCCTGCCCTCTGCCACCGGGGAGCAGGCCTAAGCCAGCAGGTCATTATCTCCCGAGAGGTCCCAGACTGCGAGAGGGCACAGGCCGGGCTAAGGGCCCCCCTTCCCCCCGCGACTGCACAAATTTTTGTGCACTGGGCCTCTAGTTGTAAATAACACTGAAATGAACATGAGGATGCATATGTTCTTTCAAATTAGTATTTCAGGTTTCTTCAGATATATTCCCAAAAGTGGAATCACTGGGTTATAAGGCAGTTCCATTTTTAATTTTTTGAGGTAACTCCACACTGCTTTCCACAGTGGCTGCACCAGTCTGTATTTCCATCAACAGTGCATGAGGATTCCCTTTTCTCCACATCCTCACCAGCACTTGCTGTTTATTGATTTGGTGATAGCCATTCTGACAGGTGTGAGGTGATATCTCACTATGGTTTTAATTTGCATCTCTCTGATAGTGATGTTGAGCATCTTTTCATATGTCTATTGGCCATCTGTATGTTCTCTTTGGAAAGCAAAGTAAGTTATAAAAACAATATAATAATTCAAGATTTTATACACACATATATATCTCATTAGCCCCTCCTATGTGCCTGGCACTGTGCTAGTCACTGGAAATACAAAGAGGGATAAACATTATTCCTACCCTCCTACCACTGACAGATAGATGCATGACCAAATGCTTACAATACAGTGTGATAAGGAGTGAGAATAAGAGGGAGGCTGGGAAGTGCTGGGGTTCTGGGAAGACCTTCTAGCGCCAGCAACATTTGAGCAACGTCTTGAAGAATGCATACCTCGCAGGAGGGTGAGGAAAGGCAAGATGGAGAATTCCAGGCAGAAATAGCAAATGCAAAGAAAGACAGGCATAAAGTTACTTTTAATGGAGAACAGGGAACCTGGGCAGCTGATGCATGGAGTGCAAGAGAGAAACAAGGAAGGTGAAATTGAGAAGACAGACTGGGGCCAGACAGTGAAAGGCATTTTGACTTGATCCTGTGGCCAAAAAAGGAGCCTGTGGAGGTTTCAAGCAAGAGAGTGAGTGATCAAGATTGTTTTATCAATAGATAAATAGGAAATAGGAGGATGGCCTAGAAGGGGAATGATAGGGCAAAGACACCAGTTACCCTATGTAAGGTGACAAACTTTAACTAGACTTATTGTGGGGGTCATATTGCAATGTATACAAATATCAAATCATTATGTGGTACACTTAAAACTAATGTAATATTATATGCAAATTATACTTCAATTTTAAAAATTAAAAAGGTTCCCCTTCTTGGCACATCAAATATATTTTATAAATTTAATTACAAATTAAAGTGTTACTAACTAAAGAGAAAGAGAGAGCCGTTACCATGGCTGTAAAATCTGGCAAAGATAACCAAGAAACACACTAAGGCAATAGCAAAGGGGATGGGACTTTTCAGGGGGGTGAGGGGAGGGCAGGGAGAGGAACAAATTCATAGGATTTAGTGATGTTGAGAATAAGAAAAAGGGAAGGGGTGGAGACAACTTAAGACATTCAGTGAAGGCCTCCACTCAGAGGTGACCTCCCTAACTGAGATCAGACTGTGGGGAGAAAGGCAAGCTGTGAGAGAATGGATGATTTGCTTGAGGTACCTGCAGAAATACCAGCTGAGTTTGTCCAGTTGGTGTCTGAAATTCAGAAACCAGCTGACGACTGGAGATTGAAGTTGGAGAGCCATCCTCCCAACTGCAAATAAGTCCAGCCAGAACACAAAATGTGGATGTGGGTGGTGTGAATCTGGACTAATCAAAGAGTTGCTAAAACATTTGAAACTAAGAAGCACACCTGCCTGTCCACAGGCAGGGTTAGCAAGGACAGCATGGGGTTTGGAAGCAGCAGACCTGGGTCCCGATCTCAGCATCCACTGTGCATATGGTGAAGGCCAGCAGCACTGGGGAGGGAGGGAGGAACCTACGGAGAGAAAGAGCGTCAGACAGGAGTGGGGTGTTGCCAGCACCTATGGGGAGCTCCTTCCACCTCCTTCCCCACAGTCTCTCTTTCCCCGAACCTGGGAAATGCCCCTCAGCATTGGCAGGGCCACCCAGCCTGCCTCTTGAGGTCTAGGAAGTTGAGGGCAGTTGTGACCTCCACAGAGAGAGACATGGGCATTTGAAAAGGACAAGCGTTAGTGCTTTTAAACAAGATTAACTGCATAATTTCCAGGATCCACTACAGAATGAAAATTCGGGGCCTCCCATTTAAAAAATTATTAAGAATTTCATGATGGTAATAACAGAGCATTAGACCAAATACAGGCCCCTTTTCACCCTTTTCTGCATGGGGACCAGTGCAACTGCCCAG
Organism: Myotis yumanensis; assembly: GCF_028538775.1. Lineage (NCBI taxonomy): Eukaryota > Metazoa > Chordata > Mammalia > Chiroptera > Vespertilionidae > Myotis > Myotis yumanensis. Next base: position 89,721,962 of record NW_027223753.1, on the reverse strand, counting down.
ATTGCACACCAGTGAGCTTGAATAGCTTAATCACTCTGAACTTTAAAATTCTCTGTAAACTGAATGCTGTGCGTGATGTTCTTGGGAGGCTTAAATGATAAATATACATGTGAGAGGAACCTGACTCATAGTAAGTGTTCAGTAACAGGTAGGATTTGCCCTCAGAATCAATAGTGGGATCTACTCAGCAGGCTTTCCACTGCTGATAACCAACATCTCCTTTGAAAATAGTCAGTGGGCCAGACGGTGTTGCTCAGTGGTTAGAACGTCGACCTAGGAACCAGGAGGTTATGGTTCAATTCCCAGTCAGGGCACATGCCCAGGTTGCAGACTTTATCTCCAACATGCATGGTGCATGCATGAGGCAGCTGATGGATGATTCTCTCTCATCATTGATGTTTCTATCTCTCGTTCCCTCTTCCTTCCTCTCTGAAATCAATGAAAACATACTAGTATTTTTTAGAAAAAGAAAAGGAAAACACAGTAGTCAGTGGTAGTCCTTCTGGCTTGTCTGGGTGAAAAAGTATTCAGACTAGACACTCATTAAATGACATGCTTCAGACACTCTTAGCAAATATAGCAGCAAAAACAGGAAACAAGGCGATGTTAAAGGAAGCTTCCCTCCCCTAGGAGTCAACCAGTTGTCAGGTTTCATTGCCCACACTGCATTGCTAGGCACTGTATGTGGTGCTATAAATAACATATTCTACCAGGAACCCTTGGCTGGTACAGAAATGAGGAGTCCGTTTACTGAAAAGATTAGACAGATGTTGTCCATCACAAATTTGTCCACTTCATCTGCCTCTCAGGCCATTGTGATGAAAGAATTAAAGAAACCTGTGTCCTTTAATTAATGAGCAGATGTGTCAAGATTTAAAATTTTTTCCTGAATGTCTTTATTTATAAGCTGTTAAGAGTTCACTCCAAAGCAAGCTGGGACCTCTGTGGCAGGCCAGTAGGAAGGTAAACAAGTTGGGATACACCAGGAAAGGGTCAAAACCAATTGAACTGTAGTACTATCACAGATAAAAGATTCTTAACAGTATCATATACAAGACCCTGAGAGAAGTAGCAGACTGGCTTGTCCTCGGTTCATAGAAATATCCAAAATGGACAAGATTGTTTGAGTTGCTGCAACAGATCTCTAGAAACAAAAGCTCTGTGTACATACGCAGCCAATTTATAATGATTAAGTCAATCCAAAAACCAGTTGTTCAAATGACTGGTTTTTGAGATGAACCAACCATTTCCCCAGTCCTCTAGTCAGATAAATTGACCTAAACTTCCTAAGCATCATGATTTTGGTATTAAAATGAAATTTGGAGTCTTTAACAGACAATATCTTTATCCTAGAATTAATTTTAATGCCCCTTAATTGTAGAAAGTCTTTTTTTTAAATTTTTATTGATTTCTAGAGAGAGAGGAAGAAAGAGGGAGAGAGAGAGAAACATTGATCTATGAGCGCAAAACATCCATCAGGGGCCTCCTGCACTCCCCCTACTAGTGGTTGAGACCTCAACCTTTTGGTCCACAGGAAAACACTTAATGAACTGAGCCATTCCAGCCAGGCACTAACAAGTCTTTAGTACAAATATGGGCAGTTGGGACCTTTGCAGCCCAAATGACATTGCAAGGGCATCAACCCAGCTTGTCTATGCTTATAGATCCATAATGGATATAGTTAATGCATTTTCAATACCCTTCCAATCTTATGAGACCCAATTTCGTAAGGTGGAAGCCAGAAAATACTTTCCCAGCCCCAAAAATACTTTCCCAGCCCCTTCTGCAATTAGGACAAAACATGTGACTTAAAGTCAACCAATCAGATATACCTGCACGAGATTTTTTTTTTTAATTGTGTTAGGAAGTTTCAAAGAGGAATACATATAGAGGGAATTCTGGGAAGATGGAGGCAGGAGTTTTTTAATCTCTCAGAATCCCCACAGAAAAACAGGTAAAGTAATTAGATAGCAAAATCAAATTGCCTTGTACAGCATTTACAACAAAATTAGATGACAACATTTCCTCCACAAACCTCAACATTTGGGGTGCAAGATCACCAACTGTCACACAATCTGCATGGTCTCACATTGGTGCAGGAGAAATCAGAGAGAAGCAAGAGGGTGTCTGCTGGACCTGCGATCAGATCTCCCAAACAGCCAACAGGTGCATAAAGGAGAGCTCCATGGGAGGATTTGAGAACAGCCACTGAAGCAGGAAGGCTTTTCCCGAGGCAGTAGTGGGTGAGTACAAGGGGCTTTTCTTGAGGACTCAAGGGTCTGGAGAAGTGAAGCTCCTGTGAATTTTGAAAGTGGTACGTCAGGCCTTTCTTTCAGGACAGGGCTCCACACTGAGGAGAACTTCTGGAAGCAGAATCAAAAGTGAGGTGGATAGAGACAAAGGAAAGAGGCAGCTCAGTTACAAGTAAAGGAAAAGAACAGAGTCAGAAACATTACATGAAAACAGAAGATAAAAATTAGAAAGAGTACTTTCAACCATGCCTCCTTCTAAAAATACAGGATAATTAATGTTTAAAATAAGCAACATAAAAATTTCAAGACCAAATACCACATGAAGTTATTATAAAGAAAAAAGAGATCAAGAAACTAAAAACCCTCTCTCTAGATCACAAAAACCCACATGTATAAAAGGCATATCTATAAAAAAAGGGATCAAAAGTGTAGCTTCTATTTTTTATTTATTTAGTTTTGACACTATTAAAGATGTCCACTCCCCACTCCCCCCCCCCCCCCGCCTCCCTTTACCAGCCCTCACCCAGCCCCTGTCTCCCTCCCTCTGGCCATCTTCATACTATGTACTTTCTATTTAAAACAAACAAACAAGCAAAAAAACCACTAAAATATAAATGTAAAGGATACAAGTAATAAAAGGACAACATAAATTAGAAGTTATAAAGACTCAGGCCCTAGCTGGTTTAGCTCAGTGGATAAAACATCAGCCTACAGATTGAAGGGTCCTGGGTTCGATTACTGTCAAGGGCACATGCCCTGGTTTTGGGCTCAATCTCCAGTAAGGGGCATGCAGGAGGCAGCCAATCGATAATTTGCATCATTGATGTTTATATATCTCTCTCCCTCTCCCTTCCTCTCTGAAATCAATAAAAATATATTTTAAAAAAAAAAATAAAAATTCTTGCCGAAACCGGTTTGGCTCAGTGGATAGAGCGTCGGCCTGCGGACTGAGAGGTCCCAGGTTCGATTCCGGTCAAGGATATGTACCTGGGTTGCGGGCACATCCCCAGTAGGAGATGTGCAGGAGGCAGCTGATCGATGTTTCTCTCTCATCGATGTTTCTAACTCTCTATCTCTCTCCCTTCCTCTCTGTAAAAAATCAATAAAATATATTTTTAAAAAAATAAATAAATAAAAATTCAGAAATGATATGACAGAACTCAGAAAAAAATTGTATATAAAAAATCATTTTAAAAATAAAGAGAAAATTATCATGAATAAACAATACATAATGCCTTAAGATAACTAGAAAAAATTTTTAATAAAATTTACAAATAAACAAGAAACGAACAAAAATAAAAGGGATATGGAAGAAAGTAATAAATATTGACAATAATCAAAGAAGATCCAACACATAGGATAACAGGAGACACTAAAGAAGAAAACCAAAGCAAGGGAACAGAACAAATACTAAAAAGTTTACTTCAAAAACTATCCAAGAAAAAGAAAAAACAAATTGAAACAATATTGAAAGAGCACATGGAGTATCTAAAAATAGCAAGTCATAATGACCAACATAAAAATAAATTCTAGAAAAAAATTACTGGACGTTAAAGTCCTTTTGGACCTAGCCAGTATGGCTCAGTGGTTGAGTGTCAACCTATGAACCAGGAGGTCACATTTGATTCTGGTCAGGGCACATGCCCTGGTTGCAGGCTCGATCCCCAGTGTGGGGCATGCAGGAGGCAGCCAATCAATGGTGCTCTCTCATTATTGATGTTTTTATCTCTCTCTCCTTCTCCCTTCCTCTCTCTGAAATCAATACAAATATATTTTAAAAATGAAAATAAGTAAAAACATTTTTTTTAAAAAGTCCTTTGGAGCATGTAGGCAAAACAGGTAGTGATATTTAAGATAAGAAAATTAAATTTTCATAAAACATTTTGGCAACATGACTGTACGCTAGAAAAAAATAAAATAATGTATAAATATTCTTAGGGAGAGAAAATGTGATTTAAGGATTTTATATCCTCAAAAACTGACTATAAAGTATAAAGGGTACAAACAGTTAACATGCAAAGAATCAGGGAATATTTTTGCCATCCATAGTTCTTTCTGAAGAATATACTAGAGAGCAAGGTTAGACAACCAAAATAGCCATAGAGACTGGTGATGAGCTTTAAAGATATAGTTATTTGTAGAACTAAGACTAAATGAGGTTTAAAGGGGAAAGAGTACAGTATGTATTGCCCATATACTCAGGTAAATTAGATAGATCAACTATTTAAAAATTGAAAGAAAACACAAAATTCCATTTGTGGTGGTGGTAGTAGTAGTAGTAGTAGTTTAAAACTATTATGCGGTCAATATGAGAAAAAAATAAATGAATAATCATAGGATATTCTAATTATATCATCCCCTATATTTTTTAGAATCAGGGTTTTCAGTATTCAGTATGAAAGAAAGGATATGTAGATTTTACTTAGAAACAGTTAAATTAAAAAAACTAGTCATTAATTTGAATAGGAAGTACCAGTTATAAACCCATGAAGTACTTTATCTTAATACCTTTTATTTTATCTTTAAAATATATGTAATATTATGTATGTGTAATATAACATGTATTGATCTTCTAGCTCTGCCCACTGAAGATACCCAGAAACAATGGCCAACCCAGCAGCAACAAACATGAGTGACCAGATCATGGTCTTGAAATATTAATTCTCACTAAAAGAAACCAGGGCTTCTTGAAGAAATGACTGGTTTTAGTTCAAGGTACAGAATGTACAAAATAAGCCTGAAACTTTTTGTCATACCAGATAGTGAGGAAACTATAAAAGACCATAAGGGATTATGCTAAGTGAAATAAGCCAGTCGGAGAAAGATAAATATCACATGATCGCACTCATTTATGGAATATAATGAACAAAAATAGATCCAGAGATACAGAAGCATTGAACAGACTGTCAAACTTCAGAGGGAAGGCAGGGAAGGTTGGGAGGGGAGGGTAAGAGATCAACCAAAATACTTGCATGCATGCATATAAGTAAAACCAATGGACACAGACAGTAGGGGGATGAGGGCATGTGCTGGGGGGTGGGAGTGGCCAGGGAGAGGTCAGTGGGGAAAAAGGAGACATATGTAATACTTTAAACAATAAAGAATTTAAATTAAAAAAAAAAGAAAGACCAGAAGGGTTACATCAAAAGATTGCAGGCATCAAATTAAATAGGCTCCCACTAGCTAGAGATAGACCAATTGAGCTTCAAAAATGATAACTTCAGTTTGATTGAAATTCATCAAGTATGTTTTTATTCAAGAAGTCATGATAATATATTTTTTTTTAAAAACTAATTGGTCATCTTTAGAGAATTATAGGTGCTAGGGAGCCAATTCATAATCTTGAAAAGTAATAAATAATGGGAATGAAAAATTAAATATTATCCTGCAGTTCCACTGTGATCTGAACAACTGGGTAACCAAAAAGCAGATAAGGGGAAGAGTATCATTACTAAATTATTTTAACTAAAAATTATTTTAAAATAGTAAAATTAGAATATCACCAAATAGAATAACCCCCAATGAATGAATGGATCTAGGCAACAATTACCAATAGGTGCTACCATCACAAAAATAAACATAGCCAGACATCATATGCATCCTGTTAAGAGAACATTTCTAGATGTTATTGTCATAGGTCAGAATGCATCACATAGGAGAAATGCTATGTCAGATTTTCTCACTATTAGGAATGCAAAATTTGATCATGTAGTCAAGGTGAAAAGATTGTTTTTAAAAATTAAAATTTAACAAAAAAGGAGGAAGTCACCCAGAATCCATTGGGGCATAGTGGCAGAGCCCTGGGAAGGGAGGCATTAAGCTTTCAGGGGCAGCTTGGCAGAGGTTCTAGTAACAGCACCTCATGCCCAATGTTGGCAGCAGTCACATCTCTACTGGAACAGCCGGCAATGTAATCAGTGTAATTCAACCATTGTTTCTAAGTGCAAACTCTCCTGGAAAGTTTCTGAAATACCTAATTGCTGTTTCTAGATTTATCCCTCCTAGAATGGATTCTGTTGTTTGTAACTAGCAGACCCTGACTGATACAGGGTCCAAAGGGTTCACAACTGTGTGTGTGTGTGTGTGTTTAAGTTAATGAGTCTCCAAATGCCATTAATTTCTCTAAATTCATTTTAAAAGCCTAGATTGGCTGACAAAAAGAACTATTTGCTTTGATCAGTGTTTGCCTCTGAAAGCCTTCAAGAAGATAAACAGAAGCTTGGTTTTCACAGAACTCTGTATTTGACAATTGTTGGGAGTGTATGTACAGTAATCTTTTGTTTTATATAAACCTGACAAGAGTTACAATGAGAAGCCTTTCTCAGAAAATTCTTAAAGAATCGTTTTTCTGGAAGCAATTAAGCCTGAAAGCACACTCAATGTTAACGTTTACTCAGCGTTTACATGTCTTTTCTGTAGCGCACTTCCTCATCCTTCCTACAGGTTATTGTGCATTGTGGTAAACTGTGACAGTGATCAAAAATGCTCTCTGCCCCTACCTGAGGGAGAATTGCATTTTCTCTTCCCGATCATGCCAGACTTGGCTGCAGAGCTTGCTTTGGCCAACAGAAGGTGAGAAGTAATGTATGTCACTTCCAGCCCTCAGCGCCCATTTGGGCTTTGCCAAGCTCTCTTTCCCTCTGCCCTGGTGTTCCTGATGGATGCTTCTCAGCCAGCCTGCGGCCCAGGGAATGATGCCCCGGAGCAGAGGACAGCTCACCCACGATGGACCCAGAGCACGAACACGTGGAAACACAGTGGTAAGACTGAGATCTGGAGCCCCTTTTGCCACAGTGTAACCTCGCTTGTGACTCCTGATAGGATGATTAATTGCTTATTATTGATAATCGCTACTATTTTAAAGCACTGTTTAGAAACCACACATTTAATTCTTACATCATTATGAGGTAGATATTCATTCTCCGCTCTACAGATGAGGGTCAAGACCTGTGGAGGTTACGGAACCCGACATCTGGCTTGAACCAGCGTTGAGATGTAGACCCTCGTTCGTTTAACACCAGAGCTCCTTCCTGCTCTTACTTAAAACAACTACCAAATCGAAAACGCCTGACAGACACAGCCATCTCTGTGCAGCCTCCCTGGCATTTATGGTATCATCCCTGGGCTCCCAAAAGCTCTCAGCAAATGCTTGCAGACAACTGACTGAAGGGAAACCACTGAATGACAGTTTCTGAATATCTGAATATACAAATGGTTATTAAGTGCCAATTGACAAACTGCATTGTATAACGGTACTTAGAATGTCTCACAGAACACACACAAAAAAGATGTAGACTGCGCCTTCCAAAGCTGTGTGCTGAAGGAGCAGAACGAAGCAAACACAAGGCTTAAAGCAGGCTGTGGAGCAGACAGAGCGCCAGCCCCGGGTCCTAGGGCCTGCATTCTAGTCCTTCCACCACTGTGTGGTGTGCGCCATTATCTTAACCTCTCTGAGCCTGTTTCCTCATGAGAAAAGATACTGATACAACTGGTCCTGGGTGTCAAGTGAAATAGTGCAGGTAAATCACTTTCAGGTCTATAATGGGTTAAAATATCCAAGCATGGAACCTGGCTGGCAGGGCAGTGAGTGAGCCCAGGAGAGGCCTGAAGATTCCTCCCTCGGAAGCCATGACCCCTGAACCTTTGTGGCAGGGCACTTGGAGATAATAGGATTTTTGAGTTCCTGAAATGTCTCTTTTACCAAATATGTAAAACACATTGATTTTTTTTTTATTAAAACTTCCTGGTTTAAAAAAAACAACACCACAAAGAGCTATAAAATTCCTAAAGATTAAGGAATTGCAAAACTGAGGCATTTCACAGGCAATCTAAAACTCGGGACCTCTTGGAGGTGGGTATATGGCAGGTAATTTCTCCCTGTTGCCATGGCGAGGCATGGAGCCCAGATGCCAACATAAAAGCTCCCGGCACACATATGTACATTTTCAATCGGGGCAGAGAAAGCGCTGAAGCCAGCCTGGAGGCGTCGTGACATAAAGGGGCTTTGTGTTCTGGTTCCTGAATTCCAGTTTTAGAGGGATCTTCAAGGGGGAAAAAAAAGGGAACTGATATAAATGGGGTGCTCTCTACACGGCCTACAGTGTAATTGTGACCTGGGATGACCAGCAAGTGACGAAAGCAACTCAAACCCTTATCTGTCTGGCCCCCAAATTCAGTCTCTTCGCACTAGACCAGGGGTTGGCAAACTACAGATCAGGGGTTGGCAAACTACAAATCCAGCTCACCCTGTTGTTTTATACTACCTATGATTCAATCCTAGTTTTTACATTTTTAAACAGTGTTGTTTTAAAAAAAAAAAAAAAAAGAATATTTTGTGACATGTAAAGTGATGTGAAACTCAAAATTCAGTGTTTTACTGGAACGTAAGCACATGTATTTATTTACAAATTGTCTATGGCTACTTTTGTGCTACACGGAAATTTGAGTGGTTGTGACAAGCTATATGGCCTCCAAAGTCTAAAATATTTACTGCCCGGCCCTTTACAGAAAAAGCTTGCCACCCTGCTCTGGACCATACAGCCTATAGGTGATCCAGCCCAGTCCATTTACTGATGAGGAAACAGAATCCATAAAGAATGAATAGGTGTGCTCAAATGAGTAATATTGGGAGAGACACGGGCCTGCAAACGGGAAATGTTAGATGACAAGCGTGGCGGGTGGAGAAGGGGTCACAGGTCGGGAGTGCTCATGGCTGGCCGTGCCGGGGAGGGTGAGCAGGGTGGCGAGGGAAAGCAGAGAAGCAGGCCCACTGGAGGTCCAGGAGTTCACACCGAAAATTTAGACCCTGGAGGTAGAGGACCGAATCATTTTGGAAAAATGGAATGACCAGAAGGCAAGGAAGACAGCCTCCCCGGAGCAGGAAGCCGCCTGGGAGAGAGCTGAAGGGGAAGAGAACCACAGCGGGCAAGGCAATCACTCTCAGAACCGTCTTTCACTCCGTGAAATGAGGATCAATGAAAATGTGACACAGAAAACTGTAAACTGGTCAATTATGTGGTGCCAGTATCAATTTCCTGGTTTTGATAGTGAACCATATTATGCAGGCTGCCACCATTAGGGGAAGGAAGCGAGGCGATGGGTACATGGAACTTGTGTTTTCCAAACTTCTTGCTCATCCATAATAAAATTAAAATAAAAAGTTCAAAAACCTATTAAATTGAACTATATGAATTTGTCAATACTGGGATATTTTTGACACATAAAAACAGCACATTTCATACAGCTATCTCTATAATTAATCTAAGGAAAGCTTGTTAACCTAATGGCTTAGATTTGAACCTGTCTGGAGAAGTTTGGTAACAGGTGTAGGGTGGTCTGTGCGGAGTATGAGGACTCGATGGTTTGTGGGGCAGCAGTGGTCATGAGGCTTTCTCAGGGGTACCAGCTCTGTGTGTCCTGACCCCCTCCTCATTAAGCATCATTGGACGAGGAGCCTGGGTACCCCAATTCCCAGAAAGATACACACCTCCTGACAGGCAGTCTTACATATCATTCCTTTAAAAGTTTCATTGTCACAGAATAGTCTGGATGAATGGACAAAATGAAGTTTTGGGCTCTCTAAAGCTGAGGATAGCCCTGAAGGGTGTGAGGGTCACACGCAAGTCTACAGCTGTGAGGACCTGGCTGTGGAGGAGGCAGCTCAACTCTGTCTGTGACATGGCTTCTGAGTGGTCGGCGTGGGCAAACACATGCTCAGAGAGTGGACCTAAGAGGGACCCACAGTAGGAAGTGGGACTGGTGAGCCTGGCACCCTGGAAGCCCTTCTGACATGGCCAGCAAATACGGACAATGTTTAGGCCAAAGAAAAGGAGCACATTCTCTATTAGGTCAAGTCTGACACAAATCTCGCAGGCAATATAAACTCTGGGACTGGATTGAGAGATAAATGACCTGGGTAAAAATGCCAGGATGGTCCCTAAGAAAAATTGCAAAATAAGTTGCTTTAGAAAATGTTTTTATACTTTGTGAGGAAAAAAAAAAATTCTAACTAAAACTAAGTTTTAAAATTAAATGGGGTGCTTCCCATTTCCTTTTTTTTTTTTTTTTTTTGCCCTGTTACCACGCTTTTTTCAGTACTAAAAAAAAAAAAAACATTTTAGGGAGCATTAAATATGTGGGTGAGAGAAAAAGCTGACAGAGATCACATGCAGGCAGCAGAAAGGTGCTCATCCACTCAGAGCACTGAGTCAGGGGCGCGTGTTCGCTTGTTGGGGCCGCGCAGCAGAGGACCACAAACTGGGCGGCTTACACCACGCAAGTGTCTTGCTTCACAGCCTGAGGTGGCGGCAGGACTGTTTCCTCCTGAGGACTGTAGGGAGGTTCGGCCCAGCCTCTCTCCTGACTTCCAGGTGGTGAGCTGTAGTGAAATCGCTTCGGCGTGTGGGACTAGCACCCTGATCTCTGCCCTCATCGTCACAGGAGCATCTCCCTGTGGGTGTCTGCACCCAAGTTCCTCTTTTGAAGGACACCAGTCATAGTGGATGAAGGCCAGCCTGCTCTGGGATGACCTCACCTGAACTTATTACATCTGCAAGACCCAGTACCAAAGAGGGTCCCATCCTGAGGCTGGGAATTAAGACTCCAACATATGAATCTGAGGGGACACAATTCAGCCCATAACAAGGGGCAGAGGACAGTACTCACACTGAAACCTCCCAAACTCGTTCTCTTAGATGCACTCTCTTGACGGCTGTTTCCAGTTACACCTCTTTCACTAAATATGAAAAGTATTAAAAGTGGACTATCGGAAGCATTAGGGGAGAAAATCTGATGCAGAATCACTGAAATTAAACCATGGTGAGGCACAGAAAGCATCCTGCCTGGACGGTGAAACATGTGGGCATAGTCCTTGTTCCGACTCCAAGCAGCTGGAGATGTTTGAGCACCGTGGAGGGATGCGCAGCAGCGGCCGGGGCTCCGAGCGGGTCCACCCACCGGCTTGGTCAGAAACAGGACTAGAGCCCAGATCTCTTTTTGCCTGAAGCCTTCTCCAGTCTATCTCCATCTCTGAGATTCCAGGCCCAGTCTTTTCAACTCTAACTACATGTTTTAAATCTAACCTTTCCCCCAAACTCCTGACCACCTAAAGATCAGTAAGTCACCCCGTAATCTTTTCAGAAGGCCTGGTGGCTGGGCAGCCTATAATTTCCTTGACTTGCATCACCCATCCCCACAGAGCACAGAACTGGTCTCGGCAGGACAATCGCTGGCATTCAGTAGACTCTGGATTTGCTCATCGCAGCAGACGGTTTTCCACGGCCACAGTCCTCAGAAGGCTGTCTGGACTCATGCGGAAACCACGTTTGGGCAGCATTACAGGTTTGCATAAAATCAGATCCAGCACACCACAGCTTGGTCCCGCCCACTCCTGTGCCCAGCAAGGATCTCCGCAGGGGTTCCACACATCTGAAAACGGCGAACGCACTAAAACCTTAACCACTTACCTTCCCTCCCACTGTCTGCCATTTTCCACTCACAAACAGCATAAGAAGTCCTTTCTCTTCCTCCCCAGGAGAGCAGTCTGAAAATGGTTAACACAGATTGCCAGTTAGCATTAACCACAGGGAAGGGAAATGTAAGATATTAATGTCACTTTTTTATATGGCAGTGTGAGCATTTGAGGATAATAATAAACTCTTGTTTACAGGGTCAAACACCACAATATGTACATATCACTAAAGTGTTTGCAAAATAGGCAATAACTGCTCTAAATAGACTGTCTCGGAATGACTAATAAATAATAAGCATCTTGCCTTCAAAATTAACAACAGAGAAGAAGCATATTATTTTGGGCACTACGGTAAGAAGTGGCTTTCATTGGGAGGGGAGGGGCTGTAAAGGGGGTGCTCGGGCCTCAGTCCTTGTCCTCACATTACTCCCCGTACAGGGGAGGCAGGGCCACGTAAAGTCACGGCAAGAGCAGAGCCTGCAGAGTAAACACTGCCTGAACTTCGGAATCTGGATCTGGAAAGAACCTTCTTATCCCTTGAACTCCAGGCTGCTTTGTCCTTAATTTGCAGTAACTTGCCCAAGTTCACACAAGGAAAGCAGGAAATACCCATGGAATCTTCCCAACGAGGGACATTCAGATGCTGGGGATTAGGTAGAAATACAATGGCCTTGAATGCAGGAGCATCCCCCCCCAGCTCTGCTCCTGCGTGACCTGGGGTAAATGACTACACCACATGGGACAGCACGCTCCTCTGTATTAGAAGTGTCAGTAGCTACTTCATGGTGCTGTGGGATTAAGTGTAACAACTGTGCAAATACAAATGACAGCAAATGAAATGCATCAAGCAATCATGTAAGCAATGTTGTATTTTCTAAAGTGATACTGTTATGATGAAAATAAAATCTGAGAGAGCTGGTTGTTTTCAGAGTTGATGGATACCACCACCATCTTTGCAGCACCAAATAGTGGCCGCTGGACTCATAACAACACAAGATATTTATTTAGACCTTTTCTGGTTTCCAAGTCCCTTTAAAAGAGGAGTCTGAGTTGATTCTCACTGAGGAAACCAAGGGAAAAACCAAAATCCAAAGAAGCGAGCAGTGTCCCCATGGTCACCAAGTTAATGAAAGGCGAACCTTCCAAAGCTGCCTGGGGTGCTGTCGACAAAACCACGTGGCCTCTGCAAAGAACCTGGCGAGTTGGGGCAGACCAGACTCTCAAAGCGGTGCCCATCGTGGACAAAACTTCATCAGGACCAGGCTGCGGCTGGGCTTCTCTGTTACCCTGCGTGGAGAGGCCTGGAGGATGGGGTTGAGCGCCCAGCTCTCCCCCACGCAGCAAGGACAGGACCTCACACAAGCATTCAGGCGTCACTCTCAGGGCAGCAGGAAGTAAAGCTACACATAACCCACGTGACGTCCCAGATTGCACAGCCTCCCTCTGGCTATCATCACCTCCTATACATGAGTACAAATCCCTGACCCCTTTTCAGTCCCTGATGCCAGATCCCAACCAGGCCTGCACATAGAACCAGTCATTCTATCCCTGCATGGAGAGACATGTTCAAGGACCAAGTCTCTGATAGATGCTGGGGAAGGACATCAGTCAAGGATCGGATATTTGGTTTGTGTGGTACCGATAGTGTGCACTTGTGAAATTACTCCGTTGAGTGTGTAAATTGGGTTTTTATCAGAATATTTTCCTGCCGTAAAGAGAGACACAAAGGCAGCCTCTCTGCTACTCAGGGTTCTAGTGTTAAAACTGCAGTTATTTCTGGAAGGCGTTTTGGCATTATCCATCAAGTGCTTTAAAAATGTTGACACCCACTGGCCCCGTGACTGACTTCCTTTCTAAGAAACATTATCAGAAATTCAGACAAAGAAACATTGGAGAAGCTGTCTTCCCTTGCGATGGGGAGGAGTTAGCCATAAATGTCAGTATTCACTACTGAAAAAACATGCCCAACTGTGTGCAAGGATTGCCTCTCGGCAGTGGGAGTGTAACAGAACTTTATTTTTTTCTTTTTCTGTATGTGCCTCTGTATTTTCCAGAATTATCTTTGGTGAGAAACAACTCAAATATCCATAATGAATGGATATACGAAATGTGATATATACGTACAATTGAGTATGATTCAGCCTTGAGAAGGAAGGGAATTCTGACATAGGCTGCAACGTGGTTGAACCTCAAGGACACTATGCCAAGTGAACTCAGCCAGTCTACTTAAATAAGGTTCCCAAAGTAGTCAAGTTCAAAGACAGAAAATAGAAGAGTGGTTGCCAGGGGCTGGGGACAGGCAGGATGGGGAGTTAGTGTTTAATGGGTGAAGAGTTTTGGTTTGGGAAGATGCAAAAGTTCTGGGAATGGACAGTGATGATGATTGCACAACAGTGTGAATGTACTTTAATGTTACTAAACTGTTCACTTAAAATGGTTACAATTGCCCTAACTGGTTTGGCTCAGTAGATAGAGCGTCAGCCTGCGGACTGAAAGGTCCCAGGTTCGATTCTGGCCAAGGGCATGTACCATGGTTGCGGGCACATCCCCAGTAGGAGGTGTGCAAGGGGCAGCTGATTGATGTTTCTCTCTCATCGATGTTTCTAACTCTCTATCCCTCTCCCTTCCTCTCTGTAAAAAAATCAATAATAAAACATATTTTAACAACAAAAAAATGGTTACAATTGTAAATTTATGTTATGTATATTTTACTAAAATAGGAAATTGTAAAGAAGAATAGTTATAATAAGTATGTGTCTTACTCTGATACACGGGGGGGAAATAAAATTAAGAAAAAATTATATGAAAATGGTCGTTTTGACTAGCTGGTCTCCCTTCCAGCTGCACCCTTCCCTGCTTAACACCAGGTTCACCATGCAGCTTCAGCATCAAGAGGGCGGGTGCCCAAGGCAGAGCTACAGAGGGATCTTCAGACTCAAACCCAGATGCACGGGGGGGCTGTTATTTAAACGGAAAGAATTAAACCTAATTATTTCCTTTTAATAAGCTGCTTTATGTTTTATACTAAACTAGAAACCCGATGCATGAAATCCGTGCAAGAGTAGGCCTTCGCAGCCGTGGCGGCTGCCTGGATCCCTCCCTCGCAGCCACGGCTTCGTCTGGAAGGTCATCTGGAAGGACGTCCAGAAGGACATCTGGTCTAATTAGCATATTACACTTTTATTATTATAGATATTAACCTCTCCCTCCCCCTTCTCCTCAAGAAGAAAGAGGGGGAGAGAAAGTGGAGGAAGGAAGATAAAGGAAATTGCAAATTTAAACTCAGTGCTTTGGGGTAAAAGACATACTTGCCTTTTGTAAAAATGTTTTTCATATCACAAGAAAGAGAAATTGAGGGTAGTGTCAGATTACCTGTGAATCTCCTACATTACGTCACATTTGTTTCATTTAGACGAGTGATAACACTTGGCAAAACGTGTTCCCCCTTCCTGTTTGACGATCTGCAAAACCAAGATGTGGCCGAGTCACGACTGTTCAGACCCTGCCTTCCAAACTGACCACGGAACCACATCAGAGCTGCTGTTTAAAAACCAGTGGACAGCCGAAACCGGTTTGGCTCGGTGGATGGAGCGTCGGCCTGCAGACTGAAGGGTCCCGGGTTAGATTCCGGTCAAGGGCATGTACCTGGGTTGCGGGCACATCCCCAGTGGGAGATGTGCAGGAGGCAGCTGATCGATGTGTCTCTCTCATCGATGTTTCTAACTCTCTATCTCTCTCCCTTCCTCTCTGTAAAAAATCAATAAAATATATTTTAAAAAAATAAAATAAAATAAAAAAATAAAAACCAGTGGACAACCAAAGGACTTGTATGCATGCCTATAAGCATAACCAATGGACACAAGACACTGGGGGAGTAGGGGAGGCTGGGGGAAGGTTAAGGGGAAAAAAAAAAGGAGACAAATGGTACTACTCTTTGTAATATTTTAAGCAATAAAAAAAGCTAAAAAATAAAAAATAAATAAACCAGTGGGGAAAAAAAATTTTTAAAAAAACAGTGGAAACCAACATCACCCCAATAAATTCAATAAAATAATATTTAAAAATAAATAAATAAACCCAGCTGGTGTGGCTCAGTGGTTAAGCATCGACCCATGAACCAAGAGGTCACTGGTTCAATTCCCAGTCAGGGCACATGCACAGTTTCAGGCTCCATCCCCAGTAGCGGGCGTGGAGAAGGCAGCTGATCGATGTCTCTCTCTCATGAGTGTTTCTATCTCTCTATCCCTCTTCCTTCCTCTCTCTCTGAAAAATCAATGAAAGCATATTAAATAAATAAATAAATAAATAAATAAATAAAAATAAAACCAATTGAAGTGTTGTGGTAACATGGTTCAACTACTTTTAGCAGGTACAAACCAATATGGTGAAATAAAATGACTACAAATTGAAATGTGCTGCACTGTGTTCATGTATTGATCAATTATCAAGTACTCACTCTAGGTTCAATGCAAATTTTTATTGTGAGAAAATACACATAAAATTTAACCATTTTTTAGCGTATAATTCACTGGCATTGAGTATATTCGCATTGTTCTCCATTCATCACCACCATCCATCTCCAGAACTTTTTCATCTTCCCAAACTGAAACTCTGTACCCATTAAATACTAACATCCTTATGTAGCCCCTGCAAGCACCATTCTACTTCCTATCTCTATGAATTTGACTACACTAGGAACCTCATATAAGTAGAATCACACAGTATTTGTCCTTTGTGTCTGGATTATATCACTTAGCATGTTGTAGCCTGGGTCAGAATCTCCTTCCCTTTAAAAGCTGAATCATATTCCATTGTTTGTGTCTATCACTTTTTATTTATACATTTATTTGTTGATTGATTCTTGGATTGCTTCCCTCTCTTGGCTATTGTGAATAATGCTGCTATGAACTAGTTGTACAAATAGTAAACACATTTTTAAGAATTGGTGAGCCACTTATACCTAGGAAAATTAAGTAGGTGAGCTCTATCTCACTAGTACCAAGAAATCACTCATTTCATGGAATCAGAAAATGTTAGAGCAGGAAACTATTAACAGGTGAGGAAATGAAAAGAAGTGACTTAGTGATGATGGTTTGTAAAATGTTTAGTTCCTACACATGTTTAGTCGGAGAACCCCTCTCCCAAGCAAAAATATCTACCCAACTTGTCATGCCACATACCTCAAATTCCCAACACCAGAGGTTTATTTACTTAGATGAAGGCACTGGTACTTTTAGCAGGAATCTCCTAGTAAAATAAAAATAGCTCTGAGGGAAAGTCATTGTTGACCCCCACACCTTGTCCTGAAAGACTGGTTTTCCACAGAACAACAAGCTTAGAGTGGGGTTCTTAGGAAACAGAGACTGCACAGGAGAGCTCCGTGAGAGGACAGGAGGTGGGCTCACGGAGACTTGTAAGGTAGATTCCTCTCATGTTGACGTCATCCCCCGAGGAGCTCGAGCAGCCACGGTAGTCCACACCACTGTTGAGAGTCTTAAAATCCAGAAAAGTACAGTTAGAAGAGGCTAAAGACCAACTCAGGCAACCACCATTTCTCTCTGTCTTGCTCATTACTGTATGTTGTGCTCTGTGCCAAAGTTTAGATTTTCTATAAATGACTTTGGGCTATTAGTCAACTCTAAATGTTAATGAAACATTTTGCTAGGTTTCTTCAGCCATATAAGGGACGACTTTTTTGTTTCCTTTTAGCAAAACTGAAAAATGCCTAAATGTATCACTAAGGAGTCATTTTGCCTCAATGGGTTTTTTTCTTACATATTTTTATTGATGAGAGAGAGAGAGAGAGAGAAACATCAATGAGAGAGAGAAACACGGGTCAGCTGCCTCCTGCACACTGCCTCCTGGGATCCAGCCTGCAACCCAGGCATGTGCCCTGACTGGAATTGAACTGCTGACATCTTGGTGCATGGGACAATGCTCAACCAACTGAGCCACACCAGCCAGGGAAACTGCAACAGATTTTAATCTCTCTAGCTGCCAAATGTGTTTCATGATGGAGTTGAAGTAGCTCTGTCTGTAAAAGGTAGTGTTCAAAAACCAGGAGAACTTCATTATAACACAGCTCATTAGCACAAGCATCTGAACATTCCTCAGGTCAGAAAGTGTGCACTCTAAGCACAGTAAGTATATTGGCTCCATAATAATGAGGTTGATTCCTAAGGGGAGTGCTATTTCTACATCCATCCAACGTTGTGTAGTGGTCCCACTATGCCTGTGTAAGAAGTTTGAAGAGTATTATGGTAGCCCACAAAAAGCATACTCACACCTAAAAATCAAGGCCAGCGACACCAGAAACCCTTCTACTTGTTAAAATAACAAGGCAGTAGGACATAAAATTTATTCTTATATCTGCAGAGCAGTCAAGAGGATACTGAAATTGAGTAATTAAACCAGAGCAAGATATTAGTAATTAGGGAAATTTATACACATTATCTGTGTAGTTTATGAAACTAGGAATCAATCATGCTCTCTTGAAAATCCAGGACACAGTATTTCCAGGGTTCAGCCATTAGGATGTGATAGTATCTGATAAGTAAAGTCCACACTAACCAAATATGTTTCACACTAAATTAACTTAAGCAATAAAAATAAAATAGCAACATTAATCTAATTCCCACTGTGGTGATGTTTGGTTTGCTTCATTGACAAGTCAATTGAGTCAACATCTGTTTTGCCCTCTCACAGTTCCCAGGAGGCCAAGCTCACATTACCTATTAAAATCCTTCCCAGAGGTCTTCTTATCCTCTGCCTCATGCAGCCTAAGAGGCACAATGGACTGCTTTCAGCTAACCCCTCACGGACCGAGCCCAGACACAGTCCTCCCTGGGGATCCTGTCCTGGTGTTGACCACCACCAAGAACCAGGTTAGGATGGTCAGAAATGCTAATATAGGTTGTCCTCTCCAGCACTGGTAGACTGGGCTTTACTTTTCCATTTAAAAAAAAAAAATTATACATACAAAACACATTATATCAGTACATTTTTCTTTTTTTTTTTTTTTTTTTTGAATCCTCACTCGAGGATATTTTTTCCATTGATTTTTTTCCTTTTAAGAGAGTAGAAGGAAGGGAGGGATGAGAGAGAAAGAGAGAAAAACATCGATATGAGAGATACATCAATTGGTCATCTCCGACCAATGCCCTGACTGGGGCTGGGGATCAAACCTGCAACCCAGGCATGTGCCCTTAACTGGGAATGGAACCCAAGAGCCTTCAGTACACTAGCTGACACTCTTACCAACTGAGCCACACTGGCCAAAGCTATTAGTATATTCTTACATGAAAGATTATAGGAGGAAAGACAAAATATTCCTCCCATCAGTTTAGTATACTATATTCTTCTAGCACCTTTTCTAAGCATTTCTTTTCTTTCTTTCTTTCTTTCTTTTTTTTTTTTTAGAGGAAGGGAGAGGGATAGAGAGTTAGAAACATCAATGAGAGAGAAACATCGACCAGCTGCCTCCTGCACACTTCCTACTGGAGATGTGCCCGCAACCAAGGTACATGCCCTTGACCGGAATCGAACCTGGGACCTTTCAGTCCACAGGCCGACGCTCTATCCACTGAGCCAAACCGGCTAGGGCTTTTCTAAGCATTTCTACATGTCCTGTGTTCTACAACTACAGTAGTATATTTTGTTCAACAAATGTGGCTCAGATCCTAGGTCTTCTGTAGGCTTTTTAGCAGAAATGTGAGAGGGGTTGGCCTCTACAATGCCCCCTCAGAACTTGTCCCTTGATTCTGTTCTTTTAATCTAGCCCTTCTCGCTTGAATAAAAATCACATAAAAGCAAAGGAACTGCCTGTCTCTATATAATGCTGTGCCAGAAGGGACTGGCTCTGGCCAGACCAGAAAGCAGGCTGGAGACTAGAGATCCAAATAAAGGTAGCAAGCCAGATAAAGGGCCATTCTTAGGAAGGCCAGAGAGGGACAGCTAGACCAAGTTGGAGTACAGAGCCAAGGGCCCAGAGCAAAAGGAGAGGTGGAGTATAATCATGCGGGCAAGGGCACGATGTGTAGGCTGGTCAGCCAGGTTTAGAGTCCAGGATGGGACAGACCAGAGTACAGACCACAGGAAGCTGGGGAAGGGGACAGGAAAGTGGGAAAAGAAGAAGACAGCTGTGAGAGATCATCTACTGGACTTGTCCCAGCAGGCTCTGGCGAGTGAGAGCAGCAAGGAGTCCCACCACAGGCAGAAGGTGATGCAGGCACAGAAATGGGGAAGTCAGGGCCTGGGCAGCTTTGGAAGCATGGATGAGACAAACACGTTGGATGGAGAAGATAATAGTACACTTTTCCTCTGGTCCCTTTTCCCTCCCTGACATTGTTTACTATAGTGAGCCCATGAAGGAAAGGCATGTCTAAGTGAGAAAGTAGGTTACTTATATCTCCCTAAAGAGCCCACAGCCCACCATTATTTGGTTTATCATCCTTGCTTAACTTCTCTTATCCCCTACTGGGCTCTGGGCTCCCTAAGAAAGGCCCATCTGCCCTTCTCAACCTGTAATACTTCATAGAGATTTCAAAGGAAATTTCAAGTTTGAAAAATCTCCATCTTTCATACCTAATTTAGCGTGTTATCTGCAGTGTGATCAGAACAATAGAGGCTCTGAAGTCAACCCAAGTTTTCCAAGGCCACTCTCTCAGAAAAAGTGAGATGCAGGCTTCTGGGAGAAGAACCTAGCAATGAACAGGGCGTGCAATCTGTCCATGATGTCCTAGTAAAAGCCAAGCCACAGGACAGAAGGGGGGACAAAAAGAAAGATGGAGGCCCTAGCTCTGTAGATAGAGTGCCTGCCCACAGACTGAAGGTTCCTGGTTTTGATTCCAGTCAAGGGCATGTACCTTGGTTGCAGGCTTGATCCCCGGCCTGGTCAGAGCAGAAGACACAGAAATGGGAAATTCCAGTTCATCTTCATGGAAAGCCTTACAAAAATATAAGCGGAGGCTGTGCCTCAGGGAGAAAAGAAATGGGAGACAAAATCTCTGTAGTTTAGCAAGATTAGAAGCTGCATGAAAACATTGGGAAATACTGCAACTCCTTTTTGGCACGGGAGCAAATATAAAGTAGATTAAATTGGGATCTTGAGTGGCGTGGTGCAGACCCAAACCTAGAAGATTCCACAGGTGTTCCTGGAGGGACCTGGGTTCAAGGTCAACCAGGTGGCTCATCTGACCAGCCAGGCTGATTTACTGGCAAAAGGCAGCAAGGACATCTATTTCAGTCAAGGCCTGGAATGGAGAAAGTCAGGAGCAAAGATGAAGTAAAAAAAGTTGTCCAGAAAAAAAGCAGACTGCCAGAGGCAAGAATTAGGGCCTCTGGGAACCTTCATCCACCCCCACTCACCCCCTACCGTCCCCCCGCCCCCCAACCCCGCTGCCCCCAATCTGTCCAAAAAACAACAGTGCAAGTTTCTCAAAAACAGACAAGTGAACATATGGGAGGGGGTGGGGCAATGTTGGAAGTGTTTGCAATGTAAAAATAATAATCATAATAAAGCTCCTTTGCTGCCTACACTCTGGGGGATGCATTGAAGGAGTCGACAAACACAGACAGGCATCCTGTGGACCAACAGCTGGTCTCCCAGAGTTCTGGGACACTTGTCCCACTGGCCACGATGGAGATGCCACAGTGGGAGGGCCTTGCCTTGTGATAGTCAGTTTGTCACTGGACCGTAGTGTACCTGTATATAATTCTAGTAAGTAATAGTTAGCTCATTGTTTTCTCTCTCAAGTCTCCAATCTGATCTGCCACAGACATTTTTTCCCTTGTTTTTGTCACAGGGAGATTCACAGCCTGAATTCCAGCCTTCTGAGGCAGTGCTTGTGGCTCTAATTTTGAACAAGGAAGTGTGACTTGGAAAACTCTTTTTGAGGAGTTGGGGTAAGAATTGGTGGAGGAAAGGAGAAGAGGAATGAGAAAGCCAAGAGCTCATTCATTTCACTGGGTTTACTTTCCTTACCTTCTGACTTTCGTGTGTTGTGCTTTACTGCCTTTCCCCTGACCAAAAAGAACCCAGTATCTCCCACCACACTCTCTTTCATTTCAGCACCTCAACCTTAGCACCACACCTATGAAAACGAAATGGGGTTAATGCCTCAGGGTGATATTAAACACACACACACACACACACACACACACACACACACACTAGAAAGCGAAGTTTTAGTAACATTAATTCTTAAATAATGTTTGCCACTTAGATCCAGGTATTTGACTTTTAAAGTTTTATGATTACTTCACCAAGATCAGGTTGAGTAAAACTGTTTTTGCCTGACATGGTTTTGCAGACAGTGATTGGTAAGTAACTGTTTTGTTACATTTCACATACAAATGCACTCAAAGGCAGATTGGTAAGAATCACTCAGGCCGGTTTCTGGGCCTCACCCTCTCCCCAGCAGGACAAGCTTCCCAGGCAATCTGTAGCGTTTGGCCCACTCCCCCAGGAACACCCCGACTACCTGGCTCTCCAGGGAAGATTTGTCTGGAACAGACACACTAGGGAATGGCATACACAAAGGTGCAGGCAGGGCCTGCACTTAATTTTGTTGTTGTTGTTTTGTTTGTTTTTTACTTTTAAGCTTTTATAAAGCAACCTTGAACATTTGAATTTTGTCCAAATACAAAAACTGAAATGTAAAACTACACAATGAATATAAATATAGTATTGCAAATTTTTTTCAAGACTGGGGATGACTAAAGTACCTGGGGTTCTGAGAATAACTGAGTATCCTGGTGAGCATAGAATCCAAGTCTCTTTACCCTAGCTCAAATCCATGATCATCTACCACAATGTCATGCAACACCAAGGGGGGTGCAAAAATCATTCATGAGACACGTGGCCTTTTGGTTTGAAGCCAAACCTCCTTCTTAGGCTTTTCTTCCATGGATGCTCTTGTTTCCAGCTTTTTGTTTCAGGGTATGCTCAATCGACGACTTCTGGTCCCTCCTGCCCCTGCAGGGTCAGCAGAGTGTCCGTCTCTGTCCCTGCCCCACCCCGCCACAGGCCGCCAGACCAGCGGCTACTCTACTCAGGTGCCTCTTCCAGTCCCGGTTCCTGCCCGCCCGTCCCCCCATCCACCTGGACTGGTCTCCACCGTCACTCCATCTCACAAGCTGCCCTTCCCTCCCCTGCCCGTGGCGCCCGGCCTGCATATACTGGTGCGCTCACTGCAGCCAGAAAGCCCTCCACATGCCTCCACCTCTGCCTACGCCCGGAGCCATGGGTGTCAGGGCCTTCACTTTGCAAGAATGGCTGCTTCCTGCTTCAGCCAGGAGCGGGGAGCCACAGGAACCCGCATGTTTTCCGGGAGTCGCAGGAAGAGGGACTCCTCTCTCAGTCGCCCCTACCCCTGCCTTGTTCATCTAATGGACACTGGTTGCAGGTCTGTGCTGGCCAAGGAGCTCTACCGCACAGTGGGAAGACCAAGATGAGTTATCCTGGACCTCCAGGCTCACTGGGCAATGGGGCCGTCAGACCCAAAGGCAGTTGCAACCTAATACAGAAGGTGCTGGACCCAAGAGAAGCAGATTCCATGTGAGCAGAGCCTAAACCAGACTGGGATGGAGGTGACCCTAGTGTCTACATCCATCCTGCCGATACTGAGTGCTTATCATGGCTCTGAGCCGCTCTGAGTGCTGAGGTGGAGCAGTGGCCCCCACACACAAGGTCCTCCTCACTGGAAACTTACACTCCAGGAGGCAGAGACCCCCTAATGCACAGAAGAATGTGACCCAGCAACCACATGGCCAAGGAAGTGAGGGGGGTGGGGTTGCTGAGGCCAACACTTCAGTGATTAGATGGAGTGAGGGGATGCTCAAGCAGAGGAAATGACTGCAAGGGCAGGCATGCTGTGCTATTGGAGCGGAGAGGAAAAGGGACCAGTGTGGCTAGGATTTAGTGCAAGGAGCATTGCGAAGGGGCTGACTGAGGTCAGTGAGATAAGCAAAGACCAGATCACACAAGCCTTTATGGATTAGGGTTACAAGTTTGAATTTTATTGTATACGTCATGGGAAATTGTTAAAAGGTTTTGAGCCAGAAAGTGACATGATTAGATTTGTGTTTTAAAGTGATCACCCCAGCTGCTTGGTCGGGCAAGGGAGTGGGGAAGAGAGAGAGTGTGAAAGAAGAACATGTGCAAAGGTCCTTGGAGAGGTAGCCCATTCCAAGGGATGCGTGTGAGGGCGGGTGCAGAAAACCAGGTGGGCTAGGGAGAGGAGAAGCTGGAGACGCAGGCCAGATTTTACTTCATCTTTGCTCCTGACTTTCTCCATGCCACAAGCACCCCCTGTTCATCACCCAGGTTCTCATGCTGGACACAGTGGCTTCACCCTGAAGGCTCTAGGCAGGCTCTGGAGCCTTGCAGCAGAGCTGACATAATCAGGATGTACTAAGCTCACCCAATGGCTTGTGGATTGGTGGGTGGTGTTAAGGTCATGGATTCCCCAAACAACAAGGTTCAGTTGGTTGGAGCGTCGTCCCACACATGGAAGGATTTCGGGTCCAATCCCCTGTTGGGACACATGAGGAAGGAAGCTGATCAGTGTTTCTCTGTCGCATTGATCCTCTCTCTCCCTCCCTCTCTCAAATCAATGAACATATCCTCGGGTGAGGATGAAAACAACAAAGGCCCAAAATGTACACTACCTTTAAGAGTTACCAAAATGTATTAGTAGTCATCGCATTCTTACGCATGAAAAGCAATGGTTGTCTCATTCTCCAGAGTTCAGTGCATAAAGTAGAGAGTAATAATCCCCATGCTGATTAACATCAGTATTTTATTATTGTTGTTACTTACTTTCCTACTGCATCTCACACTAATCACTTACTTCCATTCTGGCTTTACTGTTTCTTCCTGGCTGCTCTTTTTCAGATTGTTTTCCTGCTTCCTCTTCATCCTCTCACTCCTCAGGAGTTCCTCAACGCGCTGGCCTCCATCCCTCCTGGGCAGCCTCACCCCAATGGCTGTCTCAAACTATTATTTCTCTGTGGATGAGTCCCACACCCTCCTCTGTGGCTCTCCCATCTCCCTCCTCACTGAGTGCCACATCCAGGTTTCCCATGTTGCAGCTCCATTAGATGGCACAGAGGCCTCTCGGATTCTGTGGAGTCAAACTGCTTAGCATCTTCCCCTAACCATTGCCTTCTTCTGAAGTCCCCTTTGAGTGTGTGTCCCCATTCATCCAGACAAGAGTCCCGAGTCATTCTCAACTCTTTCCTCTCCTTGGTTCTCCACACCCAATTGATCAATTAAGCCCTTTCTATGGTTTCTCCTCAATGTCTTTGGAATATGTCCCCTCCTTTCTTTTTCCACAGCCACCATCCCAATTCCAACTATGGTTCTACACTGCTGTAAGCGCCTCACTCTTGGTGTCCTAGTCTACAGTACTTCTTTCTCCATTGTCTCTAGGTGCTCCCCTCAAGTCCCAGCACCATTTCCAAACTGGCCTCATGCCACTCAGAGTAAAAAGAGGCCACTAGGTTTGAATTTTCTCACTTCCCATCCCAAAATGTGAAGCCAACATACATGAAAATGTGGAATACAAGAAACAGCACAAGCAAAACAATAGTTTTACAATTGTAAACTTACGGTAAAAATCTAAGCCCGTCTGTCCAACATGGTAGACAATAACTACCTGAGCGGGAACCGGCTTGGCTCAGTGGATAGAGCCTTCGGACTGAAAGGTCCCAGGTTCGATTCCGGTCAAGGGCATGTACCTGGGTTGTGGACACATCTCCAGTGGGGGATGTGCAGGAGGCAGCTGACCGATGTTTCTCTCTCATCGATGTTTCTGACTCTCTATCTCTCTCCCTTCCTCTCTGTGAAAAATCAATAAAATATATTTTTTTAAAAAATTAAAAAATAACTACCTGAGACTATTGAGCACTTGTGATGTGACTAGTCTGAATTGAGATATGCTGTAGATGTAAAGTATGTCCTTAAAAGACTTTATACAAGAAAAAAGAATACTATTCTACATATATTGGGTTAAGTAATAAATACTGTTAAAATATACCATTAAAGCCCTGGCCAGTGTGGCTCAGTTGGTTGAGCATCGTCCCATGCACCAAAAGGTTGCAGGTTTGATTCCTGTTCAGGGTGCATGCTCAGGTGTAGGTTTGATCCTGGTCAGGGTGAGTACAGAAGTCAACTGATAGATGTTTCTCTCTCACATTGATGTTTCTCTCTCTCTCTGTCTCTCTCCCTTCCTCTGTCTCTAAAAAATCAATAAAAATGTATCTTTAAAAAGGACTTTTAATATATATACACTTAAAGTTAATTTTATTTGTTTCTTGTTTATTTTTTAAATTTTTATTTTTTATATATTTTTATTTATTTTAGAGAGGAAGGGAGAGGGAGAGGGAGATAGAAACATCAATAATGAGAGAGAATCATTGATCGGCTGCCTCCAACATGCTCCCTCCTGGGAACCACACCTACAACCCTGGCATGTGCGTTGACCTGGAATCAAACAGTGACCTCCTGGTTCATAGGCCGATGCGCAACCACTGAGCCACATTGGCCATGCATCTTCTTGTTTATTTTTAATGTGGCCATGGCTGTAGCTACTAGAATATTTTAATTACTTATGCAGCTTGCATTTGTGGCTAACATTGTATTTCAATTGGACAGGATAAATAATTGGGGATAGTATGGCTGTGATGCTTAATGCAATTGTTCAGAAATTGTTCCTAAGAGAACAAGGAAAAGACAAATAGCCCAATGGAAAAATGGGCAAATGGTGTGAACATATATTTCTACAAAAAAAATACAGAAGGCCAATGTTCAACATCATTACTAATTAAGGAAGTGCAAATTGAAGTCACAATAATATATCACTTCATATTCACTAAGATGGCCATATTGGGGAAAAAATGGAAAATTACAAGTGTTGGGGAGGATGTGAAGAAATTGAAACTCTTGTACATTGGTGGTAGAAATGTACAATGGTGCATCCACTATGGTAAACAGTTTGATGGTTCCACAAAATGTTAAACAAGAAGTTACCACTTGACCCAGAAATATCACTGCTAGAAAAATGAAAACATATTCACACACAAAGTTGTATAAGAATGTTCACAGCAGCATTATTTGTAATAGCCAAAAGGTAGAAACAACCAAATATTCATCAATCGAATGGATAAACAAAGTGTGCTATATCCATGCAATGGAATATAAACCTTGAAAATATTATGCCAAGTGAAAGAAACCAGTCACAAAAGACTACATATTGATGATATCTTTTATGTGAAATTTCCAGAACGGAAAATCTGGAAGCAGAAAGTAGATTTGTGGTTGCGTAGGACTGGAGGGTGAGGGGAAGTTGGGGGGAAATAGGAAGTGACAGCTAATGGATACAAGGTTTCTTTTTGAGATGATGAAAATGTTCTAAAATTGATTGTGGTGGAGGTTACACAGAAACAGATTACAGTTGTTGCTTCTGGAAAGGGACTTGTCAGCTAGGGGACAGGGGTGTCCCAGGACACATATATTTTACTGTATATCCTGTGTACATATTGAATCACATTTTGTATCACATGTATAATAACCTATTCACAAATAAGTAAAATAATATTTTACAAGAAATTACATTAGCACCCAGGCCAGGTGGCTCAGTTAGTTAGAGAGTCATTCCAATTCACCAAGACTGTGGGTTCAATTCCCAGTCAGGACACATACCAAGGTTGGGTTCGATGTCCAGTTGGGGATTTATGGGAGGCAACCAATCAATGTTTCTCTCTCCCTCTCCCTTCCTCTTTCTAAAAATCAATAAACATATCCTCAGGTGAGGATTTTAAAAAAAGAATCAACCAATGAGTACATCAATAAGTGGAATAATAAATCAATGTCTCTCTCTCTAAAAATCAATCTACAAATAAATAAATAAATAAAAAGAAGTTACATTAGCAGTAGCAAAGGGTCATAACTATAGATTTGATAAAAATTCAAAAAGTATTCAGAGAACCTCATTTAAATGTTGGTACCAATACATATGCAAATCTAGATGAAAAGGGTAATTTTTATGCAAATATATATGTTAAAAATTGACTTAAAGTAATGATAGAAAACCAGTCCAGGCTAATGAACAGACAAGAAATTTAAAAGATAGACAAAAATATACCTCACTCCTCTCCAAAAAACGAACATCAAATGCAGATAGGTTTATAGGTGAGTTCTTCCAATCTTTCAAAAAAACAGATTAATCTTACTTATAAACTATTTCCTGACATGGAAAATTACCCAAGGCATCCCCACTCATTTAATAGGAATAAATATCATTGTACTAAAAAATGAGTCAGGACAGCAAAATGGAAAGGAAGGAAGGAGGGAAGGTAAGTACACTAGTGGTTTTGTTTGACCCACAAAATTGGTTCTGTCAATTTTAAATTGAAATATACTTTATTTATCTATTAATTTTAATTGCTGAATTCATTGCCAACATTTTAAAAATGGGATTTTTTTCATAAAAATCACACTGAAATAAAACATATGCAGCAATTATAATAAGAGAGTAATAGGATATTTATATTTTTAATTCCTGTGAATCAATAATGATGATAATGGTAGTGATGATCACTAACATTTAGCAAGTCCTTAGCATATATCAGGATCTTTCTATACCTTTTTTTGGTCATAGAAGAAAAAAATGAACAACTTTATAGAGTAAAAAAACAAAAATATTTTTATTAAAAAGAAAAGATGGGATACCATTTTTATCTACCAGATTGGCAACACTTAAAAACTGATAATAATCAGTGAGAGTGTAGAAAAATAGATACGTTTAGTCTCCACTGGTGAGAATGTAAGTTGGAGGACAATTTGAAGATACTTATTAAAAATGTAAATGTAGCCTTGTAGCTCAGTGGTTGAGCCTTGACCTATGAACCAGGAGGTCACAGTTTGATTCCCAGTCAGGGCACATGCCCAGGTTGTGGGCTCCATCCCCAATGCAGGGCATGCAGGAGGCAGCCGATCAATGATTCTCTTTCATCATTAATGTTTCTATCTCTCTCTCTCTCTCCCTTCCTCTCTGAAATCAATAAAAATATATATTTTTTTTAAATGTAAATGTGCATACCTTCAAACTCCAGGAAGTCACTGCTGTATATCTACCCTAGAGAAATACTGGAAAATGTATTCAAATGGTCACGGTATTCGTTTGCTATTACTGCATAACAAATTACCACCAATTCTGCAGCTTAAGACAACACAAAATTGTTATCTCAGTCAGGCAGGTTCTAGCTGGGTCCTCTGCTCAGGATCTCACAAGACTGAAGTCAAGATGTTGGCCCAGTGCGTTATAATTTGGAGGTTGAATAGGAGAAAGAGCTGCTTCCAAGCTGCCTTAGGTTGCTGGCAGAATTCATGTCCTTGCAGTTGTGTAGGGAGGTCCTGTGTGCTTGTTAGCTGGCAGAGACAGATCACTCCCCGCAGCTAGAGCCCACTTTCAGGACCTTGCCATGTGACCCCCTCCTTCTGCCCCTCACACTTCAAATCTTTCCCTTCAGAGATTGCTTTTAAGGAATCCCCAGTTTAAACCAGGCCCACCCAAAATAATACAGCTTCATCAACCCAGTCACAGGAGTTACATCCCACCCTATTCACAGGTCCTACCCACACGCAAGCGGAGGGCATTACACAAGGTGAGTGCCACAGTAGTGGGAATCCTAGGGCTGTCTCAGAAGTTTGCCTGCCACACCCATGCTCAAGGATGTTCCTGCCAGTAGAGTTTGTAAACATGAAAAATTAGGAGCAACTTAGAAATCATTGAATAAACTACGCATGGTTGCATAGACTATGTACAGCTATACTACAGAATATTGGGAAGCATCATTAAGCTGAATGAGACAATATGAAATAGTAAGTTTTTTTTAAAGGCAAGTTACAAAACAATACATACAATAGAATCCCATCCTATATAATAAAGAGGTAATATGCAAATTGACCTTCATGCCCTCACAAGATGGCTGCCTATGACCAGGCCGGCAGCAGGGGTTAGTGAAAGACAACCAAATGACTGTACAAGCAGGCTGCGTGGGGCGACCAGGCCAGTGGGGAGGGGGGGGGGGGCAGTTAGAGGGGACCAGGCAGGCAGGCAGGTGAGCGATTAGGAGCCAGTAGTCCAAGATTGTGAGAGGGATGTCCGACTGCCGGTTTAGGCCCAATCCTGGGAATCGGGCCTAAACCGGCAGTCAGACATCCCCCAAGGGGTCCCAGATTGGAGAGGGTGCAGGCTGGGCTGAGGGGACCACCCCCGTGCACAAATTTCATGCACCGGGCCTCTAGTTATATATAAATAAATAAATACTGACTTCCTGCCTCTGCTCATCTACTCTGTAATCCTCTATTCTGCTGCCAAAAGCCTTTGAAAAATTCAAATCTGAGCCTGTCACCAGCCCTGTGTGCACCCTGTTCCCCAGCTTAAAACTTAACCTTGGATTCCCATCATTCTTAGGAGAAAGCCTAAACAAAGCCTTATCCTGACCTTTCCCCTCCCCTGCTGCTGTGCTCCACCATGGCTCCCTGGATGTATGGCTTTCCTTCAACCACGGAGCCCTCACCAGCCTTAGCCCTCTCTCTGAAACACTCGTAATCACCCCCTTTATGCCTGGTTAACTCCGATTCATTCTTCAGATCCCAATCCTTCCTGCATCCCCCAGACCAGCCAATTCCCTTTCCAATAGCTCTCCCCATGCTCCCCCATCCTTCCTACAGTTTTTAAGTATTCATTTATTTTTGTGCTTATTTCATTAATAATCCCCCAACAGAACTAAACTCCACAAGGCCAGAACCTTATCTGATTCTGCTATTGCATCCTCCAGTACTCCACAAAATAGGGCCAGTCAATATTTGCCTCTTGAGACAACACATGAATTCCCTTCTCTGTCCTCCAGATTCCCCTGCTCATGGAAGCTACGCCTTTCTGTGTTGTCTGTCAGACATCCCCTCATCGGTGTGTGTCTGCCTCCTAGCACTTAGCATTCTATATGGGATCACGTGCTCACAGAATGAGCTTCCCTGCCAGACTGTGAGCTCCTCCCCATCACAACCAGCCCAGAGAAGAACTCAGTAACTGAGGGACGAGTGAACAAATAGACGCCAAATCTGCCTCTCCCTGGTCTCCAACACTCCCTTTTCGGGGGAGGCCCCCGGGGCCTGTGAGGCTGGCAGCAGCAGGCTAGCTGTCTTGCAGCAGGAGGGTGGAGCAGGCTTTGAGAGAGGCAGACCCATTGCAGTGGCTGGGAGGGAGGGAGGCCCTCTCAGGGAGACAATGGTCAGTGGCAAGTGTGACAAGAGGCGATGGAAGTGTAGTCAGCATCCAGGAAGCCCAAAGCAAGGGACAAGGTGTCTCACTGGGCAGGAGGGGCCTGAGAGTGGACCCCATTCTGAGTAAGAGATCATAGGGGATCCCATAAGGCCTGTCCCAGGACAGGGCTCAGCACTGCTGCCCAGCTGGACCATAGGCCATATCCGAATGCCCCTCACTTTTGAGAATATTGTCCTTTGCACCTAAAATGGCCCCACATGCACCTAAATGAATGACCTTGAGGATGGGGCTCTGAGGCCAAGTTCAACCAGGAGCTTGTTTTCCTAATACAGTCCAGAGGGAGGAGGAGCCCAGCCAGCTGGAGAGGAGACCAAGGTCAGTGCCTACAGGCTGTGTCCTGTCCCAAGGACTAGGCTGTAATGCTGAGACTCCAGAGCAGAAAAGGGCAGAGCAATCAATCAGTGTGAGCAAGCAGCTCGGAAGGAAGCCCGTGAGCATAGCAATGGTGCCCCTACCACCTGGTACCTGATAGGCGGAGGGGTGGCTGCTTAAGGGCTTTCTGCCACTTTGGGCAGCCACCCCTCAGTTAAGCTTTCCCAGATCGGAAGCTACAAACATCCCCCTCCCTCTCTCCTATCACCAGGTCGAACCATATAAGACTGCCAACAGTCCACTGTGTTTGTCCCACAAAAATGGCAATTTCAGCCCTAGCCGGTTTGGCCCAGTGGATAGAGCGTCGGCCTACGGACTGAAGGGTCCTGGGTTTGATTCTGGTCAAGGGCACATGCCTGGGTTGCAGGTCTGACCCACAGTGTGAGGCGTGCAGGAGGCAGCTGATCAATGAGTTTCTCACATCATTAATGTTTCTACTCTCTCTCCCTCTCCCTTCCTCTCTGAAATCAATAAAAATATATTTTTAAAGAAATAGCAATTTCATATGGTTCAATTTATTAGACCAATAGCTTTTGATGGCAGAGCCTCTGTTGGTTTCATCTGTTTCTTCACAAGTCTTGCCAGGTAGTAG
The DNA here is from genome assembly GCF_028538775.1 of Myotis yumanensis. NCBI lineage: Eukaryota > Metazoa > Chordata > Mammalia > Chiroptera > Vespertilionidae > Myotis > Myotis yumanensis. The sequence continues at coordinate 89,689,925 of NW_027223753.1, read as the reverse complement.
ATAAAATAAATATGAGCCAAAGAAGTTGTTGGTTTTATAAATTTAATTCACCAGCAGTGTCTTAGAGAGTTACTCTAAAGCCCTTAAATAAAAATTGGTGTGTACGCAGCCTTTTATTGTGTACAGCAGGGCACACCTGCAGTCCAGGTGCAATAAGGGGTCTGAGATGGCTAAGACTCTATTGATGTCATTTGCTGTACTTTATTCACTATTTCATTGACTCACAATGACAATCTCAAAAGAAGGATATTCTTGGTCCCATTTCAAAATTAGAAAGTGTACCTTATAGATCAATCACATATTCCCTTAAAAAAATAGTGAACTGCCTGGCCAGTGTGGCTCAGTGGTTGAGCATCAGCCTATGAACCAGGAGGTCAAGGTTTAAATTCCAGGCCAGGGCACATGCCCAGGTTGCAGGCTGGATCCCCAGTAGGAAATGTGCAGGAGGCAATGGATCATTGATTCTCTCTCATCAATGCTGTTTCTATCTCTCTCTCCCTCTCCCTTCCTCTCTGAAATCAATAAAAATATATGTTTTTGAAAATAGGGAACTGAGTCTCCCAGTTGTCAAGAAATACATTAAAGATCACATGGTATAAACAGCAGAGTTCTAATTCAAGTCTACATGGTTCTCAGGCTGATGCTTTTTCAACCTCACCGCTAAGGAGATTTCCTTCTGAAGCATTTCATTCTTGCCTAGTGAATGAACACACCTTAGAGAAGATGGAGGGAAACACACAAATACAATGCTTACAAAGAAGAAAGATCATTGAAAAGTAACAATGTTGTCTTTTTAATGATTGTGATAGCATAGTTTCTTTGCTTTTGTAAAAATATTCCACTCTGGTATGAAGTGTGCATAACTCATGTGTGCCTGTGTCAGGGTGTCATTGCTGTCTGTTTGTCCCATGTGTTCCAATTTTACATGAATCTCCTTGTCATTCTCTGGTACTTGGGGACTGCAAGCTTGTTGTGCATTTCTGGAAGGAGGCACCTTTCAAGAAAATAGTCTGATACGCTATGCAGATTGAGGTGCATTTAAACAATATTGATGAGTTTGCACAGCAAGGGGTCTGGTTTCTGAGACAGCCCTCATTTTTGCAAGTAGTAATGTTGAAAAATACCTCCCCTCACCCCGTGCACAGCAAGCAGCTCCCTCATGCTTGATATCGCCTGTCAGTGAAGGACAAGAAGGGGAGCCTTGACCCTGAATTCTAGGCCCTCTAGGCCAATATTTTCCGAGTAGTTTCCCCTACTACGCCTGGCTCTGTGCTCTCTTGCCTGAGTCTGGAAAATGAAGTGCTGAGCAGTGATGTGGGCAGAAAGCAAAAGGAAAATGAGCAAGTGCAAGGCAGAAAAATCAAGAAACGAACATTGTAAGGGGCGTAAAAGGAAAACGTGCTTTGCCAACTGTTGAGACTGGTATCCTCCAGTAAGAGAGGCAAGTCTCAGAGTCTGAGAAAACCGTCAGGCCCAAGTCACTTCACACATTTATTGGGCACCACGTGCAAGTTTCCCCTGCCTAAGTTCTAGGCACTGGATCGCTCTGCTCCTTTGTTTAAAATCCATTCCTCTCTATTGGCACTCATTCAGATAACTCTGACTTCCAGAATCCAGACCCAGAATGTATCAAATAAAAGGAAGGCAAAACTGGGAAAAACACAACTAAAGTTACTCAAAGGAACTTCCAAAATAAAAACTCCTTTCTTTTTTTTAAACATATTTATTGATTTTTTACAGAGAGGAAGGGAGAGGGATAAAGAGTTAGAAACATCGATTCAGCTGCCTCCTGCACACTCCCCAGTGGGGATGTGCCCGCAACCGAGGTACATGCCCTTCACCAGAATCGAACCTGGGACCCTTGAGTCCGCAGGTTGATGCTCTATCCACTGAGCCAAACCAGTTAGGGCAAAAAAACTCCTTTCTAATGAATGCATTTGGGTTTCTGAGAAGAGCAGCCCTTGCTTTTACTGCCTTTAACAGGAGTGTGCAACATACAGGAGGTGCTGTGAGCAGCAAAGCTATTCTGGATTGAGAAAAAGAATCATTGCCAAGGGATAAAGGGGAAGGAGAGGGGGAAAGAGCATTTCAGCACTTTAAAAGCAGAAAAACAAACCACTGTCCCCACCCTCCTCGCTCCATCTCTAAAAGTCCTTAGTAAAATAAAGTTGGAGTGGGAGTTAAATAAAGCCATCCAAGTTCCTCCTCCTGGGTCTATGTCGCAAATAATCCATTTGCTGCTTAGGACCTTATCTGAAGCTTCTGTCTTAAGTTATCAGTCTGGGGATAAGAGAATCAAAAGAAAGTTAAACTACATGCTTAAGCTTCTGGGGTTATGTAGAAAGTTGGACTCTGTTTCTGCAAAATAAAGTAGCTACTGGGAATCTTCTAAGGGTAAACTTCCCTTTGAAAGAATTAAAGGAGTGGGGGGGAAGCACCAATGTTTTGGGAACTAATGAAGCTCAAGAAAGGGCATCAGGAGTGGGCATGGGAGCCCACTTCAGTCACTCGGGCAACAACACCTGGCAGAGGAAGCTGCCCAGGCATTCCTGGCCTCATTTGAATATATCTCATTTTTTTTTAAATATATTTTATTGATTTTTTACAGAGAGGAAGGGAGAGAGAGATAGAGAGTTAGAAACATCGATGAGAGAGGAACATCGACCAGCTGCCTCCTGCACATCTCCTACTGGGGATGTGCCCGCAACCCAGGTACATGCCCTTGACCGGAATCGAACCTGGGACCTTTCAGTCTGCAGGCCGACGCTCTATCCACTGAGCCAAACCGGTTTCGGCATATATCTCATTATTTAATCACTAGTGGCTCGGTGCATGAAATTCATCCCTCAGCCGGGTCTGCACCCTCTCCAATCTGGAACCCCTCGGGGGATGTCTGACTGCCAACACAGGGATTGGGCCTAAACGGGCAGTCGGACATCCCTCTCGCAATTCAGGACTCCTGGCTCCTAACCGCTCACATGCCTGCCTGCCTGATCACCCTAACCACTCTGCCTGCTGGCCTGCTCGCCCCCAACTGCCCCCCCTGCTGGCCTGATCACCCTTAACTGCCCCCCCCACTGGCCTGATCACCCCCAACTGCCCTCCACTCCTGGCCTGATCACCCCTAACCTCCTCTGCCTCTGCCCTGCCACCATGGCTTTGTCCGGAAGGATTTCCGGAAGGTCTCCCAGAAGGTCTCCCAGTCTAATTAGCATATTACCCTTTTGTTAGTATAGATTGCCTATGGGAATTGTGATACATGTTTGTCCTCAAATAAAATTATTCTCGATATGCTTTATTTAAAAAATATATTGGCAGAGGGAAAGTCACTAATGAAACAGAAAGCAACATGACAAAGGAACTTTAAAATATTTGAGAACTATTGGCTTATTTTATGGTTCCTTCCTCAGATGCTAATACCCACCTTTAAAAAAATTCCCTTTCCCTTTCTCTCCTTACCCAAGTAGTTAAGGAGGATGTGCCCCATCCTTTTGTGTTTCACTCTCCATGATTCATGCAACAAACAGCCAATCTCTATACCAGTCCAAGTTTTTGCCAATGTCAGGCAAAATTTAAAAGGGTCTCTCTCTCTCTCTCTCTCTCTCTCTCTCTCTCTCTCTCTCTCTCCATAGGTATGAAATAGGAGTCTCCAATCAGTTGATCTTAGTAGACTGGCCCGACCAACACAGTCATAACCAAAAGCTGGCATGCTGACAGTAAGAAACTTTATGCAATTTATCACATAAATAGTGTGCACACCACCACCACCACCTTAATCTTAAATTGTCAGAACTGCTCTCAGCAAGCTTTCTACTTCAGGGGAACAAAAAATATAGTGTATAAAAAAATAACTGAACCTTGGCCGGTGTGACTCGGTTGGACTGTCATCCCGTACACCAAAGGTGGTGGGTTCAATTCCCGGTCAGGGCACATACCCAGGTTGTGAGTTTGATTCCCAGGCAAGGTGCATGTGAGGAGAGGCAACCTATTGATGTTTCTTGCTCATATCAATGTTTCTCTCTCTCTCTCTCTCTCTCTCTCTCTCTGTCCCTTCCTCTCTCTAAAAATGAATAAAATTTTTAAAGAATGATTTGGAGTTGCTTATTTAGGACACAAAAATGAGGAAATGTAGATTCTTAACTGACATGGGTAGTATGAAATCTTTTCTATTCGCCTCCTCCAAATAAAATATATGCAGGGATGGTATAATAATTACTAATATTTACTGAGCTCTTACATGCCAAGATTTGCATGGATTATCTCACTTAGGCATCGCAACAATTCTATGAGGTAGGTACCATTAATATTCCCATTTTACAGATGACCAACTGAGGCTTAAAGCATCTAGCAAGTGGCAGCACCAAGCTATTCGCTCAGACAGCCTTCCTATGAAGCCCGTATTCTTAACTACTGCTTCCTTGTTGAATAGTGATGACAGAGCACAGGATAGGAGTCAGACAGGCTCAAGTATGACTTCTGATACTTGTACTAGCTCAAGACATTGAGTAACATGGAGAAGGATCTAAAAATGTTTGGCCAAACTATGCTCTACTGCTATTTTCTTCCATTTGGATTTTCCAGAAACCACAAGTTTGACTTCCCTGAGTATTAGGGATTGCTAGAGAAGGAAATGAGGCAATCTTTGCAAAAGAGTGTTAAAAAGTAGAAAGGGCTGTGGCAGAGGTTGGCAACCTATCAAAAAGTGAAGTCAAGGTTCTGACTCTCTAGATGGGGCCCAAGGGGCAGGAGTGGAGGTGGGAGAAGGGCTCTGGGTGGTTCCCCAACTCTCCAATCAATGACAGCAGCAGCAGCCCCTGTGCTGTGTAAACCGAAGCTACTATTAAGTGCACACGCTCGTGCAGGATGGATTATACCTACATAGTCTGTTAACATTTATTCAGCAACCAATGTGTGTGAAGCTCTGTACCAAATATGACACACCTTTGCTTTGTCTTTGAAGAGCTTATGGTCTGAGGAGATATGGGACAAATAATCATGAAAATAGTTCCAAAATGTACATTAAAAAATAAAAACAAGAAAGAGCTATTTTGAAAAGCTCAGGGGTAATGAGAAATAAGGAGTGGAGATGAGTGCAAGTAGACCAGGAGTTGGGATAGTTGGGGGCAGCAACAACAGGGCTTCTGGGGTAGAGAGGCCCTTTGATCTTTGTCACACCCATATTTGAGAGATGAGGCACCAGCCTACCACCTTTGGTGGCGCTACCTCTATTTTTATGTGTCCCACTCTCCCAGGGAATTTTCAACCTGCTACCCAGAGGAAGTTTTGCAATAGAAGGTACTCAGTAAATACTGGCTGAATTAATGAATGGGGGGGGGGGGCCTTATATTGGTGCATTTATGCAAAATGTTTCATTTATTCAACAAGTCCTGTGGTGGTTTCTAAATATATCTATAAATTCTTATACTCCTGCTTATCAAAGAATGCTAAATGCAGTGTGACTGCATTTAGTCACTTCTAATTAATATAATGTGGCCAACATGGCTGAAATAATGGTTCACCTAAGATTAGGACATACAAGACACAGCAGTTTCCATGCTCTCTCTCTTGAATCACCCTCTCTGGGAAAAATCAGCTGCCATGTCATGAGAGCTCTCAAAAGGGTGTTTGGAGAAGCTCACATGGGTGAGTAGCTAAGCCTCCTGCCAGCAGCCATGTGAGGGAGCCAGTTTGGAATGAGAGCTTCTAGCCCTGGTCAAGCCTATGATGATGGGTGACACTGACTGCAACCTCATGAGAGAGAGAACCACCCAGCTAAGCTGCTCCCCAACCCTAACCCACAAAAACTAGAGGATAGTCAATATTTGTTGTCTTAAGCCAGTAAGTTGTGGGTCTTTGGTTAAGCAGCAATTAACAGCTCATGGAGGCCTCTATCCTTCTATGTGCAAGGCTCTGGAGATACAATGGTATGTGAGATAGTTACGTCCCTGCCGTCACAGAGCTCAGCCTTTGAGGCAGCACAGACAAAAAACAATGAAGCCCTAACCGGTTTGGTTCAGTGGATAAAGCGTCAGCCTGAAGACTAAAGGGTCCCAGGTTCGATTCTGGTCAAGGGCATGCACCTTGGTTGCAGGCACATCCCCAGTGGGGAGTGTGCAGGAGACAGCTGATCAATGTTTCTAACTCTCTATCCTTCTCCCTTCCTCTCTGTAAAAAAAATCAATAAGATATATTTTTTTAAAAACAATGAATGTAGAGCAGTGGTTTTCAACCTGTGGGTCCCGACCCCTTTGACGGTTGAATAACCCTTTCACAGGGGTCGCCTAAGACCATCCTGCATATCAGATATTTACATTACAATTCATAACAGTAGCAACATTACAGTTATGAAGTAGCAATGAAAATAATTTTATGGTTGGGTCACAACATGAGGAACTGTATTTAAAGGGCTAGAAGGTTGAGAACCATTGATGTAGAGTGACATGTGCTCTAATAGAAAGAATGAGATAGCAATGAGCAGGATTTTCGGAGGCGCATAGGAGAGGGTCATCTAGCCCAGTCTAAGAGGTCACAGCTAAGTGATAACTAAGTTTTAGATTTAAAGGATAAGCAGGTTACCCAGGTGTCTCAGTCTGCTAGGGCTGCCATAACAAAGTCCCACAGATTGGGAGGCTTCAACAACAGACATTTATTCATTCACAGTTCTGGAGGCTGGAGTCTATGGTCAAGGTGAGGCTGTGAAGGAAGGGTCTTTGTAGGCCCCTTTCTTTGGCTTGTAGATGGCCATCTTCTCTATGTGGCTTTGCCCTGTCTTCTCTCTATGCCTATCTATGTCCAAATTTCCCCTTTTTATAAGGATATTAATCATATTGGATCAGGGCCACTCTGATGACCTCTGTAAAGACCCTATCTCCAAATAAGGTCCCCTCTGAGGTACTGGAGGTTAGGACTTCAACAAATGAATGGGGGAATGTGGGTGGGGAGAGACCAGGTAAAAGCATAGCAGGAAAGGAGAGACTAGGCCAGGCAGACAGATTAGCATGCACTAAAGACTACACAGGCAAGCTGTGGCATGTTAAATTGGAGAACTGAGTGTGAAGTGAGGGAGTATAGCATAAACAGGGGCCAGATCACATAGGGTCTTATAAGCTGTGTTAACGCATTGAAATTTTATCCCAAGAGCAGTAGCAACCATTGGAAAGTTTTAAGTAGGGAAGTAACATAATCAAATTTGCATTTTGGAAAATTTGCTCTAGCTGCCTGAATGGCAGGAGCAAGAATTCACACAGGGAAGACTGGTAGTAGGTTACTGCAAGAAGCCAGCAATAGATGATGGTAGCATGAACTGAGATGGTAGCAATTAAATGCAAGAAGTAAAAGATTCAAGTAATCCTATATAATAAGAGGCTAATATGCAAATAGACTGAATGGTGGAACAACTTGAACAACCAAAAACCGATTGCTATGACATGCGCTGACCACCAGGGGGCGTACATGGAACATGGTGGGCATTGGCCACAGTGGGATGGTGGAGCAGGTGATCGGGGGTACCAGACCAAGGCAGGGCACTGGTTGCTGTCATCGGGGCAAGCCTCTAGTGGTTACTGAAAATTGTTTGCTCCCGCACACCACAGTCCTGCCTGGTGCTCGCACCCGGCGCCAGTCCCAATCGCTTGGCGCCATCAGTGAGTGAGAGAGGCGGCCGCCAGCCCTTATCACCCCAGAGGGCTTCTCCACCTCCCCCTGCTCCTGAGGGGCGATTGGGACTGCTGCCAGCTGCGGGTGCGAGTGGGGCTGGTTACCGGCACCAGGTATGATCGGCATCTGCTGTCCCAATTGCCCCTCAGGAGCAGGGGGAGGTGGAGAAGCCCTCAGGGGCAATCAGCCCCCGCTTGCAGAGCTCTGTGTCCAGGCTGCCTCTTTCTTCTAAGGTAGGGGACATATGCCCAACTAGTTTGTGTGGCTCACAGTCATCTCAAACTCAAAAGGTCCAGCACTGAACTTGTCCTCTTTACCCCCAAACCTCACATTCTCTCTGTAAAAGGTGCCACTTGCCTAAGCCAGGGGCCTTGATAGCATTCTCAATTCTTCCCTTTCCATCTCCCCACGACATCTATTCCTTCAACAAGTTCTGTTGTTTCTTATTCTATAACTAAAGGCCCAGTGCACGAATTCATGCACCTTGAAGGGAACTATGGGCAGCGAGGCTGCAGTGGGCACAAGGGTGGGTCTCGGCCCATCCTCAATGCCCCCGCCTGGCCCCTTCTGCCGCAGCTGCCAGTGCCAGTGCTGCCACTCACACCCACTGCCGGCACTGGCTCCGCTTGCACCCGCAGCCAGTGCCTGGCGCTGGTCCTGATCGCACTGACCTTCCCATCAGGCTGATAATAACTGACGCCCTGATGATGAATGAGATCTCTGAAAACGAGGGTGCCCCCGGAACAAAAGCATATATGAAGCACCAACACTGAAGAGACAAATAAAGCATTTTCAGAGAGACAGGAAGGAAATCAAGAGAATAGGTTCATTCAAAAAATTGCAGTCAGCAGCAAATTATATTAAAAGCCAAATAGTAAGAACTGTGATATGTCCCTTGAATATAACAACAAGGTCTTTGTTGATGACCCAGATAAGCACATAAGCTTCAGGGATGCTCATCTGAGGTCTACAACGTAATCTTAATAGTTTCAAATACATTAGTAAGAGTTTTTTTTCTTTCTGAAGAGGTAAGGGAGAGCTACTTTGCCACTGGATTTCCACACCCCCACAAATCCCCTCGTTGGATTGGCAGAATGGCCCAAAGTTTCCCCTAAGCCCTATAGCGAGCTCACTAAGATGAGTCTGAGGAAGGACTAAATCAGAGGAGCCTAGAACCCAAGGCTTCGATGTGCTTCAGAACATGGCAACTCCACCCAGCGTCCTCCTAGGACGCAGGAAACACATCCTTTCTTTTCAGGGAAACTTAATTTCCAGTGCTGTCATAGGTGTAGTTAGGACTCCGTCCCTAAGGGCCCTGGCCAGCTTTTCTTTCCCTGGACAGCAGAGTCTTGCTGCCTAAGTTTGAAATTAGCTAATAACCTTACACTCGTTACTTAGCCTCCCCAAGTATCTACTCCCACATTAGGAAAATAGAGATGAAACAGCACTCAGCACAGAGGGCTGAGTGAGGATTAAATAAGATTAATTAGCACAATGCTTAACACATAGAGAGAGCTCGGGGACATATCTTTATTATAATAAATAACAGTATCATGCTGTGAATACTGGGGATATTATTAGTACTAGGTCCCAGGTACCTTCAGAAATCTTTCTCTTTGCACTGTAACTTATGAGTCTGTCGTTCTCAACCCTCCACCCCCTGCCCTGCCCACAACCCTGCCCTCAGAGAGCAGGCACTCAGGCCTCACAATTCCCATCACACACCCAGTGTCTAGTGTGCCTGGCACATGCAGTCAGTCAGTCATGCTTGTGGAATGAGTTAATAAATTCCAGGTGTATCTACCAAAATGTACTGATGAGAGCAGAGAAACGCTGCTGCCAGGAATGGCAAAGTCATCTGTGAGGAGCCAAGGAAGGGCTGGTAAGTCTTAAGAGGAGAAGAATTGAGGTTAGCAGCACGTTCTGGATGAGAGGCATGGAGATCCCCTCTTCAGTGAAGTTCAGATAATGAGCAAAGCGACAGAGCAGCCTGCCTGCACAGCAGGAAGAAGAGATAAAGCAGTGTGGGTTTTGTTGGGTTTTGCCCTTGCAGGGGAACTCCCTTTATAGGCAACAGAACCAGGAAAGCAGTTACACACAAACACAGATCTCTGGGTCAGTGCTGAGGATCGGGGGGCAGGGTGGTGAGGGTTCTGGTGACCAGTGATGATCTGGGAATAACAAAAAACAAATGAACCCCCAATATAACCCAGCAAAACCCAACAAATTACATGACATTTCAGTTCCAGCAGGAGACAGAACACAGACCCCCCTCCCTCCTTCCCCCCCCCCCCCCACACACACACAAGAGGAAGTGATATAGTTACCCCAGGCAAACAATGAAGCCAATATTTTGAAAGGAGAAAAGAAAATCAAGTACTAAGGCATAGCAGAACTCCTTAAAGAACATGGAAGGTTGTGTCTGCAGTTACCATCCATCCCTTTCCTCAAAAAGTCTCTCCCGGTGTGTGTGTGTGTGTGTGTGTGTGATAAAAAGAAAAAAAAAGGTCTTTCTCTCTCTCTACTCATCTAGGTTTTGGAACGACTGAAGAGAAATGAAAGTCTCCTGTTTAGAAACAAAATTTCATGCACAAAACAACACGAAGTCCACACCGGGAAGGATAGAAGGAGAGGGGGAATGTCACGAGGGGATAATCAGAAAGATGGCCTTAAAGGCTGCAGCTATTCGGTGTATGCTTGGAGTTGACAATAAAGATGTAATCTTCCGTGTAATGATGCTTTGCCGTAATAGGACTTCTTAATCCCAGTTATCTCAAAGAAACATAAACATTAATTAGATGCTCCCAGTGCCTCTAGGGGAATTCCCTTTTCATCCTTCATTTAACTGAGAAACTGAGGTACCGAGAAATGAAGGAAATGGCCCAAAGGATGACAGTGTGAGTCAGCGGCCTGACCAGGAAGCGGGGCTGAGACTGTCACTTCCCGGTTTCCTCTATAAACATTAGAGTCTGTTCCCTTCAGAGAGGCAGCTTTCCAGGAGGGAAGAGGAGATTCAGGTCATGCTGGGGAGGGGCAGGCTACCTGACATCAGGCACACAGGTCAGCAGATCCTGAACTGCTCCTGAGATGGGGCTTTTCCCTTCCTTCACCGGCATTACTGAGCCTGGAAAATCAATTCCCCTGAGACCCTGACTTCCTGCTCCTAACCCGTGTCCTCCGCTCACATTCTAAAGCAGCGGCTGCACAAATCACTGCGCTCCTAGGCCGCCAGCTCCAGGGCTCGCTGGTGCCCCAGTGTGTGCCGTGATTGTAAAACGCTGGCACGTGCTTCGGCAAAGAATTTTGTCCTTCTTAATGGCCACCAGAGAGTTTGTTTGTCCATCTGTCCCTCTAAAGCCAAAAAAAGAAAAGAAAAGGCTGTGCACTGCTTATTATAAGCTTCCAAAGCTCAGTGGAGGCTTAACCAACTTCAGAGAAACTACACGCACACTAAACCCCCAACGGCTTGAAGACTTTCCACTCTTTAATGCGCTGGGGCTGGATTCTGGAGCAAAGAGCAACAGCGATTATTCTAGAAGTTATGTCATAGATGGTGTAACATTACCTTCTGCCCACTGGCATCTTATCTGCCATGTGTGCCTGCTCTATTTTGAGACCCATCTGAGCCTACTACCTGGGACATGGGTAGTGTTAACAAATCAATGGATGGCTGACAAGGGTTTAACCTGCCTCATCTGGTCAAGAGCAGCAGCCAGAGCAAATGTGTTTCAACAGCCGACTTTGTGGTTTGAAATGCCGCGTTCTCTTAAACATGAACTTTAGAGGCACAGTGCAAACTGCAACTGTAACCCAAATCAACCAACTAGGGGGAAAAGACATAGACACGCCTTTTTATTTTAACTTCTTGGTTATCCAGGCAAGAGGACAAATAGTATTAAAAAGTTGAGCTCTTTCCACAAGGCAGGACTGAGAGCCGGAATCCCAGGCAGGCAGGCGTGTTGGGCCCCGGGTGTGCAGGGGACGTTGTCTGGCCCTGCATATGGGAGACCCTGGCTTCTCTCCTCGCCACTGGCAGGCAGCCAGTACTCAGGGCCTAACCTCACGCTATATTTTCAGCTATTTCCACAAAGCACGCAGCCTCTCAGTCTCACTGAGGGGACTTGGCTGCTTTAAGAGGCAGTGCTGGTCTTCCTGCTGCCCTGTCCCCCTTCTCTCCCCATCACCCACCACCACCACCACCACCACCACCACCACCACCACCACCGGCCCAGGGCCAGCGCGACCTGACAGTTAGCACATGCTTTCAGCTGTGCTGTCTCACTGCTTCCTAGGATCCAGAAACCACAGTGTCTGGCCTTGCTGAGACACTCCCCTTCTTCCCAACTCCCAAACATAAGTGACTTCCTCCTACTTCTGTGCCAAAGGATTGGTGACAACCTATGCCATGAGTGGAAGATGTTATAAGATGCCAGCCTGTACTACTGCCTACATTTGGTTTTGGTCTTCCTAATAAGAGAGGGGCAAGAGTTTCTATCTGGCTGACAGTCCTATTGGACTTAAAGTAGGGGTGGTTAGAAAGGCTTCATCTTCATCCATCTCAAAATGAGGAAAATGACCAGATAAAGTCCTCAGCTGATGATGGCAAAATGGCTTAGGGTCTTGAAATGAGTCCAGGAGGTGAGAGAGCGAGCTCCATGTCAGAGCACTCGGAGGCTAGCGGTGAAGTCATATCAAGAAGATGTCCCATGGTGAAGGCCTGGGGCTGGCGGGCTGGGGCGGGCTGAAGGGGGACAATGGGAAGAAAAAGGGGGACATATGTAATACTTTCAACAATAAAGAATTATTAAAAACAAAACCACAAAAACAAAAAGATGCCCCATTGTTTTAGCCACCATGTGTTGATTGGTGAGTGGGATCTTTCAGCTTTCACATGTCCTTACTGACTTAATAGCTATTGTATGCAATATCCTCTTAATTAACTTCTGCTTAGACAAATAATAAATAATCCCCCTTTCTAAAAGCTAGGACTCATTTGCCTCAAAAAAAAGTCCCTCTTCTTTAAGATAGTTAAGTAAGTCTTTCAAAATCTCCCCTTTTTTGATGACTGTAACTAGAAGTGAAATGTTAGAAAGGCCAGAGTAATTAGGTTAAGTCATAACTAGCCCGGTGCCATCTGTGCATAAATGTGTGGATGATCTTGGTAATAGTTAAACCACTTGCTAACCTACTATCCACTGGGAAGTGATGAAGGAAAAAGTGACTAATGATGGATGGTCTAAGGCAACAGCTGCCATTGTTTTGGTTCAGTTTACAGCAATCCTTGCCTTTCTAAAGATAAGAATAGGCAGGTGCTTAAGGCATTAAACCTAAGCTCCGGGAGAGGAGGCCCCAAAGAATTTTAACTCCTCCCTGAGGAGGAGTGAATATTCTGTATTGGTTAAGGGATTGGACTCATAGACCTAGGTTCAAGTTCTACTCCTGTCACTGGTTGCATGACCTTAGATAAATTACTTAACCTCTTCATGTGTCAAATTCCTCATTTGTAAATGGAAGAATAATAGCATTCACCTTGTAGGGTTGTTGTAATGATTAGCATAATGTGCCAGATGCAGAGTAAGGGCTTAATAAGTGGCAAATAATTATTGGAAAATAAATCAAGTGAAGAGGATTTGTTAATAAACAAGACTCTCCCAACTAATCCCACCTCCAATTATGATTGGGAGCACAGTGTAACATCCTCCATGCTGGACCCGCTCAGCAATGATGCCATCTGCTTGCCTGCTATAATAACTTAAGACGAGCGTCCCCTAAAACAACAACAGGATATCAGCTGGAGGGACAGTGCATAAAGAGCAAGTAGAGAAATTTAGAGAATACAAATTTATTGTGTTAACAGCCTTCTGAGCCACTCTGAACAACCTTAGCATTTCTGACAAGTATCACCTAATTTTAAGTTTTTATTACTGTAAAAAGTTCCTGCAGAGATCTGTATTATGGGTATTTCAGGTCTGACTATACACATAGATTGTGAAAACTTCTAGGCTTTTATCACTAAAATTAGTATATTAGGTAAGTATTTAAAATGTGGTGCCTGGCCCAGCAGTGTGTGGTGCAGTGATTGAGGGTCAACCCATGAACCAGAAGGTCACAGTTCTATTCCTGGTCAGGGCACATGCCCAGGTTTCGGGCTTGATTCCCAGTAGGGGACGTGCAGGAGGCAGCTGATCAATGATTCTCTCTCATCTTTGATGTTTCTATCTATCTCTCTCTCCCTTTCCTTTCCTCTCTGAAATCAATAAAGATATATTTTAATAAAAGAAAATCATAAGGAAGAAAGAATACATTTCCAGGATTGTACTGTTTTAATTGAAAAAATCCACGTTTAAGTGGACCCACATAGTTCAAACTCATGTTTTTCAGGGGTCAATTGCAGTTGTGCTTTCAGTACTCATTGATTTAAAAGCTACATAAGAACAATGTGATAGCATAAATTTAGAAAAACTTTTAAGTGACTTTTTAGTTTATCAATTGACAAACACATACATTTGGACAGAGTACATCTCTATGCCAGTCATTTTATTACTCAGTGTTTGGTGCACATAAAGCACCTCTGACCCCTTGCGATAACTTGGTGTCCCTGAGGTGCTATTCAGCCACCAACTGGGAACCACTGACTAAGAGCTGAAGTGTGATGTGAAAATAGGAAGGGATGCTCAATGCATCCGTTAAGTGTTTCCTGTATGTAAGCAAGGTGAGATAAAACTACTTCCCCATGACCATCTGAGCCCATGAAGTTAGTCTCATTTTGAAATTAGTTTCATTTCTACATGCTTGGAAATGCCACCCATGTTAGTTTCCCAGTTCTTTACAAAACAAGAAGTATTGTCAATAAAATATTTATTGAATGATAATGATCTTGCTTATAACCTCTGTGATGTCTATCCCTTTAATTAACCACATTCATTGCGTTGTCTTTGTGATATTTTAATAGTTTCCAGATGCAGGTATATCTTGTATGAATAGAAAGGGGGAAGACCCAAAATAACTCAAAATAGAACCAGAACTGTAATTGCCACATGTGTTTTAAATATATTGCCCATACAATTAAGAATACAGTATTATAAACCAGCTCTATAAATCTTATAATAAAAACAGTAACACACCAACTCTTTTTAGCCACAAAGAGGCCCTTAATATTACTATAGATTCCATGATGATGTGGCTTTGAGTGTGACTTAATATTCTGTAAGAATGCTAGCTGGCTGAAATAGGTCCTAGCACATCCCTTCTGCGTACCTAAAGTGAAGGGGAAAACACAATTATTTGTTCTGTGCAAAACACAATTGAGATATTTTGCTTTCAACTTCAAGCCTAAACAAATCAGAAGAGTGAAAAGAGGTCTGTATTGATGTGAATAGAGTTTGTAAATTATAAGGTGCTGGCCTATGCAAATGTCAGCAATTAAAATGACTGATTATGCTTCTTCCTAATCTTGACTCAACCTTAGGAAAAATGACTTTCTGAAACTTCCAACAAGAAGTATTCCAACATCGTGAGGAGCTTTTATCCTGGGTTGGAGGAAGGAGGGCAGGAAGAGAAGTGATAAGTTTTTATTTTATATAGACAAAAGAAGTCTTGTTTTAGAAATTTTGAAAATACACAAAATTAAAGATAATAGTATAATGAACTCACACATACCTACCTTCTAATTTCAGCCTATGAAGTGGTATGTCATTTATAGCCTTCATTTCTTCCTCCCACCCCCCAACAACAACAAAAAAACCTGGATTATTTTAATACCAGACATCATATAAATTCAATGCAAATATTTCACTAGACATGTCTAAGACATGGAACTCCTTCTTTAAAATAACATAATCACAAATCCACTCATACTTAAACCAGCAACAATAATTCCTTAATGATCTCTAATATGTAGACAATCAGTGTTCAAATTTCCCCAAATGTCCCATATTTATTTTTTATCAGTGATATCTTCAACTTTTAAAAACAGTGGCTGTTTTTAAGGAACTCACTCACATAGCTGAAATTCCCTTGCAGTTCCTCTTAGAAATATTTCTTTAAATAAGTGCTTAGTCATGGGGCATTTTATCATAAATTTAACAATCACTCTAGGCCTTTACCGAGGTGGGCCCACATGTTGTACAACTGGAGAAACAGACCTCACTACTGCTATTTCTTACTGTAGGGCAGGTCCTTATGGTACCAAAAGCTGGGAGTCAGGAAGTCTTGATTCTAATCTTAATTCAGTCATTATACTGGTATAACCTTGAGCAAAT
This sequence comes from Myotis yumanensis, assembly GCF_028538775.1. Classification (NCBI taxonomy): domain Eukaryota; kingdom Metazoa; phylum Chordata; class Mammalia; order Chiroptera; family Vespertilionidae; genus Myotis; species Myotis yumanensis. Next base: position 89,674,008 of record NW_027223753.1, on the reverse strand, counting down.
CCATTTTCTTTTCTGTTTCTCAGTTTCCAGGCCTGTAAAATGAGTGGGTTACCCTACATAATCTCTAAATTTCTTTCTGGTTCTTAGGTTCAACATGTTTGATTACATGTTTAATTTCAAATACTATACCTACATGATATTATTTGCAAAGATGAGAGCATGTCTATTATAGAAGAGAGCAGAGTATCTGAAATCGTAAGACCAGTTAAATCTGAACTCATTACCTTGGGTAAATCATTAGCCTTTCTAAGCCTCATTGTCATACTATATTACAGTTATTTATCTTATGTATTCATCTCTCCTAACACATGAACTTCTAGAGTGATGTTTTCTCAGATTCTTCTCTGGAATCTGGTAGTTACTTGATACATACTTACTATATAAACGAATGGATGGATAAGCAACCTGAGGGTAAGAATAACTACTCTGTCTACAAGATTATTGTATGGTGAAATGACCTAATATATGAAAATGCACCTTTTATAGTATGCATTTTATTATTTGTACTTGAAACAGTCCAAGTAGAATAGTGTATTCACTTATAAAAATCCGACCTTGCCTCTAACCTTTGGTAAGGGATGAATGACAGGCACTTTTTTCTTTCTTATGCTATATTTTATTTCTCTTTGGACATTTTTATTTCCAACCCTGCTTCTTTCTTCCTTTTTTATGTACTCACCATTTTTTTTTTCATAATCTTTTAGAAGAATTTTCTAAAAAATAATTGGTTGGTAGCTTAGTGTCAGTCTAATTTAAATAAGGCATTAATTTCTACAAATTCAAATAATGCAGGAGGTAGTGTAATGGCGACTGAATACATCAGACACATAAAAATTTTTTAATGTATTTTTATTTATTTCAGAGAGGAAGGGAGAGGGATAGAAACATCAATGATGGGAGAGAATCATTGATCAGCTGCCTCCTGCACGGCCCCTCCTGGGGATTGAGCCCAAAACCCGGGCATGTGTCCTTGACCGGAATCGAACCCTAGACCGTTCAGTCTGCAGGATAATGCTCTATCCACTGAGCCAAGCCAGCTAGGGTCACATAAATTTTTTTATGATCTAAGGTTCACTGGAATTAGTTCCCTAAAGATGATCCTAATTTAGTTTCTACTACAGCTGAATGTGAATAGCTCTGCTGTTGAGTATTTCTTTAAATGGTCTCTTTCTTTTTTGTAATGACACTAAATTTAGTTTATCATTTAATGATTCCTGATTGCACTTGGGTACTACTTTGAAAGATGACCATTTCCCTTTACTGTGTTCAAGTCTAGCACAATCCCCAGGGCAGAATTTCCTGAGGTAGCATTTCCTAAAAGGAGTACTAGTCCTAAGCTTGTGCTCACAAAAACTGGTGACTGCAGACACATTTAGGAAAGTTTGCATATCATAACCTCTTTTTGGTGAGTCAAGAACACCTTTAGCACACAGAAGATTCTCAAAGGCCTTGCTATTAAGCTATATATTGCATTTTTATTGTGTAACATATAAACTTAGACTCAGCATTTCTCAAACTTCCTTATTTTATGTACCACTAAGAAAGAAAAACTGCCAATTAAACTAGGACTTAATGCTAAGATGCCATCAAATATGACATCAGAGATGTTAACATTCAAAAGTATGTATCTGTATCTTGGAATAGATGAAATGTGGTAGATGGCCACAGACCCCCAAACCCCACCTCCCGGACATAATGAGAATCTAGTGTTCTCTGGAATAATACTCTAGAAAACTGCACTCTAGTCTAGAGCTTTCAGAATTATTTCAGAGTAAATAGAGTAAAGACTATTTCTTCTTAGTAAGGAGTAAAAGAAATAAAATTTTTAAAGTTAAAGAAGAAATACTGGTCACCTGATTTTTGGTGTGAAATAGACCTGGTTCAGTTAAAAAGTAATTTCCAGCCCAGCCAGTGTGGCTCGCTGGTTGAGCATGGACCTATGAACCAGGAGGTTACGGTTAGACCCCCAGTGTGGGGCGTGCAAGAGGAAGCCGATCAATGATTCTCTCGTGGATGTTTCTATCTCTCCCTCTCCCTTCCTGTTTGAAATCAATAAAAATACTTTTTTTAAAAAAGGTATTTCCCGGTCCACATCAGAATGCAACTGTCCAGCTGTCCTCAACGAGCATGTAAATCTCTTTAAATTAAAATGTAATTAAATCATTCAGCCAGCTGACAGGCTTCTCCACACAGGTAGTTTACTTTCACTTGAAGTAATGAACCCCTTTGCCTCTGAAAAGCCCCACATCCCTAAGTGACTCAACTTCCTAACATCGTCATTAAAATCTCTAGCATTTTACAGGTAATAGGCTTGGGCGTAAAGCATCAGTAACTCGAAGAGTGAGTCAGATGAAGGATGTGAGTGTTGGGGGCAGTTTGGAGGATATAGGTAAATCCGTTTACAGGGAAAGGGTGCGGCGGATGGCCCAGCTCTTCAGGCTCCCTGTGCATGAGCGCACAGCCTGATCCAAGTCTACCCACTTACATGCCTCTCCATTTTGCCAATCCGACTCCTGAGCGGGTGTGGGCATGACTTCGGGGACAGCGTGTACCACCCTAGGCTGGCCCAGGTTCCCCCGCACGCCCAAGTTTAGTCCCTCTGAATGTCTGAACTGAAGGTATCCACCTTTCCTGACTAGGATCTGGCGGTTCCCCCAAGCTCTCCGGGCTGGCGGGACCCGCCAGGCCTTCGCGCCCTCCTTCGGGCCCAGAACGAACAGCCCATGACCTCCTGATGTCCGGGTCACCTTCGCACTCGCCTTTGCCCCGTACCTCGCTGCCCCGCGACCGGTTTCCCCCGCCAGCTTTCCCCCGGCCGGGGCCTGCCTCCCAGCGGTACCCACGGGGGGCCGGGGGGGGGGGGGGGGGGGGAGGGGCAGGAAAAACTTGTGCGAGCTCCGCCGCACTTCCCTGGGCTCTCTGCATCCGCCGCGGAGATGCTGGAAGCTAGGGGAAGGCCTCTCACGGCCCTCTCCTGATTTACCCGCGAGGCACAGTCTCCAAGGCTCGGCCGCCATCCTCCGCCCCCTGCCTCGCGCCCAGCCGGGCGGTGGGGGCCGCTGGGGGCGTGCGCGGCGCGGGGACCACGGGTCGTTTCCAAGACTGGATCGCGGGGAGGCGCACCCCCAGTCCCACCCCACGGTAGCGGTGCCATTCCTGCATCTCCAGCCAGGCTCCCTCCCACTCGCCCGCACCCAGGTCTGTCCCCCGCCGGGCCCGGCGCCGGGCCCCCAGGCGCAGCGCAGCCCCAGTCCCCGCCGGGCGCGCGGGGGAGGGGCGCGGCGCACGCAAAGTTGCTGAGTTGCTTTGCTCGCTCAGAAGTTGCAGCTGAGACGGCAGCTTCCTCCCCCTTCCTGGACTCGGCGGCTCGGAACACACACACGCCCGTCACCAGCCGCCACCTGCCCTCGCCCCTGTGGCCCCTGCCCAGACTCGGCAGCATCCCTCCCGGCGCCCGCGAGGAGCCCAGGTTTCCAGCGGAGGCGGGCTGGGGGCGGGCGCACGCCACCTCCCCGCGCCGCCGTGGGGTGGGGGGGAGGTGATGGCGAGAGCGGGGGAGGATGCCTTGGAGCTTTTGTACTTCGCTTCACACGCCAGCGCTCCCCCCCCCCCCCCCCCCCGCCCTCCCGGAGCAGAGGAGTGTGCGGAAAGGAGAGGGGAGCGGGCGGTGTTTCCAGCCCTCCCTCCGGCAGGGGGCTTCTCCGGGGGCGGCGGGAGGGGCTCCGCCGGGGGCTGAAGTCGCGGACACAGGTGCTCGCGAGCCCACGTGACCAGGGAGGGGCCGCGCAGGGGAAGCCGGGGGTGGGGTGGGGTGGGGGCCGGGCCCGGCTCCCTCCCGGTCCCCCGTGGAGCCCGACGGCGGGTGCACCCGGCCCGCAGCGGCTTGGGGTTGCTGGCGGGTGGCTCTTCAGAGCGCCGGTGCCCTCGGGGCCTGCCTGGGAGGGGAAGGAAGAAGAGGGGGAGAAAGGGGATGCGAAAGTGGGTCAGGAATGTAACTGGACGCTTCGCACCCACTACGCACCCCCCTCCCGCCTCCGTTGCGGGCAGGGGCGGCCGCCGCCAGCCTTGGAAAGCGAGTCTTTGCTGTTGTAGTTCCCCAGCATTATCGGTGGACGGTTACCAGGGGATCCGAGGGATGTGTTTCCTGTGACCCTTTGGGAAGAAAAACTTAGTTGCCTCAGTAACCGAGTTTGGCTTGGATGCAATGATGCAGTGAATGTTCTAGGTGAGCCTGGCGGAGAGGAGAGGAGGCTGCAGTTGCACTAGGGGGTGGATTAACTTATTACTGAACCAAAACGTGAAAGGAAAGCTGGCAAGGAGGTGGGTTTTTGCCCTGTTTCATGTTTGTATTTTACTGTTTCAGAGAGCAGAAAAGTTTTTGCATTTGAGTTTGAGTCTCGTAAATACAGGCACAGGCTGCCATAAATTTACCCGAGTTCTAACAAACACTGAGTTGACACAAAGGTTTGAAGTTGTACTCTAGCGTTGGAAAGAACAGGGGACAGTGACAGTTTTGTATTTGGGGAAGGTCTGAGAAACAAACGTGGAAAGTTTTATTAGAAGAAGAAGGAAAAAAAAACCCCAAAACCTCAGCTCTCCTCAAAGCAGGAGGAGAGCAGCCAGGTTAGTTCCCTCCCAAACATGTGATTAGAAGGAGAGATCCAGATTTAAAAGTGATGGGGCTTTGGGTTTGAATGTTGGTGACAGGCAGAATCAAGGAAGAAATAATATTTAAAAATGAGACTGCAAAGACAAAGCTTAGCCATGCTGAGTGGCAGCCAGCTCTGGTTGAGCACCTTTCCCAAGTTTGGTCCCATTGCCCTTCTGCTGGTTTCGTCCCGTGGGCTTTAGTCGCACAGTGCAGGACAGGGCTGTGAAAGCAAGGCCCAAGCGGCCATGGCCGAAAACTCAGAAGAAATGTGTAGCTGCTGGAGTTTTATTCAGAAGTTAAAAGGGTGTGTTAGCCTGTAAAAAGATCTTAAGAGTTATGGGAAAAGCTGATTTAGGAATTAATGTAAATTTCTGTGTCCAAGTTAACCCTAGTTAAAGAAATTTAAATTGAGATGTATTTTTGTTTGTTTTTCTTTAATCCTCACCCGAGGTGTTTTTTATTATTATTGATTTTAGAGGGAGAGGGAGGGAGAGAGGAACATCATTGTGAGAGAGAAACATCCATCTGTTGCCTCCCGTACCTGCTCTGACAGGGATTGAACCCACAACCTTTTGGTGAATAGGAGAACATTCTAACCAACTGTGTCACCTGGCCAGGGCAACACTGAGATTATTTTGAATTAAAGAGTATATTTTCATAGGAAGCAAAAACTAGCAAGCTGAACTTTTATAAATTGAATCACATGCTAAATATATGAAAGAGGTCATTTTGTTGTGAAAACATCTAACCATTCCCAATTTTCCCCTTTTTAAAAAATTCACTAAGTTGCTCATTAGTGAAATAATAATAATAATAATAATAATAAAAACAACAACAACAGTTGGCCTTTGGAGTGGTAGACTGGATTTTTTACATTACTTTCTAGATAGAGGATCTTCTATTTACTTATTTTCACTTACGTTGTTTGCCTAAACCAGGGGTCCTCAAACTACGGCCCAGCCTGAGGGCCACATGCAAATACAAATATTGTATTTGTTCCCGTTTTGTTTTTTTACTTCAAAATAAGATATGTGCAGTGTGCATAGGAATTTGTTCATAGTTTTTTTTTAAACTATAGTCCGGCCCTCCAACTGTCTGAGGGACAGTGAACTGGCCCCCTGTTTAAAAAGTTTGAGGACCCCTGGCCTAAACTGTAGAACAACAATGGTTGGAAACTGACAAATTTCATATATTGAATAGTCTTTTATTCTGAATGAAAATGGCAGCGTTCTACAACAGTCTTCTGGAAACTTGGAAAAAATGAACCTGTTCATGATCTTAGATTTTGTCACTCTGTTAAGGAGCATGATTTCCTTCTTTGTTACATAAATTTGGGGGCACTTTTCAAGAAATCATGTATGTGTAAGCAGGTTTTCTTGGGTTATTTTGGACAGTGCATTGGTAAGCATTTATTGCCGCCCTCAAAACACTTTTTTGAATGAACATATGCTTAAACAGCCACCTACTTTGTATATGGAATGGTGTTAAGCACTTGGGTCAGGAGATCACAGAGAAGAACATTCATGTTTCTGAAAGAGTCAAGTCTAATATTGTTTAGCTGGGGGTGACAACTAGATGACACCTATAAGAAGTTTAACTGTTCAGAAGTTAAATAAAAACACCAATATATGCATAAGAAGAGATGACGGATTCATAGGTGAAAGTTATGAGTTGCAAAGTGGAATAATGAGAGATTAAAAAATTATTTTTCTTCTATTTATTTTCTAAAATGTTAACAATAAACTGCATTGCTTCTGTGGAAGAATAAAAGTTGGCTTATTTTAGGGAGATGTTGCCAGGCAGCCACTGTAGGGTCGACTGTCAATGGGAGTCCAGTCATAAAGTTCCCGGGAACTTCCTGGGCGGTGGGGAGGAGCGTGGAGCAGAGAGCAGAGGGTGAGAGAGAGAACACACCCTTACTTTAGAAAGGCTTTGATGTTAGAGTGCTCTTCGTGTTCTGGAGGGTAGCTGTCACGTGGCAGCCACCAGGAAGTGCTCCAGAACTTGAACTTGGGTCTTAAAGGATGTACCCAGTTTTTAAAGCTAGAGAGAGAGAAAGGCGTTCCTAGTGGTAGAAGTGAGATAAGCCAAGAGGCAGGAAGTTGCAGAAGATGGATCAAATGTGAAATTATGTCATTTAAATGTAGATTAGGGACAGACCAATGAGGGATCTGCAGATAATGGGGAATTGTGACAGAATTTTGAGCAAGGGAAATACACAAATTTAGATTTGGGGAAAGTTAATTTTGTGAGGTAGAATGGAGTGGGAGTTTAGGGACCACAAATGGCTATTGCAGAGATCTAAGGGGGCTTGGAAAAGGGTACTATCAATGGGAATTGGTTGGAAGGCAATGCTTGGTGAGTTGCTATAAAAGGAAAATTGACCATATTTTATAGTGTTTAGATGTAGAGGACAATGGACCTGGAGTTCAAGGTGACTGAGGATTTAAATCTAAATGCCTTGAGGGGTGGTACTATCAACAGAAAATGGAACAGGAAGCCAGTGTTCAAGGTGAACTGAAGAGCTGATTTGAGAATGGAATTCGAAGCTGAGACTGGCAGCTGGGTTTAGGAAAAATGCATGAGTCCTGGCTGAAAGTAGAGATATGAGTCATCTACATAGAAGTAGGTGATTGTTGGTCAGAGGTACAGAATGAACTGAAGTTGAACTTGATGGCAAAGGACCAGTTTTAGGTAACATTAGAATATATATAATTTTTCAAAATTCTCCTCTTTCCTCATAAAAGTACAAGGAGGTAGTCATTCCTGGTGCTTTGGTTTGAGATGATCTACTGAATCAGCACTGTTTCACCCAAGTGCTTTAACCCAGCAGCTCCCTAACCTGGTGCAGCAGATTAATGAGTCCCACCCACAGGCACTGAATCACAATATCCTGGGCTGGCAGTCTGCTTTTTTTTTCTTTTTTTTTTTGGCAGTCTGCATTTTTTAAAAAAAGTTTTAAAAATATGTTTTTATTGATTTTTTAGAGAGAGAGGAAGGGAGAGGGACAGAAGTTAGAAACATCCATGAGAAACATAGATCAGCTGCTTCCTGCACGCCCCCTACTGGGGATCAAGCCTGCAACCCCACGTATATGCCCTGACCAGGAATAGAACCAGCGACCTGTGTGGTGCATGGGACAATGGTCAATCCACTGAGCGATGCCGGCTGGATTTTTAATAAGCTTTACAAGTCAGTCTGGTGTGAATTCCTCTGGGGGAACCAGTGCCTTAGCCAGTTTGTTCCACCCTCTGAGACCTCCTCCTGAACCTTCTGTCTCCCCTTGAGAGAGCAAGAGTTCTTACTTTTCATGACTTGGTTTCAGCCTGCTCTTTTGCTTTGTATCGGATGGACAGTCATTGATAGGCAGTGCTTGAAGTTGTTTATATCCAGATGACCTGCTGCTTTCCAAATTTAGCACTAGTTTGGAAGCCTGGGTGGATGTGTCAAAAGTTCTCTGCCCTGCTAGGTGGGAAGGATTGGGGTTGAAGTGCCATGTGTGTGCTGAGTGACTCACACTGTGTCCATCGAAGCATGTTGAGGATGATGCAATATCCCAGGCCCTGGGCAGACCACTTCCTGTACCTTTGGCTACGCAGACCCAGGGTGTGGCATTTGGCAATATTCTCAGGATGAGACTGGCTGATCCTCTCTAGGGGAGCTGAGTAGTCAGAGGTAAGGGAAGGCAAGCTCTGGGCTTTAAACCCCACAGGTGTTCTAGTTTAGAGAGAAATGAATAGTCAGGAGAGTGGAGTTGGATTTCTGAAGGGTGATGACTATTCACACCTCTCTCAAGGATTACCTGTCTGTCTGTGTATCTATATATTGCTTTATTGTCAGAAAAACAAAAGTCTCTCCTGAGCAGAGGCAAACATTTTGTCACGGCCAAATTCAGTTAGCCTGATGCTAATTATCTGGCTACAAAAGATCATTTGCTCTTTTCCTTTCTTGTTTAGAACCTGTAAAGAGACAAATTCACATGTCCATATTACTACATGTCTGGCGGACCAGCAGGCAGAAACTAATGATTAAAATTGATGGTGGAGGTTGTAGGGGCAGCAGCCCCTCTCCCCCCACCCCCCGCCCCCATACAGAATTTAATCTCTCCATTTTTCTAGGTCTCTAACTCTTGCAGCCAAGGGGGGTGTTTTTTGTTGTTGTTCTTACCCGCCCTCCACCAAAGAACAGTAGAAGATGATAGAATCTAAGTTGTTTTTAGTTCACTGTGGTAGAATACATATCATAAAATTTACTGTCTTCACCATTTTTAAATGTGCAGTTCAGTACAGTTAAGACAGTCACTTTGTTGTGTAATAGAATCCAAGTTTTTTAATTCGTTTAGAATATTAGTGGGTATTCTAAAAATGTCAGAAAGTGAAACCCAGGTTATACAAAACACTGTGAGTGAGAGAGAATAGTATTAAGTGCAAACAGCGCATTCACATTCTCTCCTGAAAGAAGGCAGGTCGATGGCTCTTGCACGATGGGGTTGCCCAAGTGCACCCATCCACAGCAGCTAATGGTGCAGAGGAGAAGACAATGTTGTGCTTGAGATTTCTTTAAGAAGCCAGAAGTAGTGCTGGTATCTTGATACAGATTTTAAAGTTTTCTTGAAGCTGTGAGAATAGAATGAGAGAAGGTGCTCAGTCAAATGTGAATTTACAGAATTTAATTTACACAATTTCCTAGAGTTTCCAGAGTTTGTTGTATACGCTGTGGAAATATTTTCCTGATGTACACTCAGAGGCAGGTAATATTTGCTGCTGTTATCCTAATTTTTCTAGTGAAATACATATTTTTATGAAAATATGGTTATAAACAACAATAAAGATTCTAAATGAGCAAGAACCTCTAAATTTATTACGATATGAATGATCACATCATTAAACGAAACCTTTTTTGAGGTTAAGATTAACAAGAAAAATTGGAAGCATTTTTGCTGTTCATCAGAGTTCATAGTAGACCCAAATCTATAGCTCACTCCTTTTTTTTTTTTACATTAGAAAATTTATTTTCACAACCCCTTACTGTTTGCACTGTCACTCATAATACCCACAAAACAGGTTTGAAGCTAGTCGGTCCAACAGGATGTCAACTGCAGTTCCAAAGAACTTGTGGGTTCCTGCTTTACTAAAGGAGACATGCCTTCATTCATCCCTCCCAGCTTTGGAGGTTTGTTGCGTATGTAACAACCCTCCACTTAAAAAGTGCTGTCAACTTTGAAAAAAACGTATAGAATCCTTCAGAGTTTACCTTATTCAAAGCTGGTTTAGTAAACTTTTGCTTATCGGTCCTGAGAAGATGTGTTAAAACCAGTTTGGCAACTTTTTTTTTTTAATATAACATGCTAGAGGGCCTTGTGAAAAGAGTTTTGAAACACTCCCAGTGTTGGAACTAAAACTGAATAATTTTTTTAAGCAAGAATATTCATGATATATGTTTCTCTGTGCTTAGAGGACTCATCTTTTAAAAGCCAAGACTTCGTGGTGGGAGTTAATTACCAATGGAAGTAATACCAGGCGTGGGCCATTGAAAGTTTCCCCATGAACTCAGTAGACAGTTTCTTTTGTATAAATACCGGCATATTCACAGTCCTGCACACATGCCCTCCCAATGTAATTGACTAATTCTGTTTTTTTAGAGCAATTTTGTTCATTGTACAAAAATCAAAATATATTGATAGCACAAGGTAAGTTGATATATTTGACTTTTTGGCATTCTGAATGGGTTCTCTTTTTTTGTCATTTTTTAAATTTTTTTATTTTACAATAACAATTACTTTGAAGATTATTTTGTATTGATTCCAGCTGTGCAGCATAGTGATTAGACAATTGACTGAGTCTGTTTGGAAGCAGACTTTGAATACTTTGTACTCTACTGGTATAGAAATACAGTATTTCATATGAGGGTCCTCTCTAAAGGATTAATTTGGGAGTCAATCATGTGAACTATTTGAAGGGTTATGAATTAACCATTTCATAGGGTAGTTTTAGAAGGAATTTGGCCTTCCCAACGCAGTGTAGCCATGAGCTTCAACTGATTTCCCAAAAGAAAGTGGCTATTAATTCATATTCCTGCATCACAAATCTATAAAACATGCAAGTTCAGATGATCCTGGAAGTCTAGCATATCTCAATTTTGATTTCTTTTAAAACTGAATTTTTACATTTTACTAGAAAAAAAACTCCTACTTTTAAGATCAAACCATCTCGCCATCGACATGGGCCTATTTTGCGATGAAACTCTGATAAACGTAGGACATTTCTGTGCTGCATGTTAGTACAGACATGGATGGTTCTACAGCCATTCATTCCCTTTTGCTTTGTCATTTCTGTGTTTAGCAGGGCCTTCTGCCTCCTGAAATGTCAGCCCTCAGACTCGTGTGTATTTTGCTTTTGATTACCTTGGTCCTCAGCCAGCCTCACATTCGACACTTTCCGAATAGGCAGTACATAGGTGCTTCTTGATGTTGAGCTGTTAATCTTTTTATTATTTCCTGTCACTTTCGCCATGATTGATGCTCTTGAGCCTGAAGGGGGAAAAGTGATGAAAATGACTTGAAAACAGGTTTGAAAAGGAGTATTTTAAGTTGGACTTGGGTCTTACCTGAGTCCATAAAACGATTGAGCAAGCACACAGTCTGTTTTGTAAGGTGGTGCTTGAACACTTTGTAGTAGAATGGAAGAGGCCTTTCCTGGTATTTTTGCAGGAATTCTGATCTCCCCCTCTGCCGCGTGAGGTATGGTGAGAACTCACAGATGGTCTGGACTTAGTTCTATGGAAAGGTTACAGAAAGGGGTGCTCTTTCCTTTAGGATTAAAAATAAAATTCTTCTTGAGTTGTAGGCATTACCAAAACTCAGACCCTGTTATCTCCCCCAAATTCCCCTTACCCTATATCCAATTCACTAATTCTTGGCTTGGCTTTGGAAGCTCTTCCCTCACCCCACCCTAGTCTGTAGCATGCAAGGTAACCCACTAGAATGAGAAAAGAAAATATTAGAACCTCTATTGTATTTCTAGCTTTCTAGCTTTTTCTTTTTCTTTTTCTTTTTTTTTACTTCATTAAAATTGTGGTAAAATAGATAACATAAAATTTGGTGTTATAATCATTTTATGAATACAATTCAGTAGCATTGATTACATTCAGTATTTTGTACAACCATCACTATTATCTATTTCCAAAATTTTATGACCCCACCAGAAACCTTATACCAATTAAGCAATAACTTGCCATGCTTACCTTTACCCTCTAACCTCCTTTCTGTCTTTTTTGCTCATTCTAGATATTTCATCTAAGTGGAATCATATAATACATGTCCTTTTGGATCTGGCTTATTTCACTTGGCCTAATGTGTTCAAAGTTTATTCATGTTGTAGCGTGTATGAGTACTTAATTTCTTTTTGTGGGTGAGTAATAATCCATTGTCTCTGTAACCACATTTTGTTTATCCATTCCTGTGTTGATGGACATTTGGATTGTTTTTATACTTTGGCTATTTTGAATAATGCTGCTGTGAATTTATATAGCATGGCTGTACAAGTACCCGTTCAAATCCCTGTTTCTAGTTTTTTGGGGTCTATACCTAGGAGTAGAATTGCAGGGTTGTGTGGTAACTCCATGTTTAACATTCTGAACTGCCACACTGTTTTCCATTCCCACTAACAATGTACAAGGGTTACAGTTTCTCCCCATCTTTGCCAGCCCCTGTTATTTTCTTTCTTTCTTTCTTTTTTTTCTTTTTTAATCATAGCCATCCTAGTGGATATGAAGTGGTTACTTGTGGTTTTGATTTTCATTCCCCTGATGACTAATGATGTGGAGCATCTTTTCATGTGCTTACTGGTCAATTGTATGTCATCTTAAGAGAACTGTTCATTAAGTCCTTTGATTGTCCATTTTATATATTTTTTAAATTATTTACTTACTTACTTACTTACTTAAGGGAGGGAGAGAGAAACACTGATTTGTTGTTCCACTTACTTATGCACTCATCGGTTGTTTCTTGTATGTGCCTGACAGGGATCGAACCCACAACTTGACACATCGGCACTATACTCTAACCAACTGAGCTACCTGACCAGAGCCTAATATATGTTTTATTATGTCTAATAGCAGTATATAGTTAATAAATAAAAATACACATGTGATTGGATATATGCATAATGTATTTAACCCTTTGAGTGCCAACCAATATCTTAGGAGCTATGCTAAAATTGCCAAGGCATTTTTGCTGATTTTCCTTAGGTGCCATCTGTCAATAAAGAGTGAACTACTAGCATCTAATAGTGACACTGCAGGAGGAGCGTGACAGCGCTCCTGGCACTTTTGGCGAAAGACAGGAGGAGCACGATTGCACTCCCCGGCGCTCTAGGGGTTAAACATAAGGGCTATACTTTTAAAAGTTTGGAGACCATTATTATAGACTATAATCATGATCCATTTTATTTATTTGCCTAATATTAGCAGGAAACTATTGATGAAAATTCTTAAGTGAATCTGATTTGGGCAAATAGGATTCATTGACTGGAGTCTCCATATGAAACTAATCACAGGGTCGGTCCCAAGGCTCTCTTTAGGATGTTTCCTTTTGGTCCTTAAGAAAGTAAGTCTTCTTGGATGGCTTTCAAGTTAGACTTGTCGTATGTTCAATTCTATTTTGTGGCCAATAATGGCATTTCAGGGTTCTAGTGTATCTTATTAAGAGATAGAAATGGTCTTTCATGCCATGTCACATAGGAGAACCAGAAGGTACAGAATAAAGCTAAAGGGAGAGGCTTGGCTCTAAAATAGTAATAATAATTATGATTTGAATGCTATTTATAAGATTTGTTTGATTATATAAAGAGATTAGCTTTTGAAGGGATTGAACTGCCCTAATTTAATGACCTAGTAAGAGCATTTTAGGCCTGGGGTTGATTTTTTTTTTTTTAACAGATAGGTGTTTTTTTTTTATTGTTCTATTCTTTGAAAGTAAACTTTGTGAAGTTGCCCTAAAATGCCGGCTTCTATCAAGGGTATGACATTACCATCCTAGCACATCCTGGTGTATTCCTTGGATAGTGTCCACTCTGGCAGGCGTTTTCCAAATAAAACATTTGATTCAGTAAACAAGTGTTTTATCCAGCAGCCCAAATGGAGAATTTTAAAACCACTGTTTTTGTTTGGCCAGTAAACATTTTGTTTCAATCCTTTGGAGTTAAACAAGTGGGTAAAATATAAGTGGCTTCCTAGAAAAAACAAATGCAGAACCAATTTCAGAAAACTCCGCCGAGTAGAAATCTATTTGCCGTCTTAGTGTCAGTTTAGACATTTGGGGAAATAATTGTACTTCTCTATAGTTTTGTACTTAGTTGCAGTTAGAGTGGAAAGTCTTTGGGTTGGGCAAGGGCTCTTAATTCTTTTTTTTTTTTTAAATGAAGAAGATGAAAAAATTTGGAATTATTAAATAAAAAGTATTGCTATATTGCTTTATTTAAATGTTATAACTTGTCTTTAAAATGTGACTAAAACACCATCAGTATTGGCTCTGCCCTGCATTTCTTACTGCTTCTCTAATCATTTCAATGGTACTGCATCTGCTACCACCCAACATCGATGTTAATTATCAGGCTCCATCTTTTAACTTTTATAGAAATGGTAGTAAAATCAGATTTTGGTGAGTTGTTGCTTTTTTTTTTAGGATTCCTTATAATTGAACATTCTAGCTGTCTTTAATGGATTATCTTCTGAAATATATTTTTAAATTTTTAAATTTGGAAGTTTGTGGGCACTGTTCTTTTTAAAAGGAATTTCTCTTCTATTCAGGAAGATGACTTGCACTTTCTTAGGAAGATAATCAGAAATTCAGAACTATAACATACATGCAGAAGAATGTAGAAAATAGATGGATATCTGTGGTTGAATGAATAATTGGCAAGTGGACACTCATATAAACCCCAGCCAGATTGAGAAATAAAACATTGCCTTAGAACCTTCTCTACTTTCAAAACCACCTTTCTCTTCTCTCCATAGGAAGCCTACAGTTATATGGATATACTTAAACTGCCCTGGCCAGTTTTGCTCAGTGGATAGAGCGTCAGCCTGCAGACTCAAGGGTCCCAGGTTTGATCCCGGTCAAGGGCATGTACCTTGGTTGCGGGCACATCCCCAGTAGGGAGTGTGCAGGAGGCAGCTGATCGATGTTTCTCTCCCATCCATGTTTCTAACTCTCTATCCCTCTCCCTTCCTCTCTGTAAAAAATCAGTAAAATATATTTTAAAAATAAAATAAAATAAACTAGAGGCCCAGTGCACGAAATTTGTGCACTGGGGGGGGGGGGGCGGGGAGATGTCTCTCAGCCCAGCCTGCACCCTCTCCAATTTGGGACCCCTCGGGAGATGTCTAAAAGGGCAGTCGGACGTCCTTCTCACAATCTGGGACTGCTGGCTCTTAACCACTTGCCTGCCTGATCGCCCCCTAACCGCTTTCCTGCAGCCTGATTGACACCTAACTGCTCCCCTGCTGGCCTGATCTCCCCCAACTGCCCTCCCCTGCCGGCCATCTTGTGACAACGTGGGGGTGGCCATCTTGTGATGTGAGGGTGTGAGGGTCAATTTGCATATTACCTCTGTTATATAGGATTACATCATTTAGTTTTGCAAGTGTTTAGTATGTAACACTTTTTACTTATTTGTTTTTGTCAACAATATGATTGCAAGACTTAATTAACCGCGTTGATGCCTATAGCTGTGGTTATGGGTTTTCACTGTTTAGTATTCTTCTGTACTGCGACAGTGCATTGGTGCATTAATCTGTTTTACTGTTGATGGGTATTTGAACTGTTTCCAGCTTTTGACTTTTATGAAAAAGGCTGGTAAGAACGTGTGTGTGTGTGTGTGTGTGTGTGTGTAATTTCCTATATGGATGTGCAATAGATTTTGAAGGTATATGTGGAAGATGGATTGTAGGGCCATAAGGTATTTGAGTGCTTAACTTGATGCTATAATTCCAAACTGTTTTCCAAAGTGTTCCAGTTTGCTCCACATCTTCACCACAGTTTGATATTGTTAGACTTTCTAATTGTAGTCTCTCTGGTGAATGTGATATGGTGTCTCATTATGTTTTGTGTGTTTTTTAATCCTCACCTGAGGATATTTTTTCCATTGATCTTTAGAGAGAGAATGGAAGGAAGGGAGAGGAGAGAGACAGAGAGAGAGAGAGAGAGAGAGAGAGAGAGAGAGAGAGATTACCTCCTCCATATACCCCCACCAGGGCCGGGGATTGAACCTGCAACTGAGGTATGAGCCCTTGGCCAGGAATCGAATCAGTGACCTTTTGTACCATGAGCCAACGCTCTGACCACTGAACCAAACCGGCCAGTCTCATTGTGGTTTTATTTTGCTTTTCTCTGATTAATAATAAGGCTTTTGGCCATTTGGTTACCCTATTTTCTTTAAATATATTTTTATTGATTTCAGAGACGAAGGGAGAGGGAGAGAGAGAAACATCAATGATGAGGGAGAATCATTGATTGGCTGCCTCCTGCATGCCCCACACTGGGGATTGAGCCCACAACCCAGGCACGTGCCCTGACCAAGAATTGAAGTGACCTCCCGGCTCATAGGTTGACACTCACCCACTGAGCCATGCAGCTGGGCCAGAATCTTTAGGAGGATGGTATCCAGCTTCCTGGGTTCAGATCCTGGCTCCACTCCTCATTGGCCGCATAACCATGGAGAATTTATTTAACCTTAATGTGCCTCAATTTCCTTACTTGTAAAATAGGGATCATAACAGTACCTACCTTATAAGGTAATTGAGAGGATTAAATGATTAAATGGTTACATATAATATGTGTAAAGTACTTAGAATAGTATCTAGCACAGTGATGGCGAACCTATGACACGCGTGTCAGAGGTGACACTCGAACTCATTTTTTTGGTTGATTTTTCTTTGTTAAATGGCATTTAAATATATAAAATAAATATCAAAAATATAAGTCTTTGTTTTACTATGGTTGCAAATATCAAAAAATTTCTATATGTGACACGGCACCAGAGTTAAGTTAGGGTTTTTCAAAATGCTGACACGCCGAGCTCAAAAGGTTCGCCATCACTGATCTAGCACATAGTAAGTGCATGAACATTGATTTCTCTGTTTATTTATAACCTTTACAATGTCCCAAGAAAGTTTTTAAATTTTCTTTATAAAAATATATATGACATATATAAAATATATTTCTATATATACATATAACATATAAAAATATATATTATATATATTCCTAGGAACCTTAAAATTTTTAATGCTATTGTAAATGGTATTTTTAAAGTTTTTTGGGGGGGTGTACAATATTATTGTGTTTTTATCAGTATGTCTTATGAGTTGATTATAGTAATGTTTGATTAATAATTATTAAGTGCTTGTGTTGCATAAGATGCTGCTAGGAGTAGGTAAGAAATATGGACACTTCCATCTGTGTGATTTTCCATCACAATTGCTGCTCTGGTTTCCTGGGATTGAACATATTATGAATTTTGCATAATTTTAAACACATTGTATCTCATTGACTTCTGTTGTTGAAACCTGTCTGAGAGTGTTGGTGGTCTAGTTCATTTTATCTTGTATGGCAGGCTACTTTCCTTTCATTATCTCTTTTTAAATGTATGAGATCATTATACATCAGTATTTGCTTATAGACCATCCCCAGTGTGCTTCAGGTCCTATTTTTTCCTAAATTCTGTACTGAAAGGGCCACACCCTTTGAGATTGGAGCCCTGACTTTGTACATTGACTCGCATCTGGTAAGTAAGCTTTCCCTGGAGGAAACCCATGTTATTCCTTTTCTATTTGTCACACACATCTCTATGGGGTTCTAATTCTTTCTTTTAATAAGAAGAAAAAAAGGAAAAGAAAAAAGCAGAGAGATTTCCCCTTGACTTGTGTCTTCCTCTGGTTTCAGGTCTGAGCTTTCTGGTCACGTGGTACTTCACCTCACGTGGGAGGTGAAGACCCAAACTGCCAGGCTCTGTGTGATTTCACTTTGTGTTGCAGGAGGCAGAAACTCAAAGTGAAACCAATGAAAAAAACCAATGTGTTCTTAATGGTTTTTACCCAAACCATAAATCTGTCTCTTGGAGGGAGAGGGGAATCACCCAGCATTTGATCCGGTTCTTTAGTATGCTCCAGGGTAGCATTTGCCAGTTCAGTGAGCCTGGGCTGGGACTCACTCAAGGGTTTCACTGAAAATGCAGATTCCATGGCCTGACCTAGGCCAAGGGAATAAGACAGTGAGGCAGGGATTTAAATATTTTAAGATACCCTGACAGTCAGTAGGACCGGGTAACAATGCTGAAGTTACGGTATGGTAGGCTCAGGCTTTCGTTGATCACAGATCACTTAATGGAAAATTTCACAAGAGGTTTAAAATAATATAGCCAACACCAATTAAGTGCCGTGTGTCAGGCACTTCACATTTAAAACTAGGTGCTGTGA
Source organism: Myotis yumanensis (assembly GCF_028538775.1). Lineage (NCBI taxonomy): Eukaryota > Metazoa > Chordata > Mammalia > Chiroptera > Vespertilionidae > Myotis > Myotis yumanensis. The sequence goes on along the minus strand of NW_027223753.1, from coordinate 89,655,881 downwards.
TTAGCACCATTTTATAGAAGAGGAAACTGAGGCACAGAGAGGTTAAATAACTTGCCCAGAGTGAAAAAGTTGATGCAGAATTGTCATTGTTTTTGTTGATCCTCAGAGCAAAATCCTGCCTTTTGTTAATTACAAAACAAACAAAAAACTGGCATACAGCAGAAATGGGCTCAGAAGGTCTACTTGGATCATAACTGTGCCTTGGTATTGTGTTATGTGACTTATAAATTATTCCTTTCTGAGCATTCAGAGACCCATGGCTTGGGGTAGGAATTCCACAAAAGGAAGGCATATGCAGGCAATCATAGTTTCTTAGACACACTGGTAACTTCTTAGCAGATGCCCATGCAGAGATGAAAAGACTTTGGGATAGAATAGAAATATTACCTTCTACCAGGCTCTGTAATAAGTGTTTTACATGTATTTTCCCATTTATTCCTCACGAGAACTCTCTTCATTAACTTCTATTAATAATCAATTGAACAGGTAGCTAAGGCTTAGTGATGCGAAGAAACTCATTCATGGTCATACAACTTCTACATCATGGTTGTGATACGAAGATAATGCCTCTCTCTCTCTTCAGAGATTAGCCTTATTTCACTGTATTGTCTGCTTTTGACTCAATAATCAAATAGGATTTTCTGTTTTCTAGAGAATTGCTATCTATGTCATAGTAACCCAGACATCCCAGTAGATGAGTGGATGAAAGAGCACTCTGTGCTTTAAAGAGACCTTTTCAGTGGCTTATAATGTCATACATCACTTGCTTGGCTTCCCTGTTTTGTCCTCTGGTTCTGTTGTCTTTGCCTGACCACTTGGCCAGGTAAGAATCCATCAGAGCTAATGTTATCATGGCCAGATTCATGGCCTCTAACAAGATTGACAGATGTCTAGAAACTGGAAGAGGCCCATATGTTTTTGAAGGAACGTCATAACTTTGCCCATAAGTACTCAATTTGCTTACCACTGTGCTAAAAAGATGGTCACGTTCTATGCCCTAATTGGGCTCCTTAATTTTCATGAGAGGATTTCAATGTCTAGTATTGGGCCATATGTAGGTGAGAATTTAATAAAATTATTTTTGAGGCACCTCAGAATTGTAGAGTGTTTGGTCATGAAGAAACCTTAGAAACATCCAGCTTGCACAGCAAAGGAAACCAACAAAATGAAAAGACAACCCACTGAACGGGAGAACATATTTGCCAAAGACACATCTGATAAGGTGATAATATCCAAAATTTATAAAGAACTTACACAACTCAACACCAAAACACACACACACACACACACACACACACACACACACACACACACCAAACCCAAACAATACAATTTTAAAAATTGGCAAAGGACCTGAATAGATACTTCTCCAAAGAGAACATATAGCTGGCCAATAGACATATGAAAAGATGCTCAATGTTACTAATCATTAGAGAAATGCACATTAAAACCACAATTAGGTATTATCTCATCTGTCAGAATGGCTATCATCAATAAATCAACAAACAGCAAATGCTAGCAAGGATGTGGAGAAAAGGAAACCCTAATAAACTGCTGGTGGGAATGCAGATTGGTGCAGCCACTGTGGAAAGCGGTATGGAGTTTCCTCAAAAAATTAAAAATGGAACTGCCGTTTGACCCAATGGTCCTGTTCTGGGAATATACCCAAAGAAACCCGAAACACTAACTTGAAAGAATATACACACCCCTGTGTTCATTGCAGCATTATTTTTTTAATAGCCAAGATTTTGCTTGGCTGGTGTGGTTCAGTGGTTGAGCATCCACCCATGCACCAGGGTGTCACTGGTTTGATTCCTGGTCATGCCCGCGTTGTGGGCTCAATCCCCTATGGGCTGCATGCAGGAGGCAGCAGATCAATGTTGATGTTTCTCTATCATTGATGTTTCCATATCCTCCTTTCCTCTCTCTCTAAAATCAATTTAAAAAAAAAAAAAAACATGTTTAAAAAAAATAGCCAAGATTTTGAAGCAGCCCAGTGCCCATCAATAGATGAGTGGATAAAAGAGCTGTGGTGCCCTAATCAGTTTAGCTCAGTGGATAGAGTGTTGACCTGAGGACTGAAAGGTCCCAGGTTCGATTCCAGTCAAGGGCATGTACCTTGGTTGCAGGGCACATCCCCAGTAGAAGGTGTGCAGGAGGCAGCTGATCGATGTTTCTCTCTCATCAATGTTTCTAACTCTCTATCCCTCTCCCTTCCTCTCTGTAAAAAATCAATAAAATATATATATTTTTAAAAAGCTGTGGTACATTTACACAATGGAATACTACTCAGCCATAAAAAAGAGGAAATCTTACCTTTTGCAACAGCATGGATGGGCCTGGAGAATACTATGCTAAGTGAAGTAAGCCAGTCAGAGAAAGACAAATACCATATGATTTCACTTATATGTGAATCTAATGAACAAAATAAACTAACAACATAGAACCAGACTCATAGATACAGAGAACAGACTGAAAGCTGTCACAGGGGAGGGGGCTGGGAGAAAAAGGTAAAAGTGACTAAACAAAACAAAAAACAACTCTTAGACACAGATAATATATGGTGATTGCCAGAGGGAAAGGGGGCTAGGGGAAGGTAGGAGAGAGTAAAGGGGAGATAAATTGTGAGGAGACTTGACTTTGAGTGGCGAACACACAGTATAATATACAGATGATGTATTATAGAATTGTACACCTGAAACCTATATAATTTTATTAACCAGTATTACCTCCAATAAATTCAATTAAAAAATCACCTAGCTCAATTTCTCCATCTTACTGAAAAGAGAAGGGAATACCTACATATTAAGTTACTTGTACAAGGTAACCTAGTTAGTGGCAAGACTAGTTCCTGACAGCCAGCACATTATCTTTATTCTGTCCCTTTAATCTGGTTTTATACTGGCACTGCCTTAAGCTCAATCATATCATGAGTAAGCTGTAAGAATTTTAACTTCAAAATGATTCATATAGTAGGGCTTTCTTTTAAAGGCTAGTGATAAAGTTGTTTTAGATTTCTAAATATTCAGTGGCAGATTCTGGGAGAAGCTCTCCTAAAATATCAGGTCTGCAGGGGGATTTAATACCCAGCAAAGTAGAAAACCTACTTCAGGATATTCCACTTGCTTATACATATTTTTAATGGTGAAGAAGAAAACCTAACAAAAAAAATAAAATGAAGAGGTACATATTGTTATCATCGTTACTAGTTTTTAATCTACTCTAGGCCTCCTGCCTTATTGTGGAGGTCTCAGACACATAGGCGTGGGTTGTCATTTACACCATCCCTCTGACCCAGTGTCCTTGGAGAATGAGCATAAGAGTGGGAGAGACCTAATAAAGAATCCATTCATTAAATTCAGTATTTCATTCATTAAATATAATCCCATCAGTGTTGAAGAGTTAAGGCAGTAACATCAGGGCCCCTGCCCCTAACTCATTACTTGGCCCTTCTGCGCTACTTCATACTGATTTTGTCCCATTGACTTCCCACTCAGAGTAGAAAAGGCCCATGGTTTTTTTATTCCTCCCCCCCCCAACATTTTACTGAAGTGTAATATTCATACAGAAAACTGCACATATCAAATATACGGCTCCCTGAATTTCACGTAATGAACACACCGCAGAGTACCACAGACCTGGTTTCACAGTCTGGCTTCACTTACCATCTGTAACCTTAGGCAAGTTATTGAACCTTTTTGATCTTCAGTTTTCTCACCTATCAAATGGGAAAGAAAGAATAGCATTTCATAGATATTTGTGGGGAGTAAATGGTAATACATGTAATTTACCTGGCATTCTTCTTCCTTTCCCCAGTCCTAGGAGATCTTCTGCAAAACACCCTCTACGTGGATTAGTTGTGTGGTAGCTGAAATTTTTAAATGTTAAATAACACCTCATATGAATCAGGAAGTGTAGTTAATAACATGAACTATAGAAAGCAAATGGCTAAATGTTAACTACTTCCTACTTTGCTGCAACTGATTTTGGCCCATTCTTTTCAAGGGTTTATCTGAGAAACTAGGTTTGAGGTAAAGATACACACTATGTATTTATTCATATATATCCTGCTTCATCCCAAAAAAGGGACTACAGAAATACATATAATACAACAGTATTTAAAACAAATAGGTGAATGGAGGCTAAATTAGAAATGTAAGTTAAAGCTTGTGGTAAGGTTGTTACACAAAATGCATGAAATTCAGATCATTTACACCACTGATTGATTTTTACATTACAGTAGATGCCAACTGAATGAAGGTATATTCATTGAGGCAAGTGATTACCAATAGGGTTCAGTTTTGAAATTTGAAATTTAGATGTTTGTAAAATAAACTAATAGTAGAAACAAATACAATGTTGTTGTTTTTATTATCACTGGTCAAGTAGTGGGTCTCATAGTCTAGTTTGGGGACTCCCAGGGATCGCTGATATCTTTTCAGTGGGTACATGAGGGAGGTCAGACTGTTTTTATAACAATAAGATTTGCTTTTTTTACTTTTTTACTCTCTGGAATAACCCAGAGGATACATGATGTGTAGTATCCAGCCATCTTCTCTAGAGCCTGGCATTCAAATAGATTTTTTAAAAAAATGTAAAACAAATGCACACTTCTAATAAAGTTTTGTTTTGGAAAATAGTTATTTCGCATAAAAATATGCTATTTATGCCAACATGTGATAGGTTTATCATTGTTATTTAGATAAATTAGATTTAGATTCATTTCTAACATGGAAAATACCAATATATATATATATATATATATATATATATATATATATATATAACTAACGTAAACGAAAGCTCTTTGGGGTCATCAAAGGTGTCCTGAGACCAAGACGTGTGAGAACCCCTGGGTTAGGAGTCTGTGTACCAGCGACAGTGTTGGCCCCAGGTGTTAATAATGGCACACAAAGCAGTGTGGCCCCTAAGTTCTCAGAAATGCTCCTTTACATTACTTCCTGGGCACAAACCTACAAGTAAATACATACAATTGTTCCAGATAGTGTCACATCTCCACTTTGTTTATCAGTGTGTTCATATAACAGATATTTAGTTAACATTGGGGTTATGATAATTAATAAAACAGAAAAGGTCTCAGCCTTCATGGAACTTATGTGTAATGTGTTTTTGAGAGAGCAGAATTGTGAAGCATTTACAATGCTGTATAGATAAACATATACATTTTGTACCCAGTTGTGACCCTGGAATTGGTACAGAGTGGACCTCTGATTGAATGAATGCCTCTCTTCACTGTGGGCCAGGCCCTGTGCTGAGTACTGTGTGGGTTAACTTCATAGCAGTCCTATATAGTGTAGAGCATCCTGTGCCTTTGGAGGTGAAAAAATTGAAACTCAGAGAGTAAGATAATGTATCTAAGTTGTCAGCTAATAAGAGATCAAATCAGGATTTGTGCATTTTTATAGCATCTTTTTAAAATATATATATTTTTATTGATTTCAGAGAGGAAGGGAGAGAGAGAAAAACATCAATGATGAGAGAGAATCATTGATCGGCTGCCTCCTGCAGTCCCCTTCCTAGGGATCGGTCCAGCAACCTGGGGATGTGCCCTTAACCGGAATTGAACCCAGGACCCTTCAGTCTGTAGGCCACGCTTATCCACTGAACCAAACTGGCTAGGGATTATGGCATCTTTGATTTAGGTAGTCTTTCTATTTTAAGGAAACAATAGACTTCCCCTTTAACAATCCCCACATCCATGTTAGAGGAGGGACTGGCCTTGCCATACTAAGGCAGCGTGTCTGTGGACCATGTTCTTATACAGCTGCAGGGAGCAATGGTATAGAAACCTTCACATCCAGGTTGGGAATCTTCCAGCACCAAAGTAGCCAATGCAGTAACCACCGCAAGGCCTGTTCTCCCACACCACCTTCTGCCTTAGCCAGGGAAGATTGCAATCTCTTCTTTCTTTGCCAGAGAAGAATACTGTTAAGTCTCTCCTAGAGGTGACCATTCTGGACCTGTATATGGTTTAATTTGGACCCTCGTGGATGTGGTGTGCCAATCTAGGAGCACCTTTGGCTTCAAAGCCAGTTGAGTTTCATCCACTTGAGTTTTGCTGGCAGGTGCCAAGGCAGGCACTTCTGGTCCTGGAGGAGCCTCTGAGCTTTCTGATGCAGCAACTCCCCTGCCCAGCACTTCCACCCTCCCAGAACTTTCTCCATGAACAGCCAGAGGATGATGTCACCCACGGTCAGAGCCCAGTGTAGTTCTGCTTTGTGTGTCACCCTCTTCAGAAAACGGTCCAAAGTCTGTGCCCAATTTTGGAATCTTTCAGAAATTTCAGGAACTGGAAATAAGTCCTCTCAATGGAGAGTGCACATGCATGCATACCCACAAATAATCTTCATTTCGGGATGGAATCAGGGCCTCTACTTGACAGATTTTTGAGATCCATCCTAACTCCAGTGCATGTCGTTCTGCAGTTTGAAACACTTATGGTAAGTGTAGCTGATGAAGCCTGGAGGGTAGCTGGTAATGGTGGATTGTGCAGAGAGGGACATCGTTTATTATGTAACTGAGTTTGAAACGTGCAGGTTTCCTCTGGATGGTGTTCTCCATTGAAAGATGACATGCTATAGTTAGCTTCCCAACAAAGCCCTCTCACCTGTGATGCCATGTTTCATGTCCTCATTCTCCTCTCCTTCCCTGTGGTTGCTCATCATAGCATTTAAACACTACAGCAGTCTCAGCTGCAGATCTCTTGCCCAACTTATCAATCGCTCCCTGACCTTTGTACTGTTAGCTTGGTGAACTTTCGGTACATTCACAGGGCAGGCAGGAAAACAATGCCTCTGTGCTCACAACAGCCAACCCCCTTACCCCCATTGCCCTGTCCTCCTTACCACTTGTAACTCTTTGGACCATGTTCGAAATAAGGGCCCATCCCCAGCTTTCTCAAATCCGGAGCTTGGCTTGCGTTTGGGGAAATGGGGGAAAGCAGTTCCAGTAGGGAATTTATAGCTGCCGGTAAGTGTGTTTTCCACTGGCCAGGGATAACCGTGAATTTCCTCCCCTTTCTCAGAAATGGGTTGTCAGCTTGTGCTTCAGCTGGCATTGTACAGCCCTCTCACGTCCCGTCCTCAGGGTGAGGCATGTTGTCCCTGAGGGTGCTGTTCCGCAGACCGGTGCCTTCAGAGTTGTCTGAACAAAGCAAGTTAGAGTTGGTCTAGTTTAACCACAGGCCCTTTGAGGAGAGTCAGAATCCTTATTTCAAGCAGAGGACAACCCAGTCGGAGGGACCCTCCCTGGTGTGATTTTCAGAACAGTGGTGGCAACGTGGGGACTTTGGAGTGAGCCAGGCTCATTCTGACCTTTGGCAATTTAACCTCTGTACACCTGTCTTCTCACACTGGGGGCATATACCTGCCTCCAATGGCGGTAGTGAGGGTTAAATGGATCCTGTAGGCACATCTCTGGGTCAAGATTGAGTCTGCCCTCTTGATTTATGCGCACTTTTATTTGTATCCAACTTCATGATCTAAACCTGTTTACAGTGCCAGTTGCTGTTGATCGGACACGTGTCGTCCCCCCCCCCCCCCCCAACAGTGAGCGTTAATAAGGCCATTGTGTCCATGAGAGCGTCCTTAGCTGCTTGGAGAGATGGAAGGGGAAGAGAACAGAGTGACAAGTAAAGCCATGCTTCAAGCAACCCGAGGCTCTAGGAGAACCGCTGGAGAGAAGGACGAGGCAGATGAAAGCGCCGACAGATGCAAGCTGGGGAGCCATCTGCATGTGTCTGGGCCCCAGCCTGCTGGCCACTTAGGTGCTTTCCCCTCTTTTCCTGACTTCTTTTACTGAACAGGCTGCCACCAGACAACTGGCGAGCTTGGCAGGGTTCCGGGAATCTGTACCAACGCCATGCCTCCCGACGGCAGAGCCCACACTGGTGGTGCCTGCACAGGGCAGGGCGACGTGGCCTCATCAGGCCGCGTTCTGACTGATGCGAGCATGCTAGCACCAGCCGGTGTGTTCTCATTCCAGGGAGTCAGGAGGCCTGAATCCAAATCCCATCTTTGTGTAGCTTTGGCCCTTTAGCAAGTCCCGTCAGCTCTCTGAGCCCAGATTTATGTGAGTAATAGGAATGTGTGTGTTGCACTCGGTAGGCCTGAGACCCTCCCCGCACTGGCGGGTGTGCATGCGAAACCCTGTCTCTGGGCCTCCTTAGAGGCAGTACCACCTGGCAGGATTAGCACCTGAAGAGCAGTTTCTCACTACCAGCACCTCTCACACCCTGATTCGTTTTTGAAAAATTAGTTTTTGGACTCCTATACACCACTGTGACCAAGGTTGCTGCAACAATGACCTCGCCAGCTCCCAGTACCCCCTGCCGCCCAGCGGCCCTGCTGCCTCCCCTCAGTCCAGCCTTTCTCAGCTTCCACCCCGAGCCTGCTGCTCAGCTGCCACACGGCCCAGAATTTCCAACTCGTCAATGAATCTTTCCCTCTGGGTGTGCTCTGCCTGAGTGACTTGTAACTTCCATTTTTTTTCTGGTTTTGCTCTCTAATCTCAGGAGTCACATCCAACAGAATGTTCGTGTTAAAAACAAAAAGGGGGAGAGGGGGTGTGTTTTTTCAATATCTCTCTGTTAATCAGAATGACTTGGGTTTAAATGAAATGCCTTACCCAGACAGAACTCATTTTGAAGACTAGAGCTGTTCGTTAGAAAGTGAAAGTAGCTAATAATCCTTTTTTATGTGAAGAAACTGGCAAATGATTTAAACCTTTTTCCTCCTGGTAACTTAGAAAAAAATAGCAAAGTTACTTGAAATGTGTCGCCTTTTATTTTTCCCTCCTTATGCCCAGGATAAAGATGTCATAGAAGCTTTTGTGTCCCACACTCCTGCTAAACTCTTTAGGTAGGAGACGTAATTGGCTTTTTCCTTGAGAGGAGGGTAGTAACAGACTGTGTCTGAGCTATTCTCTTGCAAATCCCGGTGAGTACTGAATAATGAAGTCTGTCTAGCTTCTAGTCTGCAACTCTTCTCTCTTTCCTTTGAACAAGGGCAGTAAGTTGCTCTTTTCCTGCTTGGTTCTGGCGCTGAAAAAATCCAGTAGGTGGCCAAAGAGTCTTTATGAGACTAAAGACAGCTTCAGAGAGCCATTGGACCAGGTTTTAAAAAGAAAAGTGGGCTTGATCTTTGACCAGCAAACAATGCGAGAGGAGTTGAATGGTGCTTCAGGACCCCAGCTTGGGGACAGGTTACATATTTAGGTGAATTACAAATTGACATGTTTGCCTATAACTCAATTAAGTTCTCAAAATAATCCCTGGAACTGGCGCTCAGACGGTTGAAGGAAGTACTCAGACCAGAGCTCTCAGCCAGCCTCATTTTAGCCTCATTTCATAGCATGGTGTCATCCTGTGCATCGCCACAGAAAGAGCCTCTCAGGTGTTCTCTATGCAACATGAAAGAACTCTGTCAGCACCACATGAGCCAAACCCCGGGAGTCCCATGGCTGAGAACTTTGCCCTTTGTAAATTACTTTTGTAAAAAATTCTAAGTTGAGGAGCCAGCGATAAGGAAATTGCTCAGCACTGCTTTATGGTTCCAGCATTTGGTGTCCTGTCGTGTCCCATGTTCTTTGAGTTATGAAAAGCCTAAGAAGCAAGCATCACCCTGCTCTCAGTTACCTAGAACTGGCTACGATTGTAAAAGATGAAAGATAGATAGATAGATAGATAGATAGATAGATAGATAGATAGATAGATAGATAACAGTAAAATAGTCATTACATAAATTTTACCACTTTAGCCATTTTGGGTGGCATTAAGTACGTTCATATTGTTGTGCAACCATCACCACCATCCATCTTCAGAACTTTCTCATCTTCCCAAACTGAAACTCTGTCCAGTTTACCAACTCCCCATTCCCTTCCCTAGCCACTGGCACCCGCCATTCTACTTTCTGTCTATGAATTTGACTACTCTGGGTACCTCATGTAAGTGATCATGCAGTATTTGTCCTTCTGTGTCTGCTTATTTTAGCATACTTTCTTCGAGGTTCATCCATGTTGTAGCATGTGTCAGTACTTCATTCCTTTTTAAGATTGAATAATATTTCATTGTACATATACACCACCATTTGTTTACCCATTCATCATCTATAAACATCTAAGTTCCTTCCACTTTTTTGCTGTTGTGAATAATGGACTTTAGATTCTTTTGGTTAGACATGCAGAAGGGGCATCACTGGATCATGGGGTAACTATTTTCAGTTTTTTAAGGAACTGCATACTGTTTTTCATCGAGGCTGTACTATTTTACATTCCCACCAGCAGTACACAAGGATTCCATTTTCTCCACGTCCTTGCCACCAGTTTTTTCTGTTTATTTTATTTTATTTTATTTTTTTTATACAAGGCAACCTAATGAGCCTAAGGTAGTATCTCATGGTGGTTTTGGACAGTGGTTGCTTTACGTTGGTGTTTGGTGGTATGCACAGCTGAGCCCCCTGCTGTGTTTCTGTGTGATGGGACAAGGCATGAAGAGGGGCTCCTTGCCCTTTTTGTTTCCTGGAGTCTATAGCTGTAACTGTGTGCTCTGCCTGCTCTAGCTAATCTCGGAGGCTCCTTTGGGCAACTACAGATAAGAAACATGAGATCAGGACTTGCTCTTTGAAAGGAGGTTGTAGTAACTTGGGGTGGGTTAGGGTTCCCTGAAGATCTTTCTTCCAAGCATGTGGGCAGGAGCCAAGGCACTTAATTTGACTGGTCTGTAGAGGGGTGTGCTTTCATCGAAGGCTAACTCACCACTGACACATTCTTTCGTTTTTACAAAGATCTTCTACTCCTTCCACTGCTTTTAAAAAAGACACCTATAACAAAAGCATTAGTTTTCTAGGGTAAATGGAAAATTGCAAGGCCTATTTATCTCAAGTTTATGTTTTAAGTGGAATGATTGCTTTTTAGATGATTTCGAAAATTGTGTCTCCAATCCCAGACTCTGTAATACAAGGAGATAACAGTATCTGTAAGATTATCCACTTAAATTAGTAAAACATAATAAAGCAATTACATAAAATTTGGGAAATAAAAAATATATAACTCATTCCCATTACTGACACTTCTTTCTAGTAAATTTCTTTCCAGTCCTTTTTAACTTTCTTTAAAAACAAAAAGCTCTAATAATATATATATGTATATGTGTATGTGTGTGTGTGTGTGTGTGTGTGTGTGTATATATATATATATATATATATATATAGTGTAAATAAAGCTTCCCAAAAGGATTATATGCCCATTTACAATGCCATTAACAATACAGCATATGAATGTATTTGCACATTTTATATCTTGGTGGACTTTAGGCATTTTTTTCTCATTTAAAGAGAAAAATTAAAAACTACTTTGCTTAATATATATTTCTTTTGTAATTTTTGTTACAAAATATTTTTTCCACTTTTTGTTGTTGTTGTTGTTAATCCTTGTCCGAGGATACTTTTCCATTGGGTTTTTTTTTTTTTTTTTTTTTTGAGAGAGGGAAGACAGAGAAACATCGATGTGAGTTCTATTGGTTGCTTCCTGCAGGAGCCCTGACCAGGGCACAAGTGAGGGAGGAGCCTGCAACCAAGATACATGCCTCTGTTCATTGGTTATACATACATGCAAAAAAGTTCTTTGGTTTATGAATTTTCTTTTTTTGATGTTTCTTTAATTCCTAATTTTATATAGCCTACTAGAGGCCTGATGCACGAAATTCTTGCAAGAGTAGGTCTTCCTTCCCCCGACTGCTGGCACCGGATTCCCTCTGGCACCCAGGACCTGGGCTTCCCTCGGCCGCCCACGGGCACCCGGGACCCCGACTTCCCTCACAGCCCCGGCTTCGCCTGGAAGGACGGCTGGTCTAATTAGCATATTATGCTTTTATTATTATGGATTCCTTATTTGCATTCAAGTTTTAAAATTTCTTTCTCCTCCAGTGGTATGATACATTTCTTTCTCTCTATCAGTATGACAAATTTTGTTTTTGTCCATTTTTTAAAAAATATTTTTTTATTTATTTCAGAGAGGAAGGGAGAGGGAGAGAGAGATAGAAACATCAGTGATGTGAGAGAATCACTGATCAGCTGCCTCTTGCACACCCCACACTGGGATTGAGCCCGCCACCTGGGCACGTGCCCTGACTAGGAATCGAACCATGACCTCCTGGTTCAACAGGTTGATGCTCAACCACTGAGCCACACCAGCCAGGCTTTTTGTCTTATTTTTCTGTTTTATTTTTATTTTTTTAAAATATATTTTATTGATTTTTTACAGAGAGGAGGGGAGAGGGATAGAGAGTTAGAAACATCGATGAGAGAGAAACATCAATCAGCTGCCTCCTGCACACTCCCTACTGGGGATGTGCCTGCAACCAAGGTATATGCCCTTGACCGGAATTGAACCTGGGACCCTTGAGTCCACAGGCTGACGCTCTATCCACTGAGCCAAACCGGTTAGGGCTTATTTTTCTGTTTTAAAAATACATTTCTAACTAGTTAATCCTAAGGAATTTATTTTGTGTATGGTGTGAGGTAGGAATTTACCTTGATGTTTTCCCTCAAATTGGTGACCAGTTATTCCAACAATTACTAATTCCTTCCATCTCTGATGATTATTGGTGCTTTCTTTATCATAAACTAACTTCTAATTACTATATTAGACAGATCTATTTCTATTTTATCTATTATGTTCTATTAATTATTTGTTTTTTTCTTGCATAGTCACAGGCTCTTTTAATTATGGACTTATAATAATTTTAATATATGCTACCTCTTTTGCCTATAATTCTTTAGCAAAATTTTCTTTGCTATTATCACCTGTTTGTTTCTTTTAGACACATGTGATAATTTTGTTTTTTCTCTATATAGTTTATTCAGTTGGGGTTTTGATCAGAATTACATTTAAAATATAAATTAATTTGGAATATACATTTTAAATATAAAAATTTATTCTTCCTATCTAAATTTTGTCTCATCTCTATTTCTTTTTTTTTTTTTTTTTTTTAATATATTTTATTGATTTTTTACAGAGAGGAAGGGAGAGAGATAGAGAGTTAGAAACATCGATGAGAGAGAAACATCGATCAGCTGCCTCCTGCACATCTCCCACTGGGGATGTGCCCGCAACCCAGGTACATGCCCTTGACCGGAATCGAACCTGGGACCCTTCAGTCCGCAGGCCGACGCTCTATCCACCGAGCCAAACCGGTTTTGGCTCATCTCTATTTCTTGTTATTTCTATATATATTTAGTTTATGTCTTAGTAGGTTTTTTTCCTTTTATTAGTTGCACCCAAACCTTGTTGAATTTGTTGCTTTGTGAATGGGGTTTTTTAAATTGAACTTTTGTGATGGTTATTGCTTTCATATAGGAAAAATGTATACGTGAGCATTATAACTATCCGCTTTACAGAGCAAAGTATTGAAAAGAACAGTCTGCACAGTCTTTGGATTAGTCAGACTTGGGTTTGAATCCCAGCTCTACTACTTACCAGATGCCTGGCTCTGAGAATACAGTGCTACAGTGTTGGACATAAAGGATTTTAATAAATTATGGCTACAGCTTTTAGATTTCTCTTGAATATAGTTTTTCATTCATTTCTTTGGGGTTTCTAGTTAGTGATATTATCTATAATTAATGATAATGTAAACTTTTTCTTTCCAGTATTTAAATTTCTTTATCTGTTTCATGTCTTACTGCATTGACCAGAAAAGCTTGGAAAACAATGCTAAATAAAATTTCTTTAGGAGAGATTTTTATTCTTATTTTTAAAGGAATTCCTCTAGATTTTCACTATGAAGTATAAGGCTGGCTGTGGTTTGAATATTGTTTATATGTTGGAGAAATAGATTTCATTTCTTACCTTTTAAATGTTTTTAAATTAGAAATCAGTTATCTTGGAAGGTTCATACAATTTGAACAACTTTATTTACAGATTGCAATATTAACATTAACTAAGAAGAAAGATAGAAATTAAGAATCAATCTTATTTTGAATATACAGGTTATTTCTTCTAAAAATACCTGTCTGTCTATGAGGTCTTTGTGAGTCCTCTTATGGATTTGAATACTGGAAATCAGTTAATCTCCTGGGGGGTGAGCCTGTTGTGGTGGGCTGGGAATCTTCCTTTTAATGGCCTAACCACTAGTTTCTTTATATAGAAATATGTACCTTGATTTTATATCTGATTTGGGACCCACCGGAACCTTTTATCTTTGATTCCTACTTTGAATTCCTATGTATACAAAAACTTGAAACAATTAAGTTTTAAGTAGAAACTATATTTACATTCTGTAATCTTAAACTAGCTATTCTTCTGGTTAAAGTTTATTGGTATTTTAAAATAACAATTGTTTTTCTGATGTAAAAGTAATTATATTCATTATAGAAATTTGAAAAATACGGGCAAACACAAAAACAAAAATTAAAAATGGTACATAGAGTTTTGTTAGATTTTTTTTCACTTATTGTATTTTGAATAATTCCAATTTTAAGTAGCTTTCTACTTCATGATTGCTAATGGTTAACATGTTATTCATCATTGAAATATTTTACCATTTATGCATTAAAGCTCTATAGTACATACCAGTATTTAGCTTGTTTTGAGTTTTTCATAATGGCAAATAATTTAATGACAACCATCCTTATACAAATATCTTTGTCTGCATTTCTTTGGGAAAGTTTCTACAATTTTAATATATATACATTTTTTATTGATTTCAGAGAGGAAGGGTGAGGGAGAGAGAGATAGAAACATCAATGATGAGAGAGAATCATTGATGTGCTGCCTCCTGCACACCCCTCACTGGGGATCAAGCCCGCAACCTGGGCACATGTCCTGACCGGGAATCGAACCATAACCACCTGGTTCATAGGTCAATGCTCAACCACTGAATCATGCCGCTTGGGCTGTACATGTTTAATATCTGGATGTACTTGTCCCTTCTCCCTCCAGTCTATTTTTTTTATGGCAAGTTTGTTTCTGTATGTAACTACAGACTTATAGCCTACTCAAGATTTAAAATTTTCTGTCATTCTATTCAGTGCAGTAGAAAGAACTTGAGCTGTACAGTCCTAGGACTTGGATTCCACACCTGGCTCCACCACTTCCTATTTGTTTAAGTTGGGCATGTTATTCACTATTTGTGTGTCCAAAAATCAGCACTTATTCCAAATTCATCTGAAGCAACAGGACCAATTTGACCAGTCACCTCACTCAGGTCTATCCCATTCTATAAAATAAGCCATTGTTTTAATCCTGCGGAAAATTTCTAAGTCAGTATTTTGGTGTGTGTGTGTTTGTTGTTTTTGTTACTGTTGTTGTTTTTAAATATATTTTTATTGGTTTCAGAGAGGAAGGGAGAGGAAGAGAGAGAAATAGAAACATCAATAATGAGAGAGAATCATTGATTGGCTGCCTCCTGCACACCCCCAACTGGGGGGTCAAGCCTGCAACCCAGGCATGTGCCCTTGACCAGAATTGAACCTGGGACCCTTCAGTCCTAGGCTGACACTCTATTCACTGAGTCAAACCAGCTAGGGCTCTAAGTCAGTATTTTGATTATAACTGTTTTATCTTGTCCATTGTCACCATAATATAATTTAAATAACATTAAGATGTTCTGAGCAACTTAACTTTATAAGCACCTTATATGCATATACATGTACACATATAGAAATCCAGCCGTACAATCATACTCATAAATGAATGATGATAATGTAGTAGTTAAGAAATAATGACTTTACTGTGGCACTTTTCTGATTTTTATTTATATATTAAAATATTTTTATTGATTTCCAGCGAGAGAGGAAGGGAGAAGGAGAGGGAGAAACATCAATGTGAGTGAGAAACAAAGATTACATAGGAAATTTGATGTAACCTTAACACTTTTATTGTAAAGAAATATATATGTGCTTGGCTGTAAAATGTAAATGTTAAGCATCAATTTTTAAAATATGTTTTTATTGATTTCAGAGAGAGGAAGGGAGAGGGAGAGAGAGAAACATCAATGATGAGAGAGAGTTATTGATTGGCTGCCTTCTGCATTCCCTCTACCGGGGATGGAGCCTGAAACCCAGACATATGCCCTGATCTGAAATTGAACCATGAGCTCCTGGTTCATAGGTCAACGTTCAACCACTGAGCCACTGAGTAAGGCAAGCATCAATTTTGTAAGTGTATAACAGTTACAGTTTACTGAACACCTACCATGGGCCAGATGCCTTTTTTGAATGCCTTATGCATGTCATCTCTTTTAATCCTCATGACAGTGCCCAGGTGGTAATTACATCTGTTTTGTAGTTGAAGGAACTGAAGTTTGCCAGATTGGACACCTGTATTAGTGACAGCCAGTAACTGATAGAGCCAGGATGGAACCCAGAGCTGTCTCATGTCCCAGTCAATGCTCTTTCCGTGTAATCTGCCACATCCAAGTATATTTGCAGTCCTTGTTTTGCTTTATAAAATCCAACATCTGAGAGACTGGAGGAGAAAGAAAAACCCTTCTTTTAGCTGAAGCCTGAACTTGGGTTTCAATGCAGGAATAAAACATGATCTGATACACAATGTTATGGCTGTAATCCATTGGATATATGAAGAACTGATGCAATTCTGGTGTAAAGATAAATTGTGGGGAAGAGGAATGGATTTGATGTGGAGAGGGCTGTGTGTCTTAAAATTTGAATTACCTGTATTACCTGTCATATTCTGTAGGTAATTGCTTCAGATCCTTGACTTTGATGTAGATATTTATGACATTAAAGATAATCACTTCTTGTAATAGATTTAATGAAACTATTTGATTTTTTTCCTTATAACAAAATCATTGCATTCTATTGTAAAGAAATAAGAAGATAGAGATAAGCAGAATGGCGAAAGAGAAAATTCCTCACAATCCTACTTCCCGGAAATAACCAGTTTAATGTTTTGGTGTCCACCCTCTGTTATTTATTTATTTATTTATTTATTTATTTATTTATTTATAATTAAGTTTAGAGAGGAAGGGAGAGGGAAAGTGAGAGGAAGAGAGAAATAGAAACATCAATGATGAGAGAGAATCATCTATCGGCTGCCTCATGCATGCCCCACACTGGGGATTGAGCCTGTAACCCTGGGCACGTGCCCTGACCAGGAATCCAGCTGTGACCTCCTGGTTCATAGGTCAACGCTCAACCACTGAGCCACGCCAACCGGTCCACCCTCTGCCTCTTTAAATTTATATGTGAGGCCCTAGCTAGTTTGGCTTAGTAGATAGAGCATCGGCCTATGGACTGGAGGGTCCTGGGTTCCATTCTGGTCAGGGGCACATGCCTGAGTTGCAGGCTCGATCCCCAGTAGAGGGTGTGCAGGAGGCAGCCGATCAGTGATTCTCTCTCATCATTGATGTTTCTATTTCTCTCCCTCTCCCTTTCTCTCTGAAATCAATAAAATATATATATTTTAAAATTTATATGTGAATACAATTTTTATTATTTACAAAAATGGGATTATCTATTTGTAGAAAACCTTTTTTTTCATCAAAAAATATTTCATGAGCTCTGACTGGTGTGGCTCAGTTGTTTGGAGCATCCTTCCATGCTCCAAAAGGTTGCAGGTTCAATTTCCGGTCAGGGCACATACCCAGGTTGTGGTTTTGATCCCTTGTCAGGTGGGTGCCAGAGGGAGGCCATCAATGTTTGTCTGTCTGTCTGTCTGTCTCTCTCTCTCCCTCCCCCCCTTTCTCTTTCTAAAATCAAGGAAGAAAATATATGTCATGAGCATCTTTTCCAAGTAAATACCAAATAATGACATGGGTATTGTGGGAGGGGACGCTAGAATGGGAGGCCCTGGTGATTTGGCAGTGTATTGGGCCAAGGTCACGGGTCAGCTGAGGCCAAGGAGTTGAGGAGGTAAGCAGAGATCAAGGATTGGACCCCTATCACCAAGCCAGGCTGCCTGGTCAATGACATGATCAAGTCTCTGGAGGAGATCTGTCACTTCTCCCTGCTCATCAAGGAATCAGATCATTGACTTTTTCTTGGAGGCATTGCTCAAGGTTGAGGCTTTGAAGATTATGTACATGCAGAAGCAGACCCACTGGCCAGAGGACCTGGTTCAAGGCATTTGTTGTCTTTGTGGACTACAAATGGACATG
This sequence comes from Myotis yumanensis, assembly GCF_028538775.1. Lineage (NCBI taxonomy): Eukaryota > Metazoa > Chordata > Mammalia > Chiroptera > Vespertilionidae > Myotis > Myotis yumanensis. Next base: position 89,637,745 of record NW_027223753.1, on the reverse strand, counting down.
TCAGTCTGGGTGTTAAGTGCTCCAAGGAAGTATCCACTGCCGTCTGTGGGGTCATCATCCTGGCTAAGCTCTCTGTTGTCCCTGTGCAGGGAGGCTACCAGGGGAACAAGATCGGTAAGTCTCACACCGTCCCTTGCAAGATGACTGGCCACTGTGGTTCTGTGCTGGTGGCCTCATCCCTCCCCCCAGAGCCACTGAGCCCCTGTGCCTAAGAAGCTGCTGCTGCTGGCCGGTATCCACAGCTGCTATCCCTCGGCCAGGCGCTGCACTGCCTCCCTGGGCAACTTTGCCGAGGCCACCTTTGAAGCCATCTCCAAGACCTACAGCTATCTCACCCCCGACCTCTGGAAAGAGACCATGTTCACTAAGTCTCCCTATCAGGAACTCACTGACCATCTTGTAAAGATCCACACCAAATAAATAAATAAGACCCACACCAGAGTGTTTGTGCAGAGGATCCGTGCTCCAGCTGTGGCCACCACATAATTTTATACAAGAAAAATAAAGTGAATTAAGCCCGTTTAAATATATATAATGAACTTTTAAAATGAAATTAAGTATTCTCCATGTTCATTTTTTAATTTAATTAAGTATAGTTGATATACAATATTTATATTCATTTCAGTTGTACAATATAGTGATTCAACATTTTTATACCTTACAATGCAATCACCCCACTAATTCTAGTAATCATCTATCACCATGCTAATTTATCACAGTATTATTGATTATATTCCCTTACCTTTTTACCTATTCCCTCCTCCTCTCCCCCCATTGGTTTCTGTCCAGGGCCATTTTAATAGGTGTAAAGTATTCATTTCATGGATGTATGACAGTTTCAGTAGTTAATTTCAGATTTTTAAACAGGTTGCTTCCAATTGCCTTTACTTGTAGAATCATCACAAATTTGTCTTACCATAATATCATCTAATACTGTCTCATTCTTTTAGGCTCTTTTCATTCCACTGTGTCTACACATAGGTGATTACATCCCAACATCCTAGCTTATAATTGTGATGAAATTGTTCTAGCCTACAAATATTCCCTACATTTGGGCCAATAAGGCTGAGGCTTTCGAAGCTGTATTAGTCTGCTAGAGCTGCCATAACAAAGTCACATAGATTGGGTGGTTTAAGCAATAGACATTTATTTCCTCACACTTCTGGAGACAAAAAGTTCAAGATGAAGGTGCCAGCAAGGTTGGTTTCTTCTGAGGCCTCTCTCCTTGGCTTGTTACTCTTCTTGATGCTCTTCTTCCTCTGTCTTCACATGGTCCTGTGCGTGTGTGTGTGCGTGTGTGTGTGTGTGTATCTATTCTTATAAGGACACCATTTGGATTAGGTCCTACCCTAAAGACCATTTTACCTTAAGTACTTTGTAAAGGACCTATGTCCAAATACAGTCACATTCTGAGGTACTAGGGGCTGGGACTTCAACATATTAATTTGGCAGGGACACAATGCAGCCCACAACAGATGTATACACTAGCTTTATTGCGAAAGGCCCCACCAAGGAGGCAATTTGTAGTAAGGCTTTTTAAGTTTCCATGACATTTTATTGTTTAACACATAACAAATCCTTAGCCTGTAAGACTCATCAGGGCAGGGATTGTTTACTATTGTATGTAGAGCCTGGAACATCATCAGTGTCTACCAATTGCTGGTTGAATGAATGAGTAAATGAATGTCAAGTTTCTTTAGTAGCATAAAGTAATGTAAAGTCAACCTACATACTTATTTTTTGAGCATGTATTTCGTTACTTGCCTGAGGTGTGCATATGATGTAGGGTCTGAGATTGCCAAATCCATTGCCATATTGAAGTCAGAGGCAGTGGGTAAAATCGCCCCAATACCCTGCTCACCATGAAGTGACACACAAGCACTAGATAGGACTTTCTTTTGAGGGAAAGAGAGAGAGCGAGTTCTCTGTCCACTAGGATATGCACATGTTCTCTTCAGTGTTTACATATGGTCAGGTTTTCATGGCTATCTAGTGTGATTTACTGCAACGTCTTCAGCACTTTTTATAGTTAAAAACTCTGGTCTGATCCTTGGACATGGGAACATAGGGACCTTTTCTGTGAGCAAGATGACCAGTGGCCAGGCAGTGTGGATAGAGTCATTGGGAATGTTAAAGCACTGTTAGTGGTCTCCATTTATAAGTACTGTTTGGGGGTCTACTTACCTGGAATTGCAGAAATTTTACTTTGGTTCTATGCATTCCCCATTCATTGAGCACACAGAGGTACACATACATAATCCTTATTGAAGAAGTCTTTATTTCACTTATTTATACTCTGGTTTGTGACTGAAGAGCTCTATCTTACAAAGAAACAAATATTGAATTATAAGTACTAATATTTTAGGCAAAGAAATAATCTTCATCCAATGAGAATAGAGCAATTTTTTTCCAGTCTCTGCGCTCTTGTCTGAAGTCAGAAGGAAGGGACAGCTGGCCCTTTCCATGTCCCCTGAAGTTAACTCATTTAAAAATGCTAGTAAGCAATGAACTTATGTCGTGGAGGAAAGGTTGCTTTAGAAGAGTTATTTAACCTTCCCTAATATTCTAATAAATCTAAAATGATGTTTACAGTTTAGAAGTATAACAAACAACTCATCACTCTAAAACCCAACCGACAATCAGGAAATAAGCAACTTTTGGCTTCTGGGCAGCAAAAGGAGATGTGGTGCTCATGCTTGCTATCCGCACGTTTTTAGCTACCTTGGTTATCTGGTTGGGTGAACCTTTGTAGATCAGAAACGATCAATGAGAAAGGGAAGAGGAGGTTGCTTTTGGCAGGCACACTGAGTTCAGGAAGAAGTGACAAGCCATAGTCCAGATAGTGAGGGAGGAAAAAATCACAAAACCAAACAAAACTTCAAGTTGGAATTTACTGTGGAGTTCTAGGGTATGCTAGCAAATAACTACCTCAAGTATGTCTAGTCTCTTGGGGATGTGATCATCTTGTGGCCTAATATATATCTTGTTCATAAAAAATAACCTTTGCATGACAATCCAATGTAATAGTTGAAGTTTATGATAATATTGTTTTTCTGATTTTTTAGAAAAGGGAGAAAAAAATGAGGCAGTGCATAATATATTTTAGAAAAAAAATTTCTACTCCAAATGGTTAACATTTAAAGGGAAAACCATCAGCCATCAGAAATAATGCATTCCTCAAATTATCTGGTAAAGTAATGATGTATTTAGGATAAGAGCTGTATAAAGGTGTTCTCAGTAGCCCATTCTTATAAGTGCACTGCTTGTGTGAGAGGGAGAACTTAACTAAACTGCAGCGATTTGGAAATTCTAAATGACACCTCACCCCCTGCCTCTCAGCCTTCTTTTTACTTGCCACTCCAAGGCAAACCCCTTCGTCCAGCAACTCCCCTAGGCCCCCAACCCTTTTCAGGTCATTCCCACCCCTCCTATATGCCTACTCCACCTCTGCACACTTTGCAAAATATATTCCTTAAAAATATGTGCCAGTCCTGTGCCTCTAGGATAAAAAAATCATTAGCCAAAACATGTTCCTGCTTTCAAGAGACGTCCCATCCATTTAGGCTGTGGGACCCCATGTTCTAAGAAACTCTAATTACCGGGCTTCTCCACTGCACGTTCCCTACCTCCACACCCCACTGGAATTTGCTTTCTTCTTAGAGATACCACTTCCTCCAAAAGCCTTTCTGCAAGAAGACTAGTTCTCCCAGTTCACGCACTGGTGAACCCCCGGAGAACATGGACTGTCCTTTCCACACCAGGCTCACCATCTTCTTCCAGTCCCTCCTTCCTGTCTCAGCCAGCTTGGGCTGCTGTAACAAAGTACCACAGGTTGGGGGCTTAACCAACAGAAATTTATTTCCTCAACATTCCAGAGGCTGCAAGTCTGAGATCAGGGTGTTGGCAGTGGTGGTGTCTAACGAATGAGTCGTCTCCTTGGCTTGTAGGTGCTCCCTTCTCTCTGTCCTCACTTGGTCTTTTCTTTGTTTGTGTCTGTGTCCTATTCTCTTCTTATAAGGACACCAGTCCTGTTGGATTAGGGCCCAACCTAATGATATAGGGCCTTCACTGAGGTAATTAAGGTGGAATTAGGGCCCATCTTAATGATCTCTTTGAAGACCCTATCTCCAAATGTAGTTACCCTCTGAGATATTGGGGGCCAGGACTTCAATATATGGATTTGGGGGAACACAATGTAGTCCATAATACCTCCTCTGGTGTTGGTGACATCTGTTTATGACTGCTTCTTGTCATCTGTATCGAGTCATCCACTGACACCAACTTCACATTGTTCCTTTCAAGCCCCATCCCCTTCTTCATTGTTAGGGACAGGACCGTCCAAATCAAGGACATATGCCCTGTCCTTTTTCATAGTTTTCTCCATTTCCTCAACCCCATGAATAGGATTTGTGCTCCATTTCACAAGTCATTTGGGTCTTTTTCTCCAGAGGTCTCCGTTCCTGTTTCCCCACTCTTAGCCCCCTTCTTTTCCTCACACCCTGCCTCAGCCTACCAGCCACTGAACCTGCTCTTCTTCCTGTCCTAGACCACGCCCAGGTCTCTCAGTCCCCGCCCCCTTCCGGTGCCGTCCTGCTTGTGATGGATTTTACTCATTTCAATTTCCAACCCTTAGTATTCCCTACCATACGTTTTTTTCCCTCTGTGGCTTCATGGTATTGAAGCTAAAACAGCTGAACTTTCCTGTCACTGATTCCTGGGTTCTCCTCTCTTTGAGCCTCAGCCCCATGGTGCTCCCTGGCTCTCAGCACTGCTGCTTCTCCCGATTCAGACCCATCAGATGGGAACTCTCACAATGTGCCTTTTTCCCGTGAGTATTTCTCAGTATGTTCCTACTATTCTTTTACCCTTCCTTCCTGTCATAGAATATGGATTATCCTTCTTTTCCCCAAGGATGATCTCTCTACCATTTCTTCTCTGCCATAGATACACACACACACACACACACACACACACACACACACACACCTTCCTTCAAAAGCTGTTTCTGTCTCATATATTTGTATTCTCTCCCCTCTGGATCTGCATTCCTTTCCTGTTGACATAATTGGTCTGGGTGGTTTACCCATTCTAAAACCCCTTTCCAGACTCTGATATTCATAGGCACTATTTCATAGATAAGTTTCAAGGCACTGTTGAGCAAGAAGTCTCAATTTCAACACTATTGCCATTTGGGCCAGAAAATTCTTTGTTATGGGTGCTGTCCTGTGCATTGCAGGATATTAAGCAGCATCTTTGGCCTCAACTCAGAGAGATACCAGTGTTACCATTTCCCCAACCTGTGACAACCAAAAAACCGTCTCTAGACATTGCTGAACATCTCCCTGGGGGTCAGAATCACCCCAGTTGAGAACCACTGGTGTAGACATTAAGAGGGCTCTGGTAGATCAACTCTAGCTTACTGTGATGGGTACATAGAATATCCGGCTACAGCTTTAGAATATAGTCTGCACATATGGCACGTATCTTAGGTTGATGTGAAGGACAGATGGTTAGAAAGCAAACTAGCAATATTTATCGCTGTACATTCACATACCTTTCCAATTAAATCCTTGTTAAACAACTACCCAGGCAACAGTGGCCCTTCTGCAGAACTCCAACCCAGAGCATTTTATTGGGATGAGTCAAGACAGTTAAGTAGGCATCGTTATTGGCAAACTAATTCTCAACTGACTAACAACTTCTGGGGTCAGACTGCCTGGTGTGCTCAGCTCTGTGTACCAGCTGTATGATGTTGGGACTCTGTTTCAGTTTCATCAGGTGTAGAATGGGGAAGACAATAGCACCTGCCAGATTGGAGGTGGAGTGGAGTGAAGCAAGATAATACACATGAGGCTCTCAGAACAGTGCCTGGCACATAGTGGGTGTTCAATAAATGGTAGCTGCTATTATCCATGTTCTTGGTACTTTCCTTTCTGTTCCTTTTGTCACCTAACTTCTCACAGAGTATGGCCTTCACTTCCTCTTCTTCCAGTCACTCTTTAACTCCTTGTTTTATGGCCCCTGACTTCCACTCTCAAATCAACTTACTTTCTTGGATCTGACCTTATTTTCAGCTACATGCCTTGATTTCTCTGTATGTGAACACTGTTAAACACCTTTTCCCTTGGCAATCCCTACTTCCTTGACTGTTCTGCTTCTTTAGGGGAACATTAGAGAGAAGGTTGGTTTGCCTTCTCCTGCCACCTAATTGCAGGCATTTCCCTGGGTTCAACCTCTAGCTCTTCACTATCTATCCTGTCTCTCAGATGTTCTTCAGGCCTTTTTCCTGGGTCCAATCTCCTGTCATCTTCAACACATCCATCTGCTTCTTCACACCACTCTTGCCACTGGTAAATGGACCACCACCCATCCAGATACCCAAACCTGGGACCAGAGAAGCAGTCTTCCTTCATTCTTCCTTGTTTTCCACAACCAATTGGGTCCAAGCCCAGTTAATTCCATCTCTAACATCTCCTACCTTTAGTCCCTCGACCTATCCCAGTTTTCACTTTAAAATTCTCTTTTTCTGTGAATGTATTCTGTTTAAAAAATATATATTTTATTGAGTTTTTACAGAGAGGAAAGGAGAGGGATAGAGAGAAACATCGATGAGAGAGAAACATCGATCAGCTGCCTCCTGCACACCTCCTACTGGGGATGTGCCGGCAACCTAGGTACATGCCCTTGACTGGAATCGAACCTGGGACCTTTCAGTCCGAAGGCCAACGCTCTATCCACTGAGCCAAACCAGTTAGGGCCCCAGTTTTCACTTTAATCCCCACACTGTTTTTGTTTTTGTTTTTTAAATATATTTTATTGATTTTTTTACAGAGAGGAAGGGAGAGGGATAGACAGTTAGAAACATCGACGAGAGAGAAGCATGGATCAGCTGCCTCCTGTACACCTCCTACTGAGAATGTGCCCGCAACCAAGGTACATGCCCTTGACCGGAATCGAACCTGGGACCCTTCAGTCCGCAGGCTGACGCTCTGTCCACTGAGCCAAACCGGTCAGGGGCCCCGCACTGTTATTGATCACTTCACCACTGCTGAAGTGATTTACCTTCTTTTGGTGATTCATCTCTTGGTCAGTGCTCCAGAGGGATTTTTTCTTTTCTCTCGTATCAAATTGGCCAAATTTTTAATCTATGTCCTAATTATGTCTCCAATCAATCCATTCCTCTCTATCTCTACAACCCAGTGGCTTACTAGATCCTTATTACTTCTTAGATGGACTCTTCTATTAATTCCTAACTAGCCTTACTGTCTCACGTCCTTCAGACCCTTCTCCACAGTTCCATGAGGGAGGCTCTGTCTACCCTCCTTCTTAAGCCTTTTCAGGGCCTCGCTGTTGGATAAAGTCCATGGCAGCTGCGAGGTGCACAGAGCTAGGTGATCTGGCCCACTGGCTATTTTTCCAGCTTCATCCCTTGCTGCATCCCCTCCTCCCTCTGTTCCAGCCACAGAGGTATTTGCAGTTCAGGGAACTGACCTTGTTTTACATCTCATGCCCTTGAGTTTACTATTCACTGCTCCGTCTGCCTGGAGGGCCCTGCGCCCTCCTCTCTGCCTCTGAGATACTTACACATCTCGTGAGATTCAGCAGATGTGGCACATCATCCAAGAGGCCTTTTCCAGTGTCCACATTTTTTTTTTCTTCTTAATTCTCTTCCGTGGCAGAACTGTATGTTTTCCATATAGTTCTGTATCGCCTCGTCTGTCACCTTCCATCTCAATGGGCTCCACCTCTGACTTTCTCATTTTGTCATTCATTCTCTCAGTCACCTGGCTAAGACCCAGGTGTTATCTTGTTCCTCATTTGTTCACACCCACATTCCCAGCCCACCAGTTGTTTTTCTGTCACTTCTTCCTCTGAGGTGGTTCTTGATCATCTATTCTCCATTCCCTTTACCTCCTCCCTAGTTCAGGCCCTCATACCTAGGTTTTCCATGAATGGTATTCAAAATTGTTTGTGGGATAGCCTCAGCTTGTTTACCTCTCAGTCTCATCATCTGTATATTCCTGTGTATATTATAATCCAGTCACACTGGAATCCTTAGTGATCTTTGAATAGGACTCATGACAATCATACTTTTGCACCTGCTGTTTCTAATCCCATCCTCCACCTACAAAATTACTAGCTCTTCTCCATGGATCAACTGCATTGCTTTCTCTTTCATGAAGCTTTCCCCAATTATTATTAGAAGTGACCTCTTTTCTCTGAACCCCTGAATTTTGCACCTACTTAATGGTTCTTACATATGTTGTTGGTTTGCATTTCACGATTACTTCATGTACAGAGATTCAATTATGAACTCTTTTAAGGCATGGGTTATAAATTATCCATTTTTTTATCACTTCTCCACTATAGAACCTAACACAACTTCATATATGTATATATATAGCTTCATTGAGATACTAGAGGCCCGATGCACGAAATTCGTGCAAGGGGCTCTGCCCTTGCAGCCACTGTGGCTTGCCTCAGCCCTCGCAGCCCCAGCTTCATCCGGAAGGTCATTTGGCTGTCTGGTCTAATTAGCATATTATGCTTTTATTATTATAGATAAGTTACATATTCACCCATTTAAAGTATACAATTCAATGGTTTTAATAAATTAAGAGTTGTGCAGCCTTCACCACAATCAATTTTAGAGCACTTTTTGCTGTTGTTGTTAATCCTCACCTGAGGATATTTTTCCATTGATTTTTAGAGAGAGTGGGAGGGGGAGCGACACAGAGAGAGAGAAACTTGGATGTGATAGAGACACACTGATTGATTGCCTCCAGCTCGAGCCTCGACTGGGGTGGGGATTAAATTTGCAACCTAGGTATGTGCCCTTCTGTCACAGGGCTGATGATCTAACCACTGAGAAACCGGCCAGGGCGTTAGAGCACTTTTATCAGCCCAAAAAAGAAACCTCGCACACATAAGCAGTCAATCCCCATCATTTCCCCCCAAACTCTTAGCCCCAGGCAAACATCAATCTAATTTCTGTTCCTGTAGATTTACCTATTCTAGACATTTCATAGCAACAGAAACATAACATTTGTCCTTTTGGGTCTGGCTTATTTCATTTAGCTTATTTTCTAAGTTGATCCATGCTGCAGCATATAATGGTACTTTATTCCTTTTCATGGCTGAATATTATTCCATGCATGAGTAGACCACATTTTGTTTATCCATTCATTAGTTGATGAGCATTTGGGTTTCTACTTTTCAGCTATTATGAATGCTATGAATATTCAAGTATAAGTTCTCATGTGGACATATGTTTTCATTTCTTGTGTATCTACCTAAGAGTGGAATAGCTGAGTCATGTGTTAACTCAATGTTTAACATTTTGAGAACTGCCAAGCTGTTTCTAAAGGTGGCTGCACCATTTTACATTGAAATGCATGAGGGTTCCAGTTTCTCCACACCCTCACCAACACTTGTTATCTGTCTTTTTTGTTGTAGCCATCCTAGTGGATGTGAAGTAGCATTTCACTGTGGTTTTGATAAATATTAGATGTTTGATAAATATTTGTCAGTTAAATTATATTTATATATAACATGAACAAACAGACCTTTCAACAGGTCATTTGACTTGCAAGTTTATTAACTAGCTAGAAAAGATTAGCACACGGTCCAGAATGATTATAATTCAATTTGTAAGGTTTTTTTTATATTGTTTTCTCTTTTTTTAGTTGCTAGTGTTATCTATGTGACATTATAAAGGTGGCAGTTTGTCATGAAAATTCATGTAGCTTTGTAGGTTTGAATGTATTTTACAGAATAAGCTAAATTCCAACCAGAATTCCAACTTTTGATTTTGTCCCTACTCAAACACCACCAATGAATGGGGAAACTAGGAAAGGCTAATTCCTGAATCCAAGACAGGGCAAATGAGTAAAATAGCATTTCCCACATGGCCTTTCCTTTGCCTTCTCTTTGGAACACGTTACAACTTGGAAGCTCCAGACACCAATTCTGTGGTGACTGTGTGAACTATTACTCTTGTTTAAAGACTTGCCTCCTCCTAGGCTGGCCTGTCTTCAAAAAAGCATTTGATAGTACACTTGGGTACATGGGCTGGGGGTAGGGAGAGACGTAAGAAAAATGCAAGTGCTAAAACTTCTTTGGGTAGAGTTTTCCTCAGTAAACAGTAGACCATGGGAAACATAACAGGTTCTGAAAACTTAATTTTGATGAATCTGGACGTTAGAGAAACAGCCAGCTGAATCAGTTCCCTCTCGGGCAGTGGCTTAGCCTTCTTATCTCAAGTCAGAGGTAATGGTCCAACTACTTTTGCTTGGTTCTAGAGAGTTCTGTCTTGGCCAAAACCCATCTATTTAGTCCAGGCCTAGCCAGACACTTCTGCCTGTAGCCCTGAAAACTAGGGTTCCACTTAAGGCTGCAAATTAAAGGCGCATGATTGGGCTTAAAACTTTGTATGGTGTGCAGGTGTCCTCAGAGGAGCTGCTGCGGTGGTCAGTAGTAAGTAGAGTAGCACGCTTTCTGTATGTATAACACCATCTTGCCTAACTAGTCTCAAGTAATTCTACAGTAGTATTGTCTGCAACTAGTTAAGAGGCATATATTTTCCACAACCAGTTACCCGGTTATCTGTCTGAAGTTGTTTCCAAAGGCTGAGAACAGGCCCTTTCAGAACCTCGGTAGGAAAAGTATTAACAGTTGGAAACATGTCAGCTGCTTTATGGAGGAAGCACAGCCCAGGCCTGGTTTCTCTAGGCTCCGTGATAACTTGGGCTGCAGCAGCCGGCGGCGCGAAGCTCGGTGGTGGGAACTGTAGAGATGGAGAGCGGCTCTGAGGAGGCCCCTGCTTTTCAGAGTTGAAACAGGAGCCCTCTGAGAGAAAGAGATATTGCATGTGGCTTCCCTGATGCCTCGGAGGGCGAAGTGGATGACACAGCATCAGCCGTTCCTTGGGGGGTGGGGACACTGTGGCCGCTAGAAGCCTCTGCCCTCATCGGCCCCTTGGGGGCCACAGCCATAGTTCAGCATCAGTTGTGGAGTTTGGTGAAGAAAAGGTGACAAAGGCCAAGTCAGCGTTCAATTGGTTGGAAGGAGAACACGCTCCCGGCTGGCAGCCCCAGAGCTAGAAGGACCGCACCCTGGGAGAGAAACGGCTTTTAGTCGGGGGCGGGTGCAGCAACAGTTCCTAATCTCCTGCCTAATCATCTACTCGCTCCACCTGGATGCGGAGCGAGGATCCGGTGGAGAGAGAACCGCGCGGGTGGGACTCCCCCTCTCATTTACCTCCAAGACCCAGAAGGACAGCGCCAGGTCAGGCACCTCGACCCCCACGCCACCCCCTGTGGCCTCCGAGGCGCCCCTCTCTTGCCTCTTGGGCATTGCTGCCTTTCCCCCCTCCTCTGTTAAAATAGTGAGAAGAAAAAAAAAAACACACAAAAACACGGAGTGAAGTGATGGAAAACTGGAGGCGGAGAGTCGCCTGCAGTGAGGGGCGGGAGGGGAGGGGGCGCGGTGGTCCCAGAAGGTGGCTGGCCAGCGAGCGCTGAGATGATCGGCATCAGGCTCAGCGTCGGCCGCCGCCGAGACCTTGTCCCTGGGGCTGCCCGACCCATCCCCTGGCCCGGGGCGCCTGCGGAGGGCGTGGGGCAAACCTGGGGCTGCGGTGGGGGTAGGGTAGACCTCACCTCCATCCCTCCCGGGATGGAAACCGCGCTCAGCCCGCTGAAATCGGGGCGGAGGGGACAGGCGGGTACCGCGGTCCCTCCCACCCCCTCGCCGGAGCCGCCGCCGCGGCTGTTCAGTAACACGTCCCCAAGAGACTGGCAGGAGCAACACGTGATGTGTCTACTTATCAGGGTGAGAGGGGGAGAGCGAGTCTCTGAGCGTGCGGGCGAGGGAGCGGGGCGGGGGGCCGAGGCGGGGGCCGGGACGGCGGCTGGGGTGCCGGGGTCGCCAGCTCCGCGCCCACCTCCCTCCCTGTGGGAGAAGAGGAGGAGGGGAAGTGACTGCGGAGTTGATGAACTTTGCACATCCAGAAACGCCATTTTGATTCCTTTTCCGGAACAAGTTTGCATCTCTCCTCGCTCTCTCCCCCAAGCCCACCGGTGCCCACGGCATCATGCCTGGGAGCCCAGCGCCCTGCCCTGCCGTAAGTACGCGCCCGGGGCTCCGGCTCTCGGGACTCGGGTGGCAGCGAGATGTCCGGGGCTGAGCGGGAGCGACCTTCTGAAGAACTTTTGGGGATGGGGAGGGCGAAGTCTGCGGAGCGTGTGGTAGTTTTCAAACTCGCCGTTCCCCGGAGCCGAGGACCCGGGCGCCCCACGCAGCGCTACGTGCGCTCGGGGCGGCGGGGCCGGCCCGGGATGAGCTGGGCAGCCCTCTCCCCTCGGGCTGCGCGCCGGGCCGCTCCTCCTCCTCCTCCCCCTCCTCCTCCCCTTCCTCCGCTCCTTTCCCCTTCCCGAGCCGCCGGCTCTGCCAACCAGCTCCCAGCGCGAGCCGCCGCGGCCGCCGCCAGGACCTGATGCGCATCCATATTAGCCGTCCGAGCGCTGGAATTCGGCTCGACCCGCGCCGCACCCACCACCCACTTTATTTTTAACCAGCACCGCGGGGCCTCGGATGGTGCACGCACCGCCGGCCAGAAACATCTTCCCAGCGCTGCTCTCCATCTTCCGCCCTCGCTCCCCCGACATCCTCCCCCCCATGTGGGAGGGGAAACTTTTCTCCTACATACTTTCGAGTCCCTCCCGGGCCGAGCTGCGCGGAGATGACGGCGCCCGCCCGCTGCCGCAAGGTATCCGGGGGTACCCGCAGAGGGTGCTGGCTGGGGGTGCCCGCTCGGGGCCGCGCAGTGGGAGCATCTGCCGCGCCCTGCTTTGCGGACTTTGATCCTCCCTGGCAGACGGCGCCGGCCGGGAGGCGGCCGCGGGCAGCCCTGCGCCCTCGCCCGCTCCGGGCTCGTGGCTGGGGGTCACGCCGCCCACCGCCCGGGGTGACCAGCGGAGGTGGGGGCCGGAGCTCTGTCCGCGTATTGTTCCCCGGCCCTTCCGTTGGCGGTGTACGTGTTTTCGTGGGAGCCCTCGGTGTGGAGCGGAGCCTGCATCGCGGTGGGGGGGGGGGGGGGGGGCTCGGCGCCCGGCGCCGTCACGAGCACAGGAAGGAGGCCGGGAGCATCCGAGGCGGGGCCGGCTGCCGGGGCCCGCTTCGCCGCCCAGCTGTGGAGCGCGCTCGGAAACTTTTGTCCGCTGCCCGCTGGACCAATTTTTTTTTTTTTTTTTTTTTTGCGAGTTCTGGGGCTTCCCTTCCTCCTCTCATCCGGGCCCGCAACGCCCAGCAGGGGTGGGGAGGGGCGGCGTCGAGAGGTTGGGGACCCAGTGCGGCCCCCCCCCACCCCAGCCCAGCCTCGGGCTCAGCCCCCCGCGCCCCCTCCCCGTTCGCGGTCGCTTAGGAAACTGCGACCTTAATGGTTGCTAAGGAGCGGGGAGGTCCTTCCCGTCGCCGGCCCCCTCCCTCCCTGGGACGCGGCGTGTTTTCTGAACCCGGACGAGGGTCGCGTCGAGGATGTGGTGACTGGCTCCCCTGCCGCTCGCGGGGCCGGGCGAGGCGCGTGAGTGCGGGACGCGGCGGCCGAGCTACTTTACTTTAACGGCGTGGGGGGCGGGGGGGGCTGGTAGAGGAGGGCGCAGCGGGGGCGAGGACCCTGGGTCTCGGGGACCCGCCGGCGGGCGGGCCGGTTGACAGGCGCCGCGTGCAGCTCGCGTCCAGCGTCCGCGGTGCATCCGTGATGGGTTATAAAAGAGGAGGAAAGTATTTCTCCTTGCTCAGCAGATTTGCCCTCCCTCGCTGCTTACTGGTTAGAAGATAGAACGTGAGCCCAGATCCGGACGAGCAGTTCACATTCCATTACGAAATTCTACACGGCTTCAGAGCCAGCAGCAGCACACATTCGGGGCACTTTGGAGTTTTTTTCTTTTTTGGGGTGGCGGTGGAGATGGGTAGAAGGGTGAATAAAAAAATACAACTTTTTGGTGTGCTGAAAAACCTGCCCGAAGGTTTTCATCAGTAGCGGGATTAACCCTCATGCTTGTTTTAGAGTTTAGATTTAGGCTTAACCTTTTGAAAACCAATGGATAGAAAGGTTGCTTGTTGGATAGGGATGCTGGAAATAGGGAGGTATTTCTGTCTTGAAGAGACTTGAGATGATTTCTGCGAAGGTTGAGTTGCTAATGTGCATCCCATAATTTTGAGATATTTTTTTCTTTAAATATTCAATGGTCTGTGCATGCACGTTAGTGTATTCTGAAATAAGTTTAATTGAAGTGGAAGGTGGAGAAATAGGAACTGCAGCGAAAGGAATGGTTTTTGTTTTGTGTTTGGGGGGCGGTGCCCCCAACCACCACCACCACATTCACAATCCTTAAAATGCATCCCCCAGATCTGGTGCTTTTTCGAGTTCTAAGACCTAATGTAACCCGGAAGTCTAAGAGGCTGAAGTCTTGGCTGAAACTTCTTCTTTTTTTGCAAACGTTTAGTTCTATGCTTCCTTCAAGAGTCACAAAGAACTTTTGAAGGAATGGGTTCAAAGTTATTCTTCAAATTTATGCAAAGGTGAGCCACTAATTTTAAGGTTATTTTTATTGCTGCTTTTGGAGGGAGCCTTCTGGGTACCGGCTGATGGATCCTGCTTTGATGTGTTTTGAGCTTTGGTTACACTGATGAATTAAACATTTGAATGGCTTTTATCAAGTTTTAAATGTGTGAAAAAATACCTTCTCTCCTACCCCCTTTTTACAAAAGAAAGGGAGATCCCTTTGATTTAGTTACTTGTTTAGCTTGTGCTCCATTTTAGATTGTTAATGAACATGCACTGTTTTATTCTTAAAAATACTGCTAAGCTGATTGCACTTTAGGATATTTTGTTTTTAAGGAGGATTTCCTGACTGTGTGATACTCGTAAGTGCTGCTGATGCTTACTGTTCTATAGCATATGATTCTGAGTTTTCTAGATACTAATTTTTCATTAGAAAATCAAGAATCTACGCTGTCATGTTTGTTATGTGATGGGGAAGATGGGTCTGACTCAGCTGGCAGAGGTGGTGCATCCATTCCTAACTGTTTACATCATCCAACAAATGACCTTTTGACTCAAGGGTCTTCTGTTTTAGATTTCTTCAGGCCGATTCCTGAGGTCTTATTTGCATCCAGGACAGGTACAGATATTGAAGAAGGGAAATAAACCTAACCTTGTTAGTCCTGCACTGATGTACAGATGTTTATGAGTTACTTGCTGTAGGTCAGGTAGTAGCTGATTGCTATTATGTAGCTTTCATTTTTTTATGTTCAATTTTGAATTGCTGTGTTGGTCCACTTCCTAGGTCAGTTTGGAAATCTTTGCTTGCTACCTTATGCTCAGTTGTCAACATCATTTACTACCTTCAGCAAAGGCTATTTCCTGATTAATAAAATTTTAAAAATTCTCTTTTAGGTTTATGGCATAATTAATATAAATTTAACTCCTACAGAAATTGGTTCAATATGTTCACTAGAAAGAGTCAGATGTGAATCCCTTTTGATGTTTCTATTCATTATCCTTCTGAAAAGTAGGTGATGCTCAAAAGGTCATAGGATAAGGGTTGCTAAGCAGCTAAACAGAAGGATGCTAAAATTAACCAAAGCATTTTTGAAAAGGAGTCCTTCCCTGGTTTACATTATTTACTAGCTTTAATTAATTTCTGAGTTCCCCATGTCCTTTGACCCAGGAAGGTAGGATGTTAAGTTTGTTTTGTTTTTGTTATCATATTTAAATAAGCACTCTTTCTTTTGTAAGTGTGTTTTAATTGAAGTTCAAGCTCTCTGACCAATTCTGGTGTCAAATGACAGTTCGTCTGGGGGGACTTCTTGTATATTACCTGTGTATTCAGGTTAAACCTTACATTCAGGAGGATATGTGTGAGTAACATCACTTGTATTTCATTTATTAGTAGCAGAAATTTTAGTTTGTTTTGGAAAATCTACCTAATACATAAAGCAACGTCTTAGTTCACTCCTTATTAAACAGATTAGCATTTAAAAGATAGAAATGCAGTATAGTATCAGTAGGAAGTATGCAATATAGTCTCTCCTAATAACAGGACATCATTTTCTTACCCCTTTACTGAGATTATCATTCCTTTAGGTTTTGATAGGGCTCCTCCTCCTTTTTACTCTACTTCTTCATCTCAGTTTACTCAACCCAGTTCTAAATACCTTTTAAAAATAATTATATTAGTTATAGAATATCTTTGGAAGGATTGACCAAATGTTAGGGGGCAGGATGTGATATACATTACATTTCTGCCGTAACTATGTTCAAGGATCTTGGCGTTTTCAGTGAGATAAAATGGTTGAAATCTAACTGAAGCTGTGGTTGGTTGAAAGGCAAGTCCTCTGTAAGTCAAAAGTTTCCCTGCCTCAAGGTTACTTGTGTACATATGACCTACTGAACAGGCAAAGTTGAGTAATATTTTTATATCCAAATATAATTAAGAAATTGGATGGGTTCCTTTGAGGAGGCAGGGTATATGATTTTTTTTTTTTCTGTCTGACTTAGGAAATGATTTTGAGTAGAAATAGCCCCAGCCCTCTTCAAAACATAGGGGTCAGATTGTGGTTTCCATGCCTTAGGGGGCCTCCCCATAAATCAGAGGTAAAAGGTGTACCATATGAAACACAGAGGGAGGCATACGATGTGCTTTCTGAAATGCATCACTTATTTTTAATTTCCCCAACTCTAATAGGAGGCAGAATACAGAGGAAAACCAGTTGAAATGTTTGCATTACTACTGGGATAGAAGAATGAGGAAGATGGGAGTGAGGGGATGGACTTTTCCCTGTTATGTTAATTGTCCTGTGGACAGTGTCATCCACTGTGCTGGTCTCAGTTTCTCTTCTCACCTTCCCTGGGTATTGACTGTTGGTATCGTCAGTTGGTGGAGATAGGGTGGGGTGGAGAGGAAGGGAGGCCCTGGAGGAGGGCACGGGGAGCTGTTTCTTCCAGCTACTGGTGCATCTTGTTTCTGATGGTACTTCAGGATACAGGTGAGCCAGTCAGCCATCAGTAGAGGTGGCTGCCGGTGAATAGGTGCTTCAGACAAAAGAAGTGGGAGAGGGTGGAGACTGTTTGTTCAGTGTGATTCAAGCAAGTAATGCTAAGAGAATTTGAAAGCCTCTGTAAAATCCCCAGGACCGGGCACTGACTGCTCCTGCAGGATTCACCTGAGGCCTTTCAGACTCCATGAGGGCGGGTGGTCCTGATAGGGTGGAGAAAGCCCAATGAAAACCCCCACATTCTTTGTCAGCCAGCCAGACTGCAGAGAAAAAGTCTCAGTGGGGGTAATTAGATAAAGCTTTTAAATGGCTCTATTTGTTTTTCCCCTGGCTGCTTGGTATCTCATCTAGTTTCCCCCCTTTTTCAGAAACTGTGGGGTAGGATTGTTATACAAATGTTTGAGACTTTTAGTGGTTTAATTACTTTGAAAATTTCCTTTCTCAATAGGGTGTACCTTGGACAAAGTTAACGTCACCCTGCTTTTGTGAAGAAGGCATTTAATAAGATTCCAATTTTATCCTCAGAGGAACACAGTGACGATTGGGTGGTTATATTAACCCATGTTAAAGCTGTGCTGATTTCCACCCAGTGGCTGGTCATAAATCAAGCCTAGGTAGGACCCTAACCCCAGCCTACCTCTGTACAACACCTGCTTTTTAAAGTCCACTCGGCCTCAGAAGACTGAGCAGTAAATATACAGTACCTCTCTATTTGTGTGTGTGAATGTGTGTGTGTATGTGTTTAAAAGGGGACCAGATCATTTAAAAAATAATTCTGTGGTTGAATCTGAAGATGTAAAGCAATTAAAAAAGAAACGTTTTAGCCTTTGGCAGCATTTCTGTTGATGAATACGATTATACACGTTTTTCCCAGCAGGTTTTCTATATTGTGGAGTTGTTGTAAGGATGAAATGTCCCAGAAAGTAAAATTCTATTTATGGAAGAAAGTATTATATTTTGAGCTCAGGAAACTTTGTGGGTGCCCATCTGGATTTCCTTTCCAGAATGGTGCATAATGCCATTACTTTAGGCAGACTTTGCCTAGGATTTTATTTCCAAATCAGGGAAGGCAGCGCTTTCTTTTTTGCTTTGAGTGCGAGAGACAAATAGAACTAGCAGGTTATTCTTAGTGAATAAGAATAGTTCAATAAGGATTGGATAAGGAAAAGACGAGTTGTAAGCTTTGGGCTCTCCCTTTAAAGCTGGTTCTCAACTGAGCGGTTTTGCCTCCAGGGGGCATTTGGCAATGTCTGGAGACATTTTTGATTGCTTTGCTGGGGAGGGTGCTACTGGCCTTTAGTGGGTAGAAGCCATAGGTGGCGCGAACCACGGTGGTGGCCCCACAACAGAGGATTACCCAATCCCAAATGTCAGTGGAGGATGAGAAAGTGTGCTTTAAAGTACTATAGTTGTGTCTTATGTGCAGGTAGCCTGGGTGTACTCACAGTGTTGCATGTGATATATTTGAACATCTGAAATTTTATAAAGCAAGTAAGCTCTTTTTATAAGCCTGTAAGGTACCATGGTTGGCAAGTTCAAGGTTTCACAGAAACTTCGGGGTTGGGGAAAACATTAAGTGGCATCAAATGTATTTTAAAACCTCTTAGTAAATAAAAGTTCTAGAACTCATCTGCTTCTAAAACAAACCAGATTCATTGGCACCAGGAAGCTGTTCTGGTAGGTGGCTCAGCTTTCCAAGTCGCTTCTTCAGTCATTTAGGAAACTTGCTCTGGGGCTGTCATCTGCCAGGTCTCCCTCACGTTGTAACTTTCGTGGAGTATACCACCACCTCCCTTTTTAAAAGTGTTTGAACTAGCCCTTACTCGATTGACAGTTAATGCTTCTGCACTCCTAGTCACCCTTATTTTGTTGTTTTTTTTTCTGTTTTTTTGTAAAATTCTTACATAACTCTTTGCCCTTTTTACAAGACAGTGTTTTGAAGTCTGGTCCTCTGTTCCTACGTCTTCTCTTTGAGAGGGTGGATGGCAGACCTGCTGCCAGGGCTGGAAGGGCTAGGGAGAGAACTTGGGGAAGAGACTATGGTTATTTTTATGTTCTTGGGATGCCAGGACCTCAAATATACAACAAAGGTGGTTGATTTAAAGGGGGGGGGGGGGAGGGGGGAGTGGCATACAAATATAAAACTGAATTCTTCAGACCAGAAATGTCTCAGTTAGGGACAGGAGTGATCTTTTAAGCACAGGTGCCACTTGTCCTGGATTCTCACTTACCTTCTAGAACAGTGATGGCGAACCTTTTGAGCTCGGCGTGTCAGCATTTTGAAAAACCCTAACTTAACTCTGATGCCGTGTCACATATAGAAATTTTTTGATATTTGCAACCATAGTAAAACAAAGATTTATATTTTTGATATTTATTTTATATATTTCAATGCCATTTAACAAAGAAAAATCAACCAAAAAAATGAGTTCGCGTGTCACCTCTGACACGTGTGTCATAGGTTCGCCATCACTGTTCTAGAAATATGTAACTCTTGAAGGTAGCTTTTTGCACATCCTAAATCAGTGGACAGACTGTCAGCATCCAGTTCGCATCCGTTGGTGCTGATGGGGCTCGGTAGCGGGTTCTAAAGCCACCTGCGCCCTCCAGTACAGTAATAAGAGCCATGGATTCTGATGCTCTTCTGCCTCTCCTCCTGCTCTCTGTCTCCATTTACAACTTTCCCCAAGCTGGGACCTTTTGTCACCCTGGTCACCTGCAGGTACCTCAGAGGTAACTTATAAAAGTCATCCCTTCCCTTCTAGAATCTGATCTGGAATTCACCATCCACCCAGTCTTCCAGGCCCGAAAGTTCATTGCAGGCCTTACCTCTAGTCTCTCTCAACCCTCAGCCCCCAGGTTCAATTAGCAGACCTCCCTGAAACTTCTCTCTAGTCTAACTCTGGAACCCAGTGTCCCACTGCTCCTGACCTAAGGCCCTCATCATGCCGCAAACGCCTCCTCAGTTAATTTCCTATCACCAGTGGGTCGGAACTCCACTTCATTCTCTGTTCTGCTCAAAAGCTAAAGCTGCACATGGTGTTTGCCTGCTGAAAAACATCGCTTGGCTCCCTTTTGTCCACAGGAAGAAATCCAAACTCCTCAATTTGGCACACAAGGACCTTCATCATCTGCTTCCAAATTGTCTTTCTAGTTTTAGCTCTTGCCACTCTCTCCTGTACACCATTGCTACACTGAATACTTTCTCACTACTTCTGCTTTTACATGGATTGGTCATTCTGTATTATCCCCATCCACTTGTAGTAAACAGCATTTCTGAAATCTTTCAAGACAAATCTCAAATTCCACCTCTTGCAGGGAGAATTATATCCTCCACCCAGATTAACTCATACCCCCGTCTGTCTAGTCTGTCAGTTGTATTTTACCTGTTCACATGTTCTCTCCCAGACCCAACACCCCCCACCCCACCCCATCAAGAATAGGGAGAGCCCTGGCCAGTGTGGCTCAGTTGGTTGAGCATCATCCTGTGCACCAAAGGGTCACTGGTTCAATTCTTGATCTGGGTGCATACCCAGGTTCTAGGTTCAATCCCCGGTCAGGGCTTGTGCAGAAGGCAACCGATAGATGTTTCTCTCTCACAATGATATTCTCTCTCTCTCTCTCTCTCTCTCTCTCTCTCTGTCTCTGTCTCTTCTGCCTCCCTTCCTCTGTCTCTAAAAATCATTAAAAAAAAAAAAAAAGATTAGGGAGGGACTTTTACTCCTATTTTTCCATCTTCTGTACCTAGCTCAAGTTGGTGCTTATTTGATAATAACTGTTGATTTGAATCATTTTCTAATACAAAAATTAGAGTTTTTGAAGAGGTGCACGTTATTTTTGGAGCACAGGTCCTAAATATCAGTAAAAAATAAGAGGAAGAAATAGATATAAACTAACATCTTCAGCACACCAATCAGGCAGAGATTTGGTGCTAAGTGCACGCTGGTAGTAAAGAATTTGAATTACAGACATTTTAAAATAAAAGTTTGCTCAGCTTAATTTACTTGAAATTTAAGAGAAAAAGATCATTGTTAATGCCTGATTGCACTAAAAGCTGTCACACTCGGGCCCTTACTAATTATAACCACTTTTGATTGGCTATTGGTTTGAAGTTTATATTAAATGGGAGAGATGGGCACACAGATCAAAGAACAAAATCATTTCAGAGCTCCAGTGTGTGGGCCCATTTTCTCTGCTTAGTTAGATTTTTGTTTCATTAGTGGTATGAGTTAATAGGAGTGGTGGTCTGTGTATAATTTAACTTTTCTTTTTTCCTTTAGTCCTTGGGTTTAAAACAAAATACCAAGCCAGAAACCTACGGGATATGGGTCTTGCTTTCTTTGTGTGTGTGTGCATGTACAATATACATACTTGATAGAGGTCAGTGATACATAATATTTATACAAAGAATAATTTTCACTGTTTTAGGGGAGCTTCATTTATGCTGAGACTTTATTGTTAGAAAAAGCCAAACCTACTTCTGAATATACAAAATCAAATCAAAATCTTTTCTTAACTTTCTTTTAGAAGTGGCACAAATATCTCCAGAAATAGGGGAGGTACCAAGAAGATGGGGTGAGAGGCGCTTTGCCTGTGGACACTCTTGTACCTTTACATTTTGATCCATGTGAATGAGTTTCCTTTTCAAGCAAGGAATTAAACACATTTTAAAAGCCATTTCTCTTCCACTTTAGGGCATTTAATTGTTTTGGGGGATAAATGCATAAAACTGTTTAGTGAACATCTCAAATAGGTTTCCCCACAACTTGGCTAGTTAAACCTACATTGGATTAAACTGTCCTACTTAAAATTTTAAACCAAATGTAATTTAAAGAAGGCTTACCTCTTATATCTCTGAATTTAATTTGTGTTTAAATCGTGAAAATAAGATTTCTGAGATCCATTTGTGGCTTAAATGGTAAAGCTTCCTAACCCCCTACTTCTAAATATTATATCAAGTTGGAATCAGTATCAGATTCAATATCCTTTTGGAAAACATTTTTTTCCCCTAACCCAAAATTTGCCAACCTCATAGTGGCTTTTTAAAATAAAACATTTATAGGTCTTTAGTTATTGATTTTTATTTATTCAATAAATATTTGAATACCTACTATATTTTTAAGCACCAAGGGTACTCGTAGGAGAAACAATTGCTAGCTGCTTCATAGACTTTCTGTGCTAAGTGCTAAACGTTAAATATGACAAGAACATGTGAAGTGAAATTTGTCCTCTGAGTCTGTGGGAGGAGCAGAGGATGCTGGGAGGCAGGTCAAGGAAGGCATTCCTCAAAATTAGCATTTGAGCTAATAGCTGAAGGGGATGGTGAAGGGAAGAAGAGTGTGTTTGCGACAGACAGCTAATACAAAAGGCCCCGAGGTTGGAGAGGACGTGTGGCCACTGAGATGAGAAATGTGGGTGTGTGTGTAGAGGGAAAAGACGAAGTAAATGACATGCATGGTGAGGTAGATAGGAGCTAGAGCATGCTGTTTGTAGCTCACCTTCATTTTGGAATTTTTTTTTTCTTAACTCTGGGAAGACATAGAGGGTATTAGGCCTAGGAATAGCATTGATGAGGTTTGCATTTGGAAAGATTACTCCTGCCCAGACTGGAGAAGGAGGAAACTATTTTGCCTTCCATTTCAAGATTGGTGAGAAGGCTAGTTTTTCAAAACTTTGAAAACCAGTGGTGGCTTGGAGTATGGTGGCAATGGTTTTTTGTTTTTTTTTTTTAAATATATTTTTATTGATTTCAGAGAGAGGAACGGAGAGATAGAAACATCAATGATGAGTGAGAATCATTGATGGGCTGCCTCCTGCACTCCCCTACTGGAGATCGAGTCCTCACCTGGTAGGTATGTGCCCTTGACCGGAATCGAACCTGGGATTCTTCAGTCCCCAGGCAGATGCTCTATTCACTGAGCCAAACCGACTATGGCCTCTGGGTTTGACAGAGATTTAAGAGGTAGGAAGGACTTACAGCTGGGTGGAGTGGGGTGGGGTTGGGTGGGGAAGAGGGAGAGGACTTTCAGGTTTCTGGCTTTTGTAGCAGGTGGATGGTGATACGCCTTTCTTTGAGATCAGAAAGCAGGATTAAGCA
Organism: Myotis yumanensis; assembly: GCF_028538775.1. Lineage (NCBI taxonomy): Eukaryota > Metazoa > Chordata > Mammalia > Chiroptera > Vespertilionidae > Myotis > Myotis yumanensis. Next base: position 89,614,587 of record NW_027223753.1, on the reverse strand, counting down.
AGGTTTATGAACAAAGTATCTTTAAATAGTTAAATATTTATGTTTTCAATTTTTCCCCAGCATTTTCTCTACTTGTATTATTTTCTATTGGTTAAAAATTATATACCTGGCATGGATGAAGCACAAAAAGTGTTTATAAAAGTGAAAAAGGGAAGTTACGGTCTTCCGTATGGAAACAAACAGATGGCTTCCTCCTTGTCTCCCCTCTCCTTTTCCTTCTTCCTTTGAATTACCTGATGCCAAAAGGAACATGGATGGTTTCGTGTAGATAGCCTGAGCTTCTGCATGATTTTCAGATGAGATATGCAGCTAAATCTGAAGGGCATTTAGGCTGCTGTTTGTTTCAGTGATGTTTTATCTGTGACTGAAGCATAGGGCTGAGGGGAAGAGGCTTTGGGTAAGAACAACTTAGGACTCTCAGAATTGCTCAAGCCTCTTTTCCTTAGTGTTAGGACTCCTTTCATGACCTGATTTTCCAGTTTATTTCTTAGTTGCTCAGTGGTCACCTGACGCTCCGAATGTCTCAGACCGACAGCAGTATTTTGCTTGACCAGTAATCTGTGTGAAAACAAAGTTCATTCGTAAACAAAACTTGTGTATCTACTGTGTGCCAGGCTTTACACTAGATCTGTGGGTGCCAAAGAAAAAGATTTAATCCCTTTCACAAGGAATGGAGGTTGTCCCCACTGAGCGATTGTGTAGCCTGTATTTGAACACCTCTGGTGATGGCAGACTTGCGACCCCAGGCAGTCCTTGGTTTTTACTGCCTTAATTAACTCTTTTTTTTTTTTTCAAGGCAAACAAAATCTTTGTGGAAAGAGATAGAAAGTGATGTGTTTTCCGCTGAGTTGGTAAAAACCAGAAGCCGAGTGCAGGCATGCTGCCTTGTGCAATCTGACCCTCCGAGAGCTCCATTTGTGAGTGCTCTGTGAGGCTCAGTGAGGGCCACCCTCACTCATTTCTTTTCTCCTCTACCCAACTCCTGCTTCTGGAGGGTGACTGCCTCACTTGCCTGCATAGCCATCCCTTTGTGTGTGAGCTGGGGCGCCATCCTTTAATATGTCTCAAAAGAAGGTCTTAGCAGCCCTCCCAGATTTGGGTAATGCTTTTCTTTGATGTCATCCCAGTGACACTTCTCCTTTACTGTGTCAGTCCTGACGTCACCTGAAGGTCTCACTGGGCGCCAGTGAGCCTCGGTCATTTGCTCACATTAGGGAGAATGAGATTTTCCATCTCTTGGTTAGGAGCTTAGGTGTTCCTGCATCACTGCCACCATAAATCCCCTTAGAGCAGGTCACCCTGCATTTGATAAGACTAACTGATAAGGGGAAAAGACCTTGCCCTCCCACTTTTTTTTTTTTTCTAACTGAAATAGCTTGGTAAGGAGATGATGGGAAGAAAAGCTTTAAAAACTGGATTTAAACGTGTTTTTTGAAAATTATAATCTTAAGGTATTGTGTAAACAACCCAGTCTTTCACCCAAGCAGAAATGTGGATTTGTAGGTCTAATGAGAAGCTTGTTGCAAATAGAGCTTACTAGATAATGACCCTTTTAATGAACATCCAAGATTGGTGTCAGTGACCACTTTTGGAAAACCCATCCATAATGGGTCGATAACGGTGACCATGCACTCTATCTAAACAGTTGTGTACTTGTGTCCTTGGTGTTGCTTTCTGAGAGTTCGTGGTGTTAAGTTCCCTAGCCTTTGGGGTGTTGGAATGTCTTCTATGTGGCTGCCTTCTGGATATGTTAGACCATCTACTGTGTTAAGATCAACTGAATGAAACTTGAATATATATATACTAGTATATATATTTTTTCTTTTTTATTGATTTTTTTTATAGAGAGAGGAAGAGAAAGGGGGAGAGAGAGAGAGAGAGAGAGAGAGGGAGAGAGAAACACCTACTGGTTGCCTCCTGCATACACCCTGACCAGGGATTGAACCAGTGACCTTTCCATGCAGGGGATGATGCTCAATTAACTGAGCCACACCTGCCAGGGCAAAAATTGACTACGTATATTTTATGTAAAGCTCTTGAAGAGGTTAATGAACTAAGTTAATAAAGAAATACATGTGCCTTGGCTGGTTTGGCTCAGTGGATAGAGCATCGGCCTGTGAACTGAAAGGTCCCAGGTTCAATTCCGGTCAAGGGCCCATGCCCGGGTAATGGGTTCGATCCCCAGTGGGGGGCTTGCAGGAGGCAGCTGATCAATGATTCTCTCTCATCATTGTTATTTCTATCTCTCTCTCCCTCTTCCTCTCTGAAGTCAATAAACATATATTTAAAAAAGAGAGAGAAAAGAAATACATGCTTTGGTTTTAGTGAGCTTTCCCCAAAGAAGTTCAAAGTGGATAAGTCAAGCCAGGTCTTGTGATGCTTCTTAAGGATGTCTGTGATATGTTTCTTCATTGTGAACCCAAAGCCACTGTGGTCTTGCTAAGAGTGTGACATTGGATACACGCTGTAAAGATTACTTTTTCCTTAGGCAATGGCTGCTCTGCCTTAGAATGGGTGAGTGCAGTGCAGGGGGTTCCTTTTGTGGCTTTTAACTGTTGAGAATGGACAGGGAGGGGGCACCCACCTCTTCTTCGTACCCCTCTTCTCATTTTTGTTGTTTTTGAGCAATCCTAGATGTTGATGTGAGTGAATAATCGTGGCATGTGTCTTGTGAAGCTTGCTTTGAGTTTTTATCAATCTACTGGAGAGGAGATGGTGTGTGGTCATGTGTCCCCGTTGTGGTATAGTCAAGAAAAAAGTGTGTGTGTGTGTGTGTGTGTGTGTGTATGTGTAGGGGAGGTAGTGTGGATAGCACTGGCCACATGATTATATTTAGAGAACGTGATCACATGGCCCCCAGCTTTATTTCACTGTGTTCTTTGTGGTAAGTGGAACTTTGGAGGGCACCCCTGGCTTGCTTGTCTCTACGAAGTCTGATGGTAGCTCGTGCTGCCTCCCGTATCTCCACAGAAAAAGGAGACGGAAATCCAGCTATAAACCACAGACACAATGTGGTGATTCATATTATAAAGGCATCTACCCAGGGTGCATTTAAATATGTTCAGCAGAGTGCATTTGAGTTACAAACCTCCTTTGGTGAAAAGCATCATTAGTCAAGGCCCGCTTGTATTTGCTTTAAATCAGATAAATCAGAAGTTAAGTCTTTCAGTTTCTCTGCTGCCCTTGCTGGACTTAATCCATCTGACTCCAGTCTGATAATTTTAAATTGTTCCACTTTAATTTTCACCCCTTTTTGGTTGTTAGGCTTTTCATGTGGAAAAACTCTTAGCATGAGAGGAGTGGGAACAGTATTCATTGAGCAAGTTCTAGTTACCACGGTCCCAAATCCTTTACATGGGTCATCATTCATTCCTCATAACAACCCTTTGACCCTGTGATGTAGGTACAATTATTATCCTCATTATTCAGATGAAGAAATTGAGACCCAGAGAGGCAGCTAGTAGGAGTCATACAATGCAGCCTGACTCCAGAGCCTGAGCGTGGAGCCCCAGCCAGACTACCTCCCATGGCATGATATGTTCACTAAGTAAGTATCCCCTGAAAAATTGCTGTGTGCAGAGCCCCATGGTACACATCTAGGGAAAGATGGGCAAGAACAAGTGCGTGATGGGGTTGCTGGCTCCTGGAAATTGTCGGTTAAAACTTACCTGTGAAATAGGTCATTCTCTCTGTTGAAAAGGGAGTTAGAGCAGCGCTTCTGTGGAGATCAGGAGGGGGACTTGCAGAGGTGGTGCTGGTTCACAGGGAGCCACCGGGAAGTGCTACCCCAGAGTGGCCGGGCCAGCACTGTCGGAGAGACCCTGTACAGAGGTAGGGTGAGGCCCTGCACACATCCTGCTGGAGGGTAAAATTGTCCCCAAGTTCCCATTCAAGGGGTTCCAATGGAAGGGAGATTGTCTTCAGCTTCCTCGTACTGGAAACCACTCCTTGCCACGTGCCCCAGGTACCAGGATCTGGGGGTGCAAGGATGAGTACAGTCTGGTCCCTGCCATAAATTCACTAGGCATCAAACCAGCAGAGGCACCAGGACAGGCAGAGGACCTGGAAGTGGGAAGTGGTCAGGGAAAGAGGAAATGATGTCTTCAGATGTGAAGGGCTGACCATGTGGAGAAGCATGTGGGGAAGGGAAAATGAACTTCTAGGCAAAAGAACTGTAAATACAGGCCCTGGAGTACAAAAATATGAGGTTTATTTGGGGACAAGATAGGGCAGGAGTGTGACTAGGGTTGAGGGTGCTGTGTTGAGTTAGGGGTGGTGACTAAACAGACAGCTCTGTCAGGTAGGCCATCAAATGCTTTGAAGGAGAGTGTGATGTGAGCTGCTCTGTTTCAGAGAGAGAACACCGCGAACCCTTTAGAAAAATTAGGCAGTAGAGGAGACTTGTTAAGCAAAGTGCAGAATAAACTTGGAATTTGGTGCCATATTTAGCAGAATAATTTCTCCCCCTCCCCATTATTTTCCAGATTTTTCAGCCCAGGACCTGTGGGCAGCCATCTGAAGTGTTGTTAAATGATTAGAAAAGTGGACCTTTATTTTCAGCAAATGGAATTCAGTTTAACCATGTATAAACTTCCTTAGTTGTGTTATGCTCATTAGTACTTATTTAAGCTCATCGAGGATAGTGGAATTAGTTAGAGAAAAGAGACTCGATTTTTTCCCCCCTCAAAAATACAGGGTAGGGCTAAAGTAGGTTTACAGTTGTGAGTACACACAGCACGGAGTTTATTCTTGTATTATTATTTATTAATTACTGTAGTATTTTCCATACAAACAATTATAACCCTATTTCTACCCTGCCCTGTATTGAGGGTGGACACTGTTGTCAGAAGGGGACTGTTTATTCATTTTAAGCACAATTTTGTCAGGAGTGAATGTGGGCTTGGAGAGGGAGCAGGCAGAGGGCTATTTGTGAGTTTTTTTGTTTTTTAAATCCTTACCTGGGGATATGCTTTATTGATTTACAAGAGGGAGGGAGGGAAAGAGAGGAAGAGAGAGGGAGGAGGGGAGGGAGGAAGAGAAAGAGAGACACACATGGATCAGTTGCCTCTCATACACACTCCAGGGATCAAACCCCCACGTAGGTACTGTGACCAGGAATCGAACCCGCCACCTTTTGGTCTATAGGTCGACACTCCAACCTACTGAGCCACCAGCCAGGACTTTTTATGGTCTTGATGACGCTGTGGATGGAGGCTTTAGCAGTGGTTCTCAACCTTCTGGCCCTTTAAATACAGTTCCTCATGTTGTAACCCAACCATAAAATTATTTTCATTGCTACTTCATAACTGTAATGTTGCTATTGTTATGAATCGTAATGTAAATATCTGATATGCAGGATTGTCTTAGGTGACCCCTGTGAAAGGGTCGTTTGACCGCCAAAGGGGTCGCGACCTACAGGTTGAGAACCGCTGCTTTAGGGGCTGAAAGCCACTGGTGGAAATAGAATCTGTTTAGGCCATGCTCACCTGCATAGCATTTGCATTTACCCAGGTAACTGCTCTGCACTTCATATGTTCCCAGGCCTCTGCTGGGATTCCAGCTCCCTCCCTGGAGCTCAGCCAGGGAAGGGGGTGCTGTGCGCCACCCAAGGCTTAAAAAATCTGGGGCAGGGGATGTGAAGGGAGTCAGATAGCAGGCCTCAAAGACAGTTAGTGATTTATTAATTATTGTAGAGGCCCAATATTGCCTTTATTCCTAGGTTTTCAGAGTCCTCTGTCCTCGGGGGAGGATGTGTTCACTTTTTGTGTGTGTGACTTTATGCACTTCAAAGCCTATACCCACAGACTAGGGGGCCTGGCAGAGAGGGTTGTGACAAATTGGGTAGGCCCCTGTAGATACAATAGTTTGGTAATTTTCATCACCTAAAATTGTTATATGTTACGATTTAACGAACTGATGGCAACCTTTTTTTGTTCAGTTTTGTTCTCTCATTTGAGTTAGAATTATGCCGGAGGAAGTGGGATGCCGGTAAACTGTTGTGGGGCTTTGGGGGCCCAGGAGGGAAATTGGGGTGGAGAAGCATCTGAACGTGCTGCGGAGTGGTTCCCTGTGCCTGTGTGACCAGCCAGGGCATACTGGTGAGGGAAGGAAGGCGCCATATGCCCAGGGGCGTGGCGGGGTTGCCTCTGTTATTGCATGGTTGAGGTGCACTATTCTCCTTTCTTAAAGACAGGAAACAGGCTTAGAGATGTCCACATTTCTGAGATCTTGCAGCTAGTTAGGCTACCAAGAAGTTTTGTGGCCCATCTCCGTTGGCTTTTGGGAATTTATTTTGTTATACAAAATCTCATTAGACCCTGGGTACTTGCAGAGTTCCTAGCCCAACAATTCTGAACATTGACTTGGTTCATTTGTCCTGATTTTTTAACAGTTTGCTTGGATTTAAGCATAACACATTATTTGAATGCCTCAAAATTTGTCTGAACTATCTCTAATTGAGTAACTCCTGCGGATGCTAGTTTTAAGCATGGTGGTTCTTGTCTGTGGGAGTGCAGACTGAACTCTGAGCCAGGTACCCTGGGAAGGCTCAGGCTTATGGAAAAAGCATGGGGTGAGGTCCAAGCAGGGAGGGGCAGGGTGGGCTGGGGCAGAGTTGGAGCTTTCTTCCTGTAGGTGGGAGTCCTAGGTTTTGAGCAGGATGGCCTGAGGCTTTGCAGACATCCTTGGAGGGGGAGCATGGCTGTGCCTGTGCCTGCGTGGCTGCTGTGGCTCACTTCACTGTTTATTTCTGGCCTGAGGCTGAGAGCGCATCTCAGCAGCTGGTACAGGATGAACCAAGCAGGATCTCCGAGTTGCCTAAATCCACTGGAATAATGCATACACACAGGCAGGCTTTACTTCTTTACAGCCATAGACTTGTTTAAAAGCTGAATCACATACTCTGGCTCAGTATTTGACTTCTTAGCTACCAGCTCCTGGTGAGCCACTCTCGAGAGGGTGATGTGGGGTAGGTAAGGCACGTAGGGCAATGGGAGACCTGTTTCCATTTTGGGCCCTGACACAGAAGGGTTGGGTTCAGATCCCTTTGGTCTGGTATATCTCTTTGGGGACTTGTTTACTTAAATACTGTCTCATGTTTACAATGTTGACCTATTGGTTTCTGTGTTAATAGCACTAGTGTAGCTCTCCTGGCTCATGTGTGTTCTGCATTGTGGTATGTGGAGACCTGGTCTGCAGTACTACCAACACCTGCCCAGGTGCTGCAGCCCTAGATGGGACTAGAGCCCAGCCTGCCTTCCTCCCCTGCCTCCCCCTCCCCCCCATCCACCCCCCTCCCCGCCCCCTCCACACACACACACACACACACACACACACACACACACACCTAGTTTTCAAGTCTTTGGTGTTTGGCATTCCTGGCGGTGACAAATAAGCTGGTATTGTCTGCTGCAGCCCAAAAGGAGCGAAGGGGTGCCCTCTCCTGCCCTAAAGTGAAGGCAACAGGAGGTCTGGATGTCTGAATTTTACTGATAATTCCCCAAATCATTTTTGCCTTCTATAACCAACTTGCCTTCTTCTAGAAACCTGCAAAGTAGATACCCCTTCCCACTTCTTCCCTTTGCTCCTTCAACTTCTGGGAAAGCTGGAAGTGCCTAAAGCAGAGTTGACCAGAGTCATGGCCCACATGATCCACACATTCTGGATGCCACCCTGGTGACTCAGATTGGGTTGATTTGTCATTTCACAGCCACCTGCATCTACTCTAGACACAGTGGACACCGATGCTAAGAGCTAAGTGCTCTTCCCTGGCTCCTAATCTCCCAGCTCCTGCTCTTTGGAGCTCTGTCTGTGGGGGTGCCATCCTTGCCCTTTCCCCATTCATGTGTGTTAATAGTCATTTTACTTATTTATTTATATTATTTTTTAAAATCTTCACCCGAGGATATGTGTTTTTTATTATTATTGATTTTTAGAGCAAGAGGAAGGGAGAGAGAGAGAGAAATATTGATGTGAGAAATATCCATTGGCTGCCTCCTGTATGTGCCTGGACTAGGGATCAAACCTGTAACCTGTATATGTGCCCTGACCGGTATCAAACCCACAACCTTTGGTGTATGGGACAACGCTCCAATCAACTGAGCCACCTGGCCAGGGCTTAATAGTCATTTTTAAGAAGCACATATGTACCATCTATATGCCTATTGTGTGAAATGCTTTTTGTGCATTTTATCTATAGTCTTCACAGCACCCCTTCCAAGCTGGGGTCATTGTCCACATTTTGCAGATATGGAAGATGGGATTTGAAGAGATGGTCCTGATCATACCAGGTGCCCTTAATATATAGGAGCCACTGTACCCCCTTCTTTTTGTACTTTGTCTCATTTAATTGTTGAATCTATCTTATAAGGTTGTTGATATCTCCATTTTTTACAGACAGGGAAGCTGAGGCTTTGAGAGTTTAAATAACTTGACCAAGGTCACTCAAGCCACAAATGAACAGATTCAGAACTTGAGCCCAGTACACATGCTCCAGTACACGTGCTCTTAATCTTTGCTCTTCTGTATTTATTAAACAAAATTTTCTAATTTGGCACCGACTTAAAGCTCAATGGCTTCTATTGGATTTGTTTTCTAATGCCTTTTCCATTTCTGAAGAGAGAAGAAAGAGAGCTAATAGTCATCAAGCACCCACTATGTTTAGGCACCTGTTTTCCTTGCATTAGAATGTAAGCTCCATGAGAGTTTTTTGTCCCTTTTTATCTCTTTTGTTCACCCGTGATCCTGAGCACCTGCCTCAGTGCCTGGCATATCCTGCATGTGCAGTCAGTATTTGTTGAGAGAATGAATGTGGTAGGGATTAATATACCTGTTTTAGAGGTGGAGGCTTTGAGACAGGGTTGTTGGGTGATTTGCCCATAGGCATACATCACAGTTGAAAATGTTAGCTTTTTTTAAAAAAAACAACAGATCTTTTTTACACATGTAAAATTTAGAGAGTAATCAGATCTATGTCATGGGATCATAGAGCATGATGTAAAGCACTATAAATACTTACTCGTACCTGGCATAGTGTAAACATTCTGTGAGTAGCATTTGCGTTTGTTGGGTTTCAGGCCTCTTGTCTGCATATGCCTTCATTTTGGGCAGGGTTGCTGTTCAAATTAGCAAGCTGAAAATTTGCTAGGGACTGAAACTTAAAAGCGTCCTTTATCTATCTAATGTTCCTGTTGTTGGTATACTATCTATCAAACAATACAAGTAGTGAAATTAATAAAATCTGTTTAAATCTACCCTGGCCAAGTGGTTGATTGGCAAGATTTGATTAAATTATATTTGCATCTTCTCTGTTTGCAATAAGAAGCAGCCTTAGGGATCACTGTCCATTATTCTCCTTACACCCTTTAATTGACAAGTGAGGAACATAAGGCCAGGAGAGGTGTTCCTAAGCATAAAAATTGTTTTCCCCTTAGGTTTTTATTTCATTGCACATATAACTCATATTGACCATAAAAATTTTAAATAAACAAAAAGGAAGAAAAATCTTATAAAGCACAAAAGAAAAGGTAAAATTATTTACTCTCATGAGTAGAGATTATTTTATTATATAATATCTCATTCAATATGGTTTTCTATGGAGATATTACTCATATTACAGAAATGCGATTTATTACATGTGTGGACAATAAAAAGCTCCTATTTGTATATGCCTTTAAATTATACTACATTTGTTAAAAATCTGTGATAAGTATTATGCATCCAAGTGTTCTTAGAGATGAAAATCACATTATTTTGATAGGACATAATTTTTGGGGGGGTAGGTTATGAGCTATTATTGTTTTAATTATTTTGCATTCCCTGAGTATTCACTCTGTAAGGTGAGGAAGTGTATTTTTTCTAGGTTAATGAAGCCAATCTAGGATTAAAACTTTCACTGTAAATATATGAATACATAGCCGATCATAAATTGATTTATTCTAAAGAGGAAAAGACTGAGCCAACAAAATGTAGTTGTTTTGTGATTAGTGTATATTCTATCATCTTATTACTCCAAACAAATTAGAGTTACCTATGAAAAACAAACTGAGCAGTTTAAAAGGTCCTTCTAAAACAGTGGTTCTCAACCTTCTGGCCCTTTAAATACAGTTCCTCATGTTGTGACCCAACCATAAAATTATTTTCGTTGCTACTTCATAACTGTAATGTTGCTACTGTTATGAATCGTAATGTAAATATCTGATGTGCAGGATGGTCTTAGGCGACCCCTGTGAAAGGGTCGTTCGACTGCCAAAGGGGTTGGGACTCACAGGTTGAGAACCGCTGTTCTAAAGGGTCAAATTCTCTTGAGAAGAAGCTGTTTTCTGTCTTGTAAGAAACTGTGTTGTGCATATTATGGGTGATGTGATTTGTTAATAACCTGTGGTGTCATTTTTAATGGGGTATTTTTGCTTTAATCAATGTCATGTTATTTGGACATTTAAGAGAAGTTATTTCCATTCTTTTCCAATATAAGGACCTCTTGTAATGTAAAAAATTTTCCAAGGCAAACTATTTTATAGTTAAACTTTTAGAATTTTTTAGGCAGCTCTTACAGAAAGTTCTTTAAAGGAAAACTTTTAATGGAATATATCTCTATTAATTACTTCACATACTTGCCAAATAATAGTACATATATGTGTATGGTTTACTTGGTTTGAAGATGTTTGGTTTGGTGAGCATTTGAATAAGTGGACCCCTTGAAATAGCTCCCTAGAGGCTTCTGCCCTGGAGGAAGATAGATTCTGCATATGAATAACTCTAAGGTTTAATGTTAGGAAAATAACAATTAGATCAGTTCTGAAGGACTAGTGACATTCTCTAACACATGGGGGATCTGAGGCCATTATTTGACAAGTTGCGAAGATGGATTTTGTTCCCACCTGCTCACTACTGAAGTTTCTAGAGCTGCCCACTTCACCTATTTTTCCTCATCATTTCAAAGGAAGGAATGTTGTTGGAGAAGTGAATTAAATCAGAAACATTTCAACATACTTCATGACATATCTTCCTTGGCATTTTTAATTAATTTCATATAATCTACTAGAGGACCGGTGCACAAAATTTATGCACTTGGAGGGGGTCCCTCAGCCCAGCCTGTGCCCTCTTGCAGTCTGGGATCCCTTGCTCCTTACCAGCCATGAGCCCAGCTTCTGGCTGAGTGGCTCTCCCTTGTGGGAGCACACTGACCACCAGGGGGCAGCTCCTGCATTGAGCGTCTGCCCCCTGGGGGTCAGTGCGCATCATAGTGACCGGTCATTCCGCTGGTTGGTCAATTTGCATATTATGGTTTTATTATATAGGGTTAGGGAGGGCTGGATTTGTTGGCTAGGAGATGAAGGCCCCAAACCCAAGCCCAACCTTGATAATAGTTAATGAAAAGATATAGTCCTACCCGGTCAAGGGCACATAGCTTAGTTGCAGGCTCTATTCCTGGCCCTGGTCATGGTATGTGCGGGACACAACCAATTGATGTGTCTCTCTCACATTGATGTTTCTGTTTGTCTCTTCCCCTCCCTTCTACTTTCTCTAAAGGCAATGGGAAAATATCCTTGGGTGATTAGCAAAAAGAAAAAGATAAAAAAAAGATATTATACCTTGTACCTCAGTTTTTTTCTCTGTGAAATGGACAGAATCTTTTTTCTTTATCACATTCTTAGGAGGTGACACAATAATGCCCCAGGCAGCATTTTCTTTTTTAATCAGCTGATCTTAGTTATGGGGTGCTGGCCATCTGTACAATGGGACCAGTACCTCCCTTGACTGATGCACTTAGCCACCATGAAGCTCCTGTGCATGCATGGAAGGTGATGGTTATTTTTGAGGGACACTGACCTCACAAAGGTTTCCAAGGAAAAAAACTTCTAAACATCATTTCAAGAATTCCAGTTTTACAATTCTGATTCTAAAAGGTTTGGTTTGAAAGGGGACTCCATCAATGCCTTCTCTTGCCTTGGTTTCATAGCTGTTACTATCATTTTAAAAAATAGAAATGAATTATAAATTATATTTTAAGAATTTTAATTTAGTTTATTTTGAAGAATTGTTTAATCATCTGGGGTTCTTCCCCCTTTAGTAGCTTGCTTCAGGTCCCAGTGATTAGGCAATAATAGCAAATAACTAAGCTTTTTGTAAGAGATGTTATTTGAGGAGGGGTTTATGAATACATAATATACTTAGGAATACATAAGGAGAGTTTTCTCTTACTTTTTGAACAGGAGAAAGGATGACTTTTGGGAATAACAGTGCACAAAGTAATGCATACAAATCTCTAAAGACATTTAAATTTAAATCAACAGAGGATAAATATCTTTATTAAAAATGGATTGAGTTCTGTACCCTGACACTTCCAAAAGTGCTTTATTATCAGGTGGTTTGTAAAAGCTTGTTGTTAATCAAACCTGTTGTGTTTCCTGCAGAATTTCATTTAAAAGTTATGCACATATCAGTTCATATACCCATTATGGGGAGGGGGAGCAGTGAAACAAAAACTAGATAGAAATACTGAGAGAGGAAAAAAGTTAAAGCCACCGTGGCACCTGGGCCTCCTTCTTTCACTTCCTTTTCCAACTCTGCCTCTTTGAGATGTTCTTTTAGAAGATGGAGGAAGCTGCTTGCAGTTGGGGTCAGCACCCTGGATCTTGCACTGCTCTGGATCTGGGGAAGGGAGTGGCTCAGCAAGCGAAGTTTCTTCTCCAAAGCCCAGCAACTGACTCCACTTTCAGTCAGTCTTTGGGTTTTCCAGGAAGGCCTGGGAGGAGGAGGCAGGAGCAGGGAGGGACTGAGAAAGTGCCTTCCTCAGGCCTTGCCTCCCCAAAGGCCTCCTGGGCCACCAGGGAAGGAGCTGCCTTCTGGAATGGGTGCTGGGAGGGGTATAAGGAGTTGGAATCCAGAGCTGAGGGTGGAGAAACTGCCTGCAGTTATTGCCATTGTTTCAGTACAGACCAAGCTGTGGTTCAGAAGTTGTCTGGCTATTGGCATTTTGTCTGCAGATTCAGTGAATACATTCCATAACTTTATGGTTTGCTAGTATGAGTGTGACATGCGTGTACATTTTTGGGGGTACAGAATAGGCAATAAAAAAGAAGCCAAATGTTAAAACAGTTGTTTTACTGATTAATTGAAACTAGCCTATCTGGTGAAACTGATAGTCATTTGCCCAAACTACTCCAGGTAGGAATTTTTATTTGGTCTACTGAAAAATTTACTTGGAAAGGTGTAATATCAGATAAAGGAGTGGAAGGCTCCAGTTCTGCTTTTGTTGGGTGCCCACTCTGTTCTCTCTCTCCTTTCTCTCTCTCTGATGCTGAAGGAAAGGATGGCGGTCACTTCTCTGCTGCCTGACTCCTCCTCTTCCTCTCCCTGCCCTGGAGCCACAGCTTCAGTTTTCAGAGTGTCGGGCCTGGTGCTACGCCCAGTGGCTGTGCTTTAAGTATCTCTCAGTAGTTTCCAGGATTATCGGTCATCACTTGCAGAGTTCCTTTTTCATTTTCAGGGGCACCCAGTAGGACAGTTTAGCTCCCTTTCAGTAGTCCTCCTGACTCACGCCCAGTCAGGAAGATTAATAAAGTTAACTGACTTACTGTCGCTGAAAAAAAAAGCATTAATTAGACTGCTATACCTCATTCAGATGGCCATACACCCTTTGTGTACTTTAACTTAAGGATGTTAAAGACCTACATCTTTGAGAAAAAAGAAAATAAAGAAAAAGGACAGGCACTTTTCCAGTTTAAGCTGCATGTTGGTCCATGTTAATTAGGCATTTGTCCCTTAGTCTGGAGGTGATAGAAAATGCCAGTTACTGTGGTATTTAACTGACTTCAAACTCCCATCCAAATAATTCAGTTGGGCCCAGCCTTCTTTCTTACTTGGTGAAAAGGAAAACTTCAGCACCCAACCAGAATGAGGAGGAAACTTACTTTTAACATTGAAAAATTTCATTCTAAAGGATCTGAAGAACACTTGCATATTTTTTTTATTAACTATTCAGTTGAGCTTTTTAAAAACCATAGCAGAAATCTCCCCTAAAACTTGAGCTACCCAAAATGATTAGCTTTTGTAAGTCTTCTAAATGGAAGCTTAATTATTGTTATCCAAGGTCAAAAGTGGTTATTGTTATTCAGGGCCCTTATAAATTTATGGAGCTATTTGGTGCTATTTTTAAAAATTGAATTTAAATTTCTAGCTTACAGTCAGATTTATCACCACCAAAAATTCACAAGTGGGGTTAAGGTGCTCAGCAATATACATGTTTTTAAGTGGGGGCATATTAGAAAAATGCCATGATGGTTTTGTAGGAGTAATTAAATGAAACATGCTCTTTTGAAAAAAATATATTTTTAGCAACTTCTTTCCAGTTGCTGGAGAACGTAATTTTCAGTGACAAAAAGTGTAGTTTATTGTATTTATAAGGCACATAAAGCAATTCTAAAAACAATAAAGATATATATTTTTTTCTGACTAGGGATAGCCTCATTTGACTTTAAACCTTATTTGCTTTGTCTATGGTTTCTAGCCAAAGGTTCACAGGTTTGAGAACACTTCATTTTTAGTACTGAACTACTTTTTCGTGCACTGAATGAATGCAATATGTTAACACTCCTGTAAGGCCCAGAATTGCTCGGCTGCCCCTTGGCCTGCCTGCCTGGTACTGGCTGAAAAGGTACCATTGTTTGTTCTGCAAACACTGGGTGATGTTTGTTTCCAAGGTGACTGGTTCTATTGCTGCCCTTTAAGCAAGAGGGGGGATGGGGAGAGAGAAAGTTGCCTTTAAACACCTGAGAGCATCCTGTTCTGGATATATACAGTCTCTGTGTGTATATGTGTGTAAGTTGAAATATTATTTTAACTGAAATAATGGGAGAAAAGGGGACTGTGGAAATGGAAGAAAAACATATTATCACTAAGTTTAAAATATCTATGTAAGTTCTGATATTTAATTCAATATGCTTAGAGTGAATGTAATATTGAGTGTTGGAATTAAAGATCTGATTAGACTAAAATGAACTGTTTTCACATTTGAAAAACTAAAGGCATAAGGGTAGAAAACCATTTTAGATGGTAACCATTGAAATGTTAAATGTGTGCATGAAGTAGTTTTTTAACTGTAACCTGTAAGCAGCTATTCAAATGAATAAATGTTTAAGAATATAATTTAAACCATTGATCAGGTAGCCTTCAAAAAAAGAGAGAGAACATGAGATATAGAGAGACTGGTTTCAGTTTTTAATTCTGTAAAAAAAATAAAAATAAATAAAAATGTTAAGTAGTTGAAGTATATTTGTATTGCAACTTTCCCCAAGAGAACAAAATAGATTAAAGGCATTGTTGGTGATGTATACCAACATTTCATCAGTGAGAAATTTTAAGTTCAAACCAGACAGAAAAAAATGATTCTCCTTGTTCCCTCACCCCCTCTTGTTTTCCTTTTATTGTACATGGATGCTGTTAACAGAACTTTGCCTTTTCACTGCTATCAGGTTTAGTACAGTTCATGCGCAGGTTTCAGTAAACATTAACTACTTTTATCAGAGCTTGCAGTGTGCTGAATGGTTAGCAAAGAGAGTGTACTGCAAGAGACAGATGAAAATGAGAGTCCAAGGTCACATGGATGTTGAATATTTAAAAATTACTTAGAACTTAGGGAAAAAGACATTGTTTCACACTAAGTTTCTTCTCTTTAGTTTTGTGGGCCTATCAAGGCTACTTTGCCTAGCATTTCTATGTACTGGGGTTAAAGCAAATTTCTTCAGATGTTCCCTCTCTGAATGGCAAGGCAAGTGATTTTAAAACTTTTTTCTTTCGTTTAAACAAATAATTTCAGTGCCAAGCTGGCGTGGCTCAGTGGTTGAGCATCCACCTAAGAACCAGGAGGTCACCTTTTGATTCCTGGTTGGGGCACATGCCCAGGTTGTGGGCTGGATCCCCAGTGTGGGGTGAGCAGGTGGCAGCCGATCTATGATTCTCTGTCATCGTTGATGTTTCTATTTCCCTCTCCTTCTCCCTTCGTCTCTGAAATCTATAAAAATATATTTCTTAAAAGAGTTTTATTCAGGGCTGCCTTCTAGGATGAAAGGTTCTCAAGGTCTCAACAAAGAACTGTAACAAAGTGATTCTGAAGATCTCTTTCAATTTGATAGGGCTTTCCCTTTTTTTTCTTCTCAAAGATTATTTGGGATTGCCCCCTGTTAACTTATTTCATTTCCGGAGTTAGCACAGTAAGTCATAATACAAGTGCTAGAATGAAATGTTGCTAAATATAGAATAAACATGCTTGTTTCGGAAATCATGTAATATTCTAAAAGTCTTGCCTCTCTGTATCCTTTTCCATAATAGGAATGTAATTTGTGCACTTTAATTAAAGGGGCATTAAGTTTTTGAGTGTTTTTTTAAAATTACTGACAATAGATATTATCCTCTTCCTGCCTTCAGTGCAGCGTGTATGGAAGAATCCAAATAAAGTTTGCCACTGGGCACCCCTTTTTGCTCCCTGGCTGCATGGTCGTTGTGCATCTGCCTGGCGACTATCTCAGGCAACTCTGCAGGCTCAAGCTGGGAAGAGAAAGCACCAGTTGCTGCGTAGGGCCGTGTGTCTTCCCTGGAGGCACTGGGTTGAGGCTGTCAGGCTGGATTTGGGTCCGGGACTCCCCGTCAGGAAGGCGTGCGGCCGGCAGAGCGGGGCGGCTGGCGGGCCCGGGGAGCCCCAGGCCTGGGCCGCCGGCCCTGCCCTCGGGCCGAGGAGCCTTCGTACACAGGGGATGCTGTCTAAGCAGATGTGTCAGCGCAGCTGAAAGCGCGGCAGCCGTGGTCCCTGGGGACTCGCCCGTGCAGTTCCGACGAGGCGGCGAGTGGGAGGCGGGCCGGCGACGGCCTGGCCGGAGGGGGGGGCAGGGGCGCTGGTCCCGCCCGGGCCCTCTCGGCCGTTCGTCCCACCCGGGGCCGCGATGGGCGGCCCCCTGAGCGGGCAGCGGGGCCGTCAGTCAGGGCGGCGGGCGCCTATTGGTCAGCAGGCCGGCGGGGGCGGGGCCCGGGCTGTTCTTCCCGGTGGGCAGCGCCGGCTCCTCTTCCAAGAAGACCTTGACGCTCTCAGCGCGTAGGCCCAGGAGCGATTAAGGAACTGCCACACGTCTTCAAAGAGCCCGTTCAGTAACTGCGCTTGGTTTTTAAAAAATGAGTTCTCCTTAGGGAGAGATTAGAAAATGTGTGCGCTCTGAGTGAA
The DNA here is from genome assembly GCF_028538775.1 of Myotis yumanensis. Taxonomy (NCBI): domain Eukaryota; kingdom Metazoa; phylum Chordata; class Mammalia; order Chiroptera; family Vespertilionidae; genus Myotis; species Myotis yumanensis. The sequence goes on along the minus strand of NW_027223753.1, from coordinate 89,597,375 downwards.
GTCCTCTCTCTTTCTTTTTTGTGTGTGGCTAATTTGAGACTATTCAGCCTGTGACCACTTTTTAAATTTTCAGAAGTTTGCATAGGCGTGAGCTAGCCCACTCGAATTTTGTTATTATTTCCCAGAAGAAATCTGCTTAAGACATTTGTTTACTTGATTGCTGTGTTAAAAATGAAAACAGCAGGTAGATTAAAAAAAAAAAAGAATTACCCGCAGAGCCCTTTATTACAAGGAGGAGGGGTGCGGATATTACCAGCACCAAACCTTGGAACTGGAAGTTAAAAGGCAGGAGAGGAGAGCAGCTTACGTATAATGGGATGGGAGAATGTTTGCGGCGGGGGCGGGGGGACAGAGCTTGGAAGCAGGGCAGCATGTGGTCTTTTCTGTCCTTTTACACAGAGTATTGGGCAACCGTTTTCTTCTTTCTAATATGACCCGCCTTCTGAGAACTGAGGCCAAGGGGCAAAGTAGAACCAAACAAGCGACCGTAGTTTCAGGTTTTAAATCTCAACCTCTTCCTAGCCTTGCGCCTCTCCTGAAAGTGGGGCACCCCATTCTGCCTTCAGAATCAGTATTTTAATATTATCCCATTCAGCTGGGATGCAGTTTCTTGATGTTCTGTACTTCAGGTACCTTACCCGTGAGAACAACAGGTCGTTTGGTAACCGGCAGGCAGCCCTATTTCTGATGGCTGGAGGCCAGCTGCCACAGAGGCACCCTGCTGAGTGTGCCCTATCTTCCCCAGGCAGGCCCGGCTCTGTGAGCTGGCACAGTGGACAGTGCACAGGCTCCTGCCTGCTTCTCTGTTCGGTCATGTGGCTGGGGCAGAACCCGAGGTGGCTGGCTAAACTGAACCAGGGACACTGCCGTCGGCTCCAGGGAGACTTCCTCCTACTCCAGGAACGACATAGAACAATTTCAGTGACTGACTTTGCACAGCCTCTTCACTTTGTGACTTTTCTCATTTTTTATGTGCTTTTTTTTTTTTTTTTTTGTGATCACTTTTCACTGGGCCACAGCATCCAAACCAGTGATTCTCAAGCCAGGGGGAAACTTTTCCCTAACACACCTGCCAGGGCCCACTCCAGGAGATTCCGATGTAAGACTGAGGCTTGTCCATTCAAAAATGCTTTCTGGGTGATTCAAACAGGTTTCTTTTACATTTATAGCAAATGAGACAGGTGAATACATTTGAGCCACTGGGAATTTTAAAAAAAATAGATGTAGGAAATGACAGAAACCTTGAAATTCTCTCATCTGATGCTTGCTCATTGCAACCCTGTGTTTCCTATTAAGCAAGGTATTGTGGTACCTCTGCTAGAATAGGCTGTCTGCATTGGCGAGTGTAAATGCCACTAATTAATTTTTTAAGAAGTTGGCGCTCTGACAGAATGATCAGGGATGCTGAGTAGCTGGTACCAGATGTTTCTTTTGTTAAGGCCATGGAGAGGTAATGTCACAGGTAATAAGGCTACCAGCCTTGATCTGAAGCTGTGGATTTTGGGATCCTGAATATTTTCTTTAAAAAGGGTAGGGGGAGGATGTACTCTCTGGTTTCTAGTCATCCTTTTTCCCTTGCAAGGTTCTCCCAGTATTATCTTATGTAGAGGTGTTTACTCAATTATTATTAGGCCCAGTTCTTGTTAGAAGAGGGTATGTGGTACTTGGGGACTCTTTATCTAGACCCTCTTGCTCACCATTTTGCCACAGCTGAAGGGACAGCCTGTGCCTCTAACTAAATTCATTCCTTGTTTCACTCCTTTACTGTGGAACAACAGCAAGTCGGCTGCTCATCATTTCGTGTGCAGACTTTACAGCCTCTAACAGCCATGGCTTTTGCAGTTTATGAATGCACCATTTGTTGTTTCAAGCACAACTGTTGGATACAACTGGCCTTGCAGCCCACTCTGCCTGCAAGCAGAGTGCATCACTGCTGCTTTTTTCCCCCCTTTTCTTTCTTTCTTTTTTTTCCCTGCATAGGCCAGATTTTTGCTTTAAATACCACCATTTTGTCCAACTACAGTTTCTTTGACTCAGCTTACATTTTTGAAATATAAGTTTCAGAAATAAGGTTTTATTTGCTCAAATTGTTACTATAGGGGTTCTGAATAAGTGCAAGTATTTTACTTTATCAAAGCATTAAAAGAGAAGATTATTTTTGTGGCTTGGTTTTGCATATATGCTCTTTAAAAATAATCTCAACCATGTGACTTTGAAATTGTGTTTCTAAATTGTATTGAAGTTAGAAAGTTTTGTTTTTCCTGGGTCATTATTATATTTCCTTCTTTTTAAACTTTACACACAATCTCTTTGTCTTCAAGTATTGTCTTTAGTTAAAAGAGAAGCTATCATAATCAAACTCTCAAGGTGGTTTTCTAAAGTATTTGGGTATCATTTCCAAAAATGATATCATTAATGCTAAAATTTTTACTTCTATTTTGTTTCTCTCACATATTCATTCTTGGGCTTTGTAAGTACATACGATGTCCCCCCAAAATAATACACTAATAGCTGATAACTCACTTAATTTTCACTTCTTTTTAGGTTTAACTGATTTGAAATAATGGGTGAAGCCAGACAAAGCTTTGAACAAAGAATTTTTATCCTAAAGTGCCACTAGATTTTTTTTTAATGGGGATGTATAATGATAAACTTTATAGTACAAAACTGGCAACAGTCGATGAATTGAGGGCACACAAATACATAACAAAATGATTCTTGATGTCTGCGATTTCATTGCTTCGTGTTAGCAGTGCCTGGACCAGAGCAGTCATCAGTTTGAAAACAGGCATTGACAAAAAAAAATATATATATATATTCATTTCTGTAGACTCTTTTAAATTTTGAAAACAAACACTGACTTTATAATCATTCAAAGTGTGTATACATTTTTGGGGGACACCCTGTCTATGTTACATATACATACCTTGACAGTATTCCTTCTAATTGTATTTTAGTTAAAAGGGTGTATTAACATAGTTTTCTGCTGTGTTTTACATATTCAACAGCTGGGCCAAATGGTTGGTTCTAACTGCTTTTAGGCCTTCTTTGTTCTGGCTAGGGAGACAAGTTTGTGTTAAAACAGCAGTAAACATCCTACAGCAACCAACGCTGCAACCTCAGTGCCCTGGAGCTTCCAAAAAGGAAACAATCATTTGCTGAAAATGAAGAAACTTTCTTTAGTTGAATTTTGAAGTAGATATTTAGGTTTCAAGGAATATTTGTTGTCTTTCATAGATTATGGAGGCCTTGGATTGCATTTACATTTTGTTAAAATTGAGACATACTAGCATGTTTAAGGAAAATGTGCAACCTTTTGTGAGGTTCGAGCTTTCCTTTTCACCTCACTCTTTGGAGGAGGGAATCTGCCTTTCTGTAAGGATTAAATCTCCCACTGCCTGAAGCGTCCTTAAGGTCCACGGAAAGCCTACGCAGTTACAGACAGGTTCAGGGGAAAGTGAGCCCAGGTTTTACCGATTCCAGAGCAGTTTTCTCAACCACGAGGCTGCTCTTAACTTGTAGAGGGCCTTTTCCATATGCGGCCCTGTATTTCCATGCTTGGTTTGATTTGTACCATAAGCTGGGTAAACGCTCATTGGACATTTCTCCCTTTATGTTGTTCCTTGACTGCTCTTTTCCTGTGATTAATATGTGTGTTGCTTAAAATGGCAACTGAAACATCACCAGGTATTTTCACCAGGTAGAAACTGCTTTTCCTGTGTCAAAACAACCAGTGTGGCTTAGTTGATGCTTCTGTTGCTAAGCAGGTAGATTTCTGGTCTGCAAGCTGTCTATTAACCCTATAAATGCCTAATGTCAGGCAAAAAAATAACAAGAAGAAAAATCATTAACCTTATGCTTCCTTCTTACATAGTGGTTTGTTCAAGTGCATGAAAACTGGGCCTGGCTCAGCCTGTCTTCCACTTACCTATGTTTGAGGACCTAACCTCACTTCAGGTATATTCAAGGGGAAGAGGAGAGTTAGGAGATGGAGCGGGCTGGGGAGTTGACATTATCCAGCAAGATGACAGCCCTAAAAGCTTGTAGTGAAGGTCTCATACTATATGATAAAAATTATGGATTTGAGACTAGTCAGTAATGTGTTTAGCCTTTTTCTTTGGGACCTTTCACTACAAGTCTGCCTCAAATTGCAGTATGGCTGTGGGAAAAGAAGAGGAAAGAAAGGAGTTGCTGTTTGCATCCATTTGCCAGAAAGGAGTTAACAGAACATACCACAGAACAGGTTGGGCAAGACTGTTTAAGCCAGTGATGAAGCCTGCCCCCCCCCCCCGCCCCCCCTCAGCCTGTCTCTGTCTCTTTCTCTCTCCCTCTCCCTCTGTCTTCCTTTCTCCCTCTCCTCCTTCCTCCTCTGTTCCCCCTTTCCCCTCCAGGACTTTCAAGCATCTTCAGATTATACCCTTACCGCTCCCCCCTCCCACTCCTCCCCCCCCACGCCACCACCACCACCGGCCTCAGTGTCTGGCTTCCCTTCTCCTGAGCAGAACATTTGATGTGATGAAAATGCTTTGTGCTGATGAGGAGCCTATGTGAGAGGCCTCAGCCTTGCCAGCTGTTTCTCCAGAAATCAATGGCGTGCTAGTCCATGCCCTTCATCATGTAACATAGGCCCATTCAGCAGACATTATTCAGTGCGCAGTTATGCTTCTGTGGGACCATGGGGTGGATGCCCTGTGCGGGAAGTAGGAGGTGAGAGGGCAGGAGGCGAGGTTGGATGCAGAGTGGAGGGCAGTGAGGGGGGTCCCTGCGCTCTAAGTGTCAGTAAGTCATGAGACGTTGCTTTTTGAAGCATCTGAAGTTAGCTTGGACTTAGGGGATGTTTTGTGGCCATGAGTACGGAGAAACCGAGCTCTTTACAAGCCAGGTCTGGTCTCATGTAAGTTCTGCATGGTGTTTGTATCTAATCCCTGCGTAAACAGCCCATATATAGGCATGCTTCAGCTCACTATAGCACATGTTGCGGGGGAACCTCTCCCAATGCACAGACTGTCCGGTACTTAGCAGCAGGCCCAGCTATTTCTGTTGTGGCTTCCTTTTCTTTCCTGGAGGGAGGGGGAAGAGGGTTCTTTTCTCGCCGTCTTCACAGTGCCTGATCCTAGTGTGTCTGGCACTCTGAAAACTAATGAAACTGTATTGTCACGTGAGAAGAAACTGAATTCTCTTTGTACATCTGTTTTAGAATAAAAACCTTGTTTTTCTTAGTATTTTTAACACCACACACGTTTTCTGTTTTATGGTCCCTAGTCTTGAGCTGGTTTTTTTGTTTTGTTTTTGGAGCATCTTTTAACACTGTGAGGGTGAGCTCTCCCTTATAACGTTCATTATTGGCACCCTTAGAGAAGTTGCTTTCGTGTCGTCCTCCCCCCTCCCCACCACTGTTTCCTCCCAGATCTCCATGGGCTGCCCTGCGTTTACAACACTGCGCCCTCGGATTGCCAGGGCAAAGCATGCAGCTCTCCGCAGGACTGACCGTGGCCGTTTTCCACTTGGCAGGGCTGGGTCTGTGGAGCGGGGAGGACGTAGTAATAAGAAATGCAGCTGTTTTTTTCGTTGGAATACCTAAGGATAAGCACTCAGCTTGTTGGAGTGAGCCTTATGGTTCAGATAAGGCTTCTTCCTCTTCCTTCTCTTTTCTTTCCCTTCCGTCCCCCTCCCTCCAAAGGCTATGCCTTTCTTCTCAGGCCAAATGTATATTAAGATAACCTTTGACGAAAAGGTGATCTGCAGTCCAGGATATCTGGATACTATATAAAGAGACAAGATGGGCACTTTCTTTGCCTTGTTTTCTTTCTTTGGCCTCATCAGAGTGAATTATATCTGACTATGTGACAGTTAATTGTACCATCCTTCCCGTTTCTTAAGCTGTTAAGCCCCTTCTGTCTGCCTCCATCAGGCCTCTTTGTTTGAGAAGTTCCTAATGCAGTAGAACAAAGTGACAGTTTTCTTACTTGCTGAAGTCTCTAAAGCACATTTATTATGTATGCTCTTTATCGTCTCTTTTTTAGAATTTTATTCCTTCAACTCATATAATTGAGTTGTTCCACGTAGTACAAGTGATCTGATGAGTTAAAACTTCCTCAAAAACATCAGAGATTCCAGAAAAAAAAATTTTGATTTTCTTTTTAAGGCTATGTGTATTTATTTCAAACTATTAATGAGGCCTGGTGAAAAATTTAAGAGTATGACACTGGGGCCCTGGCCCATATGGCTAAGTCGTTAGAGCATCAGCCAGTGCACTGAAGGGGTTGAGGGTTCAAAACGTGATCAAGGGCATGTATCTGGGTTGTAGATTCAATCCCGCCCCCCACCCCACCCCCAGCCATACAACCAATCAATGTGTGTCTCTCACATGATGTTTCTGTCTCTCCCTGTCCCTCTCTTCCCCTCCCCTTCCCTCCCTCTCTTTCTAAATATCAATAAATCAATGGAAAAAATATCCTCAGTGAGAATTAATAAAAAATAAAACAAACAAACAAAAAAGAGTACAACATTGGATACTGCCAGAGTACCAATTGCTAGTATGGAAACAGCAACTAATTGGTATTTGATGGGCTCCAAAGTGGTATAACCCTTATGTGGAGGTCACTTATTTGACATTCTTGGGTCCAGAATATTCATCATGTGAGTCAGAGAGAACCAGCAGGAGGTGTGGGTTTATGCAAAATAAAGCTTTCAGAAGCCTTGATTTATGATGATCTTTTAGGTCCACACTCTAGCACTATTTATTCTTACTTTAAATATGGCCATGGCCATGACCACCTGGTTTCTCCCATGTCCAGCAACAATAAGTTAGAGGCCAAAGTTGGTGGTTAGAAGTGGATAAAAGCCATCAGAAGGAGATAATGCTGATAGCAACAAGAAAGAGCTTCAGGGGATGAGGCAGAAGAATGCTAGCAGTATGGCCGTTACCATTGGGGGAAACTGGGTCAAGTGAACAGAGGAGCCCTCTCTGTTATTTCTTACAACTGCCTGTGTTCTCAATAAAAATTTCAGTTAGTCCTAACCGGTTTGGCTCAGTGGATAGAGCATCACCTCATGGACTGAAGGGTCCCAGGTTCAATTCTGGTTAGGGCACGTACCTCTGTGGTTGCAGGCTCGATCCCCAGCCCTGGTCGGGGGCCCTTGCAGGAGGCAACCAATCGATGTGTCTCTCTCACATCGATGTCTCTCTCTGTTTCTCCCCCTCCCTTCCACTCTCTCTCTAAAAAAAAAAAAAAAAAGTCAGTGGACAAAATATCCATGGGGTGAGGATTAACAACAACAAAAAAAGCACGGTCCACTGAGGCCTATGGGATAGAGGCAGAACTGAAGCAGGAGGGATATTTACCCTAGTTTCCAAAGGCACCTTGTGTAATAGTTGTTCATCGCCATGATCCTGAGTCACTGCCCAAAAAGGTTAGATTAATCATACATTGATTCACCATGCTCTGCTTAAGGAGAGGGGGAAGTTTGAAAGATAACTTAGAATGATTTACACCCAGGAGTTTTATATGGAAAATTAACTTCTGAATACTTCCCTCCACAATGCCCCTCAGTGATGTGCAGCTGCTTTATAGGTTAGGATGAACCTTCCGGTGTGTTCAGGTGGACACTAAAATGTAATGTATTTTAAAAACTCAGATTTGCAGGAAAAGGAAATGATTCATTAACAGATTCAAATGATGTCCCAATTATTATTAGATTGTTTATCTGTATTCCTAATGAGAATATTTTCATATTTTAAACTAAAATAATACACAGAGTCATGAATTTTAAATAGCAGGTGATAGAGAAGATCCTCTTCTCAGTCTGCTGGGAACCAGAGAAGTCTTGGGTACCCTGGGAAACGCAGTCTCTGTTGAAAATGAGTTCTTAGCTTAAAGGAAGCCTCAGAGAACTTAAATATCTAAACAAGTTAACGTTAAGCCATCATGACCAATAAAAGGAAGGAATGGTGTTGTTTCCCTCATGCCTACTATAAGCTTATTCTAAGAATCACAGAATTTAGAGCCGGGGGGGACTTAGTAGTTTCTTGGTCTGTTTTTATGAGTTTGCCCTCATTTTACTCAATATTTTCCCATAATTTATATCTGCTCAGAATTGAACATGTCACCTGGAATTGTGTCCACGTGGCTTTTTATATGTTCGCTTGGCAGAGTTTATTATATTTGTTGATTATTTGTTAATTTTATTCTCAGTAGCTACATGGAGCTAACTACAGCATTTCATGGTGGGACACCAAAATCTTCCTCCATTATTATTAAGTATTTTGGACATTTTCATATGGTTGAAAACTCCCCAGGGTAGCTGATATTTTTTAATCATTTTGTAAGCATTTTGTTTTTTATCTGCTTCGGTATAGAACATTGCTGGCCCTATTTTAATCATACCTATAGATGCATTTTATTTACATATTAGCTTATAATAGTATTAAATTTAAGTCTTTTTTTGCTTTTAGATTTGCTGTAATTCATAGTTAACATATGAATAAAACTGGTATAAACTTTTCTGCTCCTGAATCAAATACCTTTTTTTTTTTTTAACTAAGAGAAATGGTTCCCATTGAAAATGTAAATTAGTTTTGAAATTTGGTCTCCTGAGTGTCCATGGAAACTGTACCTCCTCCTGATTGCCATGCCAAAGAGGGAAAGTATTTTCTTATGGTTAGACATTTGTGCCTCTGTCAGGGAAGGGAAATGTATGTGAATTGCATGTAAGAAATAGGCATTCGTTATCTGGGTGTTAGACGCTCACAGCAAATGGAAAAGTCATAAAAACCATTACTTCCTAGGACAGTGATGGCGAACCTATGACACGTGTGTCAGAGGTGACACGCAAACTCATTTTTTTGGTTGATTTTTCTTTGTTAAATGGCATTGAAATATATAAAATAAATATCAAAAATATAAATCTTTGTTTTACTATGGTTGCAAATATCAAAAAATTTCTATATGTGACACAGCACCAGAGTTAAGTTAGGGTTTTTCAAAATGCTGACACGCCGAGCTCAAAAGGTTCGCCATCACTGTCCTAGGAAGTGAGGAGCAGATCTTTGCCATGACTTTTTGGGTGGAGACAGGGCAGAGGAATGGGGCAGGAGGAATGGAGCAGAGGTGAAAGAGCTTGTGCCTTGTTTTGTATGTAGCTTGTGAAGCCACCTGCAACTCCTTGCACTGGTTCAGTTTGAGATGATGTGCTTCCAGCATCCACTGGGTAGGCGGGCCTCAAGGACACCTGGAGCTGGAGGTGCGAGGAAGGCGGTGGGGGGTGGGGGGGTGGGGGGGATGACATCCATCCAGGCAAGGATTTGAACAGCTGTTGGCTGCCTGGAGATCAGCCTCCATGAATCACAGGCACAGAGCACTCATCTGTGTGACTGGAGACCGAGCATGAAGAAGGCAGGGAGCATGTTTTCAGTGAATACTCTGATGCCCCAGGAGCACTTGAAAGGCATGACAGAAATGTGTTGGGCAGTTGTTGTTAGTATCTCAGTTCATAACGTGCATTGTTTGTTTTAGTTAAAAGCTTTCCCCTTCACATAATCCTAATCTTTTATTGAAAGTAAATGCTGACACAGTCTGCTTCAAAAGCTGACTAAAATGGCTTTTACTGTTATTTATTGGGGTGGGGGATTGAGAACCAAAGAGAAGAGTTCGATCAATTGATTTAAGGCTGTTGGAGGATTGAAATGTTACTTGATTGTTGATCTTATCCAGGATTTCGATATGTTAAGAAAAGTAGACAATGCTTGCTTTTATCCAAGGGATTTCAGTAGTCATATGATCTGCACACCAGCCCCCTGGAGCGGTCTCTGCTGAGGAGTCTGTGGAGAGGAGGAACTTGAGAATGCATGGGGTGTGCTGGTTTGGGAGTCACTTAGTCAAGAGTTGGTTTTCCTCATGCTCTTAGGTCTGCATGAAAGTTGCACATCACAGGGACATGATATCTGTATGGCCTACGACTGATTTGGGTACAAGTTGGAGGAGGCGGTGGTAGTAAGAGCAGTGGGAGCAGCTCTGCTGATGGGCCCACTGCAGTTCCCTGCATGCCTGGGAGAGGGTGGCAGGCCCTGCTGGGCTGGCCCGGGGATAGAGAAAACCATCTTGTTAAGCTCCCAAAGTAATTCCCAACATGTGGACAATATGTAGACGTCTGCAACCACAAACCTCTTTGGGCAATAAATAAATAAAGGGTCTTATGGCTAAATAAAACATAATGTTAATGAACTCCTAGGAATTTACTTATAGCTTGATTCATTATGAACATGACTATGGAAGAATTAAACTGAAGAAGTTAGACTGCAAAAATCACATGAGATCGCTTTTATATGGCTTTCATTTTCTTTTTTTAAAAATATTTTCTATTGATTTCAGAGAGGAAGGGAGAGGGAGAGAGAGATAGAAACATCAATGATGAGAGCGAGAATCATTGATCGGCTGCCTCCTGCACACCCCGCACTGGGGATTGAGCTTGCAACCTGGGCATGTGCTCTTGGCCAGAATCGAACCCTTCAGTCTGCAGGCCGATGCTCTATCCACTGAGCCAAACCAGCCAGGGCTGGCTTTCATTTTCTAAGTGTGGATGTTCCTATTATGCTTCTTGAAGATGCAAACAGTAATGCTGATTTGAGGATACATCATGAGCGTTGTAAAATCAACTTGCTAGATAATAGGAAGTTTTCAGGGGTTTTACCGGAGAGTACTAGCAAGATGTGATGCTGAATTGTTTTTGTCTGTTTTTTTTCAGCTCTGTGATTATTAATATATCCACCTATGATCTAATTGCACATTATTCCTGTTATCTCTGGTAGTTCCTTAATGAAAAGTAAAGAGGTAGCTCTGTTTTAAGGCACATGTGGAGATTATTGGTCTCCTTGATGTCCTAAAGGTAGTGTGTCATATGATTTTTTTTAAAAAATAGAGATGTTCAAAGTTTCAGGTTTTCATTTTTTAAAATGACATTTTCAAGTCTCCTGAAAGAAATGAAAAAAAGAAAAAAAAAATCCCCTTACCAAAGAAACCCAACAGTTGCTGAATATTAGAGAAATTCAGCTTTTATCATTGGGGCATTTTCATTATTTTCGAACTCTGACTACAGCTGAGTTGTAATGTGTGACCAAATGCATTACATGAGTATTTACCTTTTTTCTTTTTGGCCACAATGGAAGTACCTAAAGAGATGGAATGTGACACACCCAGAGAATGAGACACTCAAGGGGCCTAAGAACTTGAGAAGGCCAGAAGCAGCAGGATCCCTCATATTAACACTGAGCTTTTCCAGGGCTAATTGGGGAGCAGAGAGCCATGAGCTCCTTTGAAGATGAGTTTGAAAGCATGTGCACACACTCAGTTACACATGGGGTTCTCCTGCCCTTCGTAGGAAGAGTTAGGGAGAATTCCTCACCTGTGAGATTAGCTGTAGATCCCACTCAACTAAAGTCCTCCCCATTGGGGGCCCTGCAAAGAAAGGCTGTTTTGCTCTATAGACCAGGAAGGACCCTATGTGATTCCAGTACATATTTTAAAATTCTCTCCTTAATTTTTTTTAATTTTGTATTTCATAAGTTTCCTAGTTTAAGTTGTTGAGGTGTTCTAGATTATATTTTGTTTTGGCTCTGTGTGTGTGGTGGGGTAATTTTTGTGAGAAGAAAATCTTTTTTTTTTTATGTTTATACACATGGCCAGGAAGGTAAATTGCAAACTTTTCCTAGGTTTCCCAGAAATTATTATATGTTTTAAAGAGCAGTTTGTGGTTAAATGGTGATGTTTTCACCTTATAGAGACCACCTCCCATTTGGGCAAAATACGTTATCAGTTTGACATGATTTAATAAATCAAGTGCAACCCTTTTTCCTCTGGGCTGCCTGAGAGTCAGGGAATCCAGGGGTGCATGTGCGTGCCCATATGCTTTGTTTCATGGAGCTCTTGATCTGAATCCTTCAGTGTATTTACTTTTCACATTTTCAGTACTTCTTAGCATATTTAGCTTTCTAAATTACTGGCAACTGTTACATAATCATGTTGCAGTAAAGAATTTTTATATTTGGTTGGAAACAGACCCCAAATAGGAAGGGCCAGGAGTGAGGAGAAGGGGAGTGAAATAAAGGGGAGACATCTGTAGCACTTTCAACAATAAAGATAATTTTAAAAAATACCTAATCTATTTTGATGAATTGAAGTGAATAAAAATAGGGTAGAAATCCTAGCTAACTGATTTTAACTTCACATAAATGTTTGATAGGTGGGACCTAATAAGACTGATGTGGAGGTTCTTTTTTATGAAGATGATAGGAATTGTTTTAGTTGAGTTAAGCGCTATGTGGAGCATCAAACCAACCTGAAAATCTGTGTCTCAACTCATAAAATGCCATTGCTTGTTTATGTGAAATTCGCTATAGGTTCAGCAGCTCTCTAGTGTAGCTCCCTTCCAAGCTGTGGCCCAAGGATCCAGCTGCTGTCATCTGGCTTTCAGGTCACCACAGTAAGGAAAGGATAGGGGGTCACATGTAAGCTTTTAAAGCTTCAGACTGGGAGTGATACACATCTTTCTTTGCTCACAGCTGATTGGCCAGAACTTGTCACGTGGTCTGCCACATGTAGAGGTGTAGGGGTGCTAGGCATTGTGGAGGAACACATGGATATTCTCTGAGCGGTTAACCTCTTTCAGGCATATTTGCCACTCTCCTTAAGGCTCACGGTGCACAGAAATAAACTAGGTAAGGCTTAGGCCTGAAACATAGAACATAAGGAGTTAACTCTTCCATAGAGTAGTGGTTCTCGAAGTTTGACCTCTAGACCAGCATCCCCTGGGAACTTGTGATACCCATTCGTAAGCCCCACTCCCGACGTTCCTCTCATGGCACACATAAACTAAAATTTACTAAAATTCTGTGGCACACTAAAAATTATATTTTTTGCCAATCTGACAAAAAATAGGTATAATTTTGATTCATGCACACTGGATGGTTATTGTTGGTTGGCTTTTTTCTTTTCTTTTTTAATTTGACAAAGAGAAAACAAGTCAGTGCCCCTGACTAAATAGTCTGGTATTGCATGTTTTAAAAATTCTTGGCAGCACTTGTGCCACGGCACACCGGTTGAAAATCACTGCCCTAGATGAACGGAATGTCTTTATCACCCGTTGAACTGATAATTAGTGAATCAACCCTGCACTTGCTAGTGTATTTATGTAATAAACGTAAGTTCAGGTATGAGCACATATGTGATAATAGCAAGCATTTTGGGGGTTTGTACTATATGTGCCAGACTGTATTTAAGCATTTTGCTGATTTAACTTGTTTCTCACAGCAACCATATGTTGTAGGTATTATCATTGTCTCCATTTTACAGATGAGGAAACTGAGGCAGAAAGCGGTTCCATAATTGTCTGCAAGTGGTGCCACAAGGTCATGCTACTTACCATAGCTAGCAAGTGGAAGAGGCAAGATTTGAACCTGGGTAGTCCGCTTGCTGAGCTTAGGGTGGAAACCTACCAGGCCTTGCAGTGGTTATTCACGTTTTCTTGAATGGAGACCATTTCAGAATTAGCAGGAAGTGTGTTGTGTCGGTGGCAGTTCACATTACAAGCTCATTCCCCCCACCACCAGCTTCATTCGTTGGTGGTTTATGTGGGTGGGGGGGGGGTAACAGTGTTGGCCAATCCTGAGGATGCATGGCGAGGCAGCAGTTGCCCAGTCATTTAAAACTGAACAGTAAATAGAATGGGGTTGTTAGAGTAGAACGGAGTTGCTAGTGGGAAGTGTTTTCTCAGAGTGAGGTAGTTCAGTAACATCAGAAAAACATTTTCTTCATTTAGCCTGTGTGTGAGCTTTAGGCTTATGAAAGAAACCTTTCTCATAAGCTTCTCTTTTTATTCTTCTCAGATCTTTCATTTTCCATCATCATCTGTCCTCTCTGAGATGCTCATCTGAGGCCTGATTCCATGAGGCTGTCTGAAGAAGGTTTTTGTTACGTTTTTATGAGCAGGACTTGAGTTTAATAGATAAAATGTGTTTTTACTCCCAAGGAAATTAATAAAAGGGTTCTTCCTCTTCCATTTGGGAAATTCAGGTAGAGTTAGATGTGATCTAATCTTTTGAATTTTGAACGGATTGAGTTGAAAAGGATCTTCCAAATGACATTGAGAACTACTTTTCAAGCAGTTGTTTTCCCTTGCATCCTTTAAAAAATTTTAATTATTAACTGCATTTTCTTTCTCACAGGTGGGTCTGTTATGTGTTGTTGTTTAGGTGTACTTTGCTGGCCCATGTATTCATTCCCTTGCCTTCTTTGTCTCTTGTGCTCAGCAGACTAGAACTGAGACAGCTTCTTGGCAGCTCTGCCCAAGACGGTACCAGCTTTGACTCTAGGTAAAGGATAAAGATAGCATCACCCCTTTCGGTTTTCATGTTGGCTGGGAACAGCTGCTATGCTTTGTATAGTTATGAACATAACATTACATTCCAGAATTGCTGAAATTTTTAGTTTTCTGCAAGCCAGTGCTTAACCATGGGGTTTTAGGGTTTAGAATTTGCCTTTGAGAAACAGTTGCTTGTCTTGGAGTTTGGTAATTTACGAGCACAGAGATGTAGAGGAGAATGGTGAAGATTATTTGCCTGTGTTGTTTTGAAGATCCAGTTTCTTCCTTTCCTTTCCTTCATCACTTCCTTTCCCATCATCTCATACAATGGTTTAATTTACTTAGGTACTTTAATAGAGGTGTGGATAATTGAAGTAAATCTTGAGTCAGATCTAAACAAAAGAAGAAAGAACTGACCTAAGAAAGAGCAACTGAAGTTACACTAATTGAGTCACCGAGCCCTGAGCACAAATTTGCCAGACCAGCATGCCCTGGGAACCCTGGGCTGGCGCAGGGCTGTGCTTTCTTAAGAACTAACTCCTGAGAGTCCTGTGTGGTGTCCCAGTGGCATTCTGCACTGAGCTGCATCTGGGTTAGAACTACAAAGTTCAGCCTGAAAACAAAGCAAAAGCCACTTTGGGTTGGGTATTTGGGAAACATTTTGAGACCTGGCGCCCTTAGTATTTGTAGAGAAAATCCACTTGTTTACTATTTATGAGAGCAGCTACATATGTAAATTGGGCATCTGTTGGAAGAAACATAACAGGCTTGCCTCAAATAGCAGGAATAAAAGATGCAGCCATTTGAAATCACATAGTTTTCCTCCCTTCTCCTTAGCCAGCCAGCCAGAATAGGAAACAGATAACAGACTCACTCTGAGTAGGAGGAGAGGGTTCCAGAGGGCAGCCTCCCTGCTGCCCTGAGCTCGTTTTTGTTGCAGAGTACCATGAGACCATGTGGCAGTAATACCTAAGCCAACCGAGAGCCCCCCTCTGTACGCCTTCATCATCCCTGGCCCCAGGGAGGCCTTATTATCACTGACTACCCCTGTCCTGCCGCCAGCTCCCCTGTGGTCCTTTGCTCCTTTCACCATCAGTTCCCTATTCTCCTCCTCCTACTCACAGCATATGACCTGCTGCCTATTTTCTTGAGATTACTAATCAATAAAATAATTGAGTGTTACTGTGTGCTCAAGATTAAGACCATTTAACCGTGAGCTTCCTTGAGCACCCCTCCAGATGTCTTTACTCTCCTGTTTTCAGACTCAGAAGGTTATGCCCCCTTCATTGCTAATGCTGTCACATTTATTTGGACACTGCCCTTTCTCCTCCTTCCTGGGGACCTCATTCCTACCAGGCCTTATTGCTGTCTCAGTAGCTTAAAATGGGTGTTCCTCATGTTCCTTCCTGCCCTCTTATCTCTGAATGTCAGCTCACCTAGCTCAGGCCTCAGCTCTCTGTGGAGGGGTCAGTCCCACATGCACTCAGTGGGACTTTTCACCAATATACTAATCCCATAGTACCAAGACCTTCCCTTCCGAGTCCTCTCCTTTTCCTCACTTTCCAAGTCTCTAGAAAAGCATTTCACCCACCCTCCTTAGCAGTCACCATTCTAGTGTCCCAGGAAATCGAGCCTGTGTCAGAAGCAACTTACTCCATAGCTCACTCTTGTTTTTTTCAGGTCCGCAAAGTTCTTTGAAAGATGTTCAGGCTTACCTTTCCCTATCTATTCCCTTTGTTCCCATTTTAGTCAGTTCTCCTTCTCCTGCACTCCCATACCACGTTCAAACAGGTTTTCTTAAAATTTGACGTCATTTCTCCCCACTGCCCCAGTTCCCCATAATTTGTGTCCTCCCCTCCCCCAGCCTCTGTAATCAGGACCTGGCTTCTGGTGGTCCTTACTGGGTTTCGTCTCCTCCACCCTCCCTTCCACCCGATACCCTTCACTTACACAGGCCAGTGGGGTTTTTTTGGACTCAATTAGTATTGCATAGATAGCACAGTTCTCTTAAATTCTTGTTTTCTTTTTCTCCTTAGCTAGGTGGTGAGCTCCTGGACCCCTCTCCCCCAGTCTAGTAGTAGATCAATAGTTACTAATAGAGGTAATTGACAGATGTATTTTTATCATCAAGAGATATTTGAGAGCCTTAGGTAGAATATTTTTCCCAAAAAAGGAGAGAGATTTCAGGGCCCATTTGTTTATTTTTTCAGAAAGGCTTTTTTTGTTTGTTTTCACCTTCAAAGGACACATGAGAAAACAAGGACAGGGCCAGGCCCTCCCCCAAGCACCTTTTAATCAGTCACTTTTCCCACTCTCGTTATGATTCTTAAATTTTATAGTTAATATAATCCCTTTTATAGACAATTTATTTTATTTATGCATTGCAATTTAAGAACTCTTGGGTACATAGAAGACTCAATTTTAATTTTTGGCTTCTATTTAAAAGACTCACTAACGCCCCTATTACTTTTTGTTAATTGCAAAACAAACATCCTCCACAAGACCACACACTATTCTGGGACCCCTTTGAGATTCCCAGGAATTGCTAGTGCTTGGGCCACATTTACACCTATAGGTGGATTCACAGGAAACCACCTCTGTGCCTTTGATGGCCTAGAGATGGTGATAGTACATGCATTCAGACGTTTTAAGCTAATAGTATCAAGAAGCTAACTCTTGTTAGTCTTCTAACCGTTATTCCTGGCATAACGAGGAATAGAACAAAACCACGGAAGCACAGTGACATAGATGGGGCTCACAAGGATTCCCCCGCCCCCACCTTCCTTTCTGTAGGATGAGTTCCATTCTAGAATTATAACTGTTTGTAGCAGGAATTGGGAGATTGTTTAGAGGATTGATTTCACTAACTTTTATTGAGTTATTGCCATGTATGTGTCAGATACTATTTAAAGTGAATTACATGGTTGATCTCATTTTCACAAGAAAAAGGAAGGTTTGAAAGTCTGATCAAATTTATGGACTCTTTCTCCAAAAAAAATGAATACCACATAAATTTTACATACAGTTTCAAGGGTATGAATCTCATACTTGTTTATAGAACCTGAGCATATTGCCCCTAATAGGTAGCCCATAAGAGGCTCATATTTATAGAATGAACTAGTAAGCAAGTACCAGGCACTGTCTATAACTAGATATAAATTGGGGGAGAAAGGGAGGAGAGCAGTTACATATCTTTTTGTTTTTGTTGTTAATCCTCACCTGAGGATATATATCATTGATTTTTAGAGAGTGGAAGGGAGGGGGAGAGTCACAGAGAGAGAGAAGCATGGACTGGTTGCCTCCCGCACGTGCCCTGACCAGGACCAGGGATCAAGCCTCGAGGATCGAGCCTCCAACCGAGGTACATGCCCTTGACAGGAATCAAACCCAGGACCCTTCAGTCTGCAGGCCAAAGCTCTATCCACAGAGCCAAACTGGCTAGAGCTAGTTTCATATCTTAAGAAGGAATGCAGCTTGATTATTTTCTTTCTTGTATATTTTGTTAAATAATTTTTAATTACAAAAATCAACTGTACAGTGACATTAAATTGCTTTTATTGTTTTGAAAATCACCATATTCCAGTGACACATATCTCACTTGAGGTTGCATTTTCCAGACTTTACCCATATATTATCAGAACATAGAATGCTTAAATGTACTCACTTGCTTTTTAAACTTGATCTTACTTTAAAAATGTTTTCTCATGTTTTCATATATTGACCTTCACATTTGAGGTGGGACCAGGCTTGAGCAGGTTTTGGGTAGATGGGGCAGGGTGGTGATGACTCACCTGGGAGAAGTCAGTCTGGTTTAGATGTCCCTCTGTTGTTGGTTTCATGGGTTGTTTCCCTTTATACATTGAAACTCTGATAAACACCTGGAAGAATGAAGAATCATAGCAAAGTAAGTTACTCCTGGGATCAGCTTATGATCCCCTCCCCTGCCTGCAGGTGAAACTGTACTGGGCTATCTTTGTTCCTGCCTTAGGGCTTAAAAGTCCCAAGGACCAAACCCAACAAGGACTACGATCTCGTAATCCAGGTTACTGGGGAAAGAAAAAATACAATAAATGCTGTGCTGTCCAGTACAACAGCCAAATAGCTGCTGACCATGTGTAGCTATTTAAGTTTAACTTAAACTTAAGTAAAAATTTAAAATTTAGTTCCTTAGTCACATTCACCTTATTTTAAGTGCTGACTGGTCATGTGTAGCCAGCAGCTACCATATTGGACAGCACGTATAGAGACTGTTTTCATGTTATAGAACTTTCAACTGGACGGCTTTGCTCCAGAACATGTCAATTCCACGAAATGTTTCAGCTCAGTGTCTAACATGTTAGTTTTATGTAGTAGGCTCTTTGAAAGTTAGAGAAGGACAGATTTTGCTCTTTTATGTTTGGTAAAAATTTTTTGTAGACTTTAACCTGAAGTTTAGGCTTTTTAAGCACTTTCCCCCATGTGAGCTGCTTATGATGGTCGGTATTCATTAGCAGTCTTCGTGGTTTGACAATGGTACGTATGTTTACAGGGCTGCATGTGTTATGTATTTTGTAATCACAAGTGTTTCATCTTCCTGGGCCTGGGAGCCCCCTGGCTCTCCTTTCCCTTCTTTTCCCTTCTGCTCCTTCTGTCTATGGACATTCTTAGGTTTTCTTTTCAACAGAACTATCTTAATCCTACTACTCCATACCCTGACCCTTCCTGCTATATTCTCTCCTGTGTGGGGAATTTCTTCTACATCCCTGTTAACTGCCTTGCCACTCATTCTGTTGGTAATGCAGGAAGCCCAGCTTCTCTCTGGCCCTCATTCCTCACAGCCAGGTTGGTCCCTTGGTGAAATTTTCTGGACCCCTGTACTCCTTATGTCAGTCCCTTATATGGTATTGCAGTAGCCTTCTAACGGGGTATGTGGCTCTTTAGTGGTCCATCTTCTAAACTGCTGCCCAGAGTTTTTAAAAACATGAATGTGATTATTTTACTCTGAGGTTTAAAAAAATAAGTGTGGGACCCTTCAGTGGGTTTCTATGGCCACAGGAGATAAAGTTTATCCTGTGAGATGGAACCTTGACCTTTGCATAATTTTACCAGCCCATCTTTGCCATTTCCCGCATTCCACTCTCCCTCTTTTCACACATGACTGGTATAGTTGGGTCTCCCAAAGTCTTTGTTTTCATGGGTCAGAAACCTAAGGCAAAACTTTTATAGTTAGACATGGGATTGCTGCTTCTCTCCCCCAACCCCCCCTACCCCCAGTAAGCACATTAAAACAGTCTCCACCATCTACTTTTTCGGCTCATTTTAAAAGGGCATTTTAACCTTAAAAAAATAATAAGAATTCAGCATTCTGAGACTCTCAATGAATTTTTTCATTTCACCTGAGAAGAGTGAAAATAGACATTTAGGAGCTGATGTTTTTGCAACACTGTGCTCCATCCAGATGTACCTCTTGAGTCTCCAAACCTTTTCCGCATGCATTTCCTTCTAACTGGAATGCCCCGTCCTCTGAAAGCTGCATCTTTCCTTCAAGCTCAGGTTTGCCTTTGCCCTACTGCAACGATTTCCAACTGGTGTGCCACAAGAACTTTTGAAACACGCAGTACCTGACTATTTAGTTAGGGGCACTGACCTCTTTTCCCTTAGATTGTCAAATAAAAAAATGACAACAGCCAACATAATAGCCATGCAGTGTGAATGAATCAAAATTATACCTTTTTTTTGTCAAATTTGCAAAAAATATATTTTTTGGTATGCTGCAGAATTTTAGTAGTTTATGTGTGCCATGACATGAAAGAAGGTGAAAATCAGTGTCCTACTGCCCTCATGTTTAATGACTTACCTTTGGGGAGCCTTGCAGTCCTTAAAGTGTTTGACTCATAATCCATTTCCCTCGGATTGGAATTTAGCTCTTTGTGTCAGGTCTCCTTTGTCTCCCCAGTTGAGGGTCAACCTTTGAGATACCGGCCCTGTCATCCACCTCTTGGTGGTTCTAACATCTGAGACAATAGACGATGCCCAAGGAAGATCATCATCCTATTTCAGGTCTTCACAGTGATACCAAATCTTGCCCTATATCAAGGGTACAAAAATGGTATAGAACATCTTAAACAACTATGTTTAACCCCTCGCAGAGAGTACACGTTGTTCTGCGTGCTCTCCTAGGCTTTGGTTTGAGCACACTGAAAGCAGCAGGATGGCCCTGGACCTCAAACTGCAGGAAACTAGAGAGACCCATTTCTGAAATGAAACCTGTTTGGTAGCTGAAGCCACAGAAATGATAAGTACAAAAAGCTGTTCAAGTTTTAAGGCCTAGCAACTTGGACGGATTAATGTGTTCCTTTGTTTTCTCTTTCTACAAGCTAAAAAATTTAACAGAGCATTTGCCTAATGTTGTGAATGAGAATAATATTTGACTATAAATTTGGGTTGTACAGAATATATGAGTAGCACGGTTCTTTCGAGATGCCTGTGTAGGGTAGGCAGAACCAGAATTACTTTTCATATCTATCTTCCAAACTCTCACCCCATTACATGAACCCTGGGTAGTAGGGTACAAAAAAAGCCATCATCACAATTAGTAGTTTCTGTGGGTGAAGCCTTGCAAGGATTCCTGCCTTGGCCAGAGCACAGCATTAGGGTTAACTACAAGGAGCAAAAGTACGCTAAGGGTTTTTCCTTACATCCTGCAAACAGCATTTTCACCATGGCCAGGTAGCAAATTGTTGTACAATCCGTTAGATCTTTTTTTCTCCCTTAGGAAAATTCTGTTTCCAGATTGGGAACATTTCAGGATGTCACTGGTCTTTAATAGTGTTATGGAGAAGTGTCAGTTACAATTCCAAATCTGTGAAGCAACCAGGGCCACTCTCTTGAGTTGTATTTTGCTGTGTTTTGCTTGTGGGGCTGGCAGAGTGTGAAGTTGGGTTTGTGGGAACATGTGCCTGGGTGTAGTGGACTGCTTTTTCTTTCCCGAGTTGTAATGAAGCATCTTAAAGGGCTTTGGAAGTTTCCTCAGGCATATTTAGTGAGCACGGTAGATGCCGTTGTTTCGCAAGTTTTCTACTTTCTTTGTCTGTACAGGTTGTTCCTGACTTCATGGCTGGGAGGAAATTGAGGATGTTGAAGAGTGCTTGCTGTTTGGCCAGTGGGGCTGAACCGGTTAGCTGGCTCCCGTTCTCAGATGAGCCAGTGACAGGGCCAAGTCCTGTGGCTATAGGAGAGGGGCCACACACAATGCAACGTTCTAGGTTTTGCATGGAGACAGTGTGGCTGCTCAGGTCTCTGATCACCCTTTGTTACTCCATTATCTAGCATCAAAAAAAAAAAAAGAGAAAGATCCTAAAAATGTTGGCTCCGGGGTTTTTTTTGTTGTTTTTTTGTTTTGTTTTGTTTTTATCGGCTCCGTTTTGAAGTGTTGGCATAGAGACTGAAGTTGTGGATTTAATCTGTAACCTGGTTTCTGTCACTTACTTGCCACCATTTTCTCCACAGTCTTGCCTTTCCATTGTCATCATCTCCAATGTCATTACTCCATTGCTTCTATCTCACCCAGCCCTCTTACCTCTGAGGTTTGAGGGGTTCAGGGGTACTTAGGCAAGGACATTTTTCTTTTGAATTGACTTTAGAAAGATTCCTTATGCTCCAGAAAAGGAACACTGGGGGACTGTCATTTTAAACATCTGGTCTTATCACTCTCTGAACCCGTTAACCTCACAGATGTGGTGTGATGCCAAGAAAATGGAACTCCTCGCCTTGAATGGCAGGGAGTCAGGGTCCTCTGCTCTGATGTGTCACCTCCCTGTGGCTGTCACATCCCTTAAGTGGCACACAGCCCCACAACTGCCTTGATTAAGAAGTGGAGTTTGGTGCTATTTTCGATCCTGGATATTCACGGGAGTGCTCATAGCATTAGGCAGGTGGAAAGGGCTTTTGACACCGGACCTAAAAACATGCCAGCATTCCAGCATAGTTGAATGCATACGCCGACTCAGGCCTGGGAGGGACATCAAAGATCATGTCCTCATCACTGTGCCGAGGAGGGGACCATTGTATTCCAGGCCATTTGCTTATGCAAGGAAGCACATGGTGTACTGTTTGTTCTGTGCTCCGTTGGTTAAACGGTGTTATTAAATGCTACTGAATTATGTTAATGCTGTAGTATAAACTCAGAGTTTACTTGAGCTACCGTAACTAACTTCTGGGGTATGTGGACTTTGATGAAGATAGCGCTTAGGTTTGCTGCAGACAGAAAGTTAAATAATGTAGGTAAGCCCGGAAAGTGAGTTCTCTTTCTTGGAAGTGGCCAAGCCTCTCCCACAGTGAGGCACAGGGAGTGCTGGTACATTGGACTTGGAGACTTTCAAAGTTGGAGCTGAAATGGATGCTGGGTAGGTGTTGCTCGGGCATGGTTCCAAGGTTCTGGAGGCCAGTAATTTTTAAACAAGTCAAACAGCCCCTCTAGGCAAGCTGCAGGAAATCCAGCCCTTGGCTTGGTGTTGCTGCATGGTCAGCGGGAGATAAAAGTGTGGACTGTTGGAGGCAAGGCCCCTCCTATCAGTGGATGGCAAACTGTTAAGGAAAGATAAAAGGAAAGAGCAGGGATGTTCTTTTTGAACAACAGGAGGGTGCCTTTATCACAGGCATTTAAGTAAAATGAAGGGGGTGAGCAAGAGGTCCTCTGCTTATGATTGCAAATGCACTAAAGCAATTTCGTGCCATGAAAACATTGGTAGGGGCCAGCCTTTTTTCACCCAAAATAGTCCATTTGACAGAGAGTGTTTGCATTACATACAGCTGAAGAAATGGGCCTGCGCTTGGGTTTTCAAATCTTTGTGCTCCAGAGATTATCCCTGTGCAGTATTTGACCCACAGGGACCTGGTGGAAGTGTCAGGCTGTCCATGGGCCGAACAGATGAACAAAACAGCCCGCACAGCCGCGATCTTGCTGGTGGGAACGCAGGCCAGCTTTCTGTTACTTGGATGAACTCTCACACAGGTACCAGAGATATGGGAAGGGACCTATCCGACTGGTGTTGATCTCCCCTTTTAGATTTTCCATCCTCTTCTTTATAACTTGCAGGGATGAGTGGAGGAAGCATTTAGGAGCTTGTAGACAGGTATCTGTTTCTCAGGGTGGGGTTTGTAACATGTGAACCCACATTGAAAGGCCTGGGCATGGTCAGCGTCCTGTGTAATTTCAGTCAACCCGCAAAAGGACAGATGTGCCTTGGACACATTATGCTTGTTTCAGACCCTGCTGGGCGGGGGCTCAGCCCTTTGTGCTAGTGTAGCAGCAGTGCAGTTAGCTACCCGAGGCGGTGCAGTGGTCCTGAACTAGTCACCCTCCTCTCACCAGGTCAGGGGAGGAACTGAGAGGGCCCTAGTGCCTCAGACTTCCTCCAAGTGCCTCTGCTGGTCAGCTCATCAGTGCTGTGGGTGGGGACAGAAACCTGCCCACGTGCCACCTTCCCTCCAACGCCCGTCCCACCCCACAGTAGTTTTTGGGTTTTCCTCAGTTTACTTTAAGAAAATCCATTGGCTTGCTAGTGTTTTCAATTGGTTGGCTTGTGATAAACACTCATCCCCCACTTATATCTTGGAGTATTTGTTTTTCTTCATAGATACAGTGGTGAATAATTTTCTTAGAGGGGGGAAAAGGTCATCCATTAGAAGGCATAGAGGGCAGGCCATCCAGCGCCTGGTAAATGCACCCAGCACAGTCATTCTCAGCTGACGGTCTGTAATGTCTGGTTACCCACTGTGAAACTTTGACCACAGCTGACCGCTTTTCCAGTGGGCGAGGAAAGAACTCATCTCCTTGTTCCACTGCCTTCTCTGAGCTAGTAGGGTAGAAGCATTTCAATCAATGCTGTCTTTTACAAAGCAATTTTGATTTTATAAAGGCTGTGGTGGTGCACACCCTGAATTCTGGGAATTTAAAGCCCAGATCCTAGGTTGA
Source organism: Myotis yumanensis (assembly GCF_028538775.1). Classification (NCBI taxonomy): domain Eukaryota; kingdom Metazoa; phylum Chordata; class Mammalia; order Chiroptera; family Vespertilionidae; genus Myotis; species Myotis yumanensis. The sequence goes on along the minus strand of NW_027223753.1, from coordinate 89,573,065 downwards.
CCACCTGCCCTAGGGGCACTTAGCTTGCCTTCCAGCTCCTCCTCAGGAGGAAAGTAGAGAATCCTGTTTCTGCAGCTGCTGACCCTTTACCAGAGCATGTCACAAAGGCCAGCCACAACCCCGGGGCCTATGAAAGAGTTGCAGGATATTGCCTAAAATTGACAGCAAACTGCTACTGAACTTTACCCCAGCTTCCTCCCTTGGGCTGTAAATGTGACCCAAGGCACCAGAGCCACTTCAGAGGAGTGTCCAGAACAGTCCCATCACTGTGGTCCAGTTGCCTAGGATTCTGGGTTGCGGTGCTGGGTGTCATCTGTGCTGTATGGAGTTCTACAGCCAGGAGGGAAGAGGTGTGGGAGCGTCTGGAAGACAGCCTGGTCCTGTGGGAGCCAGCAGTGGGACCTTCCTTACCAAGACTGTGTGAAGTTGACCAGGGTTTGTTCAGCAGCAAACCGAAACAGGAGGGGTTTTATTTCCTGCTCATCACAGCATGTTCTACTCCTTATTGTCAATGGGATTGCATTTGTGATAAGCTAAATTATATTTCATTGTTAAACTTGGGGCTGGAACCGAAATTATTTTAAGATCATCAAACTGGCCCCTGCCCTTAAAGCATTGCAATCTGATAGGGGATCCCGTGGATGAATCAAAAAGTTGGGGAGAACTGGCCCAGAGGCTAAATAAATTGGAATGTAGGGAGGTAAAGAGCATAACATCAATAGCTCATCCTGGGGGGTGCTGGACCATTTCTTTGTTTTGTTTTTCAAATTGTGAGATAAATTTTGTGTTTTTTTAAAAAATATATTTTATTGATCTTTTACAGAGAGGAAAGGAGAGGGATAGAGAGTTAGAAACATTGATAAGAGAGAAACATCAATCAGCTGCCTCTTGCACACCCCCCACTGGGGATGTGCCCGCAACCAAGGTACATGCCCTTAACCGGAATCGAACCTGGGACCCTTCAGTCCGCAGACCAATGCTCTCTCCACTGAGCCAAACCGGTTAGGGTGATAAAGTTTTATTTAGAAATTTACAGAGGTAATAGAAGGGCCGTTGGAGCTTAGGAGAGAGAAGTAAGGCAGAGGTAACTTAAGCACCTAGGAGAAGAAAACAGGGCCGGGAAAGGCATGGGCGTGCTCCCCAGAGGAAGAGTGCACTGTAAAGCGTTTTAATTCCTTTGATTTCTGTACTGTAAGGTATGGCGGGCAGTTATTATTAGCTTCATTTTTCTGGATGAGAGAACTGAGGCCAGGGACTTAAAGTTGCTCCGTTGGTGGCCAGCGGAGTTTCTGGTCCAAGATTTAGACACCACAGTAAGTGCTTTTTAAGTTATACTACCGTGGTCTGTCCTCTGCTGCACACTTTGGAATCTTAGAGTATTAGGGACAAGGGACCGTCCTTTTAGAAGCCCAGAATCTAGACGTTAGAAGAATGATCTGATTTGGTCTCCCACCCAACTGCAGGATCCTCTGCTTTAATATCCCAGGGACAGCAAGCTCACTTTTTATGGGGCCTCATTCCATGATGGGCAGCTTTAATTGTTCAAAGCTCTGGTGTAAAGAATTTTGGAGTCCCAGACCTGCTTCTTTGTGTCTCTTTCCCAAACCTCATTCCTGTCGTTATGGACACATGGGGAGGGTGCACCCCTATTCCACACCCCAGGCTTTCAGGTGTCTGCAGCCAGCCTTGCAGGTCTCCATTTCTTTATCATCAATGGGCTGAGCATCTCTAGCTCCTTCAGCCATTTCTTATTTTCCCTCTGACTTGGTTCCCAATTCTCTAATTCTCCAATCACCCTTCTCTGAATGGGTTTTTAATGGTCCTCTTTGTGATGCAGCAGAAAGTACAAGAATTTTAGCCCTCCCCCTTAACAGCTGTGTAATACCCCGCAAATAATCTAATAATTACCTTACTAGAGGCCCAGTGCACGGATTTGTGCACTGGTGGGATCCCTCGGCCTGGCCTGCGGGGATCGGGCTGAAACCGGCTCTCTGACATCCCCAGAGGGGTCCCAGATTGCGAGAGGGCACAGGCCAGGCCAAGGGACCCCACCAGTGCACAATTGGGGCCGGAGAGGGACCCCAGGAGGGCTCCAGGGCATGTCTGGCCCATCTCACCCAGTCCCGATCGGCCAGACGCCAGCAGCAAGCTAACCTACCAGTTGGAGCATCTTTCCCCTGGTGGTCAGTGCGTGTCATAGCAACTGGTTGAACGGTCAGGCACTGGTTGAATCTGATCGCATAGGATAAGATTTGGGGGAGGACTTGGGGATAAATGTAAAGTGCCTAACAAATTTTCTGACTCAGTTTATGTCACAAATAGTTTGTGACCCCTAGTTACTGGGAAATGGACATACACTACACTTCTGATACACTCTGATTTAAATTCTGTTTTCTATTATAGTAACATCGTCTTTTCTGTTATTTATTTATTTTTAATATATTTTTATTGATTTCAGAGAGGAAGGGAGAGGAAGAGATAGAAACATCAGTGATGAGAGAGAATTATTGATCAGCTGCCTCCTTGCATGCCCCCTGACAGGGATTGAGCCCGCAACCCAGGCATGTGCCCTTGACTGGAATCGAGCCTGGGACCCTTTAGTCTGAAGGCCCATACTCTGTCCACTGAGCCAAACCAGCTGGGCTTCTTTTCTGTTTTTAAACTCCTCAGGTGGGGAGTGATGTGGAGGCCTCTCCCTACCCTTTTTGATAAGCCCACAGAGCAGATCCCAGGGTGGTGTGGGCTGTGGACTTAAAAACTTAATCCCCTGCAGGACCCTCCTCCTGAGACTTCTTCTGCCTGAGCCTGAAAGACCCTTCCCTGCCCTGAGGGTAGGTGAGGGTGTGGTAGGCCCTCTGCCCAGCATGGGTGCTTTCTTATTTAGGCTCCCTTGGCTGCCCACCTTCTTCCTCACCGGCTTCTTTGGCAGAATAGAGAACCATACAGGTTTCTGCTAAGTTGGGCAAGAAGGTGATGAAGTAACCAGATCCTGGTGGCCTGGCAGAAAAGCAATGTTTAGGAAAAGACTGGCTCACCTGGGAAGAGGGACATGGCCCTTCCCTGAAGAGCAGGGCCCAGGGTGACACATGGCTGCCATGTGGCAGCTGTGTCTTGGTTTCGTGAGTCTGGCAGTAGTTAGTTCCTGTCAGTAAGACTGCCCCCAGGAGAGCTGCAAGGACTGGAGTCTGCTTCTTCATAGTCTTATTTACAGACAGAAGAGCTTATAATCAGGGCTTTGCTCCTTTTCCTCCATCTGAGGAAGCCAGGTGCCCTTAGAGATGCAGGAAGAAGAATGGGGTGTCATAGGATAGTTTTATCTAGCACGTACCAGAAAAATCTCTTCACCTTTCCAGCAGTTCATATTTTAAGTAGTGAATGGAATCTGACTTCATAGAGACATTTGGTAAGCAAAAACCCTGGCTTCAAAATTAGCCCTTGCCTCTGCTGAAATTGTATGCACTATAACAACTAAAATGCCCAAATTATTTCTAAGGGAGAAACTGCTACCAGCATTAAACCTGTCACTCTCCCATGAGCCACTCCTTCCCCCTCTTTCCTGAATATCAGTGTCCCTTTACCCACAACAGAGAGCTGAGCCTTTTGAGAGGGTGTGTCAGCAGCTCATGGTGGGCCTACACCCACTGCTCTCAGCGGCTGGGATGAACTCAGTTTCATTTTTCTTCCTCCAGCTGTGAGTCCCATTAAGACACAAACCACAGTAGGTGGTGAGGTAGTTCTGAGGCCCAGGGGGAGCCATGCAGAGGCCTGCTTTCATTGGGGTTGTCCTCCGGGACTCCACTTCCTCACCCTCCTCCTCACCCTCCCCAGTGGGATCGGGCCTAAACGGGCAGTCGGACATCCCTCTCACAATCCAGGACTGCTGGTCCCCAACCGCTCGCCTGCCTGCCTGATTGTCCCTAACCGCTTCTGCCTGCCAGCCTGATCACCCCCTAACCACTCCCCTGCCAGCCCGATTGCCCCCAACTGCCCTCCCCTGCAGGCCTGGTCCCCCCCAACTGCCCTCACCTGCAGGCCTGATCGCCCACAACTGCCCTCCCCTGCAGGCCAGGTCCCCCCCAACTGCCCTCACCTGCAGGCCTGGTCCCCTCCAACTGCCCTCCCCTGCAGGCCTGGTCCCCCGCAACTGCCCTCCCCTGCCGGCCTGATCGCCCACAACTGCCCTCCCCTGCCGGCCATCTTTGACCACACGGGGGTGGCCATCTTGTGTGTTGGAGTGATGGCCCATTTGCATATTACCGCTTTATTAGATAGGATTGTAGTAAATAAAGCTGAAGTCAGAATCGGTGCCTTGGTGGTTATTCTGGCAGTGGCTCCTTCCAAATCGTCACGGAAGGACATTTTTTGGGGAGATCCGTGGTTTTGTGCTGCCCTTCGTCCAGAACGGTGGAAAGAAGAGCGCTGGTTCCCAAGGCTGGGTCATGGTCCCCGGGCAGCTGGCACACACACGCAGGCGAGTCTCCGAGGCAGCAGTTCCGGGCCAAGGCCCGAGAAGCTATATTTTCAGAGTACGTTTAAGGTGCACCACATAGTGACCTCCACGCATTGAGAATCGAGGTTCTAACAAAGGTCTGCACCTGCCGGGTGGCTCTACTGGAGGGTCAGTGGCCGGTAACTTCTCACCTGGGGCTATAAGAGTTCCTTCCCGTGGTGTTGGCTTAATTTTGGGTCTGTGCACTTCTGCCTACTCACTCCCACCCCACCAGAGCTTCCTCTTGCTCCAGGTGTGCATTCCACGTTCACGGGAGCAGAGGTGGCCCGGAGTACACGGGTCGCTTCTGAGCTCGAGCTCCCACCGGGGGGTCGGTTGGATCCGGCCATTGGACAGGACTGGGCTGTGTGGCTTCAGCAGAGCCTGGGGGCTTCCTTCCCGTCTCCTTGCCTGGGTGCCTCTGGAACACAGCGGTGTTGGATGTGGAGTTCCCCATCCCCTTGTGGCAGACTCCTGCCCTGTGCGGTGAATTTTTAGTCTGAGATGGAAGTCCAGTCCTGCCTCCTGCACAGAGAAGAAGGCAAAGGTGAAGGTGGGAGGGGAGAACTCCTTTTTCCTGCCTAGAAACTGGAGGAGATGGGAGGCCAGGCGCTGAGCAGCCTGGAAGGGCAGAAATGACTCAGAATATGATTGTGAGAAGTCAGAGAATGTGACTGAGGGGAACACATCTGTTCTCTCTAGCCCTGTGCTAGGAGGTGCAAATTTTGTGCAAAAGAAACTTAACAGAGATTAGAAACTGGATTCACATTGCTCCCCCCCCCCCCCCCCCCATGATCTTGGGGGCACGTTGCTTAACCCCAACACCTTAGTTGTCTCATCTGTACACCTAATAGACTGTTATGAGATGAAAGCAGGCGACGTAGTATTCAAAAAGTATTAGCTGCTCTGGCCGGTTTGGCTCAGTGACTAGAGCATTGGCCCTCAGACCGAAGGGTCTCAGGTTTGATTCCTGGTCAAGGGCACGTACCTCAATTGCGTGTCACATCCCGCCTCCATTCGGGCAGTGTGCAGGAGGCAACCAGTCGATGTATCTTTCTCACATCGATGTTTTTCTCCCTTCCTTTCACTCTCTCAAAAAATTAATGGAAAAAATATCCTTGGGTGAGGATAAAAAAAAGTATTAGCTGCTGCTACTACTTCAGAGTTCAAGTTTGGAACTAAGAATGGGGTTAGTGGGAATCTAGTAGTAGAAAGTGGTCCCTAAGGGATGGGGTGGGGAGAAGAATGTTCAGAAGAAACTGAATAGAGAGTAACCATGGGAACTGGTGGGCAAGAAGGCCAGAAGGTAAACTGAGGGCAGAGCATGGAGGGCTTTCACTGGCAGGTTAGAAAGTCTATTTTCTGCAGTCTTGAGGCAGAGGTCAGAAGACAACCCACAGGGAGGCTCTTGTACCTGGTTTTAGGTACAGTCCCCCCAACCCTGCACACTTTGTTTTCTTGAACGTGGGCCAAGAGGTCGCCCCCCTCTTCTTAGGGGTCCCCTTGAGCAGCTCTGAGTGCCTGATTGTGCAGGGCCTGCTCAGTGTGACACTCGCTGGCCCCGTTGGACCAAAGCTCATGTCAACAAGGGGGGAGGGTGACTTGCATGGGTGTCGCCCTATCCAAGGCATAGAGTGCACCCTAAGCCAAGAAACACATCCACTTCCTGGAACTCAGAGCCGTCATCGCAGTTGTCTTGGGCCTCAGAGCACTCGTGAGGCTGTCCTGTTTAGAGGAGATGGTTTTGTCCTGTGCTTGGCAGGCAGGGGAGAACAGGCAGTGCCATGCTGCGATATCTAGTCTGGCTTGGTTCTGTCCCAGCTAGCCAAGACGGGAAGAATGTTTCCTTTCTGCCTCAGCCCATCCTTCCGGAGATGTTCTTGCTGCTTGTTAAGCTCCGTAGCAGCTCACAGCATCTTAGTACCTGAGCTTCTCTGAAACTCTTTTAGCCTTTCCTGGTTGGATGGGACTTCAAGCAAAACAAGCTCAGCACAGCAGCTCTCCTGGTTTGGTGTTTGGTGGTGTTGTAAAGCTCACTGTTGTGTGTGTATGGGGCTGGGGGATGGTGGGGGGGTCTTCTGTCATCCCAGGCATCTAAACTTAGCCATCTTTCCTGGGGGCCTTGGGAAAGATTTTAGATTCAACCTTAAGAATCTGTAGGGTTTCTAGAGCTGGATAGCTTTGTTTCTAGAGCATTTTCCATCTTTCCATCTCATTGCTATCTCTGGGACCTGGTTCTTTCTGGTTTTACATAGCATTGTCCCTTATCTCCTCAGGGGTGGAGGAGGGGGTGGGGGCTCGCCTTATCCCCCTCATCCTCACAGATGGAACTCTGCCATCTCCAGGTCATCCTGCTTCCACTAGACCTGGGCAAGGCCTGTGTGGGAATGCAAAACCAGAAACTCAGCATCTTCCCTTTGGGGCAGGAGCCTCGCCCTCCCCAGCCTGCTTGTTGCATTTCCCCTACAGGCATCATCTAGGGTGCAGCCTCCCTCACTGCTTTTTTTCTTCTTCCCCTTGAGGCAGTGTTGATAGAGGTAAGGGGTATCTTGAGTTTTCTTCCAAGAACTGTCCTGTACTTTTCCGCTCTCTGAGTTCTATGAATCCCTCCTGCCTGGTGGAACCCAGAGTAAACAGGGTAGTGACTCTTATTACTCAGCTTGGTTGCAAGACATTCTCAATATTCAAATCATTTACATCCAGAATCAGAGGATGGAAGTTGCAAGGTCAAATCTGTCAGGTTGGCCCGTTCCTCCCCTGAGTTCCCAGTGTGTGCTGAGAGGTTACAGGTATCTTTTTTAATTGAGGGGAAGGGCATATGTTCAAATTTTGAGACTCTTAGTTATATTTTGAAATTTTTTAATTCCAGAGACTTGTCTCTCTGTGTTTCTACATATAGTTTACTTATTTAGAGATCTTGATGGTTTCTAGAAAAAAGTATGGAGCTATGTCTCTCTATACTTTCTTCCTCATAAAAATGTGCCATTAATTAAAAACGAATAATAACAAGAAAACCTTGCTTGTTTTTTGTTGTTGTTTTTACAGTGTTTAATTTCATCCTAGGCAGCTTTAAGTTTAGATGGGTGGGGATGATATAAAAGGATGTTTTGTTCCTATATTTCTGAAATCTCATGGGAATTTTAATAAAATTGACTTGATTCATAGTTTAAATGAAGGTGGGTTATATACCAAGTGAAACCAGGATTCTTCTTACTTATCCTGCATAGGTATCTGGGATTCCTGGCCTTCCTGATACTGACCCCGGTCCCCCCCCACCCCCAAAAGAAAGGTTGAGTGTAAAGAATGTGCATGCTTCTGTGGGAGGGGCCACAGTTGCATCAGATCCTCAAGGAGGGTTTTGCCTCTAGGAAACTTTGAGAATTATGGGGGAACGAGTAAGGGTTCCGGTTCCCCTGGCTTGTTCAAAATGCAAAGAACTTTTCAAAAGAGAAATGTTCAAAGTTAAAAGATGAGTAATTGAAGCAGTGAGGTGTAAAGAGAGAAACTGTTCACTGTGTCAGAAACCGTGAGGAGCTGCTTCTAACAGAAAGGGCTGGGAGGCTCTCCCGCCACCCTGCGGGGCAGGCAGAGGTTTGCCACCTCAAGTGCTCAGTAACTCCATGCGGACAAAGTAAGAGTTGAGATGATAACTGGGCATTCACATGATGGGGCAGCCTTTCTGACTCCAACAGGGAATAAACACAAGAAAACATACCAAGCAAGTATTTCTTGACCGGTTTTGTCTGTGTGGCCATTTATTTTACTTCTTTAGTTTTTATTTCCCAGTTTTTCACTCTTCAGTTTAGCTATGGGATGCTGTTTTTCAGAGACCTAGAGAGTGTGGCCAAACGCCATAGCTCTGGGAAATACTGCGTCCCTGTTTTCTCTCACTGTGTGGAGGGCCCAACATGGCTTTCTCCCCAGACACACTTTGGAGGCCTTTGGCCCCCAGAGCAGACATTCTCAAGCTCCTGAAGGGCCCATGCAATTTGAATAATTTGCTGCATTTACTTGACAGAAAAGAAAAACATGCATTTGTTCCTATTTGAGCTGTTATGGACACTTCTCTCATCATTCCCATTCTCTTACATTGAGGAACTGTTTAGTTCCATATTTTTCACTTTCTTCAGCTCTTCTTTTTTCCTCCCTGGTTCTGATAGCACTTAATCATGCCTCGCCTTTCTCTACCCTTTCAACTGGCCATCCATCAGCATTCACATGCCATTGAGATGCTCGAAGCTCCACCTGGAACTAGTGGTCCGAGCCATTCTCCGGTGACGCTCTGGCTGGGGCATGCTGTGGGAGCCTTTCTGTCCCAGGCACGTGTGACCCCAGTGGCTCTTGCTCAGAGGCTAATGGAGGACTATGTGGAATCCACCCAGGAGCTGGAAGCTTGCTTACAAAGTGCAGGCAGGGGGTGGGAAACCTTTTGTTGTCTCTAATTTGTGACTCCTGGTGGTATTAAGTGGAGAAATAAAGAAATGGGACCATTTTTGGTGTTGACTCCCTTATAATGTCACCTTTTCTCATTTTTTAGGTTGCTCCCACTCTGCTCCAGAGGTGGTGGCTTTGAGGTGTGACCCTGCCCACATTTGGGCCCAGCCAGCACCAGCTCCTCAGTAAGGAGGGCCAGCCTGATAAGACAAAGAAAACAGGTTGGTTAAACTTTATTGACTTTCCTTGAGTCACAGTAACTTTGAATGTTGAGTCTTTCTTTCTCTCCTTCTCCAGCCCCACGTTCCCTTTGAGTTCCCTCCCCTTCTCCAGGTCCCCCAGAGGCTCTGATGCACAGCCAGGGTGAAATTGTAGCTCAATCGCTACTTCTTGACCTGTTGGACCTGAGGTGTAGGATGAGAAGTCTCCAAAAGGGTGCCTAGTGTTTGTCTCACAAGAAAAGCAGCACTTCATAAATCCCATCTCCTGCTTCTCCCTTCACACCCCCAAATCCAGACTGTGCTAAAAACGAATACCAGGCCCGTCCACCTGGCCAATGTCAATGAAGATGAGGACTTTTTTTCATATCTGTGATTGGGAATTTCATCTGAGTTCCGAATCCTCTCTGATTCTAGTTGGAGGAGATTGTATTACAATGGGACCAATAATTTCCTATTATTATTATTATTATTATTATTATTTGCAGTGGTGAGGCTGATGTACAGGATGCTGTCAGGGAATAGAAATGGGGCAAAGGAGAGAATAAAAAATTAATACTATAAATATAAATAAAGAAAAATACGCTTTGTGAATGGACCTTTAACTTTTTTTTTATTATTATTGATTTCAGAGAGGAAGGGAGAAGGAGAGATAGTAATATCAATGATGAGAGAAGAATCATTGATCAGCTGCCTCCTGTACACCCCACACTGGAAATGGAGCCCACAACCTGGGCATATGCCCTGACCAGGAATTGAACCATGACCTTCTGGTTCATAGATTGATGCTCAACCACTTAGCCATGCTGGCCAGGCTAAACTCTTAAACTTACCTTTCATTCCCAGAGATCAAGAATCAGTAAGTTTAGGTTAGTTAGTTTGAGTTATTACTCTTATATAGTCTAGGGCAGGGGTGGGCAACCTTTTTGTGAGTGGGTGCCAAAACCAGCAAAATCTCTGACTCAAAATTCTTCTGCCTGCCAACCCTAATTTTTTGAGAACATGTTACGCCTACTTGATATCTCTTAAGGTGTACATATGTGAAGAACCTTGAAGAAATAATAAAAGTCATTCGAGCGACAAAAACACAGTATATGATGATGAAAAATACATTTATTTTTTAGTTTATACATGTACACTGATAGTCCGACAGAAAACTTTATGACTCCATTTGATATTATCAGTGGGACTTTTGCTGCTGCATCACTGATGACAGAGATTTTACATCAGGTTTATATTTCGTGACCTTCAGAGATATGCACGAGCTACTACTTTCATCTGTCAGGCTACTCCTATTACGAGACTTAACAAAATTCATCACTGAGAACAAAGATTCACAAGGGTATGTGGATGAAACCAAAACACTGGTCGGATCTAGGAAGGCAGGGAGAGTTAAGGCAGAGGCATAGAAATTGCTCTTCCCCTCTCTCATCAATCCATGTCTATGGTCTTTAAGATAACTTGTTATGTAAAATTATTTATTTATCTAAGATGCACCTACACTGAATTTGCCGGAAGCCGGTCCATCCTTGCTGGTTGACACAGTCGCTTCAGGAAAGAAACATCTGCACAGCATATGTTTCAAGGGACCTGGCATATATAGCATATTGTTCTTTTTTTTTTTTTTTTTTGGTGTTTCTTTTTTCTCTTTTTTTTTTTATTAAATCTTTATTGTTCAGATTACATTTGTTCCTCTTTCCCCGCCCCCATAACTCCCCTCCTCCCAGTTCCCGCCCCACCCTCCACCCTCACTCCCCACCCTCCACCCTCACTCCCCACCCACTGTCCTCATCCATAGGTGCACGATTTTTGTCCAGTCTCTTCCCGAATCTCCCATTCCCCTTTCCCCGCCAAGAATAGTCAGTCCATTCCCTTTCTCTGTCCCTGATTCATTATAATCACCAGTTCATTCTGTACATCAGATTATTTATTCACTTGATTCTTAGATTCACTTGTTGATAGATGCATGTTTGTTGTTCACAATTTGTATCTTTACCTTTTTCTTCTTCCTCTTCTTAAAGGATACCTTTCAGCATTTTGTATAATACTGGTTTAGTGGTGATGAACTCCTTTAGCTTTTCCTTATCTGTGAAGCTCTTTATCTGACCTTCAATTCTGAATGATAGCTTTGCTGGATAAAGTACTCTTGGTTGTAGGTTCTTGGTATTTAGCACTTTGAATATTTCTTGCCATTCCCTTCTGGCCTGCAAAGTTTCTGTTGAGAAATCAGCTGACAGTCATATGGGTATTCCCTTGTAGGTAATTGAGTCTCTTTCTCTTGCTGCTTTTAAGATTCTCTCTTTGTCTTTTGCTCTTGGCATTTTAATGATGATGTGTCTTGGTGTGGTCCTCTTTGGATTCCTTTTGTTTGGGGTTCTCTGCGCTTCTTGGACCTGTAAGTCCATTTCTTTCACCAGGTGGGGGAAGTTTTCTGCCATTATTTCTTCAAATAGGTTTTCAATATCTTGCTGTCTCTCATCTTCTGGCACCCCAATAATTCTGATATTAGTGCGCTTGAAGCTGTCCCAGAGGCTCCTTACACTATCTTCGTATTTTCGGATTCTTTTTTCATTTCGCTTTTCCGGTTGGGTGTTTTTAGCTTCTTCGCATTTCAAATCTTTGGCTTGATTCTTGTGCTCCTCTGGTCTGCTATTGGGTATAATATTCTTTATTTCAGTCAGTGTATGCTTAATTTCTAGTTGTGTCTTTATCATAGGATCGAGGGTCTCCTTAGTTTTCGTGAGGCTCTCATCAGGTTTATTGGCAGCTTGTAGCACATTATTGCAAGCCCTCAAAATTGCATTTTTTAGCTCTATATCCTCCATTTCTGTCATGTTTTTTGTCTCCGCATTTTTTATGCTTTCTTGGTGCACCCCCTTGTGGTCTTTGTGCGCAGTCTTGTTCTAGTTAAGCCTTGATTGTTGTAGTTAATACTAGAGGGATTTGACCACCAGGCCGACTGGCTGTGAGAATCAGCTGTGGGAAAACTTCTGTCCTCTGGGGAGGTACTAATCTAGCCTTTGCTTGAGGCGATCCAGCAAATGGCTCTGCGCAGGGCTTGGGCGGGGCGGGATCAGCAGGGCGGGCGGAGGGAGCAGTTATGGCTGCTCTCAGTCCTGTTCCCAGAGGCTCTGCTTCTCAGAACCCCGGCAACCACTGCAAACCTCGGAAAGAAAGCTGCCCTCACGTTCCAACTGATGCCGGACAATCCCGCTTCTCCCGTCTGAGTCTGAGTCCCTAGAGACTCACCCGGATCTGGAGCCCAGAGTCTGAGACTCACTCCCGACCGAAAACGACAACGGCGTCCTCAGCCACCAGCCCGCCCCGCGCGCGCACCTCCGCACCTTTAAATTTTCCACACTGCGCCTCCTCTGAGCCTCAGCACGCTGCTGTCTTTCCTTCTAGTTGAAGAGTCTCTCCTCAGCCAGCCTTCCTGTGGTTCTGGGTGATGTCCGTTCCGTCTTTTAGTTGTATTTTTGAAGTGGTTGTTTGCGGCAGCAGTCTCTGGTGTTTACTACCTATGCCGCCATCTTTGCTGCCCTCCATCCCATATTATTCTTAATATGTTTGCTCTCCTTAGTGCCATGTGTTTTAACCAAGGTCACCTCTCTGAGAAAGGTTGTTTCCCCAGGTGGGGATTTTTCCCTGAGGTTAGGGAGGGGATACAACCCCTTAATTAAGTGCCAGGCGGGTAGTTAAGCTACATAATCTTTACTCCCTGGAATGGAGATAAGAAACGCCCTAACCTTTGTAATAGAAATTGACAGGATTAAAATCGGCTGGTATAAATACGGATGTAACAAGACAATAAACATCAGATCCTCATCAGTTCCTAACCAGAACTCTGACCAGAACTTTGGCTGGAGATCCTGGCTAGAGGTACTGACTAGGCTGCTGATCAACTGAAGGCTGTCTTCGTGTCATTCCTTCTTCGCCGACTCCGTCCACACCTTTGGGGACCCCTGGACCCGCTGGGATTGGACCCCAGCATGAATTTATCTGAAAAATAAAAAAGTCGATATTAACAAAAAAAAATTGTAAATGGAAGATTATAAGACAGGGTTTCGCGTGCCAGCAAAAGTTACTGGCGTGCCATGTTTGGCACGTGTGCCAGGGATTGCCCACCCCTGGTCTAGGGTCAGGCTGGGGTAGGTAGAATTGACTATACTGGCCTCTGTTTAAATTAGCACAGGGGTGAGCTCAATGTTAAAGTAGATTTTCCCCATCACAGAACCAGGTTCTTTCCCTCTTTCGCACCATTGTCCCAATGGAGAGTTCAAGTATAAGAGCAAACTGGACTGAGACCTTGTGGTAGCTCCAGGGGCTCGTTTGGGTACCTCTGAAACAGCTCTTCAGAGTGCCCTGGCTCTTCAAATGGTGTAACTGAGAGTTTCCTTTTGTTAATTGCATCTTTAGGAAAGAGATCAGCAGTCTTTGTTTAAAAAAAAAAATGCTATTTACTTACCTTTAAACCAGGAAAAGGAAGTAAATGTAGGTGATCTTGATGTCATCAGTGCGTTACATCACACTTCATCCTAACAGAAGAAACCAATTTAGCAAGTGTCCTTGTCAGGACAAAATGGGAAACAACAAGTTTGCTTGACTTTTCTCCCTATGCTGGTTAGCTCTCTTGACTATTGCTAGGTATTCTATATTTAAGACACTTAGGAAGTTTGCAAGAATGTGTCTTTGATGTTATAGTGATTGTGAGAAAAATTCTTACTGGCAATTTGGCTCTGCTTAGTGAATGTATTTTTGTTAATTTTATATTGAATATTTCCCTCCTCTCCACTTTCTTTCCCTACACAATGATAGAATTAAATTAAATTTTTATTTTAACCTAAAATATTATATTTAGTCCTAAAGGTGTTTACTCTAACCTATTTTCAGATTTAGTAAACTTTACCACATTTTCTTTTCTAAGTTGAGTCATAGGACAAAATCAAGATCATCTTCTAAATCTAAACTCACTATAAATTGTTAGAAAGGTTAATTTTTTTTTACTGGCATAATTATAGTAAAGAAGATTTCTAGCGAGTTATTTTATAATTTGATGTACAATAAAACTATGGGAGAAGAATATTTTTAAAAATGAAGTTGGCCTGGTCGGCATGGCTCAGTGGTTGAGCATCGACCTATGAACCAGGAGGTCACAATTTAATTCCCCATCAGGGCTCATGCCCAGGTTGCAGACTCGATCCCCAGTAGGGGCCATGCAGGAGACGACTGATCAATGATTCTCTATCATCATTGATGTTTCTATCTCCCTCCCCCTCTCCCTTCCTCTCTGAAATCAATGAAAAAAAATATATATATATATGAAAAGAAGTTGGTTTTAGCCCTAGCAGGTTTGGTTCAGTGGATAGAGCATCGGCCTGCAGACTTTAGGGTCTCAAGTTCGACTCCCCTCTCTTCCTCTCTGAAGTAAATAAAAATCCATAAAAATAAAATAAGATAAAAGAATGAAGATGGTTTTGGTATTGGTATTGAAGGTGTCCACTTCTTTGAATCAAACAAATAATTACATGCTGATTGATTACAGTTCTAGGGGACTGATGATACTGTTGTTAGAAATCCACAAAAGAATTGAGGTGTGTGTACACTTATGGATGTACTTCCTTCACATGTCCTTTCTTAAAGAGAAATCTGCCAAATAAACTTTAAAGGCAGTTAAAAATAGGAAGTTTGAAGCACAATCTTTATTAAGTTTAAATGGTCTTCTGGCATGGGGAAACTTCATGGAAAAACAACAGCTTTTTTTTCCCCTTTAATTTTGATCATTACTTTCCTCTGTGAGGAAATATGTGAGGGATGAGGCTGAATCAGTTGTCTTAAGGAATATGTCTCTGCAGTTAGTCCTTTCACCTACCATTTGGAAAACCATTAGGTTCATATTTTCAAAAGTCTGTTAATAAGAAGGCACATTTTGTCTCTTGACAAGAAAAGGACTGCTCCTGACATCCTCTCTGACTTTTCTGGTAGGATTTTGGCTTTGGGACTTCCAAGCTCATGGCAACATCACTTAATAAAGTTATATTCCCAGGCCTCTCCTGCTCTGGTGCTGGGCACACTTGTAGTTGCTCTGGGTGTTGCCACTGTCCTCTCCTCGGTCACATTGCCTAAAGTTGGAGGAGGAAACCACAGGAAGCCATGCTCTTTCTGGTGTTCTCCTTAAGCATTCACTTGGCGGTGAAATAATGAGCGTGATGTTTGATGGCAGTTGAGGACTTGTGAGATTTACTGATGCACACCATGGGGGACAGGGTGTGTGGCTCACTGCAGGCTTCAGCTATGAAATACCTTCCCAGATAAAACGAGGGAAATCATTTACCCGTAGACTTACTTCTGGCCATACCTGTAGCCATCGACTACCAGTTGCAAGGGATGTAACTAGAAAAGGCCTGTAGAGGTAGGTTTTGATGTGGCTGTGGGTCAGTTTTCCCTTTGATTATTCTTTTCACATTACCTGGTTTCCTTTAGGTTTGGCGTAATACCTTCTGGACTGTGAGCCTTTAGTGAATTACTCAACTGCCTTGTCTTTGGTCAGTTTTAAGTAGAGGTGGGAGGTAAGTCAAATTGGAGTCTGAGTATCCCGCATGCCCCTGTCTCTCTGCAGCAATGCAGCGGACCTAGGGAAGGACGCCAGGGGCAGAGTATGAAAGAGTATTTGTTACACATACATGCACACACAGGCACGGGCTTCAGAAAGTAAAATACCGCAAAATCGTTCTGTCTGTTGGGAGTGAGGGTGACAACACTGTAGGGGACATCAACCACAATATGGTTTTGGAAGAAAAAGAAGACTTAGAAATTGCCTGGCACAAGAACAGACATAAATCAATGGAATAGAATAGAAAGCCCAGAAATCGGCCCGAACCAATATGCTCAATTAATATTTGACAGAGGAGGCAAGAACATACAATGGAGTCAAGATAGTCTCTTCAATAAATGGTGTTGGGAAAATTGGACGGATACATGCAAGAAAATGAAACTAGGCCACCAACTTACACCATACACAAAAATAAACTCAAAATGGATAAAGGACTTAAATGTACGACGGGAAACCATAAAAATACTAGAAGAATCCAAAGGCAACAAAATCTCAGACATATGCCGAAGCAATTTCTTCACCGATACAGCTCCTAGGGCATTGGAAACTAAAGAGAAAATAAACAAATGGGACTACATCAAAATAAAAAGCTTCTGCACAGCAAAAGAAACCATCAACAAAACAACAAGAAAGTCCACTGCGTGGGAAAACATATTTGCCAATGTTATATATGATAAGGGCCTAATCTCCAAAATTTATAGGGAACTCATACAACTTAACAAAAGGAAGATAAACAATCCAATCAAAAAATGGGCAAAGGACCTAAATAGACACCTTTCAAAAGAGGACATTCAGAAAGCCAAGAGACATACGAAAACTTACTCAAAGTCACTAATCATCGAAGAGATGCAAATCAAAACAACAATGAGGTACCATCTCACACCTGTCAGAATGGGTATCATCAACAAATCCACAAACGACAAGTGCTGGAGAGGATGTGAAGAAAAAGGAACACTTGTGCACTGCTGTTGGGAATGCAGACTGGTGCAGCCACTATGGAAGACAGTATGGAGTTTCCTCAAAAAACTAAAAATGGCCGAAACTGGTTTGGCTCAGTGAATAGAGCGTCGGCCTGCAGACTGAAAGGTCCCAGGTTCAATTCCGGTCAAGGGCATGTACCTGGGTTGCGGGCACATCCCCGGGTGGGGGTGTGCAGGAGGCAGCTGATCGATGTTTCTCTCTCATCGATGTTTCTAACTCTCTGTCTCTCTCCCTTCCTCTCTGTAAAAAATCAATAAAATATATTTTAAAAAAAACAAAAACTAAAAATGGAACTCCCATTTGACCCTGTGATCTTACTTCTAGGAATATATCCCAAGAAACCAGAAACACCAATCAGAAAGGATATGTGCACCCATATGTTCATAGCAGCACAATTCACCATAGCTAAGATCTGGAAACAGCCTAAGTGCCCTTCAGTAGATGAATGCATTAGAAAACAGTGGTACATCTACACGATGGAATACTATGCTGCTGTATAAAAGAAGGAACTCTTACCATTTGCAACGGCATGGATGGAACTGGAGAGCATTATGCTAAGTGAAATAAGCCAGTCAATGAAGGAAAAACACCACATGATCTCACTCACTCATGGATAATAAAGACCATTATAAACTTATGAACAAAAATAGATACAGAGGCAGAGCTGCCTCGAACAGACTGTCAAACTACAGTGGGAAAGCCAGGGAGGGTAGGGGGGCTGGGGGTGGGGGGTGGGGTAAGAGATCAACTGAAGGACTTGTATGCATGCATATAAGCATAAC
Source organism: Myotis yumanensis (assembly GCF_028538775.1). NCBI lineage: Eukaryota > Metazoa > Chordata > Mammalia > Chiroptera > Vespertilionidae > Myotis > Myotis yumanensis. Next base: position 89,555,551 of record NW_027223753.1, on the reverse strand, counting down.
CAATGGACATAAGACACTGGGGGGTAGGGGAGGCCGGGGGATTGTTAAGAGCGGGGAAAAAAAGGAGACATATGTAATACTCTTTGCAATACTTTAAGCAATAAAACAATTTAAAAAAAAGAAAAGAAATTGCCTCTTATTTGTGCTCCGTGTTCTCATGAATTTCGTGGTCTGAGATTACAACAAATAAATGGTTTCAATCTTTCACTAAGTGAAAGTATATGCACTGAGTCTTTTTGCCTTTGCTTCCCTTCCAGTGTCAACGAGTGATACCGGGAGAAGAAAAAAACGTGAAACACAGACTCATTTCCTACTCCACGTGGATGATAGCTATAGCAAGGGAAAATCTCATAGTTTATCAGTTGGGGCAGAAATGGAGGTAATTGGCAGTGGGCTGGATTTTCTTCTGTCCATGTTCTGGGGTATCGGTATATTTCCTATTTGTATTTTTTAAGAAGCAGTGTTTTTTATGTTGATTTGAAATTTGGTCACAATTTTGATAGGGTTGGCACCTCAATTGCCTTATGCAACTGGGGCCCATTGAAATCACTGGCTTGTGGCAGCAGAGTTAAGTGAAACCTGATGGTTCTCAGTTGTCAGGTTTACAACATCCCTGTAGTAATAAGTTAGTTAGGTTATTGGGAAGGTGCTGGTCAAATAGCAGCTCCCTGGGCTTCCTAATTATTGGTCAGCCTTTGCCACTCTGCCTAATGAAAGATTAGTATCGGCAAAGAGACCTGCCTCAGGTGGCTTTGGGAGTTGTGTTAGTGGCATACACTTAGAAAGGAAGTAAGGTTATTCTTTGATATGACAACACTTCATTTAGGTGAAAGCTTAAGTCGTTATGGGTGTGAGTGTCAGCTTGAATTGAAGGCAGAGGGTCTTAGGTATTTTGGCCTGACTTACAGTTGTGGTAGCCATGGCCAGTACCACCTGGCTCTGACAGAAGCCTCGATTTCCCAATGATCATATCAGCAATTTCCGATTTTCAGTTTTATGGCAGAGGCTTCTTAGAAGCTTAAACCCTTGTCCCAATGACGTCAAGTTCGCCCATTGGCTTGGAAGGTTCAGACTTGTCTTCCATCAACACCATGATGTCAGCGGTAATGAGTGTAGGGAAGGTTGCCGAGAATGGTGGGAGCCCCCAGAGCATCAAGTCCCCCACGAAGCCTCCAGGACCAAACCGGATTGGCCGAAGGAACCAGGTAAGCTTCTGTGGGCGAGGTGGTGACGTCTGGTGACTTCGGTCTCTGAGACGTTGGGAGAAGGATGTTCCCTTGAGCCTCAGCTTGCTCAGATAAACCCGTGGGCGTATTGAGATGTAAGCAGACATACCCAGAGGTGGTCATCATTTTTCAAGTGCGAACTTTTCATAGCTTATTTCCATTTCCTTTCATGGAGAAAGTTTTCTATGCTGTGGTGTCAATATTGGTAAAGATGCCCTGATTCTCTGCCCTGTAATTTGATTTGATTGCCAGCTTTCTTCATTTGATGGCCAAGGTAAAGAACTTAACTTAGTTCTCTATTGTGATGTTGTTCCTTTTCTTACCCAGCTGGTTTCTAAAGCCACGTCCTTGATTACTTTTTAAGTGTCTTCAGATTATGGAGCAAATAAGAACTGGTTGTCCTGGGGCTACTATCCAGCTTCCCATCCTCGACAAAGCACAGAATCTGGCTCCAGAGAATTCCACATAAGAGGCAACTTAGTCCTTTTGAACTTGTAGTGGGCATTAGATCAGGAGAAGAAGGAAAGAGTAAATGAGTGGGCAGGGATACGGAGGATTAATGATGTAGTCAAAGTCCAGTCCTCTCCGTTGGGAAATGAGAGGGATCTTTTAATTGACATACAAAGGGGGCACTTGCAAAGTGGTTGCTATCCTGTTAAGCAGCATGTTCAACGAAGCTCAAGGAGTGAGGTAGAGAGTACACAGTTCTCATTTCTTCTCTGAATCCATATGATATGAACCAGCTCCTCCACATTTAGTTTTTGGTTTATCGGATTTAATGGGGTTATACCAAACCCTCAGGGAGTAGGCAGTCTTAAATTTGTCTAGATACCAGAAATGGAGATGAAAGTAAACTTGCTGGGATTTTTTAAATTAAAAATTTTTTTATTAACAATCCTACAGTGACTGTTATTATACAGAATTGTCTGAGTACATCTATGATGGTTTTCTATCAATTCTTAGAAGTAAAACATTAATTAAGGCTTTCGATATAATTTGCCCTCCAGAAAAAGTTGTACCAGCCTAAAATCCCTCCAGCAGCGTGGGAGAGTGTCTGTTTCTCCACACCTTTCTCAAGGCTAAACACTTGGCAGAATTAAACAGTGTTTTAGGGTTGGAGCATTGATACCTTTTTCTCTCTTTTTTTTCCTTGTCTCTGCGTGCCTCTCTTCCTATGGGTCCTTGAGAAAATACTCAGCCTGCATGACTGTGGCCTGAGTCAAGAAGGAGTGCTAGCTCTGGGAAGAAAAGGTTTATTTCCACTCTCACATGACTGTCTGTCCATCCATCTGTTCGTTCATCTCTCTATCCATTCACTCGTTTCATGGTATATGCCAGCTCCTATTTCCAGCCAGGTACTGCACCACGGGATCAGGCATTTTGGGATGAATGAGATAGAAAGGTCATTGTCTTCTCTTCCTTTGCTGTTCTACCAGGAGTAAGTGGTAGGTAGGGATCACCACCTCTTTAAATAGCCCGGCACTGCTCTGCTCAGGCAGAGTCTGCACAAGTGCGGGCTCCAGTCCTTTCCCAGTGGTTCAGAGACGACAAGTAGAGCCATAGGAGGGGACACACAGCTCTTCAGTCCCTGGGTGGTAACTGGGAGTGACTGTGTAAGTGTGGTGCAGGAAATGGGACAGGTGTGTGCCTCGGCTATTTGTCACCTACCCCCTGTGCCTCTAGGGTTCCTTGGGTTCTTTGGGGCACTGGCTCAGTTTTTGAAGGGGAGGTCTGGGCCAGAGGTAAAAAGGGAAAGACAGTGCACAGGAGAAAAAACAAACAGAATGCAGTGGGGAGAGAGCGCTTCATCCTCACCTGGGAGTGGGCGGGGAGGGCTGCCACGGAGCCCTGGGAGGAGTCCCATGAGCAATAGCACCAAGTTCCAGGGCAGATTAGCCCGAGCTGGACACCGGCATGGATGCCAGAGCGTTTCGCTATGGAATGGTTAGTTATCACATTAGCTGCTAATTTTATCTGTCAGCTCAGGAAGTGTGCTCTTTCCACTAGCGTGGCCCCAATAACTGGGTTCAGAATTCTCCAGTAGGGCTTCTCCCAGCATCATGATGCTGCCTTTTCTATTGAAAACTAAATCCGAGTTCACAGCCTTCCTTCCCCCAGAGTACCGTGGATTTTGTGGGCTGGAGTCACAGGCTGCGGCATGCCACTGCCAGGCTCAGAGCACGTTTGGGCCCGAGTTCATGATAAGCCCCAGAAGCAGTGCCAGGTAGCCCCATGAGCTGCTCTGACTGCTTCTCCCTCAAGGTGAATGAAAGGTGATTTTTTTTTTTTTTTTATTTGCCTCCTCAAGGAGCTGGTCTCTTGGAGACTTGGCTTTTTAACATGTATTTACATCCTACTGATGAATCTTTCGCTAAAAAAATTTTAGTATATCGTATTGCTAATCTAATAATTCATCAAAAAGACCCAAGACTGAATTTTGGCCTGGCTGTGAGGCATTTCTCATTATGATTGTGAGTGCTCGTATTTTGTCATTGCCACTTTTGTTTTTGGTTTTTCCGTTTGGTGGTTCTTGGCCAGCTCCATTCTAAGTGTAGTAGCACTGGGCTGAGAAGGTAGGACACCCCAGACACACATTATACCCCTGTGAGGAGTGCAAGTCGCTAGACTCAGTGACACTTGCAGGCTTTTTACTATCTCTGGGTTAATCAACTTCCTTAGAATTGATAGCTGTAATTTTTTTTTTAAATTTGAGAGTGAAAAATGTATGACATACCTAGGTCTCAGACCCAGTGCCACAGACTAGGAAAAGGTGACTTACCCACAGGGGCTGCTTTCCAAGACACCCAGTGGATGCCTGAAACTGTAGATGGGACCGAACCCCATATATGCTATGACTTTCCCCATACATACAAGCCTTTTCACGTAAGGAAGCATCTTTTGGCTTCTCTTTGGCACATTTGATTGCCAGCATCACTACTATTGCACTGTGGGGCCATCACTAAGTAAAATAAGGGCGACTTGAACACAAGCACTGCAAAATACCTCAACAGTCAATCGGATACCCAAGACAGCCACTGAGTGACAGTGTATGCAGCCTGGGATGCTGGACACAGGAATGATTCACGTCCCAGCAGAGGGCAGGATGGCATGAGAGTTCATCATACTACTCAGAAGGGCAGGAAATTTAAACATATGGATAGTTTATTTTGGAAATTTTCCGTTTAATATTTTTGGACCGTAGTTGCCCATGGGTACCTACAACCATGAAATATGAAACTGCAGATAAGGAGGGACTACTGTGCTTAAAACGAGGTCTGCTAGTCTTTGAAGAGAGAGAACCACTATAGGCAGCTATACAGTAGACATCATGCATGCACTCCACCTCGTCTGGTTGATGGTGCATTTGTTGTTATAGTCTTCAGGGTGACTTGTATTTTCATCATCTCTCATAAGCCAGCCTCAACGGCATTTCTTTTCTGTGCCTTGGAGCTCATCTTTTTATTTTATTTTTTTCCTTTTTTTTTGTCAGACTTCTATAACAGTGGTTTAGGGCAGGGGTCCTCAAACTTTTTAAACAGAGGGCCAGTTCACTGTCCCTCAGATAGTTGGAGGGCCGGACTATAGTTTAAAAAAAAAACTATGAATAAATTCCTATGCACACTGCACATATCTTATTTTGAAGTAAAAAAACAAAACGGGAACAAATACAATATTTGTATTTGCATGTGGCCCGCGGGCCGTAGTTTGAGGACCCCTGGTTTAGGGCATGGGCTGTCGAGCAGCTGGCCTGAGTTTTAATTCTGGATCTATGTAATAGTTCACTGATTTGGGGCAGGTTACTTGCCTCTCTGTACCCCAGTTTCCTCATCCAGAAAATGGGGTCCATAATAGTGGCTATTTTTTGAGTGGTTGTAAAAAAATTGATAATTTTATATGTACAGAGTTTAGCACATAGTAAGTGTTCAATAATTGGTGTTATTTGCGAGGAACAGAAACTCATTCAAATGAGCACAAGGAAAAAGAGGTCTGTTGAAAATGCCCACGGGTCCAGCCCTCCCCTCTTTCACAGGCTGCTCTGTCTCCCACTCCATTAGCACATCCAGCTGCACGTTGTGGCTGGGGCTCACCATGCTGCTGGGTCTGGCCCCAACCCTACATGCACTGTAATTCAAGTGCTGCTGATCACCTAACTTAGTAACCTAGTCAACCCCACACCTGGGCACATACCAACATCTCCTGGGAGCCTGTGAAACAAATTCCTGGGGTTCAGCTCCCCTCACCCCAGTGATTCTGACTCAGTCTGTTGTGAGTCTGATCTAGAAATCTCAGGAAGCTCCCAGGTGATTCTGCTGATCTTCGGAAACCCATGGATCTTAGTCTCTAAGCATCTCAATTCCACATTCCTGAGAATGGCATCCAGGCCTTGATCCCGTTAGTTTTGGGGATGAGGACAGACCTGAGGTGCTCAGGGATTGTGTGTTGAGAAGGGTGTGACAGGCATGTCCATGACAAAGCTCCAGGAATTATTTTGAAAGGAGTTGTGTAGGTAGTAAAGGAGCTTGTCATTTTCCTTAAAAAGGTAAAATATATTGCTTCAAGGAAGCTTGTCCTGTCCTGTGTGTTTTGAGGGAACAAAAATGGGTCACTTCCCCAAGCACTGAGCTTGTTCTTTTGTCGCCTCTGTGGGAGTCTTCATTTTAGATTTTTAGTCGCTATCACAGCATTCTTATTCTTATTTACTATTTATGAACGGTGTTAAGCAGGTGCTAGCAGGGAGTAAAAGGGCCAAGTTGGTGCCTGTTGGGCACACAGCTGGGCCCGGAGGCCTTCCACCATTAGGAGGTGTCATGAGAACTTCATTACCTCTCATGTGTCCTTGGGAGGCCCGAGGACAGGTGGAAAAGAGTAGCTGGAGCCTGGGTCGGATTTGGGGAGAAATACATTCCTTTCCTAGCTCTGCCTTGACTTAATGCTTAATTTTTCGCCATCACTGATGATTAATTAAATGGTGTATGTCTAATAAGAATACTAATATTTATTGAGCACTTACCCTGTGCCAGGCACTAGTCCAGTACTTTATGTGTGTCAGCTGAATTAATCCTCATCACAATGTGATGTGGTAGATGCTGTTACTTTCCCATTTTACAAATGAGGAAACTGAGGGCCAACAGGACGGTGACTTGTCCAAACGCATACCAGACAGGCTCCAGAGCCCATCCTCTTAGCCGTCTCATTGCTACGGCCCATGAGACACAGGTGCTCATGGCAGACAGAAGAGGCACCAGGTGCAATTGATTCTCCCTTTTATTATGTCTTTTCAGGAAATGAAAGAAGAGAAGTCTTCCTACAACTGCCCCCTGTGTGAAAAGATTTGCACTACACAGCACCAGTTAACTATGCACATTCGTCAGGTTTGCTACTGCTTTTATATTTTTGTTTTAAATCATTCTTCATTAAGAGAGGACCAAGTAATTTGGTATCAGTATATGAATTGTGGCTGTGTTTAATTTCAGTTTAATATTTCAATTATTTTGCGAGGTAGTTATGAAATAATTTTTGTGTGTGTGATTGTGACAAAGTCCCAGATCAACACAGAATTCCTTTTCAGAATTTAGCAAATACCGAATTCACTGACCACATGTAGCAGAAGACTGCATGGTATGTGACTCGTCAGTATGAACCAAACCCCTTACAGAACAGGAAATTGTAGATGTACACCCTGCTCTTTATGTTGTACCAGCCTCATGTCGTGCAGCAGGGCATTGACTTGATTTGGGATCTCATTTGGTTTTTCCTCTTTATTATGAGAGTTTTCCTTCTCCCTCACCTGTTATAACTGATTCATGACAAAGTACTGATGGCTCTAGTGACATTATTCAAGTTAGAGTGTGGCGCTAAAAAATAACATCATTTACTGATTTGGGTTTGGATGGAAATGTTCCTTCTTAACCTGTTTCAGAGGCCAGACCTCTCTCAACTGTGCAGATTTCAGTTCTTCCCTGGCAGCAAGACTGAGTCATCAGACTTGAAGAATGGACACTGACAATGGGAGGACCACAGTTCACCTGTTTGCTGTAGAGCTGACAGTCTTCCTGTTCGTGTTAATAGAGTGGTCAGTTCATCCATATGTGTCTCCAAGAAAGACCTTCAAAGATTCAAACTCTCTCTGAGTCTTGTAGAAGTATTTTTCAAAACCGAAACATGGAAATAGAAGAAGATCATACAGAACCTTTATTTGCCTGTGTTGCTGATCAGTCTTGACATTCAGGAAGATATTTAAAATGAAACAAAAAAATAGCTGAGAAGCTTTACTGGTTTTATTATAAAGCTTTGAATTTGTGTTACTGAGTCTTGGCCCATCTTAAGTGACCACTTGTGTGATTGCTTTCTGCAGCACAACACAGACACCGGAGGGGCAGACCATTCGTGCAGCATCTGCGGGAAGTCTCTGAGCTCGGCCAGCTCCCTGGACCGCCACATGCTGGTGCACTCTGGCGAGAGGCCTTACAAGTGCACTGTGTGTGGCCAGTCTTTTACCACCAATGGGAACATGCACAGGTGGGTGAGGGCCGCTGTGGCCTGGTGGCTTCTCAGCCATGATCAGAGAGAGGACTTGCCTGGAAACATTAAGAGTTCTGAATCCCGTTCACTGTATGGAAAAGCCAGAGATGGTTTTTGCTTGTTCATACTAACTCCGGAGCATTAGAGGTGTCTCATCATGGGAAACAGAAGTACCTGGGCTAGGTCTTTGGCCCTTTGGGGATTAGGGTGAAACACCAAGTCCTTCCCCTTTGCCAGTTGCTATTTCTTTGTTCAGGTGCCAGAGGTGGGCAGCTTATCAGATACAGAGGAACCCTCAAGGAATAGCACAGTAACCTTTGCCTTTTAAAAACTAGTTGCATATGCATCCTAGGTTCCCTGCAGGTGTTTTTCTTACGAAAAATTTCTGGGACCTTTGAATAAATAGTTAAGTTGCCTGGTCCTGGAGCTTTAGGGTAAGAGAGGATAAAAGAAGAAATAGAAAATCTAATAAATGTCAGGAATTTGCTTCTGAGGAGGAGAGAGACTCACTCAGAAGTGGGAGGGAGCTCAGTGGTGGGCATATTAAAATTCTGTGGTATGAGCCCATGGGAAGTATACTTTATAGAATGATTACATATGTTTTGAGGGGTTAGAATAGACTTTTTGTTGTTGTTAATCCTCACCCAAGGTTATTTTTTCCATTGAGTTTTAGAGAGTGAGAGGGAGGGGGTGGAGAGAGAGAGAGGGAGAGAGAAACATTGATGTGAGAGAGTCATATGATGGGTTGCCTCCTGAAAGCACCCAGACTGGGGCCAGAGATTGAACCTGGGTTGCATGGGCAGGTGCTCTAACCACTGTGCAGCACCAGCTAGAGCAGAACAGACTTTTTAAATGTTTTTGTTTTAGCACAAACATTTTAGGAACATTAGAATTCTAGGAAGATTTTTTTAAAGGGACTCAAAATTTTACCTTCTCAGAAAATCAGGCTATTTTTATTTTTCTGTATTCTTTTCTAGGCTTTCTTTTTTGGGGGTGGGGTGGGGGTTAAGCCTCACCTGAGGATATTTTTTCCATTGATTTTTAGAGAGTGGAAGGGAGAGGGGTAGAAAGAAACATCATCGATGTTAGAGAGACACATGGATTGGTTGCCTCCCACATGTGCCCCAACCAGGGCCACGGATGGAGCCTGCAACTGAGGTACGTGCCCTTCACTGGAATCAAACTCAGGACCCTTCAGTCTGAAGGCCGACCCTCTATACATTGAGCCAAACCAGCCAGGGCATACTGCTTTCTTTTTAAAAGTTGACCAACATCTTGTTTTTCATATTTATTTCAAAAGAAATATGTGTGAAATTGATGTTTTAGTACATGTAAATACTAATATGATATGGTCCATTTATTCCACCTAAAATCATTTCATGAACTACTGATGGTATACTTGGAACATACAAACATAATGGTAAATTTCTGGATTCTGAAATTAGGCACCTGATTTCAAATGTCAGCTCTGCCGCTTGTAAATTTCCCATTCTTGAGCAAGTTACTTAACCTATGTACCTCAGTTACCTCCTCTTTAACACAAGATTTTTAATATCATCCATGTCATTGTACTAAGATGAGGATTAGGAAATAAGGAGTTCAGCACATATCTATTACTTGCATTTCTTAGTAAAACTGCAATAATTTAAAGCCTAGGAATTTCTCAGTCTGCGCTAGACGTTAGAATATAGTATGACTCTCTGAAAGGTATCAATATTTTAAAGAATATTTACAAAGTGCTTTACTTTTTTTTCCCCCATAAAAAGTTCAGTTTTCTCTCTTTGCTCCTCCTCTTCTCGTAGGAGTTTTGGGTATAAAGAAGGAAGTGAATACTGTTGCTATTTTAAAATACATATTACCTTTTAGCTTTTTGCTTTTTTGTCGCCATATCAGCCTGTTGGTGACTTTGCCTTCTCTTTGCCATTTTATTTTGTTTTGCCTGCAGCTCCTGTCTACCTCATACCTCCCAAAAAGGACTCCCTCATACATTCGCCCTCTTAAAATCTGGGCTTAGAGTGTTGTTGCCTGTCCCCTTCTGGGGCAGTTCCCCTGCTTTCTCCTACTGAATCTCCTGCTCAGGGGGACTCCCCAGCTCTTATTTGGCAGTGGGCAATGGAGTGCATTCCCTCCTCCTGGCTGCTTTAGCCCTGACTACTTACTGCTTATGATACTCCATGAGCCATCTCTGGTCTTAGGCCCAATCACACCTGATTTAAAAAATTTCTAATTATAACTAAAGTTACAGTGCACTATGCATCTGGCACTGGACTAAATTTCTATTTATTTGTTTACATCTTTATGATATATAATTTATATACTATTCATTACATTTTACCCACCTAAAGTATGCAATTCAATGGGTTTAGTATATTCACAGAATTAATGCAGGCATCACTCTAATCAATTTTATATTTTCACCACCCCCAAAAGAAACCCATACCTATAAGCAATCACTTCTCATTACATCCCACCCTCCACCCTGGGAAAACACTAATCTGCTTTCTGTCTTTGGATTTTCATATTCTGGACAGTTCATATAAATGGAATTATATAATTATGGTCTTCTGTGACTGGCTGCTTTCACTTAGCATAATGTTTTCAAGATTGCTGTATGTTGTATGTAGCATGTGTCAGTACTTCATTCTTTTTTGTTGTCAGATGATAGCCCATTGTGTGGGTACCACATTTTACTTACCTCTTCAGTTGGTGGGCATTTGAGTCATTTCCACTTTTTGGCTATTATGAATAATGCTGCTATGAACATTGAACAGTTTTTTGTGTGGAAGCATGTGTTTATTTCTCCTGGGTAGATACTTAGGAGTGGGATTACTGAGACATGTGGTAACTCCATATTTAACATTTTGAGGAACTATCCCACTGTTTCCTATAGCAGCTGTACCATCATTTTATATTCCCACCAGCAGTGGATGAGGGTTCCAATTTTTCCGTATCTTGTTAACAGTTGTTACTATTTGTCTCTGTCTTTTTCATTACAGCTCTCCTAATAGGTGTGAAATGGAATAGGTGTGAGTTACATAATTTTAATTCTTACACTTACATCTATGATCTATTTGGGGTTAATATTTGCATAGTGTGTAAGGAAGGGGTCCAAGTTCAGTCTTTTGCACTATTTGTTAGAAAGACTTTTCTTTCCCAGTTGAATTGTCTCATTGACCATAAATACAAGGATTTAGATCTGTTCTCGCAGTTCTGTTCCCTTGATCTCTATGTCTTCCCTGAGGCTAACATGATATTAATTACTGTTGCTTTTTGGTAAGTTTTGAAATTGAGAGGTATGGAACCTCTAACTTAGATCTTTTTCAAGATTGTTTTGGCTATTCTGAGTTGCTTGCATTTCTATATGAATTTTAGGATTAGCTTGTCAGGTGTTCGTTTTTGTTTTTTGTTTTTTCCAAAAAAGGCAACTGAAATAATTACAGGGATTGCAAAATGTGTGGATCAATTTGGGGGCATTGCCATCATAATATTAAATTTTTAATCATGGAATATTTTCCATTTACGTAGATATTACTTGATTTCTTTCAACTATTTTTCAGAGGCAAGTTTTATATTTTGTTAAATTTATTCCTAAGCTTTATTCTTTTTGGTGGTATTGGAAGTGGAATTGTTTTTTAATTTAATTTCATTTTTTTAATATGTTTTTCATTGATATTTTTTAGAGAGAGAGGAAGGGAAAGGGATAGAGAGATAGAAACATCAATGCGAGAGAAACATCAATTGGCTGCTTCCTGCTTGCACCCACTGGGGTTTGAGCAAATCCAGGCCTGTGCCCTGACTGGAAATTGAACTGGTGACCTCTTGGTTTATGGGTCGACGCTCAACCACTGAGCCCCACTGGCTAGGCTAATTTCATTGTTTGATTGTGCGTTGCTAGTGTATAAAAGTACAGTTCAGCCCTAGCCAGTTTGGCTCACTGGATAGAGCATCGGCCTGGGGACTAAGGGGTCCCAGGTTCGATTCCGGTCAAGGGCATGTACCTTGGTTGCAGGCACATCCCCAGTAGGAGGTATGCAGGAGGCAGCTGATCGATGCTTCTCTCTCATCGATGTTTCTAACTCTCTATCCCTCTCCCTTCCTCTCTGTAAAAATCAGTAAAATATATTTTTTTAAAAAAGTACAGTTCAGACTTTGTATTGATCTCATTTCCTACAATTTTGCTGATTCATTCTAACAGTTACTTAGTGAATTCCTTAGGCTTTTCTGTATACAAGATCATGTCATCTGCAAATAGAGATAGTTGTACTTCTTCCTTTGAAAGTAATCTGGATGCCTTTTCATTTATTTTTCTTGCCTGCTAGCCCTCATTAGATCCTCCAGCGCAATGTTAAATATAGGTGGAGAGAATGGACATCATTGTCTTATTTCTGATCTTAGGGAGAAAGTATTCAATCTTTTCCCATTAAATATGATGGTAGTTGTGGGTTTTTCATAAATGTCCTTTAATCAGTTTGAGGTTCCTTTCTTTTCATGGTTTGCAGAGTGTTTTTATCACGAAAGGCTGTTGGATTTTGTCAAATGCTTTTTCTGCATTTTACTGAGATAGTCAAGTTTTGGATGTTAAACTAACTTTATTCCTGGGATAAATCCCACTTGGTCACAATGTATAATTATTTTCATATATTGATGGATTTGATTTGCTAGTATTTTTTTTTTGCCAGTATTCATGAGAGAGATTGGTCTGTAGTGTTCTTTTCTTATGATATCCTTATCTGTTTTTTTTTATCAGGGTAATTAATACAAGCTTCATAGAGTGAGTCAGGATATATTTCCTCCTTTTTTTTTTTTTAAAGACTTTGTGAAGAGTTGTATTAAGTCTTGAAATAGTTGGTGGGATTCGCCATTGAAGTCACGTGGGCTTTTCTTTCTCAGAAGTTTTTAAATTACTAATTCAGTCTCTTGTGATAGGTCTGTTCACATTTCTATTTTTTCTTGAGTCAGTTTCAGTAGTTTATGTGTTTTCTATAAGTTGTCTAATTGGTTGGCATACAGTTGTTCATAGCATCCCTCCCATAATGCTTTTTATTCTGTGAAATGAGTGGTGTTCTATCTTCTTTTATTTATGATTTTAACTAGAGACCCGGTGCACAAATTCGTGCACGGGTGGGGCCCCTCTGGGTGGCCTGCAGGGATCAGGCCAAAACCCACAGTACAACGCCGCCTGCAGCTTCTACCTGCTACTCCCACTCATCCCAGCCCCACTGCGCCTGCTGTGGGCTCACGCCCAATCAGCCCCAATCAGGAGAGACGAGTGCCCTGAGTCTGGCACCCTCCCAAAGGGAGTAGCCTGCGGGATCAGGCTGAAACCGGCTCTCAGACATCCCCCAATGGGTCCCAGAGTGCGAGAGGGCACAGGCCAGGCCGAGGGACCCCACTGGTGCATGATTAGACCACTGAGGGACTGCAGGAGGGCTCTAGAGCGTATCTGACCCCGTCTTGCCCAGTCCTGATTGGGACCGGCCAGGGAGGGACGTGGGAGGGCTCCAAGGCATGTCCGGCCCATCTCGCTCAGTCCCAATCAGCCAGACCCCAGCAGCAAGCTAACCTACCAGTCAGAGCATCTGCCCCCTGATGGTCAGTGTACATCATAGCAACTGGTCAACTGTCTGCCCCTTGGTGGTCAGTGCTCGTAATAGTGACTGGTCGACCAGTCGACTGTCTTCCCCCTGGTGGGTCAGTGCACATCATAGTGAGCGATTGAGTGGCCTTAGCATATCATTAGCATATTACGCTTTGGTTGGTTGAACAGTCGACCAGTCACCAGACAACCAGACACTTAGCATATTAGACTTTTATTATATAGGATAATTTGAGTCTTTTTTATTTTTTTTCCTTAGTCTAGCTAAACACTTGTCAACATTATTGGTCTTTTCAAAGAAATAACTTTTGGTTTTGTTGATTTTCCTCTTCCTTTTCTATGTTCTATTTTATTAATTTTTTGCTATAAACGTTATTTCCCTCACTCTGCTCGTTTTAGGTTTAGTTTGCTCTTTTCCCAGTGCTTTAAGGTAGAGAAGATAAGGTTTTTTATTTGAGAACTTTTTTTTAACATAGGCATTTACAGCTATAAATTTCCCTTTAAACATTGCTATAGTTGCATCCCATAAGTTTTTGTGTGTTGTGTTGTTTGTCTATACATGGATAGACTTAAAAATGATTATGAATGTTTAATAGCACAGCCCATGATATTATCTTAATATACATGTCTCATTTATGAACAGCATATATTGGAGTTGTTGGTAAATTACTGTTTATAAATATTTTTTTAAAGAAAGCCCTAGGGATGTTTGTTTGTGTAATTTGGGGTTTTGTGCTGATTTTACTTATTGTGCATCATCTTGGTTTGGAGGAGAGGACTAATTGTTGGGGACCAAGTGCTAGTCCTAATTCTGCAGAACTTTGTAGCAATTGCTTAATTTTTCCGTACTTTAACAAAATGCCATAGTAAAACCTCATTTAGAACTTGCGCTAAAAAATGTCGTAATGTTTGTGAAAGCATTCTGAAGGCCTACAGTATACTATGGAAATGTCTCTGATGGGGGGGGCGGTGTTTCTGAGTTTGTATTGTTAGTGTGCAAGGCACCCTTGTGATAATCTGTGGGCGGTGTGCCACTCTTAGCTGTGTGACCCTGGACAAGTTATTGGACCCTCTCTGTGTCTCAGTTAACTTCATTTGTAGAAGGCAGTGATATCTGTCCTCACATGGGGACATTGTGGGGATTCATGAACTAATCCATGCAGAGCACTTAGGATAACGTTTGTTAAATAATAGTTATAACTAAATGGCCGCTGATGTTGTTTGTGCCACTGAGGGAAATACACCAAGTAAGCATTCGTGGAATGCCAGAGAATAAACAGAGGTGGTTTTGTCTTTGTTTTACTTCTTACTATATGAAATCTGTAATTTCAAAAACAACACTTACTTAGCATATTTGAGTTTATCACACGACATTTATGTTCTCTGCAGAAAATTGCAAATAATGGGTTAAAAGAATATTTGTTTTTTGGTAATCAGTCATAATCATTACCATCTTCATTTGTTGGTGAAACTGTACTTTCAGAAAAAAATTATGAAAATGTGAAAACAGTTACAAAAATGTGCCACAGAGAGTAGAGTTAGATTTATTTGTCCCGGTGGATCTGTTCCAGAATCCGAAACTCGAATGGTGAGCTGAGATCTCTCCTAGCACATACCTGTGTTACATTAATCAGGGGCCAGAGCTGTCCCGGGATGTATGTGCAGGAATGAAACAGAGTCATGAAAACCCAAACTGATTAGCTTGCATCCTGGCTTGATTTTGAAAGCATGGAAGGAAGTCAGTGGACTGTGAGTTTTGTGTTGAAGACCAGAGTTCTTGTTCTCATTTTCCTTCTGTTGCTTCTGCTGCCCAAGGTCTGAGGACCAGCAGGACTGAGTAGAGCCAGAGCTGCCTGCGGGGCGCCAGAGCCCATGCTGCGCTGCGGGGCTAGGGACCCTCCAGCTGCGCTTCCCTTGCTCTGAGTGCCGAGGATTGTGCAGGGCCCCTGCTTTGACAGGATTCCCTGTGTGTGGATTTGAAGATGTATTTCTCTGAGGCTTAGTTCCATAAGGCTGGTTTAGGAGCATGTAGTTCACCTGCCTCAGCCTCCTGCTCACCCCTCCCCCGTTCTGAAGGTCATCTGCACATGCACATGTGACACGTATCTCCTCGTGCGCATTCCTCCAGGTCGGCCTTGCCTGCTGGTATTTACTGTGAGCAGCTGCTGTGGGAGACAGGTCTGGGCTCCACCCAGACCTGTGTTGCTGGCAACACTCAGGAAGCTCGCTCTGCATCTTACAGCATGTACAGTGAGGACCCCAGGACCTCCATCCTTTTCAGTTTTGGGTTATTTTTAACTGATATTGATGTACTCGTAATCACCCCCTTGATAGAACAACTCACTTTATTTCCTTTAAGCACTAGTCATGAGGATATGTTAGTTATCTTTATTTATACGGTGAGTCTTTTTTTTTTTCTTAAATTGATTGATTTTAGAGAGGAAGGAAGGAAGAAAAGAGAGGGAGGAAGGGGGAGGGAGGGGGAGGGAGGGAGGGAGATAGAGAGAGAGAGAGAGAGAGAGAGAGAGAGAGAGAAAGAAAGAAAAAGAAAGAAAGAAAAAGAAAGAAAGAAAGAAAAAAGAAAAGAAAAGAAGAAAAGAAAAGAAAAGAAAAGAAAAGAAAAGAAAAGAAACATTGATTTGTTGTTCCACTTATTTATGCATTCATTGGTTGATTCTTTTTTTTTTTTTTTTTTTTTTTTAAATATATTTTATTGATTTTTTACATAGAGGAAGGGAGAGAGATAGAGAGTTAGAAACATCGATGAGAGAGAAACATCGACCAGCTGCCTCCTGCACACCCCCTATTGGGGATGTGCCCACAATCAAGGTACATGCCCTTGACCGGAATCGAACCTGGGACCCTTGAGTTCGCAGGCTGATGCTCTATCCACCGAGCCAAACCAGCTAGGGCCATTGGTTGATTCTTGTATGTGCCCTGACTGGGCATCAAAACCACAACCTTGGCATATCAGGATGGTGCTCTGACTAAACTACCCGGCCTGGGCACGAGTCAGTCTTTTTGTAGAGTTTCCTTTATCTTAGTTTTATGAGAGGACCATCAGCACATAATCATCCCAACAGAATTGTTAGTAAAAGAAAATAAACTTCATAGAATCAGGTAGCATATTAAGTTATGTTAATCATGTTGACAGTTGCATTGTAAGCTCTGATAAAGCCCATAACTTATAATTTAATTCTAGTAAATAAATTTAAATGACATTTTAAAAGTAAACGTATGTTTAGTAACTAGGGAGACTAGAGTTGATGCAAATTCGAGCTCATTTTGAAAACGGTTGATGAAGAGACCATCTCAATTTATTAGCATATCTGGTATAGTATTTCACGTTGCCACTTCCCTGTCTGCGGATTTTTGTGTTTTTGAGGTTTGAAAATTCTTTATCCCAAACCTTTCTAACCACAGCTTAGTTCCTGATCAGAATAACTGGTTGCCATCAAGTACAAAATATGTATCACGGAAACATCACCGCAGCTCCAGCTTTTAACTTCCCAGAACGCTTTATCAGTTGCTCCCACGTTGAAAATTTGGATTGAGTGGTGCTTGTCTTCCAAAACAAACTTGGGAAACTGAGCCAGGGCCCGCCCTTGGGAGAGCTGGATGTAGGAAAAAGGGCATGGAGCTTTATGCTTTGCAAAAGTTTCCGGAAAGTACTGGGCTGCAGAGCTTTGAAGAAGTAATGATACTTGAAAAGAGAGGATTGAAACAGCCCTTATTCAGAAGAAATCCTATCTCTGAAATGGGTGTTTTTTATTTATTTATTTTTGCAAACTGTGATTGCCTTGGGAAAATATGAAATTAACTCCCACTTTGCTCCTTGTTTTACAAACTGTAGACCTAAGCTATGGAGTGTATGTTACGGTAAGAACACGCTGAAGTCCCTGGCAGGAGCAAACTTTCCTAACTAACTCCTCCATTTATTCTCTGTGAAGAGCAGGGATGTGTTCTCATTTCTGCTGTGGCACTACGAGGGTGAGGATGAGGGAGGGAAATCACTGGAACTTGCTCTAGTTGTTTGCCACGGGCTCTCCTCTGCAGCGGCCGTGGCTTTCTGTGTTGCTGAGTGCAGGAGACAGACCCAAGGATGCTGTGGGGTAGTCAGTCTTCAGGAGCAGAGGCTTATGTGTCCCTGTGGTGCTGGAAGAAAACATTTCGCTGCACAGAAATGCGACCTGCTCGTGACAAATGAGACCACGAAGGCTCTGGATTTATCGCCACTCTCCAATGCATGGGCAGAGCCAGCCTTGGCACGCACAGCCCAACTTGGGTATTTGAACAGGTGGCCAGCATTAAAGGACAGAGGAGCAGAGGCAGGACAGTGTCTTGGAAGGGGATAGTCGCTTCCTTACCCTCAGAGCCCAGCAAGAGGAAGGCCCCGTGAACTTGTGTCGTGGTAATACCGAATTTCTAAAGGCACGCTGTAGCTAGCTTTAGTGCCTGCCTCCTGCTCCGGAGTGGAGGTGACCACTCAGAGTCAGCTAGTCCATCTTGAAACAGGTCTTAGTCACCAGGTGCCTGCTCCCCTGACAAACTCCTGTGGGGGAAGGAAGGTGTCGTGCTAGTTCACATGGGAAGAAATTATTTTTAGGATAAAAATCTGTGTGTCACCCAACCCAGGACAATATGAACATTTGTTTCCTTTGAAATACCTGTTTAAAAAGGTAAGATGGTTATATAATAACATTTCAGTTACCTACAATACTGGATGAAAATATCTCTTGAGACTGCCCAGAGGCCTTGGCACATTCCGTCCACTGACAGTGACCAGTGCTCTGTGACCACACATGCAGCTCTCTGTGAAGATGGTTGAGGGCTGTGCACATGAGGTGATAATGCTACAGACACAGCACAACCCTGTGAACTGGCCTTGACATACGACCCTCACATGGTGGGTGCTCAGTGAGTACTTGGTAGTGTCCTGGGCACCCAGGCAGTTTCTGTACATTTAGTACTCTGTGTACTGAAATAGACACAATTTGGGTGTAGTTTAAAAAACATTTCTTTAATAAGCATTGAAACTGTTTTTAACTATAAAAAATAATTCTAGGCTGTTGTTTGATTATTTTTAAATGTTGTTAGTCTTTCTTT
This sequence comes from Myotis yumanensis, assembly GCF_028538775.1. Classification (NCBI taxonomy): domain Eukaryota; kingdom Metazoa; phylum Chordata; class Mammalia; order Chiroptera; family Vespertilionidae; genus Myotis; species Myotis yumanensis. The sequence goes on along the minus strand of NW_027223753.1, from coordinate 89,537,101 downwards.
ACATCTCGACTGGAATTGAAACCCGTTTGCTCTGATTTCAACTTCAATAGTGGTTTAAATAAAGGTGGCCTCTCTGTGTGTCCTCAGAGCACTTCCTTCCTCTCGGGGGGGGCCTATAACGATGCTCCACGGATGGTGAAGGGAGCCTCCCTTTCTTCATCTAAAGATGAACATTTTGCTCACAGAGTTTGTTGTTGTGAGAATTAAATGCTATGATATACACCCAAGCCTCTGGTTCACATAAGATGTTCAACAAATTATAGTTTCCTTCCTTTCCCGTCTCCCTAAGAAAACTTAACCCATCAGTGCCTTCCACATGCTGGTAGCCAGTGTACTTAGAAAACCCAGGAATTAGACTCTGTGTACCCTTCAACCTGGAGGGTCCAGAGGCTGTGTTCTAAGAACCCAACAGTCTGAGACGGTGTTTTGGGAAGTAGCTGTGTGCCTTATGCCTAAATTTCTTTTACCAAAGTGTGCAAATCTGTACTATTCGAATGCCTTTTGGAGGGATTTCTTGTTCTGAGGTGTTTTTACATTTCTCATGTGAATTAGCATGTATACCAACAGATGAGCATTTGTGGTCCCTTTCAGAATTCTTTACATCTTAGTAATGTTCACAGCGTAGGAAGCTATCATTATTCCCTGAGAAAAAGAACAGGTTGGTAGAAATAGGGAATTGTGACCTTGCACACCTGAAACTAATATAATGTATGTCCATTATACCTCAACTTAAAAATAAGGACCGGTCATAGAGATTTGCCACAGAATTGTATTACTCAAGTAAGATAAAAAGCATAAGAAAATAGCAAAGCTGACAGTTGATGCATTTCAGTTGACAGTCTCTTGTGCAGACTTATCGTATTTGCTGACATTCTCTAAAACATTTCCCTTCTACTTTGGTTTTTTTTTTTTCTTTTTCAATATTCCTTAACAGTCAAAATAATTGGGGTATTTTTTAAAAAGGATATTTCAAAAATGTGCTCACTTTTGATTCTGCATTTTTTTCTGGAGGGCAGTTATGCCAAAGAGCTCTCTCATAAAACTTCCCAAGCTTGGGACACCGGGGAAGCCTTTTTCATACTGAAACTGATTCTCGAATTTACGATCTGCTTCATAATTAAATAGTTGACTATCACTTGGCTGGATGGATGCTGATATTTATAACAGGTTCTCTTCTGTTTGGCAGAGGCGGTGATGGTCTATTCATTTGTTTTGGAGATTAAGCAGACGCAGAAAAAATGTTCTCTTGCATGCAGGCAGTATGGTGGTTTTGACATATCTTGTTGAAATATTTCAAAAGTTCAGTTGCACCAAGTAAGACTGATGAATGGCATCGCAGTCTGGAGCACCTTTGCTTGCCCACACTTGAACAGCCTGGCATTTGTGAGAGCTGGAAATTAGGTCACAGAAGGGAAGGTATGTGTTTGCTGGGGATAGGAGGAGGAGTGGAGAGCTGGCCGCTGCTCTGGAGTGCCCTGTTCTCCTCTCCCACCATGCCCTCTCTGCTGTCCTGACAACTCTGAGCAGATCCTGAGTGTGTCCAGTCTAGTGTTATAATACCATAGTATTAAAGTGAAGAGGAGGAGGAAGAGGAGGGCGAGCCTGGTCACCTGCGTCAGATCACAGACTTAAACCTGCAGGTGCTGGCCGCAGTCCCACCACAGCACGTCCTGCTTTATGCCTTGCATTTTTCCGCCTTTGTTTAAATATTCAACCTGTCCAACCTGTTTGGGCGGAACAAGCTGGTGCTAGCAAACATCTAAACGTGCCCACTCACTGTCAACGTTTTTCTGATTTGTTAAGGAAGGTGATTAGCAGCAAAATCTGCCCCCACCCTCTACTAAAAAGTAAACCAGCAGCACAGAAATGTTAGGATACACGCGTAGCACATTGAGTCCTACTCAACCTCCTCTTGGGCGTGTGCATTGTACCCGTGGGTCTCTCCCCTTTGGCATCCTCGAAGACACTGGGTTGATGGAGAGCTTGTTGGCTTTCAGTGGAGAGAGATTTTGTATTTCCTAAATGGGGTTCATTGGTATGTGGTGTCAGCACTTAATTCTTCAAAGGGATTGTTCTAGTTCTACAGGTGGGAACATTGAGGTCTACAATGTTACGGGGTTCAGCTAAGATCGGAAGCAAACCTTGGCCCCTTCTTTCTGGCTCCTTCTCTCCCTGGCTCCCAGTGCTGGAACAGCGTGCTCCTCTCCCTGCAGCACATCACCTGGCGATGCGTCACCTGTGGCCAACAGAGACCCAGTGTGTGCCTCCTTAATCCCATATTAGAGAAAAGGTGACTGCACTGCTACCATCGCGCAGGGGCTCTGTCGCTGATTGGTGCTCACAGGTGACGTTTCTCTTTGGATTCATTTTCGTGATTTCTCTCTCAGAGATGAATTGATGGTGGTACCCCGTTCCTTCTCTGCTCTTTCTCTCTGCCCCTAATAATATGACATGGTGTCCCCGTAGTGGTGGTGACTCCCCCACACTCCTCCCTGCTCCCAGCACTCACCCTCCATTCCCCCGGTGGCGGCAGGCCATCCAGGAGGGCCATCCTAAGCACTACTTGTTCCTCTTCTGGAAGCAGCCCAGCAGCAGCAAACAGTGACTTGGCACCACCTTACTGTGGCGATAATCATCTCTTCCTCCTCTGCAAGAAGAAAGAGGATGTGAAGAACTAGCTTCTGCCATCTTAAAGTTAAAGCGGATTCCCTCAGGGCTAGAGTGAGAAAAGGTCTTGGTGACTTCAGCATTTCCATTCTGCCATGAAACTGAGGTTTGGGGGTTGGCCTAACTGCTGTTCCTTAGCTGTTTGCCACAGAAGCACTCTCCAGCTGAGGGGATGGTGGTGGCTTCCCTTAGGGATGATGGTGTTCTCACTGCGACCATAGGTCCCCGAGTCCTGCTGCAGGGCCTACTCTGAGTGTGGAATTGGGACCCCAGCTGTATGGGAAGGTGGAAGAAATTCAGGGAGCATAGCCTGGGGAAGGAGCGTAGCCTGGGAAGCTGCCTAAAGAAAAGTGGCAACTTTCTACTTATTTCTCCGGATTAGCACAGGGAAGTTCAGGCAAGGCCATCATCTCTGCACGGATGGGAGAGTTCTCTTTGGGTGTGATAGAGGTCAACTCATCCTACCTCTGAGGTCTTTTATTTGTTTTTTAAGAATTTGTGATTTTATATGGCAATATATACTGTGTATTTTTGTGGGCATTATTAAAAGATATCCAGGGAGCCAGATAGTGACAGAAGCATGTTATAACAAATGAAAATTTTAACAGAACTAGGAAAAATAGTACATGAGGTTTTAGGGTGTACTGATTCTGAAGCATGATAGTTAGGAACAGAGTCTAGAATTGCGATTTTCTTAAGGTTGATATTTATTGGTATGGGTCACCTGCCAGGCTTTCCTACGCTGAGTTTGAAAGTCAGGAGAGGGGGACGGAGCTTCAGAGTGAGCAGTGAAGGGCCCTCTATTTCCTGAGCAGACAGTCAGTAACTGGAAGACCTTGTACCTCGATTCTGATGTGTGGTCAGCAGCTTCCAATATCAGCATGGCAGTGGGGGAAAGGAAGGCAGTAGCCAAAAGGTTGCCTTTCTCCTACCTGAAGGATGGCTTGGGAGATTGGGAACATTGAGGGAAAATACTCTTCAGGCATCATCCTTTCAGCTCTGTCGATCAACAGGGAAGTGTTTGTACAAAGATCTTAGGTGAGACCAAGATGGAGTAGGAATTACCATCTCCCTCGTGATGAAGGAGACAGGAGCTGATGGGACAGGAGAGCAGGCCTGGGGGTCCAGCCAGAAATGCAGTCTCGAATCGGGGTGGAGAGCTCTGGCTGAGGAGCCGTGGAGATGGTGAGACTGAACCCCTACTTTGAGTTAAGATTCCTTAACTTTGTATGGAGTTTCGATTCATGGCACCACCAGAATGTCGGGCTGCAGCCAACAAGGCAACAAGTGGGACGTGGTCTTTTAGACACCTCCCTCCCTCATCTTTTGCCCCTGAGCAGAGACAAAGGCAGCAGGATTAAACTTAAGTATTAGCACTAAGATGCAATCCTTGCCTTCGCCCTTGCCTGTGCTGGTCACATTGCCCGTGTCAGAGCATGTGGAATCCCACTGGCTCATGTTGGGGTGGGTGCAGCGTCCCGGCATTTCAGGAAGCGCATCCTGAGAGCCTTGGGAGCAATCTGGTGGAGGCATTTCCACAACCAGCCTACAGACAGCAGGAACGCCTCCCTGCGGTTTGCACTTCACGCTAGGCTGACTTCTAGATCTTTCTGAGAGTGCTGTCTCCTGGGTCAGCAAGGCTGCTTACACCATTGTCCAACCTTCCTCCGCACCCAGGCACAGCTGGTGTGACCTGCTTTCTGGATAAGCATGACTGAGCCTGAACAACACCCGAATTACTAGAAGGTGCCTTTGAGCTCACAGGTGGGGCCACACTGGGAATGGCTTGATTGATGCCATCCTCTACCCCTCCACCCCCCACCCCATTCACCTCCATCTTCACTCCCCATCCCCTCATTTGGTGGCACAGGACTCTGTGGACATTACAAGTGTCTCTCACAGCTCCCCACCCTAAACTCTCCCTCTAAACTTGTTACAGAAACATACACTAATCTTTCTGCAGGCTTTCTTTTTTTTGGCCCACATATAGGTTGTAGAGCTGTGGTGCTTCTGAATCTCATTCATTCTCTCTGGTTGTCACAAGACTTTGCTGGAAAAGCAGAGCGAGCACACGAGGTAGGAATGGAGATGTGTCTGTGATCAGGCTGCAAAAACCCGTTTTAAACCTGTTGACTTGAGTTTGGCGGCCCCGAGCGGTACTGGGTACAGCTTGTGTACAGTAAACTTGCACAAGGTCTACTGGTGAGCCAGGGAGAGGTTTAATGCTTATATCCAAAAAATGTCAATATCTGAGTCAAAAAGTTAACCAGATCCTCGAACCGTATGAAGGGTTAGAATTTCCCTGTCATCTAGTGACTCACACATGACCTGGAGGGTGTGTGGACACCCGGGGTGCTGGGGCCAGGCCTGAGAACGTGCATTTGTAACAGGCTCCCGGGTGACGCTCATGTTGCTGGTTAGAGGACCACAGCTTGAAAATTAGTGTGCTCTAGGAGGCTGGTAGTATTCTCCTGGTACATTTCACAGATGTGAAAACTGAAGCTGAGGTCACCTAAGTAACTTGGGGAGTCTCCATGGTTTCCAGGTGGTAGAGCCAGGACTCAGCCTGTGCAGGTCTTGCAGCTCCCAGACTGCCTAAGACTTCAGTGCCATCACGTGGTCGCTCTGCCTCCTACACTGTCTTCCCACTTGAATTTGCTTTTTTTCATCTATCCCAATCCCTGCTGGCTTCTCAGAGCAAGCCAGTGCTTGAAAGGTTAAGAGTTTACCTGTGTTTCCAAATCTACAGATTTACATACCTAAGAAAGGTCAGCAGAAAGTTCCCGTATTTGGAACTGGAAATGAGGAAGTTCAGGGAGGAAGGGAGGGTCTGTCTCCTTTGAGTTACTGGGTTGGCGTTCGGCTCTTGTACTAGGTGTATCTGGTTTAGCTCTGATATATTCCTTACTCTTCTGGACAGCACACCCTAGATACAATGGATCTTTTCACATTTTAGAAAATAAATGGTTATGGGAGGAAAACTTGGGAGTTGAAAATCAGCATCCGTCTCAAAATTCAAAGTAGGCTCTTATCAGTGCTAAAAAGACTCCAATTTAAACTGTTTTCCTGGTTTAGGAAACATCTGCAGCATTTGTTTGGTTGTTACTGTAAAAGCCACTCTGGGTGTTATGAACAGCAGAAAGCAAAAACGTCACTTGACTCTTAAAGGAGCTCTGATAAAATTCATTCCTCAGACCAGGTGTGGCAGGATTTCTACTACTGAAGTGGTATACCTCCAAAAGAAAATTCTAGAATTTTATGCAAAAAGCAGATGCTTACCTTGAGTTTGCATTAACTTCTCTCTGCTGTGAATGTAGGTATAGTCTTTAATGCATGAATACAGGTTAATTCTAGTAGAGAAAACATTAGCATGTGTCCTCAGTGTTCACAATGGGGTGTTTTTTATTAAAGGCTCTTCAGTATAGCATTGTTTACTGTATAGTCTCCTATCGAGTTTGTGAACATTAAATCCTATTAAAGGAAACTTAGAAGGTGTCTCGGAAACTGAGGACATACATTGTAGTGATATTGCAGGTGTAACAGATTTTCTGCATATTTACTTCATCCTGCCCTCCATTCAATGATTTCAACAAATACTTATTCATTCCTTTATTCAGCCATTTTGGCAAATATTTATTGACCACCTACTATGTGCCACCAGGGGCTAGTGCAGAGAAGGTGAAGTATACTTCACCACCTGAACATTGCATATTTCTCATCCTGGTCAGTGTGGAAAGTGTGAAAAGGTGTTAACTGTTTAGGTGCAGAATGGAGGAGACGGCTCTTAGGAACTAAAGTTGTGGCGTTGCTGTTAAACACACACAAGGAAACCCCAGCTCTGTTTACACAGCCTCTGGAGGTGGTGGTCCCAGCCCTGGGGCTTTCACTCTCGGACCACATCCACGTTGGTACTCACTTCTGACCCAACATTTTCTGAAGGATGTTCACACACTGGAGAGTATTCCAAGGTTAGTAGTGATTGGCATCATTCGACAGATGAGAGAACTGGCTGAAGGAGCTGGAGTTGTTTAATTTTAAGGAAGCTTTGGAGAAAGGCAGTCATCATTCTGAATGTAGACTGATTCTGTGTTGCCCCTGAGGACAGATAGACAAAGAAGGACAGAATTTTTGGCTTCACATGGGGAAGATGATTTTAGCAATTAGCACTTGAAAATGGAGAGGTCCTTGTGCTGGAAGTAGTTACAGAACTAAGTGATGGTGTGTCTACTGTGTTTATATTTGAACAATGGTAGTGAGAACTTTCTGTGCTGAGTGGGAAGCTGGACAGCATCTCAGCTCCCTTCCAGTTCTGAGGTTCATTGCAATTTATTGGTTCTTAGGGTACATGGAAATTAGATGAATTAGCCCTCTATATAAAACATAAGGGAAAAATAGACCCAAACCTTTTAAAGAAGAGAAAGAGAATTATCTCGTCTGCACCAGCCCTCCTCTCTGTTTTGGCCATGTTCTGCGGCAAAGAAGCCATGACTGGCTCATCATGACGACTCGCCCGACTTGCGGTGAGGGTTCGGGAAGAAATGGACAGCCAGTGCAGCCACTCCTGCTATCCGAGGCCAGAGAAGGATATCATTAACCACAGATCTCAACCAACTCCAGAAATGGTTGGAACTCCCAACCCTGGCAGCTCAGCTATTGCCTGAGTTAAGTTCTTAAATGAACCTGCAGCTGCTGATTACCATGTAGCTGAAAGGATGGATTGGGGACACCCTATGTCTTGGGCATCACCCAGAGATTTAACCCTATAATGGAGTATTAATTGAACTCTGAACCCAGGGCTCCAGCTGAGCACTATGGGAAAATTGGAGTGGGTTGATGTGTTCAGTGGCCTTATATTTCCTACCAGCCCCTCAAGACTGTTGTGATCTGGTCTCCTCTCCCTGTCTTTGACAGGGATGCAGTTCAAGGACAGTCCTAGTTTTTCAGAATAAGACAGAGGCAGTACTGGAGGTGGGGAATGTTCTTGCCTGACCTCGGAGCGTTCACTCCCTGTTGTAATTTTGTTAGCCTTTGCTATCAGCTGCTAGGCCTTGGGCAACAGTCCCTCAAAATGGAAGTATGCAGGTTCAGGTTTGATCCCTAAGAATGCAGCCCATGATCCAGAACCCAGATCCAAAGGCCTGGCCTTTGGAGGTGATTTGGAGGAAAAGCATGGACTCTGGTGTCAGCACACCAAGAACCGTTCTGTCCTAGCTGAGGTCCTGGGTGTGTCAGCCTCTCCACACCTCAACAGCCACATCTGCAAAATGACAGTAATATTCTATGTAACATTCCCACCAGATCCTCACTGAGTACTCACTCTCATCCCTCCTCTTCCTGTCTCTGTGGAAACAGTTGTCGTAAATCCTAAGAACTAGACATGCTAGTATCACCTGATAGAGAGGGCACCCAGTGAACTGCTGACAGTTGTCAGTCTGATTTCATTTTCTCATGGGTTATGGCCTCATGTTCATCTGGAGAGGTAACCTGTCGACTGTTGAAAGGGTATTCATTTTTTAAGTTAATTTTGAGTTACTTATTGAAAGGGTGGTGGGTTTGGTACTAATTCGCATCCCTTAGTGTTATACTTCCTCAGGGCTTAGATGCTATGAAAAAATTCTTTTTACATTTCTAAAGTTGGAATGTACCATCCAATAAACATGGAAAGAAGCTTGTTGGCCTTTCCTTTTTCCATCCAAATACTGATGCTAAGTGGTGGTCTCCTTAAATCCCTGTAGAACAGAACGGGTACTTAGAGGAAGGCTGTTTGTTTTCATGAACTTTCCCAAGGCTTAGGTGACCAAGGACTAATACCAAAGCACCCTTTCCTGATACTCTAAGTGGGCATTATGGTTGGGATTTTTTCCATTCTATGCCGCTGAGTCTCTCTGCTCCACCACACCGATTCCCCTAAGGTCACAGGTTTGGCCTGAACCGCCTTCCTTGAGGCCCATTTCCTTGAAGGTCAGGCCATGTCTAAGCTGCTGGCAGCTGGTTGGGCTGGTGCTCTCTGGGCAGGGGCTAATGTGGGGGCCCCTCCATCTTCTAGAACGTGTCTGTAGAACCAGAACAAGGGAAGTCCGCATCTTACCCCCCACATGCTCAGCAAGGACTCGCAGGTGTCGCAGGGCGGGTGATGTGAGGGAAAGGCATTGTCTTAGCTGTGTCACTGAGTCGGTGGCCCGAGGCCTGTGTTGTGGTGCTCGTGGTTCGAGAACTTCTTCACCTTTGCATCCTCAGCCTGTCTTCCCTGAAGAAGGCACCCCCAAAAGTGAACTGAACTTCTTTTCACAAGTGTGGTAGGATCGTTTATGAAAACTACTGTTCTTCCCATTCCTACCAACGTCTCCGGTACAATAATCCTATAAAGGAGTTACTTATAAAAAGCTGTGGCTGCATTCTGACGTCGGGCACAGTTGAACCTGTCAGAGACAATGGTGGTGGTGGTGATTGTTATCAGAAAGACTAAGCCTTTTATGTCACAGTGCAAGGACATTGAAAGTGGCTCTCTTTATATAATGTCATTCTTTCCCTGTTGGTCTTGATACCTTGTTCTTAGGATGTTTGTTTTAGAACTTGATAAAGTTAGGTCACTATAAATCAGCTATCCATAAAACTCTCTTTTTGGAACCCATAAAACTCTGTATTGTAATATGTATATATATTATGAATATGTAATACTTATATGTATAGTTCTAGTCTCATAGATGTCAGGGTTGCAACATGTAACTTACTCATTTTATTGTCCCAGCTATTCCCATGAGCTATTAATCCATGCAATACCATGAACAACATGGAAAGGCTTTTGGGTCTTAATAAGCATCCCAGATATTTGTTCAGTCACCATTTCCCAAATTTGACCCCAACATCCTTCAGAAAGCAGAAGAGAGAAAATGCAGTACTGGTAGATGGGGGGTGGATCCTGGGGGTCAATATAGAGTGATTACTTGGTTTGTGAACTAGTGGTATCTGGGAATTCTTTTTTTTTTTTTTTTTAAATCCTCACCTGAGGATATTTTTCCATTGAATTTTAGAGAGTGGAAGAGAGAGGGAAAGACAGAGAGAAACATCAATGTGAGAGAAACACATCAATTGGTTGCCTCCTGGATGTGCCCTAACCAGAGTCTGGGTTTAGAAGGAGCCTGCAGCCTAGGTACGTGCCTTTGACCAGACTTGAACCCAGAACCCTTTGGTTTGCAGGCTGACACTCTATTCACTGAGCCAAACCGGCCAGGGCTCTTGGAATTCTGTAGTCTGTAGAATTATGTGTCCTAAAATAGTCCATTTTGCCTGAATAAGAACAGGTCATCAGATACTTTGCTTTCGTCTCATTGGTGCCAGTGAAGTTCATGAATGTCTCCCAACAGACAGCAAGGTATTAAGTGACATTTTTTGGATAGCAGTTGCAAGAGACTTAAGAGGGTTCAAGGAGGGTTCAGGGAGGTTAAAAAGAGAGAAGTCACTGTATAAGTTATACGTCATATCTCTTAAGAACATTTACCAATGTCTAAATATAAAACATTTAAAAGAAATAAATCAATGCATTTCTTTTTTGCTAAATCACATTGTGTGTGTGTGTGTGTGTGTGTGTGTGTGTGTGTGCTTTCCAGACATATGAAGATTCACGAGAAGGACCCGAACAGTGCTACTGCTGCAGCCCCGCCATCCCCACTGAAGCGTAGGCGGCTGTCCTCCAAAAGGAAACTGAGTCATGATGCCGAGTCGGAGAAAGAAGACCCAGCGCCTGCTAAAAAGGTCCTCTCTGCTCCCAGCCCCGATGTGCCTAACCATGGGACTCTTGGTAGAAACACACCTAGTCTTTATTTTTGCGGGGGAGGGGGGCGGCGTGGCGGGGGCGCTGGTCTGTGCTTCCCACGCTGTGTAAGGTGTCTACCGAAGAGGGCGTGTGTGCTTCCTCTGTGGAGCCCCTGGAGCCCATAAGGAAAGGGAGAGCCCGTTCCATTGCTCCTCTGCTTGTTTTTTTCCAGCTAGAATGGCAGCTGCCTCAGTGTTAGGGATTTTTACTCCCAGTGCCTGTCAAGCGCTAGGTGCTTTATAAATACGTGTTGAATGGATGAGTGGCTGAGGGTGGATGGGTGGGTGGGTGGATGTTACATTTGGTGAGTGTTTGTTTGTTGCATGAGTGAAGGACTGGTCAGGTGCATCCTAAATATCCAGGAGGTGGCCCCCTTTCCTTTTCGATGGCCTCTGGACCAAGTGTTGGCAACGCCTCAGATGCCAGCCCATGTGGGAAGCCTCCTTCGTGATTTCTTTTTCCTCTCCCCTAAGATGGTGGAAGATGGGCAGTCAGGTGACTTGGAGAAGAAGGCAGATGAAGTGTTCCACTGCCCAGTGTGTTTCAAGGAGTTTGTTTGCAAGTATGGACTGGAGAGCCACATGGAGACCCACTCAGATAACCCACTAAGGTAGGAGGAAGGGTGGAATATGCCTGCCCTCAGAGCTCTTTCCCATCCCTATTACTACATACCGGGCTGAAATGATTTCACCTGGGTATGATGATGCTAGTAAGGCCATTAAAAATGGTGTGTGAGCCCAGCGGTGTGGGTCAGTGATTGAGCATCGACCTATGAACCAGGAGGTCATGGTTCAATTCCTGGTCAGGGCACATGCCCAGATTGCGGGCTCGATCCCCAGTGGGGGAAGTGCAGGAGGCACTTGATCAATGATTCTCTCTCATCATTGGTGTTTCCCTCTCCATTCCTCTCTAAAATCAATTCAAAAAAAATATTAAAAAAGAATGGTGTGTGACGTCAGGCTGAAAGGTGTTAGAGCAGCGGTTCTCAACCTGTGGGTCGAGACCCCTTTGGGGGTCGAACGACCCTTTCACAGGGGTTGCCTAAGACCATCGGAAAACACATATATAATTACATATTGTTTTTGTGGTTAATCACTATGCTTTAATTATGTTCAATTTGTAACAATGAAAATACATCCTGCATATCAGATATTTACATTACGATTCATAACAGTAGCAAAGTTACAGTTATGAAGTAGCAATGAAAATAATTTTATGGTTGGGGGTCACCACAACATGAGGAACTGTATTAAAGGGTCGCGGCATTAGGAAGGTTGAGAACCACTGTGTTAGAGAGAAGGTGCCGTGCTTACTGAGGTTCCCTACGTCCTTCACTCCTGGGAGGCCCGTGCACAGGCGTCTCCTCACAGCTTTTAGGCAGCAGACCCACTGTCGTCACAGAAGGTGTTGCAGCCCAGATGACGTTAGCTGTGCAGGAGTGTGCGGTGCGGGCAGGAGAGGCTGAGCAGGTGCTGTAGGTGCAGGTAGGGGGGACTGGACTGACGGTAGCACAGGACACGAAGAATGCGTTTTGGTGTGAGACCAAGTTCAACTTCGTGCGACATTTGACCTAAAGTGAAGCCCGTCCCAGAGAAACAGTGATGGGTGATAGTCCTGCTGGTCAGCCTCAAGGTTAGGTCTCCCCGCCCTCCCTCGCAGAAAGTGCACATGCTAATACGACTTCCAGCAGAATTTGGGGTTGTGGGGGGCGGGGCACTCAGCTTTCTTTCCCAACCTTCCCTGAGAATTTTCATCCGGTAGAAAGCCCTGTGTTCTTAGTGAGCAGATAGGCTTGGAACCTTTTCCTATGCAGCTGTCACTTTTTAAATTTGTAAGCATTGGAATCAACTCGGTGCCAGGGGGAGCCTCTGGTGCCGTGTGCCGCTGGAAAGTTGCGTGTATGCCAGGGTCACCCAGGGCAGGTGTCCGCATGCAGGGCTGTGGCTTCGGGTTTCAGGAGACGTGGGGGTTGTGGAAATCTGGACGTCTGTGTATGGACCACATTGCCTTCCTGAGATACGTGTTTGGTTGTGACTGAGGAGTGAAGGGGTCTGAACAAGCCGGACTTTTGTGTTGAGGGAAAGTCTAATTAATAGTATGGTAACATAAAGCTGTGTCAGGTATCATTATCGTTAATCACATTAGCTTGACATTTTTTCATTAGGGGAAAAAGGGATTTATGACAAGTTTAAACTGCTGAGCAATTGAAGTGCTATAAAATGTCCCTCCATAACTCCCCCATTTTGAGAAATTGCATGACGCGTGGAGTGGTCAACCCCTGGGTCCCACTCCTGTCTGCTCACAGGGGACTTGACCAGCTGCATCTGAACCTTGACGGAGAGCTGACCAGACGACCCCTGCGGGCCCTTTCAGGCCTTCAGTTCTGTGAAGCTGAAACCTGTCTCTAACAGTTGTTCTTTGTCTACCAAGAAACAGCATTTGACTCTTTTATAAGCCCTGTAGTTCTGAGAGATTCAGGAACTTGACTTCGAGGTTTTATTAACATCCACAGCATTCCCAGGATGTGGGCTTGTGGTGGGTGGTGAATATTGAATTAGCTCTCCAGACTGAGGACCTGAGCAAACAGAGGTGAAGTTACCTGAAGTCACATGGCAAGTCGTGGGCAGGGGCAGTAATAGCCGTGGGACCCCCAAATCCTGTCACTGCAAAGTAAACACACTGCTAGTCTCCGAGTCCCTACATGTTTTGTTTCACTTCATGCTTTATTCTGTGTTTCGATATCATTAGGAACTACCCACTTGCCCCCTTCTGTGTAATTCTGCCCTGCAGGGAACATAACTTGAGTCTCAGTAGAGATTGTGGGTGGCTGGAGCCCGCACAGTGTGTAGCCGTGATAAAGACCAGGTGTCCCCTTCTTAAATGCCGGCCTGCACCAGGGTGTGGGTTCTCCTGACGGAGCCTTCTAGACAAGCAGCTTCTCCAGGGCAGGCTGGGCTTGCTGCTCAGAGAGGCTGGAATGGGAAATGCACTGGACACGGTGGTTCTGTTCTGCACGATTCAGAGGGTAATACACTCACCGTGACGCCAGGGCCACCGATGGGCTGTGATGTTGAACCTCAAGTCCTGCCTGTTTTCATTCCCTACTCAGGTGTAATACCCTTTGTTTGGTGAGGGCTTGACTGGAGAAGTTTTGTAGCCTGGCAGGGACTCAACCCCTCCTGGAAGCCCTCCCTCCCACCGGAGCCCCGGCATGCTGCACCCACAGTGCCCAGCAATGGCCATAAGAAGGGCTTGCCTTGCTTCCATTTGTGGGACAACCAGGCCATGCCCTGTCTAGCGGCTGTTGCTAGTTGGGGTGGGGCTTGTGTCTGGAAACCAAAAGGAGCTGATTACAGAACATAGTTAATTTCCCTTTTCTCCTCACTGCTCTGCCTTTCCACATAATAGCCTGCTATCAAGGAGACCATGGGGGCAGGCAGGAGCCAGCAGGGCCCAGCCAGGCAGTGAACTGTGACAGTAGCTAGTGGGAGAAATTGCTTGTTAACCCAGAGCTAAAATAGGCACCAACTCCATTTGCAAACACCAAAGGCAGCAGAACCACAGTGGGATAGATGCTACCAGTTTAGACAGAAAGTTTATAACTCAAAACAGCTGTTGGTTTCTCTTCTCTCCTGCCTTTACCCCCACCCCCACTGGAAAGATGCTTGTTGTTTCTTAATAAAAAAATGTTGGAAATCTAAACTCATATAAACGCTGAGGCCATTGTCCTCCACTCCCCTGTGTTTCAAATTAACGAAGTGTCAGTATAGAAAGACAGGAAGACATGAGGCTGCTTGTAGTGATTCTAGCTCTGGCTGGTTATTGCCTGGGCCCTGTGACTAGCAGTAAACCGGCCCTCTATGGGGCTCCCAGACAAGAAGTGTGGGGCTTCCGGAGACCTGGCATTTGGAATCGGAGGTGATGCGCAAGAGTGTTCAGCGAGCAGGTGGATGGAAAAAGGACATCCCTGTGTGAGGATGTTTCAGGGTGTTCAATTTCTTACTTGGTTATAAGAATAGAACAGAGTAACAGGCCGTACACTTCCACGAATAAAGTTAGCTGAGAGGGAAGTGCAGCTCCGTGCCCACAGGTAGGAAAAGAGCTATGAATATCATTTTAAATTTTCTAGTAGCCACGTTTTAAAAAAATAAAAAAGAAACAGGTGAAATTGATCATGCTTTGTTGATTATACCAATACAGTGGGGCCTTGACTTAGGAGTTTAATTGGTTCCGAGACCGAGCTCGTTAAGGAGCTCATTAACTCAAATTACTCTGTCAACTCAATGCAAAAAATCGGCTGAGAGACAGCTGGTATCTCAAAAAACTCGTTAGTCGGGACGCTCGTAAGTCAAGGCCCCACTGTATGTCCAAAATATAATGTCAACATAAGTACAATATAAAAATTGTCAGTGATAGGTCTTAGTTTCTTGTCTATGTACCAAGTCTTTGCAGTCCACAGGGTGCGGTATGATCACAGCCCATCTCAGTTTAAGCAGGCGTGTTTCAAGTTCCCAGCAACCACCTCACAGGTGCAGGCCTAGGATAAGCCCACCGATAGCAGGGATGGTGCCACGGCAGCGGCTTTGCTTTGTTGGCCCCTGGTCTTGTGTCTGAATGACTTATGTCTGGCTGTCTGGGGCTGGGCCCGGACCAGTGACAGCTGGGTGGTCACCATGGTGATGCGGCTGCAGCTTGGGGCACAATCTGGCAAGTTATTGTACGATCTTGCATGGCTTCTTCCTTTTTTTTTTTTTAATTGATTTCAGAGAGGAAAGGAGAGAGAGAAACATCAATGAGGAGAGAGAATCATTGATTGGCTGCCTCCTGCACGCCCCCTACTGGGGAGGATCGAGCCTGCAACCTGGGCATGTGCCCCTGACTGGAATCAAACCTGGGACCTTTTAGTCTGCAGGCTGACACTCTATCCACTGAGCCAAACCAGCTAGGGCTTACATGGCTTCTTGATTGAAAGAAATCAGGTAATAAATGATTTTTCAATCATTTTAGCATATGATTGAGTGCTTATTATATTTCAGGCGATTGACTAGACTTGAGAATAAAAACAGTGATGTTGGAGATAGGACCCCTCAAGGGCTTTTAGAAAGTAAATGAGCAGTAAAAAAAGCAAAGGGGACAGACTCAGGGCCCGAGGGGCATGGTGCCCGTTGTTCAAGCAGAGGGAGCTGACCCCGCTGGGTGACGCTTCCCTGGGCATTTCACATCAGGTGTGGTAGTGCTCCCCGCAACCCTCTGCTGGAGGCCCTCCTCCATTGAGTGGGTATGGCCTTGGTTGTCTGTGAGGTGATTTCACATTTGAAGGCAGTGCCCTCAAATCCCTGTCAGGGAATAGTCCACGGGAGCCCAAGGGGGCTCCGACAGGCAGGATGTGGGCGGGGAGGGGAGTGCTGCTGTAGGTGTTGATGGGCTGGGCCCTCCTCGTCTTGGCAGTGGAGAGGTGCCAGAACCTTCTTTCCTGGGATTCTGAAGTGTTCCAAAGAGTGTTCCACTCCCTTTACTGCACACACACACGCACACACACCCATGGCCTGCAGGAAGGCCTTCAGACGCATTCAATGGCGTTGGTCCCACACTTGTTACATGCTATTCTAAAAACAGGGAAAGGGATAACAAAATATTGGTCAGCATTTTGTATTTGAGTCTCAGGAGTCTGAGGCTCGGCCCGTTGGAACAGGTTTAAAATGATTTTGGTGGCAAGGTTAGAGGGGAGGACACTTCCCTTCTTCCCTCCTCCTTCCCAGCGGGCCTAGAAGCTGGAGGCACCTTTGTCAGGACTGCCCCCTCTCCACCCTGCCCCAGGATCTTCTCTATGACTTGGGCTGTGCCGGGCAGGGATAGCCACCGGCTTCTGGGCTCACCCGACCCTAGATCTGCCTGGGCTTCATGCCACACTGGTTTGGTTGAACAGTCTAAGCAGGGTGTTGGGACGCGGTGTGCAGCCTGGAGGATTCCTGGGTGTAGGCAGGGCAGGCTGCCGCCCACTGCTGGCTAGGGCCCTGTCACAGGGCCTGCACTGTTGCTCCCAGCAACCGAGAGAGATTAGTGCAGCTGTTGGATGTCAGTTCTCAGCTGGGACAGGACTGGAGGGGAGAGTGGGCTCAAGGGGAGAGGAATGTCTGAGCCGGGCAGGACTCCGAGGAGAGGTTGTTTGCACTTAGCCTTCTTGCCTCCCGAGACAGAGCAGGAAAAATGAAGCATGAAATCCCTTTAAAAAAGAATGTCAGTCTCTCGATTAAAACACTGTAATGAGCAAGAAATCCAGTATCTCAGGAAATTGGCCTGGGTGAGCAGCAGCCTTCTTAGCTAGGTTTTTACAGGTTCTGATGTCAGGGCCTGGGCCTTCTGGCTGCTTGCGAGTGTTAGTGCTAAGAAGGGCTCCCATTGGAGCCGCTGTCCAGTGGCATGGGTTGTAGAAGGAGCTGGGCTCCTGCAAATAACTGTCTTCGGAACTGACAGTGTAACAGAGTTGCAAGAAGGAATTAAGCCATTGGCTCCATCCTAGCTGCCTGGCAGCTCTGTAGCCTCCAGCAAGTTGAGACTCAGTTTTTCCATCTGCAAAATGAATTTCAGGACTGATGTGAAGGGGAAGAGGACAATCCACATTCCATTATATTGTAACGAATGCTGGATGAACATTTACCTCTGATACTATATTTAGAATATGTCATTTCTAGTATTTTAAACCTTACAACATTTACAGTTATGGTTTTGTAACACTCTTTGGGTACCTCATCCAATGACATTAAGGAATGAAATTCCGGAACTTCTCCCAGGTACTGCTTACTTGACAGAGAACATGAAAGCAGATTGTCCTTTATTTATTACTAGAGGCCCAGTGCACGAAATTCGTGCATGGGTAGGGTCCCTAGGTCTGGCAGGCAATCAGGGCCAATTGGTGCCTTCCTTCCCCCTGCTGCCGGCTGCCGGCCAGGGCCTTACCTCATTCAGCACTGCCCCCTGGTGGTCAGCACACATCATAGCGAGTGGTCAAACTCCTGGTTGGTTGAACGCATGGTAGGTTGAACTCCAGAGGGGGCAATTTGCATATTAGCCTTTTATTATATAGGATTATAAAGATCCTCTTTTATTTAATTTTGCTTTTGTAAATATTGGGAAAACTGAGTGGCTATTTAGTAAATTGGGTTTGAGTCCTAACAACGAAATTTTGTAATACACCTGTGCCGAGAGCCACATACTTAAAAGCTTGAAGGGACTTGATACCTTTAAATAATAGAGCCACACATCATTTTCCTTGGATTATTGGAGAAACCTGAGATGCTAAAGAAATTACCTGATATTTGAAATTTACCAAAGCATTTCTCTGAAAATACATTTAGTATAGGGAAATAATATTTTTTTTACCCTTTCTTGATGATGGGTTCACCCATCTGTCTGTTACCTGACACAATGGTAGAATTGAAAGTCGAATGCCTGTGGTTTATTGCTTTGGGCTACTTTGAAGCTTTTTTGTTAACTCCAGGATTTTCCTCTTGTTCTGGAGAGTTAAGGTCACCAGATGAATAAAATATTATCGTAGCAAGCACTGAGAGGAGCTAATCCTAAAATTGTTTAGCTACAAGGTTTATTTATTTTTTTAGCCTTACTTTTCATTTCTGTAAATCCCATTGCTGATAAATTTGCCTTCAGGCCTGACTCTTAATCATTGATGTGCAAACGTGCTTCCTGCCCATTTTGGGTGTTTGGGGAAGGTTGTTTAGAAGCTTGTTAGTGGGCCCTGGCCGGTGGCTCAGTTGGTTGGAGCATCGTCCCTGCACACCAAAAGATTGTGGGTGCATACAAGAGGCAACTGATGGATGTTTCTCTATCTCCCTTCCCCTCTCTCTTAAAAAAAAAAAATCAGTAAACTGGAACATATTTTAAGAAAATAGTTTCTTGCTATCATACTTCTAATATCCCTGTCATATTAAAAACAAAAACCAAACAAAAAAAAAAATCAAGAAGCTTGTTAGTGGTTATCAGTGTTGATACCTTTACTGGTGATAGTTGTTCCTGATAAGTGCCTGTTAGCCCTACTGCAAGACTGCTGGCTCTGCTCAGGGCTTCTTGTACCCACACTCCTTACACAGAATGCCAGACCATGACACCACATGGGTCACACTGCATTTCTACCCAGGGAGGAGCTAATCCCAAAATTCTTTAGCCACAAGGTTTGTTTTTTTAAAAAAAGCCTTATTTTTTTTATTTCTGTAAATCCCATTGCTCAGAATTATGCAGTGTTCTTATTTTTTAATATATTTTTTATTGTTGATAGTATTATAGAAACCTTCCATTTTCTCCCCTTTTCCGCCCCTCCCCCTGTCTCTCCATCTCCAGGTCTTCACCACCCTATTGCCTGTGTGCTGTGTTCTTAGAAGAAAAGAAAAGAAAAAGAACAGATACCATAGTGCCCTGCCTCATTAAGCAAGCTGTGGTACATGTCAGCTCTCAATTCAATGAGTTTAAAATTTTAACTTTTTTCTTTTTAAGACTAGTTGGGGACCTGGCTATGAACAAGAATATCATTTATTTGCCATAAAGTCCTTTGAGAATGACAAGGACAAACCTCAGCTAACTAAGGCGAGTACTTCCTTGGCCTACAGTGCTGGCTGTTGCAGCCCTTCCCTTGCTGTGCTGTCCCTCTGCCTGTGGCAGCCGGGGCAGGGCTTGGGCACTGGCTGGCGGTCCAGGTCTCTCCATGGTTTCAGGACCCTGCCAGTTCACTGTTCTTGTGGGAATCAGACATCTTTACCATGTTAACAATGTGCTCTTTCTAGCCTGGCCAATGCCAGGGTCAGAGCCAGTGTGCTGTGGGATTTTGCTTAGTTTGTTTGATTTCCAAAAGAGAAGGGACAAGAAGGGCTAAAGTATGAATTGAAGGCTCTCTGGGATCATGGTGCCTCCCTCCAGCTGCCAGCATTGGGAGCCCTCAATCCTGCCATACCAGGGGCCACAGTGGAAACTGGGCTCACCTACCCCCTCACCCCACATGCTTCCCTGGGGGCACTTGCCTGCCCTGGGACCCCCCCACCTCAGCCCTCTCCTATGTGTGCTTCACACCTACCCATGCCCTTCAGTGACATTACAAGTGGTGCTAAGGGAGAGAGAAGTTGCAAGCAGCTGCAACCCTCTGCTGTTCAAGAGAGCTCAACTCTGCATACCCCTGACACTATAGCTCCTCCTTTCCACACACCTCTAACAGAGCTGCTAAACCCCTGCCCTGGTCAGAGGATCCTCCTCGAGGAATGGGGGATGCTGAAATCTACTCCAGTATTCTAAATTAAGTTTCATACTCTCTTATAGAGGCATTTGCTAACGTGCTAGAGTTCAGGTGTTTTCTGGGTAAATAGGCTCTGGTGAGGTGCCTTAGGGTACAGAAACACTGTGTCTGTGAATAGAATGATGGGCGTTCACATACAGGTGATCCTCCTTTTATAAGTTGAGGACATGTGAGCTTTCATCCCTGTGTGACACTTGGAATCTAATCTCACCTTTACTTAAATTGTCCTTTGAGGTTTTTCCACTGTTGGATTTTTGTTTTCCTTGGAGTACCTATTTCTGTGTGAGATTTAAAAAGGAAGGAAGCAGGTTTGTTTTTAGAAGAGTTGATGGAGTTCTGTTAGCTTGTTTAAATCCTACAACTAGATACACTTTCTCCCAAATTCATTTGTCCTACTGAGAGCATAGTTTCCATTTTGGAAAAGTTACCCTCACTTGCCTATGTAGGGCCATCTCTGCTACCAGATGATCAGAAACAGCTTCGTGGGTTTGTAAAACTTCCCTCTGGCACATTGTCAAAATCACTTGCAAAATAGAATCGTCCTACAGCCTCCCTTCTCCTAGGACTCTAAGTACAGTTCTACTCCATCTACATACTTTGCAGTCGTGCTGTTCACAAGTTCCTGGCAGAGTTGAGAGATCCCCTAAAGTAGGGGTAAGGGAAGAGTTGGGGGAAACCACTTGACCAATGGCTGTGGCTTTAATGAAGACTGACAAGCCCAAGTGAGGTTAGCAAATACCCCAGGAATCATGCCTGCGCCAGCTCTGCATCCAACATCATCAGCATCGCTTACAAATTTACAATGACCTTCATTGTCCTTGAAGAGCTGCTTAGAAACAAAGTTGCAGGGCATTCTTCCTGGGAGGGCTGGTTGAATGGGTGTCTCTGGCTAACAAAGGCCGATCCAAATGTCCTGGGTGATGGGTTTCCACACTGGTTTTATTTAGGTCTGTCACCAGGTGCCGAGTGTGAGGGGGAGGCAGTGTTTCTCTGTGGCTGTTTTTTTCTTCCTTTAACCAGCGTCTCGAAGTACTTCTGGTTTCAAAGCAGATTTTTTTTCTCTGCCACTTTCAAGCAGCTTGTTTGTGAGATGACATTCTATATCTTTTCAGAAGTGAAACCGGAGCCCCTTGGTTGAAATCCCATGAAAACAGAGGTGTGAACCTGTAGATCCAGGGCCTTATTTAGATGTTGTTAGAAGACTCTGAGTGTGTGCAGGCTCCTCTGCATGAGCTTTGGCTCCAGGAGGGTGGGGGAGTGGTGAGGAAGCAGGTATTGTAGGTAGGACAGAGGCTGACCACAAAGAACACATGCCTCTCCCCAGGAGTCTCAAAATGAAACAGAAGTAGCAGAGAATATTATGAAGTTCTCAAGAGAGAACACACCCTTTTGAAATTAAAATTCCATTTTTCCTGAATTTTCTGTTTGCTCTGATTGCCAGGAAATGAGCGGTTCCTGATTTTTTTTTTTTTTAATGTTCCTAGCAATACGAAATAATGGTTAAGTTTGTAATACTGCCTTGCGGTTTTTCAAGGATTTTATTATCTGTTATTCATCCTAGCTCTAAAGATCCCCATCATACACAGGAGAAAATAAACAAGCTTGGAGAAGAAAGGTGAAAGACCTCTCACAGGCCTATAGCTTATAGAGTGATCTTACAGGTTCAAGATCCTCTCACTTAATTCTCACTGTAATTTGTTTTTCATAGTTGTCTAACTCTTAGTCACCTTGTGTGCTTGTTCACATACAGATTCCTAGGCCTATGCTCTCCTTATTTGGATTATGGTTTCTTAAGAAGGTCCTGAGGAGATTCATATCTCAGGCATGTTTGGAAAATTTTACATAGGCAGCTAAAATGCAGATAAAGTAAATTCTACAAGGCCACTGAACTTCCCCGCCCAGTGCCTCTGGTCCCTGGGCCCATCCCCCCACTGTTCCACAGCTGCCTTCCACAGAGGACACAGAGCTGTGGATGGCACTGGTTTATTCTGCCATGAGTTCATTGAGCACCTACTATGTGTGAACCTCTGTCCTAGAAGCCAGGAACAGGAGGGATTATAAACTGAATTAGAGGCCCAGTGCACAAAATTTATGCACTAGGGGGTGGAGGGGGCGTCCCTCATCCCAGCCTGCACCCTCTCGCAGTCCAGGAGCCCTCTGGGGAAGTCCAACTGATGCGGGGAGCGGGCGTTAAGCCGGCAGTCGGACATCCTCAAAACTGCTGCGAATGCAGGAGAGGCTCCCGCCACCGCCACTGTGCTCGCCAGCTGTGAGCCCAGCTTCTGGCTGAGAGACACTCCCCCTGTGGGAGCACACTGACCATCAGGGGGCAGCTTCTATGTTGAGCATCTGCCCCCTGGTGGTCATTCTGCTGTTTGGTCAATTTGCATATTAGTCTTTTATTATATAGGACTAGTGGCCCGGTGCACAAAATTCGTGCATGCAGAGGGGGTGGGGGTCCCTCAGCACAGCCTGCACCCTCTCCAATTGAGGACCCATTGGGGGATGTCCGACTGCCAGTTAAGGCCCAATCCTTCCTAACTGCTCGCCTGCCTGCCTGATCACCCCTAACCTCTCTGCCTGCCTGCCTGATCTCCCCTAACTGCCTCTGCCTGCCTGATCACCCCCAACTGCCCTCCCCTGCAGGCCTGATCTCGCCCCCAAATGCCCTCCTCTTCTAGCCAATTTGGTTCTGATTGGTTGATTTCTATGCCAGTCAGCGTCAAAAGCTCTGCCTCCTAGGCAGCCATTGGCTCCTCACAGCACCCAGATTTGGTTCTGATCAGTCAGTTCCTATGCCAGTCAACATCAAAAGCTCTGCCTCCTAGACAGCCATTGGTTCTTAACAGCACCCACAT
The DNA here is from genome assembly GCF_028538775.1 of Myotis yumanensis. Lineage (NCBI taxonomy): Eukaryota > Metazoa > Chordata > Mammalia > Chiroptera > Vespertilionidae > Myotis > Myotis yumanensis. Next base: position 89,514,468 of record NW_027223753.1, on the reverse strand, counting down.
TTGGTTCTGATTGGGCGGCTCCTATGTCAATCAATGTCAAAAGCTCCGCCTCCTAGGCAGCTATTAGTTCCTCATAGCACCCAGATTCTGTTCTGATTGGTTGGTTCCTATGCCAGTCGGCGTCTCTGGGTCTATCAATGGGGCCTGATAAGAAAGGCCGGGCTGATAAGCAGCCCCAGTGGAGGCCTGGAGAGAAATGGAGGCGTGGCTGCTGGCCAGACTGGGAGAGAAAGAGAGAGGTGAGTGCTGATCAAAAGCTGCCACAGAGGCAACGGATCAGTCCCTTCTTCTCTCTTCAGGCCTCTCTCTGGCCCTGATTCACAGCCCCCTCAACAGTCAGTGCTGGGGCACCGCACCTGCAGCGGAAGCAGTCTGCGCTGGATTGCCACACCCAGCACTGACTGCAGGACTGACTTCCGGTTGGTCAAGCCTCGGTCATGACAGGTCGTTACGACCCAGGGTTTTTATATATTAGGATAAGAGACTAGAGCAGTGGTTCTCAACCTTGGCTGCACATTAGAATCACCTGGGAATCTTTTTAAAATCCTGATTTCTGGGCCTCATCCTCCGGAAATTCTGTTTCTTTGTTACTAATGTTGTGGCCTCACCCCATAACAAAGAAACAGAATTTCCGGAGGATGGGACCCAGAAATCAGGATTTTAAAAAGATTCCCAAGTGATTCTAATGTGCAGCCAAGGTTGAGAACCACTGGACTAGAGAAAGGGTGTCATTAATTGCTATAATAAAAGTGCAGCAAATTCTGATTGCCCTATTAAAAGAGACTGTCCATTGCTTTGTTTTGTTTTGATATATTTTTATTGATTTCAGAGAGGAAGGGAGAGGGAGAGAGGGATAGAAAATCAATGATGAGAGAGTCGTTGATCGGCTGCCTCCTGCACGCCCCCCCCCCCCCCCCCCCCTTAAGGATTGATCCCACAGCCCAGGCATGTGCCCCAACCTGGAATCAAATCATGACCTCCTGGTACATAGGTCAACACTCATCCACTGAGCCACGCCAGCTGGGCTGTCCATTGTTTTTTTTTGTTTTTTTTAATAAAACCTGCTTATGTTGCCTCTTACATTGAATATTCATGGCCAATAGGTGTGCGCTGGTGTAGTAGTCTCAAACGTGGAGGGTGTTCAGAAAGATCTCTTAAGGTATAAGAAAAAAATAGAACTTTTTTATCTCACCCTTTAAATTTTTCTGTTTTTACATTTTATAATGTACCTGACATATATACGTGCAAATATATGTACAGTAGGTCCTCGGGTTACGTCAGAGATCCATTCCTATGGCACCACATAACTCGATTTTCGCCATAAGTCGGAACCCACCTACATAAGCACCTACGTCACTCACATGGAGTACGTAAACAGCAGTAATGAAGTGAAACAGTAAAAAAAATTTAAAAGATAACAATTCCTGACCTTTACTTGTGGTAAATAAATAATAAAAAACATAAAGCACATATGTACATACGTCGAAATAACGGAACTTTTTTTTTTTATAAATGGGAGATCGTGACATAACCACAAAACGACGTACATCGAGTCCAACATAACCCAAGGACTGTGTGTTTATGTAGATACGCATCGTACATATTTCTCAGTTAAACAATAAATAGATATGAGATGCATGCTCAAAAATGTCTTAATTAGCCCTAACCGGTTTGGCTTAGTGGATTGAGCGATGGCCTGCAGACTTAAGGGTCCCAGGTTCGATTTTGGTCAAGGGCACGTGCCCAGTTGTGGGCTCCATCCCCAATGGGGGGCATGCAGAAGGTAGCTGATCAATGATTCTCTCTCATCATTGATGTTTCTATCTCTCTCTCCCTCCCTCTCCCTTCCTCTCTGAAATCAATAAAAATATATATTTTTTTAAATGTCTTAATTATAAGGTGTTGTATGGTTCACAGAGTTTGCAGCCCACCTCTCAGGTCCACATACTCACCTTTCACAGTTGACTTGTATGCTACCAAGAGTCAGTATTATTTCTTCCCAACCTGTTTGTTTCAGCAATACTTGTAATTATTTGCTATAATTTCATTACATTTTATATGAACCAGTGAAATATTGTTTTTTAAAAAAGAATAGTCTATCCCTGGCTGGGTGGCTCAGTTGGTTAGAGCATGATCCTGTACACTGAAAGGTTTCAATTCCCAGTTGGGGTGTGTACAGGAGGCAACCAGTCAGTGTTTCTCTCTCACATCAATGTTTCTCTCTCTCTCTTCCTCTCTTTCTAGAATCAATAAAAAACATCTCCTAGGATGAGGATTAAAAAAAAAAAGAAGAAGAATAGTCTAAGTTGGGCAGACTTGGTTATTGGCCATATTGGACTATTTTGTAAAAAAATGCTGTCATATTTAGGGTGGGCAAGACACCTATAGATAGAGAAATAATCATGAAAATATGGGGTTCTGTTTTAGTTTGGTTTGTAAAAATGTAGGTGCTTGCTCTCCCTTAAAGAACCTAAACTGGAAATCAAAGATGTTATGAGAATGATTTATGCAGTGACAGCAACATGGACTCACACATAGAATGGGTGAATAAGTGTATAGTCAGTTCTTGTTATTCACTGTAGTTATTTTCTACTAGAGGCCCGGTGCTGAAATTCATGCATGGGTGGGGTCCCTAGGCCTGGCCTTGATCAGGTTCCCTGCCTCCCCGCCTCCTCCTTCTCTCGCTGCCACCCACCCCCGGTTCCCCAGTCAGGCAATTGGGACCTGTCAGCCAGAGGGAGGGACTGGGAGGTTGGCAGCAGGCACTAATCAGGCGATTGGGGCATGCTGACTGGGGGGAGGGGCCTGCAGAATTGGGGGAAGGACCCAGGAGGTTGGCCACTGGCCCCAAGGAGGGAGCCGGCCTTTGACCCCCCTGGGAAAGGGGCTGCGTCCACCACCACCCACCCTCGGTTCCCTGTCCCAGCCCAGGGGCCTGGCCCGGATCAGGTGATCAGAGTCTGCAGGCTGAGGGGAGGGACCAGGAGGTTGGCCAGCAGGCCCCATTGGTGATCGGGGTCTGCAGGCTGGGGACAGCTCCTGTGTTGAACGTCTGTCCCCGTGTGGTCAGTGCACGTCATAGCGGCTGGTCGTTCCATCATAATGGTCACTTAGGCTTTTATATATATAGACTAGAGACCCGGTGCACAAAAATTTGTGCACTCGGGGCGGGGGGAGGGGGGGGTCCCCAGCCCGGCCTGTGCCCTCTCGAAGTCTGGGACCTCTCGGGAGATAAAGACTGCTGGCTTAGGCCTGCTCCTGGGTGGCAGAGGGCAGGCCCAATCCCTAGGTGCAGCCCCTGGTCGGGCTCAGAGCAGGACTGATTGGGGAGTTGGGGCGCCGCCCCGTCATGCACAGAGCAGGGCGGATCTGGAGGTTGCAATGCCACCCTCAGTCACGCTCAGGGTAGGGCCTATTGGGGGGTTGGGGGACCGCTCCCTGTCACACTCAAGGCAGGGTCAATGGGGAGGTTGCGGCGCCACGCCCTGTCACGCACAGAGCAGGGCCCATCAGGGGTGTTGGGGCTCTGTACCCTGTCACGCACAGAGCAGGGCAGATCAGGGGGTTGGGGCGCTGCACACTGTCACACTCAGGGCAGGGCCAATGGGGAGGTTATGGCTCTACCCTGTCACACACAGAGCAAGGCCCGTGGAGGGGGGTTGGGGCGCCACCCTCTATCACCCACAGAGCAGGGCCGATCAGGGGGTTGGGGCACCGCCACTGTCACACTCGGGGCAGGGCCGATGGAGAGATTATGGCTCTACCCTGTCACACACAGAGCAGGGCTGATCAGGGGGTTGGGGAGCTCCCCCCTATCAGGCACAGAGCAGGGCAGATAGGGAGGTTGTGGCCCCGCCCCCTGTCACACACAGAGCCGCAGGGTGATCAGGGGGTTTGGGCTCTGCCCCCTGTCACGCTGATCCCGGTGCCGGGAGGCCTCGCTGCTCCGCTGATCCTGGTGCTGGGAGGCATATTACCCTTTTACTATATAGGATAGAGGCCTGGTGCATGGGTAGGGGCTGGCTGGTTTGCCCTGAAGGGTGTCCTGGATCAGGGTGGGGGTCCCCACTGGGGTGCCTGGCCAGTCTGGGTGAGGGGCTGAGGGCTGTTTTCTGGAAGCGAGTGACTGAAGCTTCCAACAGCTCCTTGTTTTCTTTCTTTTTTTTTTTTTTTTTTTTTATTCTGGGCCAGCTTTAGCTCTGAGGCCTCGCTGCTGAAAACATCGATACAATGTTGCTAAAGCCCGGCTGACTGAAAGCCGGTTTCTGGGCTTTTGTTTACCTTCTTATTTGCAACATAGTAGATAGTTGCTTAGAGTTGCAACTGAGAGGCCAGAAAGTCAGGCGGGGAACATTGGAGTCCGCAGCAAGCAAGCCTCATGTTCGCTTCCAGCTGCCTGGCTGCCGGCCGCCATCTTGGCTGACAGTTAATTTGCATATACTCACTGATTAGCCAATGAAAAGGGTAGCAGTCATACACTAATACCATGTTTCTCTTTTATTAGTGTAGATAGAGGCACCAAGAATACAGAATTAATACTGAATCATTACTCCTGAATGAAATGGTTACAACATTTCATCAACTGAATATATAACCTCATTTTTTGTGTGTTTCTATTTAAATACACCTTATTTATGAAATACTATTGACTCATTAACATGAAACTCACAGCCAACAGCACTGCAATTCATCTCTGATGAAAGCTTATCTAAAACAGGTATTTTCTCCATAAGGCACATCACGGTCTCTTGCACTTAGGAACAGCACTTCAGCACTATGCTCCGGGGACATTTTATACACAGAACCACCAACAAAAAGCACTACAGATAGATTGTGGCACTAAATAGACTGCAAAAAAGACACTTGTTTACAGTACGACAGCTGAACAAGAAGGCAGAGTGTCTTCTTTTTAGACCTCAGCTGGGAATGCGTGCCTAGGGCAACTCAAGTTTTTCACAGTGCTGTGCACAATCATAAATGACCCAGAAAGTGCTGCAAGTACTAATTTGGGGTTTACAAGTAAATTTTAATGAATAGGCAAATTCATAAATACAGAATCCACAAATAATTAGAATCAACTGAATGTATTTTGTCAACCAATGGTTGTTGGTGCCAATTCAAACTCCAACAGGAGTCCCCAATTTGGGGTGTGGTAAAGAAGGAAACTTTATTCAGTACAAACAGCTCAAAGATAATACAACATGGCTATGAAAATAGCACTGTTGTGGAACAGCTCCCTGTGAAGCTGCCTGGGCGCCAGGCGACCCTGAGGCCAGGCCCCTCTTCAGCTAGGCAGCTCTGCTATGTAATGGTCCACTCTGTGATGGTCCACTCTGCTCTGCCCCCCCTCCACTGGTCAATGCTGGGTCTGAGAAATCTACAGTGTTTCAGCTGTAGCCAGGGAAGGCCAGTCTTTGGTGGAAAGTGTGCTCCCAGATCCACAGGGGAGCTGGCTTATATAGACAGAAGTCCCCACCTCTGGTCCCTGATTGGTCAGAGCTGTGTAGCTCTGATTGGCTGGGGAAAGCTTCAGTCCTATTGGTTGAAATAGTATTCCAGGAAACCCTTATAAGGGCTGACTCAGAGGGCAGTTCAGTGCAGAGGTAGGTAGTTTACTGAGGAGGCTTCTCTGCTAAGTGCAGTTTGTGGAGAGATCCCTGTGCAGAAATGGCTTCCCTCCCCTCCCCTCCCCTCCCCTCCCCTCCCTTCTTTATTGCTTTCTTTCTTTCTTTCTTTTTTTTTTTTTTTTTTTTTGATCCCAGCCAGCCACCTTCTTAGTCCTCAGGGCTTATGGTTTACTCAACTATATAGTGATCCAGAGTCCAGGACAGTGCCTGGCACTAGTAAAAATGAATTTAAAACACTGCACAAAATGTATGTAGGCAGCCCTGACTGGTTTGGCTCAGTGGATAGAGTGTCGGCCTGCGGACTCAAGGGTCCCAGGTTCGATTCCGGTCAAGGGCATGTACCTTGGTTGCCGGCACATCCTTAATGGGGGGCGTGCAGGAGGCAGCTGATTGATGTTTCTCTCTCATCTATGTTTCTAACTCTCTCTCCCTCTTCCTTCCTCTCTGTAAAAAATCAATAAAATATTTTTTAAAAAATGTATGTAGGCAGTGCTATATGAATTCGGGAAGTTTGAGATAGTGTAGACTTCAAGTGAAAGATGCCTGTAAGGGCCCACTGGGCTACAGCTTGCTCCAGACTTTCTTACTTCTTCTCTTATTCTCACTTTCCAGGGAAGGCATGGACCAGCGCCCATCTCCCACAGTTCCCTAAACCTTACCTGCTTACGCCCCAGACAGGACAGAGGGGAAGGGAGAGAGAAAATGTGAACTATCTCTAGTTCATAAAGTACCAAACCAGATAGGCCATAGGCTTGACCACCCAGCCCGTCCTGCCAGCCTATAAATCCCACATCGTGGGGCCTTCCTGAGCCCTGGGCTCTGCACCTCCCTGTAGGCCCCTAGACCCTCTGATTGTCCAGTGCACTCCTGGAGAAATGGGCTCCTTTGTATTACCTGCACCACATGAGACTCAGTGCAGAGGCTTTTCTTCTAGAGTTTCTATAGATTGACATCCCCCCTCCCCCCCACACACACACACACCTACTGCAAATAGTGGTTTGGACATTGTTGACCCGTGGAAAAAAGAGGCAAAAAGCCCACTGTCAATAGCCATTTGTAATGAGATGTTTTTCTAGATGAATAAGGAACATTTCACACTCATGCAGAAGTACAGAGACTACTCTAATGACCCCTTCATTCATCACTCAAGTTTCAGGAATTATTCACCCACAGGCACTTGTGTCTCATCTCTTCTCTGCCCCAGATAATTTCAAAACAAATCCCAGGCAACACATTTCATTTATAAATATTTCATTATATATCTGTAAAGAAAAAGGGCTTTTAAGAAATGTAGACAAGACATTATTATCATCTAAAACGGCAATTTTCAACCTTTTTCCTCTCATGGTACACATAAACTAATTGCTAAAGTTATGTGGCACACCAAAAAATACAATTTTTGCCAATCTGACAAAAAATAAGGTATAATTTTGATTCATTCATACTGGATGGCTATTGTTATGTTGGCTATTGTCTTTTTTTTTTTTTTTAAACAATCTAAGGGCTTTATTCCTCTGTGAAACAATAATAGGAACTGCCGTAGAGGTTTTGTAAGGGGAAGATGTGCTTACATGTGTAAGTACTGGAATGACGCTTGGCACACAGTATTGTGATCATAGGAATGTGCCCGGGAAATTAGTCTAATGTGACTGAGGAAATTTTAATTAATTAAATGTAAATAACCATGTGTAGCTCTAGTGATGGCTTAGGCCAGAGATTTTTCAAACGGTGTGCCTCAAGAATTTTTAAAACATGCAATACTGAGTATTTAGTCAGGGGCACTGACCTCTTTTTTCTTTGATTGTCAAATAAAAAAAAGACAACAGCCAACACAATAGCCGTCCGGTGTGAATGAATCAAAATCATACCTTTACTTTTTGTCAGATCAGCAAAAAATATACTTTTGGTATATTTTGGCAGAATTGTAGTAATTAGTAATGTGTGCCACGAGAGGAAAAAGGTTGAAAATCCGCTGGATAGGGGATGTTGACAACATCCTAATGATTGTATAAATTTTAAGATGGTGGTTCTCAGCAAAGACCTACAGGACAGCACTAGTGTGAAAGTGGAGAACAGCATTTAACAACGGCATTTCCGACGCATCCATGTGTCCCAGGACAGTTAAGGTGAAAGAGGAGGGCAGCTCTAAAGTAAAGCATTTGTGGGGGCTCCTTGGAAAGGGAGACGGCCTCGTGTTAGGACCCTCACGGTTTGTGTTTGCTTCTTACGAGGTGTGTGCCCTCAGCCTTAGTGTTTTCCTCTGTGATAATGGTCTGCCTGCCAGGATTGTGCCACTGCCCCTAGTGTGGGCTCAGAGGAGGGAACTGCAGTTATTCTTCAGATAATGAGTGGCAAGAATATCAGAATTTAACACATAAATCATAATCACTGTCACATGCTGCAACCTCAGTTGAAGAGTTTATCATTTTTTCTTGATCCGATGCCAGGAATGCTGATGTGATTGCCTGAGATGCTGTGTAAATTTGTGGTTTTTGACTTTCAAAATGTTTCATGACTAGAATACATTGAGCAGAGGGAGTGAGGACACTTTGAAAGAATCACTCAGTGTGACAGAACAAAGGCCTATGACAGGTGCACACCTGTGCTGTCTGCAAAGATGGGAAACCCAGAAGTTGTTAAGATACAGTTTCTTTTTAAGGAAGAGTTTTTTGTTGCTAACCATGAGCAGACTGGCTTCTAGATGTTACATCATTCCTATTTTCATTATTATAATAAATTGTTTTATTACTTTATTTTCATTTACTTATAGATCAAAGGACAATAAAATACAATAAGATTAATGGACAGGTGGAAATTCTGACTTTGCTGTCTCTTTATATTCTGTCACTTTCTTCCCAGATGTGACATTTGCTGTGTCACCTTTCGGACACATCGAGGATTGCTACGCCACAATGCTCTTGTCCACAAACAGCTTCCCAGAGATGCAACGGGAAGGCCTTTCATCCAGAACAACCCTTCCATTCCTGCTGGCTTCCATGACTTGGGATTCACCGACTTCTCCTGTAGGAAGTTTCCTCGGATTTCTCAGGTATGCTGATGGGCAGAACCAGCAGCTGTTTCCTCTGTGGTCCACAGGGTGGGACTTAAATTCTTCACCCTGAGGTTTCCTTTCCTTCAAATGAGGTCCCTTGGGTTTTGTTTTTAACACCTTTCGTCTTGAAATTCAGTTTTGTCCTTTTTAGTCTTTTTTGGGTTGTTGTGTTGAGAGGTGTAGGTGGCCTTTCATTTTTTTTTTCTTCATAGTTACTTACATCTGAGTCTAGCTCATCAGGGCTTTTGCCCATTCTTTAGGCCGTATCAGAATTAGATTTGTATTTTTAATTACATCAATTTATAGTTTTAATTAGCCTTACAGCTAAATATTTTCAGCATTGTAGTTTTTTATTTAAAACTAGTGACTCTATGCAATTCATGCACATTGAAAGGAAATTAATTAGAAGGTGGCTGACGAGGCGGAACTGGGCTAGAAGGGCTGGACACGCCCTGGAACCAACCTCCTGCATTCCCTCCCCGGCGTCCGAGGAGTGAGCAGGGTCCCTCCGGCAGGTGGGGTCCCTCAGCCTGGCCTGTGGGGATCAGGCCAAAACCCGCTCTCCGACATCCCCTGAGGGGTCCCAGAGTGCGAGAGGGCACTCTGCTAAGTTGGTGTCATACAGGGTGTTGAACGCAAAAGCAAGTGTGCAGTAAACCATATTCAAGGCCAACAGTGCCCCAGCAACAACATAACCCACAGCCGAAGGTGGAATCGCATGGGCCCACAAGGAATTGGGCTCCCTCCTCTCTGGTTTTGGGGTACATCACCCGACAACTGCCGCTGCCAAGTCACTGCAGCTCAGCAGTTCATGCATTGAGCGTCTGCCCCCTGGTGGTCAGTGTGCATCATAGCAACCAGTTGGATGGGCAGAGAGATGCTTAGCATATTAGCCTTTTATATATAGATAGATGTTTTGGGTCATTATTAACCTGAGCCATATTTGTTCTCTCCTTATAAAGCACCTGCTAAAACTACTTTGAAACTACTTTTTTCCAAATTTAAAAAATTGATAGAAGATAGCAACAGTGAAATTCTTCCAGTGCATAAGCCTCAAGCTCAATTCCATATGTAGGCACCCATATGTGTGTACTCATGTAACCCCGGATGGTGCTCCCTCTCTCCTGACAGCACAGGGGATCTCCACCATCAGTTAGTTTTGCAAGGCACCCATTTTTTTAAAAGAAAATCCTACCACTGTGATATTATTACTTAACTTGCTTCACTGCTGAGATACCTAGGGTTGATGTCATTCATCAAGAAAACATGCTTGTGGGTTTCCTTATTCACTCCAGCAATTAGCAAGCAGGGAAAGGTCAGCTCCTATACGTTATGGAGAAAGCTGGATACTGCAGCCGTTCTGCATCTCAGTTTAGTGATGATTTTTAAATCCTCCTTTTGATTCCTTGCTTTGCAGGCCTGGTGTGAAACAAACCTGCGAAGGTGCATCAGCGAGCAACACCGTTTTGTCTGTGACATCTGCGACAAGGCATTCCCCATGCTCTCCTCGCTCGCCCTGCACAAGCAGACCCATGTCGCTGTGGACCAGGGACGGGAAAGGTTGCAAGCCAAGACCCTACCTGGTGACGCCATGGACCAGAAGGTCTTCCTGGCCTTGCTGGGCCTGCAGCACACCAAAGACGTCAGGCCTGTCCCAGCCGAGGAGCCCCCGCCGGATGACAACCAAGCAATACAGTTCCAGGCACTAAAGTGTCAGCTACCTCAGGAACCTGGCTGCACCAACATGCTGAGGCTGTCTCCTTTCGAAGCTTCTTCCCTGGGCGGTTCTCTCACAGTCCTCCCAGCTACCAAGGAGAGCATGAAGCACCTGTCCCTGCAGCCTTTCCAAAAGGGCTTCATCATCCAGCCTGATAGTAGTATTGTGGTCAAGCCCATCTCCGGGGAGTCCGCCATTGAGCTGGCTGACATCCAGCAGATCCTGAAGATGGCAGCCTCAGCACCCCCTCAAATCAGTCTTCCGCCTCTCTCCAAGGCCCCTGTCACCCCCCTGCAGGCCATTTTCAAACACATGCCCCCTCTGAAGCCAAAGCCTCTGGTCACACCGCGGACAGTGGTGGCCACCTCAACACCCCCTCCTCTCCTCAATGCCCAGCAGGCCTCCCCTGGCTGCATCAGTCCCAGCCTGCCCCCACCAGCCCTGAAGCTCCTCAAAGGCTCTGTGGAGGTGGCCTCCAACACAAACCTGCTGCAGTCCAAGTCCGGGGCCCAGCCACACACGGCCATGCAGCTCTTCCTACAGCAGCCACGGGTAGAGCTGCCAGGTCAGGCTGAGATGAAGACGCAATTGGAGCAGGACAGCATCATTGAGGCCCTGCTGCCCCTGAGCATGGAAGCCAAGATCAAGCAGGAGATAACAGAGGGAGACCTCAAGGCCATCATGACGGGCCCCAGCAGCAAGAAATCTCCAGCCATGCGTAAGGTGCTCTATCCCTGTCGCTTCTGCAACCAGGTGTTTGCCTTCTCCGGGGTGTTGCGTGCTCACGTGCGCTCCCACCTGGGCATCTCTCCATACCAGTGCAACATCTGCGACTACATCGCGGCCGACAAGGCCGCACTCATCCGCCACCTGCGCACGCACAGTGGCGAGCGGCCCTATATCTGCAAGATCTGCCACTACCCCTTCACCGTCAAGGCCAACTGCGAGCGGCACCTGCGCAAGAAGCATCTCAAGGCCACCCGCAAGGACATCGAGAAGAACATCGAGTATGTGACCAGCAGCGCGGCGGAGATGGTGGACGCCTTCTGCTCCCCAGACACAGTGTGCCGGCTGTGCGGTGAAGACCTGAAGCACTACCGCGCTCTGCGCATCCACATGCGCACGCACTGTGGCCGCGGCTTGGGCGGCTGCCCTAAGAGCCACAAGCCCTTTGAGTGCAAGGAGTGCAGTGCCACCTTCTCAGCCAAGCGCAACTGCGTCCACCACATCCTTAAGCAGCACCTACATGTGCCAGAGCACGATATCGAGAGCTACATCCTGGCGGCAGATGGCCTGGGCCCCAAGGAGGTCCCTGCAGCTGAAGCCTCAGGGAGGGTGGAGGAGGGCAGCGGAACCTTTGGTGAGCGCAAACCCCTTGCCACCTTTCTGGAGGCCCAGAATGGCTATCTTCATGCCGGCCCCACCCAGCCTCCACCTTCCATCTCTGTCAAGTTGGAGCCGGCCAGCAACTTAGTGGACTTCAACGAGCCTCTGGACTTCTCCCAGAAGGGCCTGGCCCTGGTCCACGTGAAGCAGGAAAACACAGCCTTGTTCCTGAGCCCCTCTTCCTCGGCCCCCTATGACTGCTCCATGGAGCCCATTGACCTGTCCATCCCCAAGAACTTTAGGAGAGGAGACAAGGATTCAGCTGCTCCCAGTGAAGCCAAGATGCCTGAGCAGGAACCAGGGAGCAGGGAGCAACTCTCTCCCTGTCCACCACCGTGCCCTACTCTGCCAGTGCCCTTGGGATCCAGTGGGATCTTGGAGAAACCCTTGGCCCTTTCGGCAGCAGCCTCCACAGCCACTACTCTGGAAGCCCATGCTCAGCCCCTGCAGGGCTCTGTTCAGGTCGCTGTCCCCATTTACTCTTCAGCCCTCATCAACAGCTCCCCTCTCTTGGGCAGCTCCACCCTGATAAGCAGCCCAGCCTTGTTGAGGCCCCTACGCCCCAAGCCCCCCCTGCTCTTGCCAAAGCCCCCTATGACAGAAGAGCTGCCCCCACTGGCCTCCATTGCCCAGATCATCTCATCTGTGTCCTCAGCCCCCACCTTGCTCAAAGGCAAGGTGGCTGACCCAGGGCCCACAGGCACCAGCAGTAACACCACAGCTTCAGACAGCTTAGGAGGCACCACTGCCCCCACTGAGACCACCAGCCCCAAAGAATCCAGTGACCCACCCCCTGCTGCCAACAGTCCAGAGGCGGCTTCACCCACTGGGCAGGGGCCAGCTGGCTTGTCAAAGAAGAGGGGCCGGAAAAAGGGGTTGAGGAGCCGGCCCCGGGCCAGCAGTGGTGGGGTAGACCTGGACTCCAGTGGGGAATTTGCCAGCATTGAGAAGATGCTGGCTACCACAGACACCAACCAGTTCAGTCCATTTCTGCAGACCACAGAGGACGATGCTCAGGACGAGTTGGCCGGTGCCCCCGCTGACCACAATGGGCCCAGTGATGAAGAACAGGGCAGCCCCCCAGAAGACAAGCTGCTGAGGACAAAGCGGAACTCTTATGCCAACTGCCTGCAGAAGATCAACTGTCCCCACTGCCCTCGCGTCTTCCCTTGGGCCAGCTCCCTCCAGAGGCACATGCTCACACACACTGGTAAGAGGGCCTCACACATACTACGTCCAGCGGGGAGACTGGCCACCGGCCAGGGGGAGAAAGAGGGTGGAGTTGAAAGTGTGGGGTCCTGTTCCCGTGGCCCCATTCCTAGGTTCCCTTCCTTCTGTCTCAGAAGCAGGGGGTTGGCCTACTGAGGCCGTGTGCTCAGGTAACCAGAACGACCTGTTGCTATTGTATGATCCCTCTGAGGGCTGCTGGTGAAGGGAGGTGTTTTTACTGTTGAAAGCAAGGTGTTTTTAGGTGAAAAATGGTCCTAGACCAATCAGTTTACTCACTGCCATCCCTCTGGTCCCTTCTGGAAAAGGCAGCAAGATTAAACTCTTGGTTACCCACAGGAGGCAGTGAGGGAGAAATGGAGCTTTGTATTAAGTTAATGACCATGCAACTGTTTTCTTAATTATAATTTACTAAATATTCACACAGGACTGATGTCATTGAACTGAGGACAAATTGGGTGAGATCTTCAACCTTTAGATAATATTTTGATAACCTAAATATTAGTAGGTAGTACCTAAAACTGAATAAAGAATTAGACAGTATAAGATTGCCATATAAAATATAGGATACCAGTTAAATTTGAATTTCAAATAAGTAACAATTTTTTTGTATGTTTTTCATGCAGTATTTGGGATATACTAAAAATTTACTTGGTTTTTATCTGAAATTCAAATTTACCTGGTGATCTATATTTTTAGTTGCTAAGTCTGACAACCCTGGGTAATTAGAAGGCTTAAGGTGGTGGCAGTGTGGTGAGGGAGGGGGTGGGACTGGGTGTAAGCCATGCTCTGTGCCAGGTGGAAACACTTTGTTCAGGGCTGATCATCACTTGAAGCTCCGCAGAAGCCCACAGAGGAAGGCTGTTTCTACAAAGGGGAAGTCAAAGAGAGTGTGAGAGGGGATGGAGGGGATTGCAAGCTGCAGGTCTCTGAGGCTGGTGACCACCTAGATGTGACACCTCTCTCCAGTGTGGTGGAATCCCATGCTGGCATGTCAGGCATGCCTGTCCCTGGGGGACTCATTGCCAGGAGCAGAATTTCTAGGTTTGTAAAGTATAGGCTGCATTTCAGACCATCGTTTTCTTTCCATTTGAAGTCATGTAAGCCTGACAAAGTAAAGTAACAGTTCTGACGAAGGGGACAGTTCAGAAAAGGAGGTGCATCTTAAAGAGAAGGTGACCCCACATTGTTTCTATTGCTATCCTTTTTGGGTGACACTTTATGGTCCCCTGTGGAGTCTGGAGGGGAATTTCTGTTCCTGCTTTTTAGAAAGCAGATGGTCTGGCTCTGAGGAACAGTGTGGCTCTTACCCTACCTTCTTGCCCCCCATCAGCCTCCCAGGTCATTCTTCCAGCTGGGAGTCCAGTGCTCAGTGGATGGAGCCCATGCCATTGTCCTTGGGTGAGGCCTTTCTTCCTGGCCATTCTCTTCCTAGTGAGCCATGAGTCTCCCAATAGGACTGGTGTGGCCGGGAACTCTTTTCAAGAGTTGTGCCCATGTCTTTAAAGATGTCTGATAAATGTTCCAATTTGTGCAGTCAAGATGGTGGCTGGCAGGATGGCAGTGAGGGAGAGAGTGTGAGTGAGGGAACAAAAGGGGAGTGTGTGGTGTGTGTGGGTGTGAGTGAGGGACAATTAGATCCTGCAGGACTTTGGGGGGCTGGCCAACCAGGCTCTCTTAGACAGGAGCTCTCACTATCACCGGGACTCCAGCCTCTCTGGACACAGGCTCCTGTGAGTTCTGGAGTATGCTTCCCTCCCCACCAGCCCACTGCCTTGGCCCCAGGCCTCACACGTCTGGCGCTTGAGCTCTCCTATGACTCTCAGGGTATGCAACCCTCCCGCCAAGCCCTCTGCTTCCACCACAAGCCCCATGTGACTCTGCACCTGGACACTTCGGTGATAGCAAAAATTGGAAGACAAAGAACCCCCAAAGAAAAGGAAAAAAGGAAACAAAAAAGGGGGGGAACTAAATGAAACAGAGGCATGCAATATATCAGGTAAATAATTCAGAGTAATGGTCATACAGTTCATAAACCAGATGAATGAGAAAATCCACAACTTATGTAAGTATCAAGAGGAAATCAAGAATGATATAGCTACAATAAGAATGATGATGGAAGGATTCAACAGTAGACTAGAAGAATTGGAAGACTGAGTTAGTGAGTTAGAAGATAGGGCAGAGAAACACACCCAATCTGAACAGCAATTGGAGAAAAAAATCAGAAAGCAGGAGGAGAGCCTAAGGGAGCTCTGGGACAACATGAAACAAAGTAATGTACATATGATAGGGGTGCCAGAAAGACAAGAAGAAGAGCAAGGATTAGAGAACCTATTTGAAGAAATAGTGACAGAAAACTTCCCTGATTTGGGGGGGAAAAAGTCACACAAGCACAGAGCTCCCAAACGATGAACCCAAAAAAGACCCACACTACATCATAATTACAGCGGGAAACATTAATGACAAAGAATCTTAACCCATTGTATGCCATAAATGTCTGTAGACACAAGTGGCAGACCTTCCCCACATGCCATGTGCATCTGTTAAAAAAAAAAAAAAAAATGTTTTCCCTGAGTGGCAGCCCTGACCAGCTTTAAAGTAATTTTTTGTGAGAATTTTCAGCTGAAAATATTCAATAACACCTGAATTCTGAGTAGTATATTTTTATAATATTCATTGCAAATTGATTTTTTTTTTAGCTAAATTCAAAATATCATGGCATGTGGGGATGGTTTCCATTTCAGACACAAGGCAATTAACTGATTAAAAGCTGCAAGAGACAGGGTGTTACCTACAAAGGATCTTCCATTAGATTATCAAATGATTTCTCAACAGAAACACATCAGGCCAGAAGGGAATGGAATGAAGTATACAAAGTGATGCAAAGCAAGGGAATGGATCCAAGAATACTGTTTCCAGCAAGGCTATCATTCAAAATTGAAGGGGAAATCAGGAGCTTTGCAGACAAAAAAAGGCTAAGGGAGTTTATCACTACCAAGCCAGAAATGCAAGAAATGCTAAAGGGACTGTTATAAAAAGAAGAAATAGAAAGAGAAAAAGGAACACAGTCATGAAGGACAAAAATGGCTACAAACAAGTACCTATCAATAATAACCTTAAATGTAAATGGACTAAATGCTCCAATCAAAAGACATCGAGTGGCTGAATGGATAAGAAAACATGACCCATATATATATGCTGTCTCCAAGAGACCCGCCTCAGAAGAAGGGACTCACACAGACTGAAAGTGAGGGGATGGAAAAATATTTTTCAGGCAAATGGAAATGAATAAAAAAAGCTGGGGTAGCAATACTTATATCTGACAAAATAGACCTCAAAGTGAAGGCCAGAAGAAGGGATACTAACGGGATCAATATGACAAGAGGATGTAACTCTGGTAAACATATGCACCCAATGCAGGAGCACCCAAATAAAAAAAACTTCTGGAAGATATCAAGGGAGAGATCAACAGCAATACAATCATAGTAGGGGACTTTAATACCTCATTGACATCACTGGATAAATCCTCTAGACAAAAAAAACCAGCAAAGATATAGCAGCACTAAACAACTCATTAGATCAGATGTACTTAATCAACATCTTAAGAACATTTCACCCCAAAGCTACAGAATATACATTCTTCTCAAGTGCACATGGGACGTTTTCAAAGATAAACCAAATATTGGGACACAGGCAAAGTCTCTTCAAATTCAAGATGGAAATCATATAAAGCATCTTCTCAGATCACAATGGCATAATGTTAGTAATCAACTACAATAAAAACAATCACAAAAATTCAAACACTTGGAGGTTAAATAGCATATTTATTAAACAATGATTGGGTTACCAAGAGATCAAAGAATAAATAACATTCTGGAAATAAATGACTATGAAAACACAACAATCCCAAATCTATGGGACACAGTGAAAGCAGTCCTGAGAGGGGAGTTCATGGCATTTCAGGCCTACCTAAAAAAAAAAACTGGTAATAAATTATCTAACTCTATACTTAAAGAATTAGAAAGAAAGCAACAAGAAAAGCCCAGAGTGAGCAGAAGGAAGGAAATAATAAAGATTACAGCAGAAATAAATGACATAGAGACCAAATAAATAAATAAATAAATAAATACAAAAGATCAATGAAACCAAGAGCTGGATTGTTGAAAGGATAAACAAGCTTAATGAACCTCTAGCCAGGCTCACCAAGAAGCAAAGAGAGAGAACCCAAATAAAATCAGAAATGAAAGAGGTGAAATAAGACTCCACAGAAATACAAAGGATTGTAACAAAAATACTATGAGCAACTCTATTCTAACAAACTGGTCAACCTAGAAGAAATGATCGTATTTCTAGAAAAATACAACCTTCCAAAACTCAATTAGGATGAATCAAAAAATCTGAATAGGCTGACAACTGTGGAAGAAATTGAAGCAGTAATCAAAAAACTTCCAGCAAACAAAAGCCCGGGGCCAGACAGCTTCACGGGGGAGTTTTACCAAACATTCAAAGAACTAAAACCTATCCTCCTCAGACTATTCCAAAAAATTCAAGAGGAAGGAACCACTTCTAAGCTCTTTCTATAAAGCCAGCATTTCCCTAATCCCAAAACCAGATAAAGACATTACAAAGAAAGAGAATTACAGGACAATATCTCTGATGAACATAGATGCTAAAATCCTCAACAAAATCTTAGCAAATCGGATCCAGCATTACATTAGAAAGATCATACACCATGACCCGAGTGGGTTTTATTCCAGATATGCAAGGATGGTACAATATCAGCAAATGAATAAATATGATACATCACATAAACAAATTGAGAGACAAAAATCACATAATCATATCAATTGATGCAGAAAAAGCATTTGACAAAATCCAACACCCTTTCCTGATAAAAACTCTCAACAAAGTGGGAATAGAGGGAGCATACCTCAACATAATAAGAGCCTTATATGACAAACCTACAGCCAACATCATACGCAGTGGGCAAAAACTAAAACCATTTTCCCTAAGAACAGGAACAAGACAGGGATGCCCACTCTCACCACTCCTGTTCGACATAGTACTGGAATTGCTAGCCATAGCAATCAGACAAGAAGAAGAAATAAAAGGCATCCAAATTGGAAAAGAAGAAGTGAAACTTTCATTATTCGCAGATGACATGATATTGTACATAGAAAACCCTAAAGACTCCATCAAAAAACTATTAGACTTAATAAATGAATTCAGCAATGTAGCAGGATACAACATTAACACCCAGAAATCTATGGCTTTTTTATACATCAATAATGTGCTCACAGAAAAAAGAAACAAACAAAAATCCCTTTTCCCATCGCACCAAAAAAATTAAGATACCTAGGAATAAACTTAACTGAGGAGGTAAAAGACCTATACTCGGAAAACTGTAGGATGTTGGAAAAAGAGATAGAGGAAGACAAACAAATGGAAGAATATACCGTGTTCATGGGTTGGTAGAATCAACATCATTAAAATGTCTAAACTACCCAAAGCAGACTATAGATTGAATGCAATTCCCATTAAAATACCAATGGCATATTTCACAGACGTAGAACAAACTCTCCAAAAATTAATATGGAATAAAAAAAAGACCCTGAATAGCTACAGCAATCTTGAGAAAGAACAACAAAGTTGGAGGGATCACAATATCAGATATCAAGCTATATTACAAAGCCACTGTTCTCAAAAGTACCTGATACTGGCACAAGAACAGACATATAGACCAATGGAACAGAACAGAGAACCAAAAATCGACCCAAGCCATTATGCTCAATTAATATTTGACTAAAGAGGCAAGACCATACCATGGAGTTAAGACAGTCTCTTCAATAAATGGTGTTGGGAAAATTGACAGATACATGCAAAAAAATTGAACTAGGCCACCAACTTACACCATACACAAAAATAAACAAAATGGATAAAGGACTTAAATGTAAGATGGGAAATCATATACATCTTAAAAGAATCCACAGACAGCAAAATAGCAAACATATGTCATAGCAATTAATACAACTTCTAGGGCAATAGAAACTAAGGAGAAAATAAACAAATGGGACTACATCAAAATAAAAAGCTTCTGCACAGCAAAAGAAACCATCAACAAAACAAGAAGAAAGCCCACTGCATGGGAGAACATATTTGCCAATGTTATATTCGATAAGGGCCTAATCTCCAAAATTTGTAGGGAACTCCTACATCTTAACAAAAGTAAGATAAACAATCCAATCAAACAATGGACAAAGGACTTAGACACTTTTCGAAAGTGGACATACAGAAGGCCAAGAGACTTATGAAAACATGCTGAAAGTCACTAATCATCCGAGAGATGCAAATCAAAACAACAATGAGGTACCATCAGAATGACTGTCATCGACAAATGACAAGTGCTGGAGAGGATGCGGAGAAAAAGGAACCCTCGTGCACTGCTGGTGGGAGTGTAGGCTGGTGCAGCCACCGTGGAAAACAGTATGGAGTTTCCTCAAAAAATTAAAAATAGAACCCCCATTTGACCCATTAATCCCACTTTTAGGGATATATCCCAAGAAACTAAAAACACCAATCAGAAAGGACATATGCACCCCAGTGTTCATAGCAGCACAATTCACCATAGCTAAGATTTGGAAACAGCCTAAGTGCCCATCAGCAGATGAGTGGATTAGAAAACTGTGGTACATCTACACAATGAAATACTTCGCTGCTATAAAAAAGAAAGAACTCTTACCATTCGCAACAGCATGGATGGACATGAAGAGCATTATGCTAAGTGAAATAAGCCAGTCAGAGAAAGATAAATATCCCATGATCTCACTCATTTGTGGAATATAATGAACAACATAACTGATGAACAAAAATAGATACAGAGACAGAGACGCATCAAACAGACCATCAAACTTCAGAGGGACGGCAGGGGAGGGGAGTGGGGACAGGTAAGAGATCAAAGGGCAAGGGACACAGACACTAGGCGGGTGAGGGAGTGTGTTGGGGGGTGGGGGTGGCCGGGGAAAGGTCAGTGGGGGAAAGGGAGACATATGTAATACTATATGTAACACTTTAAACAATAAAGAATTTTTTTTTTAAGTTACCATTTGTGAATCCAGTCATTTAGATTTCCTGGCTTTGGAATATCAAAATTTTCTAGTTGGTTTAAAATTTGGTAGCATCTGAAGCCAAACAAAGAGAATGGGAGGTTTGTTGAAGACAGGGTGGTGTGGGGTGGGTGTAAATACAAGCATGTTCTGCCACTTCTCCCTTCACAGTTCCTGTGCCCTGTGGCAGTGTCTGTTTTGGCCCCCTCCCTGACATCCTATATACTGTGTTCCTGTAGTGGGCCAGGTTGCAGGCCTTCACCCCTGGGGGGAGCATTCAGGGCTGATAGAGCAAACTTTCAGAGCTAGTCTTCATCACTGTCCCCTGAGGGCGATGTTGCCCACATTTTGCCATAAGGAAATGGAGGTTTAGAAAGGGTAACTTGCTTTTGGTCATATGAGTAATGAACAGTGAGCAAGAGAGCTAGAGTTCAGGGCTCAGATCAGATCCCTGCAGCTGCCCCAGCATCAGGGTGGTGTGGCCGCTGGTCCTCTATCTGAACTTGTATAGGTCATGCCGCCTCCCTCTCTGTATCCTCAAATGTCTCAGTGCAGGAGATTGGGAAGATGTTTGAGGAAAGGTTAGAAGACAGATGTGGACCAGAATACTATATATCAGACACTTAATGACCACAGAATGGTGTTAGCCGCATGCACAGACACTCACAGAGGTCGGCGCCCATTGGGCTGTTAGCTTCTTTGCTGTTGCACTGCCTCAGCTTCAAGCAACAGTCTCGGCATTCCCTTTGTGAAGTCCTTTTATAGAGCACTTGGCTGTGCCTGGTACTGAACACTCCCCATCCATCAAGTGAGGGATGAAGCTGGTCAGATTGCGCACCCCCCTCCTCCCCCTGCGGACCAGCAGTGTTCTGGAAGGCTACTCTGCTGCTGAAGAAGCCGAGCTGCCTGTCCCCTGCTCCCCTGCTTTCTATGATGTCTCCCTCCAGGAACTTTGAAATGAGACTAAGGCTCACACATAAGAGAAATTAAACGTGGGCTCTGGGATGATCCTGTGAACAAGTGTCATATAGAAAAGAGGTTTTTGTGGGTTTTTATTGGAACATTAAAATCGAGCTGCATTTCAGCCAGCAGCTTCGAGGAGCGTCCCATTTTAGGTTGCATTTAGGCGACTGTGTCTGTATCTTGAGAGTCAGCCTTCTCCTGACCACTGGGCAGATGCATAGAATTACTACCATCATGTCTGTCTGTTGTCTCATAGACGTGTTTCCAGTCCACCCCAGCCCCCGAACAGGCAGCGTTGAGTAGACCAGGTGTTCAGGGATGAGCTAGGCGTTCACTGTTGCTGTGGGCAAGGGGCATCTGGTTTCGCCCTTTCTCTCTGCGTAGCTCAGGTTCTAGGAATTGTGTCTCGGGAGGAAGCTGGTGTTAGCTGTCAGATTTCATGTCCCCTGGTGTGCTCTCCACACCAGCTGAATCTCCTTTCTCTGCTCCTCTCCCAGCCACAGGGTCCTGTTGATCAGGGACATTTCCTGGCTCCTTGCCTTTCTCTGTCTGAACAGTGTTGCCTCTTTGGGTCACAGTTCCTTCCTTTTTCCCCTTGTGAGCATTTTGTGTGCTTTTAGGCCACAGGTGGGGGAGTGAGTGCCAGAAAAACACCACCAGGCCACTCCCACCCGGTCCTCCTCCTTCCTCCTCAGAGCTCAGAGGGGCCAGGACCTGTGGGTCTCAGCTGCCCTCCATTTCCTGCATGCAGGGATTCCGACTCCCTCACTTCCTCCTGATGGGTCTTACCCCTTCTCTTTACCAGCCTAGGGCCCTCCCCACTCACCTCTCCTACCTGCTGCTCATGGGCCACAGGCATTGCATTTAAAATCAGTAAGATGTGCAAACCTCGGTGTGTAAATCACTTCTGACACCAGGTGTTTGGCTCCTTATGACTTTCCTTTTAAGTGGCAGCTCTGGCCATTTAACGGAGCCAGCCCTGTGCACGCCTCTGCCAAATTCAGAGAGAAAGAGACCTTCACTGAGGGGTGGAGAGGTGGTGGAGAGAAGTGTGGGGTGTGAGGTCGCATCATGAACCTTATTCTCAGTGTTTATTCTTCTGCTCTATGTTCCAGTGCCTGTCAGATAGTACTGTTGACTATAAAATTTCTCTCCTCTTGTTTTGCCTGTTCTATGAGAGTGGAAACTAGCTGGCGATGGTTTTTATCACATTGGGGTGGAGGGTCATCTCAAGTCTTGGGCACATAGGTAACTCCTTGTGGTTACAGGTACATTTTAAAACACCCCTCCTAAAGCATTTATTTGTGGCAGTTACCAAGTAAATGAAATCCTTTGATGCTTTCCCTATAGCTTACCAGTGAACACGTTTGAAACCTGTACAATAGAAGTGCTGGAGAGCTCGTGTTTTTCTCTGTCCGTGCAGTCCGGAAAGCACACTGCTACTCGAAACGTAAGACTGGCAGTGAAATGTGAACTTTAAAGACTCCCGTTAGTGTCCCTTTGGGAGTCCTCATAATGTGATACAGTAACTTTGGTGTCATTATTTTGTTCTCTGAATTTAGTATTAATATAAAGCGCCATCATGGGACATCAGCCTGACTGTCCAAACCAGCTTAACAGTGAGACACTTACCCACTTGAAAATTACAGAGTAAAGCATGGAATTAGGTAGAAGCAAGAAACCAATTGTTTTATTTAAAAGCAACAATCGTATCACAGTTAATAGTCATAGCTCTGACTTGTCTGCTCTCCGCCCAGTTCTCTCCCTCTCATCTGGCCTGACTTTTGATAATAAAATGTTAAAGGAAAAGTATATTTTTCTTACTTAAAACAGAGTCCAAATAATTATTAAATATTGTTTTCAGTTTTTAGTGAAAAGCAGGAATAATGGGAGGGTACACAGTTAACATTAACATACTTTTAAAACTAGTCTTTACTTAAAAGTGTGATTTTTTTTTAGGTCATTTTTCTAATTTTAGCAGAAACACCTACTGGGCTCTGTGAAGGTGAAGTGTAGGGTAGTTGGAGGGCTCTGCTGAGGCTGTGGGCCCTTGTGGAACTCCTACGAGTGTGTGTGCCAGGTTCCTGGGTCTCGGATCCCACCTCCCAGGTTTCACATTCCCTGGTCTTTGGTTGTTCTAAGCATCTGTATTCTTTTTTTTTTCTTTTTTTCCTTTTTGAAAATTAATTTATTTTTATTGAGTTTATTGGGGTGTCATTGGTTAATAAAATTACATAGGTTTCGGGGGCACAGTTCTATAATACATCACCTGTGCAGGCATCTGTATTTTCAAAAAGCTCCATGGTGATTTGGACCATTGCTGAAAGGGTCTTTCAGCTCTGGAGGGAATGAGCACCCCTTTCTTTGATTAGTGCTGATGCTTGAACTTCGGGGCAGTGATTCTCGTGGTGCTGAGTCATACACCCCTGATCTGAGGTCTGCATGAATGGCACCCCAGAGTTGTGAGACTGGGAGATGATGATGCTGGTCCTTTCTTGCTCTGCAAGGCCCGGGGGCAGGCCTGGGCTGGTCCCTGCACTAATCCAGGCCTCCATGCACAGCTGTCTCAGTGGAGACGGAAGGGCCCATGATTGGTGTTTCAGCAGAACTGTGCAGGTTGACTTTCCTGCCACTTCTTTTTGTTTCTTTTCCTAATCACATGTCATCAGTTAACCCAAAAATGTCCTTTTGAGCTACTTTTTCCCAGTCTGTAATCCAGTCTGGATTCATGCATTGCATTTAGTATCATGCCTTTTGGGGTTTTTTATTATTTTATTTTATGGTTATTATTTTTTATTCCCATCCTCTCACCCTCCTTCCCTTTGACAACTATAAGCTTGTTCTCTGTTTCTCTGGGTCTGTTTCTGTTTTGTTTATGCATTTGTTTTATTTTAAATTCCCTCTAGGTCCATCTGTGTTGTCACAAACACCAAGATTTCCTTCTTTTTATTGCTGAATAATATTCCATTGTATATATACATAATACACACACACACACACACACACACACACACCACATTTTCTTTATCCATTCATCTATTGATGGATGTCTAGGTTGCTTCCATATCCAGGCTTACTAGTAATGCTGCACTGAACATAGGGGTGCGTATATCTTTTTCAACTAGTGTTTTTATTTTCTTTGGATAAATACCCAGAAATGGAATTGCTGGATCATATGGTAACTCTATTTTTTACTTTTTCTGTCATATTTTTAAAATATATTTTTCTTGATTTCAGAGAGGAAGGGAGAGAGAGAGAGAGAGAAACATCAATGCTGAGAGAGAATTATTGATCAGCTGCCTCCTGCATGCCCCCTACTGGGGATCAAGCCCACAACCCAGGCATGTGCCTCCACAGGGAATCAAACCCTGACCTCCTGGTTTCATAGGTTGATGCTCAACCTCTGAGCCACACAGGCTGAGCTATCATTTCTTAACATGTGTGTCTGATTGTGGCATTCCCAAGGTTACAAGACAGGCATACTGGGCTGTAGATCTGAAGTCCTGTTTCTTAGTACACAAACCTTTAAACTCAGAAACTAGGACCTTAGAATCTGGAGATTGGGGAAAACAGGAGAATCCAGTGATACAGTCAATGATTTACTCCATCTTCTCTCTCCTGAGATCACCTAATTCTTTCCCTTCTCCCCTTCCTCCTTCCTTCCTTCTTTCTGTCCACACTTTCTGCTATGGTTCTTGCTTTCCCCTCTCATTCATGCAAACAAGGGACAAGTTGCAGAGGGGCCTGGCTTGCATTTTAAAACATCATGTTTACACTACAAAAGGAATCCAAATGAAAGGAGAGGATAGGCAAACAAATAAATAAGATTTATTTAGTTAGTTAGTTAGTTAGTTAGTTAGTTATTTTTAAAGAAAAGATAGGCAAACCATAGCAGATGACTCCTGGGGAGAAAGATGGGCATGCTCCTCTCAGCAGGTGACCCCATGGTGGAGTTGGTGGGGAGGGGCTGTTGAGTGGAGCACAGGGTCTTCTGGTGTGCACTCAGGATATGTTAGTCACTTATTCACAACTCGCAGGATCTTACAGCAGGAACAAAGAACCTTTCTTACGTGAGCAGACCTCCTCTGACTGGGGACACGGTGAACTTGGGCAGAGGTCACTGCAGGATGGCTCATCCAGTCAGGCAGGGGGAGACCTGCAGAGTCAGAGCCCCCACCTGCCTCCTCTGCAGGAGGCCAGGCCCACGGAGGCCAGGAGGAAGAGGCCCCTCCAAAGACACCAGGGGCTCCAGACTCCTGCAGGGGGGCCTCCCGTCCCCCGGATCTCCCAGCATGGGTGGCACTTGCGTTGTGAGAAATTATGAAAAGCTGTGTCTTCTCCTTGTGACAAACTGCAGTTGTTTCTTGCTGTGCTCTAAGATCCCTCCACTCACTCTTTGTTGTTATTATTTAAGGTTTTAACTGTGATATTGTCGTTTTACTTTAAACATATGTGTCTTGGTCTCATTGTTAACTTTTAGTATTTTGAAGTCATTCCATCCCACTCAGACTAAGGGAAGATGATCATTTGACTTGTTTGTGTTCAGTATTTTTTTAAATGTGTTTTGTTTATTTTCTTTAAAGAATCGGGTGGAGGAGGGGGAAGCAAATGCCAATAATCCCAGAAGAATGAATCAAAAGCGACTTTTTCATTGCAGTAGAAAGCCAGATAAATATCTATTTTTTTTCCTGCTTCAGGTCAGAAACCCTTCCCTTGTCAAAAATGCGATGCCTTCTTTTCTACCAAATCTAACTGTGAACGCCACCAGTTGCGCAAACATGGAGTTACCAACTGTTCCCTGAGAAGAAACGGGCTTATTCCCCAGGCAAAAGAGAGTGATGTTGGACCCCATGATAGCACAGGTAGTGCTTCCAGGTGATGGAGAGGAGAGGGACAGAGGAGAGCCCATTGCTTAGCCCGTTAACTTCCTAGCAAACTTCGGCCCTTGGCGCATGCGGGGCAGCCCTTCCCTCCTCCTTGTAGGACTCCAGTCAGAAAGGGGCCCTGCAGAGCATGCAGCAGGGTCACCACGTGGGAAACCAGGGCGTGCCCCTGAAAGGCTTTGCTGAGCTGGCAGGGAAGAGCTGTCGCCCCCGCGCCCACCCCCCCCCCCCCCCCAGCTGACCCCTTTGTTCAGGCTGTGGGCCCTGCTGGATGTGGGAAATGAGGAAGGGTATACAGTTTTAGCTCTAGGTACCAACACATCTAAAAGGGATGTGAAACTTTAAAGGCTTGGGGTGTTGTCTTTTCCAGCCCCAGCCTCTGCTGCCAAATTCTCCAGAGCAGGGATGGGCTACACAGATGTCAGGGCATTGCAGGAACTAGGGATGCCCAGCCCTTGGCAGGGAGGGTGGGTGTTTTTCTTTTCATTAACTCTCTTCCCAGTAAAACAAAACTTGGTCTTGTTTGAAAAGCACTCTGCATGTCCTTTCCTTAATCACATCTCTGCTTGACCTGGATCCGGTGATTCTCTTGTGCTGATACGCGCTTCCTTCCTCTGGCCCCCCACAGAGCAATTAATGCTGCCCAGTGCTCTCCTGTCACCCTTTCCCCCTTACAGCTTCTGCATTTACTCATGTCCTCTATTCAGTACATTTTTTCATCTCCAAATACTGGGGTTTAGCACCCCTCATCCCCCCAAACTAAAAAAAATTGGCTGCTGCAGGTCACTGAGACACAGCTAGCTGGCGATTGGTTGATAACAGTCTCACAGGTATGGATTCAGTTCTGCAAACCTTGGAAGCTTGAGGTTCCCCCACTGCTTGAAGCAGATGACTGTTCCCTCAAAATGTATTTACTTTTCTAGAGTTGTAATTGTGTCCTGTGCTGCTCTCTCTCAGACTTCGGTGGGGATGGGGAGCTGTGGTGTCCGGGAGTCCCTCCTCCCTTGTCAGTTTGACTAGAGGGGTCGCCTTTGATCCCAGGCCCCCTCATCCTTGTCTCAGTTACTGAGGGAGGGGTGCATCTGGATGGGTAGCTTATCCAGGAAGAGGATGTGACCCGGAACCCTCTGCCTTTTCCCGACACCTCCCACCAATCCCTAGTGAAACAAGCCCTTAAACTGCTAGGCCCTCTTCTTAAAATCAACCCCTCTAAAGGGTATAAAAATGTTGGCCAGCTTCCATTCCCACATACCAAAATCTTTGAGTAAAGATGTGGACTCCCACGGAATTCTGCCATGACTTGGATCCCCTTGAGCAAAAAGAAGTGGATGACCTGCTGGTCGACCCCCAGGAAGCCACAGCAACGCTGTCAGAACGCCGAGTTAGCTGCCATGGCTCAGCAGTGCGCGCTGAGGGGCCTGGTTGCAGCCTGGCTTAGCAGCAGTTCTGTGCCTCTGCCCACAGTGGTGCCAAAGGAGGGAGAGAAGGGATAACCGAGGTGGTGGAGGGGTGCCCTTGGTTTCGGGTTTGCAGACAGGTCATAAAGTGTAAGAACGAGTGGCAGATGCACATGAGCTCCCCTTCCGGGTCGCACTGAGGAGCCAGCCTGGGACTCCGGCTGCCGTCTGAGTGTGTGTCTTAGCTTCCATTCAGCACCAGGTTTTACACTGTGGTGGGTTTAGTTTTTAAATTTGCAGTTAAGAGTTTTGTTTTTCCAAGTTCTGTCAGAGTCCTTCCTCATCTCCGCCCTGTAGGTTTTCTTTAAAGGAAAAAGCCTCTGGAAAAAGAATTCACTGCAAGTTGTAATGTGAAACCAGCAAAGAGAAAATATATGGTTGGTTTAATTGTGGTCCCAGTCCATGCTGCGAAAGAGGACTGAGATTTCAGAAGGGGGGCAGAGGTTGGGGCGGTGGAGTTCACTGGCCTCAGGGAGCATTTTTAAAACCAGGGGAGCGTAACGGAGGGG
Source organism: Myotis yumanensis (assembly GCF_028538775.1). Classification (NCBI taxonomy): domain Eukaryota; kingdom Metazoa; phylum Chordata; class Mammalia; order Chiroptera; family Vespertilionidae; genus Myotis; species Myotis yumanensis. The sequence continues at coordinate 89,486,544 of NW_027223753.1, read as the reverse complement.
TGAGTTTCCTTCGGGGCTCCCTCCCATGAAGTTGCAAGTAGGGCCTTAGAGGAAGACCATAAAAAACAAAGGCAGGAAATGACCAGGGAAGTTCTTGAGGGGTTTTCTAGGTTTATATGCCTGGGTTGCATTTTCTTAAAATCCCTAAACGTGTTTTATAACGAGGGTCTGACTTTTTCCATCACATAAGGTTTTTCACGAAACTACACCTAGGTTCCCCCAAAGGAATGCTGAAATGCTGTGATGGGGGCAGTTCTGCTTAAAGGGCATATTGCTCATTCAGAGTTCAACAAACTCTCCACTTAATATTTTTTTTTTTTTTTTTTTGTGGGCAGAGGTACCCTGGCCCACTTGGCCCTTGGGGAATACGTTTTTCCTCAGGCGATAGGGCCTTCTGTTTGTGGGCACTGCACACGACTTCTAAATCAGCTTAATGTGAAAGTTCTCAAACGCTTTCTTAATGGTGGCCGCCCTGCCCACCTGGGAGCCCAGGTGCCCGTTGGAAGACATACAGCACAGGACGGCCTTCGTGGGTGCAGCCTGGAGTACAGGCAGCAGCTCCAACAGCCTCGCCCCTGCCCAATCAGATGAGGTGTTTAGATGGGTCGCTTTTCACTTTGGCTGAGTAACTTGGAACTTCTAGGAGGCCGTAGATATTTCATTGTTGAGCTGGCATGGAAAGTCTCCACTTTCCCATGGCAGTTTTTTTTAGATTTTGCATCACAAATGAGGGACTGATGAGGACAGAGAACTGCAGCTGTAAGGGAGGTAGCATCGCTTATAAAAAAGTCATCAGCTACCTGTCTTTAGAAGTGTGGGTGGCTGAGGAGGGCAGAGATCAAAGTAGGATCTGCTATTATGAGCTGGATATTCATGAGATGATGAGAAGAGGTTCTATTGCTTCCAAGAATCACTAATAAAAATCAGTTGGGGTTGCTTGGAACTTGAAGGGCCTGGGCTGTCCTGTAAAAATCTCCCCCTAGTGGAAGTTTTCGGGAGCACAGCCAAGCCTCCTTTGTCCACCAGAGGAAGTGAGTCCGCCTTTCATTGACTTACGGGTGAACGCTCCATTATTTTTTTAAATGTATATTTATTGATTTCAGAGAGGAAGGGAGAGGGAGAGATAAAAACATCAATGTTGAGAGAGAATCATTGATCGGCTGCCTCCTGCCCGCCTCGAGCCTGCAACCCGGGCATGTGCCCTTGACCAGAATCAAACCCGGGACCCTTCAGTCCACAGGCTGACGTTCTGTCCACTGAGCCAAACCAGCTAGGGCTGAACGCTCCCTTATTCACACTAAGGAAGGGCCCAGGAGTGAGAATGATCTGACCTTAGAATATTTACGTGGGTTTGGTTTCAGAACTCATTATGATTTTTTTTCACGTTCATCTTAATATATTTTCCAGTTAAACTTTAAAATAACCCATGTTCTTTGGTGGAAAGTATTAACAGTTAAGAAAACCTAGAATGTACTGGGGCAAGTAGGAAGTAGCCAGAATTTAAGCCTCTTTTTAAAAATGTAACTACTACAGTAGTAAGCCAGCAAATATGACACTGAGCACTTTGTGATTTTTTTATTGTAGAGTTTATACCACAACCCATTTAATAGATGCTCCCTGTTGGAATGATTCAAGAACATGAGCATCCCTCTTCTCCTTAGAAATAGCCTCGACATTGGGGTGTATAGCTCAGGATTCCTCTTTAAACTTGTGAATAATTTTCAAAAATCATTGTCAGAAATTTTAGTCACAGCATAATGATTTGTTTTCTTCTGAAACCTTTTGAGATACTCAGACAGTTGCTGCCAAAAGATACAGGCAGAAGAATCCAGTGAAAGGGTGTAAGTTGGAGTGTTGAGCAGACGGTGGTAGGTAAGCTGAAAGCCCCAGGCAGGTGTGGCCATGGAGGGGCGGTGCCAGCCCTGCCCCCCACGCAGGACCACCTCAGTGGCAGATGATGAAGCCTGTGGCTCTGAGTGCTTGGGGGGGGGGGGGGGGGGGACATTGTACGTGTGGTCACAGCAGGTGAGGGTCCAGGGGAGGTGTGAGTGCTGGCGCTCACACTGTCGTCGGGCTCTCCTGTGCGGGGCACCTCTAACGTGTGTGCTCTGAAACAGTGCGTTTCATCGGCCTAATAAATTGGCCATTGGGTAAGAGTCAATAGTAGGTCTCAGCAGACAGCTTCACTGTCGTAGACACAATGTAAAGGTCATTAGGCCCTTGTGTAAGCTGAAGGAAGACAGTGCTCCTGATAAACGCTACCACCGTGTGGTGCCGTTAGTATAGCCACAGTGCCCTCCCTCGAGAAGGCCTTGCAGACTGATGGACAGTTCACATCTGGTTTTGCTATGGAGAGTGAACAGGTAGGAACAAATCGAGAGACGAGAAGTGCTTCCGCTCCCTCCGTGGGGTCCTGAGAGCAGCCAGGGAGGCCCACTGGTGTGCCTGTGTCTCCTTTGCCTTGGAACTCCACCTGGAAAGCAGGCATCAGGTGAGAGTGTGGACTATAGTGCACAGTATGTGCTTTGGGCCATTTTGTCATCAGACACCATGTTTGGGGTAGTCCCGTGTATGTTGCATGTTTATATGATCTCTGCACTCAAAAATAGCTTTTACAGCTCAGCTTCTTCAGCCTCCCTAGCGCTGTGAATCTCTGGAATGCACCACCTCTCCTCTCTCTGTTCCTTCTGTCTGTGCTGCCCTCAGTCACTCACACCTCCCTGGGGCCTGAACACCGCTGTGTGTGGCAGGGGAGGGCACCGGGTGCCGCCAGTGGCCAGCGCAGGAAAGCGGGGGCAGGGGTTCCGAGGCACAGCCAGCCCTGCGACCCTGGCCTGTGTGTATGCGGAGGCTCTTTCTGCCTTTTATAAATGAACCCCAGATTCTTTGGTCCCTCGGGGATGGATGTAGGGGTGATGATTCAGGGCGGGTCCAGCTGAGATTCATGAAGGAGCCCTTGGAAGGGGCAGGTGAGGTGGCGTTTGGTTCAATCCATGCTCCTGTGCTTGTTCCCACAGACAGCCAATCAGACGTGGAGACATCAGCTGCAGGAGGCGAAGTGCTGGACCTCACCTCTCGGGAGAAAGAGCTGCCGCGGTCAGAGGGGGGCCCTGAGCCCAGTCAGGTCAGAGGAGAGGTCCCCATGGAGGAGCTGACTCGGGGAGCCGCCGAGTCCATGGATGGGGAGGAGCAGGCAGCCGAGGAGAGCCCAGAGCCCGAGGATAAGCGTGTGGAGGAGCAGGAGGAGGATGAAGAAGATGGCCCCGAGGAAGACACGGTCAGCAACAAGAGCCTGGACCTCAACCTCGCCAGCAAGCTGATGGGCTTCAAGCTGGCCGAGGGCGACTCCGGGGCTGTGGGCGGCGAGGGCTCAGCCCAGCAGGACCAGAAGCACACCTGCGACATCTGCGGCAAGAGCTTCAAGTTCCTTGGAACCCTGAGCCGCCACAGGAAGGCCCATGGCCGAGAGGTGCCCAGGGAGGAAAGCCCGCTCCCACAGGAGGGCCAGGGCGAGAGGGGGGCTGCTGAGGGGTCAGTGCCTCTGCCCGCTGCCCCCGCTCTGGAGCCAGAGGAGAAGCCCGAGCCCCCGGCCGAGGGGGAGGCCGTGTCAGAAGGCTCAGCAGAGAAGCAGAGCGAGGAGGCCGAGGGCACCTCCGACGGGGAGGGCACGGCCGAGAAAAAGTCCTCAGAGAAGAGTGACGATGACAAGAAGCCAAAGACAGACGCCTCCAGAAGTGTGTCCAGCAAGGCGGACAAGAGGAAGAAGGTCTGCACTGTGTGCAACAAGAGGTTCTGGTCTCTGCAGGACCTGACCCGGCACATGCGGTCCCACACGGGTAAGGGCAGGCCCGGCCTTGGCTGCTTTCAGGGAGGACCTGGTCCCAGGCCTGCGAAGGAGGCTTCCTCCTCAGGAGGAAGCCCTCCCCTGGAGCCAAAACAGAGGCGGAGGACTAACAAGCCTGCTCGTGCCCTGTGAGCCCTGTAAACTAGGAATTTAACAAGCTGTTCTCTTAGCGCCCTAAACGGATGGGCTCCTGCAGGGAGGCAGTGGAGTGGTCCCTCAGCAGTGCTGTCCTTGAAAAGCACCTTGATCAGTCCCTCTGAGCCTCAGTCTTCCTGTCTCTAGAATGGGGGTGATGTCTGTCCCCTCAGATAAGTAGGGAAATATGCGTGCTGGGCGTTTGGGCCCGTGGTCTCATCAAGCCCTGAGCCTGGAAGGGGACTGCGGGGTGTGGCCTGGGACAGGCAGTAGGGACAGGTGCTCTGTTTGGAAGCACCTGGGTTTGTGTTTTTACTAACCTTCAGGTGGAAGGGGGCACCTTGGGGGCTTTTCCTATCTGTCTGGGCTGCTGCATGGCCATCCGGGTCTGCGCTGCACAGGCCCTTACTCCTGGGACTCACCATCGGTTGAGGCTGCAAACCCCACAGCAGGGGCTGTTTAGTAGGAAGGAGACCTGGATACACTCCTGAAGCCAAAAGGTGCAAGCACATCGCCACCCCCTCCCCCCAGAGAACCCAACCCAGGCCCTGGTCTTCCTCTCGGCTTTCCTCCTCCCTCCCGGCCCGGCTGGCGGGGTGCACACCTCTGCTCCCCGCACACTGCCCCGCCTCATGCAGCCATTCTGCCCTGGCCTGGGGGTGTTGGAGGCTCTGGGCTGGTCCTCCCAACAGAGAGATATTCTTGGGCTCCTGGCAGGTGGTGGTCTCAGCTGCTCACAGCCGGCTTGTGAGCTGAGAGAAGCCCCAGCTGCTGTGTATCAGAACATGGAGTGTCTCGTGCCTCTGACTTGGGAGGTGCCCTGTCCGTAGAGCCTCAGAAACGTGCCTGTCCCTGTGGGAGGTGCCACTGCTGTCCTCATGGGGCTCTGGTTCCCGGATCAGTGTGTGGAAACGGGACTGAGGATGACGGGGAGGAATCCCGGGTGGCACCTGGCGTTCCTGCTTCCCCATTTTACCAACTCAGACGGATAAGAGGGTTTTCCTGTAAAGGAGGGCGTCCTGACCCTGCCACCCCCCCTCGCCTTCCCCTCGTGGCTGCTTTAGTGTGGAGCTGAGAGGTGGTTCCTGGTGGCCTTACCATTAACAAACATTTCTTTCCCTCATTGCTCCAGGAGAAAGGCCGTACAAATGTCAGACCTGTGAGCGAACCTTCACCTTGAAACACAGCCTGGTTCGCCACCAGCGTGTCCACCAGAAGGCCAGGCACGCCAAACACCACGGGAAGGACAGTGACAAGGACGAGCGGGGTGAGGAGGACAGCGAGAGCGAGTCCACCCACAGCGGCAACAACCCCGTCTCGGAGAACGAGGCGGACGCGGCTGTGCTGGCCAGCAACCACGTGGCCGTCACCCGGAGCCGGAAGGAGAGCCAGGCCAAGGATGCCGGCCGCAGGGAGGACAGGGCCGCGGGCCGGACGGCTGGCGCCGGGCAGGCCGAGGCCGGCAGGAGTGCTCCCAAGGCCGCTCCCCCGGGCAGCCCCACGGAGCAGGCGCCTCAGGGTGACCCTGACCCAGAGAGCCCCGTGGCCCTTGTGCAAGACCTGCTGGAGCTGAACGGCAAGAGGCCCACCCACCCCATCCTGGCCGCAGAGGCTGCCTCGCCGCTGCTGGGGGTGGAATGACGGCTCCTCCTGCCCCCAGCACACCGACAAGGCCCGCAGAACCGTGTCCTGAGTGTTTCATGAGGTTTCCTCAGTGCCTGTCAGCTGTTGGAGAGGGAGACGAGGGGGAAGGGCCGTCTCTCGGTGCCATAGCCTTAACCACGCGCCCGTGCGGGAGAGCAGCACGGACGATTCGAGTGCCTTAACTACTTACCAGTTCTTCAGTGTCGTCCTGGGTGTTGTGTTGTCCCAAAATGACTTTAAAAACAAAGCAAATATTTTAATGAATTATTGGAGAGGACCTTTTCATTTAAGCATTAACATTACTTTTGTGTTGGTGTGTGTGAGCTTGTTCTTGCAAATCTGATCGTAGCATTTGTTCTGTGAGCTGGAAACAGAAGAAAAACATGCCCTTGGATACCCATAGCCAATAACTGGAAGAAAATGATGTGAATTTTCATGTAAATTACCAGAGGAAATATGGATGAGATGCTCATTTCTCCTATAGACCTTTTTTTCTTTTTTTTTTTTTTTGTCTGCTATATGGTGGAGCTGTAATTTGGTCCTCGATATTGAGGATGTGGTGGATGGAGGTTTCCAGTTTGGTTCAAGCCAAAACCAGGACAGATTCTAGCTTCAACCTCATACGTGTTTTGCTCTTTCAGCATTAGACATGCTAGTTCCTGTTCAAGTTCCAAGACATTTGTTCTTAACTTAGAGAGAAGAGTTACCATGGCAACTTAATCTATGGAGAATATACACAGGTGTCATGTATCTGATTTCCCCCTTTTGGTATATATATTATTAATATTATTATTATTATTATTTTTAGTTCATCAGTTTGCTGGTCTCTGCAATAAGCAGAAACAAATGGGCAATATTTGTCCTGGAGACCTGGGTGCCCCAGGTCCTCGTGTAAGCGTCTGCCTGCAGCTTTCCTTGCCACCCTCGGGTGGGAGCTGTTCTACTGTACTCAGACAAGCCTTTCTTCCGGACTGCAGCGCCCGCAGGTCCTCCCGCACATGGCCAAGGAGCAGCTCAGGGGAGAGAGGGTGCGTGCACCCGGCTCCTGAGAAAGCAGGCAATGAGGACCCACTCACCGGTCTTCTGCCACACCCAGCCAGGCCTCCCCTCGTGTGCTACTGTCATTTGCAAGGCGAGGAAATACTACTGGTAATAAAACTGCACATGCAAGATTGAAGATGAGAAATTGATTTATATTGACCTTCCTGCGATTTGGGATTGGTGCTTGAAGATAGACTTGTTTCCAGTTTCTGAAATAAACTGAACCCCTGGGTGCAAAAAGGCAGGATTCTTTTTTTTTTTTTTTTTTTTGGTGAGCATCCTAAGCAGGCAATACACTTCCTACTGTAGCTGAGCCCGTGCTCCGTGCTCAGCATCCTGACCTCCACTGAGACCCTGAGGACACCTGAGGCCTAGCGCTGGGCCTCCTGCGCTGCTCCACCCCTCACATCCTCGTGCCTTAGCCCAGGGAGCCCCTGCCCTGCCGCCCTCCCAGGACCCTCCTCCACACTCAGTGTAAGTGTGCAGACAGGCACACAGACCCCTTCCTCACCAGTTTCTGGCGGCCAAAATCCAACCATCCAGACTTCAAAGGAAGCTATGTGTTCTTGAAATAACGAAAGTGGTATCTTTGCATGTGAAAGGAAAAAAGTTGAGGTATATATAATTCTTAACTGTATTAGGGATGTATGAACCAGTTTCAGAACAAGGTTTCATTCGCTCTAGGTGAAGACACGTCAGAGCCGATGGTCCCATTTCACTGCGCACCTGGTGGGGCCTGCTTAGTTAAACCAGTTCATGCATCCCTTCATTCTTTATGACGATTGTTGTTATTTTCATTGTTATTATTATTTGGGGTTTCTAGTGTTTTCTTTTCCTTTGCAACTCTCCACACTAAAACTCCCAGCATGTGGAGAGGCCGTGACACAGTAGGCTGCAGCGAGAGGCCGCAGAGCGCAGAGCGAGGTGCCATGCTGAGCAGCTCGCAGGAATCACGATCGACTTAAAGCTTTATTTAGCCGCCTCTGCGCCCTGTAGTCAGTATGGTCTTGCCACGTTTTATTAGTGAGGTTGAGAAATGGATTATTTGTTTGTTGTTCTGCCCCTCCCCCAATATTAAACTGTGAAATTTGTGATTTGTTTAAACTCTGGGTGAATCATAGCTTAGTTTGCATGTCCAGCTAATTTGTTTCTATTCATTTTGTTTGATTCTCTTTCTCCTCTCAGGGCTTTTACAAAAAAATATATATATATGGATCTTCTGAAAAGGTTTTTGAGGTGCAAGTTTTTCTGTTTTTCTCTTTGATTTGTGGACACAATGCTGAGATTCAATCACTACATGAACCTCTGGCTGTGAAAAACAACAAAACCCCGGACGGCTGCTTTCCCAGTGGCCGGGGGAGCTCTGTGGCAGTCGGATGATTCGTCCTACCTTCAACCCTCTGTTCGCCCCTTTTCTCCTCTCTTCTCTTCAAGAAGGAAGTGATCCTAGTGATTTCAGCCCATGCATTACACAGGAAACAATAATAAATGTAGAGTTCATATTTTTCTAAAGGGAACTTAAAAACTGCTGCTACATGTTATGTGCAAAACTGGTTTATGCCACATGAACAGAATCACAAGATTAGTTTTGGTACTTTTGTTCCTCTTTGTATTCAGTTGTATAATACTTCCAAATTCAAAATGAGAAGAAACGCTGTTCTGTATCAAACCATCTAAGCAATAAATGTCATATTTTAAAAACGACAGATTGCTTGCCACACAGTCGTCCTGTGATTTGCTGTAACCCTGTCCGTTTGTCCTGCTTCCGGTACCTGGTGGCCCTGGAGCTCAGTTGTGGGGCGGCCTGGGTGACAGAGTCCGGAGGAGCCGCTGCTGATGTGACTTAATCCCCAGTGCACGTGGCCCCTCCCAGGCCAGGGGCTGCCCAGTGGTTTAGCAACAGCTAAGGCTGGGGACTCTGTTTTCTGGGCAGCGACTCCTGAGCCGTGCGCTGTGCCTTTTCCTGCTCTCGCCAGTTACAAGGGAGCCAGTCGCCCCTGGGTGGGGGAGGGCCCGTCATTCAAGGGAGGGGCTGGATGGCATGATCCCAGGCCTTGGGTCCGAAGGTCTGTCCTTAAAGCAGCGAGTAGGCACAGTCCTGAATGTTCTCAGCCTCGAGCTGTTCTCACAGCAACTGTGGAGGAAGCTGAGCACAAGGGAAGCTAATTGTAGAGGATGTTTCAATGCACTGACCATGCTGGGCCCTGAGGGCCCTGTCACAGCAGGATGAGAGCTGCAGGGCTCCGGTCCGAGTCTTCCTCTGCTGGGCCTGCTGCCCCCACACACACCAGCCACACAGACACAGCCCCACACACACAGCTCCACACACACAGCCACACACACACAGCCCCCACACACAGCCCCACTCACACAGCCACACACACACAGCCCCCACACACAGCCACACAGACAGCCCCACACACACAGCCCCACACACACAGCCACACAGACACAGCCCCCACACACACAGCCCCACACACACAGCCACACACACACAGACACACACACACAGCCCCCACACACAGCCCCACTCACACAGCCACACACACACAGCCCCCACACACAGCCCCACTCACAGCCACACACACACAGCCCCCACACACACAGCCCCACACACACAGCCACACAGACACAGCCCCACACACACAGCCCCACACACACAGCCCCACACACACAGCCACACAGACACAGCCACACACACACAGCCACACACACAGCCCCACACACACAGCCCCACTCACAGCCACACACACACAGCCCCCACACACACAGCCCCACACACACAGCCCCACACACACAGCCACACACACAGCCCCACTCACACAGCCCCACACACACAGCCCCACACACAGCCCCACACACACAGCCCCACTCACAGCCACACACACACAGCCCCACACACAGCCCCACACACAGCCCCACACACACAGCCCCCACACACACAGCCCCACACACACAGCCACACACACACAGCCACACACACACAGCCCCACACACAGCCCCCACACACACACAGCCCCCCACACACAGCCCCCCACACACAGCCACACACACAGCCCCCACACACAGCCCCCACACACACAGCCCCACACACACAGCCCCACACACACAGCCACACACACACAGCCACACACACACAGACACAGCCCCCACACACAGCCACACAGACACAGCCCCCACACACACAGCCACACACACAGCCCCCCACACACAGCCCCCACACACACAGCCCCACACACACAGCCCCACACACAGCCCCCACACACAGCCACACACACACAGCCCCACACACACAGCCACACACACACAGCCACACACATACAGCCACACACACAGCCCCACTCACACAGCCCCACTCACACAGCCCCACACACAGCCCCCACACACAGCCACACAGACACAGCCCCACACACACAGCCACACTCACACAGCCCCACACACACAGCCCCACACACAGCCCCCACACACAGCCACACAGACACAGCCCCACACACACAGCCACACACACACAGCCACACACACACAGCCCCCACACACAGCCACACACACACAGCCCCACACACACAGCCACACAGACACAGCCACACACACACAGCCACACACACACAGCCACACTCACACAGCCCCACACACAGCCCCACTCACACAGCCCCACACACACAGCCCCACACACACAGCCACACACACACAGCCACACACACACAGACACACACACACAGCCCCACACACACAGCCACACACACACAGCCCCCACACACAGCCCCCACACACAGCCCCCACACACACAGCCCCACACACACAGCCCCCACACACAGCCACACACACAGCCCCCCACACACAGCCCCCACACACAGCCCCCACACACAGCCACACACACAGCCCCCCACACACAGCCCCACACACACAGCCCCCACACACAGCCACACACACAGCCCCCCACACACAGCCCCCACACACAGCCCCCACACACAGCCACACACACAGCCCCCCACACACAGCCCCCACACACAGCCCCCACACACACAGCCCCACACACACAGCCACACACACAGCCACACACACAGCCCCCCACACACAGCCCCCACACACAGCCCCCACACACAGCCACACACACAGCCCCCCACACACAGCCCCCACACACAGCCCCCACACACAGCCACACACACAGCCCCCCACACACAGCCCCCACACACAGCCACACACACAGCCCCCCACACACAGCCCCCACACACAGCCCCCCACACACACAGCCCCACACACAGCCCCCACACACAGCCCCCACACACACAGCCCCCACACACAGCCACACACACAGCCCCCCACACACAGCCCCCACACACACAGCCCCCACACACAGCCACACACACAGCCCCCACACACAGCCACACACACAGCCCCCCACACACAGCCACACACACACAGCCCCCACACACACAGCCCCACACACAGCCCCCCACACACAGCCACACACACACAGCCCCCACACACACAGCCCCCACACACAGCCACACAGACAAAGCCACACACACAGCCCCCACACACAGCCCCCACACACAGCCCCCCACACACAGCCACACACACAGCCCCCACACACACAGCCCCCACACACAGCCACACACACAGCCACACACACACAGCCCCACACACACAGCCCCACTCACACAGCCCCACTCACACAGCCCCACACACACAGCCCCACACACACAGCCCCCACACACAGCCACACACACAGCCACACACACACAGCCACACACACAGCCACACACACACAGCCCCACACACACAGCCCCACACACACAGCCACACACACACAGCCACACACACACAGCCACACACACAGCCCCACACACACAGCCCCACACACACAGCCACACAGACACAGCCCCACACACACATCCCCACACACAGCCCCACTCACACAGCCACACACACAGCCCCACACACACAGCCCCCACACACAGCCCCACACACAGCCCCCACACACACAGCCCCACACACACCGCCCCCCACACACAGCCACACACACAGCCCCCACACACAGCCCCCACACACAGCCACACACACAGCCACACACACACAGCCACACACACACAGCCACACACACACAGCCACACACACAGCCACACACACAGCCCCACACACACAGCCCCCACACACAGCCACACAGACACAGCCACACACACAGCCACACACACAGCCCCCCACACACAGCCCCCACACACAGCCCCCACACACACAGCCACACAGACACAGCCACACACACAGCCACACACACAGCCCCCACACACAGCCCCACACACACAGCCACACACACACAGCCACACACACACAGCCACACACACAGCCACACACACAGCCCCACACACACAGCCCCACACACAGCCCCCACACACAGCCCCACACACACAGCCCCACACACACAGCTCCACACACACAGCCCCACACACACAGCCCCACACACAGCCCCCACACACAGCCCCACACACAGCCCCCACACACAGCCCCACACACACAGCCCCACACACACAGCCACACAGACACAGCCACACAGACACATCCCCACACACAGCCCCACTCACACAGCCACACACACAGCCACACACACAGCCCCCACACACAGCCCCACTCACACAGCCACACAGACACAGCCACACAGACACAGCCCCCACACACAGCCACACACACACAGCCACACAGACACAGCCACACACACAGCCCCACACACACAGCCCCACACACACAGCCCCCACACACAGCCCCACACACACAGCCCCCACACACAGCCCCACACACACAGCCCCCACACACAGCCCCACACACACAGCCCCCACACACAGCCCCCACACACAGCCCCACACACACAGCCCCACACACACAGATCCACACAGGCAGTCACACACGGGAGACAGCTGGGCCCAGACGCCAGAGCGGGCTCCCTACTTATTCTAAGTGAAACAAGCAAATCTGGGATGGTGGTACCACAGGCGAGCAGCCTCCTGCCTCTCCACTCCTCTGGGGTGGGTGCTGCTGGCCACCAGTGGGCACCATTTCCAGCCCCACCGGATGGAATCATCTTTCTCATGGAGCTGGGACAGTCCTTGGTCCACGTGAGGAGTGAGTGGGAGCGAGTGTGGAACTGGGGGGAACGCTCCACGCACCTACCCATTGCCTGTGCTGGGAGAAGGCATATAGGAGGTGAAAGGATGGAATCTCCAGTTCTCCGTGTCGGGAAGAGAGCTGATGAGCAGGTGCATCGGTCAGGTGCCTCTCCCTCCTCTGGTGTGAGCCCAATGGGGCCTCCAGAATGGCTGCCCGCTCCTCCAGACACGCTCTTCCATCCCCGCTCCCCTCCTCCTCCATCCTGCTCCCCTCCTCCTCCATCCTGCTCCCCTCCTCCTCCATCCTGCTCCCCTCCTCCTCCACCCCCACTCCCCTCCTCCTCCATCCCCGCTCCCCTCCTCCATCCCCGCTCCCCTCCTCCTCCACCTCTGCTCCCCTATCCTCGATCCCGCTCCCCTCCTCCTCCATCCCCGCTCCCCTCCTCCATCCCACTCCCTTCCTCCATCCCCGCTCCCCTCCTTCTCCATCCCCGCTCCCCTCCTCCATCCCCGCTTCCCTCCTTCATCCCCACTCCCCTCCTTCATCCCCGCTCCCCTCCTCCATCCCACTCCCCTCCTCCATCCCCGCTCCCCTCCTTCTCCATCCCCGCTCCCCTCCTCCATCCCCGCTTCCCTCCTTCATCCCCACTCCCCTCCTTCATCCCCGCTCCCCTCCTCCATCCCACTCCCCTCCTCCATCCCCGCTCCCCTCCTACTCCATCCCGCTCCCCTCCTCCATCCCCGATCCCCTCCTCCATCCCCGCTTCCCTCCTTCATCCCCACTCCCCTCCTTCATCCCGGCTCCCCTCCTCCATCCCCGCTTCCCTCCTTCATCCCCACTCCCCTCCTCCATCCCACTCCCCTCCTCCATCCCCGCTCCCCTCCTACTCCATCCCGCTCCCCTCCTTCATCCCCGCTCCCCTCCTCCATCCCGGCTCCCCTCCTCCATCCCACTCCCCTCCTCCATCCCGCTCCCCTCCTTCATCCCCGCTCCCCTCCTCCATCCCCGCTCCCCTCCTCCATCCCCACTCCCCTCCTTTCCCGGCTCCCCTCCTCCATCCCCGCTTCCCTCCTTCATCCCCACTCCCCTCCTCCATCCCACTCCCCTCCTCCATCCACGCTCCCCTCCTACTCCATCCCGCTCCCCTCCTTCATCCCCGCTCCCCTCCTCCATCCCGGCTCCCCTCCTCCATCCCACTCCCCTCCTCCATCCCCGCTCCCCTCCTTCTCCATCCCCGCTCCCCTTCTCCATCCCCGCTTCCCTCCTTCATCCCCACTCCCCTCCTTCATCCCGGCTCCCCTCCTCCATCCCCGCTTCCCTCCTTCATCCCCGCTCCCCTCCTCCATCCCGGCTCCCCTCCTCCATCCCACTCCCCTACTCCATCCCGCTCCCCTCCTCCATCCCGCTCCCCTCCTCCATCCCGCTCCCCTCCTCCATCCCCGATCCCCTCCTCCTCCATCCCCGCTCCCCTCCTCCTCCATCCCGCTCCCCTCCTCCATCCCCGATCCCCTCCTCCATCCCCGCTCCCCTCCTCCATCCCTGCTCCCCTCCTACTCCATCCCGCTCCCCTCCTCTATCCCAGCTCCCCTCCTCCATCCCCGCTCCCCTCCTCCATCCCACTCCCCTCCTCCATCCCCGCTCCCCTCCTTCTCCATCCCCGCTCCCCTCCTCCATCCCCGCTCCCCTCCTCCATCCCCGCTCCCCTCCTCCTCCACCTCTGCTCCCCTATCCTCGATCCCGCTCCCCTCCTCCTCCATCCCCGCTCCCCTCCTCCATCCCACTCCCTTCCTCCATCCCCGCTCCCCTCCTTCTCCATCCCCGCTCCCCTCCTCCATCCCCGCTTCCCTCCTTCATCCCCACTCCCCTCCTTCATCCCCGCTCCCCTCCTCCATCCCACTCCCCTCCTCCATCCCCGCTCCCCTCCTTCTCCATCCCCGCTCCCCTCCTCCATCCCCGCTTCCCTCCTTCATCCCCACTCCCCTCCTTCATCCCCGCTCCCCTCCTCCATCCCACTCCCCTCCTCCATCCCCGCTCCCCTCCTACTCCATCCCGCTCCCCTCCTCCATCCCCGCTCCCCTCCTCCATCCCCGCTTCCCTCCTTCATCCCCACTCCCCTCCTTCATCCCGGCTCCCCTCCTCCATCCCCGCTTCCTCCTTCATCCCCACTCCCCTCCTCCATCCCACTCCCCTCCTCCATCCCCGCTCCCCTCCTACTCCATCCCGCTCCCCTCCTTCATCCCCGCTCCCCTCCTCCATCCCGCTCCCCTCCTCCATCCCCGCTCCCCTCCTTCATCCCCACTCCCCTCCTTCATCCCCGCTCCCCTCCTCCATCCCACTCCCCTCCTCCATCCCCGCTCCCCTCCTTCTCCATCCCCGCTCCCCTCCTCCATCCCCGCTTCCCTCCTTCATCCCCACTCCCCTCCTTCATCCCCGCTCCCCTCCTCCATCCCCGCTTCTCTCCTTCATCCCCACTCCCCTCCTTCATCCCCGCTCCCCTCCTCCATCCCACTCCCCTCCTCCATCCCCGCTCCCCTCCTTCTCCATCCCCGCTCCCCTCCTCCATCCCCGCTTCCCTCCTTCATCCCCACTCCCCTCCTTCATCCCCGCTCCCCTCCTCCATCGCACTCCCCTCCTCCATCCCCGCTCCCCTCCTACTCCATCCCGCTCCCCTCCTCCATCCCCGCTCCCCTCCTCCATCCCCGCTTCCCTCCTTCATCCCCACTCCCCTCCTTCATCCCGGCTCCCCTCCTCCATCCCCGCTTCCCTCCTTCATCCCCACTCCCCTCCTCCATCCCACTCCCCTCCTCCATCCCCGCTCCCCTCCTACTCCATCCCGCTCCCCTCCTTCATCCCCGCTCCCCTCCTCCATCCCGGCTCCCCTCCTCCATCCCACTCCCCTCCTCCATCCCGCTCCCCTCCTTCATCCCCGCTCCCCTCCTCCATCCCCGCTCCCCTCCTCCATCCCCACTCCCCTCCTTCATCCCGGCTCCCCTCCTCCATCCCCGCTTCCCTCCTTCATCCCCACTCCCCTCCTCCATCCCACTCCCCTCCTCCATCCACGCTCCCCTCCTACTCCATCCCGCTCCCCTCCTTCATCCCCGCTCCCCTCCTCCATCCCGGCTCCCCTCCTCCATCCCCGCTCCCCTCCTTCTCCATCCCCGCTCCCCTCCTCCATCCCCGCTTCCCTCCTTCATCCCCACTCCCCTCCTTCATCCCGGCTCCCCTCCTCCATCCCCACTTCCCTCCTTCATCCCCGCTCCCCTCCTCCATCCCGGCTCCCCTCCTCCATCCCACTCCCCTACTCCATCCCGCTCCCCTCCTCCATCCAACTCCCCTCCTCCATCCCCGATCCCCTCCTCCTCCATCCCCGCTCCCCTCCTCCTCCATCCCCGCTCCCCTCCTCCTCCATCCCCGCTGCCCTCCTCCATCCCCGCTCCCCTCCTCCATCCCTGCTCCCCTCCTACTCCATCCCGCTCCCCTCCTCTATCCCGGCTCCCCTCCTCCATCCCCGCTCCCCTCCTCCATCCCACTCCCCTCCTCCATCCCCGCTCCCCTCCTTCTCCATCCCCGCTCCCCTCCTCCATCCCCGCTCCCCTCCTCCTCCACCTCTGCTCCCCTATCCTCGATCCCGCTCCCCTCCTCCTCCATCCCCGCTCCCCTCCTCCATCCCACTCCCTTCCTCCATCCCCGCTCCCCTCCTTCTCCATCCCCGCTCCCCTCCTCCATCCCCGCTTCCCTCCTTCATCCCCACTCCCCTCCTTCATCCCCGCTCCCCTCCTCCATCCCACTCCCCTCCTCCATCCCCGCTCCCCTCCTCCATCCCACTCCCTTCCTCCATCCCCGCTCCCCTCCTTCTCCATCCCCGCTCCCCTCCTCCATCCCCGCTCCCCTCCTCCATCCCCGCTTCCCTCCTTCATCCCCGCTCCCCTCCTCCATCCCGGCTCCCCTCCTCCATCCCACTCCCCTCCTCCATCCCGGCTCCCCTCCTCCATCCCCGCTTCCCTCCTTCATCCCCGCTCCCCTCCTCCATCCCGACTCCCCTCCTCCATCCCGCTCCCCTACTCCATCCCGCTCCCCTCCTCCATCCCGCTCCCCTCCTCCATCCCCGATCCCCTCCTCCTCCATCCCCGCTCCCCTCCTCCTCCATCCCGCTCCCCTCCTCCATCCCGCTCCCCTCCTCCATCCCCGCTCCCCTCCTCCATCCCCGCTCCCCTCCTACTCCATCCCGCTCCCCTCCTTCATCCCCGCTCCCCTCCTCCATCCCGGCTCCCCTCCTCCATCCCACTCCCCTCCTCCATCCCGCTCCCCTCCTCCATCCCCGCTCCCCTCCTTCATCCCCACTCCCCTCCTTCATCCCCGCTCCCCTCCTCCATCCCACTCCCCTCCTCCATCCCCGCTCCCCTCCTTCTCCATCCCCGCTCCCCTCCTCCATCCCCGCTTCCCTCCTTCATCCCCACTCCCCTCCTTCATCCCCGCTCCCCTCCTCCATCCCCGCTTCCCTCCTTCATCCCCACTCCCCTCCTTCATCCCCGCTCCCCTCCTCCATCCCACTCCCCTCCTCCATCCCCGCTCCCCTCCTTCTCCATCCCCGCTCCCCTCCTCCATCCCCGCTTCCCTCCTTCATCCCCACTCCCCTCCTTCATCCCCGCTCCCCTCCTCCATCCCACTCCCCTCCTCCATCCCCGCTCCCCTCCTACTCCATCCCGCTCCCCTCCTCCATCCCCGCTCCCCTCCTCCATCCCCGCTTCCCTCCTTCATCCCCACTCCCCTCCTTCATCCCGGCTTCCCTCCTTCATCCCCACTCCCCTCCTCCATCCCACTCCCCTCCTCCATCCCCGCTCCCCTCCTACTCCATCCCGCTCCCCTCCTTCATCCCCGCTCCCCTCCTCCATCCTGGCTCCCCTCCTCCATCCCACTCCCCTCCTCCATCCCGCTCCCCTCCTTCATCCCCGCTCCCCTCCTCCATCCCCGCTCTCCTCCTCCATCCCCACTCCCCTCCTTCATCCCGGCTCCCCTCCTCCATCCCCGCTTCCCTCCTTCATCCCCGCTCCCCCTCCTCCATCCCGGCTCCCCTCCTCCATCCCACTCCCCTCCTCCATCCCGGCTCCCCTCCTCCATCCCCGCTTCCCTCCTTCATCCCCGCTCCCCTCCTCCATCCCGGCTCCCCTCCTCCATCCCGCTCCCCTACTCCATCCCGCTCCCCTCCTCCATCCCGCTCCCCTCCTCCATCCCGCTCCCCTCCTCCATCCCCGCTCCACTCTTCCATCCCCGCTCCCCTCCTACTCCATCCTGCTCCCCTCCTTCATCCCCGCTCCCCTCCTCCATCCCGGCTCCCCTCCTCCATCCCACTCCCCTCCTCCATCCCGCTCCCCTCCTCCATCCCCGCTCCCCTCCTTCATCCCCACTCCCCTCCTTCATCCCCACTCCCCTCCTTCATCCCCGCTCCCCTCCTCCATCCCACTCCCCTCCTCCATCCCCGCTCCCCTCCTCCATCCCCCGCTTCCCTCCTTCATCCCCACTCCCCTCCTTCATCCCCGCTCCCCTCCTCCATCCCCGCTTCCCTCCTTCATCCCCACTCCCCTCCTTCATCCCCGCTCCCCTCCTCAATCCCACTCCCCTCCTCCATCCCCGCTCCCCTCCTTCTCCATCCCCGCTCCCCTCCTCCATCCCCGCTTCCCTCCTTCATCCCCACTCCCCTCCTTCATCCCCACTCCCCTCCTTCATCCCCGCTCCCCTCCTCCATCCCACTCCCCTCCTCCATCCCCGCTCCCCTCCTCCATCCCACTCCCCTCCTCCATCCCCGCTTCCCTCCTTCATCCCCACTCCCCTCCTTCATCCCCGCTCCCCCTCCTCCATCCCACTCCCCTCCTCCATCCCCGCTTCCCTCCTTCATCCCCGCTCCCCTCCTCCATCCCCGCTTCCCTCCTTCATCCCCACTCCCCTCCTTCATCCCCGCTCCCCTCCTCCATCCCACTCCCCTCCTCCATCCCCGCTTCCCTCCTTCATCCCCACTCCCCTCCTTCATCCCCGCTCCCCTCCTCCATCCCACTCCCCTCCTCCATCCCCGCTCCCCTCCTACTCCATCCCGCTCCCCTCCTCCATCCCCGCTCCCCTCCTCCATCCCCGCTTCCCTCCTTCATCCCCACTCCCCTCCTCCATCCCACTCCCCTCCTCCATCCCCGCTCCCCTCCTACTCCATCCCGCTCCCCTCCTTCATCCCCGCTCCCCTCCTCAATCCCGGCTCCCCTCCTCCATCCCACTCCCCTCCTCCATCCCGCTCCCCTCCTTCATCCCCGCTCCCCTCCTCCATCCCCGCTCCCCTCCTCCATCCTCACTCCCCTCCTTCATCCCGGCTCCCCTCCTCCATCCCCGCTCCCCTCCTCCATCCCGCTCCCCTCCTCCATCCCGCTCCCCTCCTCCATCCCCGATCCCCTCCTCCTCCATCCCCGCTCCCCTCCTCCTCCATCCCGCTCCCCTCCTCCATCCCGCTCCCCTCCTCCATCCCCGCTCCCCTCCTCCATCCCCGCTCCCCTCCTCCATCCCTGCTCCCCTCCTACTCCATCCCGCTCCCCTCCTCTATCCCGGCTCCCCTCCTCCATCCCCGCTCCCCTCCTCCATCCCACTCCCCTCCTCCATCCCCGCTCCCCTCCTTCTCCATCCCCGCTCCCCTCCTCCATCCCCGCTTCCCTCCTTCATCCCCACTCCCCTCCTTCATCCCGGCTCCCCTCCTCCATCCCCGCTTCCCTCCTTCATCCCCGCTCCCCTCCTCCATCCCGGCTCCCCTCCTCCATCCCGCTCCCCTACTCCATCCCGCTCCCCTCCTCCATCCCGCTCCCCTCCTCCATCCCTGCTCCCCTCCTACTCCATCCTGCTCCCCTCCTCCATCCCGCTCCCCTCCTCCATCCCCGCTCCCCTCCTCCATCCCCGCTCCCCTCCTCCATCCCCGCTTCCCTCCTTCATCCCCACTCCCCTCCTTCATCCCCGCTCCCCTCCTCCATCCCACTCCCCTCCTCCATCCCCGCTCCCCTCCTACTCCATCCCGCTCCCCTCCTCCATCCCCGCTCCCCTCCTCCATCCCCGCTTCCCTCCTTCATCCCCACTCCCCTCCTTCATCCCGGCTCCCCTCCTCCATCCCCGCTTCCCTCCTTCATCCCCACTCCCCTCCTCCATCCCACTCCCCTCCTCCATCCCCGCTCCCCTCCTACTCCATCCCGCTCCCCTCCTTCATCCCCGCTCCCCTCCTCCATCCCGGCTCCCCTCCTCCATCCCACTCCCCTCCTCCATCCCGCTCCCCTCCTTCATCCCCGCTCCCCTCCTCCATCCCCCGCTCCCCTCCTCCATCCCCACTCCCCTCCTTCATCCCGGCTCCCCTCCTCCATCCCCGCTTCCCTCCTTCATCCCCGCTCCCCTCCTCCATCCCGGCTCCCCTCCTCCATCCCACTCCCCTCCTCCATCCCGCTCCCCTCCTCCATCCCGCTCCCCTCCTCCATCCCCGATCCCCTCCTCCTCCATCCCCGCTCCCCTCCTCCATCCCCGCTCCCCTCCTCCATCCCTGCTCCCCTCCTACTCCATCCCGCTCCCCTCCTCTATCCCGGCTCCCCTCCTCCATCCCCGCTCCCCTCCTCCATCCCGCTCCCCTCCTCCATCCCCGCTCCCCTCCTCCTCCATCCCGCTCCCCTCCTCCATACCGCTCCCCTCCTCCATCCCCGCTCCCCTCCTCCATCCCCGCTCCCCTCCTCCATCCCTGCTCCCCTCCTACTCCATCCTGCTCCCCTCCTCCTCCATCCCCGCTCCCCTCCTCCATCCCACTCCCCTCCTCCATCCCCGCTCCCCTCCTACTCCATCCCGCTCCCCTCCTCCATCCCCGCTCCCCTCCTTCATCCCCGCTCCCCTCCTCCATCCCGGCTCCCCTCCTCCTCCATCCCCGCTCCCCTCCTCCTCCATCCCGGCTCCCCTCCTCCATCCCACTCCCCTCCTCCATCCCCGCTCCCCTCCTCCATCCCCGCTCCCCTCCTCCTCCACCTCTGCTCCCCTCCTCCTCCATCCCGCTCCCCTCCTGCTCCACCCCCTCTCCCCTCCTCCTCCATCCCCGCTCCCCTCCTCCATCCCCGCTCCCCTCCTCCTCCACCTCTGCTCCCCTCCTCCTCGATCCCGCTCCCCCTCCTCCTCCATCCCCGCTCCCCCTCCTCCATCCCACTCCCCTCCTCCATCCCACTCCCCTCCTCCATCCCCGCTCCCCTCCTCCTCCATCCCGCTCCCCTTCTCTCCATCCCGCTCCCCTCCTCCTCCACCCCCGCTCCCCTCCTCCTCCATCCCTGCTCCCCTCCTCCTCCATCCCCGCTCCCCTCCTCCATCCCCGCTCCCCTCCTCCTCCACCTCTGCTCCCCTCCTCCTCCATCCCCACTCCCCTCCTCCATCCCTGCTCCCCTCCTCTTCCATCCCCGCTCCCCTCCTCCTCCATCCCGCTCCCCTCCTCCATCCCGCTCCCCTCCTCCATCCCCCGCTCCCCTCCTCCTCCATCCCCACTCCCCTCCTCCATCCCCGCTCCCCTCCTCCTCCATCCCCGCTCCCCCTCCTCCATCCCCGCTCCCCCTCCTCCATCCCCGCTCCCCTCCTCCCATCCCCGCTCCCCTCCTCCATCCCCGCTCCCCCTACTCCTCCATCCCTGCTCCCCCCTCCTCCTCCATCCCCCACTCCCGTCCTCCTCCATCCCGCTCCCCTCCTCCTCCATCCCGCTCCCCTCCTCCATCCTGCTCCCCCTCCTCCTCCATCCCCGCTCCCGTCCTCCTCCATCCCCACTCCCCTAGGCATGGAAAATAGAGCAAGGAACAAAGCATTTCTTTCCTGTGGAAGTTGGGTTTTAATAGTGGGAGACAGTAAACATACTAGACTGGGAAGGTACAGAGTTAGTGCAAGGTCAAGGGGAGGAGTAGGCCTTGAGGGGGCAGGGCTCCTGCAGGGATAGGACTGGTTGACCACTGAAGCCAAGTGTCAACAAACAATAAGTCACCCACCTGCCCAGCGGACACATGTTCATGAGCGTGGACCTATGAACCAGGAGGTCACAGTTGGATTCCCATGGCCAGGTTGCAGACTTGATCCCCAGTAGGGGGCATGTAGGAGGCAATCAATTAATGATTCTCTCTCATCATTGATGTTTCTCTCTCTCCCTCTCCCTTCCTCTCTGAAATCAATAAAATATATATTTAAAAAGTCACCCATCCCCGCCTCCCCTCCTCGCAGATGTCTGGGAGAACCTGGCGAGAAAGACCCTAGAACATGTCCAGAACAAAGACCCGTCAGAAGCCACATGACTGGAGCGGGGTGAGCAAGGGAGGGGGCCAGAATGGACGAGGGTGAAGAGGGACACACTAGCTATGTATTAACAGTGAGGTGATGGGGACAAGGGCGGATGCAGGGAGACTACCCAGAGGCAGCCACAGTCATGCAGGCAGGAGATGGCGGTGGCTTGGAGCAGAGTGATGCGACAGTGCTGGGAAGGAGCTGAGTTTAGGTATATTTTCAAGAGCTCCGACAGGAGTGTATGACAGCTCAGAGCTACAAAGAAGTCAACGCTTTGAGAGTCCACCCAGAACACAGGCTCAGGGGTTGGCTGTGACTTCTAGATGTTGGGAATTAACTTTTTAAAAAATATGTTTTTATTGATTTTAAAAGAGAGAGGGAGAGAGAAACATTGATGTGAGAAACATCAATTGGCTGCCTCCTGCACGCCCCTACTGAGGCTCGGGCCTGCCACCCAGGCATGTGCCCTGCCCCGGGATCAAACTGGGGACCTTTTGGTGCTCAGGCCTACGCCCAAGCGACTGAGCCACACGGGAAGAGGGGGCTTCCTTCCTGAAAAACAAACCTTGGTAGCGGATATGTTGCCAAGGAAAAGAAAAGAAATCCTTGGACCTTTCTGTCCACCCCACCTCCATCCATCCCCTTCTCCGTCCCCACTCCCAGGGAGCCGCTGAGTCCCTGGGACCAGGCCATGGGAATCTCTCTGTGTCGGGTCCCAAAGAAGCAGCCACCTCCTCCCCAGTGTGGTTGCTGGGCCTGCCCTGCACCCCGGCACCTGCTCCTCCTCCTTACACACCCTTGTCCTCGGTGGGCCACACTCCCGCAGAGGCTCTGGGCACACTGCACCGCAGCTGGCGGGCCACTCCCTGAGGACCTGTGGGAGGGACCCAGAGGCGGGGGGGGGGGGGGGGGGGGGGGGGGGGGGCGGGGGGGGGCGGGGGAGGAGGGACGGGGGGGCGGGGGGGGGGGGGCGGGGAGGGAGCCAGGGGCGAGGCCTTGTCCTCTTCCTGAGGGGCAGGAAGCCTGAGGATTCCCACGCGTGGCTGCGGCCTGGTGGCTCTGCTGGAGCCAGATGGGCTCTGATGGCTGAGTGGACATTCATCTAAGTGGCCCCGCCCTCCTTCCTGATCACCATGTCCCAGGCAGAGAGGAGTCCAGGAGTCCGTGATGACGGCGGGTGAGCTTGGTGGCGCCTGGTGGTGCCCATGGACGATCACTCTCCCACATGTTTTCTGATTTCCTTGCGGAGGAGCCAAGGCCAGCAAATGTGGGGCTGGACTTGACCTTGACTTGCTTGACTGCCAGGTGAGTGCGCCTGCCCCACGAGGCAGCCATCAGTCCCTCTGTGCTGTGAGGCTGTGGGTCCAAGCAGGCCTTTTATCACCGTCCCCTCTCCCCCCGGAAATACAATACGCAGTGTTGAGTAAGCACTTGCCTCTTGCGGCAGGTCTCAGTGGAACAGCACGTGTTGTGTGTGTGATAAAACACACAACCCCAGATGCTCACGTAGCCTTCTCCAGGGCACAGTCCACCCTGCGGTACAACCATCACCCCATCCACCCACAGAGCTTTCCATCTAATAAAACTGAAACTCTGGCCCTGGCCGGTTTGGCTCACTGGATAGAGCGTCGGCCTGGGGACTGAAGAGTCCCGGGTTCGATTCCGGGCAAGGGCATGTACCTTGGTTGCAGGCACATCCCCAGTAGGGGGTGTGCAGGAGGCAGCTGATCGATGCTTCTCTCTCATCGATGTTTCTAACTCTCTATCCCTCTCCTTCCTCTCTGTAATCAATAAAATATATTTTTTAAAAAACAAAAAAACCTGAAACTCTGTCCCCATTAAACCCAACTCCCATTCCCTGGCCCCCCAGCCCCGGCCCCCACCTTTCTGCTTTCTGTCTCTACGAATCCGAGTCCTCTGGGGACTTCCCCACGTAAGTGGGAAGAACATCAACAATGTCGGAGAGACAGAGAATGCAATGGCCACACTGAGCCTGCTGTGTGGGGCCGGGGACTCGCCCGGGGAGCAGGGGAGGGTCTCCAACATCAGCAGGAGCCGTCTCAGGGCAAGCTGGCTGCGCGCAAACCCCAGCTCTGCCTCTTGTGCCTGAGCAACGGCCTCCGTTGCCCCATCTCTAAGAAGGGGACCCACAGTGCCTGCCTCCGGATTGCCCTGCGGACCAGATGCGGGAATACACTTAAGGGCCTGGGCAGCACCTGATGCCCAGTGGGCACGCGGGAGTGCGGCCGCACTCGCTCGCACTGGGCTCTCCTCATAAGAGTGTGGCCCCTGCTGCCCAGGGAGGTGAGTGGGCACATTCATCCCACAGAGGCTCAGGCCCCGCCTCCCGCCTGGACGCATGGGTGGGGGATGGGAGACAAAGGAGCAGGGGAGGGGCGTTTGCCCGGAGGCCCCGGGTCCTGACCAGCTGCGGGCACCACACTCAGTGCCCAGGATCCCAGGTCAGCCGGGGCCTTCAGAACACACGGGTCCTGGCCTTTGCCAGTTTGGCTGAGGGAGAGGAATGGGCCCAAGAGAGACTTCTGGAGCCTCCCACACACTCACTGCCCACCCGGGGCTGGGGAGGCGTGGGGTCCCAACCTCGCCCGACACCACGAAAGGCTCCCTGTAAGCAAGGAGGGTCCCAGGGAGCAAGGCCTCCTTTGACTTTGTGGTTCCACCCGCCGCCCACTCCCAGCCACCAGCCTCCAGGGCCCAGGACTTCGCGGCCTCGCGTTCATCAGACACCCCACCCTGGGCTGTGGGGGAGGCGCCTTGCTCTCTCTGTTCCCTCACACTGGGCAGCGTCCCAGAGGCCCCTGTCTCAGCTCCTCACTGCAGGGCGGGCCTGGGGTGGGGGCAGCCCCACCCTGATGAGGGTCGCAGGAGCCAGGATTCCTGCACACGGTGAATGGGGAGAAGTCTGGTGCAGAGCCTACAGCTGGGTTCCTAAGAAGGTGGCCGAGCAGCCACGGCAGAGACAGCTGTAGATTCTCGTCTAAGAAACCAACTCAGGAGGAGGAGTGCGAAGCCAGAGAGGCTTTGGAGCTTGTGGGTCTGAACCCTCTGGTGGCCACTGCCCAGCTCTGGCCTCAGCCACTGCCTGCGGCGGCCACAGCACCTCGGGCCACCTCCGAGTGTCTGCCCTCCCACTGCTTCACGCCCTCACTCCAAAGGCTCCTTGAGGGGACCCCAGACGCGAGGAGGACACCACTGTGCCAAGTGCCCAGGGCCCCTCCCTGTCCGTCCCCAGCTCCCCCAGGAACTAGGGAGGACAAGGGTTTATTTTAAACTTAAAATTGAAGGTTGCTCTTTAACAACAACAACAACACAGTCCCCTCCGAGTCTAGGCTGCCAGAGCCAGTGTCCTAAATAAGAAACCAGCGGGCACTCCGCTCCCAGCTCACTGGTAGGGGAAGGAAGCCACAGCCAAATGCGGCGCGATGCACCTGGTGGCCGGCTGTCCAGGGTCAGTCAGGCCGGCGGGCGGCGCAGGGCAGCCCTGGGCCTGGGACAGCTCTCACAGGCTCTTACATAAAAGGAATGCCTGCTTGGTTTAGAGAATTTGGGAGCTGCAGAAACTATAAAGAAAAATATTTAAGTTATCATCTTGCTTCTCAGATACTATTTTTATAACATATTTTTCCCTCTCCTGCTACTCCTTGTTTTTGTTAATCCTCACCTGAGTATAATTTTTTGATTAATTTTCACAGAGTGGGAAGGAAGGAGGGGAGAGAAGGAAGGAGAGAGGGAGGTCGATCGGTTGCCTCCTGCACACCCCTGACTGGGACTGTTGATTGAACCTGCAACCCAGGTATGTGACCTTGACCAGGAATCGAGCCTGCAACCCCTCAGTGGGTGGCCAATGCTCTAACCACTGAGCCACCAGCCAGGGCTCAGATACCATTTTTATTCATTGAACATCACTGTGTTAATTAAGCCCAGCTTCTTTCCTTCCTCCTTCCCAGGCGTGTTTTTACAGCACTTTGCACATGGCAGAGTGTTTTCCTGTGGTTGTAGGTTTTGAATTCACCCACAGCCAGTAAGCTGGGAAGGAAAACATCCTTATCACCTCCCAGCAGAGAGGAGAGGTGAAATGATTTCCCAGGTCTGCCAGCTAATGAGCGGCCTGTTAGGATGAAATTGCCCACCTGAAACTTTCCAAATCCAAATGGTGTGTGTTATCTGTGACGTGTGTTGTCCACCGAAAGGGCTGCTACAGAGAACGAGGAGCACATGGCGCTGTTCTTTTTTTTTTTATATATAGAACCCTCACCCCAGGATTTGTTTAGAGAGAAATATCGATAGGTTGCCTCCCGTATGTGCCCATTCGCGACCTTTTGGTGTACGGACGACGCTCCATCCAACTGAACCACCCGGCCAGGGCCAGGCTGGAGTGCTCACTAGTGAGTCGCCCCTGTACACAGAGGGTCAGGAGAGGCCACAGCCGGGCAGGCCACTCCAGGCAGGCAGGTGGCAGGTCTAACAGGCAGGGGGACCTACACAAGAGGCTTGTCTTGGGTGCCACAGGATGCGTGGATCTCAGCATCCACCTGCCAGAATCTTACAAAGAGGCCTTAGGGGGGTCGGTCGCAGATGGTCTGAATAGCACCTCAACTCTCTCAAGGCTGCCCCCTTAAAAAACAGCTCCCACTGTGCAGCCAAGGCTCCAAGCCCCAGTGCGCTCTCCACTTCACTACCAAACTTCACGCACAAAACCCAGTTCAAACTTAAAATCACCAAGGATTTGAAGATGGCTCCTCAGAGTACGAGCTCTGAGCACTGGGCCCTGTGACCTTGCACAGGGAGTGACAAGGTTCCCTTCTCCTGAGGCCCCACCTCCGAGGTCCAGAACCCAGGACTGTCTCCATCGCCCCGCCCCAGTGGCCAGCGCCCCCTCACGCCTCAGGCCAGGCCGCTGTGTCTGGGGCAGCTGTACCCCCACTACCTCAAGCCCAGAGCTTACTGCTGTCCGTGGGTCAGCACACGGTGGTATTTGCTGCTTTTCTGAAAATGGTACCTAGTTTCATGATCAGAACTAGTGAGGCTCAGCCACGCCAGAGTTAACGTTGGGTGTGCCTTCTGCCCATCCTCACCCCTGGGCCGTGCCAAAGCCCTGCCCCGAGCGCTTGGTGAGGGCACAGACTGGCGCTCTGGCCTGCGCCTGCTCCCCATGGCGCCCTTCCACCCGCTGGGCACCTGCAGGCCGCCAGGGCCCCAACAGCGGGGCATTCCCCGCCTCCCTTCTCGAGGTGAGTCCCCGGCTCCCAAGGGTTTGGGTCCCGGGAGGAAGGTGGGCGGCTTGGGAAAGGCTCTGCGATGTGGGGGAGGAGGGAGGCGACCGGAGGGGAAGGCGGGGCACAGAGGGTCCCGGCGGCGAAGGGCGGGAGTGACCGCAGAGGCCAGCGAGGACGTGGGCAGTAAAAGCAAAAAGAGGAAGACACTTAGTAGTTTTCTTATGAAACTGAATTTCGTGGTGCCAGTTTCTCCTGTTATGTGTTGGTCTCTGTTTATAAGATTAACCTTGTCGGACAGTCTTAGGTTCACAGCGTAAGTGAGCGGGAGATACGGAGCCCCCGACCCACCCTGCCACACCGGCCAGGCCCCCCGTTGCCAGCACCCAGGCCAGAGGGGATGTTTGTTACCAGGATGAAGCCCCAGACACCCCTGGTCTCCCACACCAACAGCTGCCTCGGGGCTCACGTGGGGGGTGGCCTCCTGTGGGCGTGGACGGCTCACACAGAGGGGTTTTGCTGCCCTAAACACCGCCCCCCTTCCCACCCGGGGCGTCCCAGCACTGCGGTGCAGGGAGGCGGGAGAACACGGGAACAGAGGAGCAAGCTTTTATGTTTAACTGGGGGGAAAGGAGCAAGAAAAGTGTCTGCGGATTGGCTTTCCCGTGATCTCTGAAGGAGGGAGGGAGCCTGGCCGGGGGATGGCAAGCGGCTCTCTGCCAAGCTGGAATCACCTGGAAGGAGGAGGGCGAGGAAGGAGCTGGGGCCTCAGTTTCCGCAGCCTGGGCCGGGGGCAGGGGGCACCAGGGCCAGAGAGGCCTGGCGGGGTGTGAGGTAGGGGAGGGGGGATACGGGTGGGGGATAGGGAGATGCAGGGGGAGCCTGCCCATGGGCTGGGCCATGCTGAAGGGTGGTGGGGACACGCTGACCCACATGTGGACAGGGGAAATGCCGAGCAAGTGAACCCGGGAGCCGGGAGAGCTGCGCATACTGGAGCCAGATTCTGGTGGTGAGTGGGGTCACTGAAGGTCAGGGAGCATATCAGGTAGCAGGTCAGAGCTGCAATCTAGAAACATCCGAGCAGCAGGGGAGGGCGGGGCGGAGGCAGGAAGGCCAGGGAAGAGGGTGTTAACAAAGTCTCGGCTGCAGAGCAGAGGGCTGGAGAGGGAGAAGTGATGGGTCAGAGGTGGAGGTGCCTGGCCGTGAATGAAGCCAGGAAAGCCAGCGAGGAGCTGCCGCTGGGTCATGGAGATCTGGGTCCAGCCACGGTTGGCTTGCAGGAGGCCTCTGGTAGCGAGTGGCTGAGTGCAGCCAGGCCAGCCTGGCACAAATGGGACTGGGGGCACCCACATCGCTCAGCAGATGCAGACATTCGAAGGTGGTGCTGGGATCGCCTCATGCCTTCTCTCCTGCTCTCTCTATTGCTTTTGTCCCCAGTGGCTCACCCTCACATTCAACAGTTAACAAACCAGCTGGGAGTTCTAACAACACCAGGAATGATTCACTCTAGCCAATGCCCATCTCTGGGTTACATGCCATTCTTGGGGCAGTGGGGGGTCAGGTGTCCCTGAACTGCCAGAATGGAAAGCCCCCCAACAGATCCGGGGTGGCCCCAGGAGGAGACAGGTGGGAGCTAGGGCCGGATTTGCATCAGGTCACATGGGAGCTGAAGCTGTGGGAGAGAATGAGATCATCAGTGGGGAAGTGGGTGCGGGATGGGAGGGACAGGGAGAGACCAGAAGGAGACACAATACCCCGGGGAAGAGAGAGTCAGAGGACAGGAGGATGAAAAGCTCAGAGAAGCGGTGAGCAGAGTAACAGCAGTGCCTGAAGAGGGAGGGGCAGGGTGCCTGCACCCTCCAGGGCCTGAGGATGGAGACAGGCCCTTGGGCTTCGTGACTCGGTGCCCCCGCAGGTAAGGAGGGGAGTGGAGGCAGGAGCCTGATGGGAACCCCTGGGACCCGATGGGGGTGGCGGGGGTGGAGGTGAAGAGGTAAAGATGGGTTTGGCAGAGACGGGAAGGAGGAGGTAAGGTTGTCCCCAGAGGGGATTGCAGGGACCTGGGGAGACTTAAGGATTAAGAGGAAGAGCATGGTTTGGGGGAGGAAGTAAGGAAAAGTCCCTCCCCACTGGGAGGCAACAGTGGAAGTTGAGCAAGGTCCCGGGGAGGCAGCAAGGAGAGAAGGGATGACCTGGCTCTAAAGACCGGGCACCAGACTCCTCTGCCATGGGGGCCGGGAGGAGAGAGCACGCAGGCCCCTGCCCGATGGGCGAGTTCAGGTGAGGGCTCCCTTGTTTCCCCACAGGCCCTGTTACCTGCGAGGAGCAAGACAGAGGCAGGACAGGCCTAAGTCGCAGGCCAGGCCAGGGCTGGAGAGCAGGGAGGGGCTGAGGGATCTGGCAGGAGAGAGGAGCTGGCAGGACCGGGAGGGGAGGGAAGGGCGGGGGAGTTGGTGAGCTCCTTGCCCAGCGGAGCAGCAGTGGACTCTGGCTCAGGGCAGGGGTGTGCAGGTCCCTCTCTCTCAGGGCACCCCAGGGACTGTGGGTCTCCCTGCCACCTCTTGAATGCCCGGACAGGCGCACCTGATCGGCCTGGCTGGGGTCAGGGCGTGACCAGAGATCAATCAGCTATGGACAGGGGTGGGGTGCAAGCCAGGAATTCAACCCCCAGTGTTTGCATGTTTTCAGGAAAGGGAGGCTGGGGTGAGAAAGCCGGCTGCCTGGGGAGTGGAGGCTGAAGGTCCGAAGGCAGCTCTTGTTTCCACCAATGACAGGCCTCACTAAAGGCAGAGGCCCGGCTGCTCCATGTGGGGCAAGGGCAGGTGTGAGAGTGATCTGGGTGCCCCAGCCCCGCCTCAGGGAGAAGGGCAGCATTGGAAGCAGCTCTGCCCGGTCCCCTGGGGGGACACTCCTCCTCCTGCAGAGCCACCAGGAGCAGCAGCTTGGCGAGAGCGTGTCGCAGTCACCTGCCTCCTGAGAGCAAGCACCCGTTTTCCTTCTCAGCGCCCCTGTCCCTTGTGGGCGAGCGCATGGCTGGGGGCCTGTGGATGGGACACTGACAAAGGAAAACTGGCACCCCCGGACCTTGCTGGCACACACCTCTCCCATGGCGCCTGGGCTTGGAGAATGAATGGTCTCTAAACTCTACTTCGCAAGCCCCTGTCCTGATGGACCTCCCGCGGGTGACCGTGCCCCCAGGTTTCCCAAATCTGATTCTGTGCCTGCAGCCCAGCTCTGGAGGCTGCCCTGCCTACTCTGGCTCTGAAAGACCCTCCCTTGGTTCTTGCCATACACTAGGATATTCTCTCTCTCTCTCTCTCTCTCTCTCTCTCTCTCTCTTGGCTGAGGTGGGCCTCCTCAGATAGACTGAGGACAATTATTCTTTTTTGTGTCCCCTCCAAAACTTAGCCCGGTGCCCGCACATGTAATTACTCAATAGATGGAAACAAAGCCCTGAGTTGTGGTCTGTGAGGGGCTGTACGGTCTGGGCAGTGGGTGGAAACCAGGTTTTAGCTCATTTCTGAAGCAGGCCAGTGGCAGGACTGGTGTTTATGCACAAGCCCAGCTGATAGGCAGGTTTTCAGTTCGTGCCTCCCGCTCACTCACAGAAGGCACGCTGCGCCTTGGCCTTCCCAGTGCCTCTCATGCCTTCGCTGCCTCCTAGACGCTCCAGGGGACTATTCGATGCCACCTGACGGGCTCCACTCAGGCCAATTTCTTCAGAGTCTCTGAAGCTCGGCCACATGCTGCGAGTTGTTGTTTTTAATCCTCACCCAAGGATATGTTTTTATTGCTTTTTTCCTTTTAAAATATGTTTTTATTTCTTTCAGAGAGAGGAAGGGAAAGGGAGAGATAGAAACATCAATGGTGAGAGAGAATCATTGATTGGCTGCTGCCTCCTGCACACGCCCTACTGGGGATCAATCCTGAAACCTGGGCATGTGCCCTGACTGGGAATCAAACCATGACCTCTGGTTCATAGGTCAACACTCAACCATTGAGCCACACCAGTGGGGCTTTATTGATTTTTTTTAGAGAGAAGAAGGGGAGAGAGAGAGAATCAATTGGCTGACTCCACGCCCTCTACTGGGGCTTGACTGGGACGACACTCCAACTTAACTGACCACCAGCTAGGAACACAATGCGAGTTTTACACCCCCAACCCCGCCCCTGGCTTTCTGTCGTGCAGAAGGCCGGAACCTGCCCACTGACAGGTATCCTGGAGGGTGATGCAGTGCAAAGCTTCTGGGGTTTGGAGCCAAACAGGACCTGGGTTCAAATCCCAGCCCCACGCTCGGTGTGCAATTCTGCTCCTCTGGACCTTGTATCTGTCTCCAGAATGGGTAGAAAATGCCCATTTCCAAAATGTAAGGTGCATACAGAGCTGCAAATAAGTAGAAGCCCCCTAAAATGACTGTCCCCAGGCCTTAGGAGATGGCCAGTCTTCCTTATCTAGGGACCTTTGGGGACAGCACAGCCCTTTTAAGCGTCAGATGCTGCTGCTGTGGTCACTTCAGGGAGCTGGGACAGGATAAGCCTTAATTTCACTTCTGATGTAGAGAAAAGGGTTCATGGTCTGCCTATCCTGACCCATCAAATGCCTCCAAAATTCAACCCCTCATCTATCGGAATGTGCCTGTGTTGGAGGCAGGGCCTTCAGAGAAGTAATTAGGTTGAAATGAGGCCCTAACCCAGCCTGACTGGTGTCCTTATAAGAAGAGGGAGTGTGGAGACACAGACGCCAGGATGTGCCTGCAGAGGAAAGGCCGTGAGCACAGGGAGAGGGCAGCTGCGCTGAAGGAGAGGGCCTCGGAGAAGCCGCCCCTGCCGGCGCCTGGGCCCAGGACCTCCAGCTCTGGAACTGAGAGCTGTACATGCCTGCTGTTCATCCTGCTCCTCGGTGGCTTTGTTATGGCAGGCCTAGCAGATGGCCCTGGTTCGGTTGTTAGGGTGCACTTGATAGCTGACAAGCGGGCTACTGTAGGGTTAGAGAAGGAAGTGGAGGCTCGGAGCTCCTGCGGTAAGGCACAGAGCGCAGGGTCGGGGACACAGGAAGCGCCCGACAGATGCTGGGGGTCGGTACTAGCCTTGCTGTCAACGGTTACCCGGTTACCCGCATACACACAGGAGGGGAGCGCATGTCCCCAGTTCCCAACGAGCCTGCTGGGCCTGCAGTGCCCAGCTCGGCAGGCAGAGGGCTGCATGCTCACACTGTCTTTTCCTCACATTCATTAGAAATATCTTTATAGAATGAGAAAAACGAGAAAGTGAGTTTTTGTTTGAAAGTCAGCCTATTCCCCTGGCCTATAACTAGACAACCTGTGACTCGAGTTCTCTTTGGGGTGAGGTTTTGGACTCGGGGTGCCTGGCTGTAAGGTGGGTGTTAACGTCTATTTGCCCATTTACATGGCCAAGCCCTGTGGGGCAGGGAGAAGGGGAGCTAGCTGGCCGTCTCTCCCACCCTCCCACCCTCCCAGGCCCTGTGGCCTGAATCAAGTCATCTGGCATCTGTAATGTGAGGGATTTGACAGAGAAGTTCTTAAGGCTCCTTCCAGTTGGCTGCTCTGAGAAAGTGGACCTGGCCTGCCCTTTAAATATTTGTCCTTTGCTGGCTGGCACAATGCTAAATTCTGTCAGCAGAGGGCAGTGGAGAGGCATTGCAAGAGGGGAGGGCTCCCGCACTCACTCAGCTGCCTGCTGCCTGGGGGGGGGGGGGGGGCAGTGGGTTCCTACAGCGCCAGGCTCCTCAGTGCATGGTGGTCAGCAGCACCCAGTCCTCCCTCCAGGAAGACACCTCCCGGGAGCCCTGAGGCTGGATTTCCAGCAAGCGCCCAGCGTGGCACCACCAGCAGCTTGTCGGCCATTCAGTGACTGCAGCGTGCTCTCTCCAATGAGCAGACTTCACCCACGGGTGGGGCTTCCTCGAGTGCCCAACTCAGCCGGAGGGAGAGGCTTCGTATAGCTGTTATTCCTGTTATTTGGAGGTCTCCGATTTCTAGCCAATACCTCATTATTCTAACCCCCTGGTATAGCTGCATCAGGCTTTTTTTGTTCAAATTAATTAGTGGTTTCTTCTCTCTTGATTGGACCTTGACTGATACCATGAGCTGTCCCCGGAAACAGACCCGCAAGGCTGGGGTTTGGGAATTGGTTCGGTTGTACGTTTGGGCTTAAGTGCAGTGCTGAGCTCCTTGCTGGGGGGAAATGGATGGTAGCAAGAACAGGCTTGCCATTTCAAGTGGAGACTGACTTCAGTTCTGTGTTGGCTGCTGATAAATAAATGCTTCCAGACCTACACAGTGACCAGGCCCCAAGGGTGACGCCCTTCCAAAGGCATCCGGGAATTTCACCTGTGACCTTGGGGAAACCAAAATCATTTCTGGTGGCAGGAATGCATGGAGCCCTAGAAGTGCATGCACGTGGCCGCGGAGCAATTGGCCTCTGCAGGTGCTGCTCAGGAGACAGCATAACCTCTGGACAGCTTGGCCCAGGCCTGCCCACCTTCAGATCAGTGGCCAGTCACACGCCCAGGGCCACACTTCGGTCAGAGGGTTTGAAATGCATCTGGTCACGCTGAAGTGCTCCAAGGACTCTGCCTTGACTCTGAGAGCCTCAGATGAGCCGTGGGGCTTCCTCAGTCTGGCTGGATTCCTGGAATTCTCTCTCAGATCAGTCCTCTCTGAATCACCTGCGCCCCGTCCGGGCAGCATCAGCATCACCCACCTGGGCACCTACCAGCCAAGCAAATTCCCAGACCGACTGACTCAGAATCTCAGGAGGGGCCCAGCAGTGTGTGTGGGCAGCCCTCCAGGGGATTCTGGCGTGCACTCGAGTGTGACAACTAGTCACTTCACACAGGAACCAATGATGCTCCCACCTTAAAATCATTCAGTGTCTCCCTTCCACCCGGCAGAGGCTCATCCCCACCCCGACCGTGAGTCTCCAACCTTAAATCCACTGCGGTGCTTTCTTAGATGCAGATCCCTGGGGCTGTGCCCCGAGATTCCGCTCGCGATGATTCTGCTCCACGTGGTTCCCTGGCCACTGGTGAGCCGTGCACTCTCCACGGAATACATCTGCGTGTCTGTCTGTATCCTCTGTCAGCTGGACAGTCACCAGCTGCTTCAGGCCGGCTCTCCTCTACTCCTCACACACAATGCCCTTTGCTCCTGCTACTTTCTGGGCCCGCCATGTCATTCTTGCCTCTCCCTCCTCTCTCCCCAGTATTACAGTTACAGGCCCAGCTAGAGTGAAGACAGGGCCTGTCTGAGACTCCTCAGGGGCAGGCACCTGCAAGAGAGTCAGACTTGTTTGTAGGCCTTTCAATTCCGTTTATTTCAGTCCAATTCAATTCAATGCAATGCAACGCAACTCAATGCATGTCAGAATAAAAAAAGCCCTGGGAGCCCATTACAAGCTCCCACCTGTGGAAACCAGGCCTGGTTGCCAAGGGTGGAAGGACCCCCTCACTGACCAGGGTAATGGCAGGTAGTCACAGGAAGCTTTAGTCTCAGCACCAAGCACCCACTACAGAGGCCTCCTCGATTGCTGCAGTTGCCCAAGGCTCTTTGAGGCCCCTCCCCACACAGCTTACCCGGACCATTTCCTTAAGATGAAACTGGAAACTACTAAGTATGTGTTGCAACCAGCATGTCACAGGAGCTCCCGAGTGACCTCACCCAGAGTCACTGTCTCCCAACCTCAGTCACCATCTGTGATGGGGTCACAGCAAGCTCAACTGAATGCACCTACAATCCTCGTGGGTGGGGATCCCCACGCCCATCCTACTGGCTGGCAAAGGAGGCCTGCTTGACCTTAGTGCACTCTCCACCGGAAACAGCGCCCAACAGCTGTTATTCACAAGCCACAGCCCTGGCTCACAGCCACTCCCGGCGAGGACGTCCAGCAGGAGCCAGCTGAGAACCCAGGTGCTGTCCTGTTTCACAAGGAGCAAAACAGTGCAGAAGGACAGCCAGTCTCCAGGAGCCACGCGTCCAGGGGTTTCCTGTGGCAGCCCCGGCGGAGTGCAGCCCGGGCACCTGGGGACCAGGAGATGGCAGAGCTGCAGGAGGTCTGATGTCAATGTCAGTGCGTCTCCCTCCTCCTGCGTCTGAAACAACAAAGGGAGAGAGTGAGCTCCCAGCAGCCTCAGGATGGCCCTTGATTCACTGCCCTGCAGCTGGACAGAGGCGCCCAGCGGGGTACAGTGGAAGACACTGCATGCTGCTCCTATGAAGCCCAGTATTTCTCACGATGAAAGACCCAGAGAATCTCCCCTCATGCCCCTTCCTCCCCTGAAGAAACAAATGAAAACTCTAGGATTTGGGGTTTCAAGTTTCTTAGTCTATTCTGTGGTTCCCAAAAGGAAAGACAACTACTGTGCCTCTCTGTTGGGTTTTAGTCAGACTGCCATGCATGCACAGAGAATCTGGCATATGACGAAATCCAAAAATTTAGCCATGCTCCATGAATAAAGCAGGAAACACCAAGGACAAAGACTCATCTGGGCAGATTAGGAGGGCTTGCTTTGTATCTTGAGTCAGCTCTCAAATATCTCACTCATTCTTTCATTCATTCAACAAATATTTATGAATCTGCCACGGTGTGGTCCTTGCTGTCATGGGACTCGCAGCCCAGTGGGGAAGACGCACAACCTATCACCAGGATTCAATCCAGTCCTTGTGAAGGGATACTAAGCCCAATGCACTATGGGAACAGACTCCTAATTGTGGCGCCTGGGGTGGGGGCTGGGGGTCCTTAGAAAGCTTCCTTCAAAAAGGTGACAAGAAAACTGAGTTGAAAAACTCAACAAGACCCCTCTTTTTCCAAGTCTCCAGTATTAACATCACACTAAAGGGACGGTCAGCAGCATCAGGTGCCTCTCCACGTGCTGCACTGAGAAGGGTTTGAATTACTGCCATGTCGTTCCGCTGAAGAGACGGACTGTGAATCTAATCACAAGGAAACAGCACATAAGCTCTAGCTGGAGACACTCTGCAAAGCAACAGCCTGTACTGAAAAACGCTGGAAAGGGGCTAAGGAGACATGCTCGCACTTACACACAGCATGTGGGCTGGGCCTGGCCCCGCAACAGGAGAAAATAACTGTGAGGGTGTCGCCTGCAGATGACTAAACATTGCACTGTAATTTGGTTGTGCCAGAGACTGTTCTTAGGAAATCAACTCTGGTGTATTCAGAGGCAAAGGGCCACACTGCCTGCAATTCACTTGCAAATAGATCAGAAAAAATGTGTGTATGTATATGTGGCAAATGTTAACAATGATCTGGGTGAAGGTGAGGGGTATAGGGAATATCTTTGTACTATTTTGCAACTTTTGAGTAAGTTTAAAGTTGTATCAAAATGAAAGGTGACCCCCAAACAGGGTGCTCAACCAGCAGGTAGGGGCAGGTGGGGAGGGCGGACTGTGCAAGGGGGGGAGTGGCAGCAGTGTGGTGCACAGGGACTCACACTTAGTCTATTCTGTGGTTCCCAAAAGGAAGGACAACTACTGCGCCTCTCTGTTGGGTTTTAGTCAGACTGCCACGCATGCACGGAGAATCTGGCATGTGACGAAACCCAAAAACTCGCCATTCAGCTGGGACACAGGTCCGAAGCAGGCCTAGTGAGAGGTCAGGTTCGAGGTTCAGGGAGGCAAACAGTAGAGGTCTGGTTTGCGTCCTGCAGGCTGTGGAACTGCCGAAAGGCTGGAAGCGGAGAAAGAGCCCAGGAGCA
This sequence comes from Myotis yumanensis, assembly GCF_028538775.1. Classification (NCBI taxonomy): domain Eukaryota; kingdom Metazoa; phylum Chordata; class Mammalia; order Chiroptera; family Vespertilionidae; genus Myotis; species Myotis yumanensis. The sequence goes on along the minus strand of NW_027223753.1, from coordinate 89,449,511 downwards.
GGCCAGAGCCCCGTGAAGGAGGTCACAGCGGCGCTTGCTGGAACAGGAGCCTGGGTCCCAGCTCCCACTCATGTGGGGCCAGCCTGCACTACCAGGGGCTGCTGCATTCACCAAGTGCTCCCTTAGCGTGTAGGACTGAGCTAGGGCTTCAGGATGAGGCCCAGCAGGGCGGCAGCAGGGATGGGAGAGGAGACTTGAGACTGCTGAGAGGTAGGATGGAGGAGAACCTGTAAACAAGGCTTTCCCCCTAGAAGTGGCTGCACCCAGTGAACACTGAGACAGCAGTTCAGGGAAGGGAAACGCCCAGTTCCCATGTGGATTTGAGGGGCCTTTGTGACACCGGGTGTTTGGCTGGATGAGTCTGCAGGAGACGTCCAGGAGCCATGGCCGAGCGCTGGACGGGAGGGACCATGGAGGCCACTGCCTGTGTCCACATTCTGGGGTCTTACTATTTCTTACTAGCCGGGTGAGCACGGGCAGGTGGTTTATTGCTTGTCCTTCAAGTTCCCCAACACGGTGACACCAGAACTTATCTCAAATAAGGCTGGCTGCCCTGAGAATGAAATAACAGAGCACAAGTGAAATGCTAGAGTCCCCAGATCAGAACATGTGCTCCAATGGATCAACCGCCGCCATCACAATTTCAGTTGGCCTCTCAGGCATCCAGCAAGAGGGTAGGAAACAATAGGAAGGGGCAAGGAAAGCAGCCTCACTCTGTACAGGGAAAAGCCTACCCCGTCCCCATCCCCGCTCACCAGCACCTGCCGCGGTGCACGTGCTGCCCTGCCATGCGTCTGGTTAAGGGCTTCCTGGGGGCAGGCAGGTCAACCAGCTCACATTGCAGCCAGGCAGTGCCTTCAGGCTCCTGAGGAGTTTGGCAGTAGAGTTTTGTAAGAACCAGTGGTGCTTATTAAGATGTGGATCCCAGGCACTGCTCAGGGCTAAAGTCAGATCTGGGGATGGTGCCCTGAACTCTGCACTTCAAACACACATCCTCCAGTCCCCTTCACTCCACACCTCTCCCTCACCTTTTGAGTGGTTAAATTTTTGAATGCTGCCTCAGATCAAGAATTGTTGAAGGGAGGGAGAGAACTAATGGCAATTATTCTAATCCTGTATCTCAAGTAATCATTTTGGACCCTTTAATTTATATCCTATACTAGAGGCCCAGTGCACGAAATTGATGTACTGGAGGGGGGGTCCCTCAGCCCAGCCAGAGAGCCCTTGGGGGATGTCCGACTGACGGCTTAGGCCCGCTCCCTGAGCAGGCCTATCAGTCGGACATCCGTAGCACTGCTGTGGAGGCAGGAGACGTTCCCGCCACTGCACTCGCCAGCCATGAGCCCAGCTTGTGGGAGTGCACTGACCACCAGGGGGAAGCTCCTGCATTGAGCGCCTGCCCCCTGGTGGTCAGTGCGCATCATAGCAACCGGTCATTCTACCTTCGGGTCGAAACCGGCTCTCCGACATCCCCTGAGGGATCCCAGATTGTGAGAGAGCACAGGCCAGGTCAAGGAACCCCACCGGTGCACAATCAGAGCTGAGGAGGAATGCAGGAGGTTGGCTAGCCGGGGAGGGACCGTGGGAGGGCTCCAGGGCATGTCTGGCCTGTCTCACTCAGTCCTGATTGGCCAAACCCCAGCAGCAAGCTAAACTACCGGTCAGAGCGTCTGCCCCCTGGTGGTCAGTGCATGTCATAGTGACTGGCTGACCAGTTGACTGTCTGCTCCCTGGTGACCAGTGCACGACATAGTGAGAGGTTGAGTGGCCTTTGCATATCATTAGCATAATTCTCTTTGATTGGTTGAATTGCTGACTGGACACTTAGCATATTAGGATTTTATTATATACTAGTGGCCCGGTGCATGAAATTTGTGCATGGGGGGGGGGGGGTGTCCCTCAGCCCAGCCTGCACCCTCTCCAATCTGGGACTCCTTGGGGGATGTCCAACCGCTGGTTTAGGCTGGATCACACAGGATCCCTAAACCAGCAGTTTAACATCCCTCTTGCAATCTGGGACCACTGGCTCCTAATCACTCACCTGCCTGTCTGCCTGATTACCCCTAACCACTCTGCCTGCCGGCCTGATCGCCCCCAACTGCCCCCCGCTGACCTGCTTGCCCCCAACTGCCCCCCCCCACCAGCCTGCTCGCCCCAACTGCCCCACACTACCGACCTGATCGCCCCCAACTACCCCCCCTTGCTGGCCTGCTCACCCCCACTGCCTCCCTTGCTGGCCTGATCGCCCCCAACTACCCCCCCCACCCCCTGCCGGCCTGCTCACCCCTAACTGCCTCTGCCTCGGCCCCGCCACCATGGCTTTGTTCGGAAGGACATCTGGTCTCCCAGAAGGTCTCCTGGTCTAATTAGCATATTACCCTTTCATTAGTATAGAAGATAATAAAAGGCTAATATGCAAATTGACTGAATGGTGGAATGACAGTTCGCTATGACGTGCACTGACCATAAGGGGGCAGATGCTCAACGCAGGAGCTGCCCCCTGGTGGTCAGTGAGCTCCCACAGGGGAAGCGCTGCTCAGCCAGAAGCCGGGCTCACGGCTGATGAGTGCAGCAGCAGTGGCGGGAGCCTCTCCTGTCAACGCAGTAGTGCTAAGGATGTCCAGCTGCTGTGGGGAGCAGGCCTAAGCCGTCAGTCGGACATCCCCTGAGGGCTCCCAGACTGCGAGAGGGCGCAGACTGGGCTGACAGACCCCCCCCACACACACACACTGAGTGCATGAATTTTGTGCACCGGGCCTCTAGTAATTCAATAATATATGTAAGGGTTTTATGTGGTTGATTACCACAAGGAAGTTTATTTGGGTTCAAGAAAGAACTGACAGTTAAGCTATCCAATAATGGGATGGGCCACCTAGTTGGTGGAGGTGTCCCTAAGGAGCCCTGCACTGGCCAAGTAGCTGGATGGATGATTGTTAAGATTCTTTCTAACTCTAATACGCTATGAGGCTCCATTAAGTACGAGGGGATGGGGGGTGGGGAGGGGGGGGTAGAGGAACACACCTTTTAAAAATAATTTCACAATTCTAGGAAAAAAACGTTGATGGCTTTCAGTTGGCTGCCAACTAAATATTGCTTATGTAGTGAGGAAAAGAAACATTCATCAAAGAGAAAATTAGTTATTCTGGGCTAGGCATTTAGATAAGGTGTGTTTTTTTTTGTTCGGGTTTTTTCATGTGATAGTTTTAAAAATTCAACAAAACACTTGACATATAGTGAGGGCTTTATAAATATTCACTGAATATTAGTAATAACTCTAACTACTATTATCCCAATTTTACAGATGGAGAAACAGGCTAAGACCAGTTAGTAACTTGTCTAAGATGATCTTGCCAGAAGGTGGGCGAGTCTTGATTCAAACAAGTTCTAATTCCAACTGCAATGAACCATCTTACTATATCGATGTCCAATGAAAATATTTGCTCAGTTCATCCAAAATAAACACATGTATTGTATATATATGGAAATGATGGAGGCGGAGCAGAAGGGCAGTGGCTTTGTGTCCTTTAAGACCACGCTTCTCCCAGGAGACAAGATGAATCCAGAGAACACACTGAGTGTGGTTGGCCAGCTCTAAGGTGACCCCCAGGGGGGCTCTTATGCATTCATCTTTCTACTGACATGATCATTCAAATAACTTAAAAGCCCAAATAATTTCTTGAAGTCTTAGCAAAAGCAGTATTTTTCACTTTAATTTGATGTTTACTCTTGGGCTTGGGGTGAAGTACAGGCATGCATAGGCTGATTGGAGTAGGTCGTTTGCTTAAGCAAACAATTCCTAACAGACTTATCTTCCCAATCCTTTGGCACTTTTCTGGCAATGCCAAGGGGCAGTCCTGGGAATGGGATGTTCATTGCTGTACCACTCATGAGCAGCAGGGGGCACCAAAATACATCCATGCTGACAGGTATCTGGAGCTTGGGAGTAATGGTTATGCTTTTAAAATGCCTTAGTATCACTTGGAGAATTCTTGCAGAGGAGTAATATTAGATTTAAAATTATGAAAATGAGCTTAGTTATTTCAACTTGGTACCATTCACTAAGCTTGTCATTATGAATTTAAGAGAAAAATATTTAAGCTTACAATTCACTCACACTTTAGGGACTTTTCATTTTGAAGCTCTGGCTGTGATTTCCCTATTGTGTCACTTCCTTTTCTAGAACTCACCTAACCGATGCACATGCACACTTACAGCAGCTCCAGACCACCTCCTAGGCGGTTCCTGTTTTGTTTTGGTAAGCACTTCCTGCTGCAGATGCAATGTATAGCCAAGGGGCCATCACAGCCGCTCAATTCCCAAGGTGCAGCCCCCTGCATGGGCCTGGAAGGTTGTGCCTACATGCACTGGTGACTTGGCATATGTGAACCAGAGCACGGCAATTCAACCACAGGCCTTCCATTCTATGAGGCAGCAGTAGTAACACATGAAGGCTCTGGACAGATGGGCCTGTGTTCCAGCCTCAAATTTGCCACTTAATAATTAGAGTGACTTTTAGTTATTTAACTTGGGTATTCAACTTCCTCATCTGCAAAATGGGGATGGGTATCCACTTCACTGTATGGTTGTGATAATTAAATCATATTGATTAACCATGTGCCATGTATTGTTTTTAGACTTGGTGATCTGATGACAAAGAAGGCTGAATTATGCTCTCATGAAGCTTACATTTCCAGAGTGTGAGAGGTAAGGGAAAGATAAGGAAGTTTCAGGCAGTGGTAAGGGCATAAGGACAATAGACAGGGTGCTATGATGCAGGTGCTTGTCTTCGATGAGGGGAGGTCAGGGAAGGCTAATGAATGGGCAACGGATGATGTGGGGGCTGAGACCTGGGCAGAGGGACTTACTGACATGACCAGGGCCAGAGGGAAGCAGAGGGCCAGAGGCAGGTAAGGACCAGATTCTGGAGGACCTACAGGTGATGGTGGAGACTCCATGTTCACCCAAGTGAACAGGAGAGGGTTCCCAGCCAGCAGTGGCTACAGGGGGCTTACTAATTTTAAAAAGTAACAGATGGGAAGCTTGGGTCCTTTAAAGGAGAAATAATTTCAAGTATTTTCCAGTAATACTCTACCTTGATTTTCTTCGAATATGTAAAATGGCTATGCACTCAAGTTTTTAAAAGGGCTCATTTTCTTTTGAGGCTACAGAAAAGTTGCCCACAGCTCTGTGATTATCACCATAAAAGGCTCAGGCAAATTTAACATTTATATTTATTTGTTATAAAATAACGTACATTACAAACATTTTGAAATGGAAAACAATCCACCACGTTGCTACAAAAACTGCTTTAGCATTTTGTATTTTTCAGATCTTGGGCAAATCTAAAATTTACTTAATACTGAGCATTTTAAGCACATGGAGAAGACATTTCAATGCTGGTCTCTAACATTACACAGTTAGAGACAACTCTCCGGTTGGCACAGCCTCTAATCAAGCTGCTTTTCCCACTTCAGTTCTACCACTTTCAATAAAACCTTGAAAAGAAGGAAAGTCTAGGCACTACTAACTCACTGACACACAGATGAGAAAATTAAGTCCAAGGTCCATCTCTGCTCACTTACGAATGTTTAAATGGTCAGAGTATGCAGTCTCCACATTTACTGGGAACCCAAACTCTCAGTAGGGGGTTGGGGGGTGTCTAATGACCACCATCTGATGTCAACTAGCTGCCCGCCGAAGAACAATGCACTCATCCTAAAGTATCTTTATTCTAAAACAAGAGGGTTACTTAATACCCACATTTTACATGCAGAGAATGTGTGAAGCTTTTTACAAATTCCATGGGAAAATTAGATAACTATTAGGAAGCTGAATACCCAAATTAACTTTTAGTTTCTGTTTTTTTCTTTTTCACTTAATATTTTAGATTTCCTTTGTGCTTCTCATCTTTAAGACGCAGAAAAAAAGAAAAAAGAAAAAAGACCTAGCAGTAACATGTGTTGACACTTAGGAAACATGTATTGCACACAAGTACTTTGAAGACCGCCCTTCGTTAAGGGACATGTAAGAAAGAAAGATGCATCTGACACCAGTTTTAAGTGGCAGGTCAGACGGGTGGATTTCCAAACAGGAAAGGCGGTGATTCCCAGATACTTCTAGAGCAGGGATACTTCTCAAAGCTGCACAAGAGTTTTATGGACTCACAACCCTCCTTTCACAAAGTCCTAAAAGACAGCCAGATAACATTCTCAGACAGTCAACAGCTAAAACCCCACACTGCAGGAGCAAGTTCTGTCATAAGCAACTGGATTAAAACACACAGCTAGAGATCATGCCCAGCTGGCGTGGCTCAGTAGTAAGCATTAACCTATGAACCGGGAGAGTACAGTTTGATTCCTAATCAGGGCACATGGCCGGGTTTTGGGCTCGATCCCTAGTGGGGGACCTGCAGGAGGCAGCTAATCAATGATTCTCTCTCATCATTGATGTTTCTATCTCTCGCTCCCTATCCCTCTCTGAAATCAATAAAAAAAAAATTACACACACACACACACACACACACACACACACTTGAGATCACATTTCAAGTGTTCAAGCATTAGAAAACAGCAAACCCAAGATTTTGGGAAAATATGTGAAAAGATAAATTTTGAACCAGAGGTATTTTGCCTATTCTGAATGATTTCATGTTTTTTAAGTTCTTAAATTGTTAGATTTTCGAGGTGGCAAGAACTGAAATCTAATTCACAGCAGAGCTAAAAATTAGAAAGCACTTATTAATACTTACAGGTAAGTCATCATACTTGGGGCTCTTTAAGATTCAATGTGGGATAAATAGGAGCCATGTTACTGAAGAATGCAAGAAGTTAGACTGGGGAGGTTTATGGAGGGAAATAAGCATCTGTGCTTTCATGGTTTGGGGTTACAATACAAAAGTTAAGTAAAAATGAATCGCAGACAGAATGGCACTAAGACAGTTTAGGTCTCAAACAGTAGGACTGAGGAAACACAGTTAACAGATGAAGCCATGATGACCGCCATGAGAACTCTGCCAAGGCTAGTACAGAGCGGGAGGGAGCCTGAGGTGGGTTAGTCAGGAACGAGAGGAGTTACATAAGAGCAGGTCATAGAAACTAAGTGGAATTTGGAGGGTGGTGGTCCCTGGGTTATATGCACAAGTCGAGGCTGGAGAACAGAGACTAAAGAAGGCTGGCTAGTAGGGAGCCATGAGATCCTAAGGGAACGTTTTGGGGGGGCAGAAGCTAAATTGAAGGAAATTTAAAAGATTGAAAGCCTGGAGAGGAAAAGGAAACCAATTGCTTAGGATATATTTTTACAAAAAGGGAAAACCAAACCAAACCAAAAAAACCCAAGAGGCAGATAAAGGGGCAAGAGAGTCATGCAAAAGATTCAAGACAGGAAGGTTTTTGTAAAGGTGGACACAGCAGGAAAGCAGCCAGAGATGAGAGGGTGACAGGAAATCGGAGGTGCACGACTGAGGGTCCAGTCTCTCAAAAACCTGGAAGATAGGACCTGGTGACAGTAAGAGTCAGGAAGAGTGGTGATCGCTTGTGTAGACTGTAGTTAGCACTGTCTTCACTGTGCAGAAATGACCAAGAGCCCACATTTACAGGATATCTCCTTAAAACCAGCCCTGTTGCCACATGTGAAAAGCCACTGTAGTGGTTTCTGAAATGAGAGTAATTCTAGGCAGGGGCTTTGGTGTAAACCAGGTAAGTGTTATCCAGGTGGGTTCAACTAAGATCAAAGACAAGTGAAACCAATCTCATACCACCATGCGGAGTGATCCTGCCGCCACTGTTCTCGCAGATAGCTTCAGGACCAGCAGTCTACAGCTGGTCTAGATTTACTTTCCCTTTAGTGGACAGTGCCATCAGCTTTTACAGACTAATTTACAAATACATAACAGTACTTTTAGCCATGAAAAGTTAACAATTATGAACAGTATGAAATATTAAATGTAAGACCTTATAATACATACGACTCTAATAATAAACCCAGGGGCAGAGAAGTCCTAGTCTCACATGTACTGAGGACCACTGGTTTAAATCTTGTGCCAAGGGTCATGGCAACAGATCCTTTCAAGACAGCCACTGTTGAAGAGTATTTATAAATGTAGCTTGACTTTGAGCAGTGCCAGACAGATGTCTACCTCAGAGAAAATAAGCAAATCCCAAATGATGCAACCAGAACACAGGTAAGTATATTTTGTGCATTAATGTGAATGTGCTCCCAAACAAAGTGTACATATACCGTTTTCAAACAAAGGTGAAGGCAATGGACCAAACCTGCAGTGTGGATACCTCTGGTCTCCTGGAGGCTGTTCCATCACAGATAAGGAGTTGCCTAGGGTAGTTGTGAGGACTGAATGAGAATGCATGTGGAAGAGCAGAGCAGAGGCCTGACAGACATCTCCTCAATCCAAACACTATTCCTGTTTAAAATATTTCTCACACTGCTTTCTAAAATGCCTTTAGAGCTGGAGCACCTATTATGACAATGTCACTAGGATGGGAGACCACACAAACAGATTTCTGAAAAACAATATGTAAGTCTCTTTTGTTTATTAAGTGGCTTATAGTGTAAATCTGAAAGAAATTCTAAGTTCCAAAAATAGAAATACTGGAAAGCACATAGCCTCTCCAAGTGTCTGAAAAAGGTAATTCTCAATTGGATGTGTGGGTTCTAACAGACTTATTACAAGAACTCCCCTTGGCAGTCTCATTACTCTGGTTCATTATTAAATCCACAGAACTACCTATATTTCATGTTCATCTTAAGACTTTTACTCTGTAGTTTAAAAAGAACGCTGTTTAACTTTTCTACGCAGAATTTAACTATCACTCCACATCTAAGTCCAAAGAGTACCATATGCACTTCCTTCCCTTCGCATGCTTCACAGAATGCTGTGACAACCCAGCACCCACAGCGCCTCACTCACATGGTTTCCTTTGCACTGGACAATGTGCTAAGCACCCCAAACTGAAGCCCAGAGAGGTTATTTGCCTCCAACTAAGAGGAGGGAGCTGGGACTTTGAGCCCAGGCAGCCTGACATGAGTCCATTCTATACCTTAGTTCATTTTTTTTTTTCTGAGTAAACTAGATTTAAGGAAGAATCACTTAACATTGTATTAACATTGTAGGTAACAGAATCAGACAATTTGGAACTGATACTTGATTTGTCTCTCAATTTTACAAGCACACATCAAAACTCTAAAGATGAGCTGCCTTCTGAAAGTCACTGTTGGTTAGAGGCTAGGGCTGACTACACCGTCATCCCCAAGCTGGCATACCACATCACCTCTCTATGCAACCTCACAGAACTACCAATGAGAATGGATTATCACCAGGAATATTTCTGAACACAATGCCATGGAAATATGCCTTTGAAAACTTGGCCCACATTTTCTTATTTCTTTGAACACCTTAGGATAGGTTTCCACCTGAAAACCATGAACTAGAACCTGGGAATAAAAAGCAAACAAGATATAAGCTCACAGCCCAGCAGAAGGAGATAGACATGTCAACAAGATGATAGGTTGTCATGGGTACCACACAGAAATCTACATAAGGAACAGCAGGAGAATAAGAAAAGACCTAGTCAAATCATCTTTGGTTGTGATATATGAACTTAACTTGTAATCCCAGTTCTATAATTAGCTGACTGTATAACCCAATGAATAGATACCTACTTCCCTCTCATCTCTAACATGAGGATGTATCTTTCAACCCTTTATAACTTGAAAATACAATCAAACTAGAAAATCTATTTTGATGAAAATGTCTTTAAAGACCATTTCTTTAAATCTAGGGGACATTTAAAGAGATGTCATTGTTAGAGATTAAAAGTAGGGTATATGTGGATAACTGAATTATCATATTAAAATGCAGTATCAAATTCAAAAAAATTATATGTACATACCACAACATTAACAGACAAATCAATTTATAACAGCTCAGAAGACTCTGGGGTTTGTGTTCTGGAGTTGAGTGGCACTCATGCTCTACTGTACAGTACCGCAAATGTGTACATATGGTATATTCCACACTGGGGTTATTTGAACTGATTGCTGGACTCTGGAAAACCAAGCATTTGTAAGCTGCCCAAATGCTTGGTTTTATGAAATTTCCTTCTGAAACACAGTGCAGGGGAAAGAACGTGTATTTTAGAATAATACAGCTCTGAATCCATATTCAATGTGTAACCTTGAGCAAGCTACTTAAACTCAGGAGATTTCGGTTTTTCCACCTGTAAAATGAGAACAGTTATCAGCTTGCTTCAGTGAATTGTTGTGAAGGTTTAGATGAATCAAAGTCCCAACTGAAAACAGTGCATGGCTGATGTTTAATAAATGAGTTCCTTTCTTACTGTCTTAAAAAAGGCAGCTAAACAGTACCCACACCTTAGCACTGTATTCCTTAATAATCCCTAAAAAACAAAAACAAAACCTACTTCAGAGCTTCAGGTATATAATTAGTTACTGTAAAAGCCTATGTTTTTGATTAAATGAAAAAAAGACAAAATCATACAAACACTAATTACTTAGATCTTTGCAAGTTAGATCTTACGTCTTATTAGCCTCTCCTAATGTCCTCTAATGATGTTCTAGAGCAGTGGTTCTCAACCTTGGCTGCACATTAGAATCACCTGGGAATCTTTTTAAAATCCTGATTTCTGGGCCTCATCCTCCGGAACTTCTGTTTCTTTGTTACTAATGTTGTGGCCCCACCCGATAACAAAGAAACAGAATTTCCGGAGGATGAGGCCCAGAAATCAGGATTTTAAGATTCCCAGGTGATTCTAATGTGCAACCAAGGTTGAGAACCACTGTTCTAGAGAGAAGCTTAACAAAACCTAACCTTTCACTTATACTAGTAAGAAGGGTCTTGCATATGTATCACCTTGCTCCTCACTAAAGCTGGAGATCTAATTCAAAGTAGGATATCTCTATATATAAAAGCCCAGTGACAGGAATGGCAGAACGACCAGAACAACTGGTGGCTATGACGCACACTGTGGCAGCCAACCAGCCTGATCCGGGCCCCAATCGGCCCCTAACACCCTGATTGGGGGGTGGGGCCAGCCAGCCAACCACCCTCGACCCCTCCCGCCCCACTGGCCAGGCCTGATGGACCCCCATCGGGGCAGGCCGGCAAGACCCCACCCGTGCACGAATTCGGGCACCAGGCCTCTAATTATTTAATAAAATCCAAACAAATTTATTAATTTTACAACTATAAATGATGTGGTTAATTATTTCAAGTGTATCAGGAAGTTTTCTTTTTCTTGTTTTATTTATTTATTTATTTTTAATCCTCATCTGAGGATATTTTCCCATTGATTTTTGGAGACAATGGAAGAGAGAGGGAGAGAGAGAGAAATATCAATGTGAGAGAAACACACCAATTGGCTGCCTCCTGCACAAGCCCCAATGAGGACCCAGTCGGGGAGGAGCCTGCAACCGAGGTACATGCCCTTGACCAGAATTGAACCCAGGAGCCTTCGCTCTATCCACTGAGCAAAACTGGCTAGGGCAGGAAGTGTTTTAAAATTAAACTAACATCTAATTTTGAAACTGAAATACTGAAAAATCAAGGGCGTAACTTATTAAAACCTTGGTGAGAGATGATGCATAGTGCTGAGTTCATGATTAAAAAAAGAAAAATCACATTATTTAAATGCACTAAACAAGTAAATTTTCCTTCATACCAAGGGTATGGATATCATTGTATCACAAAAGATGAATGCTTTAAGAGCCTTGCATATTATATTACATTTATCTACTACTGTAGCTCCAAAGTAACTCATCATTAAATCAAAGTTTTGACATCACTTACTTCTCCCAAACACAGCCAAAATACAATTCAAGCTGATGCATTGCAAATACACCTTTAAGGCAGTGGCTTTTAAATATATATTTAAGATCTAAATTTGTCTTTTCCTATCAAAGTCACTATGATCTCAAGCTTATTTAAAATTAAAAACATCACTAAAATCAAGTCAAGGCTCCTTTCCTTGTGATTTCTGTTTTCCTCAGGTTTCTACCTGGGAGGTCCCATTTCCCTTCCCCACTCCAACACCTTAGAGGGCAGGAATAGTTTTAAAGTCATTTGCTATTGATATCCATGAAATGAATGATGAAGCTATACAACCAAAGCAAGATCCACGCTTTATAAACACATATTCTCACATGTCTGAATTGATACACAAGATTCTTAGTTCATTTTACAGATTCTGAAACCAAAGTGTTCAAATGGTAAATTCTGAAACCATGGTTAATGTAGCAAATGAATATTTCAAAACAAACAAAAACTTCATCCAAATATTTACATTTAAAAAACAGACTACTTATTAAGTGTGCTTGAACAAACCATGTGTGGAATTGAATTCCATTTATTACAGAGTTAGTTCCTGCTAAACACTTACTGATACTAGAGAAGACGCCCCAGCACCTGAGTTTTCAAGTGTTCCTAACCTATGCTAAAAAAATAAAACATGACAAATAATTTCTGAGGCACGAACTTGAACCTCAGAAAAGGATGAGCTAGTATGTAAGGCAAATTACTTAGGGGTTAGAAGGGGTGGCACCTGGCAGTCAGAGTGGTTTTGCCACTGTCTCAGCATTACCAGGGTGTTGATAAAATTCTCTAGAGGTCATTTAAATTCTCTAATCACATCTCACTGCATTATGTTCTAGTAGTTTCACAAACTTGGGACGCTCACAAAAATATCTGGGAATACATTCCTTGAGAAGTTGGAAGGGCCTCCTTATTACATTTAGCAAAAAAAAAATGCAGTCTCTTAGAGTTCATAGAGCTTTTTCAAAATAAACTGATTTTTCAGCCCAATTAAAAACTCAAACACTTTATATTACAGGTATAGAAGTTTATAGTGCAGCAATGCCAACACAAATAATTTGACACCTTCACCCCTACTTGCAATGTGATTAATAACTATACAATGACTTCTATTTTGTCATTAACTTTGGCTCCGATGTTTAAATACTTAAACAACTTGGAAAGATTTTATGTGTGTGTTTTGTCTCTTTTCATTGTTTTGTGTGGGCATGGGTACAGGTGGGGAGTGGTCAGTTCATTATAATGAAGACAATCAGGAACTGAACAGCCACTAAAATTTCACATACCATTTCCTTACAAAATATACACGGAAGAATATGGCTTAAAGATAGAGGGGAAAAGCCTCTTATTTGTTCCTTCTATTATACTTTACCCATTATCTTGTCTAACAATGATGCCAAACTTAATACCTAGGGCAAGAGTAACTCTCTAAGTGAATTTTATGAAGTCCAATTTAATTTTGGTTTTTAGATACTGAGTGCTTAAAAGTTTGGAATTCTTCAGATGAACTAAAAAAAAAAAAAGGTTATATCAACAACCAAAATACCAAAAAGATTAGATAAAAAACAATTGATTAATCATCTAAAAAATACCCAACTAAATGTTCTTAAACAAATTAGAATTAGTTGGAATATATCTCTGCCCTTATAAATTGGCCTTCTGCTTGGTATGTAGTTAAGGCAACTTTTCTTAAGTAAAATACTTCTACTAAGGAGAAACAAATGATCTCTTCAAAAAAGAACTATGTAGGTCTACCATCATTCCAAAGCAATCCCTTGGGTAAGAAATAGAATAATGGTCAACACAACAACTCAGTTTCCACAAGCACACCATTTTCTTTTTGATAAAGAAAGAGTGGAGTGGATTTTATATACCAAAATCAACAGAAATTTCATGTTTCACAATTTTGTTGCTAGAGATCCCTTGAACTCATTTGGGAAGTGTTCAGAAGGTGCATACTATAGTAAACAGAAGCAAAGTACCAAAACAACTCTATTGCTAAAAAGCAGCTGCTCCTGCTTGTACCTTTAGAATACTAGTTGTAAAACAGCAACGATAACAACCAAATGCTAATTTGTTCTATCAATTGGGACTCTAAGGAGGAAAAAAATTGTTTTCTTTAAACAGTCCAACGTAGGACATCTATAATCATCTTGGATAAATATGGACTTTGGGGAGAAAATGTCAACAAGAAAGGCAATTAACATATTCAGTATTCTAAAGGCATGCTTCAGGGAGTTCAACGATGATTCTGGTAAGACCAACTGCTCACATACACACACACACACACATAGATTTTAATGGTTTAAAAAAACAAATTTGTTACTTTAGAAAAATGAATGCAGTGCACGTTCAAAAATATTATCGCCACAGACTCTGATTGCTCAGTCCACACATAAGTAGTAGTTGCCTTCTATGATGATATGGCTTCTCTGCACTAATTCCCATCAGGCCGAAAAACATTAGGGCAGGTTAAGTAAAGACTGAATTGTTGCACAAAGGAACATTTACTCATCAGATCCCACTGATCTCTTCTGTGCCCGCTTCCGGGGCAACCTTCGTGGTGAAGCTTTATCTGCAAGGAAAGAGAAAGTTTGAATTTGCTTATTATAGATATGCTAGATTCAAAATACATTTTAAAAAAGCATTTCCCTTCAACTTTACAATTAAGCTCAAAAAATAAACATACATGCAAAAATATGCCATCTAATAATAAATGCCTCTTATCTAGTTTAGGTATTTTAACTAACTTTCCAAATAATCAATCCTTCAAGAGGTAACTGAATTAAAACAAAAACTTTTGCAATTAGGGCGGGAAAAGATACAATCTTAGTTACTGTAACATAGGAGCCACCATGCAAAATCTTCTTGAATTCTACAACTTAACATGATTATGCATGCATAAGTAAACACTTTGAAAATAGTGTAAAATGTATGAAGTTTATAGCTCAAAAATATTTATATTGGTTACAAAATTAAAGACAGTATTTACAAATGCAGCCATGCAGTTGGCATAATGTTGACACTTTCATAGAATTACCTAGAATAAGCAGTAGGAAATTAGATAGTATATCAATACTAAGACCATCCTACACACATAAACATTATGCTTTTACTTTTTTCTCTTTATATCTTATGTTTAGAGTCTTAGTGGGGACTATCAAACAAAAAATAAATTGATAGTGGGTTTCTTCTACTTTCAGTAAGAGTCATCTTTAAGTTTCTTTAAAAAAGGAAGGGCCGAAACCGGTTTGGCTCAGTGGATAGAGCGTCGGCCTGCGGACTGAAAGGTCCCAGGTTCGATTCCGGTAAAGGGCATGTACCTGGGTTGCGGGCACATCCCCAGTGGGGAGTGTGCAGGAGGCAGCTGATGGATGTTTCTCTCTCATTGATGTTTCTAACTCTCTATCTCTCTCCCTTCCTCTCTGTAAAAAATCAATAAAATATATTTTTTTAAAAAAAGGAAGGGCTGAATTCTCTCTGACTATTGTGGCTTCTTCTTATTTTGTAGGAGCACTTTTCAAATTAGGAAGATAAGCTCTCTTTGTGAAATAAGTAATTATTTTTTCCAGTTTTTTTTTAAAAAATGAAGGGCTGGAAAAAGATGGTTCACCAAAGTATGAGGTTCATTTGAAAGCATTTCATGAACAATGGTATGAAAAATATAATGTGCCTAAAAGATCTTAATTTTTATTTTCCAAAATTACTAGACCATGCCTATATTTTTAAAATACATAAGTTTTATTAAGCATGTTTAGAAACTAAAAATTATTTTTAAAAATCTGTTTAAGAGTTAATGATTCAAATATTAAGACTAAGTCTACATGTCACATGAAAACCCACCTTTATTACATAAGTTAGTAATGTTATTTAAGGGATTCAACTTATCTAAAACTGAGCATAGAAGCATTTTTCTGATGAAGATAGCCTACAACTTTCATCAGATTTTCAAAAAGGTTAGACTAAAAACTACTGCTTTACACAGTTGACCAATTTCCAAATAATTAAAAAACTAAACAATATGCTAAAAATAATTTTTGAGGATTCAAAAAGCACTTTAGAATCTAATAGCCATCTGTGTGAATATTGCTGTTACTAAGCAGATGTGAAGTAGTGATCACTGACTTCCAACAATTTCAAACACCTGCAGCAGGTTTTTAAATACGGAATGCATAGAATAAGCCTTCATCACCCGCCTGTGTAGCTCATCAAAGCTAGGAAGCAGACAAATGAGAAACAGAGTAAGAGCATTCTGGAGTCACTGAGTGTTTCGAAAAATGGTTCCTAATATCTCAATAACTCAGAGAGCGGCATTTTATTTCAGCAAAGAACAATGTGTATAATGATGCTTTTCAGCCCAACCCCCCACTTACCATCACCACCCAAACCTGTAAGAAAACTTAGAAATTAACTGTAGTAAAATCACATCTCCCTGCAACTTTTTTCATTTTTAGATGACAAAGGCAAAATTATAATGAAACTTACTAATAACAAATCAAGAAAAAACTTATTAGCAATGACACCAAACTACCCTTCCTTCGTTTACATTCTCATGAGTGAGAGAGATGAGTAAAAGCTCCTGCCAAGTTAAATATTGGCCTCTTATAATGTCCTACTCTGTATACCACCCCTCTCTCTAAAAGTAATTCCTCAAAGCTTGAGGCACCTTCCAGACAGGCCTCCTGCTCCATGACCTTCAAAATCTCTTTTGTTTTTTTCCATTCAATCCTCAAATATGCAAAGTACATGTCCTATTTTCAGAAGAAATGGCTATTTTGCCTTGGCCAGTGTGGCTCAGTTGGTTGAGGGTCCTCCCATGTACCAAAAGGTCTCAGGTTCAATTTTGGGTCAAGGCACATTGCCCGGGCTTGATTCCCAGTAGGGGGTATGCAGGAGGCAGCCAATCAATGTCCCCCCATCGGAAGGAAGAAAGGAAGGAAGGAAGGAAGGAAGGAAGGAAGGAAGGAAGGAAGGAAGGAAGGAAGGAAGGAAGGGCTATTTTTCCTAAATTACCTGCAATTTGGCTCAACTCCTTTACTCTAAGAAAACCACGTTCTAGGACAGTGGTTCTCAAAATGTGGTCTGGATCAGCAGCCTCAAAATCACCTAAGAACTTAGATATGCAAATTCTTAGGTGTTACCTAAGACCTACTCAATTGGAAACTCTAGGGGTGGGCCTCAGCAAAGCTTAACAAGCAGTCTAGGTGATTCTGATGAATGTGCAGTTTAAGAACTACTGCTGTAAGGAATCAAGTATAAGATGAAAAAAAACAAGCATATGAAAATACTGTAATAGTTGAATTGAAAATATCAATATAAATTTGATTTGAAAAATATGTATTTTCTATCTCAGTTCAAAGAATGGGCCTAGAAACAATGTCACCCAGTATGAATGCCATTTCTAGTATCATCTAGGGGTCCTTGGAGAAACAAAATCATGACTAGCTCCGTGTTTAGAGCAGAGAAGGTACAAAAGTTTAGATTATCTTGTTGAGCTGGCTAGTAAGGGATCATTCAAAGATCAAAAGGCTAAGAATAGAGGCAATTCAAAAAGGCACCCAGAAGCCAAAACTAACAATTTGAGCATCACAAAGAATATAGTTGTCCTGGCCGGTGGCTCGGTGGTTAGAGCGCCAGCCTGCAAACCGAAGGGTCTTGGGTTCCTTCCCAGTCGAGGGCACATACCTTGGTTGCAGGTTCCCCAGCCCTGGTAAGGGCGTGTGGGGGAGGCAACTGATTTATGTGTCTCTCTCACATTGATGTTTCCCTCTTACGTCCATGTCTCCCCCCCCATCCCCCCGCTTCTCTCTCTCTTTTTAGAAATCAATGGAAAAAATATCCTTGGGTCAGGATTTAAAAAAAGAATATAGTTAACACAGCAATTCTATGAAAATCTGAATTTAGAGATGATAAAAAACAAAGGAGAAAATTAGAAAAAAGCTCTGTCATCATTTGGGTGCCTCTTTACTTTGAAAATTAGAGAATATAGGGGAGAATTTAATTTAGCATTTATCCTTTTTCAGTAGGAACTGTGTTTTAGGGTAACCAAATAGTTTTAGTTGATTTGGGAAAGTTCTATGTACTTTAAAAAAGAATGACAGTAAGTAAAAAGTCAAAGAAATTTCAATTGAAAATTATCAACACCTCTGGCACACTGATCCATGAGAGGATTATCAACTGGTGAATGTTTAGATATTGGAAATCTGTGTGATGCCAAAGTGACACCCACAATAACTTCTAGGCTGAAAGCAGAAACACCTCACCTTCACCCTAATTTAGTGCTCAAGTTATCATCACTAATGATGGCATATGTTACTTGATGTGATGCAGAAGTACTCAAGAGTTATGATGTATGCCAATGATTTTCAACTGGAGTGATGCAAGAATTTTTAAAACATGCAATACCTGACTATTTAGTCAGAGGACCAAAGGGTCCCCTTAGTCTGTCAAATAAAAAAATGACAACAGCCAACACAAAAATTGACACCCAGTGTGAACGAATCAAATTTATACCTATGTATTTTGTCAGATCAGCAAAAAAGTATTTTTTGGTATATTGCAGAAGTTTAGTAATTAATTAGTTCATTTGTGTCATGAGATGAAAAAGGTGAAAATCACTGAAGTATGCTATTAGCCAGAAAGATCAACTTAAGTCTAACCAAACCTATAGATTTATCTTCTGGATTAAATAAAGTTTAGCTAAAGACACCAGGAAAAAAACAATCTGGCAAATATGGAGGGTAGGCCTTTTTAGAGCCTTATTCCTCAATGAATGTGATCAATGGGTCATCTGGGAGCTTGTTAGAAATGCCAATACTTCAGCCTCACCCTAGAGCAGCTGAATCCAAACCTGATCATAACAAGTGATTTGTATGCAATCAATGTTTGAGAAGCCCTTTCCTACAAGGCAAGTGGCCAATCTCTTGAACTGCTGTAAATTAAAAGGGACTCAAGGAATATAACAACCAGATACAATGTATCATCCTATAATGAAAAAGAAGTTATAAAGAATATTTTTAGACAATTTAAGAAGTTTCAATATGGACTGGTTATTACATATAATTAACAAAATAAATTTTTAAATAGGACAGTGTTTCTGACAGAAAAATGATATTTCTTTGCAAAATGAAATATTTTAGAGGTACTGTGTATTGGACAGAAAAGGGGCTCTGTAATAAATCTAACACCAAGCAACCTTACAGGATGATCTGATTATAAATTTCTAACTGGGAAGGTCCTGCCTCAGGCCTATAACTTCCCTAGTAAAAGGTTATCTTTGCCTTAAGCAAGCCCTGTCCATTGTTTTTTTTTGTTTTGTTTTTTTGGTGCACCTTTGAAATGCCCCTTTTTCAGACTCCTCAGGAATGTAACCACCCTCAAAAGAGCACATACTCTTGTTAACTATCCTGTAATCAAATCATAGAGATTTCCCTGCCTTGCTTTCTCCCATGTTCAAATAATCTTCCTTATGGTCCCTCCTTAATTTGAAATGTATAAGGGAAACTGAAAACTGTATATTCTGGGAGCACTTAGATCTTCCTTCCTGGCATATTGTCCAGTTTGGCTCAAACTCTTAAAAAAAAAAATTACCTACAGGTCTGGATGTTTCTTAAATCAACACTAGAGGCCTGATGCACGAAATCTGTGCACGGGTAGGGTCCCTTGGCCTGGCCAGCGATCAGGGCCTTCCTTCCCCAGCTGCTGGCAGGGGCCTTCCTTCACTCTGCGCCGCCCTCTGGTGGTCAGTGCACGTCATAGCGAGCAATCAAACTCCCGGTCGAACTCCCGAGGAGACACTTTGCATATTAGCCTTTTATATATATAGAAGATAGACAATGTCATCATATCTCTAATTTCAAAGTATGTTATATTGAGAATTTCATGGGTTCTTTACATTCAACAGATCTAATTCAAACTCCTCTCTCCTCATGCATTAGTGTTCCTCTTCCTATATTCCCTAACATTAACAGGATCATCTTCCACCCAGCTGCCTAAGCTCAGAGTACTCTTTCACTCCTCCCTTAGACATCCAAACAGTTAGCAAAAGCCAGGTCTGCTCCACTTCTGAAATATCTTTCTACTCACTTTTACTATCACTAACTACCTTAGCTTAGGCTCTACTGATTTCTTACTTTAAAAAAAATCATCTTCTAATAGCTTCTGCTTGCTAGCCATCCTCCATAAAACTATCATTTTCTTTTAAAACAAATTTTTTTATTTCTCAGCTTTAAAGTATCTGATGGCTACTTTTTACCTAGAAGGAAAAGTCAAAAGTCCTTAGCATAGCACATAAAACCTTGAAGATGTCTTCTCACCCAACTTTTCCAAACTCTGGTCAAATGTCAACTCCTTCTGTGAATAATTTTCCCACTCTCCTACAGGAGGAAGGTCCTCCTGTGCTCCTATTACTTCATACCCACTTTTAGTAAAGCAATTATGTTTCAATAGAGAGCTCACTGAATAATATGGAAATAATAGGGAAAATTCAATTTGTAAATAAATTTATAAATAAAACAATCTATAAACCGAGAAAGGACTTGAACAGTCAATTCACAGGAAAAGAAATACTGAATGGTAAATAAATATGTATAAAGAAGCTAAACCTCATTCTTAATTGTAATAAAAAAGATACTGTTTTTACCATTGACAGATTAAAACACTGATAATAATACTTGAGAATGGTAAGTGAGGAGAAGCACACAATATAGTAAAATGGCGAGAATATAAATTGGTGTTATGTTTTGGTAAGGAAGTGAGATATGTTCCTTAAAAATTAAAATGCACATAATTTTAGACCTAACTATTGTACTTTTAAGAAATTATCCCTTGTGGGAAGTGGGAGAAATAGGTGAAGGGGGTCAAAAAGTACAACCTTCCAGCCTAGCCAGCGTAGCTCAGTGGTTGAACATCGACCTATGAACCAGGTCACAGTTCAATTCCCGGTCAGGGCACGTGCCCCAGTTGCAGGCCGATCCCTGGTAGGGGGCATGCAGGAGACAGCCGATCAATGATTCTCTCATATCCCTCTCTTCCTCTCTGAAATCAGTAAAAATATATTTTTTTAAAGAAGTACAACCTTCCAGTTATAAAGTAAGTCCTGGGATATAACGTATATCATGGTGACTATAGTTGACAATACTGTACTGTATATTTGAAACTTGCTAAGAGAGTAGATCTTAATAGTTCTCATGACAAGAAAAGTATTTGTAACTTATGTGTAGTGATGGGTGTTAACTAGACTTACTGTGACAATTATTTTGCAATACACATAGAATTTTTAAAAATCATCAAGTTTGGCTCAAACGTTTAAAAAATTATCTACAGGTTTGGGTGTGCATAAATTTAAGAATCTTCATTACAGCTTTAAAAAAAAAAGTGCTTACATATGAGCACTTAGTATTATCTGATAATTATGCTTCACTCACCTTTATTAATACTACCACTTTAGGTAGCATAGTGCCTTTAATTGCACACTCATTTGAATCCTGGCTCCACCTCTTATCACCTATATGGCAAGCTTCCTCAGTACAGATTTAATTTTAAGATTGAAAAACTCAAAATAACAAACATCCTTCAATACAGAACAGTTTTAATCTGTGATGACACATTCATATAAAATACTATCTAGTTATTAAAAGAATGAGGTAAATATGTTAGTAACTATCACAAAAAAATACCAAAAGCATGAAAACTCAGATTGTATAACAGTGTGTGCAATATAATTCCATTTGTACAAAACCAACAGAATCAATAGACATATATGCTGATATATGTATAGAAAATACTTAGAATAACATGTAAGTACCAATTACTTATGAAAAATGGGGTCAGTGGATCCAGGTGATATCAGCTTTTCACTTCTGTACTATTTATTTTTTATGAGGCCCCATTACTGTTTTTAAAAACATATTTTTATTGATTTTATTGATATTTTTACATGTGTCTTTATTGAGAGAAAGAGAGGGGAGAGAGATAGATACATCAATGATGAGAGAGAATCATTGATCGGTTACCTCCTTACATGCCCCACATTGGGGATTGAGCCCACAACCTGGACATGTGTCCTGACAGGAAATCGAACTATGACCTCCTGATTCATAGTTAACCACTGAGCCATGCCTGCCAGGCCCTATTACTTCTACATTCTTTTATAAAAATTAATATTCTAAATAACTGCATATGTAGTAATAAAACTGAAATATATCTGTTAGGAAAACTACCATGCAGTATTTTAGTTTTATTTTTTCAATCTATTCTGGGTAGTTAGTAGTTAGCAGTTCTTCCAACAAATTTAGTGCTAAGAAACTTTCATTACTCTTTAAGCTTATTGCAAAGTAGACCCCCAAATACATAGCAAACACCATTAAAAAATAATTCACCTCACCTCTTCTACTTTGCACTGAAGCGACAGGAAAGAAAAGAGACAGGAAAAAGATTAGAAATACAGAGAATTACACATTTGTATATAAACTGCAGATTTGGAAGCATTTCTAAATTAAGAACTACACAGAATAAAATTTTAAAGCACTCATTAAACATATACTAAATTCTATACAAGTACTGAAAAGATGAGTGTTAAATAGCACTGACCAAGCACTTGTGCTAAATCTAAAATATTCAATTTCCATTTAAGAGAAAAAGTTCCCAGCCAAGTTAGTAAGAGTACTTACTTATTTGATTCAAAGTTTCCTGAGGAATCCAACTCATGTCAACATCATTCTGACTTGTTGTACCCATCTCTACTTTCTGTACAGGTCTCTTGCGCTAAGAGAACATAAAAACAGTACTTTAAAGGAGTTTCATTATACTGTTTACTGTAACTTTTTAAAAAGAGACCTATCAAGCTACCTAAGTATCTTAATTTAAGGTATTTAAGAAATTATAAAGAAATTATGTCCTCTTCTAGTTTTAAAACATACTCCTACTCAAGTTTTTATTAATCAGAGGGGGAAAATCATGTCTAGCACCAATTATAAAGAATAATAAAGGAATAAATCTTCAAACAATGATTTATTTTCAGGCTTTAAAGATATTTTCCTATGTTGTAAAGCTTCATGTGTTATCAAGACTTTCTATGTATACAATTCTTTCCCTTTGAGTATCAAATGTTAAAGAATAAATTTATTTCTAAATTTGACAAAATTCAGGATAAATCACTGAAAGGTTTCATGCAGGCAGGTTCCTGCATTGTTAGTTAAACACACTTAAAACAGCTGGCATAGATAAAACAAAACAAAAACATCAAATCTCATTTAACAACCAAAATCTTTGTCCCTAGAGTTTTTGCAGCAAAGCTGCTAGATTACTTCAATTCTATTTAGCCCTGCTCTTATAAATACCCCAAAAAACCATATTTGCTTAAAAGAACATTAAATATACAGCCTAAAAATTAGATTTTGAATACACAGAAAGGTAACCACAGCCAATTAAAAAAAGTGGCTTCATTGAAATGGGAAAAATTAGAGATGCCATTATATCTAATATACATATTTATATCAAAAACTCTTATGAAAATGAGGCAAAGAAAGTTATGGAAATTAACATTTAAGCACTAAGTACTTCTCTTTTAAAGAACAAGTGTTTATTAGTAACACTTATTGCTAATCTATATATATAAAACCCTAATATGCAAATAGACTGAATGGAGGAACAACCAAACTGGTCGCTATGACGTGCGATCACCAGGGGGCGCACATGGAACATAGCAGGCATTGGCAGCAGGCGGCAGAGCACGGAACATGGCAGGCGTTGGCCACGGTGGGATGGTGGAGCAGGTGAGCGGGGGTGCCAGCCAGTTGCTGTCATCAGGGCGAGCTCTGGTGGTTACTGAAAATTCTTTGCTCCCATGCGCCATGGTCTTGCTCGGTGCTCACACCTGCTGCCAGTGCTGGAGCTGCCGCTTGCACCCGCTGCCAGCCCTGATTGCCCGAGGGCTTCTCCACCTCCCCCTGTTCCTGAGGGGTGATCAGGGCAGCAGCCACTGCTCACACCTGCTGATGGCACCGGCCCCAATCGCTCTGTGCTGTCAGCGCGAGTGGTGGCACAATGGGAGGGGCCGGGCGGGGGCTCAGAGGATGGATCAAGACCTGCCCCTGTGCTCACCATAGCCTTGCGGCCCACAGTTCCTTTCAAGGTGCACGAATTCATACACTGGGCCCCTAGTTTTAATATAAGGGTCTAGTGGATAGTAATATATTTGACACAAATCATGTTACACTTTCTCATGAGAGAAATATGAGTTGTTTTGCAGGGTCAGAGAGCAAAGTGAGATGAGGACAGTGGTGGAATTAGTTCCCATGGTAGAGAGAGAAACCACGATTACAGTAGGTGCTCAGTGTCATCACTTTACTACCCAAACAAGAAAACAGAAGTTAGATAGAACAAATACAATCCAATTCATTATTTTTCAAAAGAAAAGACACATTTAATTGCTAATTAGGAATTATCCTTATAGTTAAGAGTACTGAAGCAAATATAAAAGTTTCCATGCTTACAGATAAAATAACATAGTCTTGAAAAAGTGTAGTGAACAGAAAAATGAAAGTTTATGTCTGAGTTTAAGAAACAAGTGGCCCTAGCTGGTTTGGCTCAATGGATAGAGTGTCAGCCTGTGGACTGAAGGGTCCTGGGTTTGACTGCAGTCAAGAGCACATGCCCAGGTTGCGGGCTCGATTCCCAGTTGGGGATGTGCAGGAGGCAGCCAATCAATGATTCTCTCTCATCATTGATGTTTCTATCTCCCTCCCTCCCTCTACTTTCCTCTCTGGAATCAATAAAAATATATTTACAAAAATAAAGCATTAAAAACAAAAGAAACAAGCATTCTAGTATAATTTAGAGTTACAATAAGAAGGTAAAGATAACTCTGGAGGGTACAGACTAAGGACACTAATTGCACATGTATAGAAAAGTCTAAACAAATCCAAGTCACATACCCAAGGTCTCACCTTTAGGTTTTATTTTAAAAGGTACAAGAAACCAACAAATAAACAAACAAACAAACATATAAATAAGTAAATAATTAAATAAAGTAAAAGGCACAACAAACCTGTAAATATACAAATTCATAGTGAAAGCAAGAAGTCACTGGATTGAACTTAAGTTAGTACTGTAACAACTTCTGAAGTATGGCTATAAGATTCGTTCACCTATAATTACCTTTCTAGATTCCAGGAGTTGATGAAGGCCAACAACAACCAAGAGCCCAAGACCAGCAAGGAACATATACATAAAGATTCTAATATAAAAGGAAAAAATATAAACTGGCTTAATTCATAGGAACTATCACAGCTTATTAAAACTATAATTCTTGTTTAACTTTAAAAAAATCATAGCTAATTACATCTACAGGGTGTGGCAAAAGTAGGTTTGCAGTTGTGAGTAGACGCATTATAATTTATTAATCATTGTATTATTTTACATACGAACAACTGTAAACCTACTTTTGCCCCACTGTGTATAAGGTTAACACTAGATAAGCTTTCCAAATAACTTGTTGGTAAAAGGAATAAAATAATTTAATTCAATTTAGACCCAGGTAATAAGTCTTATAAATTTTTTACTTTATTTCTAAGAATTTAAAAAAGCAATCATATGATCCCAAATTAGTAAAATTGCTTTATAATAGTATTAAGTTTGTCTCCCTCAAATATTAGATCATTTTGCAGTTTGATTTAAAAATTACTTTTGGTGAATTTCATCTAAGTATACAGTAAGAAATAACTCATCATTTACAAAGAACACATTTTTTAAGATAAAATCTTGATTTACATTTTCAATAGCAATTTTAGAGGCATTCAACTTAGATTAGGCTGGTGATCAGTTTAAGACCATGGGGTGCAAAAGATTTTAGAAGAGGGGAAGGATGGAAAGCTAAAGCTATCTTTTTAAAACAAATTTTTGTCAATTTCAACTATCTTTCCTAACTTGGTATGAATAGCTATAAGAACCATCTAAAGTATGAATTTACATAGTTAGGATTACACCAAATCTATAGTCCATTTCATTTCCATCATTTAAGAAAAATAGGTTGATAGGAGCAAACCTTCCAGCCCTACAAGATCAAGATCTACAAATTTCACCTTTCACTTACGTTTCTCCATCTAAGCCATCCTCTCTTTCAATAATTGTAACTGTTTGATTGAAGACAGCATCTTGAAATACATTGCCCTGTTTACAAAAAAAAAGAAAGAAAAATTCCCCCAAACTGAAATGCATTGAAAAAAGGAAAGCCTATAAGAATTCTTAAAACCATTACTCTAAGAGATATATGATAGCTTTCTTATCACTTAGAAGACAAGACTCAGTCATACCTAATGGCACTAACTTGGTGTCAGGGATTCAACATTATGATGTTTGTTATTTTCTCCTATGAAATAAAAAATGCTTCCAATTTCACTAAGTTGTCCCCCACTTTCTTTTGGGTTGGGGGGAAGGGAAGTTGAGGGATCAGGGAAGTAAAACAAAAACAAGATAAAATGTGCAGAAAGAAACAAATCCCACAGAACACTCTTTTAATGAAAAGCCCTACGTTCTGTTGGTGTAACCTTCCAAAACAACAAAGACAGAGCATGAACATTTATAGAATAGCAGATCATTCTAGGAACTAGACTTGAGCTCTGGCTGGTGTTGCTAAATGGTTAGTATCAGCTCACACACCAAAGGATCTTGGGTTCAATTCCCGGTCAAGGGCACATACCTGGGTTGCAGGTTCGATTCCCAGCCCCAGTCAGGGTACATTCGGGAAGCAACCAATCAATGTGTCTCTCTCATATTGATATTTCTCTCTTTCCCCTTTGCTCCCTCCCCAGAACTCTCTCTAAAAATCAATGGAAAGACTATCCTCAGATTAAGATTACCAGAACAAAAAAATTAGACTTGAACAAGTCAAATTCATGTTCTAAATTAACAATGGGTTGGAAATAAATTTATAATAAATGGGTGCTTTTTATTATCAAAATATTTTTCTGTTGTGATCTTGAAACAATTTTGTTAGTTCAACACAATTTCAGTTTTCAAATACATCAAAATCACTGGAACAAATATATAGTTAGCCGTTTTCAGTGTTTGATTCTTTGTACAAAGGTAATACTTAAAAAGTTACCTATTGCTAACTGTAATTATAAAAGTTTTACTTCAAACTCTTGCAATTGGCATTCTTCTGTTGACAATTCCAAGAATCAGAATACTGATGAAACTAATATTTAAAATGGAACTGAAACTACATATATGCCTGATAGATTATTTTTCTGTTTGAAATATATAATTCTTCAAGTCACTTAACTCTAAAGTTGAGAAAGCGTAATGTGTTATTTTGAAGGAAAAATGAAAAACCTTCTACTCTCTACTAAGAAATTTTTTAAAAAGAAAAACTTAATTGCAGCACCAGAAATTTAACTAAGATATAAGGAAAACATGTGGACACTACAATAATGAAAAGTTAACTAAGCTTCCAAAAAGGATAAAATTTCCTTCACTGAAAAGATTTTGAAAAGGAAATGGGTTTAGATGTGTTCTTATCTGAAAGTGGACATAATAGTTGGGATCCAAAGGTGAGCTCCCAGTAGCACAATTGTGCTACGTTTCTCTTATTCATTCATTGGATATATACCACCACATATTAAAAACCAGAAGACAGCAGAGCTTCCTTAGGCTACTTGGATCTCATAAACCATAAACCTTACTGCTAAACCTATATTAAAAATAGCAGATTCCACTGTGGCTAACTTTCCTTTTAAGATCCAGCTCAAGTTACTTCCACTTTAAAACTCTAGCACCTCACACTTATCTCTAGAATGTATCACTTATCATGCTGTGATATAGCTTGCTTACATTCATCTCCCCCAGTGGATTATAGACTTAAAGACAGAGACATGCAATTTATCTTTGCCTCGGCGGAGTTTTAACCACAAAACAGGCACGTGAATGAGTAAACACGGAATATTCAAATGTCAATTGTCCTCACCCATCTAACTAAAAAAAAGTTTAGAGGGCCTTACGTTCAAATCTTTGTAGTTCAGATTGATGACTAGACCGAAGGGTCGTCCACCCATAGGCTCTGCAGGAATGAAGGAGTACTCAAAAGTTGCCTGTCTCTGGGGTGGGACTACGGTGTTCAGAGGAAGAGCTGTGAAATTCTGGATATAAAACTGGTAGTCCTGCGGGTAACGGAATGAGGCATCTAGGGATTCAACAATAAAATCTTCTGTGCCCTTGTTTGTAAAGCCTACCAGGAATTTCACAATGTTATTTGCTGGAAAATCTGAAAAAAAAAAAAGAAAGGAAGGAAGAAAGAAGAGAGACAAGATTAGAACATGCTCAAAGGGCATAAAATAAAAAGTATGACATTACTCATGGATTTTGGCACTCTTTCCCAATACATGTAGACTTGGTTTCAGAATCTCTTTCAATGGAGCATTCCAGTCATCCACTAACTAGTAACTGGTATATAAACTGAAACCCTTGTTGGAATACTCTAGCATTCCAACTTAAGAGCTGAACTGAGTACCTCAATTTCAGACCAGATCACATCCAAATTATGTGGTCTAAGAAAGAGTCGTGTACTTTTAGTACGATTATCTTGCAGTGAGACTATCTGTCTTTATGAAGTCACCCCCCACCCCCCAACTCAGTATCTGTTATCTATGCAAATAATGGAAAGAAGAATGACAGATAATAAATTGGGGAGGGAGGGAATCTCTTAATCAAATTAAACTTTTTGTAGGCATAAAGTTGGAACATCCGTGGGAATAAAATAGAAAACTTGAGAAGACCAAAAAAATTAGTAACTTCAAAATATCTCTTCAATAATTATACTGTAGTCTACAGAGCTGAGTTTCACCCAGTACAGCACAGGCTTTGGGGTCAGACTGATCTGGGTCTAAAACCCTGTCTCCACACTCTTATTTACTAACTGGGTAACACTGGACAAATTGTTAACCTCTCTAAATCTCAGTTTAGCAATAGTAACTAACCTCAGAGGATTTCTGTAAGGATTTAATAATACATGAAAAGCATTGAGAACAATGCTTGCCATAGCCTTCATTAAATATAAGCCATTATTTACTTTCTTTAAATGTAATCTAGGCTCCAACCAAGGCCTAATTGTAAAGATTTAATATTTCACTCAAAATACAAGTTACTTTACTGTGGCAGTTTGAAAACAGTTTAAAACAGTTTCTTTCGAAAGAACATTTAATTTCTAGTTAAAATGGATAGTTTTTCTTTTCCTCCTTAATTTAAATGCCAGGAATAGTACCTTACAGACATGGGTATTCATACATATATATGAGTTTTTTTTCCCCAAAATGTATATTTAAACTTGCAAGAAAGGAAGATGCATCTTAAGCATTAATAACACTTCCCCAAAAAGTGACCTTGTTATTTTAAAAATTTCTACAGCTGAGTCAAAACTAGTATTTCTCTATTACCTTCTCCTTTCACAAATAGGATAGTTGTATCTGCACTTGGTGAAGCTTCAGGTTCACCAGATACATCTTCTTCCTCTTTATCTTCTGCCTAAGAAAAACAATATTAAAAAGGGATTACGGGGGAAAATACCACCATATAAAAATGACTTCACTGCCCTAACCGGTTTTGCTCAGTGGATAGAGCATCGGCCTGCGGACTCAAGGGTCCCACGTTCAATTCTGGACAAGGGTATGTATCTTGGTTGCGGGCACATCCCCAGTGGGGAGTGTGCAGGAGGCAGCTGATCGATGTTTCTCTCTCATCGATGTTTCTAACTCTTGATCCCTCTCCCTTCCTCTCTGTAAAAAATCAATAAAATATATTTAAAAAAAAAATGACTTCACTAAGATTTGGGACAAAATATTGCCTCTCCAAGGCTTTGTTGGGATTAGCAGTGGTATGAATTTTATTGTCTCTCATCAGTCAAAATAAAAAATTCTAGACAGTGTATCTTGAACAGAAATGTGCATACCAAATCCCCTGGGATTTTGCAGATCTGATTCAGATCTCAAGTGAAGCTTAAAATTCTATTTCTAATAAGCACTCAGGAAATGCTGATATTGCTGGTACTCAAACCACACTTTGAATTGCAAGGTTTTAGAGTGTGGGCTGGTATACTTTTTCGGTAAAGGACCAGGTATCAAATTTTTGGCTTTGAAAATTATAAGGTCCTTATTGCCAACTACTCAACTCTGTGGCTGCTTTCTATGTGGCTACCCTGTAAAAGCAGACACAGACAACACACAAAAGATGGGCAAAGCTGGACCTGGGGTGCAGCCACATTTTGCTAACCCTGTTCTAGAACACCTTATTAGCCTACAAAAACTTCCATCTTGATTAACAGAACAGGACAGAAAAACTGTATCATTTACTGTTTCAAGAAGATGCTGGTAAAGAAAATTTTCCTGTGAGAATTTATCATATAACCGGAAAAAAATGATAAAAAAAGTGACCAGATCATATTTCATATTGAGGTAATGGAGATGCCCTAAAACTTGATTAAAGCTGCACAATTTGGTGCATGTATTAAAAATCATTAAATTGTATGCTTAAAACAGATGAGTATATGATAAATCATATATATATATATGTGTGTGTGCACATGTGTGTGTATATATATAATATGCAGTGTCCCCTCGGGAGTTCGACCAGGAGGCCTGGAGTTTGATTGCTCGCTATGATGTGTGCCGACCGCCAGGTGGCGGTGCGGAATGAAGGAAGGCCCCCGGCCAGCAGCTGGAAGGCCCTGATCAGTTCTGATTGCCGGCCAGGCCTAGGGACCCTACCTGTGCACAAATTTCATGCACCGGGCCTCTAGTATCTCAATAAAGCTGTTTAAAAAATGTGAACAAAATTTAGTTTAAAACTTTAAACCTCAGTGCAGCATTTCTAGACCAAAGACAGGAAGGCAGGAACCATAAGCTGTAGTATAAAGAGGAAAGTGTAGACTTGAGAAATAGTAAAGAGAAACCATTCCTAAGATTTGATTAATGAGTTGTGCAATAAAAAAGAAAAGTAGCAAGGCACAAGCTTGAATCACTGGAACCATTATCAAAACAAGAAATAGTTTATGAAGGTAGGATGGACAGTGTATGCTGAATTCGTTTGGACATACAAAATTTGAGCATCCAGATGGTGCTATACTGCAAAGCGCTGACAATACAGGTATAAAGCTCAGTAACTGTAAAGTAGATGGCTAGAAATTAGATCTGAAAGTCATCAATATAAGCTGGTGGTGGCTAAAACCATGGGTTTCATCAACATTAAGGGGGTGAGTAGAGGGAGGAGAGAGAAGGTAAGAGAGACCAAGCAGCAGCAGCTGGGCAGGGAAACTAAGAAGGTGCAATAAAAGCCAAAATGAAGGGACTCAAGAAAGGGGTAACAGGCCCTGGCAGGTTTGGTTCAGTACATAGAGCTTCGGTCTGTGGACCAAAGAGAACTGAGTTCAATTCAGTCAAGGGCAGGCTCCTGCACGGCCGGCCCTGGTCTGGGTGTGTGCAGGAGGCAACCAGTTGATGTGTTTCTCTCACATCGATACTTCTCTTTGTCTTTCCCTTGCTCTAAAAATCAATGTAAAAATATCCTCAAGGGAGGGAGGAAGGAGTAATGGGCCAATGCTAAAAATGGTTCAAACAGAAAAACAATGGCAAACGGGCCTGGAATTTGGCAATTAGGTCACTGATGACTTAGCAAGAACATTTTTAGCAGACACAGGTGACCAAACAACTTAGAGAAAAAAGTGAAATGAGCAGAAGAGAAAAACTGTACGGTTTACTGTTTCAAGAAGCATGCTGGTAAAGAAAATGTAGAAAGGATAGATGAATAATATACTTAGAAGTAGGAAGTGGAATATTTGATAGAGCCCATACTTCATGGCCTTTACTTTCTGACACTGAAGGCAACATTGCTAGTAAGACAGAAGAGGACTAATTTTGAATTTGAAAGTGATAAATGTTTGGAATGTTAGTTGTGAAGAACTGGAAAGTAGATGGAAGTAAAGGTAAACAATTCATTGATCTTATAGCCAATTAGCTTATTATAAGATGTATATTGCTTCGTATCTGCTACCTGGTTATACTCTAGAACAGCGGTCGCCAACCGGTGGTCCTCAGGGTCTGAAAGGTTGGCGACCGCTGCTCTAGAATAGTTTGGCTATTACAGACTATCTGCAGGAGAGTCAAGAAACTGATAGTACTGTGGAGATGCCCTCTGCACCTGGAGGGCAGGCATGCAAGAAACTTTTCACTAGCCGAACCGGTTTGGCTCAGTGGATAGAGCGTCAGCCTGCGGACTCAAGGGTCCCGGGTTTGATTCCGGTCAAAGGCATGTACCCTGGTTGCGGGCACATCCCCAGTGGGGGGCATGCAGGAGGCAGCTGATCGATCTCTCTCATTGATGTTTCTAACTCTCTATCCCTCTCCCTTCTTCTCTGTAAAAAAATCAATAAATTAAAAAAAAAAAAAGAAACTTTTCACTACATACCTTGCACCTTTTAAGCTCTAATCCACTTGAAAATAATATCTATTTTAAATAATAATACTAATATTTTGTTAGTGTTACTACTTTAGTGCTTGTTTCAATAAATATCAAAACAAAAACTGCTATCAGTTCTCTTAAGAAAAATACTTTCAAAGAATGATGACATTCTACATTGCAACCCTTGGTTTTAGAGACTAAAGGACAATCGAGGGGGCAGAAAAACCCAAGGTGACTTTAAAAAAGAGTTTACACTGAAAAATTTTAAACCAATTACTTGTATCTAAACTGGGTGTTGGTAGCTCAAATCTTAGGGAAATCTCCTTTCTGTCCTTTGACTACAGACATAGTCCCAGTATCAAAGGATCCTCCCATATCCATCAATTCTTTGATGTCTAAGGCAGCTGTGTTTAAGTTGATAAGACAAATCTTGGGTAAGAACAATAACAGGAGAAATTCTATGGCCCTCAGTTCTGGAGGTAACTTTTGTAGCAGCTCTTGCCTTACAGGCCTATCTTTTTTATTTATTTTTTTATATATTTTATTGATTTTTTACAGAGAGGAAGGGAGAGGGATAGAGAGTTAGAAACATTTGCCCTAACCACTTTCTGATTTGAGAAAAGCAACACAGAAAAAGGTACTAACACTTCTGAATTAACTGGCCAGAGTAAAGAGTGGACCATTTGAGTTACTCTCTCAATTATAATACTCAAGGCAAGGGAGATGATCAAGGGATAGAAAAGTTCTGGCTAACCTGAAACTATAACAAAGATCCAACAGTTTCCTCTGCTACTCTTTCCACAATAAATACATTCCAGTGCTAGAGATCTGAAGTAATTTCAGAAAAGTGGTTATAACAATACTAGAGGCCCGATGCACGAAATTCGCGCAAGAGTAGGCCTTCCTTCCCCTGGCTGCTGGCACTGGCTTCCCTCTGGCACCCGGGACCCAGTCTTTCTTCTGGCTACCAGCAGGCACCTAGGACCTGGGCTTCCCTAGCAGCCGTGGCTTCGTCCAGAAGGTCGTCTGGTCTAATTAGCATATTACGCTTCTATTATTAGAGATGATCTATCACTAAATTTCTGTGCATGCCCACATTTCAGAGCCCTAAATACCATCTCTAATCCTCATTTTTCTGGATGGATTCTCTTCGGATGTTCATTCCAAGTTATCTTACCACAGCAACACTTTTAGAAGAGTGAAGTTTTTGTTACCATCACTGATGGAGGAATGTATTTATCTAGTTAAAGTAATGCATCGAATGAACTGCGTTGAAGGTGCAGAGCTCTAATATAAACCCTTAACGTATGGCTATGCATACATGTGAAAAGCTTGACACAAGGTAATCAGTAAAAGTAGTTTTATTAAAGGAGGGGGAATTAGAAAAGCACAAAAATTAGTAGGGGTATTCTATTCAAGTGAAACAGTAGGTGCAAATGCATAGAAATGGTCATTTAAACATCAACAAAATAGCAAGCAGATTAGCTTAGTTGGAAAGCATACTCCATAAAAATGAGGACAAAAAAAGGGAGCAGTATCTATATACAAGGCCAATTATTTTGATGTTGACATAATAGAAAAATAGGGACTAGGTTTGATCTCGGAAAAAAAAAATCACAAAATCTAGAATCACAAGTTTCTAGGTTCAGGTATGGCATAATGAAGAGAAAGAAAAAAAATGTGTGGCATAGATTACAGTAGTCCAAGAGAGGAAATGAAATTAGCTAAAAGCATGCTGCGATAATCCTTATTCTGGCCCAATATTTTTACTGTCATACTATTTATACTAATAAAAGGGTAATATGCTAATTAGACTGGGAGACCTTCTGGACAAAGCCATAGTGGCAGGGCTGAGGCAGAGGCGGTTAGGGATGATCAGGTTGGCGGGGGGTGGGGGAGGAGGGGGTGGAGTTGGGGGCTATGAGGCAGGCAGGCAGGCAGGTGAGCGGTTAGGAGCCAGCAGTCCTGGATTGCGAGAGGGATGTCTGACTGCCTGTGGGCCTAAACCGGCAATCGGACATCCCCTGAGGGGTCCCAGATTGGAAAGGGTGCAGGCCCGGCTGAGGGACACCTCCCCCAACCCTGTGCATGAATTTCATGCACCAGGCCACTAGTAATGTTATAATAAAAGTGTCAGAGCTGAATGACTTCTAGAAATCTTCTCTAAGCCCTTTACTCTCACAGAACATACTGTATATACTGTTTATAGTCTGCTCCTTACCCCTGGACACTACTCCAAGAACATGAGCTACATGACAGCAAAGAAAACACCTGGTTTGTTCACCCCAGCATCCAAAACAGTGCCTGGCACATAAATAAATATTTGCTTGTTGAAGGAAAGAAAAAGGAAACTGAGACCCAGAGAGACAAGTTACCCAAGATCAGAAAGCTAAGTAGTATGTATCCCAAATCTATCAACAAATGGTCCACTATATTGTTACTCTAACAGAGTCATGCCCATATGATCTCCCTCCCTATTCCAGAAAATACTAATGATCCATCCCCAATGACTGGCCCCTATTATCCAAACTTCAATTCACACCAACCACCGTAACAAGCCTCTAAAATCAAGAATTTTAAAGGCAAATTTATCTATAAAAAGGATAAATTCTAGGTATATATATATGCATTAAATTTTTTATCACATTTACCAAATCTGTTGGTTCATCTTCTTCCACTTCTGCTTCATCATCTTCATCTTCAATTATTGAATCTTCCACTGTTTCTTCATCTTCTGTAAGATCTTGAGCTGCTGCTACTGAGCCTAACAATAAAATATAAAACAAACAGTTACCTACCCTGGAATACTAATGTTTTTTCATCTCAAGAATAGTGAACAAAAATTTCCCCTTGGAGCAGTTCAATCACGCAGTGTACTTGAATGATTACAATGCATATAAGAATATTCAGCCCTAGCTGGTTTGGCTCAGTGGACAATGCATTGGACTATAGACTGAAGGGTCCTGGGTTTGATTCCAGTCAAGGGCACATGCCAGGGTTGCGGGCTTGATCCCCAGTAGGGGGCATGCAGGAGGCAGCTGATCGATGATTCTCTCTCATCATTGATGTTTCTGGCTCTCTCCCTCTCTCTTCCTCTGTAAAATCAATTAAAAAAAAAAAGAATATTCATATTTTACCTTAGTAGTTTTAACAACTGCATGTTAATTTTAATGGGAAATGCTGCTTAATTTTAAAAAGCACCTAACAGTTGAAAAAATGAACTCCTGAAATTAAAGATGCCTTAAAGTTCAAATAAAGGACTTCAAGCAATTTTGTCAAGCAAATGAAGGAAAATAAGTGTTTCAAAAGAAATCCCAAAATTTAATCTGTCATTATCCATACAAAATAAAACAAAAATACTCACGGCTAGAGAAAAACAGCAATCTAAATATCTAAGCAAGAAACTTTGTTAATAGAGTTGACTAAAACTCAAACTCTTAGAATTTGATAACATGTAATTCCAAGGAACAAAGATCTACATGGCGCTCATGTAAAAACTAGCTGACATAAAACACACTATTTAGTAAAAAACCTATATTGTTAACTTCAGGGTTGAGAGTAGAGAAAGCATGCATTTATTTTTGCGGGTGGCTTCAAACATGTTTTAATATACTTTTTTATTTCCCCTACACTTAATATGAAAATAAAAGTTAGGCATAACTATAATGCCAGGAAAGTATAAATCACAGTTTTATATGCAAAAGTATTCTAAATAAGTCACATTAAATCTATTTCAGGCAAGACCCTCAAAAGAAATTTCAAAGTTCTAGCGACTCTCCCAACATTTCTCAGAAAGAATGATGATGTGGCAGTTCAGGACAGGGAAAAAAATGTGGGAAAGGAAGCATGTGCATATGCTGCAACAGCACACGTTAAGGGCCATGCATTTTAAGTCTTTTCAGTTCTTCTTCCTAAACAAGTCATTTTAAAAAACTAGTTAAAAGACACACACACACACACCTCCACCCCAAAAATAAAGAAAAAATCCTAAAGAAATGAAAAACTAGTAAGAAAAATATCTAGGTCTGACATAATAATTTAAAGTTGTACTTAAACTCAGGATTGAAACATAACAGCTTTTCACCCTACATTTCAGTGGATACTGAAGTATTTTAATGTTACCAGTAACATTTCTATGTCTATAAAATCCAACACTTTTCAGTTTGAAAAATTTTAAAGGAAACATCTTTTGAAAGAAAGACCATTATTCACAAAAAGTGTTTAAAGATACCCCGTTCAGCTTAGATACTAATGTTTCCTTAAAAAAAAAAAAAGTTTAAAACCTGAAAAAATATAGTAAGTAGAATTGGCAATTTTTATTAAGAGAGAGAGAAAGAGAGGAAATCAGCAAGCAAATGGTAAGGGAAAAGAATCCCTCAACCTGCAAATGAATCCCTTAACAGTTTTCATACTTGGCTTTCCATCCACTGAACAGGAACCAGTCACTTCACTTTTTTTCACTTGGAAAGCAGCCTGTGGGCACCTGTCACTATCACGCACTCTGCCTCTCAGCTCGCTTCAGCTGATGGGAGCAGAATCCCAGCTCATCCAGTCAGACTACACTTGACAGAGTACAGAAATCGAAGTTCATGAGAGAATCAGGGCAAGAAGCCAAGTCTACACATTTTTAACGTTCTGCCGTGCGGGTTATTTCCACACCAGCTTAACCGCGGGGAGGAATAAACAAACCTGAATAAAACATGTAAAACTCGAATGAGACTATATTTTTTCCCAGGACACAGTGCCAAGATACAAAAAAAAAATGGTTACAAAAAAAGAAAGGAGAGGAAAAAGGGGCCTAAGCAATAGACAGCTCACGGAGATCCTCCACATCCCCGCCTGGGAGTGCGGGGCTGGGCAATGGGGCGAGACCGGGGAGCTGCTCTGAAACCGGGACCCCCGGCAGCACCCGGGGCCGGGGCTGGCGCCGGGGAAGAGGACCAGGAACGAGCAAAGCGCTCCGAGAGCTCAGGTGCTGAGAAACAGAGGCTTGGGCAAATGAATGAAGGGGACGCCGAGCGGGAAACGAAAGACACGTCAGCCCAGAGCCAGGGCTGGGGGTGGAGCGGCGCCGCGGCGGCCGGGAGACTCAGCCCGGCGGCAGGGCAGGGGCTGCACGCGCTCCCGGCCGGCGGGCCGCGGCCCTCCGCCTCCCCCGGCCCCGGGACCCGCCAGCTCCGACCCCAGCAGCGGGCGCCCGGCACTGCCCCGCGCTCCGCGTGCAGGCGGCAGAGGCCCCACCGCAGACTCGTCCCTGCGGCCCCGACTGCGAGCGGGGGTCCAGGACGAGGTGGAGGGAGGCCGGCGAGCTGGACGCCAGACCCAGGAGTTGCCGCCGCCGCCACCGCCAGCTTTAAACTTGCCGTCCCTGGCGTCTCCTTCCTGGCGAGCCCACCATCCCCTCCCCTCGCCTCACCTCCAGGGCCGCCTCGGAGCAAGAGGGTGGCGGGGAACACGAGCAAGAGAAGCAGAAGCAGGCGAGGGAGGAGCCTCATGGCGCGGTCCGTCCGGTGCCCTGTCGCCGTCCGCGAGAGCTCTCAGGGGCTCTGGCGAAAATGGCGTTACTTTTCATCCGGGCTCCGGGCGGGGAGGGGCGGGGCACGTACCACGCACGGACCTTCGCCACGCCCCTTTCTGTGGCCGAGGAGCGCCGTCCACGTGGCCGCCTCCAGGCACTCGGCAGAGGGGTGCGGGGGGGGGCGGAGCCCTGGAGGTCACGTGGCGGGTTGCTGGGCCTCTGAGATTCCCGGGAGAGCCTGCCTCCCCCTGTGGTGCAGGCTGGCCACCTGCGGGTCCCACCCATGGTGCTTGCCGTGATAGGGTGTTGTTTTTTTAATATATATTTTTAAATATGTTTTTACTAGAGGCCTGGTGCACAAAAATTTGTGCACTGGGGGTGGGGAGGGGGTCCCTCAGCCTGACCTATACCCTCTTGCAGTCTGGGACCCCTTGGAGGATGTCCACCTGCTGGCTTAGGCCCACTCCCTGGGGGATCGGGCCCAAGCTGGCAGTCAGACATCCCTCTAGCAGCCCGGCAGCCCTCGGGGGATGTCCACTTACCAGCAGGGAGCAGGCCTAAGCTGCAGTTGGACATCCTTAGTGCTGCTGAGGAGGTGGGAGAGGCTCCCGCCACCACTGCTGTGCTGGCAGCCATCAGCCTGGCTTGTGGCTGAGCAGAGCTCGCCTTGGGGGAAGCGCACTGACCACCAGGGGACAGCTCCTGCATTGAGCATCTGCCCCCTGGTGGTCAGTGTGTGTCATAGTGACCAGTCTTTCCCAGTCGTTCTGCTGTTAGGGTCAATTTGCATATTACCCATTTATTATATAGGATAGAGGCCTGGTGCACGGGTGGGGGCCGGCTGGTTTTCTCTGAAGGGTGTCCCAGATCAGGGTGGGGTCCCCACTGGGGTGCCTGGCCAGCCTGGGTGAGGGGCTGATGGCTGTTTGCAGGCTGGTCACACCCCCTTAAGGGGGGGTCCCCGCTGGAGTGCCTAGCCAGCCTGGGTGAGGGGCTGATGGCTGTTTGCAGGCTGGTCAAGCCACCCCCAGTGGGGACCCTCACCCAATGGAAGTTTGGCCAGTCTGGGTGAGGGCTGATGGCTGTTTTCAGGCTTGCCACACCCCTTTAGGGTGGGGGTCCCCACTGGGGTGCCTGGCCAGTCTGGGTGAGGGGTTGAGGGCCGTTTTCAGGCTGGCCAAGCCCCCTGGCAACAGAAGCTCCCAGCCTCTCCTTTATTTCTTTTTATTATTATTATTCTGGGATTTATTTACCTTCTATAATTGAAACTTTGTAGTCTTGAGTGGAGCTCAGAGCCGGCCAGGGCGGGCAAGAAGCTTGGCTTCCTCCATCGCCAGGGGCAACCCAAGCCTCCTGCTCGCTCCAGTTCCATGGCCACGGCTGGCTGAAAGCAGGTATCTGAGGTTTATTTATCTTCTATAATTGAAACTTTGTTGCCTTGAGTGGAGCTCAGAGTCAGCCATGGCAGGCGGGAAGCATGGCTTCCTCCATCACTGGGGCAACCAAGCCTCCTGCTTGCTCCAGCTCCGTGGCTGCCGGCTGCCATCTTGATTGGGTTAATTTGTATATAGTTGCTCTGATTGGCTCGTGGGCATGGCTTAAGGCATAGTGAAGGTATGGTCAATTTGCATGTTTGTCTTTTATTAGTGTAGATTGATTTCAAAGAGAAAGGAAGAGGGAGAGAGAGAAACATCAATAATGAGAGAGTCATCGATCAGTTGCCTCCTGCGTGCCCCCTACTGGTGTTGAGCCCACAACCCGGGCCTGTGCCTTTGAAGGGAATCAACCTGGGACCCTTCAGTCCACAGGCCTCCCGCTTTACCTATTGAGCAAACCGGCTAGGGCGCCATAGGTCTTTACACTGTAAACCAGTGGTTCTCAACCTTCCTAATGCCGCGACCCTTTAATACAGTTCCTCATGTTGTGGTGACCCCCAAGCATAAAATTATTTTCGTTGCTACTTCATAACTGTAATTTTGCTACTGTTATGAATCATAATGTAAATATCTGATATGCAGGATGTATTTTCATTGTTACAAATTGAACATAATTAAAGCATAGTGATTAATCACAAAAACAATATGTAATTATATATGTGTTTTCTGATGGTCTTAGGATACCCCTGTGGAAGGGTCATTCAACCCCTAAAAGGGTCGCAACCCACAGGTTGAGAACCACTGCTGTAAACGCTCTACTTATATAAAAACCATGGGTGGTGTTCATCACGACCAGAACAGCGACCAAGCGGAAGGAAGTCAGTCCTGCAGGGGTTGTCTTGGCAGCGGCTGCGCCCTCCCCCAAGCTGTTTCCTGTAAGGGCAGGGTTTGAGGCAGGAACCAGCCCTGGGAGCGTGGAGGCATATCTTTATAAAGTCTGCTGCCCCAGCATAGCCAAGGGTGAACCTGAGTGGGGGCAGCTGAAAGGCTTAGAAAAGACAGACAAGAGAATGAAAGCCGGGTCTCAGTGGGATGCTGCTTCTCTGAGAGACAGCAACCACGCCCACAGTCACGCCTTTATTTTATAGCAGATGCTACGAGGCAAAGTAAGGGCATGACCAAGATGTTTACAACATTCTCCTGGGTTTCAATCCTACTCAACTACATGCACCTGAACTCTATCAAGCCTACATCACTCAGGCACGTGGGGCCACGTGTTCGGACCATAGGTTAAAGCTGTTGGCTATAATTGTGCTGGGAGGGCCCTGCCCTCCAAGCTGGGACTTGCATGTGGCAATGAGAGGACTGTGCCCTCTAATCAGGCCAAGGCTTGAACCTGTCCGAAACACTGTAGTGGCTCCCCACAATAAAGTTTTAATTCTGTTTTTTTGTTACTAATGTTGTGGCCACACCCCATAACAAAGAAACAATTTCCAGAGGATGGGGCCCAGGAATCAGGATTTTAAAAAGATTCCCAGATGATTCTAATGTGCAGCCAAGGTTGATAACTACTGCTATAGATA
Organism: Myotis yumanensis; assembly: GCF_028538775.1. Classification (NCBI taxonomy): domain Eukaryota; kingdom Metazoa; phylum Chordata; class Mammalia; order Chiroptera; family Vespertilionidae; genus Myotis; species Myotis yumanensis. The sequence goes on along the minus strand of NW_027223753.1, from coordinate 89,408,747 downwards.
ATATTAAACATATACCTCCACATGCAATTCTTTGTCCAAAAAATGAGCATGTTCAAAAATTAAGAGAAGAAAATTTGGATATACTCGATGGAGATTTTCACACATATTTGAGTGATGATTCCATTGATTCCACAGATGATGCTGAAAAGGAAAATTTTCCCATCGAATTTCTTAATAGTATTACTCCTTCGGGAATGCCATGTCATAAATTAAAATTGAAAGTGGGTGCAATCATCATGCTATTGAGAAATCTCAATAGTAAATGGGGTCTTTGTAATGGTACCAGATTTATTATCAAAAGATTACAACCTATTATTATCGAAGCTGAAGTATTAACAGGACCTGCAGAGGGAGAGGCTGTTGAATCCAAGAATTAATTTGTCCCCATCTGACACTGGCCTCCCATTTAAATTGATTCAACGACGGTTTCCCGTGATGCCAGCATTTGTGATGACTATTGATAAATCACAAGGACAAACTCTAGACAAAGTAGGCATATTCCTACCTGAACCCATTTTTGCACATGGTCAGTTATATGTTGCTTTCTCTCAAGTTTGAAGAGCATGTGATGTTACAGTTAAAGTTCTAAGTACTTGATCACAAAGGAAATTAGTCAAGCACTCTGAAAGTGTTTTCACTCTTAATGTGGTGTACAGGGAGATATTAGAATAAGTTTAATCACTTTATCAGTCATTGTTTGCATCACTGTTGTTTTTATATCATGTTTTTGTTGTTTTCATATCATGTTTTTGTCATTTTTATATCATGCCTCTGTGTTGCTATATCCTTTTGTTACTGTTTATTTATTAATAAATTTATATATTATTTTCATATACATTTTACTAATTTCCTTTCGTCTCTCACACTTCTATTATAGAGAAAGGGCAAATAGCAATATTAAAATATCTCTGCTAATTAATTCCCTTTTTAAAAAAATATATTTTATTGATTTTTTACAGAGAGGAAGGGAGAGGGATAGAGAGTTAGAAACATCGATGAGAGAGAACTATCTATCAGCTGCCTTCTGCACACTCCCCACTGGGGATGTGCCCGCAACCAAGGTACATGCCCTTGACCGGAATCGAACCTGGGACCCTTGAGTCTGCATGCTGATGCTCTATCCACTGAGCCAAACTGGTTAGAGCAATTAATTTTCTTTTAATGTGCACAAATTTGTGCACTGGGCTACTAGGATATAATAAAAGCCTAGGTGGCATCATGCCTTCACGTGACGCCCTTGTGCGACATCATCACAAGATGGCCACCACAAGATGGCCACCACAAGATGGCTGGCAGGGGAGAACTGTTGTGGGCTATCAGGCCATCAGGGGAGGGCAGTTGGGGACAAACAGGCCAGCAGGGGAGGGCAGTTGTGGGCAAACAGGTCAGCAGGGGAGGGCAGTGTGGGGTGATCGGGCCAGCAGGGGAGGGCACTTGGGAGCGACCAGGCCTGCAGGGGAGGGCAGTTGGGGGAGATCAGGCTAGCAGGGGAACAGTTAGGGGGCAATCAGGCTGGCAGGCAGGCAGGCGAGTGGTTAGGAGCCAGCAGTCCTGGATCGTGAGAGGGATGTTTGACTGCCAGTTTAAGCCAGAACTGACAGTAGTACATTCCCCGAGGGGTTCCAGATTGGAGAGGGTGCAGGCTGGATCGAGGGACACCTGCCCCTCTGCACAAATTTTGTGCACCGGGCCTCTAGTAGAGATATAAGGAACATGAGCTGTCTGAATGTAGTGTGAAAAGCAAAAATAGGTTTTGGAATAGTTTAAATACAGTTTCTCCCCCCACACACACTTAAAAAAACATAAAAAATATACAGTGGTACATCTTTTTTTCCCTCTCTGCCCATAACCTCACCCACAGTGATAGTTCTTACATTGTTAGGTGGCATTCCAGAGTTATAAATCACCTCGGACAGTGCCTGGAATAGAGAAAGCATTTGGCAAATGTCTGATGGGAGCAGCAACGGCTGCACACTACCCTTCCATTTCCTTTTCATCTGGTTTGGACTTTGGGTTGCCGCCAATGAGTTGGTATTTCATGCAATTAAACAATCTGAATACCAGGTACTGTTGGACTAGACCAGTGTGACATGTTATATAGATGATGAAACAAATTAGCTAACCCTTATTGTGTGCTTGCTATTGACAATTACTGCCCCTTAGAACTGTGCTTTCATGTATCATCTAATTTAATCTCTAAAATCCCTGTGAGGAGATATTGTTTACTGAGCTGAGCAGAAAAACCAAGACACAGAAGATTAGTAATTTAACCAAGGCTTAAAGGCTAGTCCATGGCAGACAGCATGTCTGATTCCCGCCTCCACGCATGCCCCACTGGCCTGGAACATCTTCTCTTCTACTCCTGCATTGGCTGTGCTCAAGGGTCAAGGCCTATGTTTGTCTGCTAACATCACAACCTGACAGGTCTGGGCAAAGCCAACTCTGCGCCACTCCACTCTGCCAGGCCACCACCGATGCTGCTGCCACCCAGGCACCCAGCAGAAGTGGAGGAACTTGCTAAGGAGGCACCCTCCCACCTTGCTGCTGCCTTCACTACTGTGCACAGCTACCAAAACTGTCACTCTGTGCCAACGCCCCAGGACTGCTGGCCTCACTCCAATGTGGCTGGCCCTTGCTGAGTGTACTCTACTGGCACAGAAAGAATCTTTCTCAACTTTGAGGCACTTTCTGTTTCAGACCTGTTCTGCGTTCCCGAGTCTGACAGGTTTTTTGACAAACACATCCTTCTGTTTAACTTGCTGCTCTTTCCCAGCACCAGAAAGAAACCAGTGTGGACTTAAAAAAAAAAAAAAAAAAAAGATGCAGATATTCTTAAGTCACTTCTCTCTGTCACTGGACCAAGCGTCTCTCACAGACTTTTTTCCTCCGAGGACTCATTTCCGGTGAAGATTCTCATTCTTCATGTTAGAGAGACTCCTAGCAGTTCTGTCCCTACAGTTCTTATGACATGCTCAGATATAAAACCTGAGGATAACCCATTTAAGGCTTACACTGGGACTTTCATTCCAATTATGTTATGAGATTGCCACTAATGGATTTTATTGGGGACTTGAATTTTACACAACCAGCTACTAAAGGTACAGCAGGGACAAATAAAAGTGTTCCGACTCTGGCTGTGACTGATGTGATGAGTCTAGGGAAAATAAAAACATACAAACAGAAAACAGAGACCTGTGTAATTGTCCAGTTGGCATAAAAAGTAGTAGTCTACGGATCAGGGAAATAAAATCCTCACCCCGATCTTAGTGCTCACGAATTCTGTATATTTGTGATCTACGTTCCCGCTGCAATCATCAGCTTTCCTGTGGTGCCCACCCAAGAGCTCTCTCTCCTTCAGTTGGTTCAAATCTTTAATTTATGGACTTAAGAGTTCCATCTACTGCCCTGGCCAGTGTGGCTTAGTTGGTTGGGCACCGTCCTGTGCACCAAAAGGTTGCTGGTTTGATTCCCTGTCAGGGCTCAAGACCCAGCCATGGGCTTGATCCACAGTAGTGGGCATGAATGAGGCAGTTGATTGATGTCTTGCTCTTGCATCGATGTTTCTCTCTCCCTTTCCCTTCCTCTCTCTAAAAATCAATACAAATTTTTTTTTTAAAAAAAAGAATTCCATCTACTAATTTATTTAGGTCCTCCCAAATATCCCCCTATGTTCTCTCTCTCTCTGTCACCTCTGCACCTATCATCTTGAAGGTAATTGTTTTCCAGGAATACACCACATTTGGGGTCATTCTCATGCATACAGCTCAGGCAAATCTGCAGTTGATTCTCCACCTTTGTTACTTTGCTCACTTAGAATTTGTTAAAGCAGAACTTTCTTTTCCTTTGATTACTTAAGATTTTCCTCATCATAATTATTAAATGTGCTTAATAGCACTGGTTTTTGTTCTGTTTTATTCCCTCAGATAACGGGGTAGCTAAAGAACTTCCTCATGTCCTTTAACCTTTGCTCAACTGTCACTTGTCAGTGAGGCTTACTCTCACCTCCCAATTTTAAAGTATAGTCCTCCTCCCGCCCCCTCCCTGTGCCCCCTGCGCTCTCTCCCTCCTCCCTCCATTCCCTTCATTCTAGTCTCCTTTTGTTTTCATAGTATTTGTTATCTTCTAACACAACATATAGTTTATTATGTCTCTTGTCAACATCTTGAGGTCAGGCATCTTTGTGCCTTTGAGTCAATGTCATAGAACAGTGCCTGACACCCAGGGGTAACTCAGAAAATATTTATTTAATTTGTTGTGTTGTAACAAGTGACATTTTTCCTCCACAGATTTGCAACCTAATTTCAATTGTGGACCAGATAAGAAAGGGAAATTGTCAAGTAAAAAAGTTGCACTTATTATATGAAAGCAAAGATTTATATGTTCTTTCACCTAGCAAGGGCTTAAAAAAAAAAAAAAAAAAGAACTAGGTTTGGCGTACTATACTATACCCCTGACAGAAAAATTTCTTTTGTGATCCTCATGAAAAGGGGGCAGGATGGGAAAAAGAAACAAAAAATAAGGAAGGCTTTCAAAGGAATTCTGGCTTTTCAACCCAACTATTCCCATCTGATCCTCTTTCTTCATAATTCATAGACCTCCCTCCAATTCTCCCCAATGCATCTTTCATTGAAAAGAACAGACAAAATTATAAGCACCTGATCACTCCCCATAAACTCTACCAGTTACCTCCATCTGTGGCCTGTCTTCCTTGCTGTTATAATAAAAAATGTTTATAGGCCTATCGAAGGCCATCTGTCATTTGTGGTTTGAATCCCATTTCCTGCTCAAAACATGTGATTTGGAAAGTAGTCCTCTATTCTCTACCTCTTAATAAATTTCTACTTCTCCAATTCACTGCTCCCATCAACATACAAATAAACTATAATATTGTCCATCTTAAAAAGCGAAATTCTCCTGTGGCCTCTGTTCCCGTTCAGCAACAGCCTCATTTCTCTGCTCTTGGACACAGTGCAGCTTCACTTCTCTGCCTATTCCAATTGGGCTTTTATTTTCACCCCTGAACTAAAACATCCCCATCTTGCTAACTCCAAAGTCATCATCTGAGCCTTCCCTCTCCAACCCTTCCCTTAACACTTGTTTCTCTAGGCACAATGACAGCCATACCTTCCTAGTTTCCTTTCACCCCCCTGGCCCCTCCTTGTCTCTTCCTGGCCCCGAAATATGGGCCTGTTAGAATACATATAGTAGTAAGGCTGGAAACTAACTAGTATACCTCTATGAGAGGGCCTGGAGGTCACTCTGTTACCAAAGTGATAAGGAATGCACCCGTGAGGGGGACTCCAGGCTCGCTGAGACCAGTGGTCAGCTATCCTCCATAGACTAGGGCCGAGGGTAAGAAATGCTGTTATGGAACAGGCTGAGAGCAATGGGGATGAGAGAAGGCCAGTGGTGCAACTTAACCATCAGAGACAAGGTGGGCACAATTGTCACCATGAGCTGCAAAGTCAGAATAGGGAAGAAGTGATGGGGATGGGCAGGAGGACTAACCTGTAGAAAGCTATGGGTGACGGGCTCTCAACTTATTGCTTATTTATATAACTAAGTAAATCAAGAAAGATCAGGAGGCTGAGGGCAGTCACTCCAATAAAAAGTCATGATCTGTTTCTCAGCTGGGCCTGAACCAGTTCTTGATCCAAGAACCCAGTAACTGAAGAGAAGCCAGCCTCTGTGATAAGGTGCCCTGGAACACCGCAGCAGATCTCATTCAGTAAACACCCCAGGAGCCACTGGACACTGACTCACAGTGATTATGCATCGAGGAAGGGAATACCCAGAGTTTTAGAAGATTGTTGGACAGAAGGTCTGAACTGACATTATATCCATGACCCCACATACCAACATGGCCCCTTCTAGAGTAGAGCATGTGGGAGCCAGGTCCATTAGCCAGGTCCTGAAGGTGGGCCCTTCAGGTTCTCAGACCTACCCACATCTGGTCCCTGAAAGTACAGATGGAATGCTGTTTGAAAGGACCCTCACACTCGTTCCTAGTAAGAGCTATTAAGAGTATGAATGGCCAAGTAAAAGCTTCTGAAATTGACACTACCACTCCTCTTCCCCAGCTGAAATAGTAAATTAAAAACACAACTACACCCCAGGGCAATGGTAGAGCCGTGTGTCACTCTCAAGGGGTGGTGGACTCTGTCAAGCTCTGGTTTAACTTGCCAGCTGGCCTCTATAAGAACGAGATGGCTCATGGCAGAGGACAGGGTGATTCCAAAGCTTTACCAAGTGGTCGCCTCAGTGCCTCCTCCTCAAATGCAGCAGCAGATCCCAGTTTGCCCTACAAACCACCCCCTGCATGTTCCCTGGAACAAGACTGACCAGAATCCTGGAGATATTTGGGGTGGAAGCAGTGATTGATTGTAAACAGGTTAGAGGAAATGTTGAGGGTGGAAGTGATGAAAATACTCTAGAACATGATATATCTAAAAAGAGGTAATATGCAAATTAGGCAGGGACACCATAACAGTCACGATCAGACAGGAGGAGGTAGTGCGTGCAGGTGAGGCCTGGAGCGGAGATGAACACAGAGGCAGGGGGGCTGGCCTGAACCGCAGCGCCATAGCTCGGGCAGCCCCCCCCCCCCCCCACCTTCCTGCCCCAAGCCAGAGCAGACACAGACAGGGACAGGGGGGCCGGCCTGAGCCACTGCGCTGCAGCCCAGAGAGGAGAGGGCAGGCAGAGAGTAAAACGTTGACAGCAAGTCCTTTCAGTATAATCGGGGCATTAGAGGCCCACAGAATGATCATTTCCTTTTCTATGAAACACATAACTCTGACACACTTTTTACAATTAAATAAGTTCCATATATTTTGACATTTTACAGCCCTGGAAAGTTACATATAATGATCAGCAAAGTGAGAAGATGAAGAGAATTTTTAGGCTTTTAAAGATGTAACTAATTTCTGTCTAGAAGACAAACCATTTGAAAAATGATGGTTTTATTGTCCTATAGGACATTAGCCAGATTATATCTAATTTAACGGTTTTACTTCAGGCTTTCATTTTTGGCAATCTCCTTTGAACAGCATTATCATCCTGCCAGTCCCTTCACTGAGTTAAACAGAACTTTTGCATCTGCTATTATGTACTTGAATAAGAATTATATATTTAACACATGCAAAAGTTTGTTTTGACACAATAAAACAGAAGATCATTTGATTCTTCCCTGGAACACAGAAAAGCACAAACTTGAATCATTGGTGTGGTTTAGGCTAATTTTCCAAGTATTGTTAATAAAATTCATGTAGGGATTTTCACAGAGCCAAGAATTCTCTCTTTCAGGTCTACATATTCAGCATCTCCAAGAAGGAAGCCTGTTATTCTGTGTTTTGTTTTTTTAATACTCACCAGAGGATATTTTTTTCACTGCCTTTTAGAGAGAGTGGACAGGAGGGAGAGGGAGAGGGAGAGGGAGAGGGAGAGGGAGAGGGAGAGGGAGAGGGCCCTCTCGCGGCCGAAGGCAGGCCCTCGCCAGCAGTCCCACCTCTGCACCTGAGCTGCAGAGGAAACACCTTTTCTGACTGCTCATTGGCTAAGCTCCCAGTACGCCACTCACAATGTTCTTGGTAACTTGCCTAATAAAAATCCAAGAAGGTGATCTAGGGTTTTTCCACCTCACTCCTGGAGGATAAAATGAAGGTCCACTGCTGGAGGGGCTAAGAAATGTCATATCCTGCCCTAGCTGGTTTGGCTCAGTGAATAGAGCCTCAGCCTGCCGACCACAGGGTCTGGGTTCAATTCTGGTCAAGGGCATGTACCTAGGTTGCAGGCTCCTCCCTGGCTGGGGCCCAGGTCAGGGCTCATGCAGGAGACAACCAATCGAAATGTCCCTCTGACATTGATGTTTCTCTCTGTCTTTCCCTCTCTCTTCCACACTCTCTAAAAATTAATGGAAAAATATCCTCAGGTGAGGGTAAAAAAGAAAGAAAGAAATGTCATATCTTATGAAAGGGACATCTTGAAAATTCCTAAAGAAAGTTGTCATTTTTTCGTAGTGAACAGACTGGAGTCCGTGTTAATGAAAACACCTTGGCAGCTGCAGTGGCCAGCAGTGGCAGCAGCAGGGGAGTGATGGGGGCGGCGCCTTCCCCTGATCAGCCAGGTTGCCTCCTGCAAAGAGAGGCCTACTGACGGCTTAGGCCCGTGTGGACTGGGCCTAAGCCGTCAGTAGGACATCCCCTGAGGGCTCCCAGACTGTGAGGGGGGCAGGGGGGGCTGAGGGACACCCCCCAGGGCATGAATTTTATGCACTGGGCCTCTAGTATGACTATAAATTTGCTGAAATCATTGACTTGTACACTTATAATAGGTGAATTTTATGGTATATAAGTCATCCTTTGATAAAGGGATGAGTATATAAAAAGATCTATCAATTATAGTAATTCCTCATGTGTTTAATGTACTGTAGTTTTTAAACCTATTTGTATGAGAATAGAAAATATACATATTGGTCTCTGCCCCAGTTCCTGGCGCAGAGCTCCTGAAATCCTTGGAAATTGCTAAGTGGTGAGAGCACTAGGAGCAACGCTTGTTCTACTGAGGTGACTCTGGGTGGGCTCCTGGATGGGGGCAGCTCATCAGAAAGATCGAACCATGATTAGAAACTTGGACTTTTCAGCCCCACACTCCATTCTCCAGAAAGGGGAGAGGAACTGGAAATGGAGTTAATAATCAACCAGGCCTATGTGATAAAGCCTCCATAAAACCTCAATGGTATGGGATCCGGAGAGCTGCTAGATTGATAAACACATCCAAGTACTGGGACGGTGCTGCACCCCAACACCATGGAGACAGAAGCTCCTGTGCCCAGGACCCTCCCAGACCTCACCCTGTGTATCTCCTCATTTGGTTGCTCCTCTGTTTTCTTTTTTTTTATTTTTTTTTTATTTTTCGCTTAAAGTATTACAAAGGGTATTACATAAGTGTCCTTTTTTCCCCCCCGCCCTTGACAAGCCTCCTCTGTTTTCTTTACTAAACTGGTGAACATAAGTGTTTCCCTGAGTCCTGGGAACCACTGTAGCAAAATGATCAAACCTGAAGAGGGGGTTGTTGGGAACCTCTGATTTATAGTCCATCAGTCAGAAGCACAGTGACAGCCTAGGCTTGGGATCGGTGCTTGAAGTGTGGCGAGGACAGTCTTGTGGCACTGAGCTTGATCTGTGGGATCTGACACTCCTTCGGGTTGATAGTGTTAGAAGTCAGTTACATTGTAGGACAGCCAGCTGATGTGACAGAATTGCTTGGTGGGGGAAGACACCCCCCACCCCCGCAATGAAAGTGATGTCAAGTGTTGTGAACCTGGTAAGAGAGTGACATTGAAGGAGAAACTGCAGGGAAATAAGAGAGTTTTGCCTAAACACCATTCTTCTAGCACCAAAGCTCTCTGATTAGGGATGTTCAAATTCTCTAGTCCAAACTGAAGCACAGGAAAGCATCAGTGGAGTAATTTCACCATTTCAATGATGAGATCTTGAAGATTCTCTTTTCAGAACATCTTTTGACCTTGGCCTCGTTTACTATAAGAATCCTCAACTGTATTTTCAGCATGTCATGCTAAAGTAAAAAAAAAAAAAAAATGTTTTTCATGCAAGCTTGGCCTTGCTAAATACAGGAAGATCTTCATCCAGTTTCACAACTTACCCCTGAAAGAGATACAATCATGAATTCATATTAATTCCCAGAGTGCTTTGTATATTTCAGACTGGATCTGCTAGATTTGACTATATATGCCACTGACTCACACTGAGTTGTGTCTTTATAGGCAAATGTTATAATCTATTAAAGAGAGGCATAAAAATATTTACATTGACAGTAACACAGTCCTATAATTGCTCTTAAAATAGTATTTCTATGAACTCAGCTAGTATGAAGGAGCCAGGCCTTGAACTTAAATCTCATGATGCCATGTTGAGTGCTATTTGCTGTAATATACTATCTCCCAAGTGCTATACTTTAGGGAAGAGTGTGCTAAGAACCATTAGAAAGTCAGAGATATAATAGAGGAGATAGGTGTTACTTTCAGATAAAAATGAAGGTGACATTTAAATTAGGCCTTAAAGGATACAAATGTTTTAAATTGAGGAACTGGGTGGTGGAACTGGAGAAGGGAGGAAGTTTAGTTAAGTTAGGACAGAGAAGGGCATGCTCAGAAAAGGAAACAGTATGGGCCAAGGCATACAAGTAGCCTGGGGCCAGAGCATGTATGGCAGGACTACAAAATGAGAACTTGAAACCCTATCCATAAAATATAATTAATATAATATATATTCTGTGAACTGTTATACAGCTTTTAAAATGAGAGTGGCCTATTGAGACTGCCACTGTGAAAACATGTTTGTCAGAAATGCTGTGAGTTGAGCTAGCCACTTGATGAAGATAATATGTGAAAGTGCTTTGTAAACTGAAAAGAGCAATCTTTCAGAAGGTATAATGGGGAGTGAAGAGAGAGGACCCATAACAGCTTTAGAGGAGAAGAGGGTTCAGTAAGAATTTAGGCTGGGTAAGAATTCAGTTAAGAGTCATAAACTGAAGGTGTAAGAGAGTAAAAATTATTGATGGACCAGGTCCTCCAGAATATGCTTTGGGTCAGAATTGAGGGAACAAGGGACGAAAGGGAAGGAAAGAAAGTGAATAAAAATACAGAACTTGTGAGGCGGGGAGGACATTGTAACTCCTTGTAGTATCCTGTGGAGAAAACCAAAGCTTTGCTCTGTGAAGGCAGAAGTTGAGGCTACTTCAAACCTTTGCCTCTCCCCTCAAGCCTCCTACAGCTGGAAGAGAGTGAGCTCCCTCCACTTACATCCCAGCTCCCAGCTGCCCAACGTGCCTGTCCTGATCTTTCTTCAGCCTCAGGGGACGATGTGTCCCCGCTCCTATGCTGAGCCTAGTCCCTCTTTCCTCCTCTGAGAACTTGATTCATCAATTTTGCCTAATTTCTCCTTTATCTTCAATCCCTTCCCAGACCATTGGATCCTTCTCAACATATGTTTAAGTACTTACGAAATATCTCCACAACGTTTCACAGCAGCCTTACATGCCACCTACCTTTCTTTGTAGCATATCTTCCTCTGTCCTTCTTGTATTCTCTCCTTCAGTTAAGATGCCCACCACCCAGCTAGAGCCCTGCTAGGCTTCCCAGACTCCTCTCTCTCCACTCCCAGAGCTACCCAATTCCCAAATCATTTTCATTTTACCTTTGAAATCACTATCATTTTCATTTTACCTTTGAAATCACTTTGTATCCATACCTTTCTCATTATTTCCACTGACACTATTTTAGCTCCTGGACTCAGTTTTTCTTGCCTGGAGCACTACAGCAGCATCTTAACTGGTACTTCTGATTCTAGCATCACCCACCATCAACCTACCCTTCATATCATTATTAGGGTGATCTTTCAAAAATGTATGTCTGATCATATCACTCCTGTGCTTAAAATCCTTCAGAGAAAAAGAAGAAAAAAATAAATAAGTAAAAATAAAAATAAATAAAATAAAATAAAATCTTTCAGAGCTTCTCATAATGATGAAGTCGAAATTTCTTAGTATGTATATAACATGATCATCTTATCTCCTGTCCTAGAAAGAACATGGGTGTTAGATAGTACTTGTGGTCCAGGGATTGTAACAGGGTGTCTCAGGCCTCTGTGCTCTGAGTGTGCTCTTTCTTTCCTCTTCTATCTAAGGAATATCCAGGCAGCTATATTGATCTGGCTCAAGTGACACTCTTTCTGTAAAATCTTCCCTGAGGTTTTCTCACACAGTCCAGGTCCATTTCATCTATGCTTTTAGAGCACCTGCGGTGGTTACACCGACACCATTCTAGAACAGAGTTGATTTATCTATCTTTCCCGACAGATTATGTAGTCCTTGGTGATCTTTGCTTGATTTTTCTTTGTACCCTTGGCATCTAACACAGAGGCTGTCACATAGTTTATTGACAGTCACTAAATGTTTACTGAATTTGACTCTGCATCCTTGAACCATGCACCAAAGGAGGCACATTCATGTTGAGACAACCTGTAGGTAAAAGATCATAAATGTGTAATAGACACATGGCAAATGTAGTACTTAGGCACACAGTCCTGTATGTAGATAACCTGTGTTAATCTTTTCATTCCAACTGCTTCATCACATTGGTGTGCAGGTTCCAGGTGCTGCATTAGCCATCTTTATCTTTTTTTAAAAGAAATTACACAGTTTTATAATTTTCTCCATTGCTACTTCATTTACTAAAAATAATTTCACAATACAGTAAACCCTCGATTTAACAGACTTTGGGTTTAACAGACAAAATTTCCACATGTCATATATGAAAATTAATACCCTATTAATCTGAAAATTTTTTTTTAGATTTTCTTTTTTTTTATTCTTTTTAAAAAAATATTATAATAAGTATTACAAAGGGTATTACATATGTGTCCTTCCCCCATCCCCCGCCCTTGACAATCCCCTGCCCTCCCTTACCCCCCAGTGTCTTATGTCCATTAGTTATGCTTATATGCATGCATACAAGTCCTTCGGTTGATCTCTTACTCCCCTCCCTTCTGCCCCCCAACCCTCTCTGGCCTTCCCACTGCAGTTTGACAATCAGTTTGAGGCAGCTGTGCCTCTGTATCTATTATTGTTCAAAAGTTTGTAATGGTCTTTATTATCCATGAATGAGTGAGATCATGTGGTATTTTTCCTTCATTGAATGGCTTATTTCACTTAGCATAATGCTCTCCACTTCCATCCATGCTGTTGCAAATGGTAAGAGTTCCTTCTTTTTTACAGCAGCATAGTATTCCATCGTGTAGATGTACCACAGTTTTCTAATCCATTCATATACTGATGGGCACTTAGGCTGTTTCCAGATCTTAGCTATGGTGAATTGTGCTGCTATGAACATATGGGTGCACATATCCTTTCTGATTGGTGTTTCTGGTTTCTTGGGATATATTCCTAGAAGTGGGATCACAGGGTCAAATGGGAGTTCCATTTCCAGCTTTTTGAGGAACCTCCATACTGTCTTCCATAGTGGCTGCACCAGTCTGCATTCCCACCAGCAGTGCACGAGCGTTCCTTTTTCTCCACATCCTCTCCAGCACTTGTCGTTTGTTGATTTGTTGATGATAGCCATTCTGACAGGTGTGAGATGGTACCTCATTGTTGTTTTGATTTGCATCTCTCGGATGATTAGTGACTTTGAGCATGTTTTCATATGTCTCTTGGCTTTCTGAATGTCCTCTTTTGAAAGGTGTCTATTTAGATCCTTTGCCCATTTTTTGATTGGATTGTTTATCTTCTTTTTGTTAAGTTGTATGAGTTCCCTATAAATTTTGGAGATTAGGCCCTTATCAGATATGACGTTGGTAAATATGTTTTCCCATGCAGTGGGTTTGCTTGTTGTTTTGTTGATGGTTTCTTTTGCTGTGCAGAAGCTTTTTATTTTGATGTAGTCCCATTTGTTCATTTTCTCTTTAGTTTCAACTGCCCTAGGAGCTGTATCAGTGAAGAAATTGCTTTGGCATATGTCTGAGATTTTGTTGCCTTTGGATTCTTCTAGAATTTTTATGGTTTCCTGTCTTACATTTAAGTCCTTTATCCATTTTGAGTTTATTCTTGTGTATGGTGTAAGTTGGTGGTCTAGTTTCATTTTCTTGCATATATCTGTCCAATTTTCCCAACACCATTTATTGAAGAGACTATCTTGGCTCCATTGTATGTTCTTGCTTCCTTTGTCAAATATTAATTGAGCATATTGGGTTGGGCTAATTTCTGGACCCTCTATTCTATTCCACTGATCTATATGTCTGTTCTTGTGCCAGTACCAGGCAGTTTTGAGAACAGTGGCTTTGTAATACAGCTTGATATCTGGCATTGAGATCCCACCTACTTTGTTCTTTCTCAGGATCGCCGCAGCTATTCGGGGTCTTTTTTTATTCCAGATGAATTTTTGGAGAGTTCGTTCTAGATCTTTGAAGTAGGCCATTGGTATTTTAATGGGAAGTGCGTTGAATTTATAGATTGCTTTGGGTAGTATGGACATTTTGATGATGTTGATTCTACCAATCCAAGAACATGGTATGTTCTTCCATCTCTTTATGTCTTCCTCTATCTCTTTTTTCAACATCCTGTAGTTTTCTGAGTAGAGGTCTTTTACCTCTTTAGTTAAGTTTATTCCTAGGTATATTAATTTTTTTGGTGCGATGGTAAATGGGATTGTTTTTATAATCTCTCTTTCTGCAAGTTCACTATTGGTGTATAGAAATGCCTCAGATTTCTTGGGGCACATGCAGAACAAGAATAAAGAGGCGTCTGATAAACCATCTTAGAGAGACTATGCCTTTGAAATATCAAGATTCTACCAAGGGGTCTGCCAGCCGGTCTGTGTTGGCCGTTCCAGATCTAGCCGTCTTCATCTTAACATTTGTCCTTCTATAATATTTTAATTTTCCCTAGAGGCTACCATAAAACATGATGATGATGATGATGATGATATCATTGTGAAACTTGAGTCACTTCCAAAGCTGTCCATGTTTGATTTTCTGAAACTAAACAGTCATGCTTGTGAACTCTCTGTGCATTTCTGATGTTTTGTCTTAAATTTGATGGCAACTTTTTGAATTTGAAAAATTAACAAATTTTATATTTCAAAATTCATATAAGACCTGTCCTAAAGAATCCCCCCCCCCCCCCAAATAACAATAATAACAACTTTTCTTTATTCAGCACCTCCTACAGGGCCAGATATATATTTTCCTCTTGTGCTTACCTGGTTAATTGAAGTGCAAAACTAATTTCAGTGAGATAAAATAATTTCTTCCCTTTTCACTCAAGTTGATTTTTACAGAGAGAGGAAGGAAGAGGGAGAGAGAGAAACATCAATGTGAGAGCAGAACATCGATTGGCTGCCTCTGCACGCACCTTACTAGGCATGGAGCTCGAAACCTAGGCATGTGCCCTGACCAGGAATCAAATCAGCAATCTTTTGATGCATGGGATGACGTCCAACCAACTGAGCCACACCAGCCAGGGCTCAAGATATATTTTTGATTCAACAGTTATACTTCCATCCTAGCTCTGGGATTTACCTAAAGAACAAAGTATATTCTATGTTCACTTATCTTTCTGATACATATCACAAAATCTGCTATCTTTGGTTCCTTTGTTTAAATTCAAAACTAATTCCTCAAAACAATGTTAAGGAGGAAATCATAGCATTAGGTCTCAAAAGATAAGTCCTCTCTTTTCATCTATGGTTTAATTCCAAAGAATTTCAAATAAGTGTCCTTTTAACTTTAATTGGCAGTAGGAAGAGCCTGGTGCCTGGAAAGAAAAAGGATGTCCTTCAGGAGGGAAAAAGTTGAAATAAGATACATGACTACTTTTATGTGTCACTGAAGACCTGATAACATTGGAGTGATATTCTGTGAAAATGAAAATAGATATTTGGAAAATCAGCCATTGTATTAATATGTTTTTATTAAAGTAGAATATATTTGATTGTTTACAGGACGAAATTAGAAAATAATCACATTTTTTGGAAGGTAAAATTTCACCATTTATACAATTTTAATGTATCATTTGTATGGATTGATCGGGGTACTATGCTTAGTAGTGACTGCTCCTGGAGTGGTTGACAAAAATGATTAATGTTTACTCTTCAGTCCTGTTTAATCTAAATCATTTCCAGTTCCTTCTGAAATATCTGACATCTAAAAATGAAAGGGAAAAAATGTTAAGTTTTCAGGAAAGATAGGAATTCAGTGACAGAACAAAAAGAGATTCTTGATTACATATGGAATTCTTATTCCATAAATAGCTCGTTCCTGATTACATATGAAAAGTGGTACAAGGAAAGACTATGGGATAGATGGACGTAACAAATAATACCAATACTATATTTTAATCATATTTTGTTTGTTTCAACCTTTCTCCATTTAAGGGACATGATAAGGAACAAAGCTGGTTGCGTTTCATCTTCCTTGGTTTGGTTGCCAGCTGGCAGAATGAAGGAAAAGGAATAGAAGTAAGAATCTAAATACTCCATGAAGTGACTCACCAGCACAATATAACCAAGAGTTGGTAGTATTAAGGTGTCTTTGTAACTATTGCAATAGTTGGGTCTCAATGGGGCACAAAGAGTGAAGACCTTTGTCCTCTCCCTCACAGAGCTATGTCACAAATAGGCCATGGTATTTATGAATACACTAGATCCTGGTGCAGGGATTCGTGCACATTTGAAAGTAAATTAATTAGAAGGTGGCCAGCGGGGGAGGACTGGCACAGCCTGGAGCCAACCTCTCATGGTCTTTCTCCAGCCAGCCACACCTGGGGTGGCACTGGGGCTCCAAGGGCATTTGTGGAGTGAGCTGGGTCCCTCTGGCAAGTGGAGTCCCTCATCCTGGCCTGCGGGGATCAGGCTGAAACCGGCAGTCCGACAACCCCCGAGGGGTCCTGGAATGTGAGAGGGCACTCTGCAAAGTTGCAGTCGCTAGGCAGCTCCTGCATTGAGCATCTGCCCCCTGGTGATCATTGCACATTATAGCTACCAGCCAGGCAGCTGGTTGGTGGGTAGCTTAGCCTTTTATATATGTAGATGTCCACTGCCTGGGGCAGGACAGGGGCAGCAGCAGCTGCTGTATTTTCTATTAGTAATTACTCCAGAAAGGGTACTTTTTTTTTTTTTTTAAATATATTTTATTGATTTTTTACAGAGAGGAAGGGAGAGAGATAGAGAGTTAGAAACATCGATGAGAGAGAAACATCGATCAGCTGCCTCCTGCACATCTCCTACTGGGGATGTGCCCGCAACCCAGGTACATGCCCTTGACCGGAATCGAACCTGGGACCCCTCAGTCCGCAGGCCGACGCTCTATCCACTGAGCCAAACCGGTTTTGGCCAGAAAGGGTACTTTTGGTCCTAGGTCTACAAGCAAGTCTAATATTCACTCCCATTTAGTACCTATTATGGCATTGGTGCTTGGGGATACCAAAATAAATATGAGACAATCCCTGCACTAAAAGAGTTCTAGTCAATTCAAAGAACATGCAAGAAGAGAACTAGTGAAATGTTATAAGTGCTATTGCATCAAAGGGTACGGTGTGGAAACATGGGAGGAAGTATCAGGTTGACAGGGCAGAGGATGGAGCTTGAGCTGGTAGTGGGAAATGAAGTAAGGAGGAGGAAAGGAGTCATTGGGAAGATTCCAGGTAGGGGGAACTGCATGGGCAATCACAAGAAAGCATAAAAATAACATAGCACATTTAGAAAATTTCAAATGATTATATAGGGTTGGTGTGTATGGTGACAAGGAGCAGTGACTGAGCAAATTGGATAGCAGGGGTGGGCAAACTTTTTGACTCGAGGGCCACAATGGGTTCGTAAACTGGACCGGAGGGCCGGAACAAAAGCATGGATGGAGTGTTTGTGTGAACTAATATAAATTCAAAGTAAACATCATTACATAAAAGGGTACGGTCTTTTTTTTTTTTTTTTTAGTTTTATTCATTTCAAATGGGCCAGATCTGGCCTGAGGGCCGTAGTTTGCCCACGGCTGGGTTAGACCATAGAGGACCTTATGTGCCAAGCTAAAGAGACTGGATTTGATCCTGAATGCAACTACTGGAGAGCTACTGGAGAGCTTATGTAGGGGAAAAGCATAATCATTTTATTTACTCTGTGGAAGACAGGAGGAGAGCAAAACTGGAGGCAGAAACACAATTAGAAGATGACTGTGGGAGGGCAGAAAAGAAATGATGAGGGCTTGACATGAAGCAGTAGCTGTGGGATGAAGTTAAGAGGACCAATACAAAGAAAGGTCCACAGAGAGGGGCTTCTAATTATAGGACAAACTATGATTAGAGGCCAAAGAGGCCCTCATCTGAGGATAGAGTGGAAAGCTAAGGTGAACATTACTGAAAGGTAACTTCAGGAACTGATGCTTAATCTTGTGTGATTATCAAATTACATGGAAATATAACATCTTATCTAATAAAATAGAAACATGCAAATTGACCGTACCTCTGCTACACTCACAAGCCACACCCACATGCCAATCAGAGTGACTATATGCAAATTAACCCAACCAAGATGGCGGCCCAGCAGCCATGGAGCTGGAGCAAGCAGGAGGCTTGGTTGCTCCGGCGATGGAGGAAGCCAAGCTTTCTGCCTGCCCTGGCCAGCTGTTGCCTCTGCTTAAAGCAACAAAGTTTCAATTATAGAAGATAAATAAATCCCAGATACCTGGTTCCAGCCAGCCTCCACTGGGAACTGGGGTGGCTGGGGGCTGTGGCCAGCCTGCAAACAGCCATCAGCCCCTCACCCAGGATGGCCACACCCATGGGGTGAGGGTCCCTGCTGGGGGGCTTGACCAGCCTGCAAACAGCCATCAGTCACTCATCCAGGCTGGCCACACCCTCATGGGGTGAGGGTCCTCACTGGGGGCTTGGCCAGCCTGCAGACAGCCATCAGCCCCTCACCCAGGATGGCCAGGCACCCCAGCAGGAACCCTCACCCTGAAGGGGGTGTGGCCAGCCTGCAAACAGCCATCAGCCCCTCACCCAGGCTGGCCAGGCACTCCAGTGGGGACCCCCACTCTGAAGGGGTTGTGGCCAGTCTGAAAACAGCCCTCAGCTCCTCACCAGGCTGGCCAGGCACCCCAGCGGGATCCCCACCCTGATCTGGGACACCCTTCAGGGAAAACCAGCCGGCCCCCATCCAAGCACCAGGCCTCTATCCTATATAATAAAAGAGTAATATGCAAATTGACCTTAACAGCAGAACGACTGGGAATGACTGGTTACTATGACACACACTGACCACCAGGTGGCAGATGCTCAATGCAGGAGCTGTCCCCTGGTGGTCAGTGCTCTCCCACAGGGGGAGCTCTGCTCAGCCACAAGCCAGGCTGACAGCTGTCAGTACAGTGATGGTGTTGGGAGCCTCTCCTGCCTCCTCAGCAGCGCTAAGGATGTCCGACTGAAGCTTAGGCCTGCTCCCTGCTGGCAAGTGGACATCCCCCGAGGGCTCCCGGGCTGCCAGAGGGATGTCTGCCTGCCATCTTAGGCCCAATCCCCTGGGGAGCAGGCCTAAGCCAGCAGGTGGTCATCCCCTGAGGGGTCCCAGACTGCGAGAGGGCACAGGCCGGTTGAGGGACCCCCCCGAGTGCACACATTTTTGTGCACCAGGCCTCTAGTTCTTTATAATGATCATCAATATGACCTACCTCAGGCATGGATTTTAGATGATTTTCTAATCTTCTTGGTCTGTAGGAAATAGAAAGAGAATAATGAGAGAGAGAGAGAGAGAGAAATGGTGTGGAGAACTAAAAATAATGAACCAAGTATGCTGTTATTTAACATATTTTTTCCCTCACTCAAGGAGAAACTGTCATTTAGGATAGAATTATAAGACCCTAAAAGATTAAGTTAAAGATTTTTCAGTATGTAATATATGGATCATTCTCAATGTAATTAAGTAAATATGTTGAGTCACAATCTCATTACATTTTAACACTCCCATAGATTTGCTTAGGATAAAATTTTGGCTATGATTTGAAAACCTAAGAAATTTCCTTGAAAGTGATTAAGAACTAGAAGCAAAAATAAGAGGTATGAGACTATTAAAGTGCCCATTTTTTCCCCCTGTTTCCCACTGTTTCCTCTACTGAAGACAATTGGCAAAAGCAGCATCATAATTTTGAGATGACGCAGTAGTGCAAAACATGTTCCCGTGCTGAGTTCAGTGAGGCCAATTGGCCAGTGAAAGGCTTCATGAACAGTGGTGGCTGAAGGCTGGTGTAAGTCTTAAGTTTTCTAAGAAAGAGCCTTGAGAGCTCTTCCCTCACCTCCTTGCTTCAAGGCCAAGCTAAGTCTATACATATGGGCCTCAAATTTGTTGTAAAAATAGGCCACATGTTATTTATACAGTAAGCAAATACATGAACTAGTGAAAAGTGTAAAAATTTATATGCAAATTTTCTTATTTTAAAATAATTCTGGAAAAACATATTTCACAATTTCTCTCAGCAACTCAGAAGAGATATATGCAGCTTAAATTAGCAATTACTGAACAGCTGTAATATACCAGGCATCAGATATTATCTTTCATATTAAGAAAAAATAAATTGTTGTTAATCTATCAGTTGGCAAATATAATACAAATCTCCTAAGGAGTTTTAATTTTTTAAAAAAATATATTTTTTTGATTTTTTACAGAGAGGAAGGGAGAGGGATAGAGCGTTAGAAACATCCATGAGAGAGAAACATCCATCAGCTGCCTCCTGCACACCCCCTAATGGGGATGTGCCCACAACCAAGGTACATCGCCTTGACCGGAACTGAACCTGGGACTCTTCAGTCCACAGGCCAACGCTCTATCCACTGAGCCAAACTGGTCAGGGCAGGAGTTTTGACTTTTAAAACATAGTTGTATTTGCAAACGGTAAGCTGAGCAAACATGACATATAATCAAAATGCACATTTAATGTCTGCCTCCTCCTCCTGCTTTAGACTTTTGCCACTCAGGGAAGGAGCTTTTCCTTTGCCATTGGCTGACTACACAGCAGGCCCAAAGAGTTTTTACTCACTTTAAGGCAGTGGTTCTCAACCTTCCTTATGCCGCGG
Organism: Myotis yumanensis; assembly: GCF_028538775.1. NCBI lineage: Eukaryota > Metazoa > Chordata > Mammalia > Chiroptera > Vespertilionidae > Myotis > Myotis yumanensis. Next base: position 89,388,116 of record NW_027223753.1, on the reverse strand, counting down.
CCCTTAAAATACAGTTCCTCATGTTGTGGTGACCCTCAATTTCATTGTTACAAATTGAACATAATTAAAGCATAGTGATTAATCACAAAAACAATATGTAATTATATATGTGTTTTCCAATGGCCTTAGGTGACCCCTGTGAAAGGGTCGTTCGACCCCCAAAGGGGTTGCGACCCACAGGTTTAGAACCGCTGCTTTAAGGTAACAGTCAATCCTCACTGTGAGGCAAAAACACAGTCTCAATTCAGTAGGCATATTATCCAGTCTTAAATAGTAATCAATCCTTTAACCTTCTTTCAAAAGTAGGACTTCTCCACCTCTCTCAGCTACGGCTTCAGTTGGTGGACCCCATCTACCCTTGGAGGCCAATTTCTGCTCTCTTTGCTCACAACTTCCTCCATTTTCAGCAGAAGAGATGGGATGTAGGCTGTAGGACATTCTTACTTGGCTGAGTGATTACACAATCTCTGGGCTTGGCAAATGGCTAAAGCTGATTCTCTCTCTTCAAAGCTTGCCTTTGCTAAGGATCTCTGTCTTACAGTTAGGGGCAGAAATAGAATAGTGGGGACTAGCTATAGTTCTAAGAAATATTAAACATACTCTGTTAACTGTGACTGTTCTATTCTGATTAGAGAAAGCACATCTGACCTGGCTGAGAATTGTATGCTCCAGGACATGGGAGTTAACCTGGGAATGTGATCCATTCACTTTTTCCTAGAGCTGCCGATCATCATGGAAAGATTAACAACCTTGTTGCTGAAACAGTCTGGTCCTGAAGGTGCCTGCTCTTTGTGACCCTCAACCCACATTGCCTGTAACCTGTAACCATTGTACCTTGCCTACTTCCCCATGCCTGTAATTCCTCCTTTCCCATGTAATCTTTGTTCTTCTACCCAATATAAGCAGCTGGTTTATGGGGGTAAGGGGAAGAGCAGATTTTCGTGGATGACCTGCTGCTCTCCCATACTGCTGGCATTTTTGGAATAAACGCTCATACATGATTCAACCCTGTCTCTGCTTAATTGGCTCAAGTAGTGACAATTAAGTAGCCCTGACCCATTCGTTATCTGGTTTCACTGAAAGTCCCTTGACCCAGGCTTATGCATCTCTCATCTGGTGGTCAGTTGATATTTCTTCATCACCCAAAGAATTGTGTGTTCCCTTTCAGCTTCTTGCTGCTGATACCCCTCCAGACAGCCTTGAGCAGAGCCCACAACAACTCAACTCTCACTTGCATGGTTCTTAAGAAACTATTGCATACATCCTTTGGGCTCATCACAATCTCAGGGAGACTAGGCCACCCCCAACACAGCCCCTCTGTCCTTGCACTGCCACAGCTGCTTTATTTAGCTTTCTCAGGCATGAGTGAGTCACTGATCCTGGTTCCCAACTCTTAGGAAAAGCATTTCTTTCCAAGCTCTTTAGGTGATCTCCTGAAACCCCTTCACAAGCCTTTAGGGAAAAGAGGTACAATTACTTAGAGGTAGTGGGAGCTCACAATCTGACAGAGTCAAAGGAATCTCTTCTCTCATCTTCTTCACCCTCCACACTTTTTGTATATGTTGGATCTGGCCAAGGAATATGAATCATGAAACAAATTCTCTGAAATTTCCTACAGAATCCTTGCACATGGGGAAAACTCATTCTCATTTTGGGAACTAGTAAATGTTTTATTAGTACCTCAGGAATTAGGCCAGGAAGAGTCTGATTTTAAAATCCTACTATGATCTTAACCCCATTAGGTTTGCAAATATACCTTGTAGCATCAAATACTGGAAGATTATAAGAGTTAACATTAGTGTAAGAAAATCTGGTCATGAAATCCGTTCTGCTATACATTTATAGCAGGGTAAGCTGTTTTATTAGATAAAATATTAACTCATAATCTTTATAGTACCTTCCTTAGAAGTGATCTGAAATTCCATGAGGGCAGGGAACCTGGCTTTCTAATTCAGATCCTACAAAAAACATTTATCAGGCAACTGTTTTATGCCAGGCAAAAAAAACTAACCCCCCAAATAAGCACTTTCATAGACTATATTTTTAATCTTTTTTAAAAAGATTTTTTAAAAGCTTTAAAAATTTTATTACTTATTATTATACATATATATTTTATTATACATACATCTTAAAGTGAAAGACATTATTTATAAAAAGAAAAAAATTACCTTGGTTTTCTGGCTATATTTTTGGGCCTTGTAATTAGACCTTCCAAATGTTTATTTCTCTCTTCTAAACTGGAAAAAGAAACAATTAAAATTTGACTAAAATTGATTTTTCTAAACTAATATTTTGTAGATTCATTGGAGGGTTTGAGTATATAAATTCAAATGTGATCTAGCTGTCTCCACATCCATCCATCTCACTATATGGGTAATTGGGATTCTTTCCTAGCAACTCACATTATTTAATCAGTTTTTCTCTTTATAGGTACCAGTGGTGATGAAGGAGAGCAGACAGCAGTAAACCTATAAAGTGACATTCAGATATTCTTCTCTTTACAGGGTGGGTCAAGAATCAATTATTCTGTATGAGTAAACCCAACATGATCCTCGCGGCAACATGTTAACAAAACCCCTGAGCTGTGAACTGCTTTGACATGGGGAAATGTGTAAGAGTGTTACAGGAAGAATCACAGCATTCAAGTGGCCTACAAGACATTTACTTGTGTTCTGTTTTTATGGCTTTTACCAAAGGAGGTAAGTAGTGGGTTCCCTTGTGCCCCTAGGAGGGAAAATTCAATTAAGATAGTCTCTCCCAAACTCACATTCCCATCCAGGGAGGGTGTATTAGTTCCCTATGACTGCTGTAAGAACAGACTTGGTGGCTTCAAACAACACACATATGTTCTCCCACCATCTGGAGGTCAGAAATCGGAAGTCAGTTTTACTGGGCTGAAATCAAGGTGTCTGCATGGAAATGTCCCTCCGGAGGCTCTAGAGTTGGATTCTTTGCCTTGCTTTTTCCATTTCTGGAGGCTGTCCTCATTTCTGATCTCATGGCCCTTCATTGCATCTCCTTTTCTCCCCTTGCTTCCATGGCCACATTGCTTTTTTCTATCATCAAATTTATTTCTGCCTCCCTCTTGTAAGAACAATTGTGATTGCATTTAGAGCCTGAGTGGACAATCCAGGATAATCTCTCCATATCAAGATCCTTAACTTAGCCCTAGCCAGTTTGACTCATGGGATAGAGCATGCGGATTGAAGGGTCCTGGGTTTGATTCTGGTCAAAGGCATATGCCCGGGTTGTGGGCTCAATTCCCAGTAGGGGGTATGCAGGAGGCAGCCTATCAATAATTCTCTCTCATCATTGATGTTTCTATCTCTCTCTCCCTCTCCCTTCCTCTCTAAAATCAATTTTTTTAAAAAGTCAACCTTAAAAAAATCTTGAATTTAATCAATTTGCAAAGTCTCTTTTGTCATGTAATGGAACAGTAGCAGGTGCCAGATATTAGGATTTGGATATCTTTTGGGGCTATTATTCAGCCTGCCATAGAGGGTAAACAGACCCTGGGGAACAGAAAATTCTATTGCAAGGGTTATAACCTCAAATGCTTATGAGAAAGTCAGGCAAGTATGTGACTAAAGCCAGATAAATGTGGATTAGGACAAATCAGGGATCAGATCTTGCCAAAGGTTGCCATATGGGAATGTTGCAGCAATGATGTCAGGTCTTATTTTTAAATATATTTTTATTTAGCTGTTTCTAAAATCCAAGGCAGATTGTGAAGATGGTGGTGTAGGTAAACGCTGGCACTTGCTGCCTCCCACAACCACATCAAAATTATAACTAAAATACAGAACAACCATCATTCAGAACCACCTGAAATCTGGTTGAATAGAAGTCCTACAACTAGAGCAGAAAGTGCATTGAGACTGGTAGAAGGAGCAGAGGTACAGAATGGGCTGGTCTAACACCCTTGTTTGGCATTTCTTTAGCTGGGAGGGATATCTCTAAGGCCTCCCATAAGAAGCAGGGGTTCCCAGTCCACACCAGACCTCCAGCCCAGGGTTCAGAACTGGGAAGAGAAGTCTCCAAAACTTCGGGTTGTAAACACCAGCAGGGATTTTGGCTGAGTGAGTGACATGGGAGGCTGCTGGAGTCTCAGGTATTCTTTTTAAAGGCCCACATGTGAACTTACATGGTCCTACTTTCTCAGAGTTCCAGTGCCGTGCAGTGGCTTTGGGGGAATTCAGGGACATATGGGGAGGAACTAGACTGTCTGGCATCAGGGAAGGAACTCAGGGGCAGCTTTCTCCTAGACAGGGGTGCTTGCAAGGGTCATTGTTCCTATGCTGGGACCTCCCCTGTCACAGGGCTGACTGGCAGCCATATCTGACTTTCCATCAGCATGGTCCACACTGTTCACTCGGCCCTGAGACCCCACTTCATCCAATTTGCAGCCTCACTCAAGCTGTTTTCAGCCTCTTTTCCATATGAATGGCCTGTCCTGGCTCAGACTGCAGACTTTGCTAAAATCTCTTAAACAAGTAGCAGCTGGAGGCAACATACCCCAAACCTATCAAAAAAAGGCCCAAGACCCAGCACTAGCACCAGTATGCCTTTCTTCACAGATGGGCCTCACCTGGGTACTTCCTAGCCCAATACAAATAGCAATCATCTGCAGATCTAGCTGTAGCTCCTGTTCAGTGGCCCCAGGCAGTGGCTGACTTTGCACCTCCTGGGAGGTCCCAGAGTTAGTAAACCTGGTGGACAACTTCAGACCATACCAGATTATAACTCTACACATCCACAAGTGACACACTCAAGGGGCAGACTCAGTGAACACCAAAGCCCTGCTCCATAGGAGTGTCTCCTGCACAGCAGCTCTTCCATTGTAAACACAACTGCTCTGCACAGTCAATTGGCCTGGAGATCAATTCCTCCCAGTGACACCAACAGCAATCAAGGCTCAACAAGACTGTGCACAAAGCCTACACAGGGACGCACCGAAAGTGCCCAGCTCAGGTGACTGGGGAGGCTGAGCCACTAGGCCCTACAGGATACCTATTACACAATGCCACTCTACCAATTCCAGGAGCCATGAAAGCTCTATCTAACACATAGAAACAAACATAGGGAAGCAGTCAAAATGCAGAGACAAAGAAACATGTTACAAATGAAAGAAATGGAAGTAAGCAAGCTACTGGATACAGAGTTCAAATATATGCTTATAAGGTTACTTGGGATATTAATGAGAGCTTCAAGAGGCTTCATGAGAGCTTCAAGGGACTTAGTAAGACTTTCAAGGATCTGAGTGAGAATGTCAAAGACATAATAAAAGAGCAGTCAGAAATTAAGCATACACTAAGTGAAATAAAGATTTACAGGGATTCATCAGTAGAGTAGAGGCTTCTGAGACTCAAGCAATGATTTGGAATATGAGGAAGCAAAAAATACCCAGTCAGAAGAGCAAAAAGAAAAAATAATCCAAAAATATGAAGATAGTGTAAGGAACCTCTGGGACAACTTCAAGCACACCAACATTCATATTATGGGGGTACCAGAAAAAGAAGAAAGAGAGCAAGATAATTAAAAACCTATTTGAAGAAATAATGAGAGAAAACTTCCCTAACTTGGTGAAAGAAATAGACTTACAAGTCCAGGAAGCACAGAGAATCACAAACAAGAGGGACCCAAAGAGCCCCACAATGAAAATGCCAAGTGTTAACGACAAAGAGAGAATCTTAAAAGGAGCAAGAGGAAAGCAGTTAGTTATAAGGAAGCACCCATATGACTGTCAGCTGATTTCTCAACAGAAACTTTGCAGGCCAGAGGGAGTGGCAAGAAATATTCAAAGTGATGAATAACAAGGACCTACAACCAAGATTACTCTACCTATAAAATCTATCATTTATAATTGAAGGTCAGATAAAGAGCTTCACAGACAAGAAAAAGCTAACGGAGTTCATCACCACCAAACCAGTACTATATGAAATGTTGAAAAGCATTCTAGAAGAAGAAGAAGAAGAAGAAGAAGAAGAAGAAGAAGAAGAAGAAAATGGCAATCAATACATACCTATCAACAATTGAATCTAAAAATAAAAATAAATGAACAAAATAAACTGATGAATAAAATAGAATCAGAGTCATGGAAACATAGAACAGACTGATGAATCTCAGAGGGAAGCGGGGGGGAGGGGGCGGGAAGAGATTAACCAAAGATTTTATATATATATAAATATATATAAATATATATATATATATTTATATATAGGTAATATATATATGGGTAATTTATATATGGGTAATATATATATATATTACCCATAGGTAATATATATATATATATATATATATATATATATATGGACACAGACAATAGGGTGGTGAAGAGTGGGGAGGGGGGGCACAGGGGCAAGTTAGAAGGGGTCAATGGGCAGAAAAAGGGGACATATATATTACTTTCAACAATAAGGATTTAATTTTTTTTTTAAAAAAAACACATCAATGTGAGAGAGACACATCGACTGGTTGCCTCCTGCATGTGCCTGGACTGGGGCTAGGAATCGAACCTACAACCCTTCAGTTCGTGGGTGACACTCTAACCATTGAGCAAAACCAGCCAGGGCACGGGGATGCTTAAGCTCTAGAGATAACCAGCACAGTATAGATGAAATCAAAGGAAGGATTGAGGAAAAACATATGAGAAATGAGGGTAATAAGTAAGTGGAAAAACTTTGCAGAATTTAAAAACAACAATTCAGGCCTGGCCAGCATGGCTCAGTGGTTGAGCGTCGACCTATGAATCAGGAGGTCCAGGTTTGATTCCCAGTCAGGGCACATGCCTGGGTTGCAGGCTTGATCCCCAGTGTGGGGCATGCAGGAGGCAGCCAATCAATGATTCTCTCTCATCATTGATGTTTCTACCTCTCTCTCCTTCTCCCTTCCTCTCTGAAATCAATAAAAATATATTATAAAAAACATACACCACCAATTCAGGGTGTTTTAAGCTAAATCTCCTTATAATGAGAAAGTTTATTTGGTATGTGGTATATGTATGTATGTCTCATTTGGTGTACATTCAAAAATTTTTTGTGAATAAATCCTAAGATTTCATGGTTATTTTATTTGAATGCCATCACAATATCCTCCAAAAATTTTGGATGTTTCTCACTAATTTCTTCACCCACCCCTCTTCACTCCCTTCCCCCAAATCAAAGTGAACTCTGGAAGGAAGATGAAAATCTGGTGATTCAAGTAGTCCACACATTCAAAGATTAAATTATTTAAAAGTGATCTTAATTTATAAAATTATACATTTTTCTTCTCTCTAAGAGTCTAAGGAAAAATAAATTTAGCAAGCCAGAGAGCAAAATAAAATATCAGTAAATGTTTACAAAATTAAAAGTTAAGCTTTTTCAACTTACTGTGCAATCTGGAAGTGGGATATCTTGAGCCGTTGGTCAGCACATTCAATGATTTCTTCATATGATGTAACCTTGAAAAAATAAGCTAAACAAATTATTCTTTGATAAATTCTAGAATTTTTATTTAATTTTTAAAAAAATCTCTACAAGTTGAAGTTCAATTATATGACTCCCGGCAATGAACGTTTTACAATAAGCAAAACATCTTCCTTATATTTTGAAAACAGAAATAGAAATGGAATTATAATATGTCTATTCATCATGCAGAAAGTGAAGTGTCAAAAAATGGACAACTGTAATGAGTCAACTATGATCTAGCTATCTTCCAGACAACTGGTGTATTATCAATCAAGGGATATAGTCCATTTGGTTAAAATTAACACAGTTTTTAAAAGAGATTTTATTTACAGTATATTAAGATATAACTCACATAGCACACAATTGACCCACTCAATGGCTTTTCATGTATTCACAGATGTATACATTCATCACCGCAATCAATTAGAAAACATCCTCATTACCCCACAAAGAAAACCACATATCCCTTAGCTGCCACTCTCCACTCTCTCCATATCCCTAGCCCTGAGCAACCACTGATCTACTTTCTGTCATAGATTTTCCTATTTTGGATTTTTCATATAAATGGAATGAGATAATATGTGACTGGCTTCTTTCACTTTGCATGGTGTTTCAAAAGATCATCTATGTTGTAGGTCATATCAGTATTTCATTTCCTTTTATTGACAAACTAGTAGCCCAGTGCACGAAATTTGTGCACATTGAAAGGGAATTAGAGGAACGTAATTTGGACTCACTATCTAATATCAATAATATGTGAGCGTGAGGCAATCTGCGTTTCCGAAATTCAATGATATGAATTTTAGCTATTACTTTACCAAATAAATGGAATTTGCAGATATCATTTAAAAGAGCATTCAGCTTAATATTAAAAACGCTGGCTACCAAGTCAGGTCTGTTTTCAACATTTTGCCAGTGTTGTAAATTGTTTGCAATAACTGCCCATTTGGGGTTGCATGCCATGATTATGAATAAATCGGGCTTGCCATACTTTGTTACAATTGCCATAGCATCCTGATATCGCTGCTGTATATATTTGGGACTACCCTCGGAAGATGATGGAAGTATTATCATTTTACCATTGATAAAACGGCACATTGTCATTTTCGGATCTAGATTTGAGATAATCCATCAAATCACTATATTTTTCAATGCTCAACTTAGATTGGTTTGCTTTGATGAAATTTATCTGATTGGCCTCCATTTTTTAATATGAATCCACGATAAACTGTTGAGTTAATTTTCCTGCATTTAAAATAGGATTGAACATGTCCCACATAGAGAGATGAAATCTATAATACTGCATTTGTGTGACTCTTGTCCTTACATTTTGTCTAGTATTATTGTTGATTACAGTGTTGTCTCTGAGTCTTAATGCAATATCTGTTCCCCAGCCTTTTTCACCATGTGGAAAAAGAATAGGATATGTCATTGCATCTAATGTAGGAAACAGGATATTGATTTGTTTCATTTTAGTGGCATTTGGATTATTGGGATCTGGTTTACAATGAATGAGCAAGTCCCTTTCAAAAGGAGGTTCTCCATCTTTGTTTCTGAATATGACAGCAATCTTGATTACACGGGGAGAATTATATCTACTGGGATCACTGTTACGGTTGTATTTAATTGCCATTGTTACTTCTGTGGGAGCAATACCTTTTGCTGCTGCTTCAGATTGGGCTTCCTTTTCTACCTCATGTAGCATCTTGTACGATTTTGTTAATTCATTTATGTCATGCATAAGGTTGTTGATGTTGATCATGAGTCTTTCTGAGCAGCCCTGGTTTTCTGGCATTGCTAATCTTTTACTTGTAGCTTCGGCTGTATCCAAAATTTAGAGTTGAGCAAACTTCCGAGAAACACCATCTGAAGGATGTAAAGTTCCAGTACAGTGATAAACTTGTCCGTGTATTCTAAAACAGTACGGTCCATATCCTGATGGCGATGCAATATTTGCACCCATAGAAGCAAAAGCAAAAGAACTATTTATGGAACAAATATTTTCCATGAAATTTTTACTGTCAGAATCTTCATTTGTCATTAATCTTTTTAAATATGCTGGGTAATCTGGAAAATGTATATCATTTGGACAGACTTTCCCTTTGCTACAACATCGAGTAAATTTTCCATCGGATGGTTTTTCATCAGAGAAATCTAGTGATAGGCAAAATTCAAATCGAACAGTCATTCCACCACAACTATATTTGAGAATTGCATCCTCGTGTACTCCATTTTCGCTGAGAAGGCAGTTCCTACTGGTATTGGTAGTACTTGTTGATGACTGTTCTCTAGACATATTCTGTCATCGCCACCGCCTTCTTTCAACTTCAAAGGCACATTGGTCTTTAGACATTTTCTGTCGATAACACCGGTGTTTTTCTGCATCAGAGTGACGTTTTTCTAATAGCTGGTGTTCAGATACATCCTGTCGCAGGTGTCACCTTCTTTCAAGATCACACGCATGCTGCTCTGCAGACATTTTCTGTTGATAACACCGGCATCTTTTGGCTGCAGAGCTATGTTGTATCAACAGTTGTTCTTTAGACATAGTCCCACCTCTTTACTGTCACGGTCTGAGATGCAGGTGAATGAGAGTCCTGGCTATCAGGCTGCTGAGAGCTGTCTGACCAAAGGCTGATTCTGGCTGATTCTGTGGGGGTGGGACTTCCTCCTCCCTGCTATCAGGTTTCCACATCTGTGATGAGGAAGCTGGGGTGTCAGAGGGAGCCACACCCTCCAAGCTGCCCTGTCTCTCGTTCTGCTCTATGTCCAGCGGTCTCCTGCTCTGCCAAGTCTTCCAAACCTCCCGCTCTCTGCTGGCAAGGTCCCAGGAGCCCGCAGGCATGGCTAGGCACGGGCAGCCTCGCCTCCCGGACCAGCATAGGTCCTGAGAGCCTGCGGGTGTGGCTATGGCCTCACCTTCCAGGGCCAGCAAAGGTCCTGTGAGCTCGCAGCCATGAGTGCCATCACCTCCTGGGGTGCCTGACACTTACGTATGCAAATTAACCACCATCTTTGTTTGGTTAATTAACCATCATCAAGATGGTGGTTAATTTGCATAGTCACTCTGATCTGCTTGTGGGCGTGGCTTGTGGAGGGACGGCTAATTTTCATGTTTCTCTTTTATTATATAGGACTAGAGGCCCAGTGCACAAAAATTTGTGAACTTGGGGAGGGTCTCTCAGCCCGGCCTGTGTGATCTCGCAGTCTGGGACCCCTCGGGGGATGACCACCTGCTGGCTTAGGCCTGCTCCCCAGGAGATTGGGCCTAAGTTGGCAGTCAGACATCCCTCTGGCAGCCCAGGAGCCCTCAGGGGATTTCCACTTGCCAGGCGAAGCAGGCCTAAGCTGCAGTCGGACATCCTTAGCGCTGCTGAGGAGGCAGGAGAGACTCCCAACACCACTGCTGTGCTGGCAGCCATCAGCCTGGCTTGTGGCTGAGCAGAGCTCCCCCTGTGGGAGTGCACTGACCACCAGGGAGCAGCTCCTGCATTGAGCATCTGCCACCTGGTGGTCAGTGTGTGTCATAGTGACCAGTCATTCCCAGTCGTTCTGCTGTTGGGTCAATTTGCATATTACCCTTTCATTATATAGGAGTGCCTGGCCAGCCTGGGTGAGGGGCTGATGGCTGTTTGCAGGCTGGCCACAGCCCCTTCAGGGTGGGGGCCCTGCTGGGGTGCCTGACCAGTCTGGGTGAGGATCTGAGGGCCATTTTCAGGCTGGCTAAGCCCCTCAGTGGGGACCCTCACCCCATGAAGGTGTGGCCAGTCTGGGAGAGTGGCTGATGGCTGTTTGCAGGCTGGCCACAGCCCCTTCAGGGTGGGGGTCCCCGCTAGGGTGCCTGGCCAGCCTGGGTGAGGCACTGATGGCTGTTTGCAGGCTGGCCACAGCCCCTTCAGGGTGGGAGTCCCCGCTGGGGTGCCTGGCCAGCCTGGGTGAGGGGCTGATGGCTGTTTGCAGGCTGGTCACAGCCCCCAGCCACCTAAGCTCTTGGAAGAGACTGGCTGGAAGCAGGTATCTGGGATTTATTTGTCTTCTATAATTGAAACTTTGTTGCCATGAGCAGAGGCTACAGCTGGCTCATGGCAGGCAGGAAGCTTGGCTTCCTCCATCATCCGGGCAACCAAGCCTCCTGCTTACTCCAGCTCCGTGGCTGCCATCTTGGTTAGGTTAATTTGCATATAGTCACTCTGATTGGCTGGTGGGCATGGCTTAGGGCGTTGCAGAGGTACGGTCAATTAGCATCTTTGTCTTTTATTAGTGTAGATAATATTGCACCATATGGATATGCCACATTTTATTCATTCATCAGTTGATGGAAATTTGAATTATTTCCACTTTTGGCTATTATGAATAACTAGAGGTCCAGTGCATGAAATTTGTGCACTCTGGGGAGGGGGGAGCTGTTACCCAGCCTGGCCCGTGCCCTCTCACAGTGTGGGAGCCTTGTGATTAATCACCCCAAAAAGGTAGGCCCTTTTTGATTGCCCCAAATAGATAGGCTGGAACCAGGGGTCCCGATTCATGCTGCACGGACCCACAGGACCCCCAGGCCTGGCCACATGGCTCACCATTGGGCCCGCCACATGTCGAGGCCTAGGGGCCGTGCACACAGTGTCAAGTCCCCGCCCACTCGAATGGGCCTCATTGCACATGCAGCCGTGCCCGCCCACGTGTGCCCACTGCACACGCAGCCTCCTTATGATGGCGTGAGGGCCTCACGGCGTAAGGGTGTTATGACCACCAAGGCTATTATTATTACAGATGCTGCTATAAACATTTGTGTACAGTTTTTGTATGGACATATGTTTTCATTTATCTTGGGCATATACCTAAGAATAGAGTTGCTGGATCATATTGTACAATTTTTAAAATATAGAATTGTGTAAAGGAAAAGTCACTTTTTTTTACATTCAATATTATTTTATATTAGTTTCAGGTGGAAGGCACAGTAGTTAGATAATATATTTTACAAAGTATTCCTCTGATATTTCCAGTGCCCTCCTGGCACCATACATAATTATTACAATATTCCCTATGCTAACCTTTACATTCCCATGACTATTTTGTAACTGCCAATCTGTACTTCTCAATTCCTTCATATTTTCTACCCAGTTTCCCAACACCCATCCCCCTCTGGCAACTATTATTATGTTCTTTGTACCTATAAGTCTGTTGCTGTTTTATGTTTTCATTTATATTGTTCTTTAGTTTCCACATATAAGTAAAATCATATGGTATCTGTCTTTCTCTGGCTTACTTATTTCACTTATAATAATACCCTCTAGATTTATCCATGCTGTTGCAAATGGTAAAATGTTATTCTTTTTTATTGCTGAGTAATATTCCATTTTACATTTGTACCACAGCTTTTTTTTTATCCACTTTTCTATTGATGAGCACTTTTTTATCCACTCTTCTATTGATGAGCACATTACTTCCATATGTTAATGCAGTTTCTAAAAGTCAAACTAGAACACTGATTTGGGAAGATTTAAAATTTGCCCTCAAAATGAAATAGCAAAGAACTGAAGTTGCTGACAGCAGAAGGATACACACAATGTTCTTTTGCTAAGTTTCAGCTAAAAGGCTAATGGGGATGTTTTATAACGTCATTACAAAGTAAAAGGAAATAAATATAATTGTGTTGTATCCCTCAGACCCTTTCTAGCTCCAACATTCTATTATTTTAATATTTGGCATAGTTTTTAAAGGACTAAGAAAATTTGTACCTTATTTATTAAGTTGCCTAAATGTCTTTGATACTTGTCATTTTCTTCAATGAGTCTGGTGCAGTGGTCTTCTTTAAACTCTAGAAGATTTCCCAATTTTGCAATCTGTGGAGAAACATAAGTAAAAATATTAACCTGGAAACAACCATAAAAGCATGAATGCTAAAAACAAATGGGAACTGTGAGCTATACTTTACTCAAATATTCTCTCAAACTGAGTTGTACCATAGGTGAATCAAGACTTGGCTATAAACCAACACAGACAACAGTATGGTGGTTACTGGAAGGAGAGGAGGGTGCTGGGGAGGTAGGAAAGGATAAAGGGAGTCAAATATATGGTAACAGAAGGAGACTTGATTTTGGGTGGTGAACACACAATGCAATATACAGATGATGTATTATAGAATTGTACACTTGAAACCTATATAATTGTATTAACCAGTGTCACCCTAATTTAATAAAGTTAAAAAAAGAGATGCTATGAACCAGATTCTAGTTAGAATGCATTTAAAATAGACAAGCAGAAATGTTTCAGCTTTTCTCCAATTTAACACTACTTAACAGCTTTGCAAATAAGTAAACACCTGTTGGTGAATACTTATTAGCCCCAAATCTTTACTACCTTCTTTCCAGATGTAACTACTAGAAAGTAAAGCACTGATGATGTGCTTGATGATGCCTTTTCAGGTTTGATAAATATTCTCACTTGCTTAAAAAAAGTGACTGCTGATTTTTAAAAAAAGGTTGAGCTCAAATGTATGTCATATTCTGACCTATGATTCACTTTTTATTTGCAGAAAAACTGTTAAAAATTAAAAACTGTATTCTAAAACTGACATCTAAGATTAATTATAGGAAAGGGTGTTCACAAATTCCCTTAGCAGTTACCTTAATTTTCAAAGCTATTACAGAAGAAAAATGAGAGAAATGCTTTTATTAAGTAACAACATTAAGAATGGCCATAAAAAAAAAGAGAATGGCCATCAATCTTCTAATGTTTTAAATATGCTTACATGTCTGTAGTGAAATACTTAAGGAAGCAAAGGCAAAGCAAATATGCTACAGAAGTAGCAATTAACTTGTTTTTCTTTCTTTCTTATGTAAATGAAGCAACTGGATGATTTCAAATCAGTGGTGCTACTCATCTGACTGCTTGCCTTATTTCAGATGAGTACAGATGTCATTACCTCAGTTTAACAGATAAAACCAAGGTGAAGAGAATTTAAAAGATTTTTGAAAGGATATATCTAGAAGTGGAAAATATTTATCACCAATTAGCATAAGGCCTTTTCTATTCTGTGTCTTTGCATTGCATCTCCTCACTCCTAGAGGGTGGCGTTCCACTCTGAGCTTCACACAACTCATGATGCTTTACTGAAGCAACATAGAATTCCTCCTTGTCTGTTTTCTATTATAGACTTCCTGGCATATTTTTAATTTCTTTAATGGTTTTTCCAGATCAAAAGTAATAACCTTTATAAGACCTCAGATTAAAGAAAGAAGAGCAAAATTTCTTAAAGGATATTTATTTTTGAGATAAAGGGATAGCTCTGTAAAACAGTTTTTAGATGATAATGAAAGGGAATCTAAAATTTTGTTTCTGCTGGAGTGTAAAGTTCAACTGCTTTAAGAATATAACGGACATACAATAAACTTCACATTTTAAAGAGTACAATTTGATAAGTTGTTTAATATATATAATTGATTACAGAGAGGAAGGGAGAGGAAAAAAGATAGAAACATCAATGATGAGAGAGAATCATTGATCGGCTGCCTCCTGCATACCTCACATAGGATCGAACACACAATCCGGGCATGTGCCCTGACTGGGAATCGACTGTGACCCCCTCATTCACAGGTTGTGCTGGCCAGGCTAATTTGATAAGTTTTTACATATATATCTAACTATGAAACCATCACCACAATCAAGATAGTGAACTTATCCATCATTGCCCCTCCCACCAAAGTTTCCTCTTGCTTCTTGGTAATCCCTCCTTCCTGCCAGCCTGACACCCACACTCTATGCTAGCCCAGGCAAATGCTGATCTGCTGTCTGTCACCATTGATTAGATTGTATTTTCTAGAGTTTTATATAGTGGGACCAAACAGTATTTACTCTTGTCTGGGTCTTTCACTCAGCATAATTATTTTGAGATTCATCTAGATTGCTTGTGTATAAGTAGTTCATACTTTTTGAAAAAGATTAATGAGGACCAGCTGGCATGGCTCAGTGGTTGAGCATCGACCTATGAACCAGGAGGTCACAGTTTGATTCCTGGTCAGGGCACATGCCCAGGTTGCTGGCTCAATCCCTAGTGGGGGGCATGCAGGAGGCAGCTGATCGATGATTCTCTTGTCATTGATGTTTCTATCTCTCTCTCCCTTCCTCTCTGAAATTAATAAAAAAAATATTTAAAAAAAGTAATGAATATGTCATTGTATGTCTATCCATTCATCCGTTGTAGACATTTGCATTCCCTTCAGTTTTTGGCTATTACAAATAACACTGCTAGGAACTTGCATGTACAACTCTCTGTAAACATATGTTTTCATTTCTCTTGGGTAAATACCTAGGAGTAGAATGATGGCAGATGTATGTTTAACATTTTAAGAAACTGCCAAAATATTCTCCAAAGTGTTTGTACTAGTTTATACTCCCTCTAGCAGTGTATGAGAGTTGCAATTGCTTCACACCAATCCCAGGTATGATCAGTCTTTTTTTTTTTTTTTTAAGATCAGGAGGTGAAAGGTTCAGCATAACCATCCATAGGGTTGAAGCTAGAGAGGAGCTCTCACACCCACCTCCAGGGTCTGGATTCTGTTGAGACTGGTTATTACCCCAAACATTCCTTCCAGCTTTTCACTCAACTGGAGCACCTGCTTTCCGTCCCAAGTTAACATCTTCCTCTGTGCCTCATGGGTTCCACTGACTGATCAAACTGTGATATTTGTCATCCACTCTCCCAGCTACTTATTTCTCAACTATGACCCCTTCATAATCCTCCCCTCCCCCTGTCTGCCCAAATCCCAGGAATGTATTTTGTATCATCTTTTAAAAAAAATCTTTTGACTACCATCACTTATTTCTCCCTCTGCTCCCACAACCACCAACAACCTGTTCTTTGTATCTGAGCTTGGTTTTGTTGTTGTTGTTTTTTAGATTCCTCATATAAGAGAAATCATATGGCATTTATCTTTCTGTTTGACTCATTTCACTTAGCATAATGACCGTGTGGATCACATAGTATTTCTATTGTTAAATTTTGAGGAATCTTCATACTGTTTTCCATAGTGGCTGCACCAATTTACATTCCCATCAACAATGTAAAAGGATTCCCTTTGCTCTACAACCTTGACAACATTTGTTGTTTCCTGTCTTAAAAAAAAATTATCTTTATTGTTGAAAGTATTACAGATGTCTCCATTTCTCCCCATTGTCCTTATTATTATTATTACTTTGAGATCGTGCCCTCGCTGGTTTGGCTCAGTAGATAGAGCGTTGGCCTGTGGATTGAAGGGCCCTGGGTTCGATTCTGGTCAAGGGCACGTACCTTGGTTGCAGGCTCCTGGCCTTGGGCAGGGGCATGTGGGAGGCAACCAATTGATGTATCTCTCTCACATCGGTGTTTCTCTCTGTCTGTCTCTCTCCCTTCCACTCTCCCTAAAAATCAATGGAAGAAAATGTCCTTGGGTGAGGATTTAAAAATAAAATAAAGTAATAAAAAAATCATTATTGTTGAAATTATTACAGATGTTCCCCCCCCTCCACTGACCCATTCTAGCTGTCCTGTCTTTTTTTTTTAATATCTTATTGATATTTTTACAGAGAGGAAGGGAGAGGGAAAGAGAGTCAGAAACATCGATGAGAGAGAAACACCGATCAGCTCCCTCCTGCACACTCCTCACTGGGTATGTGCCCGCAACCAATGTACAAGCCCTTGACCGGAATCGAAACTGGGACCCTTGAATCCACAGGCTGATGCTCTATCCATTGAGCCAAACCAGTTAGGGCTGTCCTGTCTTTTTTATAACAGCCATTCTAACAGGTGTGAGGTGACATCTCATTGTGGTTTTGATTTGCATTTCCCTGAAGATTAACGATGTTAAATATTTTTTCATGTACTTGTTGGCCATCTATATGTCTTATTTGCAAAAATGTCTATTCAGATCTTCGGCCCATTTTTAATTGAATTTTTTTTGGCTTGGATTTGTATGAGTTCCTCATATATTTTAGATATTAACCCCTTATCAGAACATGATTTGCAAATATTTTCTCCCATTTAGTAGGTTGCCTTTTCATTTTGTTTGATGGTTTCCTTTGCTGTGTAGCAGCTTTTTAGTTTGATGCAGTCCACTTGTTTATATTTTGCTTTTGTTGCTTTTACTTTTGGTGTCGGATTTAAAAAATCATCACCAAGACCTATGTCAAGGAATTTATTGCCTATGTTTTCTCCTAGGATTTTTATTGTTTCAGTTACTATTTTCAAGAATTTAGTTCATTTTGCCCTAGCTGGTTTGGCGCAGTGGATAGAATGTAGGCCTGTGGATTGAAGGGTCCCAGGTTCGATTCTAGTCAAGGGCACATGCCCAGGTTGTGGGCTTTTTTTCTTTTAAAATATATTTTTATTTATTTCAGAGAGATGGAGGGAAAGGGAACTTTGATTCCTGACTGGAATAGAACCATGACCTCCTGGTTCATAGGTCGACACTCAACCACTTGAGCCACCATGGCCAGGCTTTATTGATTTTTAGAGAGAGAGGAAGGGAGAGGGATAGATAGAAACACTGACGAGAGAGAAACATCATTGATTGCTTGCCTCCTGCACATCCCCTGCTGGGGATCAAGCCCACAACCCTGGTATGTGCTTTGACCAGGAATTGAACCTGCAAATTCTTGGTGCATGGGTCAATGCTCAACCACTGAGCCACACAAGCCAGGCTCTTCACATATCTATATAAAAGCCTAAGCGACCATCGCAACTGAAACAACCGAATGGATGACTGAACAGGCTGTGTGGGGCGACCAGGCTGGAGGAGGTTAGTGAGGGGCGACCAAAGACCGAGCAGCAGGCTGCGTGGGGCGACCAGGCCAGCAAGGGGGCAGTTGGGGGCAACCAGGCCCATAGTGGGGGCAGTTGGGGGAGATCAGGCAGTCAGGAAGAGGCAGTTAGGGGTGATCAGGCTAGGAGGGGAGCAATTAGGGATGACTGGGCCGGCAGGAGGGGCAGATCAGGCCAGCAGGCAGAGGCAGTTAGGGGTAATCAGGCTGGCAGGGGCGGCAGTTAGGGGCAATCAGGCAGGCAGGCAGGTGAGCGGTTAGGAGCCAGCGGTCTAGGATTGTGAGAGGGATGTCCCACTGCTGGTTTAGGCCCAATCCCCAGGGCCTAAACTCCTACTGTATGGTCCCGGCAGTGGGACATCCCCTGAGGGGTCCTGGATTGGAGAAGGTGCAGGCTGGGCTGAGGGGACCCTCTCCCCCTGCCCCCTCCCCCCGCCCCCTGCCTGTGCACGAATTTCATGCACTGGGCCTCTAGTCCTTTATCAGTCCGTGACTTGCAAATATTTTCTCCCAGTTTGTGGCTCATCTTTTCATTAAGAATTCAATATTTTAAAGTTTAAACAAATATTTCAAAAGAGAAAAGTTTGGAAGACAGTCTATTAAAGTTAAATTAATGAAAAAGTATAAAATATTTTCATGAAAGCATACCAAAAGTACTTTTAATATGTAAAGTAATATTTATGGCCAAACCGGTTTGGCTCAGTGGATAGAGCATCGGCCTGCAGACTGAAAGGTCCCAGGTTCGAGTCCAGTCAAGGGCATGTACCTTGGTTGCGGGCACATCCCCAGTAGGAGGTGTGCAGGAGGCAGCTGGTCGATGTTTCTCTCTCATCCATGTTTCTAACTCTCTATCCCTCACCCTTCCTCTCAATAAAAAATCAATAAAATATATTTTTAAAAAAATTTATGTAATTATTTAAATGTTGGGGTAGTGGCAACATTGTTTTTACTATGAGATAACCTTGTACATGGCTATTTGACTAATAATGAAAGCTGTCATTTACTGTGGTGTCTTATCCTTGATGTCTCAGAAATACTATAAGGCTTCAGAGTTTGATGCTAGGAAACCCAAACCCACTCAAAATCTCCACCAAAGAAAGCAGATTTGAATAAAGGAAGAAAAAGGAAAGGTTAGTAAAGTGACTTTCTATGCATTTGAGTTATTACAGCAGGAGATAAAGACCACTGTGAGTCAAACAGATGATAGCTTAGGTGAGGAGCAACTCTCCAAAGCTTTGTTCTGCCCTAGACACTCCCATCCACCAGACGGATCACAGAGGTGAGACTTTTCCAATTGGCTCTACTCTACCTGGCCCTGGATTTCTAAATTCACAAATATTGTGCCTGGTGACCCCCCACCCCACCCCAACCTCCTGCAGGAAACAACCAATCAATGATTCTCTCTCATCACTGATATTTCTACCTCTCTCTCCCTCTACCTTCCTCTCCGAAATCAATTAAAAATTTTTTAATTAAATCTTTATTGTTCAGATTACATTTGTTCCTCTTTGTTTTTCCCCCCATAACTCCCCTCCTCCCAGTTCCCGGCTCACCCTCCGCCCTCACTCCCCACCCACTGTCCTCATCCATAGGTGCACGATTTTTGTCCCAGTCTCTTCCCGCATCTCTCATTCCCCTTTCCCCCCCAAGAATAGTCAGTCCATTCCCTTTCTATGTCCCTGATTCATTATAATCACCAGTTCATT
The DNA here is from genome assembly GCF_028538775.1 of Myotis yumanensis. Taxonomy (NCBI): domain Eukaryota; kingdom Metazoa; phylum Chordata; class Mammalia; order Chiroptera; family Vespertilionidae; genus Myotis; species Myotis yumanensis. Next base: position 89,368,168 of record NW_027223753.1, on the reverse strand, counting down.
CTGTACATCAGATTATTTATTCACTTGATTCTTGGATTCACTTGTTGATAGATGCATGTTTGTTGTTCATAATTTGTATCTTTACCTTTTTCTTCTTCCTCTTCTTAAAGGATACCTTTCAGCATTTCGTATAATACTGGTTTGGTGGTGATGAACTCCTTTAGCTTTTCCTTATCTGTAAAGCTCTTTATCTGACTTTCAATTCTGAATGATAGCTTTGCTGGATAAAGTCATCTTGGTTGTAGGTTCTTGGTATTCATCACTTTGAATATTTCTTGCCATTCCCTTCTGGCCTGCAAAGTTTCTGTTGAGAAATCAGCTGACAGCCGTATGGGTATTCCCTTGTAGGTAACTGAGTCTCTTACTCTTGCTGCTTTTAAGATTCTCTCTTTGTCTTTTGCTCTTGGCATTTTAATTATGATGTATCTTGGTGTGGTCCTCTTTGGATTCCTTTTGTTTGGGGTTCTCTGTGCTTCCTGGACCTGTAAGTCTATTTCTTTCACCAAGTGGGGGAAGTTTTCTGTCATTATTTCTTCAAATAGGTTTTCAATATCTTGCTCTCTCTCATCTTCTGGCACCCCTATAATTCTGATGTTTGTACGCTTGAAGCTGTCCCAGAGGCTCCTTACACTATCTTCGTATTTTCGGATTCTTTTTTCATTTTGCTTTTCTGGTTGGGTGTTTTTTGCTTCTTCGCATTTCAAATCTTTGACTTGATTCTTGCGCTCCTCTGGTCTGCTGTTGGGTGTCTGTATAATATTCTTTATTTCAGTCAGTGTATGCTTAATTTCTAGTTGGTTCTTTATCACATCGAGGGTCTCATTAGATTTCTTGAGGCTCTTATCAAGTTTATCAGCAGTTTCTAGAAAATTATTGAAAGACCTTAAAAGTGCGTTTTTTAGCTCTATATCCTCCATTTCTGTCATGTTCCTTTGTCTCTGCATTTTTTATGCTTTCTTGGTGCACCCCCTTGTGGTCTTTGTGCGCAGTCTTGTTGTAGTTAAGCCTTGACTGTTGTCAGCAATACTGGGGGTGAATTGACCTCCAGGCTAACTGGATATGAGAGTCAGCTGTGTCTGCAGTGGGAGAGCTTCTGTGCTGGATCTCTAGGGCGGTGCTAATCCAGCCTTTGCTTGAGGCTAACCGGCAAATGCCTCTGTGCAGGGCTTGGGCGGGGCGGGTCCCAGGGGATCTACAGGGCGGGTGGTGGGAGCAGTTATGGCTGCTCTCAGTCCCGTTCCCAGAGGCTCTGCTTCTCAGAACCCCAGCAACTGCTGCAAACCTCGGAGAGAAAGCTGCCCTCACGTTCCAACTGATGCCAGACAATCCCGCCTCTCCCGTTTGAGTCTGAGTCCCTAGAGATTCGCCCAGATCTGGAGCTCAGAGTCTGAGACTCCCTCCTGATTGAAAACGACAACCGCGCCCTCAGCCACCAGCCCGCTATGCGCGTGCACCTCCGCACCTTTGTATTTTCCACACTGTGCCTCCTCTGAGCCTCGGTATGCTGTTCTCTTTCCTTCTAGTTGAAGAGTCTCTCCTCAGCCAGCCTTCCTGTGGTTCTGGGTGATGTCCGTTCCGTCTTTTAGTTGTATTTTTGAAGTGGTTGTTTGTGGCAGCAATCTCCGGTGTTTACCTATGCTGCCATCTTGGTCTCTCAATTAAAATTTTTTTTTAAAAAAAGACAAGAACAACAAAAAAACACAACACAAATTTATTTATTTATTTTTTAATCTATAAAGTCTTTATTGATTAAGGTATTACAAATGTGTCCTCATCCCCCCATTAACCCCCATCCTCCTCCCCGCTCATGCTCTCATCCCCCTGTTGTCTGTGTCCATTGGTTTGGCTTATATGTATCCATACAGGTCCTTTGGTTGATCTTTTCCCCTTACCCCCACACTCCCCTACTTTCCCTCCGGGAATTGACAGTCTGATCACTGTTTCTCCATCTCTGGATCTGTCCCTGTTCATCATTCTATGATGTTCTCTATATTCCACAAATGAGTGAGATCATGTGGTATTTATCTTTCTCTGACTGGCTTATTTCACTTAGCATAATGCTCTCCAGTTCCATCCATGCTGTTGCAAATGGCAAGAGTTCCTTCTTTTTTTTACCGCAGCATAGTATTCCATTGTGTAGATGTACCACAGTTTTTTAATCCACTCATCTGCTGATGGGCACTTAGGCTGTTTCCAAATCTTAGCTATGGTGAATTGTGCTGTTATGAACCTAGGGTTGCATATATCCTTTCTTTCTTTCTTCCTTTCTTTTTTTAAATATGTTTTTATTGATTTTAGAGAGGAAGGGAGAGGGAAAGAGATAGAAACATCAATGATGAGAGAGAACCATTGATTGGCTGCCTCCTGCACGCCCCCTACTGGGGATCGAGCCCGCAACCCAGGCATGCGCCCTTGGCCGTAATCAAACCTGGGACCCTTCAGTCCACAGGCCGACGCTCTATCCATTGAGCCAAACCAGCTAGGGCTATCCTTTCTGATTGGTGTTTCTGGCTTCTTGGGATATATTCCTAGAAGTGGGATCACTGAGTCAAATGGGAGTTCCATTTTTAGTTGTTTGAGGAAACTCCATACTGTTCTCCACAGTGGCTGTGCCAGTCTGCATTCCCACCAGCAGTGCAAAAGGGTTCCTTTTTTTCCACATCCTCTCCAACACTTGTTTGTTGATTTGTTGATGATAGCCATTCTGACAGGTGTGAGATGGTACCTCATTGTTGTTTTGATTTGCATCTCTCGGATGATTAGTGACTTTGAGCATGTTTTCATATGTCTCTTGGCTTTCTGAATGTCCTCTTTTGAAAGGTGTCTATTTAGATCCTTTGCCCATTTTTTGATTGGATTGTTTATCTTCCTTTTGTTAAGTTGTATGAGTTCCCTGTAAATGTTGTAGATTAAACCCTTATCGGTGATATCATTGGCAAGTATGTTCTCCCATGCAGTGGGCTTTCTTGTTGTTTTGTTGATGGTTTCCTTTGCTGTGCAAAAGCTTTTTATTTTGATGTAGTCCCATTTGTTTATTTTCTCTCTAGTTTCCATTGCCCTAGGAGCAGTATCATAGAAGAAATTCCTTCAGCATATGTTTGCGATTTCGCTGCCTGTGGATTCCACTAGTATTTTTATGGTTTCCCATCTTACGTTTAAGTCTTTTATTCATTTTGAGTTTATTTTCGTGTATGGTGTGAGTTGGTGGTCTAGTTTCATCTTTTTGCATGTATCTGTCCAATTTTCCCAACACCATTCATTGAAGAGACTGTCTTGACTCCATTGTATGCTCTTGCCTTCTTTGTCGAATATTAATTGGGCATAGTGGTTTGGATCGATTTTTGGGTTCTCTATTCTATTCCATTGATCTATATGTCTGTTCTTGTGCCAGTACCAAGCTGTTTTAAGAACAGTGGCTTTGTAATACAGCTTGATATCTGGTATTGAGATCCCACCTACTTTGTTCTTCTTTCTCAGGATTGCTGCAGCTATTCGGGGTCTGTGTTTATTACAGATGAATTTTTGGAGAGTTTGGTCTAGGTCTGTGAAATATGCCTTTGCTATTTTAATGGGGAGTGTGTTGAATTTATAGATTGCTTTGGGTAGTATGGACATTTTGATGATGTTGATTCTACCAATCCATGAACACAGTATGTTCTTCCATCTGTTTATATCTTCCTCTATCTCTTTTTTCAGTGTCCTGTAGTTTTTTGCATATAAGTCTTTTACCTCCTTAGTTAAGTTTATTCCTAGGTATCTTAATTTTTTTGGTGTGATGGTAAATGGGATTGCTTTTTTAGTCTCACTTTCTGTACGTTCACTATTGGTGTAAAGAAATGCCTTAGATTTCTTGGCATTAATTTTGTATCCTGCTACATTGCCGAATTCATTTATTAAGTCTTGTAATTTTTTTATGGAGTCTTTAGGGTTTTCTATGTACAGTATCATGTCATCTGCAAATAAGGACAGTATTACTTCTTCTTTTCCAATTTGGATGCCTTTTATTTCTTCTTCTTGTCTGATCACAATGGCTAGTACTTCCAGTACTATGTTGAACAGGAGTGGTGAGAGGGGGCATCCCTGTCTTGTTCCTGTTCTTAGGGGAAAAGGTTTTAGTTTTTGCCCATTGAGAATGATGTTGGCTGTGGGTTTGTCATATATGGCTTTTATTATGTTGAGGTATGATCCTTCTATTCCTACCTTGCTGAGAGTTTTTATCAAGAAAGGGTGTTGGATTTTGTCAAATGCTTTTTCTGCATCAATTGATATGACTATGTGATTTGTATCTCTCAAGGTGTTTATCATGTGATGTATCACGTTTATTGATTTGCGAATATTGTACCATCCTTGCATCCCCGGGATAAATCCTACTTGGTCATGGTGTATGATCTTTCTGATGTATTGCTGGATCCAATTTGCTAGAATTTTGTTGAGTATTTTGGCATCTATGTTCATGAGGGATATTGGCCTATAGTTCCCTTTCATTGTGTTGTCTCTATCTGGTTTTGGTATTAGGGTGATGCTGGCTTCATAGAATGAGCTGGGAAGTGTTCCTTCCTCTTGAATTTTTTGGAATAGTCTGAGGAGGATAGGTTTTAGTTCTTCCTTGAATGTTTGGTAAAACTCCACTGTTTGCTGGGAGCTTTTTGATGACTGCTTCAATTTCTTCCATAGTTATTGGCTTATTGAGATTTTTAGAATCTTCCAGATTGAGTTTTGGAAGATTGTATTTTTCTAGGAATATGTCCATTTCCTCCAGGTTGTCTAGTTTGTTGGAGTAGAGTTGTTCATAGTATTTTTTAACAATTATTTGAATTTCGGGGGGGGGGGTGTCTTTTGTTATTTCGCCTCTTTCACTTCTGATTTTATTTGAGTCCTCTCTCTTTGCTTCTTGGTGAGCCTGGCTAGAGGCTCATCAATCTTGTTTATCCTTTCAAAGAACCAGCTCTTGGTTTCAATGATCTTTTGTATTGTTTTTTTTGGTTTCTATGTCATTTATTTCTGCTCTGATCTTTATTATCTCCTTCCTTCTGCTCACTCTGGGCTTTTCTTGTTGCTCTCTTTCTAATTCTTTGAGTTGTAGAGTTAGATGATTTACTATAATTTTTTCTTGTTTTTTTTTGAGGTAGGCCTGTAGAGCGATAAACTTCCCTCTCAGGACTGCTTTCATTGTGTCCCATAGATTTTGGATTGTTGTGCTTTTATTGTCATTAGCTTCCAAGGTGATTTTAATTTCTTCTTTGATCTCATTCGTAACCCAATCATTATTTAGTAGCATGCTATTCAGCTTCCAAGTGTTTGAGTTCTTTTTATTGTTTTTATTGTAGTTTATTTCTAATATTATGCTATTGTGGTCTGAGAAGATGCTTGGTATGATTTCAATCTTCTTGAATTTGGGGAGACTTTGCTTGTGACCCAATATGTGGTCTTGAAAATGTCCCATGTGCACTTGAGAAGAACGTATATCCCGAGGCTTTGGGGTGAAACGTTCTGAAGATGTCAATTAAGTCCATCTGATCTAGTTAGTCATTTAGGATTGCTGTTTCTTTGCTGATTTTTTGTCTAGAGGATTTATCCAATGATGTCAGTGGTGTGTTTAAGTCCCCTGCTATGATTGTACTGTTGTCAATCTCTCCCTTGATATCTTCCAGGAAGTTTTTTATGTATTTGGGTGCTCCTGCATTGGGTGCATATATGTTTATCAGGGTTATATCCTCTTGTTGTATCGATCCCTTTAGTATTATGAAATGGCCTTCCTTATCTCTTGTTATGGCCTTCACTTTGAGGTCTATTTTGTCTGATATAAGTATTGCCACCCCAGCTTTTTTTCATTTCCATTTGCCTGAAAGATATTTTTTCATCCCTTCACTTTCAGTCTGTGTGAGTCCCTTGTTCTGAGATGGGTCTCTTATAGACAGCATATATATTGGTCATGTCTTTTTATCCATTTGATGTCTTTTGATTGGAGCATTTAGTCCGTTTATGTTTAAAGTTATTACTGAAAGGTACTTGCTTGTAGTCATTTCTATTTTTGTGCCTGTGTTCTTTCTTACCTTTTTATTTCTTCTTTTTACAGCATTCCCTTTAGCATTTCTTTCATTGCTGGCTTGGTAGTGATGAACTCCCTTAGCCCTTTTTTGTCTGCGAAGCTCCTGATTTCCCCTTCAATTTTGATTGATAGTCTTGCTGGATAGAGTATTCTTGGATTCAGTTCTTTGCTTTGCAACACTTTGTATACCTCCTTCTATTCCCTTCTAGCTTGATGTGTTTTGTTGAGAAATCATTTGATAATCTGATGGGGGATCCTTTGTAGGTAACTCCCTGTCTCTCTCTTGCAGCCTTTAAGATTCTCTCTTTGTCGTGTACATTTGCCATAGTTATTATGACATGTCTTGATGTGGGTCTTTTGGGGTTCATCTTGCTTGGGCTCTCTGTACTTGTGTAACTTTTTTCTTCCCCATATCTGGGAAGTTTTCTGTCATTATTTCTTCAAATAGATTTTTTAATCCTTGCTGCTCTTCTTGTCTTTCTGGCAGCCCTATTATGCATATGATACTTCGTTTCATGTTGTCCCAAAGCTCCCTTAGGCTCTCCTCCTCCTTTTTAATGTTTTTCTCCAGTTGCTGTTCAGATTGAGCTTGTTTCTCTACTTTATCTTCTAACTCACTAATTTGGTCCTCTGCTTCTTCTAGTCTACTGTTGAAACCTTCCATGGTGTTTTTGATTGTAGCTATATCACTTTTCATTTCTTCCTGATTCTTGCATAGGTTGTTGATTTTACCATCCATCTGGTGAATGAATTGTATAACCATTATTCTGATTTTTTTTCTGTCATGTTGCATGCTTCAATTTCATTAATTTCCTTTCTTGGTGACTCCTCATTTTCTTTCCTCTGGGGATTGTGTCGTCTCCCCATTCTGACTATCTCCAGATGGTTCAAAAGTTGAGTTGAGTGTTGTGTGGGCCTGGGCCATGTGCAGTGGAAGCTTTGCACCACCCTAGTGTCACTGAAGAGCTCTGACACTAAGATGTGTGGTTGTGGTGGGTTGTTGGGAACCAGGCTCACTCAGAGTCAGCATTACCAGTGCTCAATGTGGCCTCGTGTACGCACTTAGAATCAGGGACCCTGCCTGCACCGTGCTGAAACAGAGACCCCCCTGGAGTGTGTTGAAAATCAGAGCCCCCTAGCGTGTGCCAGGAGTCAGAGTTCCCCAAGAATCCAGTATCAGAGTCTCTGTTGTTTCGCGCAGCCTCGCATTGAGAATCAGGGTCCCTGTGTGCACATGCACCAAGAATTGGAGTCACTGGCTCTTAGTGTGAATGCACAGGGAATCAGGGATCCTAGGCGTAGGTGATAAGAAACACAGTCAGGTCTCTGGTGCTGGGTGCTGCCTCCTGCCAGGAGAATCATGGTCCCGGAGCCCTTGCTGCGGGGAACAAGCCCCCAGTGTTTGCGCACTTCCAGGCAAGACTCCTGCAGCCTGTGCTGGGGGGAGCAAGTTCCCAGTGTTCATGCACTTTCAGGCTAAGACTCCTGTAGCAGCACTGAGGCCCGGGTGAGGGGTGGGTCTATCAGTTACTATGGCGCTGCCCACGAGCCTGCAGGGAGGGGGATGGGCTCTGTTACTCACAGAGATCTGCCGCTTTGATGTCTGGATTCTTGGTGTCCGTGGGTTTGTAGCTGTGGTTGCAGGACTCTGTCCCCAGTGGCTGCAGGGTCCTGGTTTGTGTCTGAGACCAGACTGGGTGGTGCCGAGGCCAGGATCTTAGTCTCAAGCAGCTCTGTTTCTCAAGATGGAGTGGTCTATATGCCTGCGCTGGCCACCCAGGAGTGTCCGCGCTGGGAGCGGGGCTCCGCCGTCTAAGATTGCCCGGTTTAGCAGCCCCTTAGAAGACCTGCAGAATCTACCTGTCCCTAGCTCATACACACACACCACACCACACAGGTCCACACACTCCTCTATCACTCCCTCGCGCTCTCACACTCTCTCCCTCCCTACGTTCCTGCTGGTCGCTATCTTCCCTGCATATACAATACAAATTTATTATCTTCCATTTCTGTAGGTTAGAAGTCTGATGGGGTCTCACTCGGCTAAAGTTGAAGTGTCAGCAGGGCTGTGTTCCTTTCTGAAGGCTTTAGGGGAGGCTGTCCAGCTTCTAAAGGCTGGCCATATTCCTTGGCTTGTGATCCCCTTCTCTCATCTTCGAAGCCAGCAATGTTGCATCTCTGACATTCAGTGGCCGCACATCCCTCTGACATGGCTGGATGCATGTGACTACATTGGACTGTTCTGAATAATCCAGGATATTCTAGCTCCACATTTAGAGGCCTTTGATTTAAACAGATTTGCAAAGTCCTTTTGTCATGTTCTGGAACCAGGGTGTGGACATCCCTAGGAGGCCACTGTTGTGCCTACAACTCACCTCTAAGAGGACCACCAAGGCCTCTATCACTTGAGGCGCAAGTGGCTTGGCCACACAGTTAAAATATTTGGCTTTATCTTCTTGGATTCCTAAGAAGCTTTTGCTTGCATTAACACTTTTTCCTCAAATAGGTTTTCTTACACTCTGTCAGTGTCAACTTGCAGAAGTGTGTCAAAGTAGAAATAACATTCACTATGTGTGGATGGATCAGTCATCAGTATGAACAGCCTCGGGGATTGGGATAACTAAAGGCTGACTGGTTGATTTCCCAATTATTTATACTAAGGTTTTGAGATTGAATACATACAATAAAATATAAATAGCCCTAGCCTGTTTGGCTCAGTAGATAGAGCGTCCTCTGACTGAAGGGTCCCAGTTTCAATTCTGATCAAGGCAGGTACTAGTAGCTGGGTTGCAGGCTTGATCCCCAGCCCTGATCAGGATGTGCAGTAGGCAACCAATTCATGTTTCTCTCTCTCTGCCTCTTCCCTTCCCTTCCACTTTCTCTAAAAACCAATGGGAAAAATATCCTCAGGTAAGGATTAACCAAAGATAAATAAATAAAATATAAATAAAATAAAAAACAAACAAGTAAACCAGAATTCACAGAACAGTGAAGAACGACATGCAGCAATAAAGACAGTTAAACCTACAGTGTCTTCCTGGTAGCTAAAGCAAAACTAAAATGTGGTCAGTTACAAGATTTTTCATTATTCATGCAATGAAAATACAACTGTTTCTAAAGAAAAGCTTTTCCTGGTAGGCCTGAAGTCTCAAAGGAAGTTCTCATCCAAGCAGCACTAAATGAAACAACAATTTCTGTAGTAAATTGAGAAAGATGTTTCCTAGGATTGTTGAGGACATAACACCAAAGCACAACTCAGGAAAAGCAATTGTGTGAGGGCCAAGGCAGCATGTTCCCAGCAGCAGCTTTCCAGGAATAAACACGATCCAGACTGTGACAATTAAGTAGTGAAATGAGCATATGGCCAACACAAAAATAAATTTATGATCAATACACACACAAAAAGAAATACAACAGGATAATAAAACCAGTGTTTCTTCTGTGAAAGGGCATATATATATTTGGTCAAGATGTAAAATGTCTTTTTATTGTGGGTTACTACTAGAAGGATGAAGGGACTGCACAGATAACCCTTCAGAGATGCAAGAGTTCTTAAACAAGTTCTTGCTAAAAGTTGGTCAGCAGATAGATTGATGTTATATCCTCCGACAAGGATCTATAGTGTAAATATTGTTTCTTGCACTGGCCTTAGAATAGGATTTAGAGAAATCAAAACCAAGAAGGTGAGGAATAGGGTTAGAGTATGCTTAAGAGAATGCTGAAGAGAACAAAAAACAGATGGTAAGATTGGCATCTTCCTGTGGAAACAGGCTCTCCCTGGCTGAACAGCCTCCCACCTCTCTGACCTGAATTCTAGTGAACCCAGACTCTTCCTCAGGAGGCTAGTCAGTGGTCCAGAGGCCCAGAAACTGTGCCCAAACCCAGGAATGGATGAGTATCTTTCATAGTTCAGAGGGAACATGCATTGGGTTGTGATTTGTGAGAACATTTTTCCTAGAGTTAGTAATTTTCTGCTTTGCAAAATATTTGTTGTTTTCTCATTTTAATGAATATAGCAGATAAATATGCTACCTTTTGAGCATTTTCTTTACAAGTTAACAAACATAACTTTATTAAAATAACAAATTAATAAATTTATTAATAAAATAATAAATTAGGTAAAGGTTTTATGTAATATATAGAGTGCTATAGTGAAGTGGTATGTTTGGGGATAGTATTTCAGTTTTTAATCTTTAGTCTATAATAATGGCTAAAGGATATCTTTTATAATACTGGGTAAAGAATGTATCATTTTTATAAAAAGGCTTCTATTTTACAAAGATGGGATCAAGGAGGAACTTTCGGGATCATTACAATAAGCTCAACTTGAACCCTGCATATCACACTGGTCACTGGATTCTTGATTCCTCTCAACAAATCCCTGGCTTTGATGAAACTTATTAAGAGCTTCTAGGACTAGGAGACGTTTTGCACTTGACAACTAAACACCCAAAATGCTAGAGCCAGCCAGAAGGCAAAGGTGGGTCACTCCTTGTCTCAGGAGGTGAGTGAAGCAGACAGCAGACTCAGAATTGTGAATAAGGACCAAGGATAAGGGTTCAGGACAGAGCATCAGAGGAGGTTTAAGCCATCAAATTTAACTCTAGCAGAACAAGTCTTGCTGGCCTAGAGCTCCTTAGAGAATGCAGAGTGAGCCTTCTGGAGCACACTGTGCATTTCAAAAACAAAGAACAATAACAAATACCTTTTTATTTTGGAAAGTTCAAAACACATACAAAAGTTGAGAGAGTAGTGTAATGAACCTCCCATCATTTCAACAATTATCAACATTTTTCCATTATTTTTTCATCTGTCGCCCCCCCACACAAACACACACTCTGCTACCTTTTTATTTTCCTGGATTATTTTAAAGTAGGTTTGCAAACCTAGTCATCATATTAATTCACTAATAACTACTTTTCAATATGTATTGCTAACAGATAAGAGCTTTTAAAAACACGATACCATTGTCACATCTATTAAAATGAATAATTTTAAAATATTATTTAATACCCAGACTGTGTTCAATTTTCTACTATTACCTCACAAATATCTTTTTATTTTTGTCTTCAAATTAGGAATTTTATTTATTTCTTTCCTTTATTTTCAAGAAAAATGATTTTAAATATAATATTGAGTGCAATATACATTGATGTTCTAAGAAAAATGATTTTAAATGTTATATGCAGTAAACATTAATATTTCAAGAAAACAATTTTAAATATAATATCACCTGCAATAAAAATTAATATTTCAAAAATTTTTTAAATATAATAATATCACAAAACAGTACTAACATAGTATATCACAAAAAGTTGTAGGAAATATTAAAAATCTGCAAATAACAGGATTACTTCTATTATATTCTAAAATATTTTGTTTTCTCTGGCTCTTTTTGGTTCATCAGTTTATGTTGTTCATGTGATACTTATCTTTCTCTGACTGGCTTATTTTGCTTAGCACAATGCTCTCCAGATCCATCCATGCTGTTACAAATGGCAAGAATTCCTTCTTTTTTTACAGCAGCGTAGTATTCCATTGAATAGATGTACCATATTTTTTAAATCTACTCATCTGCTGATGGGCACTTAGGCTGTTTCCAAATCTTAGCTATTGTAAATTGTGCTGCCATGAACATAGGGGTACATATATCCTTTCTGACTGATGTTTCGGATTTCTTGGGATATATTCTTAGAAGTGGGATTACTGGGTCAAATGGGAGTTCCATTTTAATTTTTTGAGGAAACTCCATACTGTTTCCCACAGTGGTGGCATCAGTCTGCATTCCCACCAGCAGTGCAAGAGGGTTCCTTTTCCTCCACATCCTCTCCAGCACTTGTCCTTTGTTGATTTGTTGATGATAGCTATTTTGACAGGTGTGAGATAGTACCTCATGGTGGTTTTGATTTACATCTTGTGGATGATTAGTGACTTTGAGCATGTTTTCATATGTCTCTCGGCCTTCTGTAGGTCCTCTTTCGAAAAGTGTCTTTTGAGGTCCTTTGCCCATTTTTTTGATTGGATTGTTTATCTTCTGTTTGTTAAGTTCTATGAGTTCCCTGTAAGTTTTGGTGATTAAACTCTTATCATAGATAACATTGGCAAATATGTTTTCCCATGCAGTGGGCTTTTTCGTTGTTTTGTTGATGTTTCTTTTGCTGTGCAGAAGCTTTTTATTTTGATGTAGTCCCATTTGTTTATTTTCTCCTTAGTTTCCATTGCCTTAGGAGCAGTATTGGCAAAGATATTGCTACAACATATGTCTGCTATTTTGCTGCCTATGGATTCTTCTAAGATTTTTATGGTTTCCTGTCATATATTTAGGTCCTTTATCCATTTTTAGTTTATTTTTGTGTATGGTGTTTTTGCACATATCTGTCCAATTTTCCCAACACCATTTGTTGATGGAACTATCTTGACTCCATTGTATGCTCTTGCCTCCTTTGTCAAATATTAATTGAGCATACTGGCTTGGGTTGACTTCTGGGCTCTCTGTTCTGTTACATTGGTCTATATGTCTGTTCTTGTGCCAGTGCCAGGAAGTTTTAAGAACAGTGGCTTTGTAATATAGCTTGATATCTGGTATTGTGATCCCTCCAACTTTGTTCTTCTTTCTCAGGATTGCTGCAGCTATTTGGGGTCTTTTTGTATTCCAAATGAATTTTTGAAGAGTTTGTTCTATCTATGAAATATTCCGTTGGTATCTTAATTTGTATTGCATTGAATCTATAGATTGCTTTGAGTAGTATGAACATTTTAATGATGTTGATTCTACCAATCCATGAACACGGTATATTCTTCCATTTGTTTATGTCTTCCTCTATCTCTTTTTTCAACATCCTATAATTTTCTGAGTACAGGTCTTTTACTTCCTTAGTTAAGTATATTCCTAGGTATCTTAATTTTTTTGTTGCAATGGTAAATGGGATTTTTGTTTTTAGTTTCTCTTTCTGTAAGTTCATTATTAGTGTATAAAAAAGCCATAGATTTCTGGGGGTTAATTTTGTATCCTACTACATTGCTGAATTCATTTATTTAATCTAGTAATTTTTTGATGGAGTCTTTGGGGTTTTCTATGTACAATACCATGTCATCTGCGAATAATGACAGTTTTACTTCTTCTTTACCAATTTGGATGCCTTTTATTTCTTCTTGTCTGACCACTATGGCTAGCACTTCCAGTACTATGTTGAATAGGAGTGGTGAAAGTGGGTATCCCTGTCTTGTTCCTGTTTTAAGGGGAAATGGTTTTAGTTTTGCCCACTGAGTATGATGTTGGCTGTAGGTTTGTCATATATGGCCTTTATCATGTTGAGATATGCTCCCTCTTGTCCCACTTTGCTGAGCGTTTTTATCAAAAATGGATGGTGGATTTTGTCGAATGATTTTTCTGCATCTATCAATGTGATCATGTGATTTTTGTCTTTCAATTTATTTATGTGATGTATCACGTTTATTGATTTGCGAATATTGTACCATCCTTGCATCCCATGAATAAATCCCACTTGATCATGGTGTATGATCTTTTTAATATATTGCTGATGTGGTTTGCTAATATTTTATTGAGGATTTTAGTATCTATGTTCATAGATATTTTAGTATCTATGTTTACAGGGATATTGGCCTGTAATTCTCTTTCTTTGTAGTGTCTTTATCTGGTTTTGGGATTAGGATAATGCTGGCCTCATAAAAAGAGTTTGGAAGTGTTCCTTCCTCTTGAATTATCTGAAATAGTTTGAGGACTAGAGGTGTTTTTTTTCTTTGAATGTTTGGTAAAACCCCTCTGTGAAGCTGTCCAAACCTGGGCTTCTGTTTGGTGGGAGTATTTTTATTACTGCTTCTATTTCATCAGTAGTTATTGGCCTATTCAGGTTTTTTAATTCTTCCTGATTCAGTTTTGGGAGATTGTATTTTTCTAGAAATTTGTCTATTTCATCCACATTGTCCAGCTTGTTGGCATATAGTTGTTCACAGTATCTCCTTACAATCCTTTGTATTTCTGTGGTTTCAGTGATTACTCCTCCATTTTCGTTTCTGATTTTATTTATTTTGGTCCTCTCTGTTTCCTGATGAATCTGGCTAATGGTTTATCAATTTTGTTTATCCTTTCAAAGAACCAGCTCTTGGTTTTATTGATTTTTTTTAAAAATATATATTTTATTGACTTTTTACAGAGAAGAAGGGGGAAGGATAGAGAGCTAGAAACATCGATGAGAGAGAAACATTGATCAGCTGCCTCCTGCATACCCGCTACTGGGGATGTGCCCGCAACCAAGGTACATGCCCTTGACTGGAATCGAACCTGGGACCCTTCAGTCCGCAGGCCACCGCTCTATCCACTGAGCCAAACTGGTTAGGGCTCATTGATTTTTTGTCCTTTTTTTTATGTCTCTATGTTATTTATTTCTGCTCTAATCTTTATTATTTCCTTCATTCTACTTACTCTGGGCTTTTTTTGTTGTTCTCTTTCTAGTTCTTTAAGTTGTAGGGTTAAATAGTTTATTGCTGATTTTTCTTTTTCTTTTTTTTAGGTATGCATGTAGTGCTATGAACTTCCCACTCAGGACTGCTTTTGCTGCATCCCAGAAAATTTGGGTTGTTGTGTGTTCATTTTCATTTGTTTCAGGAAATTTTTAAATTTCTTTCTTGATCTCATTGGTAACCTATTCATTGTTTAATAAGATGCTATTTAGCCTCCATGTGTTTAAATGTTTCTAGGTGTTTTTATTGTAAGTTGACTTCTAATTTCATTCCACTGTCATCTGAGAAGATGCTTGATATAATTTCAATCTTCTTGAACTTATAGAGACTTGTTTTGTGTCTTAATATGTGGTCTATCTTTATGAATGATCCATGTGAACTTGAGAAGAATGTATATTCTGCTGTGTTGGGGTGAAATGTTCTATAAATGTCAATTAAATACATCTGATCCAGTGTGTCCTTTAGAGTCTCTGTTTCCTTGCTAAGTTTTTGTCTCAAAGATCTATCCAGTGCAGTCAAAAGGGTATTAAAGTCCCCTACTATGACTGTACTAGTATTGTCGATCTCTCCATTAAAGTCCTCTAGAAGTTTTTTTTTTATATATATTTAGGTGTTCCTATGTAGGGTGCATATATGTTTACCAGAGTTATATCCTCTTGTTAGACTGATCCCTTTAGTATTATGTAATGACCTTTGTTGTCTCTTGTGATAGCCTTCATTTTATTTATTTATTTATATATATTTTTAAGATTTTTCCTTTAATATATATTTTATTGATTTTTTACAGAGAGGAAGGGAGAGGGATAGAGAGTTAGAAACATCAATGAGAGAGAAACATCAATTAGCTGCCTCCTGCACACTCCCTACTGGGTATGTGCCCGCAACCAAAGTACATGCCCTTGACCGGAATCGAACGTAGGACCCTTGAGTCCACAAGCCAACGCTCTATCCACTAAGCCAAACCGGTCAGGGCAATAGCCTTCATTTTAAAGTCTATTTTGTCGAATATGAGTATTGCTACTCAGCTTTTTTTTTTTCATTTGCATGGAAAATTTTTTTCCATCCTTCCACTCTCATCCTGTGTGTGTCTTTTATTTTGAGGTGGGTCTCTTGTAGACAGCATATAGTTGGGTCATGTTTTTGCATCCATTCTACTACTCTACGCCTTTTTAAAAAAAGTACATTTTACTGATTTTTTACAGAGAGGAAGGGAGAGGGATAGAGAGTTAGAAACATCGATGAGAGAGAAACATCGATGAGAGAGAAACATCGAACAGCCGCCTCCTGCACACCCCCTACTGGGGATGTGCCCGCAACCAAGGTACATGCCCTTGAGTGGAATCGCACCTGGGACTTTTCAGTCCACAGGCCGATGCTCTATCCACTGAGCCGAACCAGTCAGAGCTACTCTACGCCTTTTGATTGGAGCATTTAGTCTATTTACATTTAGGTTTATTACTGAGAGGTACTTATTTATTGCTATTATATTTTTGTATGGCTAGGTTTCTCCCTTTGTTTCTTCTCATTACAGCAATCCCTGTAGCATTTCTTCTAAAGCTGGCTTGGTGGTGATGTACTCCTTTAGCCTTTTTCTGTCTGGGAAGCTCTATTTGATTATCTATTTTGAATGATAGTCTTGCTGGATATTTTAACCTTGGTTTCAGATCCTTGCTTTCCATTACCTTGAGAACTTTATGCCATTCCTTCTGGCATGTAGAGTTTCTGATGAGAAATCAGGTGTCAGTCTTATGGAAACTCCTTTGTAGGTAACAGTTTTCTTTTCCCTTGCTTCCTTTAAGATTCTTTGTCTTTAATTTTTGGCATTTTAATTATGATGTGTCAGGGTGTGGGCCTGTTTGGGTTCTTCTTGTTTGGGGTTCTCTGTGCCTCCTGAACTTGAGTGACTTTTCCTTTACCAGGTTAAGGAAGTTTTCTGCCATTATTTCTTCAAATAAATTCTCTATGCCTTTCTCCCTTTCTGCCTCTTCTGGCACACTTGCTATTCTAATATTGTTACATTTCATGTTGTCCCACAGCTCCCTCAAGCTGTCCTCCTATTTTTTAATTGTTTTTTATTTTTGGTTTTTTGATTGAGTGATATTTTCAACTCTGTCTTCTAATTCACTGATTTGATTCTCAGCTTCCCCTAATCTGCTGTGTATTCCTTCCAATGTGGTCTTTACTTGTGTTATGTCATTCTTTATCTCAGACTGTTCTTTTTTCATAGTTACTATATCTTTTTACATGCTGTTGAGCATCTTTACCCTCAATCCCTGAACTCTGTTTCAGATCAGTTTCTCATCTCTGCTTCATTTATCTCTTCTTATGGAGAATTCTCTCGTTCTTTCATTTAGGGGTTCTTTGTCTCCTCATTTTGGCTTTCTATTTGGGTTTGTGACTATGTATTAGATAGATCCTCTGCACCAGCGGTTCTCAACCTGTGGGTCGAGACCCCTTTGGTGGTCGAACGACCCTTTCACAGGGGTTGCCTAAGGCCATCCTGCATATCAGATATTTACATTATGATTCATAACAGTAGCAACATTACAGTTATGAAGTAGCAACGAAAATAATTTTATGGTTGGGTCACAACATGAGGAACTGTATTTAATGGACCAGAAGGTTGAGAACCACTGCTCTATACCTTTCAATGTCTAGTGCAGGACAATATTTCTGACTAATTAGATCAGGCAAAGACTCAAAGCCTCTAGAGCAGTGATGGCGAACCTATGACACAAGTGTCAGAGGTGACATGCGAACTCATTTTTTTGGGTTGATTTTTCTTTGTTAAATGGCATTTAAATATATAAAATAAATATCAAAAATATAAGTCTTTGTTTTACTATGGTTGCAAATATCAACAAATTTCTGTATGTGACATGGCACCAGAGTTAAGTTAGGGTTTTTCACCCTAGAGACTCCATCAAAAAACTACTAGACTTAATACATGAATTTGGCAATGTAGCAGGATACAAAATTAACCCCAAGAAATCTGAGGCATTTCTATACACCAATAGTGAACTTTCAGAAAGAGAGATTATAAAAACAATCCCATTTACCATCCCACCAAAAAAATTAATATACTTAGGAATAAACTTAACTAAAGAGGTAAAAGACCTCTACTCAGAAAACTACAGGACATTGAAAAAAGAGATAGAGGAAGACATAAAGAGATGGAAGAACATACCATGTTCTTGGATTGGTAGAGTCAACATCATTAAAATGTCCATACTACCCAAAGCAATCTATAAATTCAATGCACTTCCCATTAAAATACCAACAGTATATCTCACAGACCTAGAACGAACTCTCCAAAAATTCATCTGGAATAAAAAAAGACCCTGAATAGCTGCAGTGATCCTGAGAAAGAACAAAGTAGGTGGGATCTCAATGCCAGATATCAAGCTGTATTACAAAACCACTGTTCTCAAAACTGCCTGGTACTGGCACAAGAACAGACATATAGATCAGTGGAATAGAATAGAGAGTCCAGAAATTAGCCCAACCCAATATGCTCAATTAATATTTGACAAAGGAAGCAAGAACATACAATGGAGCCAAGATAGTCTCTTCAATAAATGGTGTTGGGAAAATTGGACAGATATATGCAAGAAAATGAAACTAGACCACCAACTTACACCATACACAAAAATAAACTCAAAATGGATAAAGGACTTAAATGTACGACAGGAAACCATAAAAATTCTAGAAGAATCCAAAGTCAACAAAATCTCAGACATATGCCAAAGCAATTTCTTCACTGATACAGCTCCTAGGGCAGTTGAAACTAAAGAGAAAATGAACAAATGGGACTACATCAAAATAAAAAGCTTCTGCACAGCAAAAGAAACCATCAACAAAACAACAAGCAAACCCACTGCATGGGAAAACATATTTACCAACGTCATATCTGATAAGGGCCTAATCTCCAAAATTTATAGGGAACTCATACAACTTAACAAAAAGAAGATAAACAATCCAATCAAAAAATGGGCAAAGGATCTAAATAGACACCTTTCAAAAGAGGACATTCAGAAAGCCAAGAGACATATGAAAACATGCTCAAAGTCACTAATCATCCGAGAGATGCAAATCAAAACAACAATGAGGTACCATCTCACACCTGTCAGAATGGCTATCATCAACAAATCAACAAACGACAAGTGCTGGAGAGGATGTGGAGAAAAAGGAACGCTCGTGCACTGCTGGTGGGAATGCAGACTGGTGCAGCCACTATGGAAGACAGTATGGAGTTTCCTCAAAAAGCTGGAAATGGAACTCCCATTTGACCCTGTGATCCCACTTCTAGGAATATATCCCAAGAAACCAGAAACACCAATCAGAAAGGATATGTGCACCCATATGTTCATAGCAGCACAATTCACCATAGCTAAGATCTGGAAACAGCCTAAGTGCCCATCAGTATATGAATGGATTAGAAAACTGTGGTACATCTACACGATGGAATACTATGCTGCTGTAAAAAAGAAGGAACTCTTACAATTTACAACAGCATGGATGGAAGTGGAGAGCATTATGCTAAGTGAAACAAGCCAGTCAATAAAGGAAAAATACCACATGATCTCACTCATTCATGGATAATAAAGACCATTACAAACTTTTGAACAATAATAGATACAGAGGCACAGCTGCCTCAAACTGATTGTCAAACTGCAGTGGGAAGACCAGGGAGGGTTGGGGGGCAGGAGGGAGGGGGGTAAGAGATCAACTGAAGGACTTGTATGCATGCATATAAGCATAACTAATGGACATAAGACACTGGGGGGTAAGGGAGGGCAGGGGATTGTCAAGGGCGGGGGGGGCGGGGTGGGGAAGGACACATATGTAATACCCTTTGTAATACTTTTAGCAAAAAAAAAAAAGTTAGGGTTTTTCAAAATGCTGACACGCCGAGCTCAAAAGGTTCACCATCACTGCTCTAGAGCAATGGTTCTCAACCTTCCTAATGCCGCGACCCTTTAATACAGTTCCTCATTTTGTAGTGACCCCCAATTTCATTGTTACAAATTGAACATAATTAAAGCATAGTGAGTAATCACAAAAACAATATGTAATTATATATGTGTTTTCCGATGGTCTTAGGCGACCCCTGTGAAAGGGTCGTTCAACCCCAAAAGGGGTCGCGACCCACAGTTTTGAGAACTGCTGCTCTAGAGACTGCCTCTGCCTACAGACTGATAAGATTCCAACTTGAATTGCTCACCCCCCTTCCCCCGCCAGGGCAATTGTTCTCAGGCGTGGCAAGAGTTTTTTCAACAGGGTTGGCAGTTGCTACTGCCTGGAGGCTACTTATTTTTAATCTCTTAAGTGGCCTCAGGGCAAGGTGTTTTCCAATAGCATGTGTCAACTGTCTTCCCCCCAGGCAAGGTAGATGTCTATGTGGGAAAGATGTCCTCCACTGTGTGAGGGAATGACTCAGCTCAGGAAACTTGGGGTGTCTGCCTTCTGAGTTCTAGCCCCCAAATCCCCAGTCATGGCTTCTGCCCTCACAGCTCCAGTCTACTTCACAGTCCCACTGCTGGCACAAGGTAGGTGGCTCCACAGGTAATTTTGTGCATTGGCCCTTTAAGAGGGTTCCTGAGTTTTCAGCTAATACTTTTTGGCAGATAGCACCCCACTGCTTTTCACAGCCAGATGTTATGTGGGTACCCTTCTCAGTTTTGATGCTTTCTGCTGGGGGCCCAGCTTGGGTATTAGATGCCAGAGTTCTCAGTGGCAACTCCCCCCGCCCCCCAACTGTGATCTCTCTCCAGAACTTCAGTTGCTGTCTGTGGGCACCCAGCCAGCTCTTTTGTGCCTCTGTCCCTCCTACCAGTCTCTATGTGGTCTCCACTTTTAGTCCTCAGGTGTCAGGGTTCTCTCCTGTGAGTTTTCTGTTGATTATCCAGTAAGTTTTTCTGTATTTTAGTTATAATACCAGTTTATTCCTGGGAGCATCCACTTACTCTGCTGCCATTTTTAATTTTCTCCAAATTAGGGATTTTAGAGCCTCGCTATTCAAACAACCGGCAGCTTGTTAGAAAACCACTGGTCTAGAGAAAAAGAGGTTTTCTATAGTAGGAAGGGCATTAGATATGCAGTGAACATTGAGTACGGGTCCAGTGCTGCTTCCTAATGATCTGGATGACCAAGTATAAGCCATGCAGCCTTCCTGGGTAGGCAGGCTCTGGAGACAGACCACAAATATCTGTTTTTAATATATATTTTTATTGATTTCATAGAGGACAGGAAAGGGAGAGAGATAGAAACATCAATGATGAGAGAGAAACACTGATTGGCTGCCTCCTGCATGCCCCCTACTGGGGATCAAGTCTGCAACCCTGGCATGTGCCCTTGACTAGAATCGAACCCAGGACCCATCAGTTTGCAGGCCGACACTCTATCTACTGAGCCAAACTGGCTAGGGCTCACAAATATCTTTTTATAGTGGGTTTGTTCAAATCAGGATATACACAGGTCTCACATGCTACATTTGGTTGATTCGTCTCTAATCTCCTTTAGTCTATAATAGCTATTCCTCCCCCTCTCTTTCCTCATGCCAATTGTTTACTGGTTAGAATTTTTCACATTCAGGGTCTGTTTTCATGGTGTCATTTAATGTTTCTTTATCCACTGTTGACTGGTAGCTAAGTCTAGCAACTGGCTTTCAGATCCAGTGCTTTGGTGAGACTACTTCAGAGATGCTGTGTGCATCCTCCTGCATCAGGTTAGGAGGCCCAGGTTTGCTTGTCTCACCTCTAGTGGGGTTGAAATTGATCAGCAGGCTCAGGTGTTTGTCTGTTTGACCCATTCATTAAATGCTCCCTGTCAGTCTTAAACTTAAGGTTTTTGCAGCCATTATAACAGCCTAGATTCCTTATTTTACTCAGGGATGCAAAACATAATTTTATAAATGCATCTTTTCTTCTGTTTTCAATGAAGAACTCTCTCCCTCATTGATTATTTATGAGATAGTTTGTACAAGAAAGACTGGGGCACATTTTAAAAGTGACACAGTATGTCTGACTCTCCCATTTGTGCCCTTTTTCTCATTCCAGCTTCCCAGTGCTGGAAAGATGAAGGTCCACTCTCATCTCATTTATGTCGGAAGCACAGAACTGCTAATGAATGACAGAATTTACTGAGTGCTCTCCACTTATATCCCTATGCTCAAATTTTACTAGTCTTCAAGGGCCAATTCCATCCCCTTCACAAAGTCTTCCATGATTCTCTGACGTGGCCATCATCTGTTTCTCCTCTGAATTCCAGTCATCTCACAAACAACATCCTCTTAGATGTGAGTCACTGTATCTCTTTTCAAGAAACTTTTCCTTTACTCTTTGTAAATAATTATTTATGTATTTTATTTTCTTGCCTAGATTCCTTCGAAGCAGGGGCTACGTTGGACTTAGCTTTCTATCTCCACAGTGACTAGCATTTAACCTTTTGTGGAAAGTCAATAATTACTCATTTAATGAAAAAAAATTAATTAATTAGAAAAGAAGAAAATTTTAAGCCTTCACAGCAATGGATGTTTTCTTCTTTTAAAGGTGAGTGGAGCTCTCTTGGGTCCTCTCTTCCAAGATGACCAAGAAAAGAAGGAACAACGGTCATGCCAAAAAGGGCCACAGCCATGTGCAGCCTTTTCACTGCACCAACTTTGCTTAAATGTGTGCCCGAGGACAAGGCCATTAGGAAGTTCAGCATTCCAGACACAGTCGGGGCCTCAGCCACAGCCTTTAGGGCCATTTCCAAAGCCAGTGTCCTCACACCTAAGCTTTTCCTAAGCTGTATGTGAAAATCCACCGCTGTGTGGGCTGTGCCATTCACAGCAAGGTGGTCAGGAATCCTTCTCCTGAAGCCCGGAAGGACTGAACACCCCCACCCCAATTTAGACCTTTGGATGCTGCCCCATGACCTCTACCTAAGCCCATGTAAGGGGCTAAAGCCTAAGGACCGAAGACATATTCTCTGGAAAAAAATAAAAAAATGTTAAAAAGATGAATGGGTATGTTATAAATTTAGTATATATGCTTATTTTTAATAATTTAGAAATATGATAAACTTCTTAAATTAATTGCTATTAAAAATAAATTATGTTGATGAACCGCCTTTTCATCATAGTGGGATACACTGGGATTGTAACTCTATAACTATCTAGCTACCAAGATCTTATTTTCATTTTCTTCTAACATATTTTCCTGTTTTATCTGCCTTTATTTTTTACAACTTTATTGAGATATAATTGACATATAACATTGTGTAAGTTTAAGGTATATAGTTCCTTTTGATATACTTATATACTGCAAAATGTTTAACACCATTCCATTAGCTAACACCTCCATTAAGTTACATAATTACTATTTCTTTTCAGTGATGCCTTTATCTTTAGATGCCATCTAAAGTAAACTATGAGTGCTGTTTCCCTAAGTACCCCTTAATCATGGTTGTTGTAAACAGCTATTGGTATAAGGATGGTGGTAGCATATGCAACAATATAAATAAGTTTCATTCACTATAAAAAATTGTACATATCTTTTGATTTTACATTTTGAAAGAAATTAATTTGATTAGTCTTAACAGAAATCAGATGGGACATTATGTAAAATTTCAAAACCTGAAAATGGAAAATTCAATTCTATACTTTCTGGGTAAATAATACTGCCACAATGCCAGTGTGTGACCATTTTAATAAGCAAATTTTTTGTAGGCTGACAATTTCTTAAACTTGTTAATAAAATGGTATTATGTATAAGAATGATAGCAAAGCAACAAAAAGTTTTTCTTACCAAGATATTAAGCTCTTCATTTAGACTGTGGTACTTATCCAGTTTGGCTCCCAATAAGGTAGGATCTCTGACATTCTTGGTTTCATTTGAATCAAAGTCTGTAACCTGAGATTAAATATTTGTGCTCACTTCCAATACTTTCACAATCCTTTGAGTATTTGAAAATAAATACTTTATTAGTGAAACAAAGAGATTTTCAGGGGCTAGAATAAAAGAAGCATTTACAGCTAGAAGGAGTTAAACAAATTTACCAAGAGAATATACAAATGTGAAATTATATTTTTATATGGTAAAGACAGTACATAGTAAATGTTAAACTCACGTCAATAACCTGATCTTGAAATGCTTTTTCATTAGCAATTAACTCTCTAAAAGTTGCAATTCTTTCTTTATGTTTCTGTAGCTAAGAAAAAAAGCATTTTGTATTTCAGAGAATGAGAAGAAATAAAACTATATTCTATAACATCTATATATATAAAAGGCTAAGCGACCAGCCAACTGGATGACTGGCCGACTGGCTGATAGAAAAGACATGCACTGACCACCAGGGGACAGATGCTCAATGCAGGAGCTGCTGAGCAACAGCAACTTTGCAGAGTGCCCTCTCGCACTCTGGGACCCCCTTAAGGGATGTCGGAGAGCCAGTTTTGGCCTGATCTCCGCAGACCAGGCCGAGGGACCCCCACCTGCTGGAGGGAACCCACTCACTCTGCAGATGCCCTTCGAGCCGAGGCACCACCCCAGGTGCAGCCGGCTGGGGGGGGGACCATAGGAGGCTGGATCCAGGGCGTGTCCGGCCCATCTCGCCCAATCCCACCCCACCTTCTAATTAATTTCCTTTCAATGTGCACAAATCTGTGCACTGGGCCTCAAGTCTATACCAATAAAAATGTAATATGCTAATTAGACCAGGAGACCTTCTGGAGACCTCTCGGACATCCTTACGGACAAAGCTGGGGGCTTGGCCAGCCTGTAAACCAGCCCCTGCAAATGGCCCTCAGCCCCTTGCCCAGGCTGGCCACACCCCCAGCAGGAACCCTCAGCCCGATGGGGGCGTGGCCAGCCTGCAAACGAACCTCAGCCTCTCACCCAGGCTGACTATGCCCCCCAGTGAGAACCCTCACTCTGATGGGGGTGTAGCCAGCCTGAAAACAGTGCTCAGCCCCTTGCCCAGGCAGGCCACACCCCCCAGCAGGGACCCTCACCCTGATGGGGGCATGGCCAACTTGCAAACGGCTATCAGCCTCTCGCCTAGGCTGGCCACACCCCATAGTGGGGACCCCCAACCTGATGGGGGCATGGCCAGCCTGCATACCGCCCCAACCCCTCATCAAGGCTGGCACTGCCCCCGGTGGGGACTCCCATCCTGGTGGGGGCGTGGCCAGCCTGCAAACCGCCACAGGTCTCTCACCCAGGCCAGCCCCACCCCCCAAGGGGACCCCCACCCTGATCCAGGACCCCTTTCAGGGCAGACCAGCTGGCCCCCATCCATGCACCAGGCCTCTATCTATACTAATAAAAGGGTAAAATGCTAATTAGACTGGGAGACCTTCTGGGAGACCTTCCGGATGTCCTCTGGACAAAACCATGGTGGTGGGGCTGAGGCAGAAGCAGTTAGGGGCAATCAGGCCAGGAGTGAAGGGCAGTTGGGGGTGATCAGGCCGGCGGGGGGGGGGGGGGCAGTTAGGGGCAAGCAGATTGGCGGGGGGGGGCGGGGGGGGAGCTGGGGGAAATCAGGCTGGCAGGGTGGGGGCAGTTGGGGGAAATCAGGCTGGCAGGGTGGGGGCAGTTGGGGGCGAGCAGGCCAGCAGGGGGACAGTTGGGGGCAACCAGGCCGGCAGGGGGGTAATTGGGGGTGAGCAGGCTGGTGGTGGGGACAGTTGGGGGCGAGCAGGCCAGCAGGCAGAATAGTTAGGGATGAACAGGCAGGCAGGCAGGTGAGCGGTTAGGAACCAGAGGTCCCAGATTGTGAGAGGGTGCAGGCCGGGCTGAGGGACTACCCCTGTGCACAAATTTCATGCACCAGGCCACTAGTCCTATATAATAAAACTCTAATATGCAAATCGACTGAATGACAGAATGACCAGTGGAATGACTGGTTGCTATGATGTTCACTGACCACCAGGGGGCAGATGCTCAATGCAGGAGCAGCCCCCTAGTGGTCAGTGCGCTCCCACAGAGGGAGCACGCTGCTTAGCCAGAAGCTGGGCTCATGGCTGGTGAGTGCAGCAGTGGTGGTAAGGAGCAGTGTGCAGGCGGGTGGTAAGGAGCGAGGGGTCCCAGACTGCGATAGGGATGTCAGTCTGGAGAGGGATGTCTGGGACCCCTCAGGGGATCAGGCCTAAGCCGGCAGGCAGACATCCCTTGAGAGGTTCTGGACTGTGAGAGAGCACAGGCGAGGCTGAGGGACCCCTCTCCAGTGCATGAATTTCATGCACCAGGCCTCTAGTTTATAATAAAATCATAAAACCATGTACAGTCTAATCCCTGGTCTCGAAAAGATAGTTTTTACAGCTCTTGTTCAGAAAGGAGTTCACACAGCAGGCCTGAGGCTGCTGTCTTTAGAAGGGCCTGCTAGCCAGGCTGCCCCTGACTGTACCTAGGAACTTGGATTTTGGGAGGGTTTCCATCATTCCCTGATATGAATGGCTCATTGTGCCTAACAAAGAATGTGGTTTATGCTGAATAAGTCTTTCCATCTGAAGGGTCTGTAATTTTGGTAAGTTCTAGGCAGAAGTGCCTATGGGAAGAGCCTCCAGTAAAAACACTGGGCATTCAAGTCTCAAATGAGCTTTCCTTGTAGACAAGATTTCACATGTGTTGTCACACCTCACTGCTGGGGGAATGAAGCACATCCTGTGAGGCTCCATGTGGAAAGGACTCATGAAAGCCATCTGGTTTCTTCTGGACTTTGCCCTATGTGCCTTTGTACTTTGCTGATTTTGCTCTGTATCCTCTCACTGTACTGAAACCTGTGAGTATACTGTATGCTGAGGCCCTTGAGTCCTAGTGAATCACCAAACCTAAAGATGGGTTTGGGATCTCCAGGGAGCTTAACCTAATATTCCATTGTTTTTTACAGTTAGGCTATTAAAATTCTTCTTTAAAGAAAAAAAATGACCAATTTTTTCTAGATGCAATTTATAATAATTTCTTATTTGCTTTTTTGTTCCTTCAGTATAACAACAATGAATCTTAATATTTAAACTTCTCCAAATATAAGTGAAGTAAAATGTGCTACACAGAATACTTTTTTATGAACAATTTCCAATATTTAAAAAAAAAAAATAGAGCCCTAGCTGGTTTGTCTCAGTGGATAGAGCGTTGGCCCGCAGACTGAAGGGTCCCATGTTCGATTCCGGTCAAGGGCACATGCCTGGGTTGTGGGCTTGATCCCCAGTGGGGGCCATGCAGGAGGCAGCCAATCAATGATTCTCTCTCATCATTGATGTTTCTATCTCTCTTCCTCTCCCTTCCTATCTAAAATCAATAAAAAATATATTTTAAAAAAATAGAGAAAATCTTTAACGAACCATTATGTAGCTATCATCCAGCTGCAACTACTTGTAACTAATGGCCAATCTTGTATCATTAATATTCCCAACCACTTCCTTCCCTCTCCATCCCCCTTCACTGAATCAAATCACAGACATCATATAATCTCACCTGCCAATATTTCAGGAATTTTACAGAAATTTACCAAAAGAACATAAATATATGAAATTGTATTTTGTACCATCCTGCTCCTACCCTCAACTGGGCTTATTTTTGAAGGCTGCTCTAAGAAGTGAAAGCCAGCCCTAACCAGTTTGGCTCAATGGATAGAGCGTCAGCCTGCGGACTGAAAGGTCCCAGGTTCGATTCCGGTCAAGGGCATGTACACTGGTTGTGGGCACATCCCCAGTAGGGGGTGTGCAGGAGGCAGCTGATCGATGTTTCTCTCTCATCGATGTTTCTAACTCTCTATCCCTCTCCCTTCCTCTCTCTGCAAAAAATCAATAAAATATATTAAAAAAAAAGAAGTGGAGGCCAACCCAACCAGTGTGGCTCAGTGGTTGAGTGTCAACCTAGGAACCAGGAACTCACAGGTAGGAACCAAGAAGTCAAAGGTCAGGGCACATGCCCAGGTTTCTGGCTCAATCCCCAGTGGGGGGGTGTGCAGGAGGCAGCTGATTAGTGATTCTCTCTCATCATTGGTGTTTCTACCTCCCTCTCCCTCTGCCTTCCTCTCTGAAATCAATAAAAATATATTTAAAAAAGTGGAGGCCAGTAATTTCTGTGCATGTTTGTTTATTTCTTGATTCTTTTCTCTACATGTTAGTTAGCAATCCAGGAGACTGAGTCCCCAGAATACCTTCAACAAATTCTCTATCCGCTTCAGTTCAGAGAAGTAATTTCCTAATAGGACAGGACTAAATTTATTATGATGACCCAAGATCCAAGATTTGAATGTGTTTTTATTCGTTGAGCCAGACAGATCTGTCACTTTTGAATTCCTCTCAGATTAAAAACTGCACAAGTTAAAATTTTGTTATCACATTCTCTATATAACTTACTCTCTTAATTTTATTTTTCAACTAGTAGCCCGGTGCACAAAATTCATG
Organism: Myotis yumanensis; assembly: GCF_028538775.1. Classification (NCBI taxonomy): domain Eukaryota; kingdom Metazoa; phylum Chordata; class Mammalia; order Chiroptera; family Vespertilionidae; genus Myotis; species Myotis yumanensis. The sequence goes on along the minus strand of NW_027223753.1, from coordinate 89,340,245 downwards.
CACATTAAAAGGGAATTAATTGCCCTAACCAGTTTGGCTCAGTGGATAGAGCACTGGCCTGCGGATTCAAGGGTCCCAGGTTCGATTCTGGTCAAGGGCATGTACCTTGGTTGCGGGCACATCTCCAGTGGGGAGTGTGCAGGAGGCAGCTGATTGATGTTTCTCTCTCATTGATGTTTCTAACTCTCTATCCCTCTCTGTAAAAAATCAATAAAATATATTTTTTTTTTAAAAAAGGGAATTAATAAGCAGAGATATTTTAATATTGCTATTTGCCCTTTCTCTATAATAGAAGTGTGAGAGATGAAAGGAAACTAGTAAAATGTATTTGAAAATCATATATAAATTTATTAATAAATAAACAGTAACAAAAGGATATAACAACAGAGGCGTGATATAAAAATGACAAAAACAATGTATGAAAACAAAAACATGATACAAAAACAACAAAAACATGATATAAAAACAACAGTGATGCAAACAATGACTGATAAAGTGATTAAACTTATTTTTATTTTATTTTTTTCATTTAAAAAAATTTTTTTTTATTTTTATTTGTATTTTTTAAATTAAATCTTTATTGTTCAGATTATTACATTTGCTCCTCTTTTCCCCCCCTATAACTCCCCTCCTCTCGGTTCCCGCCCCACCCTCCGCCCTCACTCCCCACCCACTGTCCTCATCCATAGGTGTACGATTATTGTCCAGTTTCTTCCCGCATCTCCCACACCCCTTTCCCCCCCAAGAATAGTCAGTCCATTCCCTTTCTATGTCCCTGATTCTATTGTAATCACTAGTTCATTCTGTACATCATATTATTTACTCACTTGATTCTTAGATTCACTTGTTGATAGATGCATGTTTGTTGTTCATAATTTGTATCTTTACCTTTTTCTTCTTCTTCCTCTTCTTAAAGGATACCTTTCAGCATTTCATATAATACTGGTTTGGTGGTGATGAACTCCTTTAGCTTTTCCTTATCTGTGAAGCTCTTTATCTGACTTTCAATTCTGAATGATAGCTTTGCTGGATAAAGTCATCTTGCTTGTAGGTTCTTGGTATTCATCACTTTGAATATTTCTTGCCATTCCCTTCTGGCCTGCGAAGTTTCTGTTGAGAAATCAGCTGACAGCCGTATGGGTATTCCCTTGTAGGTAACTGAGTCTCTTTCTCTTGCTGCTTTTAAGATTCTCTCTTTGTCTTTTGCTCTTGGCATTTTAATGATGATGTATCTTGGTGTGGTCCTCTTTGGATTCCTTTTGTTTGGGGTTCTCTGTGCTTCCTGGACCTGTAAGTCTATTTCTTTCACCAGGTGGGGGAAGTTTTCTGTCATTATTTCTTCAAATAGGTTTTCAATATCTTGCTCTCTCTCATCTTCTGGCACCCCTATAATTCTGATGTTTGTACGCTTGAAGCTGTCCCAGAGGCTCCTTACACTATCTTCGTATTTTCGGATTCTTTTTTCATTTTGCTTTTCTGGTTGGGTGTTTTTTGCTTCTTCGCATTTCAAATCTTTGACTTGATTCTTGCGCTCCTCTGGTCTGCTGTTGGGTGTCTGTATAATATTCTTTATTTCAGTCAGTGTATGCTTAATTTCTAGTTGGTTCTTTATCACATCGAGGGTCTCATTAGATTTCTTGAGGCTCTTATCAAGTTTATCAGCAGTTTCTAGAAAATTATTGAAAGACCTTAAAAGTGCGTTTTTTAGCTCTATATCCTCCATTTCTGTCATGTTCCTTTGTCTCTGCATTTTTTATGCTTACTTGGTGCACCCCCTTGTGGTCTTTGTGTGCAGTCTTGTTGTAGTTAAGTCTTGACTGTTGTCAGCAATACTGGGGGTGAATTGACCTCCAGGCTAACTGGATATGAGAGTCAGCTGTGTCTGCAGTGGGAGAGCTTCTGTGCTGGATCTCTAGGGCGGTGCTAATCTAGCCTTTGCTTGAGGCTAACCGGCAAATGCCTCTGTGCAGGGCTTGGGCAGGGTGGGTCCCAGGGGATCTACAGGGCGGGTGGAGCGAGCAGTTATGGCTGCTCTCAGTTCCGTCCCCAGCGGCTCTGCAACCGCTGCAAACCTTGGAGAGAAAGCTGCCTTCCCACTTCTCCCGTTTGAGTCTGGGTCCCTAGAGACTCGCCGGGATCTGGAGCTCAGAGTCTGAAACTCCCTCCTGATTGAAAACAACAACCGCAACCTCCACCGCCGGCCTGCTCCACATGCACTCCGCACCTTAGTATTTCACTTCAGCACTGCGCCTCCTCTGAGTCTCGGTATGGTTTCCTCTTTCCTCCTAGTTGTAGAACTTCCACTCAGCCAGCCTTCCTGTGGTTCTGGATGATGTCTGTTCCGTTTTTTAGTTGTATTTTTGAAGTGGTTGTTCGAGGCAGCAAACTCCGGTGTTAACCTATGCCGCCATCTTGATTCCTCGGTTAAACTTATTCTAATATCTCCCTGTACACCACATTAAGAGTGAAAACACTTTCAGAGTGCTTGACTAATTTCCCTTGTGATGAAGCACTTAGCACTTTAACTGTAACATCACATACTCTTCAAACTTGAGAGAAAGCAACATATAACTGACCACGTGCAAAAATGGGTTTAGGTAGGAATATGCCTACTCTGTCTAGAGTTTGTCCTTGTGATTTATCAATAGTCATCACAAATGCTGGCATCACGGGAAACCGTCGTTGAATCAATTTAAATGGGAGGCCAGTGTCAGATGGGGACAAATTAATTCTTGGAATCAACAGCCTCTCCCTCTGCAGATCCTGTTAATACTTCAGCTTCGATAATAATAGGTTGTAATCTTTTGATAATAAATCTGGTACCATTACAAAGACCCCATTTACTATTGAGATTTCTCAATAGCATGATGATTGCACCCACTTTCAATTTTAATTTATGACATGGCATTCCCGAAGGAGTAATACTATTAAGAAATTCGATGGGAAAATTTTCCTTTTCAGCATCATCTGTGGAATCAATGGAATCATCACTCAAATATGTGTGAAAATCTCCATTGAGCATGTCCAAATTTTCTTCTCTTAATTTTTGAACATGCTCATTTTTTGGACAAAGAATTGCACGTTTAATATATGTTTAATATTATCTATACCAGTGGTTCTCAACCTTGGCTGCACATTAGAATCATCTGGGAATCTTTTTAAAATCCTGATTCCTGGGCCCCATCCTCTGGAAATTGTTTCTTTGTTATGGGGTGGGGCCACAACATTAGTAACAAAAAAACAGAATTAAAACTTTATTGTGGGGAGCCACTACAGTGTTTTGGACAGGTTCAAGCTTTGGACTGATTAGAGGGCACAGTCCTCTCATTGCCACATGCCAGTCCCAGCTTGGAGGGCAGGGCCCTCCCAGCACAATTATAGCCACCAGCTGTAGTTGTAAGCTTGAACCTATGGTTTGAACATGTGGCCCCACGTGCCTGAGTGATGTAGGCTTGATAGAGTTCAGGTGCATGTAGTTGAATAGGATTGAAATCCAGGAGAATGTTGTTAACATCTTGGTCAAGCCCTTACTTTGCCTTGTAGCATCTGCTATAAAATAAAGGCATGGCTGTGGGCATGGTTGCTCTCTCTCAGAGAAGCAGTGTCCCACCGAGACCTGGCTTTCATTTTCTTGTCTGTCTTTTCTAAGCCTTTCAGCCGCCCCACTCAGGTTCACCCCTGGCTGTGCTGGCGTGCAGCACACTTTAGAAAGATCTGCCTCCAAGCTCCCAGGGTGGGTTCCTGCCTCAAACCCCGCCCTTACAGGAAACAGTTCTGGGAAACAGCTTGGGGGAGGGCATAGCCGCTCCCAGACAACCCTTGCAGGACTGACTTCCTTCCGCTTAGTTGTGGCAGTTCTTCTGGATGTGATGAACACTACCCATGGTTTTTATATAAGTAGACTAGAGGCCCGGTGCACAAAAATTTGTGCACTCAGGGGTCCCTCATCCCAGCCTGTGCCCTCTCGCAGTCTGGGACCCCTCGGGGGATGTCCACCTGCTGGCTTAGGTCTGCTCCCTGGGGGATTGTGCCTAAGCTGGCAGTGATACATCCCTTGGGGGATGTACACTTGCCAGAGGGCCGAATCTGCAGTTGAACATCCATAGAGCTGCTGAGGAGGCAGGAGAGGCTCCCACCATCGCCGCTGTGATGCCGTCAGCCTGGCTTGTGGCTGAGCAGAGCTCCCCCTGTGGGAGTGCACTGACTACCAGGGGGCAGCTCCTGCATTGAGCATCTACCCCCTGGTGGTCAGTGTGTGTCATAGTGACCAGTCATTCCCAGTCGTTCTGCTGTTAGGGTCAATTTGCACATTACCGCCCTAACGGATTTGGCTCAGTGGATAGAGCGTCGGCCTGCGGACTGAAGGGTCCCAGGTTCGATTCTTGTCAAGGGCATGTACTCTGGTTGCGTACACATCCCCAGTAGGGGGTGTGCAGGAGGCAGCTGATCGAAGTTTCGCTCTCATCGATGTTTCTAACTCTGTATCCCTCTCCCTTCCTCTCTGTAAAAAATCAATAAAATATATTTGGAAAAAAAATTGCATGTGCACATTACCCCTTTTTTATATAGGATAGAAGCCTGGTGCACGGGTGGGAGCCAGCTGGTTCGCCCTGAAGTGTGTCCCAGATCAGGGTGGGCAGGGGACCCCCAGCTCCCTACGATCGCCCACGCTGCCCCTGCTCACGATCGCTGGCTCTGCCCATGGTCAGGCCTAACACCTCTGGCCAAGGCATTAGGCCTGGGCAAGGGACCCCCAGCACCCCACCATTGCCAACTCGGCCCCTGATCCCTGTGATTGACGGCTCCGCCCTAATGCCTCTCACCCAGGCATTAGGCCTGGGCAGGGGACCCACAGCTCTCCAAGGGACCTCCTGCTCCACCCCTTCCCAGGCCTAACGCCTGTGGCCAAGGCATTAGGCCTGGGCAGGGGACCCCAAGCTCCCACCATCAGCGACTCTGCCCCTGCTCCCCATGATCGCTGGCACTGTCCCTGCCCAGGCCTAATGCCTCTGGCTGAGGCGTTAGGCCTGGGCAGGGAACCCGCCCAGCTACAGCTGCCCTGTGATCGCTGGCACCGCCCCTGCCCAGCCTAACGCCTCTGGCTAAGGCATTAGGCCCGGGCAGGGGCGACCCACAGCTGCAGCCGCCCCTGTCCGGGACTATTGCCTCTGGCCGAGGCATTAGGCCTGGGCAGGGGACCCCCCCCAGCTGCAGCCACCCCGCGCTACAGCCGCCCTGCGATCGCGCAGCTCCCATCGCTGGCTCCACCCCTACTTCCCACTATCACTGGCCAGTGCCTGATCATGGCTGGGGGGCAGGGCAAAGGCGCCTTTGCCCTGCCCCCTGGCTCTTAGCTCCCCTCTGGGTTTCCAATCACTGTCAGTGGCAGGGAGCTTCTTCCGTGCTTTCCTTTCGCCTCCCTGCATTTTGCCTACATATGCAAATCAACCACCATCTTTGTTGGCGGTTAACCACCATCTTTGCTGCTGATTAATTTGCATATCTCGCTAATTAGCCAATGGGAAGGGTAGTGGTCATACGCTAATTACCATGTTTCTCTTTTATTAGATTAGACTAGAGGCCCGGTGCACAAAAATGTGTGCACTCGGGGGGGGGGGGGCGTCCCTCAGCCCAGCCTGTGCCCTCTCGCAGTCTGGGACCCCTCAGGAGATAACAACCTGCTGGCTTAGGCCTGCTCCTGGGTGGCAGAGGGCAGGCCCAATCCCTAGGTGCAGCCCCTGGTCGGGCTCAGAGCAGAGCTGATTGGGGAGTTGGGGCGCCACCCCGTCATGCACAGAGCAGGGCGAATTGGGAGGTTGCGATGCCACCCTCAGTCACGCTCAGGGTGGGGCCGATTGGGGGGTTGGGGCACCGCCCCCTGTCACACTCAAGGCAGGGTCGATGGGGAGGTTGCTGCGCCAACCCCTGTCACGCACAGAGCAGGGACCATCAGGGAGGTTGGGGCTCCGTACCCTGTCATGCACAGAGCAGGGACCATCAGGGGATTGGGGAGCTCCCCCATGTCATGCACAGAGCAGGGCCGATCAGGGGGTTGAGGAGCTCCCCCCTGTCACGCACAGAGCAGGGCCCATCAGGGGGTTGGAGAGCTCCCCCCTGTCATGCAGAGTAGGGCTGATAGGGGAGTTAGGGCACCGCCCCCTGTCACACACAGAGCAGAGCCGATCAGGGGGTTGGGGCGCAGCCACTGTCACATTCAGGGCAGGGCCGATGGGGAGGTTATGGCTCTACCCTGTCACACACAGAGCAGGGCCCGAGGGGAGGGGGATTGGGGCGCCACTCTCTATCACCCACAGAGCAGGGCTGATCAGGGGGTTGGGGCGCAGCCACTGTCACACTCAGGGCAGGGCCAATGGGGAGGTTATGGCTCTACCCTGTCACACAGAGCAGGGCCTGTGGGGGTTGGGGGGTGGGATGCCGCACCCTGTCACACACAGAGCAGGGCCGATCAGGGGGTTGGGACGCTGCACCGTCACACACAGAGCCGCAGGGCGATCAGGGGGTTGGGGAGCTCCCCCCTATCAGGCACAGAGCAGGGCTGATCAGGGGGTTGGGGCATCTTCCCCTGTCACAAACAGAGCAGGGCGGATAGGGAGGTTGTGGCCCCGCCCCCTGTCACACACAGAGCTGCAGGGCGATCAGGGGTTTTGGGCGCTGCCCCTTGTCACGCTGATCTGGTGCCAGGAGACCTGGCGGCTCCACTGATCCTGGTGCTGGGAGGCATATTACCCTTTTACTATATAGGATAGAGGCCTGGGGGCCGGCTGGTTTGCCCTGAAGGGTGTCCTGGATTAGGGTGGGGTCCCCACTGGGGTGCCTGGCCAGCCTGGATGAGGGGATGTTGGCTGTTTGCAGCTGGTCACATACCCTTCAGGGTGGGGGTCCCCACTGGGGTGCCTGGCCAGTATGGGTGAGGGGCTGAGGGCTGCTTTCAGGCTAGCGGTTGTTGACTGAAGCTCCCAACTGCTCCTTTTTTTTCTCTTTTTTTTATTTTATTCTGGGCCAGCTTTAGCTCTGGCTCTAGCTCTGAGGCTTCTGCTGCTGAAAACAGGTATCTGGTTTGTTTGCGTTCTATAATCGAAACAATGTATAACTCCAGCTCTGAGATCCCAGTTGGCTGAAAGCTGGTTTCTGGGGTTTTGTTTAGCTTCTATATTTGTTAGAATGTTTCAAACTGCCAGCTCAGAGGCCGGCAAGTCAGGCAGGGAACGTTGGAGTCCTCCTTCACTGAAGCAAGCAAGCCTCATGTTCGCTTCCAGCTGCCTGGCTGCCGGCCACCATCTTGGCTGACAGTTAATTTGCATAAGGATATGTTGATTAGCCAACGGGAAGGGTAGCGGTCGTACGCTAATTACCATGTTTCTCTTTTATTAGTGTAGATGTTAGTAGCACTACACCAAGAAAAGAATAATTGAAGAAGTTTCAGGAACTTCTTCCTTTACCCTTATCCCACATGAGAAATAAAATTATTGGTTTCAGTTTATACATTATTTCGAGTGATAAAGTTTGAAATCACTACAGAAATTTCAAAATACACTATTTTCCAGGACTTAGTAATGCCATGTAAAAGAGGAAATAATCATACCACTTTTTTTGGCAGATGAATGAGACTGTCTAATAGAGACTTATATCATAAAACAAGTTATATATCAAACAATATAGCTCCTTAGTAAGGGCCATAGTAAAGCTAATCTTGTCCACAAAAACATTCATAAAACATATCCAAATTTTTAGAAATTCATTTCTATTTTATGCTACGTTTTACTTTGACTGTTTTTTCACTAAAAATGGTATAATTTTTATTATTTTTTAAATCCTCACACAAGGATATATTTTTATTGATTTTAGAGAGAGAGAGAGAGAGAGAGATGAGAGAGGAACATTGATCAACTGTCTCCTGCATATACACAGACCTGGGATCAAACCCACAACTAGAATATGTGCTGTGACCAAGAATTGAACTTGTAACCTTTTTGGTGTAGGGGACAATGTTCCAACCAACTGAGTCACCTGGTCAGGGCTATTATTAGTATTATTTTAAATTTTATTGACTGATTTTAGAGAGAGGAGGGAGGGAGAGGGAGAGAGTGAAGTAGAGAAAGATAGGAAAAGAGAATGATTTGTTGCTTCACTATTGATACATTCATTGGTTGATCTTGTATGTGCCCTGACTGGGTATCAAACCTGCAACCTTGGTGTATTGGAACAACACTCTAACCAATTGAGCTACCTAGCCAGGGTGATATAATTTTTAGAATAAAGAATATATACAGTACCTCTTCATCTAAATTTTTCTTTTTAAGATGAAAGTTCTTCAATTTTTGCAGCATTGTATCACTAACTTTCTCACTCTCTTTGAAATGTTCAGCATCAGTATTGCTGATATCCTAAAGACAACAGTTTGAGAAGCTAGATTAATATTTTTTTTCAGTAAAGCTAGAAGAAGGAAGGAAAAAACACAATGAAACAAATCTCCCTCCCCAAATAAGTGACCAAACCAAAGGAGGTAAAATGATATTGAACTTGATTTTTTTAACTCAATTCTTTAATTACTCATAAGATATTCAATAAAGAGTTAGTGTAGAAAGAGTTCATATAGATTTACACTCATACATAGATTGCTATTAGGACAGATTTATATAATCATTGGGATATTAATATTCATCTTCTTCTACACTAATAAAAGATAAACATGGTAATTAGCGTACAACCCTACCCTTCCCATTGGCTAATCAGAATGTCCTTATGCAAATTAACTGTCAGCCAAGATGGCGGCCGGCAGCCATGCACTGAAGCGAACAGGGAGGCTTGTTTGCTCCAGTGACTGCAGACTCCAACGTTCCCCGCCTGACTTGCCGGCCTCTCAGCTGCAACTCTAAGCAACTATGTTGCAAATATAGAAGCTAAACAAAACCCCAGAAACCTGCTTTATTCAGCCGGGCTTCAGCCAGCCGGACCGCAACATTGTAACAAATACAGAAGGTAAAGGCCAGAAACCTGATTTCAGCAGCGAGGCCTCAGAGCTAAAGCTGGCCCAGAATAAAAAAGAAAAAGAAAAAAAGGGGCGGTTGGGAGCTTCAGTCACCCACCAGCCTGAAAACGGCCCTCAGCCCCTTAGCCAGACTGGCCAGGCACCCCATTGGGGACCCCCACCCTGAAGGGTGTGTGACCAGATGCAAACAGACATCAGCCCCTCACCCAGACTGGCCAGGCACCCCAATAGGGACCCCCACCCTGATCCAGGACACCCTTCAGGGCAAACCAGCCGGCCCCCACCCGTGCACCAGGCCTCTATCCTATATAGTAAAGGGGTAATATGCCTCCCAGCACTGGGATCAGAGGAGCCGCTAGGCCTCCCGGCACCAGGATCAGTGTGACAGGGGGCAGCGCCCAAACCCCCTGATCGCCCTGCGGCTCTGTGTGTGACAGGTGGCGGGGCCACAACCTCCCTATCTGCCCTGCTCTGTTCGTGACAGGGGAAGGCGCCCCAACCCCCTGATCAGCCCTGCTCTGTGCCTGATAGGGGGGTGCTCCCCAACCCCCTGATCGCCCTGCGGCTCTGTGTTTGACAGGGTATGGCGCCCCAAACCCCTCCCCCCCCCCCCCGACGGGCCCTGCTCTGTGTGTGACAGGGTAGAGCCATACCCTCTTCATTGGCCCTGTCCTGATTGTGACAGTGGCGGTGCCCCAACCCCCTGATCGGCCCTGCTCTGTGGGTGATAGACGGTGGTGCCCCAACCCCCCTCCACGGGCCTTGCTCTGTGTGTGACAGGGTAGAGCCATAATCTCCCCATTGGCCCTGCCCTGAGTGTGACAGGGTGCAGTGCCCCAACCCCCTGATCGGCCCTGCTCTGTGCGTGACAGGGGGGAGCTCCCCAACCCCCTGATTGACCCTGCTCTGTGAGTGACAGGGTACAGAGCCCCAACCCCCCTGATGGGCCCTGCTCTGTGAGTGACAGGGGGCAGCGCCCCAACCCTCTGATCGGCCCTGCTCTGTGTGTGTGACAGGGGGTGGCACTGCAACCTCCCCATTGACCCTGCCTTGAGTGTGACAGGGGGCGGTGCCCCAACCCCCCAATCGGTCCCACCCTGAGCGTGACTGAGGGTGGCATCGCAACCTCCAGATCCGCCCTGCTCTGTGCATGACAGGGGGCGGCGCCCCAACTCTCCAATCGGCCCTGCTCTGAGCCCGACCAGGGGCTGCACCTAGGGATTGGGCCTGCCCTCTGCCACCCAGGAGCGGGCCTAAGCCAGCAGGTTGTTATCTCCCAAGGGGTCCCAGACTGAGAGAGGGCATAGGCCAGGCTGGGGGACCCCCCTCCCCCCGCGAGTGCACAAATTTTTGTGCAAAAGGCCTCTAGCTTATAATAATTATACATGCTCATGCATTCATACATATAACCCTCTTAGCCTAGTGAGTTTACAAACCCAAATTTTAGACAAATTTTTGTAACTAAAACCAAAATAATCAGATATCCTCAACAATACTGAACCTCTCCATATTTCCACAGTACCCAGAATGAAGGCACTTGTACCAAAATAACCTAAGGGTCACAAGTGCATGCCTGTGTTCTGCCTGAGTTCTGTCACTTTATCACATGTGAGAGTTTAGACAAGAAACTCAACTATTCTAAACCTTTGTTTGTTTTTCATGTTTTAAAAAAGCCTGATAATACAAAGAATGGTGTAAGAGATAAGCCATGAAAAGCAGGAACAGTACAAGGACAGGTTGGGAAGTCTGCAAATATTTTTTGAGTGTATTAGGAGCTTAACCTGTATTAGGTAAAGGACATACAGCATACCACGTCTCTAATCTTGAAGGGGTATGTCCTATTGGGGTGGGAGATACTGAATAAGCAAATAGTATTTGTATAGCATGGAATGAATCTACTAAAAAGATCTATACTTCATTATTGAGAGGTCTGGTAGAGACGCAGCAGCTAGCAAATTAAGACTGAGAAAGAACAGCAGCCATCAGCGAGATGGGAGAAAACTAAGCAAATACAGTGAGTAAGCAAATGTTTGAAGGGCAAGGTGGGGAGAAAAGGTTTACAGCCAAGGAGAGTCTGTACCACAGTCAAATTCCAATATTTAAAAACAAAACTTTAGATAGATATACTGGTAGTTTGTGGGCCACTACTTTTTGATCTCTAGATAAAATGCTTAGCTTAGTATCTACCCTTAAATAAATGCTAATGTTTAACAATTTAGCTGAAACAAAATAGAAATAAAGCTTGTGTTGGATCAGGAGCATCACAAACCTATGTCATCAAACTTTGGCTCAGATGAATGCACTTAAGATCAAAGAAATCTATAATAATAAAAGCATAATATGCTAATTAGACCAGACAGCCAACTGACCTTCCAGACGTCATTCCAGACATCCTTCTTGACAAAGTCGCGGTGGGGCGGGGGCCGAGGCAGAGGTGGGTAGGGGCGGTCAGGCAGGCAGGCGAGTGGTTAGGGGTGATGAGGCAGGGAGGCAGAGTAGTTAGGGGTGCTCAGGCAGGCAGGCAAGCAGTTAGGGGTGATGAGGCAGGCAGGCAAGCAGTTAGGGGCAATCAGGCAGGCAGGTGAGTAGTTATGGGTGATGAAACAGGCAGGCAGAGTGGTTAGGGGTGATCAGGCAGGCAAGTGAGCGGTTAGAAGCCAGTGGTCCCAGATTGTGAGAGGGATGTCTGAGAGAGTCCCGGATTGCAAGGGTGCAGGCCGGGCTGAGGGACACTCCCCTCCAGCCCTGTGCACGAATTTCGTGCACCGGCCCTCTATTACACAATAATAGAAGGTAAGTGGAAGAAAGAGAGCTAGCTAATTTGAGAAACTATCAAGTGTCACGTCCTTTAATATGTTCTCTCATTAAATGTAGTGCCTGTAAGCTCCCAGGGCAGCAGCAAGTATCATTTCCCCCATTTACCACGAGGAAACTAAGGCTGAGAAAGGTAAAGTTACTTGGCCAAGTCACACAGCCAGCAAGTGGTGAAGCCAGAATTCGAACTCACCTTACACTAACTTCATTTTTCAATCTACTAATGGACACAGTTCCACACTGCCCTCCCCCTGCTCCAAAGCTATATTTTTAGATTGGGTAAATAGCTCATTAATGTGAACAATCACTAATCCCTAGGAGCAGGCTGACCCAGAGTATAAGACTACTGTTCTGAAAGAGCTTTCCTGAAACATGAGAAGTTCTAATGTTACTATACTATAGGCTTGTGGAAATTAGATGTTGACAAAAGATAAACAGAAAGAAGCAGTAGGAGGAAGGAAAAGCTGATTGGTTGGTTAAAGGTCTCTTTCTGTTGTCATTAATTTCTTTCATAACTTAATTCTGTCACTTCACATTGCCTCTTTTGTCTAACCTTGGTATTTTCCTCCCTACCCAATAAAAAATATGCATTAAAAAATTACCTGGCATGTGAGAAGTCTTGCCATCAGAGCCAGAAGATAGTGAATTTTGAAAGGCGGCTGAGAAGTCGTTTTCACATCTGGGGGATTTGGGCTCTCTTCTTTACAAGGTGAGCAATTAGACTGCATCATCTTCGCATCCTATGTGTGCACAATTCAGATTTGTCACAATAAAGACAAAGAACCTGGATTACTTTAAAAGTAAAATGCTGAATAAAACACCACTCCTAAAACCTCTAAATGGCAGTTCTCAAACATTTTTATTTTCAGGACCCCTTAAATAGTCTTAAAAATTACTAAGGATCTCAAAAACATTTTGTTTATGTAAGTTATATCTATCAATATTTACCATATTAGAAATTAAAGGCGAGACATTTAAAAATATTTCTTTTAAATAACAATAAATCTATTGTGTCAATATAAATAACAATTTCTTTTTAATTACCACATTTTCTAAAACAAAAATTAGTGAAAAGATTGGGTCTGGCCCTACACGGTTTGGCTCAGTGGATAGAGCATCCGCCTGCAGACTGAAGGGTCCTAGGTTTGATTACGGTCAAGGGCATGTACCTTGGTTGCAGGCATATCCCCAGTAGGGGAGTGTGCAGGAGGCAGCTGATTGATGTTTCTCTCTCATCGATGTTTCTAACTCTCTATCCCTCTCCCTTCCTCTCTGTAAAAAATCAATAAAAATATATTTAAAAAAACGATTGGGTCTGTTGCATTTTTTTTGAATACTTTTAATGCTGGCTTAGTAGAAGGCAGCTGAATTCTTATATTTGCGTCACACATTGTGTCAGCCATGGAAACAATTACATCACATGTCATTTAGTTTCTGGAAATCTCCACAGTATACTTATGAAGGAATGAGAGTGAACAAGGCAATCACATCTTTGAAATAGTACTATGAAAATATTTTTGACCTCACAGATACACCCAGACTACACTTTGAGAAAATGGACATAGAATTAATAAAAAGAAATTGATCAGTCAAGATAAAACAAAAAAGTTTACTGTTTTTAAAAAGAAAGCTCAAGGGGAAAAAATCATATGCTGTGATACACTTCTGTACAGTTACACTAATTCATTCAGAGTTTACCAATTTAAAATTTGTCATGATTTGATTAGCAGCTAAACTTAAGGTCATTTTTGCTTAGGTTAGTGGTTCTCAAAGTGTGATCCCTGGACCAGCAGCATCAGTAAGACCTAAGATCTCATTATAAATGCACACTCTCAGGCCCCACCACACACCCACTGAATTAGAAACTTTGGAGTGGGCCCCAACAATCTGCATTTTCACAGCTGATGTTGATGAATGTTAAAGTTTAAGAACCACTGGCTTAGATGATTCTTACTTCTTTCTGAAGAAAAGATCATAGAGAAAATTTTTTAAACAGAGAAAATGTCTTCCTAAGAATCATTTAAAATATAGAATTATTTACTTGCAAACACTATGTAATGTCCACTCAGGACATCTTCAAGGCAACATATCAGCTCAGTTTAAGTTATTATAACAAAAATAAAAATATACATTTTTCTCATTCAGATCAGCCTTCTTTCCAAGTAGTCAGAGTTAATAAGATCGTATTATAAATATTTTAAGGTAGCCCTACGAAACTGAAATAGTTGCTATGTCTTATGAAATTATCACTTCCAGGACATGCTTCCAGGTTCCTGACTGTCAAAAAAGCCATTCGAATAGCAAAGAATACCAAAGTACAGCCCCTCCAAAAAATATTGATGTGAGGCTCCCATGCTGTTTTTAACTGATGCTAACTGAACTTACTTTGGTGATCATTTTGCAATGTATACAAATATTGAATCATTATGTTGTACACCTGAACTAATGTTATGTATCAATTATATCTCACTAAAATGTTTATAATTCTACAAAATTAATATGACAAAATATAGGTTTGTTTTAGCATGTAAACTAAATATGCAATTATACTATTTACTTTTATTGTTGAATAGGCAGACATGGTATGAAAAGATTGAGATCCCCATTAGAAAAATCCTTTCTCAAAGAATTTTTCAGCCAGAACCTGTTTGGCTCAGTGGATAGAGCGTCGGCCTGAAGACTGAAAGGTCCCAGGTTCGATTCCGGTCAAGGGCATGTACCTGGGTTGCGGGCACATCCCCAGTAGGAGGTGTGCAGGAGGCAGCTGATCGATGTTTCTCTCTCATCGATGTTTCTAACTCTCTATCTCTCTCCCTTCCTCTCTGTAAAAAAATCAATAAAATATATTTTTTAAAAAAAGAATTTTTCAGATGATTGGTCAGAGGTACCCACAAAAATTCCCACATTCATTTTCATATTTACCAAAATTATAACAAGAGGCCAGAAATGGCTGCTCTTTAATGCGAGTACCCAAGAACCAAAGAAACTTTTCCAAATCTGGTGCATTTTCCATTCTCTCTTTTTTGGTTAGTAATTCTGCAAAAAACAATTTTGTGTCATGCCTTAATATGCATCACCAGACTATTACAAACTCCTGAAATTCTGCCTTAGAGATTTTGAATTTGTGACAATACCTTTGTGATATCTGACTTCATTAATGCCTCCAAGTGCTCCTTTAACTGAGCTATCTCAAATTTAGGGAAACAATTTTGCTCCTCACTCCTGGCAACCTGCTGCTGAAGTTTTGCATTTTCACTTTTTACTTCGTTGATTTGCTGCTGAAGTTTTGTATTCTTAGCCCTTTCACTTTCAGATATGAATTGCACATTTTTAAATTGAGCTACCAGTTTCTCAAGTCTACATTTCAGTTTCTGTCTTTCTTCCATGTTTTCCTTTTCATGTTTCTGAAATTCTTCCTGTAAAGACAGGAACTCTTGTTCTTGGGACTCTTTTTCCCTTTTCAATAAGTCCAAAGCAGAAGTGGTGGCGTTTTCCAACTCTCCTTTGAGTTGCTGCAGCCTCTCCACCTCTTCTTCTTTCTTGCTTAAGGCTTTGTTCACCTCTGTGTACTGACTAACAATTTTGTTTTTTTCTTGCGTTTCAGTTATATACCTTTCCTGTAGACAAACATAATTTTCCTTGGTCCTCTTAAGCTCTACTTGTAAAGTTTCTTTTTCTTTCCTAGATTCCTGAAGATGTCTTTGGGTGTTAATTAAAATGTCATGCAAATTCTGCAAAGTCTTATCAGTTTCATTCTTCTCTAGCATTACTCTGTATTTGTCTTCAATTAATGCCTCGATATTCTCCTTTAGCTTATTTATGATGCCAACGCACGCTTGCTGCTTGTTAGTCTTCACCTGTAGTTCTTCAACTTTCTTCTCTAAATACACGTTAGTACATTGCAAATTTTGGATCAGAGTTTGCTGCTTTTTGTTAGTATGTTTTAATTTCTGTAAAACTTCATTTAAAGCCATATCCTCTTCCAGAGGTTGTAAGCACTCCAAGTCTTGCTCTGTGTCATGTGTTTTGCAGTCCTCCCAAGATGCTCCACAACTCCAAGACATGCCAGCAGGAGAACGAGTAGACATAATCCCTGGACTTTCCATGTTCTCCACTGTGACTTCCTTTTGGTGACTGACTGCCATCTCAGGAGTGTCCCCAGAATTCTGTATCCCCTTTGAAGAAACTGCAACCTGTAAATTATAGGAAATAAGTGTGAAAGTGTAGGATTACCTTGAACTTTGAAGTCAGAGCTGACCTTGAATTGTAGATCCCAAGTTTGGTTTCCTCAGCTATAAAATAACAACTACAATATCTACTTCCACTAATAATACCTACTTAACAAAATACTTAAGTATTAATTGTTAAGTGTATGTATAGCACCTAACAGCACAGCAGAGCACAAACAATAGGTATATGATAAAAATATGTATCACATTTACTTTTGTAAAAGAAAAATTAAACTTTGATACTCTCACCATTTTCTCTGATGCAAACTTTTCTGGACACATATAACATACTTTCCTTGACTTCACATGAATTAAAACAAATTTATCAATTACCCTATAGTTTGTGAGGCCTCTTTTAAATACTTTTAAAATTCCTCATTAAACATTGCCCCATTGTGATATATGACTCTTGTGAACACCAGAATGCCAGGTGAACATCTTGTGATTTATTTCTGCCTATAATACAGGTGTTTTTCTAGGCGGGGGGGGGGGGGGGGGGGGGGGGTGTGGTGTTAAAAAAGGATAGTAAGTTGTAGTAAAATAACACTGAAATGAATATGACATAAATACCCAGTAAAAGATATCTGCAGGAGTGGGATGCATAACTTTCTAGAATTTAGATCTTGGTCCTCTGTATTTTTATTTAATTTTTAGAGAGAGAGTAGGGGGGAGAGGAGAGAGGGAGGGAGGGAGGGAGGGAGGGAGAGAGAGAGAGAGAGAGACAGACAGACAGACAGACAGACATCCATGTGAGTGAGACATTGATCAGCTGCCTCCTGCAATGCCCTCTACCAGGGATCAAGCTTGCAAATTTTGGTGCACGGGATGACACCCAACCAACTGAGCCACACTGGCCGGGTGGACCTCTGTATTTTAATGTTTCTTCATTGTTCTGGGATAAAGATAACTATCCTTTCTGAAGTCTACAAGGTTCTAATATAGGAGCTCTGCTACCTCTCCATTCTCATCTACTATGTCCCTCTTACTCCCTCCAACCCAACAATCCTGGGCTTCCTTCAGGACCTAATAGGAACAATGCTCCCTGCAGCCACAGTTTTTTTCACGTTAATTCTACATGAAATGCTCTCCCTCACCTGATTACCTAATTAATTCCTACTCATCTTTCAGAGCTCAGCTCAATTCCCACTACATCAGGGAAGCCTTCTCCAAACTCCCTGACCAGGGCAGTAAGATAGCCATCTTACTTTTATTTGCAGGACCAATCATTGCTTCAAGTCTATGTGTACTTTTATATAATATTACATATATTTTATAAACGCTTTATATGTAACTTTTATTCATGATACTTACCATAGCTGAAAATTTACATTTATTTGTGTGATTATTTGATTAATGTCTGTCTCCTCTACTAGGATGTTATTAGATGCCTGAAAGTATTTATTGACTGCATGAGTAAATGCCTAATGCAATGGAAATAGGAAAGAACAATCTTGGGAAGTCCTAAGTAAACAGATTTTTAAAGTGTTATTTTCTAGAAACAAACATGGGGAAATAAAGTCCTCTTTTAAATGCTGCTTCCAAATAAATAAATAAGTAAACTGGTCATACTTGCAAATTAAACATTAAACATAGCTTTTCTCAGCAAACTCACAATGAAAAAAATAATGTTATTCTTTTATTATTTCTACTTGCCCACACCAATTCTTAATTTTTTGTTTGTTCAGAGCATTTTGAATTTATACTATTAGCATCTTCATTGCTCTTAGGATACTACATGCATGGTCAAGATTAATACATCAAAAGATAAGTTAATGCTTTCACTTTTGTAAAAAAATAATGTTTGCTTATCCATAGGAATCTCACATGATAGAAAAATTTTAAGCTTTCCTTGTCAAATAATTAAATATTTCTTGCTCTTTGCAACTTTTTTCTTAATGTAAACTAAGTTCTAGCCAATTTAATTCACCAAATATGAAAGCTTATTATTGTCAAGGCACCATATAGATGCTAAGATGCATAAAAGAAGTAGAACAGAACCTTGATCCTCATAGAGACTATCATTTGGTAGAGCTAAGTTCCAAGTAAGGACTTAACTTTATTAGAAAAATTTGCTTTGACTTGTTCAAGATCTAGGAAGGCATTTTCCCCAGAGAAGTAATGTCCTTTATGCTGATTACCACTTGGAAAAGTCTCAGATAATATACCTTTTTAAAAAAATTGATTTCAGAGAAGAAGGGAGATGGAGAGAGAGATAGAAACATCAATGATGAGAGATAATCATTGATTGGCTGCCTCCTGCATGCCCCACACTGGGGATCGAGCCCACAACCCAGGCATGTGCCCTGACCAGGAATCGAACCCTGACCTCCTGGTTCATAGGTCGACGCTCAACCACTGAGCCACGCTGGCTGGGCTTAGATAATATACTTTAAAAACCAACAACATATCTTTTAATACTCTACAAGCTGTACTGACCATCAAAAATCTACCTCCTGAGACTTCTGTCAAAATGGTGGCATAGGTAAACATGGTGCTCACCTCCTCCCAAAACAACATCAAAATTACAACTAAACTACAGAACAACTATCATTCAGAACCCTCTTAAATTAAGCTGAATGCAAGTTTCACAACTATGAAATTAAAGAAGAAGCTATACGAGACTGGTAGGAAGGACAGAGTTGCAGAATAGGCTAGTCCCAACCCCATGTGTGATGGATAAAAATCAGGAGGAATACCTAGGCTATGAAGATTCTCCTAAGGAGCAAGGGGTCCCAGTCCCACACCAGGCCCCCCACCCCCACCCCAGCCCAGGGTTCTAGTCCCAGGAAGAGAAGTCCCCATAACTTCTGGATGTAAAAACCAGTGGAAATTGAGGCTGAGTGAGGGTCAGGCTGCTAGAGCCCTAGGCAGTTCCTTTGAAAGGGCCCCACACAGAGTTACTTGGACTCACTCCCTCTGAGCTCCAGCACAGGGACAGCAGTTTGAAAGGCACCAGAAACATATGAAAGGGACTGAATTGTTTGGCATCTAGGTGAGATCTGGAGGGGCAACTTCCTCCCAGATAGAAGTACTGGCAGAAGCCATTGTTCCTGCCCTAGCCGGCTGGATAGAGCGTCAGCCTGGGGACTAGATGGTCCCAGGTTCAATTCCAGTCAAGGGCATGTACCTTGGTTGCAGGCACATCCCCAGTAGGAGGTGTGCAGAAGGCAGCTGGTCGATGCTTCTCTCTCATTGATGTTTCTGGCTCTCTATCCCTCTCTCTTCCTCTCTGTAAAAAATCAATGAATATATTAAAAAAAAAAAAAAGCATACACAGCTGTCCTGTGAACCATGGTGTTGTTGTTGTTTATTTTAAAAAAAGAAAAATAAAGAAGTCATTGTTCCTTTGATGAGCCCCTTTTCCCCACAGAGCCAGCAGACAGGTGTCATATCTGAGACTCCATCAACTTGGCTCACACTGTTTGGCCCAACCTGCTGATTCTCTGAGACCTCGCCCCACCCAAGCTATTTCCAGTGGCTTTATCATAGGAATGGCCTGCCTTGGCTCATGCTTCAGATTTTCATAAAATCTCTCAAACAAGCAACATCTGGCCTCAGCAGGTCCCATACCTTTAGTTAAACAGCCCAAGCCCAGCACTAGTAGTAGCCAGCCTTGATTCACAGTATAGCCTCCCCTGGGCAACTCTAAGCCCAGCACAAGAAGTAGCCATCTGCAGATTGCTTTGTAGTTTATACCTAGTGGACCTGGGCAGAACACAGGTAGTGGCTGAACATAGCCTGCACCTTCCAGAAGGCCCCAGAGCCAGCACACCCAGTGGATGGCTTCAGACCACGTCGTAGCACCAGCATACAACAACCTCCATAGGTGAAGCACTCAGGGGTGGACTCAGTGGGTACCAGAGTCTTGCTGAAGTAAGTCATGCTCTATGTGGTAGGTCCCTGCAGTTGATCCTCCAAGGTGGATGGAGGTTGTTGGTCAGTGGTCATGGCCAATCCTTGGAGCAGATTGGTCTGGGTCAATCCCTCCCATTGATGTGTCAACAGCAATCAAAACTCAACTTAAAACATGAGGGTGTAAAGCTCATATGGGGCGGGGGTGGGGTGGTACACCTCAAGTGCCCAGCTGGGGTGATCAGGGAGGCTATGCCACTTGACCCTATAGGAGACCTACTGCATTAGGCCACTCTACCAAGCCTTGGAGACATAGTAGCTCTACCTAATACATAGAAACAAACACAGGGAGGTAACCAAAATGAGGAGACAAAGAAACATGGCCCAAATGAAACAACAGAATAAAACTCCAGAAAAAGAACTAAACAAAATGGAGATAAGCAATCTACTGGATGCAGAGTTCAAAACACTGGTTATAAGGATGCTCAAGGAACTTAAGAGAGGACCTCAACAACATAAAAAAGAACTGGTTAGAAATGAAGGCTATACTAACTGAAATAAAGAATAACTTACAGGGAATCAACAGTAAAATAGATGAAGCTGAGAATCAAATCAGTGACTTGGAATATAAGGAAGCAAAAAATACCCAATCAGAACAGAAAAATAAAGAAAATGGAATCCAAAAAATAAGGCTAGTGTAAGAATCCTCTGGAACAACTTCAAGTGTACCAATGTTCACATCATGGGAGTGCCGGAAGGAAAAGAAAGAGAGCAAGAAATTCAAAACTTATTTGGAAAAAGTAATGACAGTAAACTCCCTTAACTTGGTGAAGGATAGAGACATACAAGTCCAGGAAGTGCAGAGAGTCCCAAACAAGATGAACCCAAAAAGGTCCACACCAGGACACATTATAATTAAAATGCAAAAGATTAACATGTTAAGCCCCATGTCAGTCACCGGTGACTGACACTATTCTTTCTGTCCAGAAGACAAAACAGGCTGGGTGCTTAACATGTTAAAGACAAACAGAGAATCTTAAAAGCAGCAAAAGAAAAGCAGTTAGTTACCTACAAGGGAGCTCCCATATGACTGTCAGCTGATTTCTCAACAGAAACTTTGCAGGTCATAAGGGAGTGAAAGAACTATTCAAAGTAATGAAAAGCAAGGACCTACAACCAAGATTACTTTACTCTGCAAAGCTATCCTATATAATAAAACCCTAATATGCAAATCAACTAAACAGCGCTATGACCTGTGAAATGACCGGTCGCTATGACACGCACTGCCCCAACTGGGGCAGCTCCTGCCCCCTGAGAAGGAGACGACTGGTGGCGGCGATTGGGGGGCAGGGCTGACCAGTGGGCGGCGCCAGGTCGCCAGCCAAGGCAGGTGCTAGAGGGGCCCCCCCGAATGCCCTGCCCGCTGGTTGCCCTACAGATGGCCCTGATCTCCAGCCAGGCCTAGGGACCCTACCCTATATATTGGGAACAGTCTCTTATATTTAAACATTAAAACCTGGCAAGGCCACTCTAACACTGAAAAAACAAGATGCAGTGATGACATGCGCAGCGATGACATGCATGGACTCTGGCTTGCACATTTTGTGGTCAGCCCTGATTCTGACACTTATAACTATGTGACAAAGCCAATTACTTAACTTTTCTCTGCTTCAGTTTTTCCACCCATAAAAGGGGAGAAATGGTACTACTGCCTCAGAAGGATCATGTTATGTACTACTTTTTATAATCAGGGCAAAAAAATGAAACTGCCCATTCAACAGCAAGATGCCTTTCACCTGTATGAAAAGTATAGTCACTGGTGCATGCAGCATCCCAGATTGTGAGAGGGATGTCCTACTGCCAGTTTAGGCCCGAGGGGTCCCAGATTGTAAGAGGATGCAGGCCGGGCTGAGGGATCCCTCTTCCCCCTTGCATGAATTTCATGCATTGGGCCTCTAGTCTATATATATAAAAGCCTAATATGCAAAGTGTCCCCTTGGGAGTTCAACTGACTGGGAGTTCGATTGCTTACTATGATGTGTGCTGACCACCAGGGGGTGGTGTGGAACGAAGGAAGGCCCCAGCCAGCAGCCGGCAGCTAGCAGCCGCTAGGGACCCTACCTGTGCACAAATTTCGTGCAATGGGCTTCTAACAATTTATAATCGAAGATAAAGAGTTTCACAGACAAGAAAAAGCTAAAGGAGTTCATTACCATCAAACCAGTATTATATGAAATGAAGTCTTATTTAACACTTGGGTTGCGGGAAACGAGTTAAGTCGGCTCGCGTGAATTGCGCGTACTCGGCGGGAGCCATCTTAACTCGGTTCATATAGATTTGCGGTGGAGTGCGGGAAACGTGTAAATTCGGGCCGATTGTAACTGCGTATTACCAAATATTTGTTTCAAAGATACCTACCTGCGTATGTGAACCGTTTCATACCCATTTCAATCGAACCCATACTTCAAAAGATATAGGCATTTTAAACTAACTCTGATTTTGCGCGGGAAACCTAAATAATTGCCCGCGCCAGCTTATATTTTGGCGGGAAATTCACCCGACACCAGATTATAAGAAGAAAAAATCTGAACAATAAAATGGCAATAAAAAATAGTCATGGGGGTGTGAAGTACAGCATAGGAAATATAGTCAATAATATCCTAATAACTAGAAGTGGTGCTGGATAGGTGTGGGATGAATTGGGATAATCATATATTAAGTTATATAATGTCTGGTCACTGGAGTGTAGAGAAAGAAAGGAAGGAAGGAAGAAAAGAAGGAAGGAAGGAAGGAAGGAAGGAAGGAAGGAAGGAAGGAAGGAAATAAGAAAGAGGAAGGAACGAAGGAAGGAAAGAGAAAAATAATCTTACCTCCTTTGTTTCATAATCAGCTCTCAGATCATACAGGTTAAAGCTATTCTCTTGATAAAATGGTTTTTCAACATTGTTGTATAAATATTCCTTACACAAGAAGTTTTCAGGTTGACCAGAGTTGAGGGTAGATTCTTTGGCAGTATTTTCAGCTAGTGGCATTTCCATGAATTTCAGTGTCTCTCTACTGCAGTGGATTTCAGATGGGCTGAAATCCCATTCACATTCATGAGAAAGTTGGTCTTCATTTGTGGAAGTACTAGTTCCCACTGGATTTTCTTCTTTAAATGAATCTTCCTTAATATTGCTGTCTTTTGCATAATTATATACATGACTTTGCAATTCTGGCTTCTCTGTGTAAGGTAAGTTGCCTATCAGATTTTGAAATGTTAGCATTTTATCATTAAATGCTTTTGTCTGATGATATTTGAAAATGGGTTCACATTGTCTGAAGGAAGAAATGCTGGTGTCAATTGGCCGAGTTAGCATATGCTGTGAATAATTTCCACTGTTGATATCTCATTAGAAAGAGGTAAAAGAAAATAATAATTAGCTGACCATAAATTTATGTGTTAACAGTTATATTAACATTTATGAAATAAACTTTTCAAGTCTTTTAAGAAATATATTATAGAAAAAATATATCTTCAACTTTACTAGATATTGCACATTTATTTTCTAAAATGGTTATTTATACTTCTACCAGGACATAGAAATTCCTTCTCTACATCTCTCCAACATGTCATACTGATACATATGAAATGGCATTTTGTGGTCTTTTTAATGCACATCTTTTTAGGTATTAAAGGTCTTGTAGGTTTCTTTTTCTGTGATCTGCCTCTTAGATACTGTTAGGAATGAAATCATTTCCTTAAAATTCACATGTTGAAGGCTTAATCCCAGTATCTTAGAATGTCATATTATTTAGAGATAGGGCCTTTAAGGAGGTAATTAATGATAGAAGAGGTCATAAGGTGGGGCTCTACTACAATATGACTGGTGTCCTTATAAAAAGAGGAGATACCAGGGAGGCACAGAAGTAAAGGCCATGTGAGGACAAGAAGATGGCCAACTGAGAGGCCTCAGGAGAAACCTACTCTGCAGGAACTTGAGCTTGGACTTCCAGCCTCTATAACAGTGGTTCTCAACCTGTGGGTCGCGACCCCTTTGGCGGTCAAACAACCCTTTCACAGGGGTCGCCTAAGACCATCCTGCATATCAGATATTTACATTATGATTCATAACAGTAGCAACATTACAGTGATGAAGTAGCAATGAAAATGATTTTATGGTTGGGCCACAACATGAGGAACTGTATTTAAAGGGCCAGAAGGCTGAGAACCACTGCTCTAGAACTGTGAGAATATAAATTTGAATTGCTGAAGCCACCCAGTCTGTGGTATTTCATTATGGCAGCTCTACATATACATTGCCTGTTGTTGTTGTTTTTTGTTATTGTTTTTTAAATTGAGTTATATGTGTCTTTTTCTTAATGGAGTTCTTTATTGTAGATACTAATTCTCTGTCGATTGTATACATTACAGGTATCTTAGACTGTGGCTTGCTTTTTTACTTTGATTATAATTTGGACACACAAATTTTTAAAAATTTTTATATAGTCAAATGTATTATGGTTTGTATTTCTTGTGCTACTCTCTGAGCCTCATCTTTAAAATGAAGATAAAAACAGCCCTTATTTACAAAGAAGTAAAAGTCCTATTCTATAGGCTTGTTTATAAATGTGATAATGTATATAAAATGCTTTGCACAGTACTTAGCTCTTATTATTATCATCATCACAGGACACACAAAAAATCTTATTTTCTGTTTATATATTGCCAACAAAGAGCTACTCACCACCTAACACATCATCCAGTGTGCTATAAATTTCTTCAGAAAGTGTGATTTTAGACTCATTTTCCTTTTTTACATTCTTTATTTCATTCTGTATTAATAATAAAAAAGGCATTATGAATACTTCAAATACCATTGGTCTCTCCTAAAGGTATATGTACATTGCTATGTAGTTTTTGTTAGTATATCAAGTATGTGGATCTAAATGATGCTCTAAAAAAGTTCTTCTCTCTTATAAAGTTAGCTGGTTACAAATTTCTATTCAATATGCTTTTTATAGCATCGTTCCACTTATTGAATGTACCTGAAGTACAATAAAAACGAAATTATATAACTATCTGTTTTGTTTTTTTTTACTTGTTGCTAATTCAGATCATTCCTTCTAATTAGATTTTTAAAGTATCAGGAATAAAATACTTGAAAAATAAAATAGCAATATTCACATGTATTGATGTTATATTCATACAAACTTCTTGGTACTCCATTACTCATTGAATTTCAAAGATCACTTCTAATTCTTGTCTTACACAATATTACTGTTTTTAGCTAAACTAAGCCTTTAGTCTATAAATTTTCTATTAAAAAAAAGAGGGAGGACTTCCTTATATAAGTAATTAAAACATTCATTCTTTACAAGTCAGTGCACAGCAACTTATTCCAAATTAACACCATAATACTATGACCAAATTTTTTCCAAAATGAAAATAGACCAGATGTCAGGCTCCTTATGTTCTTGTTCTCTAACGTAGTTGTTGTGGCTATGTCTTCTGGTATACTCATGGGACTTCATGAAGAGACTAGAGAGGATCAGTTTTAACACTGTTTATAAAGTTCTACCTTTCTTGAAAACCAGTTCCACCATTCCTCTCTTCTATGCCTCCACTGGAGATTCCTTTATTGTTCTTTGTATATTTGTTGAGGCTATTTTTCCATTGATTTTTAGAAAGAGTGGAAGGGAAGGAGGAAGACAGAGAAAACGAAACATCAATGTGAGAGAGACAGTCTATTGGTTGCCTCCTGCATGAGCGGCCTGGGCTCGAGCCTGCAACCGTGGTAAATGCCTGGAATCGAACCCAGGATCCTTCTGTCCACAGGCTGATGCTCTACCCACTGAACCAAGCCAGCTAGGGCTGTTCCTCATATTTTTTTTTTAAATGTTCATACGGAACACAATGTGAATGCTAAATGCATCTGTATCTCCCAGACCTCATAAGCAATGCACACCTGAGACAAGTCTGAAGTCGTATTGCTGGTTTCCATATAGGAGGGAGAATTTGAGTGAGTGAAATCTTGAGAAAGACCGGTGAAATTCATGGCATCCACTTCTGACATGCTTTCTAATTTTTCATGAGAAACATCCACGTCAAAATATACAGGATCTGAAGGTGATCACCAAATTTTGTGATATTTCTTGTTCCTAACTGTTGAATGATGGAAGGCTTCTTTAAAAAAACACATAATTTTAAGGTCTTTTAGCACATGCAAACAAAAACTTCCCCCCTCCCTTTGCACAACAAGAAAGCAGTAAAGTTCACTGCCCTAAATTTTAAAATATCATTTGCTAAGTTATTGAAAAAATAAAGAATTTTAGTGCGAGTATACCATACCATGGTAACTTTGTATGGTAGTAAATAATTTGGACAAAAGAAAATTACCGAAGACTTGAGACCCAGAAGGTGAAGGGATCTCTAAGTTATTTAATCAAAAGATATTCACAAAATATTATCAGAGACCTATTAGGTTCCACCAAACACTGACCGCATTTCTATTTACTTAATAATTGCTATTTGAATATTTCTTTATCAGTCAAATCCAACATTGTAAATCAATGTTCCCTCAGGCACTTGGGGTTTGAAAACTTGGCACCCTTCTACCTCATTGTCTAAGTCCTGTCCATTTATTCTTTAAAAATGATTTTCATAACCCATGCTTTCTTTCCATCCCTTAATCATTACTCTGGTCCATATTCTTATAATTCCTCAAGTCTGTTAGGGGGTGGGGATGGAAAAGATGTCCAATCACACTGACTTCAAATTCTTCTGCTTGACTTTCTATGTCTTCCATAGCCTGAACCCACTTTACCTAGCCAATACTCCCCTGCTCCAGTAGGATCAAGTTCACTTTCCTGCAAATAGGTCATGCTCCTTACCACTTCAGTAGTCTGTCCTTGAAAGCGTTTCTCTCTCCTAAACTTTCCTATCTAACCACTTATCTATTTTTTAAATTCCTAAAATTTTTAGTCTAAGTCTCTCATAATTAAATACCTATTCGTTTTACTGCTTTAGTCTTAACCATTGTTTCAAGCGTGTTAGTGTTTATATTCAGATTACACATACTTCTAGAAGAGTCCATTTATGTTCTACAATACTCCCTACAGCAAATGGACCAGTGTTGTCCAGGATAAATATTAATTTAACCCAGCATTCCAATTATTTATTTCTATTAAACCTTCCCAATCTACAGTCACTAACATTTGCCTGGTTTACTTTGTTGAATTATCAAATTAATAAGTAATTTATTGAGGATTAGTGTTTTTCAAACTTACATCATCCTTTGGTTAAGGACAAAAAAGCCACTGAGCCTAGCAGGCTAGTCAGGATTGGTGAATGGCTCAACTTTATGCTCAATTTTTCCCTATTTCCAAACACATAAATATTGCCTAGGTTGTGGTGAAGGGAGTTTGAAAAATCGTTAATTTCCAAATGTAAAAACTGCAAGGGCCTTATCTCTTAAATTTGGGAACCTAGAACTTCCAATTACACGTTTACACCTTTGTTCATAGGGCACAATCTGCCAATTTGTTTTGTTAGGCTTTTTACCATCTTGCATTCCGATCTTACCGGATGTACGTTAAACTTTTAAAATATTTATTCAAATGTTTCCAGAGATATTCTAAAGCTGCTTTAAGACCGGCGTCAAAAGAGGTGTCACTGGATCTCGCGGGAAGAAAGTGAGGGGGTGGCCGCAGGGGCGTCTCCTCTCGGGTCCGAGCCCCGCCTCTCCAGTGCCCCAACCCCGCACCACCCGGCCCAGCCTCTTAGCGCCGCGGCCGAGGGGGCGGGATCCGCACGAAATAATTGAGAGAGTAATGCAAGAAAAAAAAAAAAAAATGAAAAGAGAGGTGTCAGTGGAGTTACTAGTCAAAACTCTAAGGTTTTGTTCTTAAATTCTTTTCAGCCGTTATGACAAACCAGCTTTCTACAAGCACTTCTCATTTTCACCTCAAAACAACGCGCCAAACTCTTTGAATCGCAAAAGCGTGCTCACTTCCAGGGTCCATGCAGTTTCTTATACCCACAATAAGGATCTCGTGCTTCCACCCCCCCCGCACCGGTTTTGCGGGAGGGAGAAGAACACTTTCCAATCTTTCCTACGAAATACCCCGTCGGGAGGCAAGCGCGACGAACCGTTCCAGTGTGACGTCCGCTCGCCCCCGCCGCGCCAGCCAATCCCGGCGGGGAACGGCGCACGCCGGGCTCCGGCCCCAGGGGGCCCGGCCTGGGGGACTCCGAAGTCTGTTACCGGAGTGGGGAAGTCATGCGGATGTAACCCCCCAGGCCGAACCTGTGGCTTGGCTGGCGCGCCTTTCTACAGAAAGACACACAGAAACGAAAGCCTCCAGGTGGGATGGCGGGCCCAACGAGGAAGGCGAACCGCTTGACACTTCCGTGTGACCTCCGTGCGCAGGCTCTCAGTGGGCCGCGGGACGGGACTTCCGGTAGAACATTTCCGGTGGGGGCGGGGCTTCCGTTCGAGCCGGGGGCGGCGGTACCGGCTCCGTAAATCCTAAATCCTTGTAGCACGTGGCGCGCTTTTGGCATCGGGACTACAGCGCGGTTTGCGAGGCGGACGACCTCGGAGAGGCCGTGAGGTTGGACCGTCTGTGTGGCTCCTCCGGTGGCATTGACGCCCCGCGCGTGCCGTCATGGACTACCGGCGGCTGCTGATGAGTCGGGTGGTTCCCGGGCAGTTCGACGACGCGGACTCCTCCGACAGGTAGAAGGCGGTGCAGTACACCGACTTTGTTGGGGTTTTGCTCTCTCTGCCGCCTCGGGGCCTTGAGGGAGTTAACGCTGGTGTAGAGGGACGCTGGTGGTGCATCACGCCGGGGCTCTCTTCCCAGCCTTTCGCGTCTTTCTCCATCCCAGCCCTGATTTCCGTCCCAGATTATGGCAGAGTTCACGAAAGCCGCTTGTCAGGGGAGTCCAGGGTTCCCGGGTTGGTTGGCATTGCTGAGAGGCCGAGTTGGGCATAGCGATTGGGAAACAGGTTTTTGCGCCTTACTGGTAACTTAATTCAGCGTTTAAAACCGGTTCTTACTTTATGTTGACAGTAAGGTGAGCACCTGCTATGTGCCAGGTTCTGTCCTCAGCGCTGGAGGTAGTGATGAACAAGGCAAACTGAGTCCCTGTCACTGAATTTTACCTTCTACTTGAGAGGTGGAGCAGACAATTAAGTACAAAGAGGTATTATTTAAAAACCAGATAATTATATATACTATGCAAACAATTTAAGCCAGTTTGTAGACTAAGTTATGATTTGGTCAAGGAGGGGTTAAGTCCAGATCTGACTTACAAGAATGAGTTAACCTCAGGAAAAGGGGAGACAACAGCAATTCAGGAAGAGGGGACAGCAAGTGCTAAGTCCCCAGGGTGGGATCCCTCCTGGCTGTGAAAGGAAGATCTATCTAGCCAGAGGTTCTCAACCCTTGGGTCGCGACCCCTTTGGCGGTGGAACGACCCTTTCACAGGGGTCGCCTAAAACCATCCTGCATATCAGATATTTACATTACGATTCATAACAGTAGCAACATTACAGTTATGAAGTAGCAACGAAAATAATTTTATGATTGGGTCACAACAATGAGGAACTGTATTTAAAGGGCCAAAAGGTTGAGAACCACTGATAGGCCATTGTGCTTAGAGCACAGCAGAGGTAGTTGAGCAGATTGGTAGGTAATGATATAGAAGTGAAAAGGGGCCAGATGATGGAGAGCAAGCATGTCAAACTCAAAGGCTAACATGGGCCAAATAAAAAAGGTTTAAGTTTATGTGGGCCACAAAAAAACAAAAGCTTCAATTTTCATAGAAACGTAGGTTTATTTCGATAGAGACATGCTGAATACAAAGGGCTGAGGTAAATGAGTAATCCTATTTAATAAAAGCCTAATATGCTAAGTGTTTGGTTGTCTAGGTGTCTGTTCAACCAATCAAAGCAAAATATGCTAATAATATGCTGAGGCTGCTCAACCGCTAGCTATGACATACACTGACCACGTGGGGGCAGACACTCAATGCAGGAGCTGCCCCCTGGTGGTCAGTGCGCTCCCACATGGGGAGCCCCACTCAGCCAGAAGCTGGCGAGCACAGTGGCGGTGGCAGGAGCCTCTCCCACTTCCACCCCGGGAGTCAGACATCACCCGAGGGCTCCCGGGCTGCAAGAGGGCACAGGCCAGGCTGAGAGACTCCCCCCCCCCCCCCCCCCCCCACCACAAGTGCATGAATTTTGTGCATTGGGCCTCTAGTTAACATAAAATAATACAACATTTTAATAAAAATTAACATTTTTTCTTTAACATTAACTTACCAGACACTGAATAACTGCACAAATTGATAAGCATAACACAAATAAACCTATTTTTCTTGTTCTCCAAAAGCGAAATATTTCCTGTTGTGCACACCAAATAATGATGGAACTTTTTGCCATGGCAATCGGCCACTAAAATATTTGCTGTTAGTATTAGTGGAGAGAAATGGTGCTCCTGCATGTAAGGTGGGTAAGGGAAATGAATACAACAAGATTATAGTAATCAGTCATTAATGAACATTGTACAGACAGTCCTCGGGTTACCTCGGACTCGATGTATCTCGTTTCGTGGTTACCTCGCCATTTCCCATTTATTTATAAAAAAAAAAAGTTCCGTCATTTTGACGTATGTACATACATGCTTTATGTTTTTTATTATTTATTTACCACAAGTAAAGGTAAGGAATTGTTATCTTTCTTTTAAATTTTTTTTTTACTGTTTCACTGCATTACTGCTGTGTATGTGCTCCATGTGAGTGACATAGGTGCTTATGTAGGTGGGTTCCGACTTACGGCGAAAGTCGAGTGACGTCGCGCTGTAGGAACAGATCTCCGACGTAACCTGAGGACCTACTGTAGTTCATTATTAATAATTATGTATAACAGGATATTGTAAAAAGTAAGTTACAAAATTTTAATTAACACGTTTCTTACTTACCATTATATTGGCTGGGCTGCAAAAATACTCGTTGTAGGCCACATGCAGCCCGCGGACCACGAGTTTGACATGCTTGATGTAGAGCCTTACAAGTGATGGTAAGGAGTTAAGATATTCTAGGGCTTAGAAAGCCATAGAGGGATGCTAGCAGGGGAATGATGTAATCTGATTTATGACTTAAAGGAATCACTTTGCTATGGAGATGATTTTGGAATGCAGAGTGGGAGCAGCACAAAAGTAATAAAAATAATTTAGTTCAGAGATTATGGACATTTAGAGATAAGGTCATAGAGATATTTTACAGATAGAAATGACAATTTGGTGGTAGATTGAATGTGGGATATGAAGCAAAAGTTATTAAGGATAACTTTCACATAAAACAAAATGAAACTTAGAATTTCAACAAAATGATTTTTACTTTATGTTTCTAGTAAGGCTTCATTGCATGTAAATTTTCTTAACTATAGATTTTTTTCAGTAAGTATATGTTGATCACTTTCTATGTGTCAGATAATAGTGTTAGTTGGTAGGGATACATTGGTGTAAACTACTCTGACACCGAGATTGCACTCTAGCAGGGAAAACATTAAAAAATTAGACAAATCGGCTGGTCCAGCCTGGCTCATTGGTTGAGCAGTGACCTATGAACCAGGAAGTCACGGTTGGATTCCAGGTCGGAGCACATGCCTGCGTTGTGGGCTTGATCCCCAATAGGAGGCAGCCGATCAATGATTCTCATCATTGATATTTCTATCTCTCTCCCTTCCTCTCTGAAATCAATAAAAATATGCATTTTAAAAAAATAGACAAAAGATTTGGATTAGAATTGGGTAAGTAGTACAAAGGAGAAACGGGTGAATAATACGGAAGATTTCCCTAAGCAAGTGATAGTAAACTAATGCTGTAAGGATAAGTAGGATTTAGCCAGAGAATTGAGAAAGACATTCCAGATTTATGTTTACACATAAGAATATAAAAGGCCCAAGGGAAGAAGTTAAGGGGAAATATCTATCACTGGATATTATAAAGGTAAACCAATGGATTCTGTCCACCACCTTCCCCTTTCCCCACCCTCAGTGACTTTGGCAATTTCTGGAGACATTTTTGTTTGTTACAACTGGGGATGGTGCTGAACTAGTAGCATCTGGTAGGTAGAGGCTGGAGATGCTGCCAACAGTCCTATGAGGCACAAAACAACTTCCCACAACAAAGAATTGTCTAGCCAAGGTTGAGAAGCCCCAGTACTATTGAAGGTATAACTTTAACGTGCCACTCTAGGTTATTAGCAAATGAAGGGTCAACTTATGGATTATGTTTATGAAATCCTAGTAAATAGTAGGTGTTTAATGACTATTTGTTCAATAAAGATTTGGAGCTCTGTAAACCCATCTAAACTATTAAAAGAGAAACATGCAAATTAACCTTCACTCTGCCACTCCACTATACCCACAAGCCACGCCCACCAAACAATCAGGAGCAAGTATGCAAATTAACCCAACTAAGATGGCGGAGGCCACAGAGCTGGAGCAAGCAGGAGGCTTGGATTGCCCCGGAGATGGAGAAAGTCAAGCTTCCCGCCTACCCTGGCTGGCCCTGGGCTCCGTTCAAGGCTACAAAGTTTCAATTATAGAAGATAAATAAATCCTAGATACCTGCTTCCAGCCCGCCCTGGCCTCCGCTCAGGGAGGAGCTGAACAACAAAAAAAAGAGAGGCTGGGAGCTTGGGTCGCTGGGGGACGTGGCCAGCCTGCAAACTGCCATCAGCCCCTCACCCAGCCTGGCCAGGCACCCCAGTGGGACCCCCCACCCCCCACCCTGAAGGGGCTGTGGGCAGCCTGAAAACAGTCCTCAGCCCCTCACCCAGGCTGGCCACACTCCCATGGGGTGAGGGTTCCTGCTGGGGGGCTTGGCCAGCATGCAGACAGACATTCAGCCCCTCACCCAGGCTGGCCAGGCACTCCAGTGGGGACCCCCACCCTGAAGGGGATGTGGCTAGCCTGAAAACAGCCCTCAGCCCCTCACTCAGGCTGGCCAGGCACCCCAGCGGGACCCCTGATCCGGGACACCCTTCAGGGCAAACCAGCCGTCCCCCACCCGTGCACCAGGCCTCTATCCTATATAATAAAAGGGTAGTATGCAAATTGACCCTAAGAGCAGAACGACTGGGAATGACCGGTCACTATGACACACACTGGCCACCAGGGGACAGTCGCTCAATGCAGGAGTCAGTACACTCCCACAGGGGGAGCTCCGCTCAGCCACAAGCCAGGCTGACGGCTGCCAGCACAGCAGTGGTGGTGGGAGCCTTTTCCACCTCCTCAGCAGTGCTAAGGATGTCTAACTGCAGCTTAGGCCTGCTCCCTGCTGCCAAGTGGACATCCCCCGAGGGCTCCTGGGCTGCCAGAGGGATGTCTGACTGCCAGCTTAGGCCTAATACCCCCGGGGAGCGGGCCTAAGCCAGTAGGTGGACATCCCCCGAGGGGTCCCAGATTGCGAAAGGGCACAGGCAGGGCTGAGGGACACCCCCAAATGCACAAATTTTTGTGCACCAGGCCTTTAGTCTATACTAGTAAAGGGTTAATATGCTAATGAGCGGGATGCTGTAACGGGTAACGACCACGTCATTAACATATAGCTGGGGCGTTGCTCCAGAGATGGGTGGAAGCGGGGAGGCACCTGGAGGAGGCAGGACCATCCCGTGCCAGGGAGGGCAGGGGTGAGAGCCCATAGCGCCCCCCTCACCAGCCCTTCACCACCCACTGCTTGCACTCTGAGTGTCCCACGGCCCACCTGCCAGGGGAAGGAGCACAGCGCAGCAGGCGGGAGGCTTCCACGCTCTCCTCATGAGGGGCGGATCCGCTGCGTTGCTCTGGAGATGGGCAGAAGCGGGACAGGGCGGAAGCTGGGACCAGCCCAGGCGACTGGAGGGACTGAGGTCGGGGCTTGAAGCAGCCAGGGAAGGCTAGAGGGTTTGGGGGCTGGGCCAGGTGCGTGGAGCTCTGCATGAACAGATTTGAGTGTCAAAGCAGGGCTGAAGGTGGGTGGGCAATCGTGCGCTTGGCTCCTAGTGATTAATAAATAACTCAGAATTGATAATCTGAATTTATTTAAACTCACATCTGACTTTTTAAGCTGGTGGTGTATATTATCAATTGTTTTATATGGTTTCTGTCCTCATTCTTTACATGAAAAGTCAAAACTGGTAGCACCTCTGTAAAATCTGACGTGCAGACATGTTTTGTTTGATAAGCACAGTGTTTTGATAAGTTGAACTTGCCAGTTAAGTGGGATATTTTACACAAAAATCCATATTCCTGGTTTCTCTTGAAAAACTAAGAAGATATGTAACTCTGGGTCTGAATTCTCACATGACAAAAACAAACCCTATTAGTTGTGCTTTCTTTACTCTGGGCATCAATCCCTTCTTCTGTGTAATTATATCAAGCCTACTTTCTTATTTGTGGTGCTTTTTTTTTTTTTACTCTCTTTTAAAGCAGCTCTGTAAGTAGTTTTCCTAGTCAGGTCTGGAGTATTGATTGGAGCCAGTTCTTTCAGCAGAGAAGTTAGCAATATAAATTCTGACTTAGGCAGAGGTAGATTTAACACCTGATGTACTTCTTTAGTAGGGCCTAGAGCAGCCGTGGGCAAACTACGGCCCGGATTCGGCCCATTTGAAATGAATAAAACTAAAAAAAAAAAAAAGACCGTACCCTTTTATGTAATGATGTTTACTTTGAATTTATATTAGTTCACACAAACATTCCATCCATGCTTTTGTTCCAGCCCTCCGGTACAGTTTAAGAACCCATTGTGGCCCTGGAGTCAAAAAGGTTGCCCACCCCTGGCCTAGAGAATATGCAAACAACTGGGACAGAACTCTGAAAAACAGAAGAACTTGGTACTAAAATTAAGTTCATTGGCAGATATATTGTAAGGGAACCTTTGGCTTTTATTGTTACAGATTTAGTCTATTATGTTGTGAATAAATACATATGTAAGTCTAATTAGAGTATGTTTAAATATGCTAAAATATTGTTATTTCTAGTGAAAACATTGACTTGAAGACAATCAAAGAGGGAGATGGCAATCTGTTTGAAGACTTTCAAAATAATGTGAATGAGAAGATGAATGATGAGATAGAAGATGAGGGAGAAGAGGAGGAAGATTATGATGATGATGATGATTGGGACTGGGATGATGGAGGAAAACTCACCAAGTGTTATATCTCGAATGGAGGGAGTAACCCACAGGTATTTTATAAATGATTCTATAAATCTTTGTTTGCTTATGTCTTCTTACTTATTTTTTTGAGTACTCTACTGTTTTTTAAAAATTGAATTTATTGGGGTGTCATTGGTTAATAAAATTATATAGGTTTCAGGTATATGATTCTACAGAACATCATCTGTATATTGTATTGTGTGTTCACCATCCCTAGTCATGTCTTCTTCCAATACAATTAATCCCCCTTTTATCCTCTTACTTCTCCCAACTCCCCTTTCCCTTTGGCAAGCACCATACTTTTAATTGTGTCTATGGGTTTTTTTCCTTTGCTTAATCCCTTCATCTTTTTCACCTAGCCTCCAAACCTCCCTTCCTTCTGACAGATGTCAGTCTGTTCTCTTATCTATGAGTCTGCATTTACTTTGTTTCTTAGTTTCTTATGTTTATTAGATTTCACATATAAATGAAATCATATGGTACTTGTCTTTCTCTGACTGCTTGTTTCACTTAGCATAATACTTTCCAGGTCCATCAGTGCTATCACAAAAGATAAGATTTTCTCCTTTTTTTAAGGCCAGGTTGTATTCCATTGTGTAAATGTACCACAGCTTCTTTATCCACTCATCTACTAATGGGCACTTGGGCTGCTTCCAAGTCTTGGCTTTTGTAAAAGTAGCACTGCAATGAACATATGGGTGCATATATTTTTTCAAATTAGTATTTCGGGTTTCTTTGGATATATTCCAAGAAGTGGAATTGCTAGGTCATAAGGCACTTCCATTTTTAATTTTTTGAGGAAACTCCATACTGTTTTCCACAGTGGCTGCACCAATCCTACCAACAAACAGTGTATGGGGGTTCCCTTTCCTCCACATCCTCACCAACACTTAATTGTTTGTTGATTTATTGATGTTAGCCATGCTGTCAAGTGTGAGGCAATCTTTCATTGTGGTTTTAATTTGCATTTCTCCAATGATTAGTGACATTGAGCATCTTTTCATATGTCTATTGGTCATTTGTATTTCCTC
The DNA here is from genome assembly GCF_028538775.1 of Myotis yumanensis. Classification (NCBI taxonomy): domain Eukaryota; kingdom Metazoa; phylum Chordata; class Mammalia; order Chiroptera; family Vespertilionidae; genus Myotis; species Myotis yumanensis. The sequence goes on along the minus strand of NW_027223753.1, from coordinate 89,304,120 downwards.
TTTGGAGAAGTGTCTATTCTTTTGGTCATTTTTTAATTGGATTGTTTGTTATTTTGGTGTTGAGTTTCTAAGTTCTTTATAAATTTTGGGTATCAAATATATCATTATCAAATGTATCATTAGCAAATATGTTCTCCGATTCAATGGCTTGTCTTTTCATTTTGTTGATGGTTTCCTTGTTGTGCAAAAACTTTTTAGTTTGAGGTCTCATTTGTTTATTTGTTCATTTGTTTCCCTTGCCCGAGGAGATATATCAGAAACAATATTGTTATGAGAAATGTCTGAGATATTACTACCTATGTTTCTTCTAATATTTTTATGATCTTGAGTCTTACATTTAAGTCTTTATTACATTTTGAATTTATTCTTGTGTGTGGTGTAAGATGGTCTAGTTTCATTTTTTTGCACATTATCTGTCCATTGTATGTTCTTGTTTTCTTTGTCAAATATTAATTGACCATAAAGGCATGGGTTTATTTCTGGGCTCTCTGTTCTGATTCATTGATTTATATGTCTGTTTTTATGGTAGTACCATACTGTTTTGATTACTATGGCCTTTTAGAATATTTTGATAACAGGTAGTATGATCCCTCCAACTTTGTTATTCTTTTTCAAGAATGCTGTGGCTATTTGGGGTCTTTTGTGGTTCCATATATTTTTGGAATATTCTAGTTCTGTGAAATATATGCCATTGGTATCTTGATAGAAATTGTGTTGAATCTGTAAACTGCTTTGGATAGCATGGACATTTTAATTATTTTAATTCTTCTTATCTATGATTATGGTATATGCTTACACATATTTGTATCTTCTTCAGTTTCTTTTGTCAGTGTCTTATAATTTTCTGAATACAGGTCTTTTACATTGTTGGTTAAATTTATTCCAAGGGATTTTTTTTATGCACTTCTAAATGGAATTGTTTTCTTAGTTTTCTTCTCTGATAGTTCATTATTGATGTATAAAAATATAACTGATTTCTGAATATTTTGTATCTTGCTACTTCACTGAATTTATTTATCATTTCCAGTAGTCTTTTGGTGAAATGTTTAGGGTTCTCTCTGTATAGTATCATGTCATATGCAAATGATGACAGTTTTACTTTTTCCTTTTCAATGTGGATGCCTTTTATTTTTTACTTCTTGTGTGGTTGCTCTCACTAGGACTTCCAGTACCATCTACACTAATAAAAGATAAACATGGTAATTAGCGTACGACCGCTACCCTTCCCATTGGCTAATCAGCATATCCTTATGCAAATTAACTGTCAGCCAAGATGGCGGCCAGCAGCCATGCACTGAAGCGAGCAGGGAGGCTTGCTTGCTCCAGTGACTGAGGACTCCAACATTCCCCACCTAACTTGCCGGCCTCTCAGCTGCAACTCTAAGCAACTATATACTATGTTGCAAATAAGAAGCTAAACAAAACCCCAGAAACCGGCTTTCATTCAGCCGGGATTCATCCAGCCAGACCGCAACATTGTATCGATGTTTTCAGCAGCGAGGCCTCAGAGCTAAAGCTGGCCCAGAATTAAAAAAAAACCAACAGAAAACAAGGAGCGGTTGGGAGCTTCAGTCACTTGCTTCAGGAAAACAGCCCTCAGCCCCTCTTCCAGGCTGGCCAGGCACCCCAGTGGGGACCCCCACCCTGATCCAGGACACCCTTCAGGGCAAACCAGCCAGCCCCCACCCATGCACCAGGCCTCTATTCTATATAGTAAAAGGGTAATATGCCTCCTGGCACCAGGATCAGCGGAGCAGCGAGGCTCCCGGCACCGGGATCAGCGTGACAGGGGGCAGCGCCCAAACCCCCTGATCGCCCTGTGGCTCTGTGAGTGACGGGGCGGGGCCACAACCTCCCTATCTGCCCTGCTCTGTTCATGACAGGGGAAGGTGCCCCAACCCCCTGATCAGCCCTGCTCTGTGCCTGATAGGGGAGAGCTCCCCAATCCCTTGATTGCCCTGCGGCTCTGTGTTTGACAGGGTGCAGCGCACCAACCCCCTGATCAGCCCTGCTCTGTGTGTGATAGGGTGCGGCGCCCCAACGGCCCCCACCACAGGCCCTGCTCTGTATGTGACAGGGTAGAGCCATAACCTCTCCATTGGCCCTGCCTCGAGTGTGACAGTGGCGGCGCCCCAACCCCCCTCCACGGGCCTTGCTCTGTGTTTGACAGGGTAGAGCCATACCCTCCCCATTGGCCCTGCCCTGAGTGTGACAGGGTGCAGTGCCCCAACCCCCTGATCCGCCCTGCTCTGTGTGTGACAGGGGGCGGTGCCCCAACTCCCCTATCGGCCCTACTCTGTGAGTGACAGAGGGGAGCTCCTCAACCCCCTGATGGGCCCTGCTCTGTGCGTGACAGGGGGGAGCTCCCCAACCCCCTGATCGGCCCTGCTCTGTGTGTGACAGGGTATGGAGCCCCAACCCCCCTGATGGGCCCTGCTCTGTGAGTGACAGGGAGCAGTGCCCCAAGCCCCTGATTGGCCCTGCTCTGTGTGTGACAGGGGGCGGCGCCCCAACTCCCCAATCAGCCCTGCTCTGAGCCCGACCAGGGGCTGCACTTAGGGATTGGGCCTGCCCTCTGCCACCCAGGAGCAGGCCTAAGCCAGCAGGTCGTTATCGTCCAAGGGGTCCCAGACTGTGAGAGGGCACAGGCCGGGCTGGGGGACCGCCCCCCCCCCGCCCCAGTGCACAAATTTTTGTGCACTGGGCCTCTAGTCTATATTTAAAAGCCTAAGTGACCTAACGACTGGTCGACCTGTTGCTATGACATGCACTGACCACCAGGGGACAGATGCTCAACACACAGGATCGGGCTCCTTCCTATCTGGATCGGGCCTGCAGGGATTGAGCTGAAACCGGCTATCCGACAACCCCTGAGGGGTTCCAGATTGTGAGAGGGCCAAGGCCAGGCCGAGGGACCCCACTGGTACACGAATCCATGCACTGGGCCTCTCATGTTGAATAAGAGTGGTAAAAGCGGACATTCCTGTCTTTTTCCTGGTGTTAACGGAAATGCTTGTAATTTTTACCCATGGAGTGTGATGTTGGCTATGGGTTTGTCATACATATATGGCCTCTATTAAGCTGAGGTAAATGCTCTCTATTCCCACTTTGCTGAGAGTTTTTATCGTATATGGGTGCTGGATTTATAAAATGCTTTTTCTGCATTTCTTGGTATGGTCATATGATTTTTATCTTTCATTTTGTTTATGTGCTGTATCACATTTATTGATTTGTGGATATTTTACCAACCTTGCATCCCTGGAATCCCTATCCATCTTGGTGGGTGATCTTTTTCATGTATTGTTGGATCTGGTTTGGTAATATTTTAGCATCTATATTCATCAGGAATATTGGCCTGTAATTTTCTTTCCTTGTAGTGTCTTTTGTGGTTTTAGAATTAGGATAATGCTAGCCTCATAAATTGAACTTGGGAGTCTTTCCTCCTCTTGAAGTTTTTGGAGTAATTTGAGAAGGATGGGTGTTAGTTCCTCTTTGAATGTTTGGTAAAAATTTTCCTGTGAAACCATCTGGTCGAGGACTTTTGTTTGTTGGGAGTTTTTTTTTTTTTTTATTACTGCTTTAATTTCATTATTTATTCAGATTTTCTGATTCTTCCTGATTCAGTTTTGGAAGATTTTATGTTTCTAGAAACTTATCATTTTCATGCAGATTGTCCAGTTTGTTGGCATATAGTTGTTCCTAGTATTTTCTTACAATCTTTTGTATTTCTGTGGTGACAGTTTTTACTTCTTTCCTATGTGATTTTATTTATTTGGGTCCTCTCTTTTTTTCTTGATGAGTGGTTAAAGGTTTGTCAATCTTGTTTATCTTTTCAGAGAACCAGCTCTTGATTTCATGGATTTTTTGTATTGTCTTTTTAGTGTCCATGTCATTTATTTCTTCTCTGATCTTTATAATTTCCTTCTATTTACTCTGGGCTTCTTTGTTGTTCTTTTTCTAGTTCTTTTAGGTGTAAAGTTAGATTGTTTACTTGAAATTTTTCATGCTTCTTGAGGTAGGCCTGTAATGCTGTGAACTTCCCTCTCAGTACTGCTTTCACTGTGTCCAATAGATTTTTGGTTGTTGTGTGTTCATTTTCATTTGTCTAAAGGCAACTTTTTATTTCTTCCTTGATCTCAATGTTAACCTATTCATTGTTTCTTTAGTAATATGTTATTTTTCTTCCATGTATTTGTGTGTTTTTCAGGTGTGTTTTTTTTAATTTGTTTATTTTGTTTTGATTGATTTCTAGTTTCATTATGGTCAGAGAAGATACTTGATATGATTTTTTTTTTTAAATATATTTTATTGATTTTTTACAGAGAAGAAGGGAGAGGGATAGAGAGTTAGAAACATTGATGAGAGAGATCGATCAGCTGCCTCCTGCACGCCCCCCACTGGGGATGTGCCCGCAACCAGGGTACATGCCCTTGACCGGAATCGAACCCGGGACCCTTCAGTCCGCAGGCCGACGCTCTATCCACTGAGCCAAACCGGTTCGGCTTGATATGATTTTAGTCTTAAATTTATTGAGACTTGTTTTGTGTCCTAATCTAGTGTGTCATTTAAAGCGGCTGTTTCTTTGAAATTTTCTGTCTGGAAGACTAATATCAGTGGAATGTTAAAATTTCCAACTATGGCTGTATTACTGTCACTCTCACTCTTTATGTCTCATCTCCCTTTCTGTCTGAGATTTTCTTTATATGTGTAGGTGCTCCTATATTGGGTACATAAATGTTTACAAGGGTTATATTCTCTTTTTGGATTGTTTCCTTTATCATTATGTAGTGTCCTCCTTTATCTCTTACTATATATAGGTTTTGGTTGGTTGTGTGTTCATTTTCATTTGAATCCAGGAAGTTTTTAATTTCTTGCTTGATCTCATTGGTAACCCATTCATCTATAATAATAAAAGTGTAATATGCTAATTAGACCAGATATCCTTCCAGACGACTTTCTGAATGAAGCTGGGGCTGAGAGGGAAGCCCAGTTCCCCGGTGCCAGAGGGAAGCTGGTGCCAGCGGCCGGAGGAAGGAAGGCCACCTCTTGCACAAATTTCGTGCATCAGGCCTCTAGTTGTTTAATAACATGCTATTTAGCCTCCATGTATGTGAGTGTTTTTGAGTTATTTTATTGTAGTTGATTTCTAACTTTATGCCATTGTGATCCGAGAAGATGCTTGGTATTATATCATTCTTCTTCAATTTGTATAAACTTGTTTTGTGTCCTAACATGTGGTCTGTCTTTGAGAATGTTTTATGTGCGCTTGAGAAAAATATATATTCTGTTGTTTTGGGGTGGAATGTTCTGTAAATATCAGTTAGATTCATCTGAACTAGTGTGTCATTTAAGGTCTCTGTTTCCTTGTTAATTTTTTGTGTGGAAGATCTATCCAGTGGTGTCAGTGGGGTATTAAAGTCCGCTACTATGACTGTATTGCTGTCAATCTCTCCCTTAATGTCCATCAAAAGTTTTTTTATGTACATGGTGTTCCTATATTGGGTGCATATATATTATATTATATTATATATATACTAGAGGCCCGTTGCACAAAGTTCATGCACTCAGCAGGGGAGGTGGTCCCTTAGCCCGGCTTGAGCCCTCCCGTAGCCTGGGAACCCTCAGAGGATATTTGACTGACAGTTTAGCATCAGTTGGACATCCTAAGCCGTCAGTCAGACATCCTTAGTGCTGTTGCAGAGGTGGGAGAGGTTCCTGCCACCGCTGCTGTGCTCGCCAGCCGTGAGCCTGGCTTCTGGCTGAGCAACGCTCTACCTGTGGGAGCTCACTGACCACCAGGGGGAAGCTCCTGCATTAAGCATCTGCCCCCTGGTGGTCAGTGCATGTCATAGAGACCATCGTTCCGCTGTTTGGTCATTTTGCATATTAGCCTTTTATTATATAGGATATTATATTGTTGAATCATTCTCTTGTATTATGAAGTGGCTTTCTTTGTCTCTTGTTATGGCCTTTGTTTTGAAATCTATTTTGTCTAATGTGAGTATTGCTACTCCAGCTTTCCATTTGCATGGAATATATTTTTGTATCCCTTCACTCTCAGTCTGTGTGTATCTTTTGTTCTGAGGTGGGTCTCTTGTAGACATAATATATATGGGTCATGTTTTCTTATCCATTCAGTTACCCTATGTCTTTTGACTAGAGCATTTTATCCATTAACTTTTAAGATTATTATTGACTAGTGGCCTGGTGCACAAATTTATGCACATTGAAAGGAAATAAATCAGAAGAAATATTTTAATATAGCTATTCACCCTTTCTCTATAATAGAGGTGTCAACCAAATTCATGATCAACAATGACAGATACAAACATATGCGTGCGATTGGTGCCAGCGAGAGCTTTATATGTATTGCTCATGCGTGAGTCAATTTAGCCTTTTATAGATAGAGAATAAACTTGTTTAATTAGACCTGCTTTCTGATTTAGCTAAACTTTTTCCAGCCCAGTGAAGCATCCCAACTTCTCTTTCAGGCAATTGTCAGCAACACAGCAGTAAATATCAACTCGAAGCAGATTATTGTAGATCACGCAGGGAGAACAAAGGGTAAAATATTTAACTGCAGCAGTGTTTGACTATATTCTGTGCAGTGAGAAAACTTAAAGTTATTTTCAAGGTCTACCATTTCTTACTTCTTTTCAGTCAGTTCAAGTTTCTAAGCTTTCTAAATCTCTGTTTTCCAGCTAATGGAAAGAAAATAGGATTCCACTGAATCTCCTATCTACCTACTCCAGGACTTCAGTGAGGATCAAATGAAATGAGGCACGTGAAAACACTTCACAGACATTTGGTTACAGTGTGAAATGTTTCTACCTGGCCATAAAGCAATTTGTGTTTCTGGGCTGAAGAAACTGCAAGGAGGCTAGTTGCTAGGGAGAGGAAGTTGGGCATTGCTATGTGACTTCATTACCTGAATGGTCGTACATTTAGCATATTAGCCATATATATATATATGTATACACATATATATATATATGTATACACATATATATGTACTAGAGGCCTGGTGCACGAAATTCGTGCACTCTGGGGGGGGGGGGGCTCCTCAGCCCAGCCTGTGCCCTCTAGCAGTCCAGGACCCCTCAGTGGATGTCCAACTGATGGCTTAGGCCCGCTCCCCGTGGGTGAGGCTCCTGCCACCACCGCTGCACTTGCCAGCAATGAGCCCGGCTCAGGTCTTCTGGTTGAGCGGCGTTCCCCCGTGGGAGCACACTGACCACCAGGGGCAGCTCCTGCGTTGAGCATCTGCCCCCTGGTGATCAGTGCATGTCGTAGCAATCGGTTGTTCCACTGCTTGGTCGATTTGCATATTAGCCTTTTATTATATAGGATTCCATATTACTTTAATGGCTCATTTCCCAATATATGACAGTCACTTTTTAAAGTATGTTTAGGCTGCCTGGCTGGTGTTTCTCAGTGGTTGAGCATCAACCTATGAACCAAGAAGTCACAGTTTGATTCCTGGTCAGGGCACATGCCCGAGTTGCAGGCTAGATCCCCAGTGTGGGGTATGCAGGAGGAAGCTGATCAATGATTCTCTCATCATTGATGTTTCTATCTTCCTCTCCCTCTCCCTTCCTCTCTAAAGTTAACAATAAAAATATATTAAAGTATGTTTAGGCTAAAAATTTAGTCTTTTGGTATTACCCAAACAATTTAAATATTTGTAGAAAACGTAAAAACCTACTTTTTCAATAGTTTATCAATATTACTACTGAGTTCACAAACTATGAGAATAACAAAAGACCTACTCTTTTACTTCCTCTTAAATTCCAATTATTGAATCATAAATGGTACACCATTTGAGATGATATTTTATGCAGAATATTTGGTGAATTATATTGAATTGTTAGTATGATTTCTTCAGAGTTTTTAATCAGGATAAATCCTCTTTCATTTTTCAGGGTTACTGAGCTGTAGAATTAGGTCTTGATGTCACTGTTTGTCTTCAGATGGTAATATGACATAATGGAGATTAGCATGGTCTCTGAAAGTTGAGGAACCCAAGCTCAAATAATAAGCGACTTGCAGTGCTAGAAAACACTTATATTTAACTCCACCTGTGCATGAAATGTAAATGCGGAGATCAAACTTGTTTACATATGTAACACCCAGTATAAGATGTAGAGTCTTTTTCAAGATTTTAGAAGTTTCTTTCATCCCCCCTTTCTGACTACTACCCTCAGAATTTCTTAATTTTCTGACCTTTATAATCATTGATAGTACCATCAGTTCATGAAATTCATATCAATGGATTTATGTGATGTATTCTCATTTGTGTCTCACTTCTTTGCTTAACATAACATCTATGAAAATAACCCTTATTGTTCTTCTTATCAGGATTTTATTCTTTTTTTTGTAGGTGTGTGGTATTCTGTTATTTGAATTTACTACCATTCTTCCATTTTCCTGTAGCCATATTTGTAAGTTGTTTCTAATTTTAAAATATTATGAATAAAGGTACACTAAACATCCTTTCACATATGATTTTGAGGACCTATATGCTCATGTCTTTTGGATATATAAAAGCAGTAATTTTAATGATGCTATAGGCATATGTTTAGTTTTAGTAGATACAGTTTTGCATCCTTTTATCCAAGTTACACAACCACCTGCAGTGAATGAGAGTTCCAGATCCTGCAGATACTTGCCAATAATTAATATTATAAACCTGTTTAATTTTAGCTATTCCATAAGTAATGGAGGAATAAATTTGAGTTTACCTGGAAAGATGATATTGAATATATTTCACATATATTTTGAGATTTGGATAATATTTATTAATTCTTGTTTACATTTGTGTTTTCTCTTGCCTTGATTTTCCTCATATTGCTGAAGGATATTTTAATTGGAAATAGGACTCTGTTGACAGTTCTTCTATTTTTTGAACTTTATGGTTTCTAATGGAAAACCTATTGTCATGAGAATTACTTTTTCCTTATAGATACAGTGTTTGTCATTCAGAACTTTCAAGATTTTTTTCTTTGTTTTTATTTTTTAGAAGTTTGACTATGATGTGGGTGTTGCTGTCTTTGGGTTTATCTCATTTTGTATTTCCTCACCTTAAAATTGAGGATTTCTGTCTTTTGACCAATTGGAAGAGTTTTCAGCCATTATTTCTTCAAGTACTCTTTCAGCTCCATCTCCTTTAATTTCTTCCTGGACTCCAAGTGTTACAGTTTTATTTATTTATTTTTGTTGTTGTTGTTATGACTCCACTGGTTCCTGTGGTTCTGATCTTTTTCTGTTGTTGTTTTCAAGCCCATGTTCTCCCTATTCTTATTGGATATTTTTATTGTTATATTTTCTAGTTCCCTGAGTGTTTCCTCTGTTCCATCCATTCTGCGTTGAGCCTATTCACTGAGTTATTTATTTGAATTATATTCTGTACTATAATTTTCATTTGGTTCTTCTTTATAGCTTCATTTTCTTTGCTGAGACTTTCTATTTACTTGCCATAACCTTCTTTTTTTCCCATTTAAGCGACTTACAGTGATTTAAGGATGTTCAAAATCACTCATGTAAAGATTGTTTTGATGGCTGCTCTAAACTTATTATCAAATAACTCTGTCATCTCTACTATCTCAGTGTTAGTATCTGTTATCTTTTTTATTCAGTTTTAGATCTTTCTGCTTTTTATGAATAATTTGATAATTGAAACCTAGAAATTTTGAGCATTATGAAACTCTGGATCTTTTTCAACCCTGTGTTATCTGGCTTTGCTTTGATACTGCTCTGGTAAGGGAAGGGTGAGATGCCACCTCATTATTTCAAGAAGAGAGTAGAAGTCCAGGTTCCCTACTTGGCCCAAGGTTTGTAGGTATGTGTGTTGGGGGAGGGGGAAGGGTATTCATTATTGTTATGAGATGGTAGGAGTTCTGACTCCCTGCTATTCTTCTGCCAATATCTTCCCATGTGAAGGGATAGGTCTGCCTTGTTTCTCTTTCTTACGGTTTCCGCTTACATGACCCAGGACTGACTCCCACCAGGCACAGCCGGACCCGGGACTGACTTCCTCTGTACTGGCTCCCACCCGGGACTGGCTCCCACCCTGCCCGGGACTGCCTCCCACCCTGCATAGCCCACCACAGCCAGGGCAGCCCAGCACTGACTTCCGGTCTGGTCGAGCCTTAGGTAGTAATGGTCTTACACCCTGGGTCTTTATTATATAGGATGTATGTATTTATTTATTTTTTAATTAAATCTTTATTGTTCAGATTATTACATTGGTTCCTCTTTTTTCCCACCAGAACTCCCCTCCACCCAGTTCCCACCCCACCCTCCGCCCTCACTCCCCACCCAGTGTCCTCATCCATAGGTGCACGATTATTGTCCAATCTCTTCCCGCACCCCCCGCACCCCTTTCCCCCCCAAGAATAGTCAGTCCATTCCCTTTCTATGTCCCTGATTCTATTATAATCACCAGTTCATACTGTTCATCAAATTATTTATTCACTTGATTTTTAGATTCACTTGTTGATAGATGTGTATTTGTTGTTCATAATTTGTATCTTTACCTTTTTCTTCTTCCTCTTCTTAAAGGATACCTTTCAGCATTTCATATAATACTGGTTTGGTGGTGATAAACTCCTTTAGCTTTTCCTTATCTGTGAAGCTCTTTATCTGACCTTCAATTCTGAATGATAGCTTTGCTGGATAAAGTAATCTTGGTTGTAGGTTCTTGGCATTCATTACTTTGAATATTTCTTGCCACTCCCTTCTGGCCTGCAAAGTTTCTGTTGAGAAATCAGCTGACAGTCGTATGGGTACTCCCTTGTAGGTAACTGACTTTCTTTCTCTTGCTGCTTTTAGGATACTCTTTGTCTTTTGCTCTTGGCATTTTAATTATGATGTGTCTTGGTGTGGTCCTCTTTGGATTCCTTTTGTTTGGGGTTCTCTGCGCTTCCTGGACCTGTAAGTCTATTTCTTTCACCAGGTAGGGGAAGTTTTCTGTCATTATTTCTTCAAATAGGTTTTCAATATCTTGCCCTCTCTCTTCTTCTGGTACCCCTATAATTCTGATGTTGGCACGCTTGAAGTTGTCCCAGAGGCTCCTTACACTATCTTCGTATTTTTGGATTCTTTTTTCATTTTGCTTTTCTGGTTGGGTGTTTTTTGCTTCTTCGTATTTCAAATCTTTGACTTGATTCTTGCGATCCTCTGGTCTGCTGTTGGGAGTCTGTATAATATTCTTTATTTCAGTCAGTGTATGCTTAATTTCTAGTTGGTCGTTTATCACAACATCGAGGATCTCACTAGATTTCTTGAGGATCTCACTACATTTATCGGCAGTCTCACCAGTCTTTTCGAGGGTCTTACTAAATTTATCGGCGGCTTCTAGACAGTTCTTGAGAGACCTTAAAAGTGTGGTTTTGAACTCTATATCCAGCAGTTTGCTTTCTTCCATTTCTGTCATTTGTGTCCTGTTTCTTTGTCTCGGCATTTTTTGTGCTTCGCTGTGTCAATAGAGTGGCTTTCTGTGCTAAGTGTCCCAATTACCTGAGGTAGACACTCTTGGTGCACCCCCTTGTGGGCTTCGTGCACAGTCTTGTTGTAGTTAAGCCTTGATTGTTGTATGTAAAGCTGGGAGGATTTGACCTCCAGGCCAATTGGCTGTGGGAATCAGCTGTGTCTACGGTGGGAGAACTGTGCTGAAGACACCCTTATGGGGCAAGACTTGCTTCAGTGGGGCTTTGGTGCTCACTGAGTCTGCTCCCTCAGTGTGTCCCTTATAGATCTGAGTAGTTGTAATTGGATGGTGCCACTCTGACCACTGGGTACACTGGCTCTTGGATCTAAGGAGGTGCTAATCTAGCCTTTGCCTAAGGCTACCCAGCAGAAGCCAGCTGTAAAGCAATGCGAGTTGCCCTGGGGTCTTGGGGCAGCTGCAGTTTGTTAAGTTATTTTCAGATTACAAAGGGCTGGGCCTTTCATATGCGAAAGCCTCCGTGCATGGCTTGGGCGGGGCGGGGTCCCAGGGGATCAACGGGGTGGGCCGAGCGAGCCAGCAGTATGGCTGCTCTCAGTCCTGTCTTCAGAGATTCTGGCAATCGCCGAGAGTGCCTCCGAGAGAAAGCTGCCCTCGAGTTCCCACCGATGCCAGACAGTCCCGTTTCTCCCGTGTGAGTCTGGGTCCCCAAAGACTCGCCCGGAACTGGAGCTCAGAGCCTGAGACTCCCTCCCGATTGAAAAAGACAATCGTGTCCTTAGCCGCCAGCCCTCTCCGCATGTACCTCCGCACCTTTGTATTTACTTCAGCACCGCACCTCCTCTGAGTCTTGGTATGCTTTTTCTCTTTCCTTCTAGTTGTAGAAATTCCACTCAGCCAGCCTTCCTGTGGTTCTGGATGATGTCCGTTATGTCTTTTAGTTGTATTTTTGAAGTGGTTGTGCGAGGCAGCAATCTCTGGTGTTTACCTATGCCGCCATCTTGGTTTCTCCTTATTTATTGCCATTTTAAATTTCTTAAAACAGTCCCTTTAACATGTCTTGCATTGGTGGTAATGTACTCCTTTAACGTTTTTTTGTTTGGAAAGCTTTTTATTTCACTTTTAATTTTAAATGATATCCTTGCTGGATACAGTAGTCTTGGATTTAGACTCTTGCTTTTCATTACTTTGAGTACTTCATGCCACTCCCTTCTGGCCTGAGTGTTTCTATTGAGAAGTCAGTTGACATTTTATTGGGAACCTCTGTCAGTAATTTTATGTCTCTTGCTGCATTTAAGACTCTGTTTTTGACTTTAACATTTTTTATTTTAATTACGATGTATCTAGGTGTGGTTCTCTTTGTGCTCCTCTTGATTGGGACTCTGTGCCTTCTGAACTTGTGGGACATTTTCCTTCACCAGGTTGGTGAAGTTTTCTGTCATTATTTCTTTAAACAGGTTCTCTTTTCCTTGCTGTCCCTCTTCCCCTTCTGGTAGTCCTGTAATGCATATGCTGTTACATTTCATGGTGTCCCAGCGTTCCCTTAATCTATCTCCCTTCTTTTTAATTCTTTTTTTCCCCATTTGCTGCTCTAATTGTGTATTTATTTCTACCTTTTCTTCCAAATCGCTGATTCAATCATCTGCTTCATCCTATCTACTTTTAATACCTTCCAGTGTGTTCTTGATGTCAGATACATCATTCTTCTGTCTGTTTGGTTCTTGTTCATGGCCTCTATTTCCTTTTTCATGCTGTTGTAATTTGCACTAAGTTCCGTAAGCATCTTTATTACCATTGCTTTGAACTCTATGTCTGATAGGTTGCTTGCCACTATTTCATGTAGTTCTTTTTCTGGAGAGTCCTTTTCTCTCATATGGGGGTTGCTTCTTTGTGTCCTCATTGTAGCTGTCTTTTTGTATTTGCTTCTATATATTAGATAGAACTATTGTGCCTCCCAGTCTTTGTGGGCTGGCCTAATAAAGAAAGTATCTTGAGGGGTCCAGTACTGCGGTCTCTTTGTTCACCTGAGCTGGATGCTCTAAGAGTGCCCCTTGTGTGTGTTATTTGGGTTCTCCTGTTTTAATTGGGACTTGATTATTGATGTCCTGTTTGTGGGAAGGATCTCCCCTCCAACTTGCCTCCAGTGAGGTTGGTGCTCACTGGGTTTTGCTCTGATGTTGTTGAATCTGGTCCCTTGGTGTGTCTATCCTGGGTCTCCTGGAAGCTGCTCTAGTGCAGGTGAATGTGAGTCACTGTCCCTTTCTGGCCCTGGGTAACCTAAGTGAGGTCCAAGAGGTTGAACCCTCTAGTAGTCCAGTGGTCAGGGACTCCTTATCCCAGAGGCTGGGTCTGCCTTGAGTCTCACGCCTTGATTGTCTCTGTTCTGACTTGTACCCCCTTCCCCCATGGATCTGGTCCCCCAGGTATCAGCTGCAGGTGCTGGGGATCGGCGGGGGTGTGTGTGCACAGTCCCCTTCTGGCGTGCGACTCCCTGTGAGGTCCTGGAGCCTGCTTGCAGGGAATTCACTGCTGGGGACTCACTATGTGGCCCTGGAGCTGCGGTAGGGTTGTTTATAGGTCCCTCTTGCATGCTACTCCCTGCGGGGTCCTGGAGCCTGTGGCAGACTCTGAAACTCACTGTGGGGTCCTGTAGCCCGTGGTGGGGATCCTTTGTGAGGTCCCATTGGCATGAGGCTTACTGCACGGATCTGGAGTGGTGTCCAAGGCTAGTCTAGGTAGTGGTGAGGCTGTGCTCCTGGCTGCTGCTGCTCCCCCCTTCAAGATGGTGTGGTTTCCATGCCAGAGCCGCGTCTGCCCAGGGAGTGCCTGTGGTAGTAGCAGGGGTCTCTTTGTCCAGAAGAACCTGATCCATGGCCCCTGAGACTCCTACAAGATCTGCCTCTTACACACACACACACAACACAAGTCTGTACACTCCCCTCTCCTTTGCTTACTCAGTCTCTCCCTAACTGCTGCCCTGCCAGCCACCATGTTGAATCTCCCGCAGACTCTGTTTCAGCCAGTAACTCTAACCATCTATTTCAAATGCCTTTTTAATAATTTTGAGCAAATTTGATTGATTCTTACTTTTTCTTAGGGTACTCCTGTAAGTATTGATGCTTTAATAGTTAACAATGAACCAAGGGGAAAACGTGGTGATGAACGTTAGATTTGTATTTATAACTAGTGCCTAAAATTCTGGAACTCATTTCTTCTAGGCAAATCGGCAGCCTTCCAACTATAACTCAGCCAAAATGTCTACTCCATCAGACAAGGTCTTACGGAAATATGAGAATAAAATTAATCTAGGTGAGTTTGTAAAATACATTTCTTCATTGGACTATGAGGAAATTCTTAAAAAAACACATGAAGTGTTATAAAGTTTTATTGGATCAAGAAATATTTGTGCCCTGGCCGGTGTGATTCAGTTGGTTGGCGCATTATCTCACACACCAAAAAGTTGTGATTCAATTTCTGGTCAGGGCTCATATCTAGATTGTGGGTTTGATCCCAAGTTGGGGCACCTGTGAGAGGCAAGCAGTTGATGTTTCTCACATTGATGTTTTTTTTTCTCTCTCGTCTTCTTCTTCTCCCTCCCTTCCTTCCTCTTCTTCCTCCAAATCAATTAAAAACATATCCTTGTGTGAGAATTTAAAAGAAAGAAAGAAAAAAAATGAGTATACTTGGTGTTACTGACTGAATAATGCTTAGAGAAAATAAGAACTTAGTAATTTAAAAATATTGCTTCAAGGGAAAGACTTTATTTTAGCTTATGCTTTTTTTAGTTCTTTTTCTAACCTGTTGTACAAATACAAAGTTACAAATATATTCAAGTTATTGTCTGTTTTGTATTAGATTTTTGTAGGATGCTGAAAATACTAGAATGTTGAATATAATTACATTGTGTTTACCAGAGACATTTTATGTAGGTATTAATCATTTAGTGAGCTGTTGAATGTAAGGAATCAGAATGTTTTGAGAAAAATACAAAGTTGTCTTTCTCTTGTAGACATCAACTTGTTATAAATCTAGCACACTGTTTCATATTCCTATCATTGTCTTTCATGGACCTGAAATTTGAAATGAGACTGAAGTTTTTAGAATTAAACTTGGAATCCAGGCAGTTACATTATTTATATTAGTTCTAAAAGATATTAAGTGTCTGAAATTCAGCATATGCGGATATAGTATTTTTGAGGGGTTTCTGTATCTGGATTTCTGTGCTCAAAATTTATAGCTGTAGTGATGAGTGTGACACTTGTTATCAAGGAAACACAATCTAGTGCTTATCTTTAAAAACATTAAAACCTTTTCATTACTAAAATATATTCTGTGTATAAGAAAATATTTAGAAAATAGAGAAGGAAGAGGGGAGAAGAATCCTATTCAAAAAGACTATTAATGTCTTTCTGTCTTACATGTTGTTCACATTGTGGATTTTTTTCTTTTTTCAGATAAGCTAAATGTTACTGACTCTGTCATAAATAAAGTCACTGAAAAGTCTAGACAAAAGGAAGCAGATATGTAAGTAATATTTTAACTATAAAACATGGCTGATAGGGACTAATTCTAGACAAATTAAGTGGTCTTGTGATCATAATTATTTTACAGAGGATAGTATTTTTGTTTTGGGGTGTATATTTAAACCTTTTTTTTTTTTTTTTTTTAGCTTAAATACCTTTGTTCACAAATGTGGTTTTAGGATAACAGTGTTTGAAATTTCTGTTTAAATGTTTAAACTGTTAAAAGGTTAAAATTTTAGCATAAAAATGCTCCCTTTTTAGAATTTATTTCAAATTATTCCCTTTCATGACATATTTTTTTTTAAATGGTATAACCGAAAACAGATTACATTTACACTTCTGTTCTCAAAACCAGTTGTTTAAGATCTGGCTAATTTCTATATGCTGTAAACTCTAAGACATTAACAATATATTATAGAAACAGACACTTAGATCATACAACTAGCAGTGTTAGAACTGAATTTAAAAAACAATTTTCTTATGGTTTATTGCTAGGCCCAAGTGATCCTAACTTTTTGAGAAACAACATAGTCATTTGTTATTTTATTCAAGGGTCTGAATCTTTGTGTTTGAAACTTTATTTAGATTTGTGTGCTAATTGAGTCACTTAGTGTGTGAACTGAAGCATTTTAATATGGAACTCAGTAAGTGTCTTGAAATGGTGTCTTGTGTCTGAAGAAAAGGACTCTAAAGAGAAAGCCTTATATGTTGACTTTAATTCTGTACTAAATATTTGAAGGACAGTATAGACTTCATCTCTTCCTTTTTACAGCATAGTTCACTTTACCGCACCTATCTTTTTTATTTAATGCTTCTAAATTATGGATATAAATTTGTTTTCTGCAAATATGCTCCTTTTACCCTAGGGAACAGAATTGCTTATTAAGGAGAAATGAAATACGTTTCACTGAGTGATGAAATTACAAGATCTTGAAATCTGTTATTAAAGAAACTACCTATTTAGGAATTTCATGGAATGATGTACATGTAGAAACTTTTTATTTGGCTTCTGTGACTAAATTTTGAATGTCACCTGTACTTTCTGTTTTTGGTTAGGTATCGCATCAAAGATAAGGCAGACAGAGCAACTGTAGAACAGGTACAATTTAAATGTGTTACAAGTTTTTATTTTAAAATAGCATTTTTCTTCTCTTTGAATTATAGTTTGCTTTTATCCTTTTTGCTTAATGCTAATATTAAAATGCTAATGCTAATGTCTAAAATTATTCCTGTATAAAATTACTCCTTTTTATAGTTTTGAGTTTAGAGCTCTACATTTTGCTTTATTGAACTATTAACCCTTTGCACTCCGCTGTCCCCTCTCAGGGGACATCGGAATTCTAGCATATCACTCGGATGTCCCTTCTCAGGGGACATTGCAGTTTATTAGTGATTACGGGGAATTGAGTTATTTCAACGCAACTTTTTGAGACATGCATGTTTCCCTGAAGTTTTATCTTGAAATGGCACAAGAAATTAAATCGAAATATCATAAAATTACTAAGATATATACAAGAAATGTCAGCGGGTTTTGTGTCGGATTAAACAATAAACTACATATTCCCGATGTGGGACAAAGAAAACGGGACTGCATTGTGTGTTCTAACAGGAAAACACCTGGTGGCAGGCGTCAAACCACTTATTACTGTCAAACATGCACTAATCAGCCTGCAATGCATATTGGGGAGTGTTACAAAACTTATCATACTGTACAAAATTATAAACAATAAAATATTTTTTTTTTGCAAATATACATTCCTCGATGTCACCCAATTCATATAAGTCCAATATCATTATAATACGTTACTTGGTTCCAAAATTTTTTTTTTTTTTTTTTTTAAATATATTTTATTGATTTTTTACAGAGAGGAAGGGAGAGAGATAGAGAGTTAGAAACATCGATGAGTGAGAAACATTGATCAGCTGCCTCCTGCACACCTCCCACTGGGGATGTGCCCGCAACCAAGGTACATGCCCTTGACCGGAATCGAACCCGGGACCCCTCAGTCCGCAGGCCGACGCTCTATCCACTGAGCCAAACCGGTCTCGGCAGGTTCCAAAATTATACTAAATAATACGAGGGTCTGTAAATGCACGTTTCCGCCGCAAAGTAGCGTCGAGTAGCTGGTAGCCAATGTCCAGAATGGTTCGGAGTGCAAAGGGTTAATAGACAAATTTGAGTCATGCCCCCCTCCGTGGCCCTGTGAAGCCACCATGTAATACTTTCATCTTCTAGGGGGAAGCAGAATTGATTTTAAGACCAAAAATCTTTTCTCTTGTCTTAAAGAAGGCCTGCAGGAATTTTGTGAACTTTCTCAGAAGATAGAACAGGTATCTGCCACAAGATAGGATGGATGGTAATACGTGTGAGAGAGAGATGGGTAATGCCTTAAATTTTCCAATTAGAAATCCCTTACTTGGTTTAGAAGTTAATGCTTGTTTGCTTCTTTTTATTCAATAATGGGAGAAAGTTGGCCCCTATTTTTCCCACATGTAGAGGGTTGTGATTGGATGTTAGCATTGACCCAGATTTTTTATGTGAACCAAGTCATAAAAAAGGTCAGAACATTGCTACTGCAGCCTACCACCCTCTCCCTGCCCACACCTATATGTACAAATACATTTTGGAGTAGTAACCCTTTTGACCCACAGATCCTTGGTTTAAGACATAGCACCCCTTCTACTATTTACCTCAATCCCCAAAGGAGTAACACCCTACCTGAGCTCTAGATCCATTTACTATATGCAATTGAAGAATTTTACATTTAGTCAGGAGCAGGTCTGAGATCTGTGTCTCCATTATTCTCTAATTTAGTTATTTTGTGTGATTTCTTTTTGTGATTGAAGACAAAGTGTGGACCCGCACAGACAGATGAGGCAACTTTAATTTTCAAAGAGCCTAAAATAACTCAGGCAGAAAATCCTTTATTTTTCTCTTTTGAAATTAATTTTGAATGAGAGTATGTATCTTGAGTCTCAAGCTGTCTTTATAAAACATGTATCTGTAAGTTTATTCTCTTATATTTCTCTTTACCTATTTTGTTGTTAAGCCATTTCGATATGCTGCTCCTTTCTACCCTCTAACTTGGATACAGATCTCTATCTGGATTCCTGTGTTCAACCAGCGTACACCCCTGCTATTTACCTGTACCGTAGAGAAGAAATGTTCACTCACTTTCCTTTTATTCTCTTTTCCCGTTGCTATGGATGTAGTTTGGGTTTTAGTTCTGCAATCTTTTAAGATTATTTTGTTTCTATTAACCTTAGGTTTCTGGTATGACCGCAGCCACCTCATTGAAAGATAGACTCTAGAGCAGGGGTGGGGAACCTTTTATCTGCCAAGGGCCATTTGGATATTTTTTACATCATTCACAGGCCACACAAAATTATCAGCTTAAAAATTAGCCTGCTCCGTTTGGCCAAACATATAAACAACTCACCTCTAATGCCTTGGCAGGGCCAGACCAAATGATTTCGTGGGCCTTTGATGTTCCCCTCCCCCTGCCCTAGAATATAGTTTGATTTGGCCATTTGACACTGTCTCACTTTATGCAGCTAGTGGGTCTGTCTGTGCCATGAGGAGCTCTTGGCGATCTCCCTTGAAATTGCATGTAAATATGTAGCTGCTTCAGTTTCAGAACTGGACAGGAGCAGGCTTTAGACCATTGCCTCCTGTTTGTTAAAGAAGACTTTGGGGTCTTCTTTTTTAACACATTGTTTGCGGGTAGTTTTTATCGCGCGCTAACAGGTGGCTCTACTACTTACAGTCAATGTAAAACGTATAAATACGTTTCCTGCATACAACGTGTTTTAAAATATTTTTATTGATTTTAGAGAAGAAGGGAGAGGGAGAGAGATAGAAGCAACAGTGATGAGAGAGAATCATTGATTGGCTGCCTCCTGCATGGCACCCACTGGGGATTGAGCCCACAACCCCAGCATATGTCCTGACTGGGAATCGAACCATGACCTCCTGGTTCATAGGTTGACGATCAAGTACTAAAGAATAAATACTTTAGACATGGCTCACAATTCTTTTTTTTTTTTCAACAAGTATTTTAAAATATAAAAACCATTCTTAGTTTGCAGGCTGTAGAGAAATAGGCTGCCACCTGAATTTCACTCATTAGCTGTAGGATGCTGACCCCTGGTTCAAATAGAGTGGCCACTGAGCACTTGGAATGTTGCAGGTTTGAATAAGACATGCCATAAACGGAAATACACACCAGATTTCTAAGACTTAGGGTTACAGAATGTTAAATCACTAAGTTTTAAAATATTGATTATATTTATAGTCCTATAAATCATGTTGAAATGATAGTGTTTTAGATGTATTGGATTAAAAACAGTGTATAAAACTAATTTTACCTGTTATCTTGGACATTTTTTAATGTGGTAAAACTAGAAAATGTAAAGTTTCTTATGTAGTTTGCTTTATGTTTCTATTAGCAAATGGTCTGGAGTCTATTTCTGCTTCGCTTGGACTTGGTAGCCTTTGATTTCTATGACCGAATGAACAAGTTTATTGTCTCTTTGGTTTATTGTCTCCATGGTTCCTGTGGCCTCCACCTCCCATTCTCTTTACTAAAAATTAGAGTGAATGAAAGTACCATAATAGCAACTCTCATTTAGCCAACCATGGTACAGTTAGGTTCTTCAGTTTATTAATTGTCAGATTCTTGAATGAGAAATAATTGGTACCATCTTTCTGAACTTCCGTTTTTGGCATTTCTTTTTAGGTGTTGGATCCCAGAACACGAATGATATTATTCAAGATGTTGACTAGAGGAATCATATCAGAGATAAATGGCTGCATTAGCACAGGAAAAGAAGTGAGCTTTTCTTTGGATGCCTGAATGTGTTCATGTTAGTTTTCTTATTTCAGATAAGAAATGAAATTAAGGCATTTTGTAAATAAAATGTTCCTTTAAAAAGAAAGTCAGTTTCTATATACAAGTCAAGGTAGTTTAATCTGTGTTTCTAAAAATGGCTTTATTAATATTTATCAAACGGTAGGAAATTATGCACATAATTTTGCCTTTTCATGCCATTACTCTAATGTATCGTGAGTCCAACTAGCTGTATTGAGCAGTACAGTTAGATGGTCAAGTTACTGCAGGCCTGAGTCCTAATCAAGTAGTACTAATGGGGCAAAGGGTTGTGGTCTAATTTCTGTACTCAGCTAATGTCTTTCTCATTTTTTTCTTTGTATATGGGTATGCAGAAAAACAAATGTGTTTTTAAATTAGCAACTCATAGATAGGAAGCAGTTCTTAGTAAAAATCAATTTATAAATCATGTGATGTGAGAATGTCTTCATGTATTTTCCACATGCTTGAGATATAAAAATGTTTCAAATCGCTTCTCACATGTATTTAAGTTAGATTTTACTATATATGTAATTGGAGATATATTTACTGTCTTTTGGTATGATGGTTTATGATTTAATTCATATATTCAAAGATGGTGTTCCTTATGCCTATTATTTCAGTTCATTTGACTTTTGAACATAGAATCAAATAGATTGAAAAAGTAAAATACTGTTTGTAGTTATTTAACACAAACTTAATTTTATTTGGTTTTGACTTAAAATAGGCTAATGTATACCATGCCAGCACAACAAATGGAGAGAGCAGAGCAATCAAAATTTATAAAACTTCTATTTTGGTGTTCAAAGATCGGGATAAGTATGTAAGTGGGGAATTCAGGTGAGCTCAGATTTTTTTCTTCAGTTAGCTTA
This sequence comes from Myotis yumanensis, assembly GCF_028538775.1. NCBI lineage: Eukaryota > Metazoa > Chordata > Mammalia > Chiroptera > Vespertilionidae > Myotis > Myotis yumanensis. The sequence goes on along the minus strand of NW_027223753.1, from coordinate 89,282,411 downwards.
ATTTCTATATCCTAAAAAAATAAAAACTAGAACGGGATAATTTAAATAACAAATTGTTTTCTTGTTCAAGATTTCGTCATGGCTATTGTAAAGGAAACCCCAGAAAGATGGTGAAAACTTGGGCAGAAAAAGAAATGAGGAACTTGATCAGGTGAATGGGGGTGTCTGTGCTGTGCCCTGCACATTGACTGTGGTTCTTTCCCACCAGCAGATCCCAGTGGTTCTGTCTAAATCTAGGGACATGCTGGGGCTGTTCAGGTCCATAAGATCTACTGAGGGAAGTTAGACAAGTAAGAGCCACTGTATCTTGTCTGGGTCATGTAAAGAGCCTTAGAAACCATGTGAAAACTTTTAGAATTGATACTGAGGAAGATAAGGAGCTGTTACAGGATCTTAAGCAGGCAAGTGACTTAATTAGATTGTGAGAATGATGGGTCATTTTTAAATAGGTATTAGAGTTTTTGACAGTTTTGTTAGGCCCAAAACTCTTTATCAGTTTCCTTTTTTCAGCCCAATTTTGGACACATTTATATAGTCTCTGAGTTGATATCTTCTTATCTGCTGTACATAAGTGACATATGCTGGCTATTTTAGTATTAAGCAGGTATTAATGATTGTTTTGAAAACCCTTCTGAAATTTGGGTGTGCTCAGTTAGCTATTAGGTATGAGTCCAACTGTTTTTACTGATCATTGCTCAGGCTAATCAGCTTGAAAAATCATCGCAGACATACCTGCTATATTTCATCAACTCTTAAGACTCACATTTTTTTCACAGTTTAACATCTTTGGAATTGGATTGGGTGTTAGAGGCTATGGGATGTTGTTGTTGAATTGCCAGTGTTTTGTCATTCTTGATGGTGCATGATGGTGCCACTTAAAATCATTAGTGTCTTACAGTTTTTGAAATACAGTAATATAATTGGAAGACCCTGGTGCTGTTTCCTAACAGCAATATTAATCTTGTGTACTATAGTTGTTGTAGTTGTTTCAGATGCTGTATTTAGCCTTTTCATTTGTCCTTTTATCTGTTTTAATATCACAGGCTGAACACAGCAGGGATCCCATGCCCAGAACCTATCCTGCTACGAAGTCATGTTCTTGTCATGGGTTTCATTGGTAAAGATGACATGTGAGTATGTGGATGGCCTAATAATTACATGTTCAGAATTATATTTTTAATTGCTTTGAATTAGTTTAATCTTGGAATATTTTTTATGACTCTTTTCCATTGCATTAGTGCATTAATTTATAATACATTTTTGACGACTATTTTATACAGTACCTGTTTATTGACAAGTTTCTGGAAAGGAACATCTGCAGTGAGCCAGGTTGTTCAGTAATGAGTTGTAGAAGAGAAGTGCCTGTAATAAATGTAGTATAAAGCATGAAAACTTGGTCCCATCAGTTTATCTTCATTGTTTATTTTATTCTTATTAAAGGCCAGCACCCCTCTTGAAAAACATCCAGTTATCAGAATCCAAGGCTCGTGAGTTGTACCTGCAGGTCATTCAGTACATGAGGATAATGTATCAGGATGCCAGACTGGTCCATGCAGATCTCAGTGAATTTAACATGCTGTGAGTATGTTTTGTCCCTTAGGTGCCTCCCATAAGTAGTTTCGTGTCCTTTAAAAAAATAAAATTCCAATTCCAAAATGTCATACTAAATTCTAATGTTTTAAAGGTGGCTTCCACATGGTCACAGTATAGGATTTGTTTCCTGCCTTTGGTGACCTTAGTCATTGAATTGAGCCCTCACGTCACCATAGTGGAAGTGTGCACATCACTGGTGTTTCTCACATTCCTGCTTGTGTGGCCCGCAGGTACAGTGGTGGGGGTGTGTACATCATTGACGTTTCTCAGTCTGTGGAGCATGACCACCCACATGCCTTGGAGTTCTTGAGAAAAGATTGTGCCAATGTCAATGGTGAGTGGAAATTGCAGTTTTCTCCCAGCTTGTTTGTGTGTGTTGGTTCTATACTCTGTTACAGTGTTGATATAAAATTTTGGCACTGAATGGTTTGATGCAGTGATACTTAACGCCAGTAGCTGGCAGATGGTATGTTTTTATTTCTTTGTTTCTCTATAAAGTTGTTCTCTTGTAAAGCTGTTAACATTTTTCTTCTGACAGATTTCTTTTTGAAGCACAACGTTGCTGTGATGACTGTGCGGGAGCTCTTTGAATTTGTCACAGACCCATCAGTTACACAGGAGAACATGGATGCTTATCTCTCAAAGGTGAGATGGGTTAAGGGGGAAAATAGAAAATAGCAGTAGTAATTTGCATTTATGGCACTTCTGAGGACTTAAATTGCTCTGCATAATTTTTGTTCATTTGACAGTTTCCTGAGACCTTTTTCTTCTGATTTCATATATGGAGAATCAGAAGTATAGTAAAAAGCCAGTGGTAAAGCGAGGTTTCTTGACTTTAATCATTAGGCAAGATTACATCAATTGTCAAAGTTATGGAAATTTAGTAAGAAACCTGTTGTTAGCTTTTGGTCATTAATTCCTTTCCTTTGTTTCTCATAGGCCTTTCTGAATCACAAAAATTTTTAAATTGTGGTAAAATATACAAAGCATAAAATTGACCATTTTAACCATTTTTAAGTGTACAGTTCAGTGGCATTAAGTACATTCACATTGTTGTGCAACTACTATCCACCATCCATCCACAGAATTTTTTTGTCTTTTGAAGCAAAACTCAGTATTCATTAAACATTAACTCCCCATTTCTCTTCCCAGCTCATTCTGCTGTCTGTCTATGATGTTGACTACTCATATAAGTAGAATCATACACTATTTGTCTTTTTCTGGCTGATTTATTTCACTTAGCATAATGTCCTCAAAGTTCATTTGTGGTGTAGGATGTGTCAGAATTCTTTTCCCTTTGAAGACTGAGTAATAATTCCATTTATGTAAGTAGCACATTTTGTTTATCCATTCATCCACCTATGAACACGGGTTGCTTCCACCTTTTGGCTGTTGTGAATACTGCTGCTGTGAACATGGGTGTACAAATATCTCTTCAAGACCCTGTTTTCAATTCATTTACATGTATACCCAAAAGTGGAATTACTGGATCATATGGTAATTCTGCGTGTAATTTTTTGAGTAACAGTCATACTGTTTTTCTCAGTGATTGTACCATTTTACAGTTACATCAACAATGTGCCATTGTGCAAGGGTTCTGATTTTTTCACATCCTCACAAACACTTGTTATTGAGTAGCTCTCCTGATGAGTGTGTGGTGGTGTCACAAAGTTTTGATGTGAATTTCTCTAATGATGTTCAGCATCTTTTTATATACTTGTTCGCCATTTGTATATCTTCTTTGGAGACATGTCTAGTAAAGTCTTTTGTATGTTTTTTTAATCAGATTATTTTTTAGTTAAAAGAGTTCTTTATATTTTCTTCTGTCAGAAGAAAAACATTAACAACAGCTTTACAAGGGAACAACTTTATAGAGAAACAAAGAAATAAAAACATACCGTATGTGCCCTGACTGGGGATCAAACCTGCAACCTTTTTGTGCACTGGACGACATTCAACTGAGTTGCACTAGCCAGGGCTCAAATATTTTCAATCCAACAGTGGGTGGATCAAGAGAATACAGATACACAGATATGGAGGGCTAACTGTATTTTCATATTATCTATATGTATAAAGCCCTAATATGCAAATAGGCCAAATGGCCAAACAACCAGTTGCTGTGACATGCGCTGACCCCCAGGGGGCGCGTGTGGAACATAGCGGGTGTCGGCGGCAGTGCCCAGAACATGGCAGGCATCGGCTGCAGCGGGATGGTGGAGCAGGTGAACTGGGGGGGGTGGGGGGGGGAGGAAGGGGACGCCAGTTACTGTCATCAGGGCGAGCGTCTGGTGTTTACTGAAAATTCTTTGCTCCCACCCGGCGCTCACACTTCGCACCGGCCCTGCTTGCACCCATTGCTGGTGCCCAGCGCCGGCCCTGATCGCCCCTCAGGGCTTCTCCACTTCCCCCTGCTCCTGAGGGCCGATCAGGGCTGGCAGTCACCTGTCGCACCCACTGCCGGCGACTGCCCTGCTTGCACCCACTGCTGGCGCCAGCCCTGCTCATACCCGTAGCTGGCATGTGGTAGCAGCGGCAGGAGTGGGGCTGCTGGCAGACAGGGGACAGGGGGCCGCGGTGGAAGGAGCCAAGCGGGGGCACGGAGGATGGGCTAGGACCTGCCCTGATGCCCACCACAGCCTCGCGGCCCATAGTTCCTTTCAATGTGCACGAATTCGTGCACTGGGCCCCTAGTGTAACTATAATTGAAGTAGTCCCACTGTATCAGTTCATATATAAAGTTTTTTTAAAAATTTATTTTGTCACTCTCTACTTAGACTACAGACTCCTGAAGGACAGGGATTTTAGTCTTCTTTTTTTTTTTTTTTAGTATGTTTTTATTGATTTCAGAGAGAGAGGAAGGGAGAGGGAGAGGTAGAGAAACATCAATGATGAGAGAGAATCTTCTATTGGCTGACTTCTGTATGCCCCCTACCGGGGATTGAGCCCACAATCTGGGCATGTGCTCTGACTGGGAATTAAACTATGACCTCTTTGTTCATGGGTCAATGCTCAACCACTGAGCAACACTGGCCAGGCAGGAGTTTTATTTCTGTATTGCCAGTACCTAATCAGTACCTGGTAATTGTAAGTAATCACATATATTAATTGAATGAATAAGTATCACATCATTTTTATTCCTAAATCCTATAACACTGATTTCAGTGTCTGACCTTAAAACAAAAAGCCACCTAGAACCGCTATTCTTTCCTTTTTTCTGTATATTCTAAATAGATAGAGAACAAATTTCAGTTTTACAGTTTCACAAGCCAAAAGAATCCTGTAGAATCTTTGTCACATTTTCAGTGTCAGTCATTGTTCAGATTGCTTTCTGTGGTGGTTTATGCTGCAGTGGCATTGGCGCCACATCTCAAATTAGAGGACAATTCGCTTTCTCAGTGACTCCCTTCATTGGCTGCTCAAGAGCTAAGGAATGGTTCTTTCATTCTTTGGTTCTCTGTTTTCCTTTCGTAGGTATTTTTCCTAATTGTTTAAAAATTAGTAAAAGTAATATTACTTTTGAGGAAGGGGCTAGGGATTCCCTGAAGTTAGACAAGTTTGACTTATTCTGTTACTTTTGGGTTGATGGCAACCGTTTTGGTGAGGTCTAACACGGAGAGCTAAACTGACCACTAGAGGACACCAAGTCCTTTTTTTTAGAAATGTGAAGAGGTGCTACTGAGAAAGATTAAAACAGATTTATACTAAAATTGGGAAATGGATGTATCTTCTGTAGGTTGAATGTGAAGGAAAGTAATAATTTTTCTTTCCAAGGCCATGGAAATAGCATCCCAAAGGACCAAGGAGGAAAGGTCCAACCAAGATCATGTCGATGAAGAGGTAAGACTTATCATCTGTTCATAGCCTTAGGAAACACTTGTACTTTGAGGTCTTTTAAAAAATATTGTTAAGGCATGAACTTGATTTTAATAAATAAGCAGTTCATTACATAATTCCACTCAGCAGCCCATTAGCCCAATGTCCTAGGTGGAAAACATTTTATTTTATTTTATTTTATTTTTTATATTTAAATTGAATTTAATTAAACACAAAGTGTCACATACTTCCACCTTCCCAGAAATAGTCATTTCATCTTATTTAAGGAAATGGAAATTATTATGACTTAAGTATTCATTCTGTGATATGAGTGTTTGGACACGTTTAGGTACACAGCAAAGATTTAGAAGTTCAACCACCAGAGCAATATTTTGAAAATGCTAAAGCCAACTCAATTCTCCATCCAGCAATTCAATATGAACTTAGTTTAATTAGGCCTCAGCTCTGGATACACTAGGTCCTTGGTTTTATGACCTTGGGGTCATTATGGTCTTCCCTGGAAAGCTGTCCAGGATACACAAGCTCTTCCTTCCGAGTCCTTCATTTAGCTTTGGCAACTCTACTATGGGAACCAATGAAGCTCAACATTGTCATCACCAGCTGTGGAAGGTCAAAATAATGTTTCCATCCCCAGTCCTTACGGGCATTGCTGTCATCGAAGTTCATCGGCCAACTATCCGCTATGGCCTGTCGAACAGAATCCACGTTGTACGTGATCTGGAATTCTGGTATGTGCTTAAGAACCTCCTGGGCCAGCTCCTCGGGGCAGAAGCTCATGGCATTGATGTTGTAAGTCCGACTAGAGAGGGACTCTGTCGGGGCCTCCATGAATTCCAGGGTGGCCCTGAGGCAGTCATCAATGTACATCATCGGGAGCCTCGTGCTGGGTTTCAGGTTGCACTCAAATTTGCCATTCTTGATTGCATCGTGGAAAATCTGGACTGCGTAGTCAGTTGTTCCTCCTCCAGGTTCGGAGTCAGCCGAAATGATGCCAGGATATCTCAGGCATCGGAAATCTAACCCATACCGGTGATAGTAATATTCTCCCATGAGCTCGGCGTGGACCTTGGACACCCCGTAGATCGTCCTGGGTCTCTGAATGCAGAGATCAGGGGTTGGGTCCCGGGGAGAAGTAGGTCCGAAAGCTCCGATCGTGCTGGGCACAAACAATCGCAAATTGTGTTCCAAGGCAACATCCAGAACATTATGCACTCCTGTGATATTTACCGCTTTTGCCAAGGGTACGTTTGCTTCTCCGACAGCACTGAGCACAGCGCTATAGTGGATCAGCCAGGTGATACGGTGGTTTACCACTATCTCTCGAAGATGCTTGTAATCCAGAACGTCAGAATGAATAAATGGGCCACTATGGAACACCTGGTCGGAGGGTTTTTTTATGTCAGACAAAATCACATTGTCCTTCCCAAATTGTTTCCTTAACAACTTAGCAAGCCCCACTCCAAGCTGGCCAAGACCCCCTGTAATTAAGATCCGTGGCCGGTCTGTTTCAGATAGAGAAGCAGAGTGGCAGTTGGCATTTGCTGGAATTTGCCAAGGGGAGGTGGCCAGGACCCGGCCGGGCAGGGCAGCTGCCCTAGAGCCACAGGCGGGGCTCAGCATCTGGCCCATAACTCGCTGCAGCATCCTAAGGACCGGCATTTTCTCAAATACTCTCAAGACAGCCGTTGTGCTCCACGTGGAACAAGTGCATCCATTTCACCACATGGCGTACTTCGGACGAAGAAGCCCAGACTTGCGGAGAACAGCACGTGGCCAGGAGCCCAAGCGCAGCCAGCAGAAACCCTCGGTGGAAAACATTTTAAAGAACCTATTGAAGTATCTGATTCAAGAAGGAAAAGCTGATTTAGTTTGCAAATGTGGACTTTTATTTTATTTACTTATTTTTTAAATATATTTTTATTTCAGAGAGGAAGGAAGAGGGAGAGAAATATCAATGATAAGAGAGAATCATTGATCAGCTGCCTCCTGCACGCCCCCTACTGGGGATCAAGCCTGCAACCCTGGCATGTGCCCTTGACCGGAATTAAACCCGGAGCCCTTCAGTCCACAGGCCGGTGCTCTATCCACTGAGCCAAACGGGCTAGGGCGCAAATGTGGATTTATAAATAATTTAAATGTTGATTCCAGTAGTAATTAGAATTTAAATATTTATGTTTGTTAAAAAAGAAAATTATTTTAATCTTGGGGATCAATATATTTTTTGTGAAGATGATCCATAGTAGGCTTTATTTTATTTTATGTTTTAATTCTCACAGCTATTAGGGTGCTGGATGACTACAAGGTACTCTATGTTTATCAGCAGTTCTAAACCTTTTTTCACTGTAGCACAGAGTGGATAATGTTCCTGTGTCAGAACACAAGGCACAGCCAGGCAATTACATTCCTTTCTCTCCAACTCAGAAAAACTTTGTGGAATGCAAACGAGGAGAGAGAAGTATTATTCTAAGGGTAACCTTAAATCATATTCAGTCTTTTGTCATTGGTAACAAATTACTTTTGGCATAGCACACAGCACGTGCTATACCTGCCTGTGCAGGCGGCCTGGCTGAGAACTGGTGTTTTAGATGATGAGGATGAATTTTTTTTATGACTTGATGGGAGTAAGGATGCTGAGCAAATGTGAGAAGTATGTGAATGGCAGTTTCAATTTTATTTTCCCTCTGTGTTTGTTAGGTGTTTAAGCGAGCATATATTCCTAGGACTTTGAATGAAGTAAAAAATTATGAGAGGGATTTGGATATAATGATGAAATTGAAGGAAGAGGACATGGCCATGAATGCCCAACAAGACAATGTGAGTAGCTGGGTTTATATGTAGCAAACAAGTTTACAAAGAAAGCTACCTTCCCCAACCTGCAATCTCGAATGTTGGCTTCTGATCTAGTGAGATGGCTAATTGCATTAACACGTCCTTTGGGCACATTGGATGTAAAGGAAATACATTGGTGTTTATGAAAGAAAATGATACAGTTGAATGAGTCCAACAGACTGTAATTGCAGAAGGAAGATTTGTATAAAAGTCTAGGATATAAATGGTATTATACTGGATCCATTAAAATTCTGTATATATTTCAGGGTCTGGAAATTTTTTCTATTAAAGGGCCAGATAATAAATATTTTACGCTTTGCAGGCAAAGAAGCAAAATTGAGGCTACTATGTAGGTCATTATATAAAAAGAGAGAAAAATTTTCCTCCAAATTTTTATTGATGAAATAAAAAGCACTTTAATAATTGAATACAGTGCTCGCTTCAGCAGCACATATACTAAAATTGGAATGATACAGAGAAGATTAGCATGGCCCCTGTGCAAGGATGACACGCAAATTCATGAAGCGTTCCATATTTAAAAAAAAAAAAATTTGAATACAGCTTTCCATGATCCAAGGTCTACTAATGAAAGAAAAATGGAGTTACATTGGAAAGGAGAATACATTTCATTTCATTGAGATTCAAAGTTAGAGTGTGCCATCATCAAATTGATTTTGAATGTTCATTAGTAGAAACCATTAGTCTATCTGTTGGATTTGGGCTGTGGGCTCGAATTTGCTGATGCCTGTATGCTTGGTAGACAAGAATAACACCCATGCTATACACTTTCTCTTTACTATGAGATAAATTTTAGGCACCTTTTTATAATCCCACAATATATCATTTAGCCTACAGTGTTGCTTTTTAATATTGGAGTGTGTTATTTCATTGTCTGGTTTTATGTTAATTTTTTTTTCTTTGTGGTTGCAAGATTCTATACCAAACCGTCACAGGACTGAAGAAAGATTTGTCAGGCGTTCAGAAGGTAAAAAGAATATGTGTTGCTATTTATTTATGTGAAAATTCTGTTAAAGGGTATAACATTTAATGTAAAGTATTATTAGAATTAAATTAACAGTGATATAGTTATTCGTATATATACTTTCAAAGTCTACGAGCATTTTCAGAATGCCCTTTTTGTGTTCATTCTTTTTAACTATATGACTGAAATAGTGAAATTTATGGTTTATTTTTCATTCTGCCTCTTACTTGTCTTGTTGTTATAGCTGAGGCATTGATCCTTTTTGTATCCTGGTCTTCCTTTGTGAAGTGATTAATGATAGTCATGTGCTTGTTGATCTTTTTACAACTAGCTTATTAAAAGTATGTATGAAGAGCAATCTCAGGAGTTTAGCAGTCGGATAGTGCTGGATTCCTGCAGTGTTTTTTTCAGTCTTGTTTTGTTTTATATTTTAGAAAGACAGGGATTAATTCTACTTTAAGCAATTATAAAAGTAGTTCTTATTTCATTTAATGTCTTAATTAAAGCCTTAAGCATGAAAGATCACAGTTTGCTCTGAAAATTTACTTTGTCTTTTATGGGAGGAATTGACTTTAAAATGTTTCTTTTTTCCTTATAAAAAGAAAACCTCTTTTAAGAAAGTGCTTCCTGCTGCTTTAAAAGCTAAACTTCAGGGGGGGAAAAGAAAATTTCTTTTGTTTAAATGTCATATTCCCTCTTGATCAGATTAATAATAATTGTCCTTCAAATTTGATTCATAGGAAAACAGCTATAAAGTTATTCAAATAAGTATTTTTTACTTCTCTCTGTATTTCTGTCATTACCACATATATGATTGTGGCCCTGTCCTATATTATAAAGTGCTAATATGCAAATGGTCATCATGCCATAACGGCTCAGACACTCAACACTGGGGAGAGAGGAATGGGGACCAGCCAGGCACAAATGAGCTCACAAGAGAGGAATGGGGACCAGCCAGGCTGTGGCCTGGGAGAGGGACAAGCCACCTGCCCTGCGGTCCTGGGTGCCAGCGCCTGCAGCTGCGGCCCGGGAGAGGGACAAGCCGCCCACCCCGCGGTCCCAGGTGCCAGTGCCTGCGGCTGTGGCCCAGGCGAAGCGGCCCGCCCACGGTCCCCTGTGGCTGTGGCTGGCCCAGGTCCTGGGTGCCTGCGGCCGGCCAGAGGAGGGAATCCTGGGTCCTGGGTGCGAGGCAAGGCAGAGGTGATTAGGGGCAATCATTCCAGCAGGGGAGCAGTTAGGGGCAATTAGGCCAGTAGGGGAGCAGTTAGTGGCAATCAGGCAGGCAGGCAGAGGTGGTTAGGGGTGATCAGGCAGGCAGAGGTGGTTAGGGGCAGGCAGGCAGGCAGGCAGGCAAGCAAGCAAGCAAGCAAGCGAGTGGTTAGGAGCCAGTGGTCCCGGATTGCGAGAGGCAGCCAGACATCCCCTGAGAGGTCCTGGATTGGAGAGGGTACAGGCCAGGCTGAGGGATTTCCCCCTCCCCCTGTGCATGAATTTCGGGTACCAGGCCTCTAGTAAGATTATAAGAGAGCTGGAAAGTTCCTGTTGCCTACTGACATAACATCATAGTGCAACACATAGCTCACGTGTTTGTGGTCATGCTGGTGTAAACAAACCTGCACTAACAGTGTTATAACCCAGTACTCCTTTTCTGAAGTGAAACAGTTATGTTGTTTCTCTGGGTCATCCATTAAAGCCCCAGTTTGTACGTGGGGGTATGTTCTTGAGCCTTATTGGAATGGTACTTCCAGGCTTCCTCTCTCACTTTGATTCTGTTGTTTTGATGTTTTTAGTACAGGCTTTTGTTTTTCAAAGAATATCCGCAAAGTTAAAATCTGAATTCTAGCATTAACAGATCTGATAACAATAGATAACTGATTGGTTTAGAATAAATGGTTCTGTAATATTTTCAAGGTCCCTGCACTCCTAGAAAATCAGGTTAAGGAAAAGCATTGTTCTGATTCAGAAGATGGTGGAAGCTCTGAGTGTTCTGATGCAGGTTCTGAAGAGCAGGGAGACCATGCCTGCTCCAAGAAACCTACCACTGATCTTGAAGTTGATAAAAAGGTTAGTCAAGAATGAAAATTCCCTTGTTCTTTAACATGGCAGCATAGCCACTCATTACTCTTCACTCAAGTATTTAGATTATGGTGGCAGAAAACATTGTTGGTCAGTAAGTACCTCTAATTATATTTTCAGTTCCTAAGCATGAACTGATTTTGGTTGTAACATTATCTAGAGATTGGGCTTCTGTTGGGAGCTTGGGCACTGTCTAGGGCAGTGGTCGCCAACCTTTCAGACCTCATGGACCAGCATTGGTCCGCGGGCCACCGGTTGGCGACCGCTGCTCCAAAGGTTTCCTTAAACCAGCGGTTGCCAACCTTTCGGACCTCACGGACCAGCATTGGTCCACAGGCCACTGGTTGGCGACCACAGGTCTAAGGAAAGGACACACTGAATTCAGTACATTGAGTAGAAATTATTGTCATTAACTTGAAGTACAAATGATGCTGGAGTTGCCTCATGATGACATATTGAGGATCCATTTCAGGGGGGATTTACAGCCACAAGTTTCCAAACTTGGAAAGGCTGTTTCTACCAACCCTGGCCACAGACAGAAGAGACACTCATGGTTGAATAATGCATGACAACTGTGTAACTATTACTCTTCATTCTTAGCTTAATCCTGAAACTTTATAAAGTATGGATTTTAAGACTTCTGAGAGACATACCCAACTGGCTGTTAATACATTTTTCTCTCTCTGTCTACTGGAAATAAATATTTTGTCTCCTTCTAACTTTTATTTCTGTTAGCATATGAAAATTGCAAAGAAAAGTAGTTGCAAACATTTAATAACATCCTCATGGATATTTGTGTTTGGCAGTCTTCAAATTTCTATTAGGATACCTTTAAGACAATTTCATCTCAAATTCCACCACCAAACTATAATTATTTTTATTTTATTTATTTATTTAATCCTCACCTGAGGATATTTTTCCATTGATTTGTAGAGAGAGTGGAAAAGAGAGGGAACGACAAAGAAATATCGATGTGAGAGAAACACAACGATTGGTTGCCTTCTGCATGTGCCCTGACCAGGGCCTGGGCCGGGGAGGAGCCTGCAACTAGGGTATGTGCCCTTGACCAGAATTGAACCCATGTTTGGTCCACAGGCCAACGCTCTGTTCACTGAGCCAAACCAGCTAGGGCTCATTTTTATTTTCTAATGTTACTCTTCTTTTTATCCTTTTACATATATCTTTATAACTAATTGTATCATTGTGAATAGTATGAATGGAATTTGCTTATAAAAAGAAAACATTGACTTTTAAAAAAGTGCTTCCTGCTGCTTTAAAAACTGCTAACTTCAGGGAAAAAAATTAAAATTTCTTTTGTTTAAATAATATTTTCCCTCGTGATTGAATTAATAGTAAGTGATATTTGAAATTTGATTCGTAGGAAAACAGCTCTGAACTTATCCAAGTAAATATTTTTTTTCTTCTGTCTGTATTTCACAGATTTTTTTTTAAATTTTTGTTTTACAGGAAAGAAAAAAGATGGTCAAGGAAGCCCAGAGAGAGAAAAGAAAGAACAAAATTCCTAAACACGTGAAAAAAAGAAAGGAGAAGACAGCTAAGACAAAAAAGGGCAAATAGAATCGGAACTATATTATGTATAGTAATTTTCCATCCGTTATTTTTTAAAAAAATATTCTTATTGATTTCAGAGAGAAAGGGAGAGGCAGAGATAGAAACATTAATGATGAGAGAGACTCATTGATTGGCTGCCACCTCCATGCCCCTACTGGGGATTGAGCCCACAACCCAGGCATGTGCCCTTGAACGGAATCTAACCTGGGACTCTTCAGTTTGCAGGCCAACGCCCTATTCACTGAGCCAAACTGGCTAGGGCTCAGTTACTTTTCTTGCCTTATCTAAGTTGCATCTGGAAGGTGGATATTGATTTTAACCAAATGGTTATTATGGCAATGTCTATGAAGACTGATTCAAGTGTTCTCATGTAGTTTTGTAAAAAGCTCTAATCTCTGTTGTCCAGATCCAGTCACTGACTCTGGTATTGACAGAGAATTTATTTAAGCTATTTTAATGAAGAACTTTGTACAATTTTAGTTCTATATGTTTTTTCTCCTCTGGTATGTTTTTTGAAGCATCGTAAATATTTAAATGTAATGAATGTCTACAACCTTTACGTAAGTGTGAAGGCACTTTGGATAAACTTGGGCCGAGTTTTGCTTTGCTTGTACATGCCAAAGACCCATCTGAAGTCTGATGATTAAAATGCCAGGGTTTTCATAAAAGGAGTTTCACTTGTGGGAAAATTCACCTGGCTGTTGATGTAATCATTTACTACAACTTGGTTCTGTGTGCATTTATGATCATTTGTAAGGCACTCTTCATCTTTAATATCCTTTTCTGAGCTTAGGGTCTCTCAGTTTATAAGCTATTTCATGTTTGACCATTTGGCATGTTCATTCATTCATCAAATATTTGAGTATTTTAGGTGCTGAAAATACAGCACTAAAAAAACCCCACAAAACAAAACAGTCAAAAATTACTACCCTCAGGTAGTTTACATTTTAATAAGATAAAACATTAAACAGAATAAGTAAAAATAGTATATCAGCAGGTGACAAATTCTGTGGAGAGAAATATTGCAGAGAAGAGAGAATGCCTGGGAGAAGTAAGTTTGCCATTTTAAAATAAGCCACACTAAGTGGCTATATTTGAGCAAATACTTCAAAAGTATGAGTCATGTGCATATCAGGAAAGAAGGGTATTCCAGGCAAAGCAAACAGCGAATGCAAAGGCCCTGAGGCAGAAGTATGCCTGAAAAGTTCCAGAAACAAGAGGCTTCATATCCAAGGGAGAAAATACTAGATGAAATCAGATGGCATTAGGCTATTGGAGGGTTTAAGCAGAGGAATAATATGATCTGACTTCTGTTTTGAATGATCACTATCACTTTGGCCTCTAGAAAATTGATGAGGAAATAAGGATAGGGTATTTATTGTAATATCCCACAGAAGAGATGATGACTTGCTCTAAGACAGTAGCAGGGACACGGAGAGAGGTGCTTGGATTCTAGATAGAACACAAAAGCGGAGTGAACTAGATGTGCTAGGGAATAAATGAGGAGTATGGAGAAAGAATGCAGGATGATGTCAGGGATTATGACTAGCAACTGAGACTACTGGAATTGCTACTTACTATTTTGGGAAGGTATGTGCGTGGAGCAGGTTTGGGGTAAGAAAGGGAGTAGGAAGAGGGTGAGATTGCAACAAAACACAAATATTGAAAGAAGTGATCAAATATTTTTACCATATACTTTACATTAGAAATACCTGTTTTAACCCTTGCATCTGAAACAATTTCTATAAATAAACTTAGTTTCCATTAAACTGAAGCTTGCATCTGCTTGTTTGAGAGTTGATTGGGTTGGGTGTGGGGAGTGAGGAGTGAGGTAGTTCAACTGAGCTTTTAAAATTTTAAGTCAAATTTATTATGTTCATAATATCCTCCTTCCTAGACTTTAAAAAAGTTCAAAATGTGAAATAGAATTTCAATGAAATATTATACAGTTAACAAAAGAATGCAAAAGTGGATTTAGTAATTCTGTGTACTCTTGGGGATTTTTATTTCAAGATCTTCCAGGCCTTGTATTTGTTTGGTCTTATTCTGACAAGGTTTATTTGTTTGTTTGTTTTTTTCAATCACAGTTCACATTCAATGTATTAGTTTCAGGTGTACAACATAGTGGTTAGACGCTTATATAACTTAAGTGATTCCCCCAAAAGTCTAGTATCCACCTGACCCCATATGTAATTATTACAGTATTATTGGTATGCTTTACATCCCATGACTATTTTGTAACTCCAGTTTGTACTTCTTAATCCCTTCAGCTTTTTCAACTAGCCCCATAACTCCCATTTGGTAACTACCAGTTGTTTTCTGTATCTGTGAGTTTCTGTTTTTGTTCATTTATTCTGTTCTCAAACTCCGCATATAAGTGAAATCACATGAAACAAGTCTTTCTCTGACTTATTTCACTTAGCATAACACTTACCCTCTAGATTCATTCACATTGTTGCAAATGTAAGATTTCATTCTTTTTATAGGCGAGTAATATTCCACTGTATGTATGTACCACAACTTAGGTTGCTTCCATATCTTGGCTACATGAAATGTCCTTTTTCTCTTGTTAGAGCCTTTGTGGATTTTTTTGTTTTGTTTTTAATATATTTTTTATTGATTTCAGAAAGGAAGGAAGAGATAGAAACATCAATGTTGAGAAAGAATAATCAAACAGTTTCCTCCTGCACAACCCCTACTGGGGATCAAGCCTGGAACTTGGGCACGTGCCCTTGTCCAGGAATGAAACCTGGACCCTTCAGTTTGCAGGCTGATGCTCTATCCAGTGAGCCAAACCAGCTACGGCTAGCCTTTGTTTTAAAGTCTATTTTGTCTGAAGTATTGCTTATTCCAACTTTTTTTCATTTCCATTTTCATGAAATACCTTTTCATCCTTTTATTTTCAGTCTGTGTGTGTCTTTTGATTTGAAGTGGGTCTCTTATAGGCTGTATTTTCTTAGCCATTCAGCCATTCTATGTCTTTTGATTGGAACATTTAATTCATTTACATGTAAAGTGATTATTGAAAGATATATAGTTACTGCTATATTATTATTCATATTTATTTTTTTCTTTTCAAAGGAGCCCCTTTAACATTTCTTATAATACTGGTTTGGTGGGGATGAACTTACCTTTTTCTTGTCTGGGAAGCTCTTTATGTCTCTGATTCTAAATGACAGCCTTGCTGGGTAGAGTGATATAGGTTGTAGGTCCTTGCTTTTTATCACTGAACTAGAGGCCCGGTGCATGGATTAGTGCACCAGTGGGGTCCCTCAGCCTGGCTTGCGCCCTCTCTCAATCCGATACCCCTCAGGGGATGTCGGAGGCCTGGTGCACGGATTTGGCCTGATCCCCACAGGCCAGGGCGAGGGACCCCACCAGGCCTCTAGTTGCATATAAAATCTTTGGTTAATCTCTTCCCGTCCTCCCCTCTCCCCTCTGCCCTCTGAGATTCATCAGTTTCCATGCCTGTGCGCTTAGCGTCTGCCCCCTGGTGGTCAATGTCCGTCATAGCTACCAGTCGAATGGTCGGACACTTAGCCTTGAGGCTGAGTGCACAAAAATTTGTGCACTGGGGTGGGGGGGTCCCTCAGCCCGGCCTGCGCCATTCACGGTCCAGGACCCCTTGGGGGATGTCCACCTGTCGACTTAGGCCCACTCCCCGGGGGATCAGGCCTAAGCTTGCAGTCAGACATCCTTCTGGCAGCCAGGGAGCCCTTGGGGGATGTCCAACTAAAGGCTTAGGCCCCCAAGGGATCAGGTCTAAACCGTTAGTTGGACATTCTTAGTGCTGCCACGGAGGTGGGAGAGGCTCCTGCCACCACCACTGCGCTGGCCAGCATGAGCCAGCTTCTGGCTGAGTGGCACTCCCCATATGGTAGTGCACTGACCACCAGGGGGAAGCTCCTGCACTGAGTGTCTGCCCCCTGGTGGCCAGTGCGCATCATAGCAACCGATCATTCTGCCGTTCAGTCAATGTGCATATTCGCCTTTTACTATTATTATATAGGATGTCCCTATTTCCCCCCTTTTGCTCCCTCTCCCCAGCTCTTGCCCCCCACTTCTCTCTGGCCATCACCATACTGTTGTCTGTATCCATGGGTTGAGCATATATTTTCTTTGGCTAATCCCTTCTTCAGATTCACTTCTTTAAATTTTTATTTTCAGATAAGTGCTTATAACTGCACTATTATATATTTTCTATTATATCATTTAGAATTAAGATATTTTTTAATTGAACCCTTGTAAATTTTAGCACAATTTAATAAATTATGCTAGAAGCAATTAGGAGATTTTTCATGTAATGCAGACACATTTCAATTAATATTTTATTAATTTTTAATTTTTAATATTTTAATTTGAAATAATCTCATACATGTAAAAAAACTATACAATACTACAGCATATTATATGTACCCTTCACCCAGTTTCTTAGGTGTTAATAATTTAAACATAATCATTATACAACTAACAAAATTTGGACTATATTTTTCGTATAATCTCTTTAATGTTACTTAATCCATTTACTTTGTTTTTGTTCATCTTCACCCAAGGATATTTTTCCATTGAATTTTAGAGAGTGAAGGGAAAGGGAGAGACACATTGATTGGTTGCCTCCTGCACATGCTTTGATAGGGACTGGGGATCAAGCCAGCAACTGAGGTACATGCCCTTGACTGGAATTGAACCTGGGACCCTTCAGTCCACGGGCTAATGCTCTATCCACTGAGCAAAACAGGCTGCAGCTTAATTCATTTACTTTTAATCTATATGTGTCTTTATATTTAAAGTGGGTTTTGTTTTTGATTCACCCTGCCAGCTGCTGGGGGCTTCTGGGCGGGCGTGCCTTGTCACCCCGGGACCTGCCGATCTCGGGTCCCGGGGCAGCAAGGCATGGCCAGCTGCTGGAGGCTTCTGGGGCAGGTGTGCCTTCCCAGGCGGCCAGCCTGCCCTGGATGGCGGCGCGCTGGTGGTTGGCGCTGTCCCGGCCTGCCTGCAGTATGCAAATTAGCCGCCATCTTTGTTGGTGGTTAATTTGCATATCATGCTGATTAGCCAATGGGAGGTGTAGCGGAGGTACAGTCAATTACCATGTTTGTCCATTATTAGATTAGATATTTCATGCCAATAGCCTTCTAGCCTGCAAAGTTTCTGTTGAGAAATCCTCTGACAGTCCCTTGTAGATAAACTGCTTTTCTCTTGCTGATTTTAAGATTCACTCTTTGTCTTTAACCTTTGGCATTTAATATAGTATGGGTCTCTATGGGTTCATCTTGTTTGGGACTCTGTGCTTCCTGGACAGAGTCCTTCACAAGATTAGGGAAGTTTTCAGTCCTTAGTTCTTCAAATAGTTTTTCAATCTCTTGTTCTCTTCTCCTTCTGGTACCCCTATGTTGCAAATGTTACCCTTGATGTTATCCCAGAGACCCCTTTTTAAAAAAAAATTTGTTTTTGCTTTTTGCTGTTCTGATTGGGTGTTTTCCACGTTGCTTCCAGATTGCTTATTTGATGCCCTGCTTTAATCTGATGTTGATTCCATCTAGCATATTCTTCATTTCAGTTGTTCTTCATTTTTTTTATTTTATGGTTTCTCTCTCTTTGTGTAAATTTTCATTGACTTCATTTATTTTTTCCCCCAAGTTTACTGTACTCTATCTGGGATTGCTTGCCTTCATTTTACTTAGGTGTGTGTGTGTGTTTTCTGGAGATTTCTCTTGTTCTTTCATTTGGGACATGGTTTTTTTCTCTCCTAATTTTGATTGCCTCCCTTTGTTTCTACATATTAGGTAGTTCTGCTATCTCTCCCAGAGTTGGCTGGGTGGCCTTATATAGTAGGTGTCAGTAGTGCAGTTTCCCTGGTCACATGAGCTGGGAGCTCCAGGGATGTCCTTTGTGTGGGTTGTGTGTGCCCTCCTGTTATGAGCCTTGATTGCTGTTGGCACATCAGTAGGTGGGATTAACCCTCAGGCTGACTGGCCTTGACGACTGGTCACGATTACAGTGAATGAGCTATTGTGTGAGGGCTGACCCCATGGAGCAAGATTTGATATAGTGGGGCTCTTGTACCTGCTGAGTCCACCCTTTTGGAGTGCTGTTTGTGGAGCTAATTGGGTGGTGCTCTGGTGTGGTCAGAAGCCAGCCACTGGGTGTTTTGGTTCTAGGACCTCTTAGGAGGGGCTCTATTGCAGGCCTAGGTCAGCTACTGCCTGTGTGTGCCTGGCTCAGGGCCACCTGGTAGGAGCTACAAAGTGATCTGCAATTGGTAGCTGCCTGTGCTGGTATGGAGGCACCTGGGAAACGGTAATGCTGTGAACAGAGGCTGGATGCTCCTTTGGGGTTTGTGGACCTTTCAGAGATTTTAGGGAAGTCCACAGCTCAGGCTAAGGCCAGCCACTTATGAGTAACAGCTATTGAAAAAGGGTCAAGTTGGGTGTGCAAGTTGGGTGGGGCAGGTTCTCAGAGAATCACCAGGGTGGGGCCAGTTTGATGGGAACTCAAATTTGGTGCCCACCTGCACATGTAGGCTGGGTTGAGGGTGGGAGGCTCAGCAAAGGAACAATGGTACCTGCCAGCCTTTTAGTTCACAGAGAGCTGCTCCTCCAGCCCTTGCTCTGAAGCCAGATAATTCAGTTCCTCCTTGGTGATTTCCAGCTGCTGCCCAAGAGTTGGAGCTCAGAGTGAGTGACTCTGTCAGCGAGTAAGCCCATGTGTGGGGCCTTTAAGAGGACACCTGGCTCTACAGCAGCCCTCCATCTCACCTGGTCATGACAAAATCTCTACTGCTTTTCACTGCCAGCTGTTGTGGGGACTCCTTCCCAGCACTGGTGGTCCGAGATAACCCTCCCTATTTTTAACCACCATGTGGGTGTGGGACCAGCCCGTTTTGGGTCTCTATCTCGTCTACCAGTCATGACGTGACTTCTTTATATCCTTAGTTACAGTTCTGTTCAGCTAGTCTTCAGGTGGTTCTCAAGGGTGGTTGTTCTATAAGCTAGCTGTAATGTTGATATCATGGGAGAAGGTGAACATAGTGTTCAGCTAATACTACAAGCCTATTAAAATACTTGAGAGTGTGTGTGTGTGTGTGTGTGTGTGTGTGTGTGTATATGTATATAATATATTTTAATTAGGTGGTCAAGCTTCTCAGAGCTACCTTTTGGTGAGTCCAATTCAGTTCTAAGTTTGGAACCAGTTTCACTTGGGCAAAAATAATGTCTGCAGGATTTAGGACAATTTATTTGCATTTACATTGCTGCTGGGAGTAAGTGACTTGTAAAATGTCAAGATTTGAGACTTCAGAAGGATTCTAATTTGAGGAATATTTATCTCATAACTCTCCTACTGATGTGGCTGTTTCCCTGTTCGGATTCTGGCTGAGTAGTAATCACTGGTAGAAATCTTGCCACAGTTGTCCGAAACTCTCTTTCCCTTAATTCTATCCTCACCTGAAGGCTTGGAAGAAGAAACCTATTTTTTGGCAGACTTACAGGGCTACTTGAATTTTGAGTGCTGGACAGTTAGGTTTTAGTGTCCATGAATTATTGGTTGTATAGTTAATTTCCATTTGGAGAGATGAGGTGTGGGTCTCTTGGTCCAAAGGCTGGGACATATTTGTCAGTTGTAGATGTATCTGATCTTCTGTCATAGTTTATTGATTTTTTAATCCTTCAAATAATGGAGGTATTTCTAAAAGTACACTGAGAACCTGGATAATTTCTCTGAAGCACAAAATCATTTTTCTATGCTGCTCAAGTTCTTTTTTTTTTTTTATAAGCTTATTCTTTTTTTTTTTTTTTTTTTGATTTTTTACAGAGAGGAAGGGAGAGAGATAGAGAGTTAGAAACATCGATGAGAGAGAAACATCGATCAGCTGCCTCCTGCACATCTCCTACTGGGGATGTGCCCGTAACCCAGATACATGCCTTTGACCGGAATCAAACCTGGGACCTTTCAGTCCGCAAGCCGACACTCTATCCACTGAGCCAAACCCGTTTCGGCGCTGCTCAAGTTCTTATCCTTCCTCTGATAAGGCAGGTTAGGAGCAGAACTTTCACTGGCTCAGAAGCTCCAGCATCTGAGCTTGGCCTTGGCATGACGGGACAGGACTTGTGGTGGCTGTTGACCTAGGTCTGGTGAAAACTCATGGTTCTAGACTGGCATTGAGTTTTCTTCAGCTTTATAACTTGATGAAGATGGATACAAGAAGTTGAAAAATTTTATAGTTTGGTACTAAGTTGTTTGAGAAGATCTCCACTTTTCATGAGTATTCTTTTTCAATCAGTGCAAGCATTTTGCTGTTTCTTGGTTGTAGGCCTATCCTGTATTATGGCTGTGATTTCCCTAACCTTTTGACTCAGAAAATGAGTTGAAAAAGTTTTTTTAGAAGCTGGTAAAAATTCAGTGTAAGGATATCTCAAATATCATGGGCTCTGAATGATTCTTTTTATTTTCAAAAGCTTGGCAAGTTTTCTAATTTTTAATTGTCTATACACGTAGTAAATAAAGACCATGAACAATCAGAGATTTACTTTGACTTTTAGGATTTACCTTTGATGATGAAAGAGTTGCAAGGGTCAGCAGCTAGAGCAAATTCTACTCCACGTGTAGTTTTCTGTGAAGGTATTTTGTGACCACATCAAATGGATGGGTTTTCAACCACTAGTTACAGTAAAGCAAGAACTCCATGTTCTGCTTCTTGAATTGGGGTGGGTTTTCACATTCCACACATTTAGGTTGGAGCTTTTAACTTCTATATCTTTTGGATTTATGTGTGTTGGACATAAAGGCTTTTATAAATGTTCCAGAGGAAATTGTAAATAGATAACAAATCATTTCAGCCGGTTTCCAAAGCAAAAGATGCTTTTCTTGCATCTATCTTCTCCAGAGATCTTAGTCCTGGTTGATAATGTTGTGGAAACCTCTGAACTTGAATTTGGAGAATGGAGACTTGAATTTGTGGAATTCTTTTTAAAAAAAATACATTTTTTATTAATTTCAGAGAGGAAGAGAGAGGGAGAGAGAGATAGAAACATCAATGATGAGAGGGAATCATTGATTGGCTGCCTCCTGCACGCCCCCTACTGGGGATCAAGCTTGCAACCTGGGCATGCTCCCTTGACCAGAATTGAACCCGGGATCCTTCAGTCTGCAGGCCGACGCTCTATCCACTGAGCAAAACTGGCAAGGGTGAATTTGTGGAATTCTTGAGTTCAGTTTTCATCTCTCCTTCATCCACATTCTGCTTTGATTGTTGGCTGGCCAATATTATCAGAAGGTGCCCCCTGTACAGCTGCAGTAGCCACCTGGCCACAAAATCCTTTCTCTCATTTCTTTTCAGAATGGTATCAATGTCATCTAATGTGTGAGCACAGCTATCTCGAGATCTCTGAGGGGTTCCATGTCTCATATAAGTGCCACTTAATAGATTTGTTTAAAGAGTGATTTGTCATTTTTCGGTGAAATTTTAGCCTTTGCAAATTCTGTATATAGCTGTCATGAGGTCATAAATTTGCCAAAAAAGTGGTAGGTCTTTGAGGCCTAAGAATTGTTGGAGTCAGGATACCAGAGTCCATGAGCTAGAGAGACAGGTCAGAGAATGGAATGTTGTACATATAGAGGGTTGCCCTTGTTGGTAATGCCTAGAGTTCAGCCCTGGTGTGATTGGCTGCAGGAGGGTAGCAGACAAATACATTGAAGGCTAGAAGGTCAGGGAACTAGGCCAAAGTTTTAGAAAGGCCATCTGTGTTAGAACAGGCCTAGTCTTACAGTATAAGTGAGAGAGATGCTTAAATCTTCAGGGAGCATCAATGCCTGCAACATGGAGGGGAAGTGAGTGATATCTGATGACATGAGATTAAGGGGGTTGGCAGGGAAACAGTACCCTTGGGAGAACCAGGGTTTATATGGAGTAAGGGAAAGCCCCGAGAGGAGAAGTTGGGGATTCAAGGCTTTTTGTGTGTATCTGACCATGAGTTTTAAAGGGCACTGTTGAAGCACTTCAGGATTTAGAAAAATGGAAAGGGTCTGTTTGACATCAGGTACTGTTCCTGTTGTGGGTTGGATGCTTCAGGTTCTCAGAACCTGCTTCCATTAAGTAGGCAAATGCCTAACTGCTATGGAGATAATAATAGTGCCTGCCTCGTACAGCTATTGGGAAGGACATTGGGGAGCAGGGTAAGGGATGGATCAGGCGGACAATACCCGAACCTGCCACAACCTTTTGCAGCAAGGATTCAGAATCTGGAGAAGGGGCCATGCGCAAATGGATATACTAGATAAGAAATATAAATTTGGAAGGCATTGGGGGAACCAGGCAGAGGCCCTTCTCTAGTGGAATGGCTCTCCGAATCTCCGGACCCATAGCTTTTTATTTACTAGAATATACATTTGCCCTTTAGCAAAGCAAACAGACATCAATGGTAAGGTTTGGTAAACAATAAAGGCTTATCAGGTTAGGGGATTGCCTTCAGCCATTCAGCCAGCAGCAGATTAATACATTGCTGATTCTCAGCCCTTGCTGAATATCAAAGTCCATAGCCTTCTGGTCGACTTCTCTCATTTATATGTTAACTACTTGTTGGTCTTTGCCTCCAGCATGAACCCTTTGCTCAATCATTAAAAGTGGGACAGCCAGACACTTAGTGCTCCTGTTGTGATGTAAAAGAAAGTGCACAGAGCCACCTATAAAGTATCTTTCCTACCCCTCCACCAATAACATTGAACCTGAATCTATGTAGCTTCTAGATAGTTTCCTGTAAACAATAGTTTACAGGAAATACACAGTACACTGGAGCAGAATAAATGATGCTAGGAGGACTAAGTCAACCAAACCTGAAATATGGGAGCATCTATAATGAAGAAAACTATTATAAAAAGACATATATTCCAATGCTGCAGACTTCATTTAGATCCTGATGAGATCAGACCAGTTGTAAAAAGATGGGCTTTTTTTATAAGACAAAGAGAAAATTGAAAATGGTATTAGATGATAATAAGGAATTGTTACTTTTATTGTATATGGACAGCTTCAGACTACATGGAAGCACCACACCCAACCACCTCCATAAGCCACATACTCATGGGTGGTCTCAGCAGGTGCAAGAACCCTACATAAGTTAAGTCCTGCTTTGTGCGGTGGATCCCTGCACAGCTGATCATCCAAGGTGGTTGGAGGTCAGTGGTCAGTGGTCACAGCCAGTCCTTACAACTGATCAGCCTAGGTCAATTCCTCCCATTGATGTGCCAGCAGCAATCAAGACTCAACTACAACAGGAGGGTGTACAGCTCATACCGGGGAGGAGGGAGAAGGGAGAGTGCACCTTGAATGCCCAGCTGATCAAGGTTATCTATATATATATAGAACCCTAATATGCAAATAGACCTAATGGCGGAACAGCCAAACAACTGGTTGCTATGATGTGCGCTGACCACCAGGGGGCGCATGCGAAACGTGGTGGGCATTGGCTGCTGCAGAATGGTGGAACAGGTGAGTGGGGGCGCCAAACCAAGTCGGGGAGCTGGTCACTGTCATCAGGGAGAGCCTCTGGTGGTTACTGAAAATTCTTTGCTCCTGCACACCGCGGTCCCACCCGGTGCTTGCACCCGCTGCTGGCGCCCGGCACTGGCCCTGATCACTTGGCACTGTTAGTGGGTGCGAGCGGTGGCTGCTGGCCCGGATTGCCCCTCAGGGCTTCTCCACCTCCCCCTGCTCCTGAGGGGGTGATCTGGGCAGCAGCCACCACTTGCACCCCCTGACAGTGCCAGCCCTGATCTTACCCACTGCTGGCACCGGCCCCAAGCGCATAGGAGCAGTGGTGGCGGGAGTGGGGCTGCTGGCAGTCAGGGGATCTAGGGCCATGGCGGGAGTGCTGGGTGGCGGCACGGAGGATAGGCCAAGACCTGCCCCTGTGCCCACCGCAGCCTCGTGGCCCAAAGTTCCTTTCGAGGTGCACAAATTTGTGCACTGGGCCCCTAGTATATACATATATATTTTACATTTATGTGTTTGCAGAACTTATTGTAGTTTTCCTGGGAATTTACTTTTCTTGGAACAAAATTATTGGCACAACCCAGCCAGGTGTGACTCAGTGGTTAATCATCGACCCAGGAACCAAGAGGTCACCGGTTCGATGCCTGGTCAGGGCACATGCCGGGTTGTAGGCTTAATCCCCAGTAGGGGGCCTGCAGGAGGCAGCCAGTCAATGATTCTCTCTCATCATTGATATTTCTATCTCTCCCTTCCTCTCTGAAGTAAAGAAAGAAATATGTTGCTAAAGAGAGAAATAACAGGTGGACACAAGTCAGTGTTGGGAACTTTGCCCCACTAAATTCAATGGGACAAGAGATTTGAGAAGTTTTTTACTTTGGTTTGACATTTTATCTCCTTTCACATCAGTTAGAATTTATGTTGGGTTAGGGTTGGGGTAGGATGTGTCTGACCACCCTACTGAAAAGTTCTGTTTTCCTATCTACCATTTATTTCTCTGGCAAACTTTTCTTTTTATTTTTAAGTAGGCTTGTGTTTTGAGCCTTACCTGTTTTTCAGTGTTTTTCCAGCCTTATCAGCCTCATGCATTACATCATTCCATGTGCACCAATGATACCCATTAATTAATTTTTACTATGTTGTGTTTTTTAAAAATCTCACAGCTCTGTAATGAAAGTACTTTTTTATATATGATGTAGGGTTATGATAGGGAGTAACTGCAAGCATTTTTCCACTTGCATGAACCTGGCTTTGATTATTAATCCCCTCTCCTACCCTTTCCCAGGTAATTTAAATTGGTTATGTAGATTTTTCCCCATAAATTTGAACAGTTTTTAGGTCATTACTAGTTTGAAGTATGAATCTGGAAAAGAGGTCTTATTTACATTTTAGTGTGAGATAGAAAGCCACCTTATTACAATATTTTTGTTTCAAAATAATGTATACTAAATGAGGGTTTCTGATCTAATTTTATGTTTAGATACCTTTTTATATTTAAAAAATTAAAAGTAAAACTGTTTTTATTAGTGTGAATATATATATATATATATATATATATATATATATATATATATATATATTAAATGGATTTAAGGTGCCAGTTACCACACAAGTCAGATTTGCTTTACAGGAATCATAATCTCCAAAGGCAACTTCTTTCTTAGTGTCATTTTAATTTTGCAATAGGAATTCAAATCATTGTCCTTGCAATAATTTTTTATCCTCTAGAGGGAGTTGTGCTCTTGAATTCTAATTATTAACACGGGCTGTAAGTGCATGAATGTCGGCTGTTGATTGCCAGAACTTGAAGACTGCACAGGATTTGTAGGACTGACCAATTCTTCTCTTTACATTCCCCTTAAAAAAAAATTAAATAAATTATCTTGGTGATAAAGAACTCTGGAAGAAATAACTTCTCAATAATATTTTCCAGAAGCTGTAAGCTCATTTAATCAGTTGTTTGTTTTACTTTAAAATAATACACATACTTTAAGAAAAAAGCAACCACACAAAAATGTAGACTTTCAAAGGGTCTTAGCGGGCCTGACATCGGTTAACTTGCCAAGACTCACTTTATCTTTGCGGGCCACAGGCTCCTCATCTATAAAATGGAGATGTTGGAGTGATGAAGTCTCTGATGGTCCTAGACCTGCACTTCTCACTATGGCAGCCACAGCCACATGTGGCTACCGGGTCCTTGCAATGTGAGTAGTCTAGATTATAAGGGTAAAATACACACCCAGATTTGGAAGACTTAGCATGGAAAAAATATATTGATTACAAGTTGGAATGATAATATTTTGCATATATGTGTCAAAATATTTTAGAGTTAATTTCACCTATTTTTAACTTTTTGTGGGGTAGAAAATTTAAATGTGACTAACATATGTGGGATAGAGCAACATACAAACAAAGGAATGAGCAAGGTTTCCTCCCAAATCGTCTAACTTAATCTTCTACAAGATATATTTAAATTTTGTATCCAGGAATATTTGTTATTTCTGAAGGTAAAATGGCCATTCCAATTTGTTTAAATACAAATAATATATACTGGTACATTGAATGAAGGAAAATGGGGCTTCTTAAGAATAAATACTTGTAGGAGGAGGTTAGAGAGCAACCAAAGGACTTGTATGCATGCATATTAGCATAACCAATGGACACAGACACTGGGACAATGGGGGCTTGCCCGGGGTGGGAATGGCTGGGCAGGAGAGCAATTGGGGGAAAAGGAGACTTATGTAAAATTTTAGATGATAAAAAATAATAATAAAAAAATGGAAAAAAAAGGATAAATACTTGTTTTTTTCTAACATTTCAGGGTGGGACAAATGTAGGTTTACAGTTGTAAGTACACAAAACAGTTTATTCTTTTATTATTTATTAATTATTGTTTTATTTTTCATATGAACAACTGTAAACCTACTTTTTAAAAAATTTTTTTTATTGCTTAAAGTATTACAAAGAGTATTACATATGTCTCCTTTTTTTCCCCGCCCTTGACAATCCCCTGGTCTCCCCTACCCCCCCAGTGTCTTATGTCCATTGGTTATGCTTATATGCATGCATACAAGTCCTTCGGTTGATCTCTTCCCTGCCCCCCCATTCTGCCCCCAACCCTCCCCGGCCTTCCCGCTGTAGTTTGACAGTCTGTTCGAGGCAGCTCTGCCTCTGTATCTATTTTTGTTCATAAGTTTATAATGGTCTTTATTATCCATAAATGAGTGAGATCATGTGGTATTTTTCTTTCATTGACTGGCTTATTTCATTTAGCATAATGCTCTCCAGTTCCATCCATGCTGTTGCAAATGGTAAGAGTTCCTTCTTTTTTACAGCAGCATAGTATTCCATCGTGTAGATGTACCACAGTTTTCTAATCCAGTCATCTGCTGATGGGCACTTAGGCTGTTTCCAAATCTTAGCTATGGTGAATTGTGCTGCTATGAACATAGGGGTGCATATATCCTTTCTGATTGGTGTTTCTGGTTTCTTGGGATATATTCCTAGAAGTGGGATCACAGGGTCAAATGGGAGTTCCATTTTTAATTTTTTGAGGAAACTCCATACTGTCTTCCAGAGTGGCTGCACCAGTCTGCATTCCCATCAACAGTGCACGAGTGTTCCATTTTCTCCACATCCTCTCCAGCACTTGTCGGTTGTTGATTTGTTGATGATGGCCATTCTGACAGGTGTGAGATGGTACTTCATTGTTGTTTTGATTTGCATCTCTCGGATGATTAGTGACTTTGAGCATGTTTTCATATGTCTCTTGGCTTTCTGAATGTCCTCTTTTGGAAGGTGTCTATTTAGGTCCTTTGCCCATTATTTGATTGGATTGTTTATCTTCCTTTTGTTGAGTTGTATGAGTTCCCTATAAATGTTAGAGATTAAACCCTTATCAATGATAATATTGGAGAGGAATCGAAGATGGCGGCATAGGTAAACACCGGAGACTGCCGCCGTGGACAACCACTTCAAAAATACAACTAAAAGTCGGAGCGGACATCAACCAGAACCACGGGAAGGCTGGCTGAGGAGAGTCTCTTCAACTAGAAGCAAAAACAACAGCACTCCGACGCTCAGCGGAGGCGCAGTGTGGAAAATTTAAAGGTACGGTGGTGCGGTGGTGCGCGCGCAAAGCGGGCTGGCGGCTGAGGGCGCGATTGTCGTTTTCAATCAGGAGCGAGTCTCAGACTCTGGGCTACAGATCCGGGCGAGTCTCTAGGGACCCAGACTCAAACGGGAGAAGCGGGACTGTCTGGCTACGGCCCCTCCGAGGTTTACAGCGATTGCTGGGACAGAGAGGCAGAGCCCCTGGGGACAGACTGAGAGCGGCCATAGCTGCTCCTCCCCCCGCCCCCCCCCGCCCTGTTGAGCCCGCCCCGCCCAAACCCTGCGCACAGCCATTTGCCGATCGCCTCAGGCAAGGGCTGGACTAGCGCCTCCCCTGAGGACTGAAGTTTTCCCACAGCTGATTTCCACCGCCAGTTGGCCTGGTGGTCAAATCCCTCTAGTGTTAACTACAACAATTAAGGCTTGGCTAGAACAAGACTGCGCACAGAGACCACAAGGGGGTGCACCAAGAAAGCATAAAAGATGCGGAGACAAAAAAAATGACAGAAATGGAGGATATGGAGCTAAGAATCGCAATTTTGAGGGCTTGCCATAAATTTGTGCAGAGCCTCACGAAAACTAATGAGACTGTTATGCCCAGATTTCAGGATCCCCAAGAAACCACATCAGGGAGCCAGCCAGTCCGATGCAAAAGCATAAGAGTCTTTATTCGAGCTAGCTCGGCTCCCCCACCTTGCCGACGCAGCGACAGGAAGCAGAGAGAGATAACTCTGTGTGGAGACGGGTTATATAGGGGGAGTTGGAGGAAGGGGAGGAGAAAGGACTGTGCTCTGCCGATTGGCCAGGCACAAGTCTGTGTCTTGTTCCTGGGTGTGGCTAGCAGAGGCTTAGACTTCCGGGAAGAAGCTCCTTACCAAGCACGTGGCCAAGGTAAGATGGAGCACTTACCCTGGGGCAAGGTGGAGGGCGTAGCCCTTACCCTGGGGCAAGGTGGAGGGCCTAGCCCTTACCCTGGGGCAAGGTGGAGGGCCTAGCCCTCGCCCTTTCATTCCCCCCTTTGTCTTGGAACTTCCGGCTCAATCATGAGACGGACTGCTTTTCTATTCCACCATTGCTAGAGGCCCGTACTGGGCATATCTTAACAAATGGTCTGGTTGAAGGGGAAGAAACCATTTTAGCTTTAACAACTTCTATTGAAATAGGATTTTTCTTCTTAAAATTCCTCCATGGCTATCAAAAAGCCAAATCAAGATTAATTTATCTACTGTCCTGATGTTTGCATAAACACAACAAGAATGGTAACTGACTACCTTTGCTGGAATCTCATGGTTGAATCTTAATGTGCCCTGTAGGGCCAGGAAGCCGCGCCACCCAGCTGCCATCAGGCCCGCCTGCAGTATCTGCTGAGTTAGGTGAATCCCTCACCTGTAGCAACTCCACCTGAGCCCACGCTCTAGGCTTTAAGCCCATCTCAGTAGCCCTCCTACTTGTTGCGGCCCAGAGTGTGTGGGGGTTCTGCAGGAACGCAGAGGCATCCCTACTGCTCCCCTTCTACTCTTACCAACCGCCAATAATGGTAGGGCATGGGCCTGACGCTCCAGCGCCAGCCATCTTCAGGGCTTCCAAGCAGGATACCAGGCTTTCTTGTTGGCTTTTTTACTGGCTTCAAGTCTTTAGAGCTCAGACAGGGCTCTTTAAAACATGATACTCCAGTCAAAGTTTTCCATTAATAAAACCACTATTAGGAACCAGTCTTATTGAATCTATGCAAAGAAATGTATTGCCATGACTTATTTAGCATTGCCAATATTTCAGAGGAATTATGTAAGGAGAAAAACATACTGATCTGCTCTAAGATTTTCTGATTTTTCCTTGCCAATTCCTTTTCATGGAGTTATAACAAAACAGTAACTGTTGGCATTAAACTTTCTTTCTATGCATAACCATGCCTTAGACCTTCTATTCCAAACAGGCCTTTCCCAGTTTTCTACAGTTGAGGTTTGTACTACCCCTGACATGGGCATGGTTACGCAGGCCTGCAAGAAAATATACAGGCTGCCAACCATCAACTGTCTCTCAACAGAGACCAAAACCTGATGGGCACCCTTCCCTGCCCAGTTGGGCACCTGCCCTCTTGGCAGCCAGACACCCTCTACTCTTGGGGTTCACCCCACACAGTCCCCTTCCAGGACAGTCAACATACATTCAAACCTGCAAGAGAATCAAAGGTCAATATAACATATCAATACAATGAAACATAATATTGGCATCATGGCCGCTTCAGGCAGCCAAAGCCTACTAAAGTCTATTCTTGACCTTCCTATAAATTGTCCTTGTCTCTTTGGAGCCATGTCCATGAAGATGCAGGCATCATCTAAGTCTATTACACAGTATTGTGGGGGCTCCCGGCAGCAGGAGTGATCGCGAGCAATGTTACCAGCATCAGGCAGGTTGAGCATGCCGTAGCTTGAGCTTGAGCAGGTGGCGTTGATCTCGATCGACGCTCCATTTGGTGACGAAGTCTTCCCGGATCACGGATGGGTCCGCTGACCAGACGTGAGTGTGATGGACCCAGGTCGCTACGCTGTCTACCTTGAGAGCGGTGGGGGTCGTCAGCACCACAGTGTAGGGACCCTTCCAACGTGGTTCGAGGGTCTCCTGGCGGTGCCTTCTGTCGTAGACCCAATCTCCTGGTCTGTGCTGATGAGGAGTTGGGGTTGGGCTGGTCTCGTACAGATTCTAGGGCCCGTTGCCTTCCTTTCACAGGCAGGGGGAGGGCCCATGAAATCTCTGCCCTAAAGAACTGTGAGCCCCACCCTTAAATGTCCCAATCAGACTAGAAAATCCACAAATACCTTTTAAATCTACCCCAGAATTTCAAAATCCTAACCCAGCACAGAATATCACATAGCAAATCAAAGTTCTCAGCAAACAAACAGACAGAGATGTTTACTAGTTAGGCGGGCCGATTCCACCTCTGACAGAGAGCAAGCGCCCTTAGGGAAAGATCTCAGCGGCCGCTTAGGGTACTTTGCTATCGGTCAGAGCCCTCAGCCTCAAAGAAATCAAGCCTATGGTTGTTTTTTTTTTTTTTTTAGACACAAACAGAAATTTCACTAGCTAAACAATTTTCAATAAAGACAGATAACATTTCCCATTAAAAACTTTGAATCACCACAGGAGAAAACAAAACAAAACAGGAATAAACAAAAACACTTTTACACAGGCGCATGCCACATTTACAGCACAAAATACCAACAGATAAATTACAGTCCTTGGTCTCCAGAACACTGAGTTGATAAGTCAACTGGAGAACTCTGATCCTGGGACAGCTATGCTGTCCCTCCCAGGCAAAGGAAAAATGTGCCCTCTATGCCCAGTATGAAATTGGATTACTGCTATCAGTCCCTTTTAAGACTTTGACATAAGCTATTTAACTTTTGTTTACGGAGGGAACATATAACCTTTAATTGCCCTTAGTTTTAGGAAAGCAGGGTTTTCTAGATTTAAGAGATTAGATTAAATAAATCCGTGAGGCAAGCACACTTCCTGCCCCATAAAACTCCACCTTAAAGCTCCACCCTTGACTAAATCAGAGGGAGGGGCCTTTGCTGTTTCAAGATGGCGGCCCCCAGGGGAGCAGCAAGTCATGTGGCTGACATGGCGGCTGCCAAGTCATGCAGCCCAAAATGGTGGCTGTCTACACTTTTTTTTTTGCAAATCAGGATCAATAAGCAAAGGCATTTAGTTACCAGAATTACACAAATTTTCCCAATTCAATCCGAACCTTAAACTTTTAGCTGGAAAGTCAAAATATTCAGCATTTCTCAATCAGTCTAGAATCTAGCTAGCATCCGTATTTTTCTTTGGGTAAATGATCAGTCTTGGGCTCCATCCTGCACATCTGCAAAGAGACTCTAGCTCAAAACTCTATCCAAAATCGGACAGTGCGCGCATTAGTTTTAAGCCAGCTTTTCTCTCTACACATGCACAGAAATCCCAGACGCATTTACTTGGGGAGGGGGTGACCTGAAAACACAGATCCTCACTCAGATGCCCACCTGACCGAAGTCGTGGAGCCACACAAAGGAGGGGAGAGGGCAGGCCCCCTCCCTCCACACTCACACACTTTCACCAGACATTCACTCAGAGTTTAAACAATAACAACTTCCCAACTCCTGAGGGAGCTCTACAGCCTCCCCCAGTCTCCTTGAAATGATCAATCACAATACCCATAGGAGCAGTCTGAGTCCGTCCCATAACATCCGTCCAGTAAGTCCACAGAAAACAGAAAAACACAGACACAGACAAACAGAGGGCCCCAAAGAACAGCCTTCCAATTCCATGGAAGCAACAGACGATGGCATTACAGCAAACCGGCAGGAGCGACCCGCCTCGTCTCAAATCCGCGAGAGGAATACACATCTCTCATGAGGGGAATACACATCCCTCCAAATCCGCGAGAGGAATACACATCTCTCATGAGGGGAATACACATCCCTCGTGGGGAGCAGAACGTCTTCTAACTCTCCCCCGCCTGTGGTCGTTCACAGCGCGTCCGCCTGGACCCCTCAGGCACAGATTCCAGAAGTGAGCTCACACAGAACAGATACAGAACAAGTCCCTGAACAGAGGCAGTAGAAAACTGCCTAGGAATGCTTCTCTTCTACCTTTTTTAAAAGATAGGCCAGATTCGAACCCTTAGCCAGTCCGAGTTTTGATGGTGAGTACCATCTAGAAGCCATTCCTCCAGATACAGGAAAAGTCCCTTAGAGATAACATATATCACACAGAACAGAATACACAACACACAGACACTTACCGCGGCCAGTCAGACTCTACGGATTGGGGGGGTCCCTCAATGGTTTTGGGGATCCCGGACGAGCCCCCAAATGTTATGCCCAGATTTCAGGATCCCCAAGAAACCACATCAGGGAGCCAGCCAGTCCGATGCAAAAGCATAAGAGTCTTTATTCGAGCTAGCTCGGCTCCCCCACCTTGCCGACGCAGCGACAGGAAGCAGAGAGAGATAACTCTGTGTGGAGACGGGTTATATAGGGGGAGTTGGAGGAAGGGGAGGAGAAAGGACTGTGCTCTGCCGATTGGCCAGGCACAAGTCTGTGTCTTGTTCCTGGGTGTGGCTAGCAGAGGCTTAGACTTCCGGGAAGAAGCTCCTTGCCAAGCACGTGGCCAAGGTAAGATGGAGCACTTACCCTGGGGCAAGGTGGAGGGCGTAGCCCTTACCCTGGGGCAAGGTGGAGGGCCTAGCCCTTACCCTGGGGCAAGGTGGAGGGCCTAGCCCTCGCCCTTTCAGAGACCCTCGATGCTATGATAAAGAAATTAGAAAGTAAGCATACACGGACTGAAATAAAGAATATTATACCCAATAGCAGACCAGAGGAGCACAAGAATCAAACCAAAGATTCGACAAAAAACACCCAATTGGAAAAGCAAAATGAAAAAAGAATCCAAAAGTGTGAAGATAGTGTAAGGAGCCTCTGGGACAGCTTTAAGCAGACTAATATCAGAGTCATTGGAGTGCCAGAAGATGAGAGACAGCAAGATATTGAAAACCTATTTCAAGAAATAATGGCAGAAAACTTCCCCCACCTGGAGAAAGAAATGGACTTACAGGTCCAAGAAGCGCAGAGAACCCCAAACAAAAGGAATCCAAAGAGGACCACACCAAGACACATCATCATTAAAATGCCAAGAGCAAAAGACAAAGAGAAAATCTTAAAAGCAGCAAGAGAAAGAGGCTCAATTACCTACAAGGGAATACCCATACGACTGTCAGCTGATTTCTCAACAGAAACTTTGCAGGCCAGAAGGGAATGGCAAGAAATATTCAAAGTGCTGAATACCAAGAACCTACAACCAAGATTACTTTATCCAGCAAAGCTATCATTCAGAATTGAAGGTCAGATAAAGAGCTTCACAGATAAGGAAAAACTAAAGGAGTTCATCACCGCCAAACCAGTATTATATGAAATGCTGAAAGGTATCCTTTAAGAAGAGGAAGAAGAAGAAAAAGGTAAAGATACAAATTAGGAACAACAAATATGCATCTATCAACAAATGAATCTAAGAATCAAGTGAATAAATAACCTGATGTACAGAATGAACTGGTGACTATAATGAATCAGGGACATAGAAAGGGAATGGACTGACTATTCTTGGGGGAAAAGGGGTGTGGGAGATGCGGGAAGTGACTGGACAAAAATCATGCACCTATGGATGAACTCAGTGGGTAGGGAGTGAGGGTGGAGGGTGGGGTGGGAGCTGGAAGGAGGGGAGTTATGGGGGGAAAAAAGAGGAACAAATGTAATAATCTGAACAATAAAGATTAAAAAAAAAAATGATAATATTGGCAAATATGTTCTCCCATGCAGTGGGCTTTCTTGTTGTTTTGTTGATGGTTTCTTTTGCTGTGCAGAAGCTTTTTGTTTTGATGTAGTCCCATTTGTTTATTTTCTTTTTAGTTTCCAATGCTCTAGGAGCTATATCGGTGAAGAAATTGCTTCGGCATATGTCTGAGATTTTGTTGCCTTTGGATTCTTCTAGTATTTTTATGGTTTCCCGTCGTATATTTAAGTCCTTTATCCATTTTGAGTTTATTTTTGTGAATGGTATAAGTTGGTGGTGTAGTTTCATTTTCTTGCATGTATCTGTCCAATTTTCCCAACACCATTTATTGAAGAGACTATCTTGACTCCATTGTATGTTCTTGCCTGCTTTGTCAAATATTAATTGAGCATATTGGTTCGGGTCGATTTCTGGGCTCTCTATTTTATTCCATTGATCTATATGTCTGTTCTTGTGCCAGTACCAGGCAGTTTTGAGAACAGTGGCTTTGTAATACAGCTCGATATCTGGTATTGAGATCCCACCTACTTTGTTCTTTCTCAGGATCGCTGCAGCTATTCGGGTCTTTTTTTATTCCAGATGAATTTTTGGAGAGTTCGTTCTAGGTCTGTGAAATATGCCATTGGTATTTTAATGGGAAGTGCGTTGAATTTATAGATTGCTTTGGGTAGTATGGACATTTTAATGATGTTGATTCTACCAGTCCAAGAACATGGTATGTTCTTCCATCTGTTTATGTCTTCCTCTGTCTCTTTTTTCAACGTCCTGTAGTTTTCTGAGTAGAGGTCTTTTACCTCTTTAGTTAAGTTTATTCCTAGGTAGCTTAATTTTTTTGGTGCGATGGTAAATGGGATTGTTTTATTAGTCTCTCTTTCTGTAAGTTCACTATTGGTGTATAGTGTAAACCTACTTTTGCCACACTCTGTATTTTGTTATCTTGTTAGTTTGCTTCTCAAAATTTTCTACCAAAGATATTCTCATTGGATTGGAGCATGTGACCCGAAAATTTTCTACTGCCTTCTACTCCACCTGCAGGCATTACATGTCACATCTCTTGTTTTGGCTTTAAAAAATGTCCATGTGAATTCTGCATTCCACTTTATAATAAACTAGAGGCCCAGTGTTCCCTAGTGGCTGCTGGGTGCCAGGAGGGATCTCCCTCCCCCCCCCCCCCCCCGGCCACCAGCCAGCGCTAGGGCTTCCCTCTCTTCCCCCGGCCTCCCCTGGTTGAACTCCAGTCAAGGGGACAGTTTGCATACTATGCTTTTATTATATAGGATTCCTGTTCAAAACTTTTGGGGAGTTTTAAATTACCATCAAGTAATATTCATAGTCCAGGAGGCATGCTCTATGTTTATCTGATGTTTCCCTGTGGTATCTCAGGACATCATAATGGTATTTGAAAGTCTGTTCTAGTGAGCATAATGTGGCAGGATTTTTGCTTGCAAATTTTAGGATAATAGTATCCATAATATTGCAGTAAGGATTAAATGAGGTATATTTAGCACACAGTCAATGTTTATAAAAAATAAGTTCTGGTTATTACTTTCATTTGGTTCCTAACAGGTGGTATACCATGTAAAATGAAACATGGAACTAAAGGATTTTTTTTAGAAAAGGTTGACTGTACTAGGGGAGCATGCATTTAGTTATATTACAGGGGTCCTCAAACTTTTTAAACAGGGGGCCAGTTCACTGTCCCTCAGACCATTGGAGGGCCAGACTATAGTTTAAAAAAAAAACTATGAACAAATTCCTATGCACACTGCACATATCTTATTTTGAAGTAAAAAAAACAAAATGGGAACAAATACAATATTTGTATTTGAATGTGGCCTGTGGGCCATAGTTTGAGGACCCCTGAGTTATAACATTGTACCAAGACTGCTATGTAGAGGATACCTATATTATTTACATTTTTTGTTTATATTTATATAGGTGTTAGTAGGAGACCATATGCTATAATTGAAAAAAATCCCAGATTGAATTGCAAAGCCCTGAATTCTAGTCCAGGATCTGCTGGATTTTATTATCCTATATAATAAAAGGCTAATATGCAAATCAACCAAACGGCGGAATGACCAGTCACTATGATGCACACTGACCACCAGGGGGCAGACACAATACAGGAGCTGCCCCTGGTGGTCAGTGCGCTCCCACAGGGGGAGCGCCGTTCAGCCAGAAGCCCTGAGCTGGGCTCACAGCTGGTGAGTGCAGTGGTGGTAGCGGGAACCTCTCCCGCCTCCTGGATAGTGCTAAGGACCCCTCGGGGGATGTCCGACTGACAGCTTAGGCCCGCTCCTGCAGGGAGACTGCGAGAGGGTACAGGCCAGGCTGAGGGCACAGGCCGGGCACTGGGCCTCTAGTATATATATATGTAAAATTTATATTATTTTTATTTTATTTATAATTTATACACTGTATGAAAAAATTTTAAGTGATTTTTCAGCAAAGGCATATTTAATACTATCAATAAAAGAGCAAAGGCATTTGGAGGAAGCGATATATTACTCCAACCAAAACCTACAAGCTCATATACTTTTTGCCTGGCTGAATTTCCTGAATTTTGAGGTTAGGATCAGTGAGCTTGGGAAAGTCTGTGACATAGCCCTTGTCTCCTCATCTCCATGATTGGGAGGCTGGACTAGGTGATTGCTAAGATGTCTTCATTCCTAAGCACTGAACTTGCAAGTCAGACAACCTGGTTCATTTCCACCCAGTACCTGCCAGCTGGGGGAACTTGGGCAAACCGAACTTTCTGAACTTGTTACTTCATCTGAAATGAGGATGGTATGAAACTCAAATGTGATGACGGTGCAAGTTCAAACCTGACGCTTAGAAAGTTCTCAGTTTATGTTGGTTTCCTCTGAGACTCCTAGGAAATTCTAATGCAAGCTCACTGCAGTGTTTCTTTATTGCTCTATTACCCTCCTCCAAAATGAATACATTTTATTTTACAATCAATATCACCTGAAACTTAAATACCAAGAACTCCAGACCTAGAGGTCTTTAAGTCCATGGATAGCCCCTGTAGAAGTAGGAGGATCACCAAGAAAATGACCTTTACCACCAACACTCTGCTTCTGGAAAATGTTTTTTAAGAGCCCATGAAGGGGTTTATTTTAATTGGAGATAAATTCACACTAAATTGTAAATGGCTAATTTCTGCTGAGTGCATCTTAACAAGGCGGAGGGCAGTGGAATGCCCGAAGGGGTGTGGTGGGAAGAGAGAGAGGCGCAGAAAGGGGAGGGTGGAGAAGTCCCAAAGCCAAACTTCCTGACTTCACAGTTTTACATGGGGCTGGCCCTGCCCTAGCTTAGAACAGTGAGAGGACTGAGCCTTCTCATCCTGTTAGGAAAGCACTCCCTACTGGGGTGTGGATCTGAGCATGCTGCTTGTGGGCTAAGGTGGAGCTGGTCAGAGAGCTTGCACCTGAGTAGGAGAAGCTGGCCTTCCCCATTAGGTGAAGGGGTGTGTGCTCGTCCCAGATGGGCTGTGAGCTGAGGCTGGGAAATCGGCTGAGCATTTGACTCCAGTCCACCTTGGGTCCCCAGCGTTCCTCTGGGCATGAAAGTTGTAATTAGGATTCTCAAATAGAGTGTGGGCTGGTTTTGGTTTTGGATTTTTTGGGTTGTTTTAGCTTTGGGGCTGTTTTTTGTTGATTCTACTTTGTTTGTTGTAGATTCACGGCAGCCTCGTGGAGCATCTGGTGCCCAGCCCCGTGGGACTGAGAGCTGATAGCTCTTCCTTTTGGAAGGCCCAGCTCAGGTTAGGATTCCCCCTTCCCTCCTGCAGGGGTGTCGCTGCTTCTCTCCCAGTTTATGAACGAGGACACATTTCATGCCTGCTGCTTTTAGCCTGTGCCCATCAAGGAAGAAAGTGTCCTCACCAAAAAAAAGCAGTGAGCAGTGATGGGCATTAGCAGGAATCACTCACCCAGCATCTCTCTGAAATACCTTTGACCTTGGGGAGTCCTTGGATGGCACAGAGTGGGTAAATGCCCCTGCCTCTGAAGTCTGGGGATGGGGAGCAAAGAGCAGATTCTCTGGGGACAGCTCTCCAGAGTGAGGCAAAGTTTCCAAAGGTGTCACAAAGATGGAAATCTAACTCTGACTGGAACCGGCTTGCTGCAGACAAGGCAGTTCTGGGGAGAAAAAATCCTTCAAAGATCTTAACTGTGGGGAAACATTTTTGTAACAAAGAAATACAGGCCTCTACAAGAAGTTCTACTTTGGGTTTGAAATTTCAGCTGCTTGTATCTTCAAGTCCTAGGGAGGCCCCACCCAGCCTCATGGGCTCTCTCCGGTCCAACTACCTCCTGGGGCCCTCAGCCCTACTTGTTGGCGATGTGCCAGCCAGTATCAGCGTCCCAGCAAACATAGGCGCCTGCTTTCCCAAACCACGTCTGTTGAGGGGGAGAAGAATCAGAGTAGACATATTAGGGCTGCTTTGGATGCAGCTGTTGGAGGCTGGGTGTGGTTGGGGCTGGCTGTGCTGCCATCTGAGGCTGCAGTCATGTTGAAGCAGCGCATGCACATGTGGAAACCGAGGACGATGTGCAGGACGATGAAGAAACCGCCAGTGCATGGGAGCAGGGGTGGTGCAGGATCCATCGGGACCCATCCTTTTAGGAATGTACATGGCAGTGCCAGTGGACACTCACAGGAGCGCAAACCCAGCCTCACACAGGCCAGGTTGCCCTAGGTGGGTGGAAGTGCCTGAGGGTCAGGCAGTCTTGGATTTGAGGGTGTGGCCTTTGGGCTGCTCTTAGAGTATATGCTCCTCTTCTCCAGATCATCCCTTTAAAGCAGGCATGGAAGCTCTGGAGGTCCAGGCACTTGGAGGAGCCCCAGCTCAGGGCTGCCATAGATCTATGTCCTGGATGTGGAAATGGGGTCCACTTTTGATAGCTGTGAGGATCTTTCTTGAAGGGCCTTTAGATGCCATCTGTCACATACAGTTCCAAGAAGACCAGGAAAAGACACAGAGGTCAGCACGCTGCTCTTGTCCCGAGGGCAGCAGTCTGACTGGCAGCTTGGTTGTCCCTGCACAGAAGTGTCCAGGCCGCTCTGGGGCTGCTCCCTACCGCCACAGGCCACACAGCCGCCTGCAATCTGCTCTGGGTTCTGCGGTGTTGGGCTTTTAGAAGTTGAAAATATGAACAGCAGAATGAAATACCACCCAGCGCCTTCCTTGGGCTCTGATTGATGTATCTTTCATGTTGCATTTCTCAGAGAGGCTTTGACCACATGGAGTTGGGTCTGAGGTCGCAAAAGAGGTTTAAGAGCCGGGTGTAAATTTTTGCAATAAACACAGACTTGCAGACTTTAGATTCTTTCCCAATACCCATCCCCCACCAAGAAATAAAATAAATAAAAACCAACCCCCCTGCAAACAAACAGGAAATCTATTAAAATCAGTACTGACAATATAGTTCATTCATCTTTCTTATTCTGAAATTAATATTATTCTAAGCCTACCGATGGTATGTTATTGGGGATATACAAAGACTATACTTTAGCTCTTGCCCTTAATGTTACTATTTTCTGATGGAATCACATACACACACACGCCCATACACAAAACAATTAGGGGATAATGCACAACTTTTTAAGTGCTAAATGGTATGGCACAGGCAATGTATGCCATCAATGTGCAGAGCAGGGAGCATGGACTGGAGTGACCCAGTGAGCTGGAACCTAGACTGAGGGATGGGTAAGTTTGGGTTGGGGTGTAGGAGGGTGGAAAGTTGAGCTTATGGCAGAGAGCAATCCTAGAAGAGCTGTTCTTCTAGGAGTGGGTGGGCAAGATAGTCAATTAACACTCCGGTGTGGGGTGAATTTCCCGCCAAAATATAAGATGGCGCGGGCAATTATTTAGGTTTCCCGCGCAAAATCAGGGATTTTTATGATACCTATTACCCCAATGGGTATGAAACGGTTCGCATACGCAGGTAGGTATCTTTGTGAACGGCAAACAAACAAATATTTGGTAATACGCAGTTACAATCGGCCCGAGTTTACACGTTTCCCGCACTCCACCGCAAATCTATATGAACCGAGTTAAGACGGCTCCCGCGGAGTACGCGCAATTCACGCGAGCCGACTTAACTCGTTTCCCCCACTCCAAGTGTTAACATGCTTTTGGTTGCAAGTAACAATAAACCCTGACTCACAAGGCCTAAACAATAAGGACAAAAATCGTTATTTTTAAAATTGTATAACTGTTTTGGCATGGTTTTTAATTTTATAACCAATCAGAATGGACCCTGGCTGTGAGGATGGAGTAGAGTTTTGGAGGCCTCTGCTATGGTCAGCATCTACTCATTATGGAGGCATATGGGAAATTCTAGCAAATTTCAGGAGAGGAATGAGAGGGTGATTGAGTCACTGGGGTTCTGAACAGCAGCTATTAACAGAGCAGCACGGGAATATTTCAAGAGACTGGCAACCCATGTCGCTGCTCCAGGGTGTACCTGCTGAATGTGAGCCCTGAGCAAGAGGCAGGACCATTCTGGAAGGGTAACTCAGCAGTCCAAAGTCCTCTTCCAGGACCTGCTACTTTATAGTATTTCTCCTGCCATCATTAGTGCATCCATTCTCACAACAGTATCCAGAAATAGAAAAAAAGGCTTGTCTTTCTCCTGTTTCCCTTTTTATCAGCCAAGAATATGTCTCAGAAGTCTCCCTTCAGATCTCATGCGAACCGCACTGCACCGCAGCCACTGGCCCGGAAAAGGCAAGGGTGCACGTGTACTTGAACAAACTTTGGGTTCCCTCAGGGGGGAAAGCGGGAATGGCGTTGAGTAGGCAACCAACCGTGTGTGCCTGCCTAGTTACCTGCAGTAAGATGGGACTGTTTACAGCAGGCCTTCTCCAGGAGAAGCTTGGTTTCATCAGCAAAACCATTAGCACAATGGACATGACCATTGGTGAGCACTGTGTGCCTCCATACCATTTCCCATCCGGCTATTTCATTTGCATTCCCACCAACAGTCTTCGAGGATTCCAGACACTTTCCACGCATTATCTCGCCGAATCTTCAGGAGCCTCTGCAATGATGTAACTGAGCACCAAAGGGGTTCTATGCCCTGCAATGTTCACACAGGCAGTAATGACAGTGGTGTAATGGAAGTGACATTTGCATTACAGTGGTGGTGTGTGGAATAGATTGGGAGGCAGGTTGATGGCATGGATACTAGTTAGGGAAATGATGCTGCTTGGAGATGATAGGGGGCTGGACCACTGTGCAATGACCTTATGTGTGAAGAATTTTGCCAGCCTGTTTTTCTCATTTACTTTCTTCATTCTCAAGAATTCTGTGGAGATTTTTTACTGTGGTAAAAACAACATGTTATGAAATTTTCTATCTTAACCATCTTTAACTGTACAGTTCAGTAATATTAAGAATCTTTGCATTGTTGTGCAACAGATCTCTATGTTTTCATCTTGCAAAACTGAAACTCTACCCACTAAACACTAATTTTCCCTTCTTTGTCCAGCCCCTTTCATTTTTCTGTTGCTATGATTTTGACTACTTTAGATACTTTATATGGGTAAAATCATACAGTATTTACCCTTTTGTAACTGGCTTATTTTATTTAGCATAATGTCCTCAATGTGTATCCATGTTGTAGCATGTGACATGATTTCCTTTTAAAAGGCTGTCTAACACTTCATTGTAAGTATATGCCACATTTTCTTCACCCACTGCTTCTACCTTTTGGCTACTATGGATAGTAATCCTAAGAACATGGGTATACAAATATCTCTTTGAGATGCTGCTTTCAATTCTCTTGGATGTACACCCAGAAGTGAGATAGCTGGATCATATACTTTTATCAAAAAATACATATAATCTACACTAATAAAAGAGAAACATGCAAATTAACCATCACTTCATCACTCCACCACTCCGCTACACCCACCAGCCAATCAGAGCAACTATGCAAATTAACCCAACAAAGATGATGGTTAATTTGCATATGCAGGCGCAGAGCAAAGACTGAAGATGACTGAAGATGGTGGCGGCCACGGAGCTGGAGCGAGCAGGAGGCTTGGGTTGCTCCCAACGACAGAGGAAGCCAAGCTTCCCGCTGGCCCTGTACTCCACTCAAGGAGTGGCCGGGGGGCCTGGGTCGCCAGGAGCAACCCAGGCTTCCAGTCTGCCCTGGGCTCCGCTGGAGGAGCTGGGGGGAAAAAAAAGGAGGGGCTGGAAGTAGCCAGAGCGGAGAAGACAAGCCTCACTGCTGCAGCCGGACCAAAGGCCTGGGTCCCGGGTGCTGGAGGAAAACCAGTGCCGGCAGCTAGGGGAAGGAAGGCCTATTGCTTGAATCTTTGTGCAATGGGCCACTAGTTTTATATAATTATATGATATATAGTCATATAATTCTATTTTTCATTTTTTAGCAATCTCCATATTGTTTTTCTTTTTCTTTTTTTTTTTTTAAATATATTTTATTGATTTTTTTACAGAGAGGAAGGGAGAGAGATAGAAAGTTAGAAACATCGATGAGAGAGAAACGTCGATCAGCTGCCTCCTGCACATCTCCCACTGGGGATGTGCCCGCAGCCCCAGGTACATGCCCTTGACCGGAATCGAACCTGGGACCTTTCAGTCTGCAGGCCGATGCTCTATCCACTGAGCCAAACCGGTTTTGGCTCCATACTGTTTTTCATTCCTACTGACAATACAGAAGGATTCTAATTTCTCTGCATCTCACCAACACTTGATATTTTCTGTTCTTTTGATAGTAGCCATCCTAATTAGTATGAGGTGTTACCACATTGTGGTTTTGATTTGTGTTGAACACCTTTTTTATTTATTTATTTATTTATTTATTTATTTTAAATCTTTATTGTTCAGATTATTACATTTGTTCCTCTTTTTTCCCCCCATAACTCCCCTCCTTCCAGATCCCACCCCACCCTCCACCCTCACTCCCCACCCACTGAGTTCATCCATAG
Organism: Myotis yumanensis; assembly: GCF_028538775.1. Taxonomy (NCBI): domain Eukaryota; kingdom Metazoa; phylum Chordata; class Mammalia; order Chiroptera; family Vespertilionidae; genus Myotis; species Myotis yumanensis. The sequence goes on along the minus strand of NW_027223753.1, from coordinate 89,238,633 downwards.
GTGCATGATTTTTGTCCAGTCACTTCCCACATCTCCCACACCCCTTTTCCCCCAAGAATAGTCAGTCCATTCCCTTTCTATGTCCCTGATTCATTATAGTCACCAGTTCATTCTGTACATCAGGTTATTTATTCACTTGATTCTTAGATTCATTTGTTGATAGATGCATATTTGTTGTTCCTAATTTGTATCTTTACCTTTTTCTTCTTCTTCCTCTTCTTAAAGGATACCTTTCAGCATTTCATATAATACTGGTTTGGCGGTGATGAACTCCTTTAGTTTTTCCTTATCTGTGAAGCTCTTTATCTGACCTTCAATTCTGAATGATAGCTTTGCTGGATAAAGTAATCTTGGTTGTAGGTTCTTGGTATTCAGCACTTTGAATATTTCTTGCCATTCCCTTCTGGCCTGCAAAGTTTCTGTTGAGAAATCAGCTGACAGTCGTATGGGTATTCCCTTGTAGGTAATTGAGCCTCTTTCTCTTGCTGCTTTTAAGATTTTCTCTTTGTCTTTTGCTCTTGGCATTTTAATGATGATGTATCTTGGTGTGGTCCTCTTTGGATTCCTTTTGTTTGGGGTTCTCTGCACTTCTTGGACCTGTAAGTCCATTTCTTTCTCCAGGTGGGGGAAGTTTTCTGCCATTATTTCTTGAAATAGGTTTTCAATATCTTGCTGTCTCTCATCTTCTGGCACTCCAATGACTCTGATATTAGTCTGCTTAAAGCTGTCCCAGAGGCTCCTTACACTATCTTCACACTTTTGGATTCTTTTTTCATTTTGCTTTTCCAATTGGGTGTTTTTTGTCGAATCTTTGGTTTGATTCTTGTGCTCCTCTGGTCTGCTATTGGGTATAATATTCTTTATTTCAGTCCGTGTATGCTTACTTTCTAATTTCTTTATCGTAGCATCGAGGGTCTCATTAGTTTTCGTGAGGCTCTGCACAAATTTATGGCAAGCCCTCAAAATTGCGATTCTTAGCTCCATATCCTCCATTTCTGTCATGTTTTTTTGTCTCCGCATCTTTTATGCTTTCTTGGTGCACCCCCTTGTGGTCTCTGTGCGCAGTCTTGTTCTAGCCAAGCCTTAATTGTTGTAGTTAACACTAGAGGGATTTGACCACCAGGCCAACTGGCGGTGGAAATCAGCTGTGGGAAAACTTCAGTCCTCAGGGGAGGCGCTAGTCCAGCCCTTGCCTGAGGCGATCGGCAAATGGCTGTGCGCAGGGTTTGGGCGGGGCGGGCTCAACAGGGCGGGGGGGGGGGGGGGGGGGGAGGGAGCAGCTATGGCCGCTCTCAGTCTGTCCCCAGGGGCTCTGCCTCTCTGTCTCAGCAATCGCTGCAAACCTCGGAGGGGCCGTAGCCAGACAGTCCCGCTTCTCCCGTTTGAGTCTGGGTCCCTAGAGACTCGCCCGGATCTGTAGCCCAGAGTCTGAGACTCGCTCCTGATTGAAAACGACAATCGCGCCCTCAGCCGCCAGCCCGCTTTGCGCGCGCACCCTCACCACCGCACTGCCGTACCTTTAAATTTTCCACACTGCGCCTCCGCTGAGCGTCGGAATGCTGTTGTTTTTGCTTCTAGTTGAAGAGACTCTCCTCAGCCAGCTTTCCCGTGGTTCTGGTTGATGTCCGCTCCGACTTTTAGTTGTATTTTTGAAGTGGTTGTCCACGGCGGCAGTCTCCGGTGTTTACCTATGCCGCCATCTTCGATTCTCCTAAGTGATATTAATCTGAACACCTTTTTATATGTTAGACATTTGTATGTCTTCTTTGAAAAATTGTCTATTCAAGTCTGCCCATTTTTAAATCAGGTTATTTTATTTGGGGGTTTTTTGTTTGTTTTGAGTTGTAGAAGTTCCTTATATATTTTGAATATTAACCCCTTATCAGATACATTATTTGCAAATGTTTTCTTCTATTCTGTCAGTTGCCTTTTCACTTATTGTTTCTGTAGGTTAGATATTTTATACTCATTAATGCAATTGAATGAATTAATAACACTGCCCTGCCAGTGATGCTCAGTGGTTGAGTGCCCACCTATGAACCAGGAGGTTACTGTTCGATTCCTGGCGCTCAGGGCACATGCCTGAGCTGTGGGCTCAATCCCCAGTAGCGGGTGTGCAAGAGGCAGCTGATCAATGATTCTCTTTCATCATTGATGCTTCTATCTCTCTCTCCCTTTCCCTTCCTCTCTCTAATAAAATCAATAAAAAACATATTTTAATAATTGAATAAATAGTTCAAATGGCTCTCTTCTCAAATACATTGTGAGATATGTAAGAGCCTTTCTTGTGCTTGTATAACTAGCATAATGCAATGCCTTCCCATGAACGCTTTTGAGTGAGAGAATAGACTGAGCCTCAGCAGGTACATGGCTTTCTCAGAGTCCCACTACTGCCAAGATGCAGTGTCAGAATTCGAATTCAGGGCTCCCACATCAGTTTTCTTTCTACTGCACCAATGATTCTCAAATCGCTGTCAAACATCTTCCTGATCCAAAAGCCTGAGTCCCCGCTTTGAATTTCATGGGTGAATGATGCCTGATTCCAGCGATTTTCATTGTTGAATATGGTGAAGGCTGCTTATTAGTAACCTACTAAGGGAGTTAGTAAATATTACTAAAACATAATATTTCAAAAGCCCAACCCTCTAATCATGTGGTTGGTTCTCCTGACAACCAACCTCCATCCTTACATGCTTCCAAAAATCACCCTGTTCACTTAACAAAAGACACCCTTATCACTCTTAACACTTAGGGAATACCAAGGGTTTGGGAAGCTGTAAGCCAGAAAAGCCCAACTATGTATTTCTCATTATAAATCACACTACCACACCGTCTGAAACTATTCCTCTCCTGAGCTGGACAGCCGCCTGGACGCATGGGCTCTGGACTCAGTGCTCAGTTTAAACTTGACCAAATGCCTCCAGGTTTGCAGGCAACCCAGTTCAACCCAACAGGATTCTAGAATTGGAGAATTTTGTTGTTCTGGTTAGTATTCAGTTTCTGGATAAAATCGTTTCTGTGCTTTTGTCAAATGTGCCTTGTCTGTAACTCTTACCTAGACTAAAACATTGCTTACTTTTCTGTATGGTTATAACTAAATCCCAAACTCTCTGCTAATTGTCTAGATCCCTTCCCAAAATGTTCATTTTCATCAAGTATCCTATCAGTGTTAACTTCATGAAAGCTCTCTGAGCTGGTTGCCTTGTGCAGGTGTATGGCTGTCATCCTGGGATCTCCCTGCACCACATTTTGGGGTTCACTTCACCTCCTATGTTGGGTTACCAGTTCCCTGACTCATTTTCATCTCTGTATTTTGCTCTGGGAGATTTTCAATCCTTCCTTGAACTTTCCATTTCTGATAGTTTTAACTTCTAATAGCTCCTCTTTTATTATCTGAATGCAACTTTTAGATATTTTCCCACTCCTCTTTCGTTGATACACTCTCTTTTCTCTGTATCTCTGTAACATAGTGGTATCTCTCTTTTCTTTTTTCCTTTCTTCCTCCCTCCCTCCTCTCTCCGTCTCTCCCTTCCCTTCCCTTCCCTTCCCTCCCCTTCCCCTTCCCCTTCCCCTTCCCCTTCCCCTTCCCCTTCCTCTTCCCCTTCCCCTTCTCCTTCCCCTTCCCCTTCCCCTTCCCCTTCCCCTTCCCTTCTTTCTTGACCCAGTTTTGGCCCTGGCTGGAGGTTGGACAATTCCCCTTCCTAATGCTAGAGAAGATCCTGGAAGTTATCTTCTCCCTGCAGTGGCCCATTTCCTCCAAGTTGCCTTTTCCCTTTTTAGTTTTGTTCCCCTGCATGTTAGAGACTTTCCTCAAATCTCTGTTACCCCTTGCTGGCCTGCTCCTAATTAAGAATTACTACTAAGCCCCCTAATTGGAACCTCTGAGAACACGAATAGGCACAAGAAAAGCATTTCCAAGCATGCAAGGAGGATGTGGTGTTGTGACAAGATTTATTGGGCTAGAAATAGAAGGCTGCCCCCAGGTTCCCTGTGTCTCATCTCCATCTGTCCCACTGTGGGAAAAGTCCAGCCTTGTCTTCATCAGGCCCAGGACAGAGCCAGTGTCCAGAAGTTCATTGCCATTGGTTCAGTCCATACCAGAGCTTAGTCCAGTTTAGCTTCTATCCCTGTTTGGGCTAGCCTAGTCTCTGTTCCTGGCTGTGCTCTGGCTGGTGGTGCGTTACTGTAACCAGGCTCGCTTGGAGTCCATGTGGCTGCTGGCTGCTGGCTGCTAGGCCTGCATAGCTGCTCCAGAAAGAGAGGCTCAAGCACATGGACGCAGTAACAAATGTATGAGAGCGGGAGAGGAAGAGGGAGGAGGAGGAGGAGGGGGAGAGGAAAAAGCGGCAGGGGTGGGGGTGTAGGGGTGTGGAGAGTTGGGGGGTGGGGGGGAGAGGGAAGAAGAGAGAGAAAGAGAGGTTGCCTTTGTTAGACTGATAATATTACTTCGGGCTTGGGAAGGACCAGCCGCCTTTTTTGAACAAACTAATCAACTTCCCAATCTTTCCTGGGTTTCTGATGGGTCCTCCCCCTAACCAATCCATTTCCAAGATCTTCTAGGGTTCTGTGTCCCTTATCCACTCCAATTCTTTTCTCAGGCTAGGCCCCGCCCCTTATGGGCGCTATCTTAGTTCCTACTGCACCTGTGCTTACCTTTCCCTGGCCATCTTGGCTCCTACTGGGCATTCCCAGCAGAGGAATTTCTTCTGCTGTTCTGTCGTCTTTCCCTGGTAATCTTTGCTAATGACCAGCAACGTCCTTCCTGCCTGGCTTCCGCTTGGACTTAGACTCTAATTTAGCTCCGGAGGGCTGAGGGTAGCAGTCCCCTGGGGAGTGTGTGGAGCAGGCTTGATGCTGATTCCCTTCACTCCCTTTCTTTATTAATATCTAGCTACTTATGCTCACACTTCCCCCTTAGTACACTACTGCTTGGTGGTTTTAGCTGAGGATGCTGGGGGAAAAGGCTGTAGTGATGATGTGGAGATTTTTAGGTTTCAGGCAGAAAATGGATTCTGGAGCTTTAGTTATTTTTAAACTTTAGAAATTGTAAAAATGGTAGCTCTTCATTTTATTCCATCTGCATAAAATTTCATATGTGTGTTAAAAAACAAAATTCTACCAAGTAAATTTGAAGATCTAATTGGCTTTATTGACTGATTCCAGAATCTGGCACAATCCCACCTAGTAAATAGAGAGGTCCTCTGAGGATTTGTGCAAAGTAGAGGTTCTTATAGGAAAATGGGTGGGACAAGAAAGCTATTAGCAAAAGAAAAGAAGGGCCATTTCAGGCAAGGTTGCCTGTCCTGCAAAAGGGTCCTATCCAGTAGATTACCTCACTAGCGTAGATCTGGAAATTCAAGTTTAAAATTCCACTCCTGGGAGGGGCTGAAACTGCAATTAAGTCTGGGTTTGCTATCCTGGGGGCAAGTGACCCCACCTTGAGCCTGTTGTTTCTTTCTCTTTAGCATGTGGAAATCATGCGTTTCCTCATATTCATCTTTATCCAGACTTGCATTTAATACACATTTATTAAGAACCAACTATGTGCCAGTCCTGTGCTGGGAGTTGAGGAATACAAAGCTATTTAAGACTTCCCTTAGGGAGTTAGCCTATAGTCTAGCTGGAGGGAGGAACAACTTAAAAAAAAAAAAGGAATATAGGTACAATATTGTATAGATATTATGATAGAGTAGATTTTTTTCTTTTTCTGTATTTTAAAAAAATTATAGTTACCACACAATATTATATTAGTTTGAGGTGTACAGTATAGTGATTAGACATTTTCATAACTTACAAAGTGATCCCTCCTCATCAGCGCAGTACCCACCTGACAGCATATGTAGTTATTACAATATTATTGACTATATTCCCTCATACTGCACTGTAAATCTCCATGATTATTTCATAACTGCCAGTTGGTACTTCTCTTAATCCCTTCACCCAGTCCTAGTTGGGTTGTTGTTTTTATTATTGTTTTTACTACAAGGAGGAGGCCCAGAGGAGGGTGGAATTGATGTTGCCAGGGGGCATAAGGAAGCCTTCAGTTGGAGAGGACATCTGGACAGCAGAATAGCAGGGCAAAGAATGTGCAGGAAATGAAATCATTGAAAATGGCTGAAGAGTGTTAGGGCCAAAGTACTTCTCAGGAATTTGAAGTTGATTCTTTTGGTAAGAGATTTTTAAAATCATGTCCAAGGCAGATCCTGACTCAGCCCCTCTTGGGTCCTCTGAATCTCTAGTTTTTAAAAGCTCCCAGGTCTATAACAAGGTTTAGAAAACACTGCTTCAGGCATTAGGAGTCCAGTGACAGAATTTAAATAGTGAGAGAACATAATCAGATAGGCATTTTAGAAATATCCCTTTTGGCCAGAACCTGGAAGTTGGACTGAGAGAGATTGGAGACAGAGAAGCCATTTTGTAGGCTAATGAGAGAGACAGTGGGGCTGAGCTAAGACGTGTAGTCAGAATGGGGAGGTGGCACCGGGACTGACCGGCAGACTCTGAGCAAAGGATAAATAGATTACTCTGTTATGTTAATCAGGAACTTGATTATTTTAAATAAATAAATTACTTAATACTGTTTAATAATAATAACATATAATAATATAATATATTTTACTACTTTCTTAGAGTTTAAATGTTAAGATTTGCTTTCTCTCCTCATGAAGGAAATTTTATACTTAAGGTATAGGGGAAGCTCTGTCAAATAAGGAAGTGATAATTATATTCTATTTATATATGCATATTAAATAAACTCTAATATGCTTTCATTTATAACTAATTGTTATAAGTTATAATATTGTGAAATATTGTGTTTTACAGAAAGGAAAAAATTTTATATCATTTACATTACTCTATAAAGTATCTGAATTTATAGAAATACTAGCAGGAAAAATCAGAAGAAACAACAATTTTATCATAGAGCTGAATAAATAGAAAATAATTACTTAGTTTTTGTAACTTTTGTTGAAAGTATTCTAATTCTTAAACTGTTTTTCAGATACAAGGAAGCATTTAAAAAATTTTTTAAAAATATATTTTATTGATTTCTTACAGAGAGGAAGGGAGAGGGATAGAGTTAGAAACATTGATGGTAGAGAAACATCGATCAGCTGCCTCCTGCACACCCCCCTACTGGGGATGTGCCCACAACCAAGGTTCATGCCCTTGACCAGAATCGAACCTGGGACCCTTCAGTTTGCAGGCCCACGCTCTATCCACTGAGCCAAACTGGTTAGGACAAGGAAGCATTTTTAAAACAATTTGGTAAATTATATATTTCTCTCCCTACCTGTCCCTCCAAAATTTAGCAATCTATAATAATAAAAGCATAATATGCAAATCGACCGAACGGCCGAATAGCGGAATGACCATTCAAATGTCCTTCCCGACGACCTTCCAGACAAAGCCGGGGCTGCAAGGGCCGAGGCAGCTGGGGCTGCGAAGGCCTACTCTTGCACAAATTTTGTGCATGGGGCCTCTAGTTCTTAATAAATAGCAATACGTTTTTTAAAAAAATATATTTTATTGATTTTTTACAGAGAGGAAGGGAGAGAGATAGAGAGTTAGAAACATCTATGAGAGAGAAACATCGACCAGCTGCCTCCTGCACATCTCCCACTGGGGATGTGCCCGCAACCCAGGTACACGCCCCTGACCGGAATCGAACCTGGGACCTCTCAGTCCACAAGCCGACACTCCATCCACTGAGCCAAACCGGTTTCGGCAGCAATACATTTCTTTACATAAATTCAATAAGACCTATTTTCAATTATAGCTATATTAACTAAGATAAAAACTAACAATAGGCCTACTTATAGCAGCCATGCCTTTGCCACTTTTGCAGGACTTGGTCCATCCAGCACTCCACGGGAATCCCTTACAATCCACAGGGGCAGGCTTTAGGAACCAAAACAGCCTCGATTGCCTGCCTCCTTAGGATTTTATTGTAACAACAGCAGTCCGACATCCCCCAAGGGGTCCCGGATTGTGAGAGGGCACAGGCCAGGCCAAGGGACCCCATTGGTGCACAAATCCATGCACCGGGCCTCTAGTCCTATCTAATAATAGACAAACATGGTAATTAAGCATACCTCCACTACACTTTCCATTGGCTAATCAGCAGGCTATGCAAATTAACTGCCAACAAAGATGGCGGCCAGCAGCCACACAGCTGAAGCGAACATGAGGCTTGCTTGCTCCAGTGATGGAGGAAACCAAGGTTCCCCGCCTGCTGCGGCCCAGCTCTGAGCTCCGGATGCAACAATGTTGCAATTATAGAAGCTAAACAAACCCCAGGTACCTGCTTTCAACCAGCCATGGCCTCAGAGCTGGAGCCGGCTCTCGAAGGTAAATAAATCCCAGGATAAAAAAAAAAGAAAAAAAAGCTTCAGTCGCCCACCAGCCTGAAAATGGGCCTCAGCCCCTCACCCAGACTGGCCAGGCATGCCGGTGGGAACCCCCACCCTGAAGGGGGTGTGACCAACTGCAAACAGCCATCAGCCCGTCATCCAGGCTGGCCAGGCACCCCAGTGGGGACCCCCACCCTGAAGGGGGTGTGACCAGCTGCAAACAGCCATCAGCCCCTCACCCAGGCTGGCCAGGCACCCAAGCGGGACCCCCACCCTGATCCAGGACACCCTTCAGAGCAAACCAGCCGGCCCCTTCCCGTGCACCATGCCTCTATCCTATATAGTAAAAGGGTAATATGCAAACTGACCCTAACAGCAGAAAGACTGGGAATGACTGGTCACTATGACACACACTGACCACCAGGGGGCAGATACTCAATGCAGGAGCTGCCCTCTGGTAGTCAGTGAGCTCTCACAGGGGGGAGCTCTGCTCAGCCATAAGCCAGGCTGACGGCTGTCAGTACAGCAGTGGTGGTGGGAGCCTCTCCTGCCTCCTCAGCAGCACTAAGGATGTCTGACTGCAGCTTAGGTCTGCTCCTCGCTGGCAAGTGGACATCCCCCGAGGGCTCCTGGGCTGCCAGAGGGATGTCTGATTGCCAGCTCAGGCCCAATCCCCCAGGGAGCAGGCCTAAGCCAGCAGGTGGTCATCCCCCGAGGGGTCCCAGACTGTGAGAGGGCACAGGCTGGGCAAAGGACCCCCTCCCCCGAGTGCACAAATTTTTGTGCACCGGGCCTCTAGTATATATATAGAAAACCTTTGCTTCTTAGGCAAATACAGGAAAAACTTTTTGCCCCTTTACTTTAGAAATAGGCTTATTTTTCCAATGGAAAATATACTCACATTCTTAAAAAGTATAACAGAGATAACATGATTTTGACAACTCTTAGAGAAAGGATGGGTGTGTAAATGGGGAGATAGCAGGTCCTGGGGTTTGTTCCCAGGACTGCAGTCACTTCTGGGCCTCTAAGCTTTAGTGTAAAAGTATCATTTTTTTTTCTTTACAAAGAAAGTGCTTCCCCACCCTGCTGCTGCTACTTCCACAGTCTATTCAAGGGTACTTCTGTAGCTCCAGCCCTCTAGGATAAATACTTGGAGAGTTTAAATAATTATCTTCCATATTATTTTCTTTTTGAGTAGACTAATAATATGAAATCTTGTACCGGTGTATAAGAAGAGATCTTAAAAACAGAAACAAAAAAACAAACAAACCCTACAGTAAATAAATCAGTACTCACAAAAGGGTGGACTGGGACATTAGCCTTAGAATCTTATTACACTAACCTAGCACAGCAAAGAACATCAATCAGTAACCAAGTTACATTATGGACAGATAAGAATTTCTACTAAGAGCTTCTAACGGCTGATGTCTTGAGAGGGAGAGCAGGAAGATACCCAAGATTAAGAGTTCTTGGCAGCTGCTGGGAAGTTCCTGCATCCCTGCCAGGTGTTCAGCCTGCTACAAATAGCTGGGGCCCCTAGCAAAGTGAAAGATGGCCCATCTTTAAACAAATTAAACCAAACAACAAAGACACAAAACAACAATCAACAGAGACACTCTACGTACAATATTTATAGGCGTGTATAACTTATAGACAACCAGAGTCCTTTCCATGGATCTCTCAGGAGATGTCTTATAGTGCCTGGGACTTACAGCTAGAATGCAGCCCAGAGGAATCCCAGGTGGGGTGGCCAGTGAACACCCACAAACAGCCTGTTCACAGATCTCATCATATTCTGCTCTCCTTAATAGATATTGACTGGTGTCCAGAGTTGTTTTGGCTAAAATCTGCCAGTCCTAAGGAGTCATGTGATCATTTTCAGACAAGGCATTAAGGAGTCTTTTTGCACATGGACTGTTAGCCCCATTTTCTGTAACACTTTCCCTTATTTCTTTAAAGGTATTAAAGGAAAGAGGCTCATAAACTCTATTACCTTGTTGATCTTACATAACTGGGCAAGTCAAAAGCTCTCCTTCTAACATGGCTTGCCTGACACAGGACCCCATAACTGAGGATCTAGTTGATGAGCCTTCCCACACTGGAGGTGGAGGATCGGGAAATATTTCCTCCAGTGGTGGGGTTTTAGGTATTACAGGCTCTACAGGCTCTGCTTCAGGAGGAGAGGGTGGTGGTAAATCCGCCTGCTGCTCTGTAGGCTTTGGATCTTTAATATGAAGTGGGCAAAATGCAGCTCGAACAAGAGCCCACATAGTTAATGATGATAAGCACACTCATTTTCCCTGGGCCCAATTTCTCTTTAAATTCCTGCCCACTTGTTCCCAGAGATTAAGGTCTAGTGTTCCAGCATTAGGGAACCAAGAATTATAAATTATAACAGTTTTTAGTAAGCTTTTTGTTTTTCTCCTGTAACAGAGTCACCACCTGCTTCTAATAACTGTTTAAGCACTGTGCTATACTGCTGTTGTTCTGTGGATAACTGTTGTCCCATTATGAAACCTTAACTGAGAGAAAATTCCCTGAAACTAGAAATTCCAAGTGGGCTCCAATGACTTACTGTACAGTTACTTTCGTTTTCTTCCTCTTCGCTTTCAAGGGTTCCGCCACATTTCATTGCGTTCCTGGTTCCTGACATGGGGAACCACTTTCCAAGACTGATTAGCGGACCCTAAGCACACATTACTCTGACACACGTTTCTGTGAAAGAGAAGGCTAAGGGGCTGTTTGGCTTTAGGAACCAAAACAACCTCGATTGCCTGCCTCCTTAGGCTTTTATTGTAACAACAGCTTGAACTAAAATTAACTTCTAGATACAATCAGCAGGGTAAGTATCCTTGAGAAAGCACATGCTTCTACAAGGTCTGGTTTAAAGACTAAAGAGAGATTCCAGCAAAAAACACCCCCAGGGGCTCGGACTTGTTTGGAAAAGTCAAGGCAGTGGCTGCCGCCTTTGGCATGGTTCCCCTAAGAGGTCCCGACCTTTTGGAGAGTCCTCCTTACAGACTTTCCAACCAAGTCCCATGCTTCCCCACAAGGTGGAACTTAATAGCACACAGCGACTGGGTAGCTGTAGAGCAGGGAAGGGGGTCCACAGTGACTCAGGTTTCTGGCTCCCAAGGTAGATAGTGATTCAACCCACCAAGATGGGAAGTCAGGAGAGAATCATATTTGGGGAGAGAGAATGAGATACTTTGAGGCATAATGAGTTTTCCCTCTCAGCAGGCAAATGTATAAATGGATGTAAGATTTGGGGATTGCCACTTGGGCGTGGAGTGGGTATTTGACACCACAGGAATAAGTAAGGTGCCTGGACTGAGTGTGAAAGTAGAGAAGGGAAGAGAACATTGCTTTCAACCTTGAAGGCAGGTAGGACAGAGTGTGTAGGTGGGATAAGATGGAGGAGTTAGGAAAACTGGCAAGGAGGACATAGTATCCCTGAAACGGAGGGCAGCCTTAAAGAAGGGTGTGGTTAACCATGCTCATTTCTCCCTCTGGAAGGCCACCACCCACTGTGCACAAGGCATCCTGGGAGCAGGCAGCCGCACGCCCAGAGGGGAAGGCAAGGAGAGCAAAGTTGTGGATCTCGTCATTATTTTTAATCTCCTTGCAGATTTCGTCAGTGCTCAGCAGCATTTTCTGCCAGAGACAAAGCTGGGGGCTTGGGGCCTGGGTGTAGCTCCCGCAGCCTTAATTGCTGAGTGCGAAGCTCCTGCAGAGAGCCCAGCCTTTGGAGGAGCCCGGCCATCCACCATTCAGGAAGAGGCCGGCTCTGAGCTGCGCATCGCTTTGTACATTTCTTCTGATTTGGCAGCATACACCCAGGGAGCAGAAATCACTCTAGACATTGCAAAAACATTTAAAGAGGAAAAGTAAGTCTCTTCCCCTCCCCCTTTATTCCATGCTCTTCACTTTTTGTGTTGTGAGTTTAAGTGAGTTTAAAGGAGAGTTTAAAGGAGTTTTGAGGCCCCATTATAAGGTAAAAGATTTTTTATTTTGTAAGTTTTCTTTTTTTCATCCAGCAAGATTTAGTGTTCTTCAACTGAAGATCTCAAGTCTCCTTAGGGACACAGATGAATCTATTCCGTACTCCCTGTGAACTAGGGAAGAGCAACTAGCTCTTTACTGAAGCTACTTCGTGGACAGCTGGTTTTGGATAGATAGCCAGGTGCTATGAGTACATTCATGCACTTATTCATTCAGCAGATATTTATTGGCTGCCTCCTCTGTACAAAATAGTGTGCGTGAAACTATGCCCTGCCCACAGGGAATAGCCAGGTGGGGAGACAAGATATAACTTGCGCACAGATTTAAAAACACTGTAAAGAACAAGGGCCGATGCCATTGCGTGCTAAATGAGATGCAGAAGGCACAAGTTTCTGGTGTCAGGAACCATCACTTAGGTCTGTCTGATCCAGGGAGGCTGGTGGAAGACATGGGCCTCCAAGTGAGATGCAATCGAGTGGCTAGAAGCACTTACCCTCTGCCACCTGCTAGTTCTCAGCCCCCCCTTCTAGAATGGAGAACTGTGCCTACCTAACAGTTGTTGAAAGCATGCAGTGAGCGTGGCTCATGTCATCCTTTCCCAGTTCCCTTAACCCCACGTGTTTACTCTCCCCCAAAACCCTGCTTTGCAGCCCGATACCCCTTCTCACATTGTGTGCCTGATGCCTTATCTGCCACCCTCACTTGTCCCCGTGTCACTTCAAAGTCCCACCTCTTGGCACATAGTGGGGATTTTGTAAATATTTGTTGAATGGGAACCTTACTGACACAGAGTGGACAGTGTGGTCTGAGCTGAAGCTGGAATGTGCTTGAGTGTTCAGAGGAGAGTGAGTCAACCTATTTGGTTGGAGTACAGGGTGTGTGTGGGAGAACAACAAAAGACAGACGGGGCCCAATTGTAGCACCAGGCTAAGAATCGGGACTTTGTCCTGCTGGTTAGAACAGGGATCTGACTGACAGGGACATGTGGGAGGAGCATCAACCTGTGTCACTCTGTAGGATGATGGGGCAGGGCAAGGGGAGAGGAGGAGAGAGCAATTAGCTCTGTTGCAATCGTTGGGGTGAGACTTGATGATGCTGGCTATTCCCAGAGTGGGAACATAAAGGCAAAGATAGAGTTAAAAAAAAATGGGTCTATAATTCCATTTAAGAGCACTTTAGCCACTGATAGGGCAGTGACATTTATAATTCAAAAATCCAAACACATTTCATTCACTGATATGAAACTCTGATCTTTCACTTCTAAGGATGCCTCTTGAAAATAAGGCCTGTTCTCCACACTTGGAGGGAGTTCCCTCTGGAGCCTGGCTGGATGGAGTTGGCAGCGGGAGAATCTGAGCTCTTATCTTTCGTGTTTACTCTGACTTTCGGGAAAATCCAGGCAAAAGGTTTCTCTGGGGGGATTGTGTGACTGTGTGACTTTCCTCCTGCTTCTCCACATCTTACCTGGAGCCGAACACTGCCCTCCTGATGCTGCTGATCCTAACCTCTGTTCAGAGTGGGTCTGGGGCTCAGTAAACCTGGGCTTGAAAAATACCACAGCTTCAGACTTCTGGGAGAAGGCAGGCAGGACGGGTTTCAACAAAGCCCTTGGCCCGCAGGCAAAGAGCTAATGGCAAAAAATGACTATTCAAAGAAAGCTCGGGTGTGTCAGCTTTTAAATGTTTTCCAGGATGAATTAATTTGGCAATGATGATTATACATGTTGGCAAACGGGGAATAAAAACACACAGTAAAGAAGCCAGGGGTGCAGAGGGAGGAGGGAACAAGGGGGAATGCAGAGGGTGAGGGTCACTGAGTGTACATCAGACAGAGAAGAGAGGAAAAGGCGAGAAGAAACAAGGAAGGTGGGTGAGAAGTGCATGGGATGGAAAAGGAAAATTTGACTTAAATGAAAATTTGACTTTTTCATAGTTGGCCCAGAATGTGTTTTAAATGTTTTCGAAAATCTGTACAGATAATATCTATTCTGTGGCAGTACATGCTGCCCAATTCTTGTTGTATTAGGAAATCTTGAAATCGATGTATATCAAAATTTTGCATTTCTTTTTTTAAAACTCTTTATTATTGAAAGTATTACATATGTCTCCGCCCCCCTCCCGTTGTCCTCTCCCAGCCTGTCCCGGACCCCCAACTCCAGCCTTCATCCCCCTCCCCCAATTGTCTGTGTCCTTGGTTATGCCTGCATGCATACAAGTTCTTTGGTTGATCTCTTCCTCCCAAGTCTCCCCTCTGCCCACCCTCCCCTACCTTCCCTCTGAGGTTTGAGGGTCTGTTTAATGCTTCTATGTCTCTGGATCTGTTTTTGTTCATCGGTTTCTGTTGTTCATTATATTCCACAAATGAGTGGGATCATGTGGTATTTATCCTTCTCTGACTGGCTTATTTCACTTAGCATAATGCTCTCCAGTTCCATCCATGCTGTTGCAAATGGTAAAAGTTCCTTCTTTTTTACAGCAGCATAGTATTCCATTGTGTAGATGTACCACAGTTTTCTAATCCACTCATCTGCTGATGGGCACTTAGGCTGTTTCCAGATCTTAGATATTGTAAATTGTGCTTCGATGAACATAGGGATGCATATGTTCTTTCTGATTGGTGTTTCTAGTTTCTTAGGATTACTGGATCAAAGTTTTTATTTCTTTTTTTTTAAAAATATATTTTTATTGATTTTAGAGAAGAAGGGAGAGGGGGAAGGAGAAAGAGATGAAACATCAATGATGAGAGAGAATCATTGATTGGCTGCCTCTTGCACGCCCTACACTGGGGATTGAGCCTGCAACCCGGGCACATGCCCTGACCAGGAACCAAACCATGACCTCTTGGGTCATAGGTTGACTCCCCACCACCGAGCCATGCCGGACAGGCTTTTTTTTTTAATTTCTTTTTTTCATTTATCGAATTTATCCAGGTGATATTGGTTAGTAAAATTATATAGGTTTCAGTTGTACAATTCTATACTGCATCATCTGTATACTGTATTGTGTATTCACCAATCTAAGTTAAACCTCCTTCCAAATTTCACGTTTCTGCAGCATTAAGAATAGCCAAAGAGTGGAAACAACCCAACTGTATGTCAACTGACAAGATGGGTATATCCATGCCATGAAAGATTTTTTTAGCCATAAAAAGAAACGAAGTTCTGACACATGATACAACATGGATGACCCTTGAGAATATTATGCCAAGTGAAAGAAGCCAGTTGCAAAAAATCACATTGTATGACATATCTAACGTTGGCAAATTCATAGAGATAAAAAAATGAATGGTTACCAGGAACTAGTGGGAAGTGACTACTAAGATCCATGGGGGTTCCCTTTGAGTGATGAAATATTCTAGAATTAGACAATGGTGATGATTATACAACTTTCTGTACAGACTAAAAACCACCGAATTATACACTTTAAAATGATGAATTTTGACATCTGATTTATATCTCAATTTTAAAAATATGAAAAGAGCCAAAACTGGTTTGGCTCGGTGGATAGAACGTCGGCCTGCGGACTGAAGGGTCCCATGTTTGATTCTGGTCAAGGGCATGTACCTTGGTTGTGGGCATATCCCCAGTGGGAGATGTGCAGGAGGCGGCTGATCGATGTTTCTCTCTCATCGATGTTTCTGACTCTCTGTCTCTCTCCCTTCCTCTCTGTAAAAAATCAATAAAATATATTTTTAAAAAATTTAAAAAATATGAAAAGAATCTTGCATTTCCATGATTTCACTTCTTAACTTCGAGCATACTGATTTTGTTTTGTTTTGTATCTAAACTTTCCCTTTATCCCTGTCCCCAGGATTAACATTTTAGTCACATGTTTCAAAATTCAAAAGCTATAAACAGATATAAAGTAAAAGTCTTTCTCTCACACCCTTGTATCTCCCACTACCCAGTTCCCTTCTCCAAAAGTAAGCAATATTACCAGTTGTTTGTGTGACTTCCACAGATTTTGTGTATACAAACAAGTATATGTAAATATTCTTGCCCCTCCCCCTTTTAAACAAATGGAGACATTCACACAGCCCTGAGCCTTGCTTATTTCACTAGACAAAATACCTGGTTGAAATCTTTCCCACACCAGTACATAAAGACCTCTGCCATTCTTCTATCTTGGGCATAATATCACATGTCATTTAACTAGGCCACTATTGATGGACATTTGGATCTTCCCAATCCTTTGAAATTTTAATGAATTATTTACTTCATATGTGCTGTGAAATGTCAGGGCCCCAGACAGGTCAACCCAAAATGTCCCACAGTGGCATGTTGATTACTTTGAATTACAGTTACTTGACCAGTGGGTGGTGTCTCCTTGGATGCAGGAAATAAATCTCTCAGGTAAAAGGAGTCCTCCGGCACTTGGAAGACACCCCTTATCACAGAGTTAAACAACTCACAGCCATAGAGTCTGTTTAATCAAATCTTACTGCCTCTTTTCTTATTTACTACATTGTTTAAACTCCTCATTAATTGATACCCAAACCTTACTTAGATTCCTTTCTAAAGAGCACTAATTTTTTTTTTGCCGAAACCGGTTTGGCTCAGTGAATAGAGCGTCGGCCTGCGGACTCAAGGGTCCCGGGTTCGATTCTGGTCAAGGGCATGTGCCTGGGTTGCGGGCACATCCCCAGTGGGAGATGTGCAGGAGGCAGCTGGTCGATGTTTCTCTCTCATCGATGTTTCTAACTTTCTATCTCTCTCCCTTCCTCTCTGTAAAAAATCAATAAAATATATAAAAAAAAAAAAAAAAAAAGAGCACTAATTTTTTTTTCTGTCAAATTTTCACAAATGTATTGGTGCTTTAAAAAAAATTGATTTATTTTAGAGAGAGTCGAAGGAAGAGGGATAGAGAGATAGAAACACTGATGAGAGAGAAACATCGATTGACTGCCTCTGCGTGCCCCCTACTGGGGATCAAGCCTGAAATCTGGGTATGAGACCAGACCAGGAATGGAACCTTTTGCTTCATGGGTAGATGCTCAACCACAGAGCCACATCAGCTGGGTGGTTATTTTTTTTTAAATTGCTTAAATAGTATAAAAAGATGATTGGTTCGATAATCTCTTTGAGCCTCATTTTATTTTATGTATTTATTTTTTTAATGTATTTTTATTGATTTCAAAGAGAAAGGGAGAGGGAAAGAGAGATAGAAACATCAACGATGAGAGAGAATCACTGATTAGCTGCCTCCTGCACGCCCCCCACTGAGGATTGAGCCTGCAACCTGAGCATGTGCCCCTAATCGAATCTGGGACCCTTTAATACACAAGCTGATGTTTAGCTTCATTTTATGATCTGAGCATCAGATTGTGATTCTCCCATGCACACGTATTAAATTGGTTTTTCTATTATTAATCTAGTCTTGTGTTTAATTATTTTACTAGGGGCCCAGTGCATGAATTTGTGCACCTTGAAAGGAACTGTGGGCTACAAGGCTGTGGTGGGCACAGGGGCAAGTCTAGGCTTATCCTCCACACCCCTGACTGGCCCCTCCTGCTGCTGCCCCTGGTCCTCTGTCAGCCGGCAGCCCCACTCCCACCACAGCTGCTCCCATGCTCTGACGGCTCTGGCCCTGCTCGTACCTGCTGACAGTGTGGAGCAATTGGGGCCTGCACCAGCAGAGGGTGCAAGGGGCGCCAGCGCTGTCATTGGGTGTGAGTAGTGGCTGCTGCCCCAATCACCCCTCAGGAGCTGGGGGAGGTGGAGAGGCCCTCAGGGGTGAACAGGGCTGGCAGCCACTGCTCACACCCATTGACAACACCGAGCGATTAGGACTGGCGCCAGGAGCCAGCAGTGGGTGTGAGCAGTGGCTCTGGCACCAGCGGTGGGTGCAAGCGGGGCTGGTGCCGGCAGAAGGTGCGAGCGCCAAGCAGGACCATGGCACACAGGAGCAAAGAATTTTCAGTAACCACTAGAGGCTTGCCCCAATAACAGCAACTGACGCCCCACCTTGGTCTGGCATCCCGGCCCACCTGCTCCACCATCCCACCACAGCCGACACCTGCCATGTTCCATGCTCTGCTGCCTGCTGCTGATGCCTGCCATGTTCTGCGTGCGCCTCCTGGTGGTCAGCACACATCATAGCGACTGGTTGTTTGGTTGTTCTGCTATTCAGTCTATTTGCATATTAGGGTTTTATATATATAGATTATTAGTCCAGCTGTAAGAACTGAAGAGGCATGTGTGTGTGAGGGGGGTGGGGGTTTGTCCCTCCCCAACACATACATATATGAAGTGCATTTGTAATTTTGGTAGATAGTTTCAAATATCCCTTCATGGATTTGGGCATTGGTTTACACTTCTACCAGCAACATATGAATATATTCATTTCCAGATACTTGTCAACACATTGTTAACATTTTGATTTTGCCAAACTACATGGTGAAAAAGTTATGTCAGTGGTTTTTGCTTGGCTTTTTCTTATGAGAGAGGTTGACAAATTTTCCATATGCTGTGTTTGCCCAGTATTTTATTGAGTTTGGTCTGTTTCTTATTAATTTTTTGGAGTCTGATATTTGTCTGTGATATGAGTTGTAAATACTTTTTTCCTCAGTTTGTATTTTATTGCTTCACTTTGATAGGTGTTCTCATGAAGATTTCTTTTTAATGAGGTTGAATTGATTGCTCTTTTCTTCCACGGTTTCTGGGAGTCATGCTTACAAATGATTTCAAGATAATAAAATGTTCTTCTTATTCTTTATTCTAGTTACTAGATAGTACTTTCATGTTTTTTTTTAATTCAAATCTTTAATCCATGAGAGTTTAATTTTGTTGACATAGCAATCCAACTTTCCAAATACCAATCTGCTGAATATTGCATCTTTTCTCCAAAGATTTGAAATGTCACCTTTGTCATATATTTAAATTCTTGTGATTTTATCTTTTTGTGGGTTTTATGTTTTGGTTTATTATTGATTCATGCAGAAACATCATACTTTTAAAATTCTTATAACTTTACAATATGTTTTAATATTTGTTGGGCTAGTCTGCTCTCATTGCTCTTCATTTCCATATTTTAAAAAAGTTCTTGCTTTTTTATTTCCCATATGAACCAGGATCTAATTACTGTGGGTTTGTGGCCCCAGAACATTGGGTTATCTGGGTGCCTCCTTGGAACATTTTATTAAGTTTTTGATTTAAAAGCTCTATCCTGCAATACCTTCTGCTATGCTCTCCAGTTTATTCAAAGCAAGGTCTATGAAGACTACCACCAGTGATTTATTTCAGATTCCTTCATGACCTTGAAATTGACCCCTAAGGAGCTCATCAAACCTGGCATAAGTCATAACTCTGCCCAACCTGGTGCTTTGGGGTCCCGATTTCACTGATGGGGGCCCTCCCACTCTCAGCACCTCCTCCTTTCCTTCCCTATTGTCTCTGTACAAGAGAGCAGTCAGTCTCTGTGGTGCCCACAGGTTCACTGATAACCTCTCTTTAAAAGGTGGGGTTTAGTTCCCCTCTTCTTGAATTTGGACTGGACCTAATACTTTGCCTCTATTGAGGAGACTGAAGTGTGGTATGTGGCTTCTAAAACCAGGTCACAAAAGCTGGGGTGAATTCCTCTTCTCTCTCTTGGACTCCTTGCTCTGCATGAGTCAGCTGCCATACTGTGAGGACACTCAGGTGGCTGTATGAAGAGGTCCATGTGCTGAAAACATGAGGCCTTGTGCAATAGCCATATTACTGAGCTATCTTGTTAGTGGGTCCTCCAGCCCTGGCTGACATCTTAACTACGACCTCATCAGAAAGGCTGAGCCAGAACCACCTACCCAAGCTGTCCCCAACTTCCCGATGCACAGAAACTGTGTGAGATAATTAGTGTCCATTGTTGTTTCGAGCTGTTGAGTCTGGGGTGATTTGTAGTCTCTACTGGTAGAAATTACAGTTAAGATGAAGCTCAGTTGCCTGTAGCTCTCATGCCTGTGGCATCACCCATGTTGGGTGCAAATGTGTCTGAAGTACCACAGAACCTCAAATTTTAAAGCTCTGAAGTGATACCTCATTGACTAGCTTGGAATGCTGGTATTTTCCCAAATGTCCCCCTTTCCCCATTTATTCCCTGTAGGGATCAGTGTATAGCTTAGGAGCCAGTTTTGTTCATCCACATAATGGAGCTGCTACCAGCAGCTCTGCAGCCTGTCAGGGGTGCTGGCTTGCTGCCCATGTGCTACACTGACCAATGCTGTTGGCAAGAGAAATAGCCATATCCCTTCAGCCTGTTCAAACCCACTCTTTGGATTCTTTCTTCCTCACCCTCAGGTGAAATTTAGGGCAGATTCCATAACTTGTCTGGTCACTCTCAGGTGACAAAAAGTCTCCAGTCACTTCAAGTCTTGCAATTCAGTTTTGTTTTAGTAATTCAAATGTCCAGTATTGTGTAAGAGTCAAAACACAAAATCCTTGCAGCCCATTTAAAACAAAAGCCTCCTCTCTCCCATAGTTTTGCTCTGACTTAGGCTGGCTGCCCCAGTAGAAAAGAGAGCGGAGGAGACATGGACACTACCAACAAGGACAGGGAGACTCAACCTCTCTTCCTACAACTTGCTAACCATCGGCTCTGACCTCTCCAGGAGCGAAGCAAGGTGTGGAGGAGCTAATAGGCTGGGAAGGTGAGGGTGGGGAACAAGAGTGTTCCTGGAGTAGTTCTACCTTGAGCTGCCATTGAAGCTCCCTGGGCTTGGCAGATGCTCACAGCTGATTCTGTCTCATGAAGCACTTTCATGAGATTTTTAGTGGTGCCCAATCTCTAAAAACTCTGTAAAAAGGTTCCCTGAGAGTCTCTCCCCTACACTTTCTTTAGCTCAGGTGAATGCATTTCTGCCAGCTGGCCCTGACAGCATCTGTCAGCTGACCTTTCCTTGCCCCTTTAGTAAACCTCTTGGGCAGATTCATGGCCACTTCAGGCCAGCTCTCCCTAGACAGGCTCTGCTCTCGTCCATGGGAACAGCTACAGACTCTGGAAGTGCAGGCTGTTGCCTTGATGGGTTCTGAGACACGAGTCTTCGTCCATTTGTCTCTTGTGTCTTGTAAACTTGAGGGGACACAGTTCAAGCTCTCCAACTGGCCCTCTTATTGGTCCTCCCATTGGCCTAGAAGCAAGGGGAGATGTCCCCCCCCCCCCAACCCCACCCTGCATCTTGGGGAAGGAGTGGGAAACGCCAAGCACTTCAAGAATTATTCCAAAGAACAATATACAGATGCTGAATTGTACAATTGTTTATCTGAAACCTGCATATTTTTATTAACCAAATGCCAGCCCAATAAAGTCAATTAAAAATTATTTCAAAGAAATCTCTTCAATCTCTAACTCCCTTTTGGAGTTTTCAACCTCTTGTATAGAATTGAGAGTGGTGGTCAGCTACGGAGCACAGATATGGTCTTTGACTGCTTCCTTATGATAGGTCACTCTTGTTATTATTATGAAACAAATAATGACAACCACTGCTGTCATTTACCGAAGGGGATTGTTCTCAGTGTATCAGCTCACCATTCCTCATTGCAGCTCTATGAGAGGTGTGCCATACTGTCATCTCCTTTAGTTCTGAAGCCTGAGCACCTTATACAGTGAGTGAGTGACAGAGCTCAGATCCGAACCCAGATGCTGGCTCCAGAGCTGACCAGCTTTGCCAGGACTCCCCTGGACCCTGGCCCTATCTCCTCGTCCTTGTTTGTAGTTTATTAACAAGTCCATTGAGGTTTATTTACAGCAGGCTTCTCTTAGATTTCAAAGGAAAGAGACTTTTAGCTATGGCAGAATCCCTACCCCATGCCAAGAACTGGACTCACGCTTATTTCCTTTAATACTTCCCACCCTGGGAAGTAGCCCTTATTGTGTCATGTATAGATTGAGGAATCTTAGAGGGCAGTAATTTGCCACAGGTTCCATTGCTAATAAGTTTCAGTTTGGATCCAAACCCAGGCCTGACTTCAGAGCCTTCGCATTCTTTCCTTACCACTGCTTGTCCACTGCCCGTGGGCAGGCTTGAACTCAGAAGCGTTAGCAGGATGGAGGGTGCACAGTGACTTCTGGGGCCGCATAGACAGATATCCTGTCATTTCCCTTCTCTTCCCCTCCTGTCTTCTCAGATTCTCAGTAGTGTGTTCTAGCCTCTTGCACGCAAACATCCTTCCCAGAGCAGCAGCATCCAGATCTCCAGGGAGGGCACTCCAGGCGCCACCCACCTACACAATCAGAATCTGCCTGTCTTCATGATCCCCCGAAGTTCATATTTACATCAAAGTTTGAGAACCACAGTCTAGTCACAACTCCAAACCTTTCTACCCAGGAACTGCTAATGCAGTGCCTACAAATAGAGTTATTTTGTAGTTTGTATCTTCTCTTTGTGTGTGTGTGTGGGGGGGGTGGGGGGGTGGGGAGGGGGTGGTGGTGGTGGGAGAAGGTGGTGTCTCATTCAACTTAGAGTATGTACCTAATTTCCAGGAGATCCTATTTCAGTAGAGGAAGTGGGGCTGGGCAGCGGTTGTCAAACCAATAACCTGATCAACTCTACCATGGGCACCACTCTTCCAGTTTAAGAATTAAAACAGCTTTTATTTAATGAATTAGTACTAGACTTACATGATACATTAATGGATCACCTGTTGGCTTCTCTAGCTCGACCAGTTTAAATCTGAACTGCTCAGCTTGCCCCCAAATATATTCCTCTTCTTGCATTTTATCTTCCTGTTGGAACTATCTCTGCCCTCCCCCATCCCGGGCATTGTTTTGGCTTGGCCTTCCTCCAGGATCTCTCACATCAGCTGCTTGTCACAGGACCATGGCCTTTCTCTATGCTGCCTTCCACTGCCGGCTCACCTGGACAATGGTGTTGGCCCCCAGACTTCCTTCCCAGCCTCTGTGCGTTCTCTAGCACATACCACCAGACCACTGGCATTCCCTGCCTTTTGTATTGTGGGGGAGAAAAATTAGTTTTCCTTTTAACTTTCTATGTTCTTCTGGCTGGTCTAATAACCAAATTGACATGAGGCAGATTAACAGGAGAAAATAAACAAACTTATTTGGTATGCACATATGGGGATTCCATAAGAAAATGGGGCCCTGCGGACAAATCAGGCAGTTGAGGCTTGCCTGCCATTCTGGACTAAGGAGAGGGAGGCAGGGTCTGGGACTTTAAAGGGAAAGTAGGCCATTCACAGGTAGATGAGAAAGCAGCACCCATGTCCAAATTACTCTCTAGCATAATACCCTGTTTATAATCTCTAGAGCCTGTAACTACTTCATTTATTCACATTTTCCTATTTATTGTCTGCTCCCCAACCACCCCGTAAGCACCATGCTGATGTGGGTCTTGTTTGTCTGCATCCAAGCAGTGGTTGGCACATAGTAGGTGGTATAAAAAGGGTAAAATGAGTAATGATCAGTTTGTTTACATGAGGAATATAGGCAGCTCTGGGGAGGAGGCAGTGACCCAGACGCTGGTCACCTGAGACCTCACTGACCTGGGAGAAGGACAAAAGATCCCTGGAGCAAGCAGGGAATAAAACTCAGGCAATCAGACAATCTGGGCGGGGCAGGCAGTCCAGGCATAGGACACAGCAAGGCCCTGGACCGAGGATTGAGTTCAGGCACAAGATCCTGCTTATTAGAAGAACCAATGAAAGTAGACAGGACTCAGCCAAGAGGAAACAGACTTGAGGCTGGTTGCTAGACTGGGGTTGGACTCAAGGAGTGCTAATGGGGAGAATCATGAGAGGACCCAGGGCATAAAGCTGGAGTGGAACCAGGCTTAGTGTTTGCCCTAATTTGGGCAGGTTGGCCTAGAGCAGTGATGGCGAACCTATGACACGCGTGTCAGAGGTGACACGCAAACTCATTTTTTTGGTTGATTTTTCTTTGTTAAATGGCATTTAAATATATAAAATAAATATCAAAAATATAAGTCTTTGTTTTACTGTTGTTGCAAATATCAAAAAATTTCTATATGTGACACGGCACCAGAGTTAAGTTAGGGTTTTTCAAAATGCTGACACGTCGAGCTCAAAAGGTTCGCCATCACTGGCCTAGAGCCCGAGTTGGAGGTGAACAGCCTCAGCATTCTGATTACAGGGCAGTGGGAACCAGAAGCAAGGCAGGCCATTATAGCTAGCATGGCAGATTTTGAAACGATGCTTCATGGAACATAAAAAACACAGACCATAAGGGAAAGGGCAAAAAAGTGAACGTTAAAACAATTTAATTTAATTTTTTTTATTGTCAAAAGACAGCATAAATAAGGAGGGACTCAAACAGATACTTGCACACCCATGTTCTTAGCAGCATTATTCACAATGGCCAAAACACTTTCAAAGTAGAAACAACCCAAGTGTCCAACAATGGATAAGTGGATAAACAATGGCTATAATATTATTCAGCCTTGAAAAGGAATGAGCTGGGGGGAGGGGCAGTGGGGAGTTGTATTTTTCTTGTTTATTTTTTATTTTTTTCTTTTAAAGGGAGAAGGAGTGAGAGCTAGAAACATCAATGATGAAAGAGAATCATTGACTGCTGCCTCCTGCAAGCCCCACACCGGAAATCGAGCCTGCAACCCAGGTATGTGCCCTGACCAGGAATTGAACTGTGACCTCCTGGTTCATAGGACGACCCTCAACCACTGAGCAACCCCAGCCAGGTGGGAGTTGTTGTTAATGATAAAAATTTTGGCAAGGTGAAAAGAGTTCTACAGATGGATGGTGGTGATGGTAGCACAACAGTGTGAGTCTACTTAGTTCCACTCAAGTATAAGTGTTAAAAAATAAATAAATAAAAGTGGATAAAATTTAAATTTTATGTTATATATTATACCACAATTAAAATAAAAGGAAGAACCTTCTTACACATGCTACTACAATGTGAATGAAACTTGAAGACATTGTGCTAAGTGAAACAAACTAGTCACAAAAAGACAAATAGTGTATGATTCCACTTAAATTGAGTACCTAGAATAGTCAAGTTCATAGAGACAGAGATAGAATGGTGGATGCCAGGGGCTGAGGGGTGTGGGGGATGGAGAGTTAGTATGTAATGGGTACAGCTTCAGTTTGGGAAGATGAAAAAGTTCTGGAAATGGATAATACTGATAATTGCATAACATTGTGAATATATTAATGTCTTTGAATTGTATACTAAAAATCATTGAAATGGTAAATTTTATGTAGTATGCATATTTTACCAAAATAAAATTTAAAAAGACAGCCTAAACAGAGAAAAGACAAGGTACAAACTAGGAGAAGATATATAAGTTTTTTCTAACTATATACATTTCTTTACCCTGCCTGGAAACATGAGGTGTCTAGATCAGAGAAAAACCAAGTATTTGCTCACATATTGGTCTTACTGCCAATTCCCAATAGGCAACAGAGCTAGGGCCAGATGTACCCTGCAGGTACAGGGCTTGTGACACAGGTAAGAGCTCTAAAACTGGATCTCAGAGCATGCAAAGATGCTGCCGCACACTGGCCCGCCCCCTCTGGAGGGGGAGGGAGAGACCTTTGCTCTCCAATGGAAAGGAATCCACTCTGGGGAGAGGAGAGCAAGGTCTCTAGGCTTTTATAACCATTTGGAATGTAAACAAAGGGCTCTGGGCCTGGGGAGAAAGAAGGCATTCTTTATCTTTGTAGCATGTCGCTGTCTGTTGCTCTGAAAGGCCTGGATGGGGCAGGAACACAGAAATCCAGGGATGATTGCCTTCCAGCAACATCGGCAACTTATACAACCAAAGAAGGATTCAGATGCATTTAACTAATTACTACAAATAAACAAGAGACGACAAGCAAGCCCATTTAAAAAAATGGATAAAAGAATGTAAATTGACAATTTTGAGAAGAGGAATACCAAGTGACCAATAGCTTATGAAACCTTTATGAGACGTACTAGTAATTAGGGACATTCAAATTAAAATGGGCACCAGTCACATACTGAAATATTTCCCAATATTAAAGACATGAAATGAATTGTTATATAGTCAGGCTGTAGGAATTCGTGAAGAGAATGAAAGTATGATGTCACTTGCATGAAATGTCCAGAATAGATACGCAAGTCTATAGGGACAGAAAGTAGATCAATGCTTGCCTAGGGCTGGGGATAGGGAAGAGGAAGGGACTAGAGTGATAGCTAAGAGGAGCTGAATTTCTTTCTGAGGTAATGAAAATATTCTACAGTTGATTGTGGTGATGGAGGCACAATTCTGAATGTACTAAAAGCCATTGAATAGTACACTTTATTTTTTTATTTATTTTTTAAATATATTTTATTGATTTTTTTTACAGAGAGGAAGGGAGAGGGACAGAGAGTTAGAAACATCCATGAGAGAGAAACATCAATCAGCTGCCTCCTGCACGCCCCCTACTGGGGATGTGCCCGCAACCAAGGTACATGCTCTTGACCGGAATCGAACCTGGGACCTTTCAGTCCACAGGCCGATGCTCTATCCGCTAAGCCACACCAGTTAGGGTGAATAGTACACTTTAAATGGCTGAATTGTATGGTGTAGGGATTATATCTCAATAAGGCTGTTTTTAAAAGGCAATGGGGATATCATTTTCTTCCTATAAGAAAGTTAAAAGTCTGACTATTCTATATGTTGGCAAAGATGTGGAGAGATAGGAGTCTCCCACAACTGGTGAAAGCGTAAGCTGGTCGCCTTAGAAAGAGTAAATTAGCACCATCCAGGAAAGATATGCCTACTGTGTCCCAACAATTCCACTCCTAGGTAAAGAATTTAGGCCATGAGGATGGACAAAGAGACTTTACAAGTATGTTCATGGCAATCTATACTAATAGCCTAGGTGGTCATCATGCCCTCGTTCCCTGATGCCCTTATGCTGTCACAATCCCACAATCCATCACCAGGAGGCTGCGTGCGCATTGGGCATGTGCAGGTGGATGGGGACTTGACACTGCGTGCCTGTCGAGGAGGCGGCGGAGGAGGCAGGGCCTGGCAGGTTGCTGAACGGTGAGGCCTGGGGGTTCTGCAGCCCCGCATGGCGCAGAGGCGGGAACCTCAGCTCTGGCCTACCTCTTTGGGGCAATCCATCAAGGAGCCCCGGATGGGTGGGTGGGGCCTATATTTTGGGGTGATCAATTGTGGGGCTCCCGCACTGTGAGAGGGCATAGGCCAGGCTGGGGGGCTCCCCAACCCCCGACTGCACAAATTTTGTGCACCGGGCTTCTAGTCTTATTTATAAGAGTGAAAATTTTACATGACTTCAATGCCCATGAACAAGAGAATGGATAATAAACTCTTTTAAATCCATGCAATAGAATACTATACAGCAAGATAAAATGAATGAACTACATGGACACATCTCACAAAGAGAATGCTCGGTGAAAAAAATCAAGTTTCAAGTAGATGCATACAGTGGGAGATAAAGCCATGCAAAACAATAACATATTTTTATTATCACATAACGTATGAAGAATTAGTGTAAAACACACATGTGAATGGCAAATAGCAAAGTCATGATGGTTAGCTCTGGAAAGAGGAAGAGAAAGAAAATTGAGGAGGTGTACACAGGGAACATCAACTACACCTATATATTGGTTTCTTTCAGAAAAATTTAATGTTGAGAGTTGATTAAGCTAGATATATACATAGTTGCAATATTATCTGCATTTCTCAGTACATTTGAAATATTTGCCAATATTAAAGAAAAAGGTAAAGTTTCATGTTGTTAGGATGTAGGAATTTGTGCAGGGAATGAAAATCTGTTTATAGAAGTCAGCTGCCTCCACCACCCCTGCTGGGAGCGTACTGGGTGGACTGTCAGCGCTGTCTGCGCCCTTCTCCCTACACAGTGGGGTGGAAGTGAGGTGAGGGTTGGGTGGTGGTGGGCAGCAGATGTTACCAGTTCCACTCTTTGTCCCTACCTTTGATATGTGGGCTAGAGGAACACCGGCAAATCTTTTGCCATGGTGACTGTCCCTTGTTTGAGGCCACCTGAAAAGGACTTAGGCTTTGTGATACACCTTTTTATTTAGAAACTAGAGGTCCAGTGCATGAAATTTGTGCACAGGTGGGAGCCATCTTGCCCAGTCCCAATCGGGGCCAATTGGAGGAGGGACTGTGGGAGGGTTCTAGGGTGTGTCCGGCCCCATCTCGCCCAGTCCCAATTGGCCAGACCCCAGAGCAAGCTAACCTACCGGTTGGAGCATCTGCCCCCTGGTGGTCAGTGCACATCATAGCGACTGGTCGGTCTACTGCTTGGTCACTTAGCATATTAGGCTTTTATATATATACTAGAGGCCCGGTGCACAAAATTCATGCACAGGTTCAGTCCCTAGGCCTGGCCTGTGATCAGGGCCATCTTTCCCAGCTGCCTGCAGCTGCTTCACCCACTGCCGCCATCCAACCCCAGTTCCCAATTCACCACTGGGTGATTGGTGCTTCATAGCCGGGGGAAGGCACCAAGAGGTCAGTTGTTCCCGCTCACTCACTGGCCCTGGCCCCGCACCAGGTGGCCAGCAGGCAATTGGAGCCTGTCAGCCTGGGAAAGGGACCAAGAGGTGGTCAGTGCACCTCATAGTGACTGGTCCAATGGTCATTCTGCTGTTAAGGTCAGTTTGCATATTACCTTTTTATTATATAGGATAGAGGACTGGTGCACGGGTGGAGGCTGGCTGGCCTGTCCTGAAGGGGGTCCAGGATCAGAATGGGGGAAAACCGCTGTGGGGCAGGACCACCAGGGCAGGGGCTGTGGGGTTTGCAGGCTGGCCCCACCCCCGATCAGGGTGGGGGTCCCTGCTGGAATGGGGTGGCCTGGGCGAGGGGCCGCCGGGGGTTTGCAGGCTGGCAATGCCCCCTGATTGGGGTGGGGGTCCCCACTGGGAGCAGGGTGTCCTGGGTGAGGGGCCAGGCCGGCCAACCCCCGGCTTTGTCAGGAAGGACCTCTGGAAGATGTCTAGTCTAATTAGCATATTACCCTTTTATTAGTATAGATAGATTGTGCTCCAGAGCCTCAACCGCCTCTTATAGGGTGACAGGCTGGAAGATTTAAACAATGAGACTGCTTGGATGACTCTGGCATTCCATGGGTGTTGAGAAGCCACTGCTGGTTATCAGTGTTGCCATGACAATGGTGGGGACCATGAATTACATGCTGGGGGCGAAAGGTCGTGTCAGACTGATAAATGTATGTAGTAAAACCTCTTCTGTGCCTGGACTATGTACTTGACATGCATTGGATGGTTGGTTTGAAAGTAGTTTCTCTTTTTACCCCAAGTGACCTCCTGTTAAGTTTACTCACTTTTTAGTCTAATGTGCTGGAATGTTGCTTAGCAAACAATTATACCTGGTACTACTCCTTAAAGGAGCACGTCTATTAACTATGTGAAGTGCCATCAGAGATAGTACCATGTCCCAGTTTGCACAGTCTTTAAACAAAACAACCACAACTTTTGTGCCTCCTTCCAGTGCTGTTATGCTAACATGAGCACGGTTTGCAAATTAGACTCTAAAGAGAATGATTAAACTCAGAATAAGTAAGCACCAGAGAGCTGCGCTAAGAGAAGGAATGGGCAGGCTCCAACTGCTACTTGTCTACAGGAGCCTTTCTCTGTCCGGCCACTTGCCACTCTGAGTGTGGGCATTGGGCCCCCATCAGCAGCTGAGAGTGTATTAGAAATTCAGAGTCTCAGGCCCCACCCAGACATATTGGATCAGCTCCTGCATTTTAATAAGACCCCCCGGTGATTTTTCTGCACATGAAAATTTGGGAAGCACTCAGTCTTATGGTCCAAGACTGACAAGAAATAGAGCTTTCAGAAAAAGAGAGACTCTGGGGGAGTTCTGGAGGAGAAGAGTTTTAAAAGCCACAAGATTTCTAAAAAATGCTCTGGGCTGTCCCAAAGTACCAAGTTGCTATTTGTGGATTATATTTTGTGCAAAGTTGTTATTTCCTTTCCCCATCCATTGAAAATATGAAAGTAGCAGGGGGAAAAAAGGGTGGGAGGAGTTTAAAAATAACATGGAAGTCCGAGAGTTTTCATTGGACCATTTTCTTGTGTGATATTCAGCTCCACTGTGACCCCCATTGTGCCTTAATCTCTCCAACTTTGAACTCGTTTCCTGCATATCCCAGGCCTGCATGAGACTTCATAGTCAATGCTTTTAAGGACTTTGAGGTGCTCAGATGAAAGACGCGGCCCAGGCAGAGGTGTTATTGGCGCCATGCAGTAAGGGCCAAGCGGGCTCCTGATTCAGCAGCCTTCCTGACTCGGGGCACAGTGTGCCCACTTTCATCTAAGTCCCCGGCTTCTCTGGAGGAAAGGACAGGGAGGAACTGTGGGTGGGATGAGGGAGATAAAGCAGCTTGTGTGTGATGAGTCACAGGGAGCCTCATTTGTTGTTGCAGGTCCATTCATTACTCACTGGCTGGCACTCCCACTGATGGCTGAGGGAGCCCAAGTTTCTCCCTGCACTTTGGTGATGTGCCGGGGACTGGGATCCTTGTACCTGTCTGCTGTGATAGGGATAATTACAGAATGACAGTATTAAACAGCAGGTTGGTCGTCACACACATGTCAACACATAGTGATGAATGAAGGTGAGTAAATGGTTCCGACTCTCAAATATCTGTAAATGAGCGCCTCTCACAGAATCTCCTTGAAGAAAAGATTGCAAATGGGTAGCTCCCGCAGCAAAACATATCTCAAGTGTGCCTGGCTTTACTAGTAAGTAATTCAATATGCATGAACTTGAGTTTCCGGAACAGATTAGTTAGGGGGAAGAGGTGTGACTCCTCACATCACACAAGAACTTTTTGCTTCAAAGGGACTCATCTATGGGCTCTATTTTTTTTTTTTTTTTTTTTTACTATGAAGAATACAATAACATAAAACCATCTTAACCATTTTAAGTGTGCAGTTCAGTGGCATTAAGTACATTCACATTGGTGTGCAACTATCACCACCATCCATCTCCAGAATTTTTTCATCTTTTCAAACTGAAGCTCTGTTTCCATTAAACACTAACTCCCCATTCCTTCCTCCTCCAGCCTCATTGCAAGCACCATTTCTACTTTGTGTCTGTATGAATTTGACTTTCTAAGTACCACATATGAGTGGAATCATTCAGTATTTGTCTTTTTGTGGCTGGCTTATTTCACTTAACATAATGTCCTCATGTTTCATCCATGTTGTAATATGTGTCAGCATTTCCTTCCTTTTTAAGGTGAAATAATATTATACTCAAATTTTTTGAGAACCTATCTACTATGTGCTAGCACTGTGCAGGTAATACAAAGACAAACAAGGTAAACCTGTGTCTGCCTCCCAGTACTTACACTCACTTGACAGTCCAGGCAAGTACAAAGGCAGTCACAATTACTATGCAAGTGCTAAGATGATACAGAGCATTCTTGGAGCTTATATATCAGGAGCATGTTCCAAGAGCTTCAAAGCTTCAGAAAGACTTTCTGAAAATCTCCCTAAAAATGATGTCTAACCTAAGACTTGAAGAAGGAGCAGAAGATGGCCAGGTGACAGAAAGGGTAGAGAGACTTCCAGGTACATGGAATAGTAGATGTAACTACCTAGAGGTTAGAGATATCAGAGCTTTCTGAATAAATGAAAAGCAGTTAGGTATGACTGGACCATAGGAATTAATGAGACCATTGCAATTAACCTAGCTATTAATAACAGAAAAGGAGTAAAAGGAGAAGCCAGTCATTATAGGCATGTCATTTGGACAGCTCACCAGGAAGCTACAACTTTATACTCCCTAGTGATCCAACAAAGGGAAGATTGACACATGCCCAGTAAAGTTGGGGGGACTAGTGAAGGTCCTTGCTGTCCATCACACCTGGGGGCAGATGGTTGGCCAGAATGGGTGTGACCACCATGAAGATGTGGGATACTTAATTTCCTGAATAAAGAACTTCTCTCTGTTGATTCCTTTCACCTTGGCTCATGGCTCACACTTGGCTTCCTGGCATTCTCCCATGTGGCCCACGGCTATGTGGACCCCCACACATAATGGACTAATGGATTGTAACTAGCCCGATGCTGAACGACCCAGCTGCAACATGGAACAGGGACTCTGGACTCTGACTCTGCTTCCAGCTTTACTGAAACCCCAGCTACACTCCTTCTATGACTGGACTAAGGGAAATTCGACTTTAGAAACACAGGGATGTAATTCCATGGAAATAAAGCTTTTGACCATATCTCACCCTCCCATGGGGGCCTCAAGAAATGCTTATTCTAGCAGTACCCTTAAGAACTCCACTTCTACTGATAACACTATGAAGGGACGAGGGCCTCTGAAGGAGGGTGGTTCCCCTTATTATTAGAGAAATGGGAAGTTACAGAGAGAGCTTCCCATTCAGATGGACATCTTGGAAAGATCACAGTCTGGAGAACAATTGGCTAAATAGTAAAAAGGTAGAATCAACAGGACTTGGTGAACCATTAGATCTAGGGTTGTAGAAGAGCATGGAATCTCCTAAATTTCTGACTTGGGTTCCATAAAACAATAAAAGAACGGGAGGTTTGGGTGGGAAGATATAAGTTCCATTTGGACATGCTGATTTTGAGAGACATTTAAGTGCAATTATTCAGTAAGCAGTTGATAATCCCCTCACAGATGGCATGCAGGATCTATAGATGCTGCAGAAATCATGGGAATGGGTGAGACCAGAGAGATGAGTCTCAGGGTAAAGACATACGAGAGCTGAGGAGTAAACCCAGGGAATTCTAACATTTACAGCTCAGGCAGAGAAGGACTCTGAAGAAGAGGCTGTAAGGGGAAGCCAGGGTGTGAGCAGAACCAGACGCAGGAATCATGTACTACAAAGTCGGAGTCTCAAGGAGGGTGAGGTCAAGTGTGTCAACTGTTTTAAGGAGGTTAGGTAAAACAATGATTAACAATTATCCTAGAGCTTGGCAAGAATGGTTTCAGAGGAGAGATGGAGGTGGAGCAGACCGCAGTAGTTGGAACGGTGGGAGGTGAGAAGAGGCTGTGAGTCAATGAAGGAGGAGGCCAGTGTGTCCTTGGTGGTAGAGCAAAGTCTACGTCAACCAGGGGAGATTAGTGGAAGCAGCAGTCATGAAAGCAGATTAAGTCCATGGCTGCAGGAGGACAGGCTAGTAGTCAAGAAGGTGAGAGCCAATGTGGGAACAGAGATGTTGAAATGATTAAAGACTAGTGATTCTGGCTGATAAAGGATGCAGAGCCACTGACCACATTTATTACTGTTGCTATTTTTAACTTCAAGCTTTGAGTGTATTCCCCCAGACAGGGAGCAAGAGTTAGATAAATGTTATTTAAACATTCATTGGACATTTTTGAGCACTTATTATGGGCCATGTGCTGGTGTTGCAAATATGTTCCTGCACTCTAGTATCCCATGTCTTTGGAAATACCTGCATTTTAAAAAGGCAAAGTAAAACTCTATTTTCCAAAGCATCAAAAACAACAAAGGATGTACGTTTTAATAAAGTTTTACTTGATTTTGTTATATTGGTGCATAGTTGCATGGAGTTTTGCCTTTACAGTTCACATTCCCAGTGCCTAAGGGGGGTCAGACAACACTGAAGGCAAATAGTCAAAACTTGAACCTAGAGTCCTGTATAAGTCAGGTCCCAGCCGAGGAACTTAGGGTCAGGGTGGATGGAGAAACAGACCACGAGGGAGGGAACAGAGGACCCAGGCTGGTGGCATTTTGGGACAAGCTCATGACCAAATGTAAGTGGTCTTATCCCATGTGGGTATAGATTAAGAATAGGAAATTGCTTTTGATGTATTTGCTATGAAACTTTTTTTGGGGGGGAGGGGGGGTGATTATACATAAAAACACTAAAGGAAAATACAACAAAAATGTTAACAGTGATTATCTCTTGGTGGAGGGATTATGGATGATTTGATTTTCTTCTTCATAACTTTTTATATTTTAAATGAATAGTATTAATTTTATGATCTGAAAACAGTGATATTTTTAAAACAAAAAGAAAATATCAAAAAGAATCAAGATGATAACATTGTTTCATTCAAAAATGGTGGAAAATAGAGTATTGGTAGGAGAAATACTCAGAAATAACACTGGAAACTCAGGGGTCACATGCCATGCTTAACTGTGTCCTGACCTCGTGCTGGTCCTAGGCATTTTCTTTAATCGATTTATCACAGAATTGAGGACTAGCAGCTCTGACCATGTGATTGTGTGCCAACCCCTGCTCATGTTTCCTCTAGAAGAGGGAAGTGACGTGCTGAGGCTCATACAGTTATTCTGTTATGTGATCATGCAATTTTGTCTTGAAATTCTTAGGTACAAAGTGGGGTATGAGGGTAAATAAATATTGAGAGTTATAATTCTTAATTGTAGCATTTTTATTCATGAAAAAAGGTTGTCTCTCCGAAGGACTTGTATGCATGCATATAAGCATAACCAATGGACATAAGACACTGGGGGGTAGGGGATTGTTAAGGGCGGGGGAAAAAAAGGAGACATATGTAATACTCTTTGTAATAGTTTAAGCAATAAAAAAAAAAGAAAGAAAAGGTTGTCTCTGATGAGAGTGTGACACATTCTAAAACAAAGGTCACCACTAACTGAAATAGAGTTTTTGAGTTTAATTCATTGATAGGAGGGAGGTTATTCTTTTAAAAAGACATGCATGACTATTCTTAAATTCAATTCTCATGAATATTTGTCAATAGGTAGGGAGAGATGGAAATAGAATTTTGAGTATATACCCTTGTTTTAAATACAATTTCTTTTTACTAGCCTCATGGGAAGGGGACCAGCTTTTCTTTGTACCAAATCTCTTTTTTAAAAAAGTGAAGTGTGGGTCCTACAAGTTGTTGCTTGTATTGGCAGGTGAATGAAAATGCTGCCACTGGTGGAGAAGAGAAGCTTGCTGCTTTCCACACCTATTCCTGAATAGCAAGAAAGAAGCCCTACCCAGAAGCTGGAGGGAATCCAGAAGATGTGGACAAACCCACAGCTTCTCCCTTGAGAGAGAGGTGTGTCCACTCATTTCTCAGGTCTACTGAAGCCTTGAGAAATTAATTGAGGGATTGCTTGCCTTGGAGGCCTTTCACCTAAGCAGGCTCAGCCCTGATCTGCAGCGTTCAGACTGTCAAATAGGCACACCTGAGCACCGTGGTATGTGACATACCAAAAACACAGCTGCTGACCTAGGACTCCGTACACCCTCTCAGCCCTTTAGGGCCCAAGCAACCCAATAGGGGACAGCTCTGGGTGGGCCTTCCTTTCCTTGTCAGGTCCTCAAAATACATTACACTGAATGGTCACAGCTGAATTTGAGAAATTACTGGCATAACTCTCAGTTTAATTCTATAGATGGAAAACAAATTATCCTTCTATGAAACAAAAATCTGAGTTCAAACCTATTTAGAATTTTTTAGTGCCCCTGGGGTCAACCT
The DNA here is from genome assembly GCF_028538775.1 of Myotis yumanensis. Classification (NCBI taxonomy): domain Eukaryota; kingdom Metazoa; phylum Chordata; class Mammalia; order Chiroptera; family Vespertilionidae; genus Myotis; species Myotis yumanensis. Next base: position 89,202,886 of record NW_027223753.1, on the reverse strand, counting down.
AAAAATGCCACTGCTTTTTCTTCCAATGCAGATGTCCATCAGGGTGTTGTAATGGGGTTTTCTTCCAACGGACCCAGTTTGACAAATCTGGTAACAGAGAGGAAAATATTGATAAAGTATTGGTAGGAAATATTGGTAAAATATTCTAGATATCTGGTGCATCTGTAGCCTCATTTGCCTAAGTGAAATAAAGCAAAGCTCTAGTTAATATGGATTTTGGGGGGTACATTTTTGGCAGTAGGATAGATGATTATTTAGCTCCTATATTTAGATCTATGAATAAGTTTTTGTGTGTAGTGTGTGGTAAAGGCTATAATTTTTTCCTTTGGCATCTTTGTTGAAAACCAATTGATTATAAATACCAGGGCTTATTTTTGGACGTTCTATGCTTATGTCAAAATAAGATTGTCTTAAGTACTATAGCTTTATAGTAAATTTTGAAATCAGATAGCATAAGTTTTCCAGCTTTGCTCTTTTAAAAATATTTTGACTTTTCTAGGTTTTTCTGTATTTCTAAATATGATTTTCATAGGGTTTGTTTGGAATCTCTAGATCAAATTGTGAGAATTGCCTTCTTAACAATACTGAGCCTTCTAATTGATGTGCATGGTATGTCTCTCCATTTATTCAGCTTTTCAGGTAAATATCTTATCAACATTTTGTGGGTTTTAGTTCATAGCACTTATACTTCATTTGTTAAATTTGTTCCCAAGTATTTTGTGTTTCTTCTTATGCTATTGTGAATGGAATTGCCTTTTAATTTCACCTTTTATTTTTTGTTGTTAATATATTGAAATACAGTTAATTTTGTATATTGGTTTGTGTCCTGTGGCATTGCTGATCGGCTTTATTTATTCTAGTAAGTTTTTGGAGACTCCTTAGAATTTTCTACATGTTGTCTGCGAATAAAGGCAGTTTTACTTCTTCCTTTCCAATCTGTATACCTTTTATTTATTTTTCTTGCAATATTTCACTAGCTAGAGACTGTAGGACAGTGGTGAGAACACTTCTCAGTCTGACAGGAAAAGTATTAATTCCCTCACTATTGTATTTACTTACTTTTATTTTTTAATTGTAGTGAATTATAACATTTTATAACACAAAATTTATCCACTTTAACTTTTTAAAAAATTCTCACTTAAAGACATGCTTATCGCTGAATACCAAGAACCTACAACCAAGATTACTTTATCCAGCAAAGCTATCATTCAGAATTGAAGGTCAGATAAAGAGCTTCACAGATAAGGAAAAGCTAAAGGAGTTCATCACCACTAAACCAGTATTATACGAAATGCTGAAAGGTATCCTTTAAGAAGAGGAAGAAGAAAAAGGTAAAGATACAAATTGTGAACAACAACATGCATCTATCAACAAGTGAATCTAAGAATCAAGTGAATAAATAATCTGATGTACAGAATGAACTGGTGATTATAATGAATCAGGGACATAGAAAGGGAATGGACTGACTATTCTTGGGTGGGAAAGGGGAATGGGAGATGCGGGAAGAGACTGGACAAAAATTGTGCACCTATGGATGAGGACAGTGGGTGGGGAGTGAGGGTGGAGGGTGGGGCGGGAACTGGGAGGAGAGGAGTTATGGGGGGGGGGGGGGGGAAGAGGAACAAATGTAATCTGAACAATAAAGATTTAAAAAATAAATAAAAACAAAAAGACATGCTTATGATTTTTAGAGAGAGGGTAAAAAGAGAGAGAGAGAGAGAGAGAGAGAGAGAGAGAGAAACATCAATGTGAGAGAAACATCAATGTGATAGAGAATATCTATTGGTTGTCTTCCATACATGCCACAACTAGGGATTAATCACACAACCTTTTGGCATATAGGATGACACTCCAACCTACTGAGCCACACTGGCCAGGATCACTTTAATCATTTTTAACTGTACAGTTCACTGGCATTAACTACATTCACATTGTTTGGTACCCATTACCACCATCCATCTCAAGAACTCTTTCCATCTTCCCAAACTGAAATTCTTTACCATAAACAACAACTCCCCATTCCTCTCCCCCATCCCCATCCCTGGTAACCACCATTTTGCTTTCTGCCCCTATGAATTAAACTATTCTAGGTTCTGCATATTAAGTGAAATCATATAGTATTTATTCGTCTGTGAATGGTTTATTTCACTTAGTATAATGTCTTTAAGATTCATCTATGTTGTAACATGTGTTGGAATTTTCTACCTTTTAAAGACTGAATAATATTCTATTGTATGAACAGTCTTTCACTAATAAGTAAAATGTTCTTTGAGTAAACTTCCTTTTCTTCTTAGTTTATTGAGAGATTGTATCATGAATGTAAATTTGATTTTGGAAATATTTTTTTGCAGCTATTGAGATGGCCATGTGGTTTTGTCCTTTTTTCTATTAATAGTGAATTATATTAGTTGAATTTTGGGCGTTAAGACACCCAAAACAACTGTGCATCCTGGGATAAATTCCACTTGGTTATGGTGTATAATCCTATGCTTTTTTTCTAAGAGATATGGATGTGGATATCCAGTTGTCCTAGCTGCTATTGATGGCGAAACTATGACACGTGTGTCAGAGGTGACACGTGAACTCATTTTTTTGGTTGATTTTTCTTTGTTAAATGGCATTTAAATATATAAAATAAATATCAAAAATATAAGTCTTTGTTTTACTGTTGTTGCAAATATCAAAAAATTTCTAGATGTGACACAGCACCAGAGTTAAGTTAGGGTTTTTCAAAATGCTGACACACCGAGCTCAAAAGGTTCGCCATCACTGTCCTAGCATCATTGTTGAAAAGCCTGTTCTTTTCCCATCAAATGATCTCAGCACCCTTGTTAAAGCAATTGACTGTAAGTGTAAGGGTTTATTTCTGGACTCTCAATTCTTTTTCTTTTTTTAGGTAGATGAGGGCTACTTTATTGAATGATTGATCCATGTGATTACCAAGGCCACTATGGTTTTAGAGAGAAAGGAAGGGAGAGGGATAGAGAGATGAAAACATTAATGATGGAGAAACATCGATAGGCTGCTTCCTGCCTACCCCCACTGGGGATTGAGCCCATAACTTGGACATGTGCCCTTACTGGGAATCAAACCATGATCTCCTGGTTCATAGGTTGACACTCAACCACTGAACCACACTAGCTGGGTGCCAATTCCTTGGCCTCTTATTCCTTGGACAGAGTATTAATGATTTCCTGCTTCTTGGCCTGGAGCCGCTCTTCACTTGTGGATGTGTTCTATGAGCATCCACTTGTTTTTGAACACATTACCCTTCACTTTCAGTTGCAGCGGTTCTCAACCTGTGGGTCGAGACCCCTTTGGCAGTTGAACGACCCTTTCACAGGGGTCGCCTAAGACCATCCTGCATATCAGATATTTACATTACAATTCATAACAGTAGCAACATTACAGTTATGAAGTAGCAACGGAAATAATTTTATGGTTGGGTCACAGCATGAGGAACTGTATTTAAAGGGCCAGAAGGTTGAGAACCACTGAGTTATAGGCTGTGGTACCTGTGGCAGTAAATTTTAGATTCATGGTATTTTCTGAGTATCTGGTGAAGAATCCTCATCCTCCACATCCAGTTACCTTTTCAGGCATTCGAGCATTGGCAGTACCCTTCTGCCCACGTGCCTGCCCTTACTGTGAGTCAAGGAGTTTTTCTGGCATCGAGCCCAGGAATGGACAGTCACAGGCCTCCGGATGATCAGCCCATCTTTGATCAGCTTCTGAATCTGCTGACGGGAGTTGGCCTTGATGATTTCATTGGTTCCATTGGGGTCTAACCAAACCTTTTTGCCACAGCAGTGAAAGGAAAGAACTCTGAACTCTCAATTCTGATCCCTTGATCTATATGTCTTCCTTATGCCACAATATACTGTCTTGATTACTGTAGCTTTACAGTAAATTTTTAAATCAGCAACTATAAGTTTTCCAACTTTGTTCTTTTTCAGTACTGTTTTGGCTAGTCAGTGTCTTGTAATTCCTGAAGTCCTTTCTTTTGGTTTGTTAATCCTCACCCGAGGATATTTTTGCCATTGATTTTTAGAGAGAGTGGAAGGGAGGGGGGAGGGGAGAGAGAGAGAGAGAGAGAGAGAGATTGAGATTGCTTCCTGCAGGTCCCCCCACAGGGGCCAGGGATTGAACCTGTAACCCAGGTACATGCTCTTGACCAGGCATGAAACCGAAGACCCTTCAGTGTGTGAGCTGATGCTCTAACTACTGAGCAACTGTGGCCAGGGCTCCAGGAATCTAATGAAGTCCTTTTTAACCTCACCTCACCTGGGAAGAATTGCCTTCACTCAGTTGTGATTTAGGGTCATGCACTATGCCAGTGGCACTTCAGGTTGGCAATACATAAGAATCACCTAAAGACCTTTTGAAGTACGGTGGATAATTGAGCTCCATCCCAAACCAGTTAAATCAGCACCCCAGGGCTGTGAGGTCTGAGTATTGGTAGAACTGTCCAGTTGAGCTCAGCTCAATTTGCTGATCCTCAGAATCATGAGCAAATAAAATGGTGTTTGTTTTAAGTTTTGGGGTGAGTTGTTACACAGCAATAGATAACAGATATGAAATGTGTATCCCAGCTTGAGAACCTATTAACCTTTACTAGAGAGTTTTACTTTACTTACTATTTTTGCAATAGGAATGAATGATTGGTAGAGTGTCTACTTGCTCACAAAGTAGGGAGATTAGAAGCTAATGTGAACTGTATATGAATTATATATTTTGGAACTAAGTGTTCAGAAAAGCTCAGCTTCCCCTTGATAGAGGGTTTTATAATCTGATAGAGCACTTGAATTAATCTGAAAAAAAATCATATTATTTTAAATCTTAGAACACGGATACTGTTCTTATGTGAATAGGGGGTTAAGTTTTTCTTAAGTTTCCTTCTCAAGGCCTGTGTGAAGCGATTGAGGAGGTGACTCAGCTGTGAATCCAGCAAGCAGAAGCGATAAGCATGGTCAGACCTACCCACCAGGAATCAAAATATCATCTCATCAACATTATCTCATCAAAGGACAACAGTGGACGCCTGCGGACCCTCAGGGCAGCACATAGCTGCATTCCATTCCCGGACTCACCCTAGCCCTTTCCCTTTTATAATCCTGTCCCCTGCACCTTGCTGTAAGGCAGGATTTGAATACTTGTAAGCCCCCTCTCTTCTTGGTTGGCTAGCCTTCTCAATAAACACCTTATATGATTCAATCCTGCCTTCGGTATTGGGCAGCCAGAGCCCAATTGGGGGTTCCTGGTAACTCCCTGAGGATGTTTCTTTTTCTCTCTAACAATTAGAGCTATATAACTGACTATGTTTTCCTTTTTAGTTTGGCTGCTAGTAAGCAAAAAGTAAAAATTGAGGCTTAATTATAGCAACTATATAATTTCTTATAGCCTGCATGCTTATGTTTTTTCTCCCTTTTCTGTTATTAACCTTTATTTTAACAACTAATGTTTGTTATATTTTATTCTTATTTGTATTTAGTCATGTTATTTTATGTATCTTTGAGCCAAATCTTTTTAAATCCCAAGCCTAATATAGTATGCAGAACTTTCTGTTCTCTATCAATATATGTTTGATTACTGAAATAAGGCATGATAACTGGCTGGGATGGGAGGGCAAGAAAAACTAGGCAAACTCGTTGAAAAGCTAGGTAAACAAGTTGAAAAACTTTATCAACTTGATCAGGGACGGGGATCCAGTGGGGCCCAGCTCCCATTTATCAATCATCTGCTGTGCTAGATACTTGCCTAGACCATTGTGTTCAAAACTGGGCTGGGTGAGGGTGGCTGCTAGAGTTCCCAGGAACATGGACTTCGTGATTATATTCACACCTGTAAAAAGGGTTGAACCAGCCTCCCTCACAGGAATGCTGAGATTAAATGAGATTATATACTTAGAGCACCTGCCACAGAGTCAAGCACATGGTGTGTTTATAAATATCTTCCGTCCTCATCCCCTTCCTCAATTGGATGCTGTGATAACTTGCTAAAATTATATTTACTTTACAAAAATAATATAATTTGTTGAATGTTCAAATGAACTTTGCCATGTCTTGATCAGAGGGACTTTCTCATCTCTCCTTAGTGGGGGGGTCAGGGGAGGAAATGGAGTGAGAGGCTGAGCTCCTCTCGTGGCTCATGATAAACACCCAACACCTGTGTGTGGAATCACCACTCCAAGGGCTTGGGTGGCAGGGACATTTTGATGCTGGAAGTCACTAAAAGAGAAAATAGACCCGAGGCAGGGGGAGCAGGTGTGGAATCAGAAATGCCAGCAGCAGCCATTCTTAGAGAATGGGGAACACCCCCACCCTGCCCTCTGCAGGGGGCTTGACTCTGTTGGCTAAAAAAAGGTAAGTTCTGCAGCCTGATGCTCTTCATTGTGCAGCATGTCCTACCTGCTGCAGCCCTTGCTCTGCCTCCACGCCTTCTCAGTCTGGACCCAGGTCACCCGCATTTGAAAAGCAGGGCCCTGGCGTTACTCAGCCCATTGGAAATTGCCCTCATAGCATCCACTTCTGAACTGTCCTTGTTCTGCCTGACTTGCCTGTGATAAACTGACACTTTTTAAAAGCTGGCGATGGGAGTGAGTGGAAGATTCTTCTTTTGATGCTATTCTGAAGAATGTTGTTGAGCTTTAAGATTCTTGGTTCGCCCAGCCAACGTGGCTCCATGGTTGAGCACCAACCTATGAACTAGGAGGTCCTGGCTCCATTCCCAGTCAAGACAAATGCCTGGATTTCGGGCTCAATCCCCAGTGCCAGGGTGTGTGTGTGTGTATGTGTGTGTGTGTGCGCGCGCACGCGCGTGCACGCTCAGGAGACAGCTGATCAATTATTCCCTCTCATCATTGATGTTTCTATCTCTCTCCCCCTTTCCTTTCCTCTCTGAAATCAACAGAAATATATTTTAAAGAAAAATTCTTGGATCAATTGTTCCTTAGGACTGCTCCTTCCACCTCAATCACATTTTACAATCCAATAACCCCATTTATGTTGTGTATTTTAAGATGAAGATGAATGACCTGTGCAGTGGCTTCCTTTATTGAGGAGGATAAAAACAGAACTCTCAGGCCTTCCTCTACCTTCAGTCCTACATTTTCAGTCTCATCTCCCCTTAATTCACCTGCCCCCCAACTCACTGCAATACAAATCTACAAGGAGCTGTCACAAACCCACCACTTTCTTGTGCTGTTGTACATTCTGTTCACTCTTCCTGGAATGTCCTCCTAACTTTGGCATGTCATTCAGATGCCTATTCATTCTTTAATATTCACTTTTTATTTTTGCCATGAAGACTATCACTACCCTCCAACCTTTACTCACTCCTTTTTTTTGTGCCTTTATCAGACTTTTATTTTAATGATTTACTTATATGCTGGTCTCTGTGACTTATACTGTGAGTTCCTTGAAAATAAAATCTCTAGATTTTGTATTTCTAACACTATAACCGTCCTTGTACATGTAGGTATGATAAACGTTTTTGCAATTTTATGTTAGAAGGAAAAAATTCATGAGGGGAATTTCTGAATTTATTGTACCCCAACAGATTAACAATTTACTGGTAGGGTTATTCCCAGCTTAGTTATTGGGTAGAATGAAAATTACACCCTTTTGGGAACACTCCCAGAAAAGCTAGTAAATTTTCTCAAAATCTTTGTTTATCTATAGGATGGCATTATGCCATAAAATAAATAATTATACATGTGAAGTATATAATATTCTATGTAATTAAGGATGTGATGCTAATTGAATCTATTTCCCTGCAGAGCTGTCTCTTAACTATTAGTGTTTAAGGCCAGCTGTGTGGTGTACTTGCACAGTACAATTGAAGCAGACAAAGCAACCAAAATAAAAGAAAAGCAAGCAAACTAGCCATCATATCAAATCTACCCAAATGTCACCAATACAGAAGTGCATGTCGTTATTAAAGGCTCTTTTTGAATTTTTGACCAGTATAATGTATTCATCACACTTTTTTAATTTGTGCTTTTCCAGAAGCCTACTTCATTCAGGAGGTGTGTATATTTGAGAACATGTTTTATTTGCAGGCAGATCAGTCTTTAATTCAATAGTAGATGTCCTTGAAAATCAATTTCTGATTCACTCAAAGGTTTAAAATTATCCTAATGAAATTGCAGAGATTTTCAAAGAGACTTGAAGTAAATAAGGACCATATGTACTCTCTTAACCCTGTCCTTGTCTGAAACGTCAGCTTCATTAGTATTCATGAATGTAATTTTTTTCTCCTCACAATCATCTTCTCAAGCATGTTTCTCCATCTCATGGGGAAATGAGGTTCTGTATTTTACAAACACATTTTGAGCATCTACCATGTGCCAAACACGAGGGAGCACATCAATCTCAATGCTCATGCCATTTTAGAGATGGGTGGGCCACCACTGCACTCTGGACCCAGTGTCCGGCAGCGCTACCCTGGTCCACCTGGTGACCCCTGAACACTCCAGGATGAAGACTTAAAGTCAAATCCCTGTGCGGAGGGAGCATGACTCCATGCAGCTTTCTCTTAAGATTACAGAATTTGTGATAATGTAGAATAGGAAGTAGACATATTTTGTCTTAAAAAGTAAATTAACAGGGTTATTTTAGTCACAGTGCCTTTTGTTTTCTTCAGAAGAGAGGCTGGAAGATTAAACATCTCCTAGCTAAGCAAGCTTTCAGCACCTGTCAGCTGAGATCATTTTTTACTATTATTCCCACATTTGATATGGGACTTAAACTTCATTATGGCAGAGGAAGTCTGTGCCACCAGAATTACAAAACTTGGACATAGAAAGTGACTTGGCACCTTGGGGTCTCCTAATTCCAGGGCTCAGTCTTGCTTCTGCCAAATTTGCTGGAGCAAATCTTTCTTGCTTATGATTTTTGTTTTGTATTTAGGCATATATTGGTGTCTAGCACAAAACGTCTTTGGAATAAAAAGCTGGCCAACATCACCCACTCTCCAAATAACTTCCCATCCCATACAGTGCCATATCCACATTGCACTTCATTTTTTCTCCTCACACCTGCCAATTCTCATTTTATTAAAAACATTTTATTATGGTAAAATATATATAATGGAAAATTCATCATTTTAACTACTTTAAGTGTGTAATTCAGTGACATTAAGCACATTCACAATGTTGTACAAGGATCTCACTATTAATTTGCAAACCTTTTTCACTACCCCAAATAGAAACTCTGTAAGCATTAAGCAATAACTCCCCATCCCACTCTTCCCCCAAGCCCTGGTGACCTGTACTACATTTTCTGTGTTTATGAATTTACCTATTATAGATGTTTCATATACGTAGAATCCCACAATATTTGACTTATTTGGTCTGGCTTATTTCATTTAGCATAATGTTTTTAAGGTTTAAGCATGTTGTATCAGAACTTCATTCTTTTTTATGACTGAATAATATCCTATTGGACATATTTACCACATTTTTTAATCCATTCACCTTTTGATGGACACTTGGATTGTTTTCATCTTTTGGCTATCTATAATAATAAAAGCATAATATGCTAATTAGATAAGATGTCCTTCCAGACGACCTTCTGGACAATGCCCAGGCTGCAAGGGAAGCCCAGGTCCTGGGTGCCTGCCAGCAGCCGGAGGGAAGCTTGGGTCCCAGGTGCCAGAGGGAAGCTGGTGCCAGCAGCTGGGGGAAGGAAGGCCTACTCTTGCACGAATTTTGTGCCTTGGGCCTCTAGTTGTAAATAATGCTGCATTAAACATTGATAGACAAGTATCCATTTGGACATTTGTTTTCAATTCTTTTGCATATATGCCTAGGAGAGGAATTGATACATCATTTGGTAATTTCACATTTAGCTTTATATATATACTAGAGGCCCGGTGCACAAAAATTTGTGCACTGGCGGGGGGGGGGGGGGTGTCCCTCAGCCCCACTTGTGCCCTCTCACAGCCTGAGACCCCTCAGGCGATAACGACATGCTGGCTTAGGCCTGCTCCCGGGTGGCAGAGGGTAGGCCCAATCCCTAGGTGCAGCCCCTGGTCGGGCTCAGAGCAGGGCCGATTGGGGGGTTGGGGCGCCGCCCCCTGTCACACTCAAGGCAGGGTCGATGGGGAGGTTGCTGCGCCACCCCCTGTCACACACAGAGCAGGGCCGATCAGGGGGTTGGGGCGCTGCCCCCTGTCATGCACAGAGCAGGGCCCATCAGGGGGGTTGGGGCTCCGTACCCTGTCACACACAGAGCAGGGCCGATCAGGGGATTGGGGCACTGCCCCCTGTCACCCACAGAGCAGGGCTGACCAGGGTGTTGGGGAGCTCCCCCCTGTCACACTCAGGGCAGGGCCGATGGGGGGTTGCGGCTCCACCCCGTCACACACAGAGCAGGGCCCATGGGGGGGTTGTGGCCCCTCCCCCTGTCACACACAGAGCCGCAGGGCGATCAGGGGGTTTGGGCTCTGTCCCCAGTCACGCTGCTCCAGGGGCCAGGAGGCTTCACAGCTCCGCTGATCCCAGTGCTGGGAGGCCTTGTGGCTCCGCTGATCCTGGTGCTGGGAGGCCTTGCAGCTCCGCTGATCCCGGGTTCGGGAGGCCTCACGACTCCGCTGATCCCAGGGCGTGAGGCCTCGCGGCTTCACTGATCCTGGTGCTGGGAGGCATATTACCCTTTTACTATATAGGATAGAGGCCTGGTGCATGGGTGGGGGCCAGCTGGTTTGCCCTGAAGGGTGTCCTGGATCAGGGTGGGCGTCCCACTTGGGTGCCTGGCCATCCCGGATGAGGGTACGATGGCTGTTTGCAGCTGGTCACACCCCCTTCAGGGTGGGGGTCCCCACTGGGGTGCCTGGCCAGTCTGGGTGAGGGGCTGAGGGTCGTTTTCAGGCTGGCAGGCGAATGAAGCTCCAAACCTCTCCCTTTTTTCTTTTCTTTTTTTATTCTTGGATTTATTTACCTTCTATGGCTGTCACTGGAACTGAGAGCTGGCTTTCTCTCTGAGGCTCGGCTCCAGCTCTGAGACCTCGGCTGCTGAAAGCAGGTATCTGGTTTGTTTGGGTTCTATAATCGAAACACTGTTTCAACTCCAGCTCTGAGATCCCGGCTGACTGAAAGCAGGTTTCTGGGTTTTATTTGCTTCTATATTTGTAACAATGTTTCTTAAACTGAAAGCTCAGAGGTCGGCAGCAGCAGGCGGGGAACGTTGGCTTCCTCCATCACTGAAGCAAGCAAGCCTCCTGTTCGCTTCAAGCTGCCTGGCTGCCGGCCGCCATCTTGGTTGGCAGTTAATTTGCATATCTCACTGATTAGCCAATGGGAAGGGTAGCGGAAATATGGCTAATTACTATGTTTCTCTATTATTACATAGGATACACACACACACACACACACACACACACACACACATACACTAGAGGCCTGGTGCACGAAATTCATGCATGGGTAGGGTCCCTAGGCCTGGCCAGCAATCAGGGCTGCCGGCTGGGGCCTTCCTTCATTCTGCACCGCCCCCTGGTGGTCAATGCACATCATAGCGAGCAATCAAACTCCCAGTTGAACTCCTGAGGGGACATTTTGCATATTAACCTTTTATATATATAGATATACATACATTGGTTTCAGAAAGAAAGGGAGAGGAAGAGAGAGATAGAAACATCAATTATGAGAGAGAACCATTGATTGGCTGCCTCCTGCACACCCTCTACTGGGGCTTGAACCTGCAACCTGGGTATTTGCACTGACCAGGAGACAAACCATGACCTCCTGGTTCATGGGTCAATGCTCAACCCCTGAGCCACATTGGCCAAGCTCCATGTTTAGGTTTTTGAGAAAACATCAAACTCTTTTCCACAGTGGTTACATCATTTTACATTCTCACCAGGGTTCTAATTTCTCCACATTTTCACCACCACTTGTTATTTATTTTTTAAAATAATGGCCATCCTAGTAAGTGTGAAGTAGTATTTTATTGTGGTTTTGATTTGGATTTCCCTAATGACTAATAATTTTGTATATATTTTTATGTGCTTTGCAGAAATTTGTACATCTTCTTTGGAGAAATGTCTATTTAAGTCCTTTGCTAATTTCTTTTTTTAAAAATATGGTTTTATTGATTTTAAAGAGAGAGGAAGGGAGAGGGAGAGGGAGAGAGAGAGAGAGAGAGAGAGAGATATCAATGTGAGAGAGAAACATCAATCCCTTGCCTCCCATACGCATCCCAGCTAGGGACCAAATCTGCAACCTGGGCATGTGCCCTCACCGGGAATGAAATGAACTTTCAGTGCATAGGACATGCTCAACCAGCTGAGCCACATTGGTCAGGGCCTTTGCCCACTTCTTAAATTTGGTTGTTTGTCTTGTTGTTAAGTGTTAGTAATTCTTTATATATTTTGATATTAAGACTTTATAATATATTAGATCTGTAAATATTTTCTTCCAATTGGTAGGTTGTCTTCACTTTATTTTTTATTTTTTATTGATTCAGAAAGGAGGAGAGAGGGATAGAGAGATAGAAAAGTCAACAATAAGAGAATCATTGATCGGCTGCTTCCTGCACGCCCTACACTGGGGATCAAGCCCACAACCTGGGCATGTGCCCTGATCGGGAATTGAACTGTGACCTCCTGGTTCATTGGTTGATGCTCAATCACTGAGCCATGCCAGCAGGGTGTCTTCACTGTCTTGATAATGCCTTTTCATGTACAAAAGTTTTTAACTTTGAAATCTGATTTATCTATTTTTTTCTTTTGTTGCTCATGCTTTTAGTGTCATATATAAGACTCCATTGCCAAATCTGAAGTCATAGAGATTTGCTCCTGTGTTTTAAGAATTTTATGGTTTTAGATTTTATGTTTAGGTCATTGATCCATTTCAGTTAATTTTTGTATATGGTATATGATATACAAATGTGAAAATCCAGTTTTCCCAACATCATTTTTTGAAAAGACTGCTCTTTCCCTCATTGAATGGACTTGGCACCATTGAAAATCATGTGACCAATGGTACATAAGTTTATCTCTAGACTCAATTATATTCCATTAGCCTATATGTATATCCTTATGCCAGTACCACACTGTTTTGATTACTGTAGCTTTGTGGTAAGTTTTCAAATTGTGAAGTGTGAGACCTGCAACTTCAAGATTTCTCCTCTCAAGATTCTTTTGGCTATTTATAGTCCCCGGTAATTCCAGCTTTTATCTTTCTCCCCCCACCCTTCAAAAAACAACAACAACCTGCCAAACCTCCTTTGTCAAGCAACTACCTTCCTCCCCAAAGCCATCCTGGCGCCAGCTCCCCTCAGGCCCTCTGCATGATCCTTATCACAAATGTTGGCCCCACCTGCCTCCCAGGGCAGATTAATTATCTCTTTGGTTGCACACTGCCAAGAGCCTGGTCTGCTCAATGATTTTATCAACATTATGCATATGAGGTTAAGTCAGTTTTGAGTTCCCATCCATTGAGCACCTTTGAAGGTCTAAGAGCACCTTCTGACTTTGGGTTAGTGCTTTTTTGAGCTGCATTAAGTAAGAAAGCAGTTGGGATTTAGAGGCTGTTCCAATGGGCTGAGTCAAATATATTTATATTCTACCTCTGCTCTTTTTGCCCACTAACCCCATTTCCTGGGCTAAGGGGAAATCCTATATGGACTTTTGGGGCCTTGGCTATTGTCCTAGCATTAATTTGTTGAGCATCTAATATGCACTGGGTTTGGCAGTGTAACAAATACATAAGAAGTTGCACATTTATAAAAGAGTTTAGAGTCTCATGGAGGAGTTTGCACGGCATATGGATATTTTAAACATCTCAAATATGGACATGATACGTTATTTCGTATCATGATGCATCTTACATGTATAATTAGGATTCAGCCAAGGGAGAGGACCACATGAGCTGTAGCCACTGAGGGCTGTATGAACAAAGGTAGTACCTAAAGAGAACCTTGAAAAGCCAAGTAAGATATCCAGAGGTAGGGAAGAGGAGAGAGGCCATCCTAGTAGGTACAAGTGGTGTGATGAGGAGAAATAACAACAAAATCCATGGAATAAAGAGTAAGTTTAATGCTTCTCTGAACCAATAAAAATCTGTTTTAGTGTAACCCACTCATATTGGAGAAGAGAGAGGATCCAGCTGCAGAGCCAAAGTGGGGCCAAACTGAGTGGCTTTGTATCAAAAGGAATTGTCTGGAATCACTGGTGTCCCAGTACCTATGAGCTTGTCTTACAGAGCTTTGTAATGACTACCTTTGCAGTTTTTAGGGGCCTCATTGTTCTCAAGGTGAAGGTGCAATGTGGCCCTCAAGACACATCAGCTGGGTATGGATGCTTGAACAATCCCCAGGCACACCCACCTGTCTCCAGCTTTTATTCTGTGGCCACCACCCTGGTCAAGGCCCTTGTTACCACACACCTAGAATGATGAAATAGCCTCTCATCTGACCTCCCTGTCCCCAGGTTCACCTCTGCTCCAAACCACAGGGCAAGCCAATGACATCTAATGTGCTTGCAACATCATGGTGATCCTTTGCTTAAGGGTATCTTAAAGCTTGGATTGAAACCTCTCTCTCTAGTGCTCAAGGTTCTCCATGATCTTTCTCACTTTAAGGTCTCACAAACTTCACACTGTACCTACAAACAAAGCAATTACATTGCTTCATTCATTCAGTTTTCCTGACCATCTACTACACTTCAGGCATAGGCACTATGATAGGCTCAATTGTGTCCCTTCAAAATTCATATGTTGGCCCTGGCTGGGTGGCTCAGTTGGTTGGAGTGTCATCCTGTACATTAAAAGGTTGCAGGTTTCATAAGGGCACATACCTAGGTTGTGGGTTCAATCTCCTATCAGGGCAGGTATAGGAGGCAACCGATTGATGTTTCTCTCTCTCAACATATCCTCAGGTGAGGATTTAAAAAAATTCATATGTTGAAGTCCTAACCCTCAGTACTTCACAATGTGACTATATTTGGAGGTAGGGTTTTTAAAGAGGAGATTGTTGCCCTTGCTGATTTTGCTCGGTGGTTAGAGCATCGGCCTGCAGACTGAAGGGTCCCAGGTTCGATTCTGGCCAGGGGCACATGCTCAGGTTGCGGGTTCCATCCCCAGTGTGACGTGTGCAGGAGGTGGCTGATCAGTGATTCTCTCTCATTGTTGATGTTTCTATCTCTCTCCATCTCCCTTCATGCCTGACATCAATACAAACATATTTTAAAAAATAAAGAGGAGATTGTTAAAATGATATCTGTAGGGCAGACTCTAACTCAATACTACTGGTGTTCCTATAAGAAGAGGAGATTAAGACACAGACATACACAGAGGGAAGACCATGTGAGAACACAGGGAGAAGACAAGCATCTATAAGCTAAGGAGAGAGGCCTCAAAAAAACCCTACCCTGCTGAGACTTTGAGCTTAGATTTCCAGTCTCCAGAACTGTGAGAAAATAAATTTCTGTTGTTTGAGTCACCTAGTCTGAAATACTTTGTTATGGCAGCCATAGCAAACTAATACAGGCACCTTCAATAGTGGCCTCCTTCCTCTCACACACCACAATGACAGCCCCTGCTTCCCTCATATGTCCATTCCTTTAGCCTGCTCTTCACTAGCCTGACCCACTAATAAAGCATAACTCAGCTCTTCATGTCTCCTTTGACCACTCCAGCCATTAAGGCTCTCTCTCCAAATATGATAATACATCTATTTCAACTTATCCTCTAATCCTCTTTTATGCATTATAATCATCCCCGCCCCCAGATCATAAAACATAATAAGTTTTAGATTCCAAAATGGCAGTGGAGCAAGTGGAAGCTATACAGACACTCTCCCAGGACCAAACTGGAATTACAACTAAAATACAGAAAAATCATCTTGAATAATTAACTGCAGACTAGCTGGAGAGAACCCTGATAACCAAGGATAGAAAGTGGAGGCTGCATAGAGACTGGTAAGAAGTGTGGAGACATGAAAGGCTGGCCAGGCTCCCACAGATAGCAGCTGGAATCCTAGAAGAATATCTTAGCTGTGGGAGGTTCCCACTGAGACCTCTGGAGTCTAAACCCCAAGCTGCCCCTCAGCTCCAGTCCAGAGCATCAGAACTGAGAAAGAAGCCCACAGAACCTCCAGCTGTGAAAAGCCGCAGGGTTGCTGTCTGCCAGGGAGAGATGACTGGAATGCAAGCACCCTCTTAAAGGGTCAACACACATAATTTCGTGAGCAGCCACTCACCTTAGGCTCTAGCAGAGGGAGGGCAGAGTGGACCAGAGTTCTGTGAGCAGAATCCAGGGTTGAGGGCTCTGGGGTTAGAGCTCAGATGGCAGCCACCCTGGTTTCCTATACTGAGTCATTCCCTCATACAGCAGAGGACAACCTTTTCCAGCAGACCTCTACCATCTTGTCAGGTTTAGCCTGGGTGGTGGTTGGTGGGGGGCAATTGTCCCCCCCCCCCCAATAGGAAAACATCTTGCCCAACCCTGTGGTGGATAGCCTGAGGCTAATCAAGACTGAATAACAATCAGACTGCAGGCAGAGGCAGATCTCTGGAGGCTTTGAATCTTTTTCTGGTCTCCTTCTAGGCTAGGAAAAGCAGACCTTAGTGTACATTTTGGTCCTTTCCAAAATCACTCAGTCCCCCCAGAGGGAGCTGCAAGTGGTGAATTGCTGGTAGCTCCAAACAGTGTACTCAGGACCAGTCACAAACAGCATCTGACATTGTCCTGCACTAGAGACTGGCAGTCATAGAAGATCTACCTAATACATATACACAAACCCAAACAGGCAACTAAAATGGGGAGACAAAAAAAAAAATAAGACCCAAATGAAAGAACAAGATAATTCTCCAGAAGAAGAGCTAAATAAAATGGGGAGAAGAAATTTATCAGATATAGAATTTAGAATAATGATGGCAAGGATGCTCAACAGCATGAGAAAAGACATACTAACTATGAAAAAAGACCAGACGGAAATGAAGAATGACATAGCCAAATAAAGAATACATTGGGCCCTAACTGGTTTGGCTCAGTGGATAGAGTGTTGTCCTGCAACTGAAAGGTCCAAGGTTCAATTAGAGTCAAGGGCATGTACCTTGGTTGTGGGCACATTCCCAGTAGGGGGTGTCTAAGAGGAAGCTGATCGATGTTTCTCTCCCATTGATGTTTCTAACTGTCTATCCTTCTCCCTTCCTCTCTGTAAAAATCAATAAATCACTTAAAAAAAAAGAACACATTGGAAGGAATACACAGAAAATTAGGAAAGCCAGGGATTAGATCAGTGAATTAGAAGACAGGGTAGGAAAAAAAATCACCCAATTAGAGAACCAAAAAGAAAAAACAATTTAAAAACAGGAGGACAGCTTAAGGGAGCTGTGGGACAACATGAAACATAGCAATATTCACATCATAGGAGTGCCAGAAGGTGCAGAAAGTGAGCAAGAGATAGAAAACCTATTTGAAGAAATAATGGCAGAAAACTTCCATAAGTTCAGGAGGAGAGAAAATCCCAAACAAAAATCCCAAACATGCCCACACCCAGATACATCATAATTAAAATGCCAAAAATTAAAGATAAAGAGAGAATCTTAAATTGTGAGAGAAAAGCAATTTGTTACCTATAAAAGAGCTGTCAGCTGATTTTTCTTCAGAAACTCTACAGGCCAGAAGGGAATGGTATGAAGGATTCAAGGTAATGAAAAGCAAGGATCTGAAACCAAGATTACTATTTCCAGCAAGGCTATCATTGAAAATAGATGATTAAATAAAGAGCTTCTCAGACAAAAAAAAGTCTAAAGGAGTTTATCACCACCAAACCAGCACTTTAAGAAATGCTAAAAAGACTGTTTAATGAGAAGAAGAAATATATAGGGAGAAACATAGACAAAAAGAATTAAAATGGTAATAAATAAGTACCTGTCAATAATAACCTTAAATGTAAATGGATTAAATGCTCCAATCAAAAGACATAGGGTAGCTGAATGGATACAAAAACATGACCCAACTATAGACCCATGAACATGACCCAACATTACCCAGAACAAAAGACTCACACAGGATGAGAGTGAAGGGATGGAAAAAAATTTCCAGGCAAATGGATTAAAAAATAAGCTGGGGTAACAATCCTATATCTGACAAAATAGACTTCAAAATGAAAGCCATCACAAGAGAAAAACAAAGACCACTACATAATACTAAAGAGATTGATCCAACAAGAGGCTATAACCCTGGTAAACATATATGCACTCAATATAGGAGCACCTAAATAAATAAAATCTTCTCAAGGACTTTAAGGGAGAGATCAACAGCAATACAATCATAAAAGGGAACTTTAACACCCCACTGACTTCACTGTACAGATCTTCCAGACAAAAATTTAACAAGGAAACAGTGACTCTAAGAAACACACAGGATTAGATGGATTTAATTGACATTTATAGAACATTTTACCCCAAAGCTGCAGACTAGACATTCTTCTCAAATGCACATGGGTCATTCTCAAAGATAGACCACGTGTTAGGACACAAAACAAGTCTCTACAAATTCAAGAAGACTAAAATCATATCAAGCATCTTCTCAGATCATAATGGAATGAAATTAGAAATAAACTACAGTAAAAACACTCAAAAACATTCAAGCATATGGAGGCTAACTAGCATGTTATTAAACAATAAATAGGTTACCAATGAGATCAAGAAAGAAATCATAAACTACCTGGAAACAAATGAAAATGAACACTCAACAACCCCAAATCTCTGGGATGCAGCAAAAGCAGTCCTGAGAGGGAAGTTCATAGCATTACAGGCCTACTTAAAAAAAAAAAAATTAACAATAAATTATTTAACCCTACAACATAAGAATTAGAAAGAGAATAAGAAAAGCCCAGAGTAAGTAGAAGGAAGAAAATAATAAAGATCAGAGATGAAATAAGTGACATAGAGACTAATATCTATCTATCTATCTATCTATATATAAAAGATCAATGAAACCAAGAGCTGGTTCTTTGAAAAGATAAACAAGATTGATGAACCTTTAGCTAGACTCATCAAGAAACAAAGAGAGAGGACCCAAATAAATAAAATCAGAAATAAAAGCAGTGAAGTAACAACTGACACCACAGAAACACAAAGGATTGTAAGAAAATACTATGAACAACTATATACCAACAAGCTGAACAATGTGGATAAAGTGGAAAAATTCCTAGAAAAATACAATCTTCTAAAACTGATGCAGGAAGAATCAGAAAACCTGAATAGCCCAATAACAACCGATGAAACTAAAGCAGTAATCAAAAAACTCCAGCAAACAAAAGCCCTGGTCTGGACAGCTTCACAGGGAAGATTTACCGAACATTCAAAGAAGAACTAACACTATTCCAAAAAATCCAAGAGGAGGAACACTTCCAATCCCTTTTTATGAGGCCAGCATTATCCTAATTCCAAAAACAGATAAAGACACTACAAAAAAGCAAATTACAGGCCCATACCCCTGATGAACATAGATGCTAAAATCCTCAACAAAATATTAGCAAATCGGATCCAGCAATATCTTAAAAAGATCATACACAATGACCATGTGGGAATTATTCCAGGGATGCAAGGCTGGTACAATATTCAAAAATCAATAAATGTGATATCTATACGTAATAAAAGGCTAATATGCAAATTGTCCCTATGGGCAGGAGTTCGACTAATCAGGAGTTAGACATGTGCTGACCACCAGGTGGCGGTTCAAAACATAGCAGGAGGCGCTGCCGGGCCTGATGGGCCCTGATGAGAGTGGGACTGTGGTGGGATGGTGGAGCAGGTGAGTGGGCAGTGCCAGGCCAAGGCGGGTGTGAAGGGAGGCCCCAGCCAGTGGTGGCAGGAAGCCAGGGGAAGAGAGGTCCCAGCAGGCAGCTGGAAGCCGCTAGGGACCGTACTCTTGCACAGATTTCATGCACTGGGACAAAAATCACATGATCATAATAATAGATGCAGAAAAAGTATTTGACAAAATCCAAAAACCATTTTTTATAAAAACTCTCAGCAAAGTAGGAATAGAGGGATCATACCTCAACATAATAAAGGCTTTATATAACAAACCGACAGCCAAGATCATACTCAATGAGTAAAAACTAAAACTATTTTCCCTAAGAACAGCAATAAGACAGGGATGTCCACTTTCACTATTCTTATTCAATGTATTACTGAAAGTCCTAGTTGCAGTGTTGAGACAAGAAGAAAACATAAAAGGCATCCAAATCAGAAAGGAGGAAGTAAAACTTTAATTTTTCATAGATAACATGATATTGTACATAGAAAACCCTAAAGACTCCACCAAAAAACTACTAGAGTTAATAAATGAATTTGGCAATGTAGCAGGATATAAAACTAACATCCAGAAATTGATGGCATTTTTATACATCAATAATGAGCTCACAGAAAGAGAAACTAAAAAAATAATCTCACCCTAACCGGTTTGGCTCAGTGGATAGAGCGTCGGTCTGCGGACTGAAGGGTCCCAGGTTCAATTCTGGTCAAGGGCATGTACCTTGGTTGCACGCACATCCCCAGTAGGGGGTGTGCAGGAGGCAGCTGATCGATGTTTCTCTCTCATCGGTGTTTCTAACTCTCTATCCCTCTCCCTTCCTCTCTGTAAAAAATCAATAAAATATATTTAAAAAAATAATCTCCTTTATCATTGCAACAAAAAATTAAGATACTGAGGAATAAACTTAACCAAAAGACTTATACTTTGAAAAATACAGTGTGTTGAAAAAAGAAATAGAGGAAGATATAAACTAGTGGAAGAATATGCTTTGTTCATGGATTATTAGAATTTAACATCATTAAAGTGTCTATACTACCCAAAGCAATCTACAGATTCATTGCAATCTCTATTAAAATACCAACAGCATATTTCACAGATCTAGAACAAAAACTCCAAAAATTTATATGGGATCGAAAAAGACCCCGAATAGCCCCAGCAATCTTGAGAAAGAACAAAGTTGGGGGAATCACAATACCATATATCAAATTATACTACAAAGCCACCATAATCAAAACAGTCTGGTACTGACACAAGAACAGGCATATAGATCAATGGAACAGAACAAAGAACCCAGAAATCGACCCAACCCATTATGCTAAATTAATATTTGACAAAGGAGGCAAGAACATACAATGGAGTCAGGACAGTGTCTTTAATAAATGGTGTAGGGAGAATTGGACAGATACATGCAAAAAAATGAAACTAGACCACCAACTTACACCATACACAAGAATAAACTAAAAATACATAAAAGACTTAAATGTAAGTCGTGAAACCATAAAAATCCTAGAAGAAACCATTGGCACCAAAATCTCAGACATCACTCATAGCAATATGTTTGCTAATACATCTCCAAGAGCAAGGGAAACTAAAGAGAAAATAAACAAATGGGACTACATCAAAATAAAAAGCTTCTGCACAGCAAAAGAAACCATCAACAAAGTGAAAAGGAAGCCCATTGTATGGGAGAACATATTTGGCCATGAAAAATCTGACAAAACCTTAATATCCAAAATATATAAGGAACTCATACAACTTAACATAAGGAAGACAAACAATCCAATTAAAATATGGGCAAAGGACCTAAATAAACCACTCTACAAAGTGGATATACAGATGCCCAAGAGACATATAAAAAAAATGTTCCAAGTCACTGATCATCAGAGAGATGCAAATCAAAATGACAATGAGGTGTCACCTCACACCTGTCAGAATGGCTACTATCAACAAATCAACAAATGACAAGTGTTGGTAAGGATGTGGAGAAAAGGGAACCCTAGGACACTACTGGTGGGAATGCAGACTGGTGCAAGTCATTATGAAATACAGTATAGAGTTTCCTTACAAAATTAAATTTGGAACTGCCATTTGACCCAGTTATCCCACTTCAAGGAATATATCCTAAGAAACCTAAAGCACCAATCAGAAAGAATGTATGCACCCCTATGTTCATAGCAGTGCAATTTATAACAGGTCAGATCTGGAAATAGCCCAAGAGCCTATCAGTAGATGAGTGGATAAAAAAGTTATGTTATCTTTACACCACGGAATACTACACAGCAGTAAACAGACAGATCTCTTATCCTTTGAGACAACATGGAGGTACCCGGATAGTATTATGCTAAACGAAATAAGCCAGAGAAGGCAAATATTACATAATCTCACTCATATGTGGAATCTAATGAACAAATAAACTGATGAACAAAATAGACCCAGAGACATAGAAGCATGGAACAGACTGTTGAATCTCAGAGGGAAGGCAGAGAGTGGGTGGGTGGGAAGAGATGAACCAAAAAACTTATATGCATATATGCATAACCCATGGACACAGACAATAGTGGGGTGAAGGCCTGGGATGTGGGTAGGGTGGGGGCAGGCTTAAAGAGGTCAATGGGGGAAAAGGGGGAAATGTGTAATACTTTCAACATTAAAGATTTTTTTTTTAATTAAAATAAAAGAAAACATAAGGTTGATGTGACTTTCCCTCACCTCCTATGAAGAGAAAGAGACAGGTATTGAGGAGGGAAAGAACCATGAATGACTGATTCCTGTGGTTTTGCCTCGAGCAGCCAGGTGGATTGTGGTGCATAGTGACATGGGAAAGGCTGAGGAAGGAACAGATTTGGGTATGTATATGCATGTACACACATTATTTTCTTATAATATCATACTATACAATGATATCAAAACTTGTTTTGAAACCCCAGTTTTTAACTGTAGTGACTTTCTTTGTCTCTTTAATGGCCTTTGTTTGAAGTCTATTTTGTTTTATTTAGTTATTGTTACCCCAGCTTTTTTTTGTTTGTTTCCATTTGCATTGAATCTTTTTTTTTTCATCCTTTTACTTTCAGTCTGTATGTATTGTTCTGAGGTGGGTCTCTTGCAGCCACCATATATATGGGTCTTTATTTTTTACCCAGTTAGCTAACTGCCTTTCTCTTGCTGCTATTAAAATTCTCTTTGGCCCTGACTGGTTTGGCTGAAGGGTCCCAGGTTTGATTCCGGTCAAGAGCATGTACCTTGGTTGTGGGCACATCCCCAGTAGAGAGTGTGCAGGAGGCAGCTGAATCGATGTTTCTCTGTCTCATCGATGTTTCTAACTCTCTATCTCTCTCCCTTCCTCTCTGTAAAAAATCAATAACATATATTTTTTTAAATTCTCTTTGTCTTTAACTTTTGCCATTTTAATTATGATGTGTCTTGGTGCAGGCCTCTTTGGGTTCATCTTGTTTGGGAGTCTCTGCACTCCCTTTCCTTGTGTGACTTCTTCCTTCACCAGGTTAGTGAAGTTTTCAGCCATTATTTTTTCAGATAGGTTCTCTATCCCTTGTTCAGTCTCTTCTCCTTCTGGAACCCCTATGATGTAGATATTGTTATACTTGGTGCCCCAGAGGTCCATTTAGACTTTTCTCATTTTTTAAATTTCTCTTTTCTTTTTGATGCTTTGCTTTGATGCTTACTGTTTTCTTGACCTCTAAATCACTGATTAAATCCTCTGCTTCATCTAAGCTGCTGTTAATTTCTTCTAGTGTATTTTTCATTTCAGATACTGTATTCTTGTTTTATGACTGGTTAATTTTTATGATTTCTATGTCTTTTATTTTTTAACTAGAGGCCCGGTGCACAAAACTTTGTGCACTTGGGGGGAGAGGGGGTCCCTCAGCCCGGTCTGTGCCCTCTCGCAGTCTGGGACCCCTCGGGAGATAATGACCTGCTGACTTAGGCCTGCTCCTGGGTGGCAGAGGGCAGGCCCAATCCCTAGGTGCAGCCCCTGGTCTGGCTCAGAGCAGGGCCGATTGGGGAGTTGGGGTGCTGCCCCCTGTCATGCACAGAGCAGGGCGGATCGGGAGGTTGCAATGCTACCCCTAGTCACGCTCAGGGTAGGGCCGATTGGGGGGTTGGGGCACCGCCCCCTGTCAAACTCAAGGCAGGGTCAATAGGGAGGTTGCAGTGCCACCCCCTGTCACGCACAGAGCAGGGCCGATCAGGGGGTTGAGGAGATCCCCCCTGTCACGCACAGAGCAGGGACCATCAGGGGGTTGAGGAGCTCCCCCCTGTCACTCACAGAGCAGGGCCAATCAGGGGGTTGAGGAGCTCCCCCCTGTCACACACAGAGTAGGGCGGATCAGGGGGTTGGGGCGCCACCACTGTCACACTCAGGGCAGGGCCAATGGGGAGGTTATGGCTCTTACCCCATCACACACAGAGCAGGGCCGATCAAGGGGTTGGGGTGCCGCACCCTGTCACACACAGAGCCGCAGGGCGATCAGGGGGTTGGGGAGCTCCCCCCTATCAGGCACAGAGCAGGGCTGATCAGGAGGTTGGGGCGCCTTCCCCTGTCACGAACAGAGCAGGGCGGATAGGGAGGTTGTGGCCCCGCCCCCTGTCACACACAGAGCCGCAGGGTGATCAGGGGGTTTGGTCGCTGGCCCCTGTCACGCTGATCCCAGTGCCGGGAGGCCTCGCGGCTCCACTGATTCTGGTGCCTGGAGGCCTCGCTGCTCTGCTGATTCTGGTGCTGGGAGGCATATTACCCTTTTACTATATAGGATAGAGGCCTGGTGCACGGGTGGGGGCCAGCTGGTTTGCCCTGAAGGGTGTCCTGGATCAGGGTGGGAGTCCCCACTGGGGTGCCTGGCCAGCCTGGATGAGGGGATGATGGCTGTTTGCAGCTGGTCACACCCCCTTCAGGGTGGGGGTCCCCACTTGGGTGCCTGGCCAGTCTGGGTGAGGAGCTGAGGGCCGTTTTCAGGCTGGCGGGTGACTGAAGCTCCCAACTTGTCCTTTTTTTCTTTTTTTTTTAATTCTGGGCCAGCTTTAGCTCTGAGGCTTGGCTCCAGCTCTGAGGCCTCGGCTGCTGAAAGCAGGTATCTGGTTTGTTTGGGTTCTATAATTGTAACACTGTTGTGGTCCTGCTCACTCCAGCTCTGAGATCCTGGCTGGCTGGATGAAAGCAAAAATTTGCGTTTGTTCTATAATTGAAACAATGTTGCGGTCCTGCTGGCTGAAGCCCGGCTGGCTGAAAGCAGGTTTCTGGGTTTTTGTTTAGCTTCTATATTTGTAACAATGTTTCTTAAACTGCAAGCTCAGAGGCCAGCAAGGCAGGCGGGGAACATTGGCTTCCTCTGTCACTGAAGCAAGCAAGCCTTCTGTTCTCTTCAAGCTGCCTGGCTGCAGGCCGCCATCTTGGCTGGCAGTTAATTTGCATATCACCCTGATTAGCCAATGGGAAGGGTAGCAGAGGTATGGCTAATTACCATGTTTCTCTATTATTAGATATGATTATTTTTATTGATTTTTATTGAAGGGAGAGGGAGAAACATCAATGATAGAGAGAATTATTGCTTGGCTGCTTCCTGCATGACCCCTATTGGGAATTGAAACTGCAACCCAGGCATGTGCCCTGACTGGGAATTGATCCTGGTTCATAGGCCAATGCTCAATCACTGAGACACACCAGCCAGGCTCCATGTCCTTTTTAATGCTTACTATCTGTTTAAGTTCTCATTGATATTATTCTCTCTTCCCCTAAGGCCCTTAAGCACCCCTATAATCATTTTTAAACTCTGCATCTGGTATCTTGGTTGTTTCCATTTCATTTAATTATTTTTCTGTTGATTTCTTCTGTCTTCATTTAGGGCATATTTCTTTGTTTCCCTGTTTTGTCTCTGTGCATTAGGTAGATCTGCTAGGCTCCCAAATGTGTTATAATGGCTTTATGTTGTAGTTGTCCTATTGGGCTCAGTGGCACAATCTTCCAGATCACCTGAGCTCAGTGCTCTAGGAATGTTTCTTGTGGGTTATGTGCACCCTCCTGTTGTAGTTGAGTCTTGAATGCTGTTGGTCCTTTCATGGGTGGAGTTAACCCTTCAGGCTGGCTGACTATAAGGATAAACCTTAACCACCATGTTATAAGTGGCTGTGCAGGGCCTATTCCCCAGCCATGAGGCAAAGTTGTTCCCAGCAGGGCCTGGTGCCAGCCTGGATTCCTTGTTGGGTGTACCACTTGCATGGTAGTTGCATGGAGCTCTGGTGTGGTCTGCAGCCCACCACTGGTTGTGTAAGTTCTGGGTCCACTTGGGTGTGGTTCAAGTACAGGTCAATGTGAGATGGTGTGTGTAACCAGCCTTAGGCTACCTGTCTGGAGCTGCCACTATTTGTGGCTGCATCTACTGGGCATGGGTATGCATGGGAGGGGCCAATCTGTGTACAAGTGTTGGCTTTCTCCTTTGTAGAGCTGAGGGGCAGATCTATAAAAAGTCTGAGACTCACTGAGGTTCACTCCCACCTGTCAGCTCCTCTGCCTCCCCCTAAGGCTTTGTTTCAAAGCCTTCCAAAGAAAGGCTGTAGAGTGGGCCCAGCCCTTCCACAGGTTGCAAGCTTGGTAGGGTGGGTTGACCAAGTGTTGGGAGGGTGGAGCTAGTGGGCCTGCTACTTTAGGACCAATAAGGGGAAAGTGCCTAACCACATGGTCCCAAACTCTACAGCCAAAACCACTCAGTCTCTGCCAGAGTCTCCAACTCTAGCTCCCCCAGGGGAAGCATGCTATAGGTTGAGATTGGGTGCAGCCAGCTATCCATCTGCAGGAACAAGCTCAGGGCAGAGCCACTGGGGCTTGGGAGGACAGATCCAAAGTGTCTCCAGTTGGGGCTGCTGCCAGCCGGGCCAGCAAGAAGGGCCCAAGCACTTCGTCCCAGTCTTAGGGAATAGCCTTCAAGGGAAATAACACTTTAGTTGTCCCAGCTCGGAGCAGCACAGCCTTCCCCCTGTAGAACTGAGCTCAGCAGGCTGGGGCTACTGAGACTTGGGAGGGTAGATCCAGTCTCCCATTGGAGGTGGTGCTGGTGAGTTTGTAGGAGGAGGGTGGGCACTTCTTCCCCTTCCCAGGATAGTGTGAGCTGAGCTTGCAGGGGAGATAGAATGGCCCTCCTGTGATGTAGTCACAGAACCCAGCACCTGCCCAACTGATTCCCTGATAAAAGCCTCCCCTGTGACTCACTCCAAAAGTCCCAGTTCTGTATGGTACTTTGATCCCCCTGTGTGACTGAATTTAGCAGGGTGGGGCCACAGAATGGCAGGGCAATCCAAATAATTCAACAGGTGTGTATGGGGGGGTGGGTGGTGGTGCCGGCTGTGTGCTTGAAGTGGGGAAGAATGGTCCCCCTTTCAAAGCTACACATTTCAATCACTTGGTCTGTGCCAAGACCTTCTCCAGAAAAAGAGCCCCATAAATTTCCTTGCTGGGTGCAGCCAGCAGCCCCCTCTGCAGGACCCAAGCACAGCAGAGTGTTGTCACCAGTAGTTGGAAGACTGGGTAGTGCCATCCTCAGGCTGGTGCTGTAACAGTAGGAGTGCTCGACTCTGGGAGGGTGGTGTCTGGGTCTCTAGCAGCGCCTTTCTCTCCCAGGTGCACTGAATTCCCACTGATATCCACCACAGATGTTATGTGGATTCCTCTCCTGGTTTTTGTTGCTCTGGATTGGGCATCCCTGCTTGGGGCTGAGACTCCCTCCTGGTAGGAGGGAGTTTTGCAGCCAAGATATCCCTCCTGCCTCTCAACCTCTGCACGTAGGTGCAGGGGGACAGCACTTTCCGTGTCTCCGTCCTTTTTACCAGTCTCTATGTGGCTTCTTCTGTTAATATTTAGTCAGAATATTTCAGTTCAGATAGCATTCAGTTGGTTATTAAGGTTGATTGCTCTATAATTTAGCTGTAAATCCAGTTTGGGGCTGGGAGTAGGTGAATATTGCTTCCACCTACTCTGCAGACATCTTGGAATCCTGGATCTCAGTTGATTTGATTGGGTAGAGGCTGGAAGTGGGGAGACTACTTAGCAGGGTTTGCAACAGTTCAGGCGAAAGGGAATAGGTGCCTGGATCTGGAGGACACAGGTATTGGAAAGAAGAGGGTGGTGAAAAGATCAGTGAAGTCAATAGGCTTTACTAGATGTGAAGATAGGGAGGTTGCCCAAGATCATTTAGAAATTTTTGAGCTTGTGTTGAAAAAAATAAATGCTGTTTTGGAGTTGTTGACTTAAGGCAGCAATCACCTATTCAAGCAGTGCAGCCTAGAAGAAGATGGAAACCTTGTCTGGAGAAAGGTTAAAACTAGAGATAAAAGTTTGGGATCATCCTCATGGAGGTTATAATTGAAGACATGACAACAGATGACATTGTTGGGGGCAAAATAAAGAGAAAGGAAGGGAGCCTCACTTTGAGAAACAGCCTGCTTATTGGGGAGGAGAAGGAGGAGCATAAAAGGTGACTGGGAAGATGAAGGAGGAGAATGAGGGCAGTGGAGAGGTTCAGAAGTCTGGAGGGGAGGTGGCATAAGTGAAAAATACTGCAAAACCCAGAGCCTTGATGATATAGCATGTTGTTTAGTATTTTGGCCAAAGAGTAGATAGAGCCCTTGTCTCCCCCTGCCCCCCCACCCTTACTACTGTGAGAAATGCTCACCTGTCTGAATTCAAATAACAGACTTGGAGACAGAAGTATGGCAAAAATGAGACTTTTAATACAGCCTTGCCAGAGCGGTGTCCGGTGGAACAGGCACATATGGAGTAGCGATCACAGGCTATTTATCCTGAGGGTGCAAGAGGCCCTCTTCCGGTTCCTCATTGGCTGAGCATTATGGGGTTACCTGTTTCCTCATATGTCACCTAGGTCTCATTGTCTCCCATTGGGCCATTTTCCCTCCTCCCCACAGTCTGTTTGCCCTGGAGAAATTCAGTAACCATTTCCATTAAAAGTTAACTATGCTGAAGATGGATCACAGAGGCCTACTTCCTACACTACTGCTGTGATATGCTGGGACTTGAAAAAAAAAATGTTTTCCCCAGTACTAACAGAGGGCAAAAGAGAGCACAGTAAATATCAGGTTTGCAAGTATGTGGTTCTAATCTGGCACAACCAGGTTGCTCAGAGGGGCTCATCAGTTTCATCCCAAAGGGGAGCGGGGTTCTCCACATGCTGACCTCAAAGCTGGTATCTCCTTTGAGTCCCTATCTGGGGTCCCCCTTCCAAGGACTTGGCTATTTCCTCTTGTCTGGCTTCCTTCTGTGGGAACCCCTCACATAGGAACCCCTTCTTTTGTTCCTGGCATTTGAAGTCTGTACAAGAGGGCTGCTCATCCAGGGCCTGAGTTCTCCTTCCCTTTGCCCATCATGAGTGACCTCTTGTGCTGGTCACTGATACTAGGATCACTGTTCAGATAAGACCCCGACTGTACTCAGGGCCAAAGCATAATGATAGGTTAAAGAGATAACAACTGTGCAATTACAAAGGCTACAGTAATAAGGTGTGGGGTTGGGGTGTGTGAGGGCGGGAGTCTGTTCTCACAGAGTCAGATGTAGGAAACACTGTCAAGGCTGGGGACGCAGGGTGGAGAAAAAGCTTCTAGAACAGTGGTTCTCAACCTTCCTAGTGCTGCGACCCTTTAGTATAGTTCCTCATGTTGTGGTGACCCCCAGCCATAAAATTATTTTTGTTGCTACTTCATAACTGTAATTTTGCTACTGTTATGAATCGTAATGTAAATATCTGATATGCAGGATGTATTTTCATTGTTACAAATTGAACATAATTAAAGCATAGTGATTAATCACAAAACCAATATGTAATTATATATGTGTTTTCGGATGGTCTTAGGCGACCCCTGTGAAAGGGTTGTTCGACTCCCAAAGAGGTCTCGAACAACAGGTTGAGAACTGCTGCTCTAGAACATGGTGAGAAGCACTGGTGGCTTTTGGCAGAACACATTGGTATAAGGCTGGTGTCACCAGAGACTGTCAGGGGTGTGGAGAGGATGAGATCCACAGCCCGGCTGAAAACCTTTGACCCCTTCTCTCCTCCCTTGGAAGTATTATGATTCCTCCTTTCTCCTCATCCCACGCAGCATGGCTGCTTTCAGTCCCTGCTTAGTATTCCTGGTCTGGGTGATGCAACCAGACAGAAGCAGAGGCCTCGCTGTTCCGGGTTCGCTGCCCTCTGGGGAGTGGAGGCCCCGCCTCCTTTCTGAGCACCAGCTCGGGAGGCCCGTTTGGAATGTGTAACGCGGTCCAGTCTCCATCTCTTCCATCTGTCCTTTCCTTGCCTGCAGCTCTGGCTTGTGGCTGGCCATGCTTCCCTGCTGTTGTCATCCTGCAGAAGTCCTAAACCAGAGCTCTGAGTTCAGTTTGCAAGGACAGGTAAATCGGACTGGAATAAAGGAGCAAACATCGAAGTCCATTTGCTTTTGTTTTGGATCTCTGTTTTTCCCAAGGGGTAAACAGCCTAAGAGTCGTAGCCTGAAAATCCATCATTTACAACACATTATGAGACTTGCTCTATTGTCTTTTGTGATAACCATCTACCAAACATGCCACTTTTTTTTTTTTCCCCCCAAGGACAGCCAAGCCTCTTACTTCCGAGGACAGCACAAACACATGACTGTGTCCAAGTCTCCCCATCGCACTTCACATAAATAAGTATGACAAGAAGAGTGCTCACTACTCACCTGGGGATATTTTCTTGTTGTTGCTGTTAATCCTCACTGGAAGATATTTTTTTCTATTGATTTTTTTTTAAAATATATTTTTATTGATTTTTTACAGAGAGGAAGGGAGAGAGATAGAGAGTTAGAAACATCGATGAGAGAGAAACATCGATCAGCTGCCTCCTGCACATCCCCCACTGGGGATGTGCCCGCAACCCAGGTACATGCCCTTGACCGGAATCGAACCCGGGACCTTTCAGTCCGCAGGCCTACGTTCTATCCACGGAGCCAAACCGGTTCCGCCTTTTTCTATTGATTTTAGAGAAAGTGGAAGGGATTGGGGGGGAGGAAAAGAGAGAACTGAGAGAGAGAAACATGGATGTGAGAGAGCCACGTGAACTGGTTCCCTCCCATCCGCATCCCAACCGGGTGGGGAACCTGCAACCCAGGTACATGCCCTTGACCCTTCAATTCGAAGGCCTATGCTCTAATCACTGAGCAAAGCCTGCCAGGCCAAGGGTATTTTTTCCATTGATTTTTACAGAGAGTGGAAGAGAGGGGAGGAGAGGGGGAGGGAGAAGAGAGAAACATTGATGTGAGAGAGACGCATCAATTGGTTGCCTCCCTCATGTTTGGATCAAACTTGCCCTTGACTGGGAATCAAACCCATGCCCCTTCAATGTGCGGGTCGGTGCTCTAACCACTGACCAACACCGGCCAGGGCTAAACAACAAGCTCTTAGTGGAGGAGGGAGAAAGGGAAGCTCTAATTTGTTGTGTTTGTCAATTTCTGTGTAAATATCCCACCAAATTCCCATTTCAAGCTACCAACTTGGAGTCAAGAGGCTCACAAATTTCCTAAAAATTTAACAATGGGCTCTGTTGACAGTACAAGCCAGTTTCAGTACAACTCTGGTTGAGATCAATACTACACATTATTTTAATCCGGACATTCTTTAATATTATGTATCTAAAATCCCTTATAGCCATAAAATACTACAATTCTCTGATGCTGACAGTGATTTTTTGAAATTGTCAGGATACACCCAAACCTAATGAATAGCACTCAGTGCAGAACTTCATCAGCATCCTGATTAAAGTTGGCTTTGGTCCAGACTCAGAGCGCTCATCCCTCCTAAGCAAGCAGCTCTGGTCCGGAGGCCTTTGAACTAGAAGCTGCTCTGAAACCATCCCTACTTAAGAGTTGGGAACTTGGGTCTTGGAACTCCAGGATTCATTCTCGTGCTGTTCCTGCCGTCACTGGTGCAGTCAGGTGGGTGATGATTCATCGCCATATTATTTCAGCCACTGTTTCCCAGGGTGCGTGGAAGCCAGGAAGGCCTGAGAACATGAAGCAGACAGAGAAAAAACAGGGATGAGGCGAAAGGGACACGCCTAGGGCAGGGCCCTTGCTGAGTTGTAAGCAGGTGTGAGTCATTACTGTCTGCCTTGGCAGCCACACCTTTTGTCAAGTTCTGAATGCCAGGTGGAGAATTTGCCTATACCAAGCTCCCCTGATCAAGTCAGAACAGGTTTCCTGAAAGATCATTCCCATTAAAATTAATGGAATCAAAATAGGCTGATCTCCCTTGAAATGTGATTTACTTCTGCTTCTTAAATGCTCACAGAAAGCCCTAAAAATGTAGAAGAAAGAGAAGAGGAAGAAGCATACTTAGACATCCAGGAGGCTGGAGGTGGAGAGAGGGGAGGTGGTTTATATTATCCATTCCTGCCCTTTCAGCCAACCTCCTAACTATACTACAAAGAAACCAAGTTGAGTGCAGAGGAATCTTCCCATTATGTGTGAGCACCTGCGACTGCTAGTGAATCAAGAAGAAAAGATTTAGAAGGGGAAGACTTGGCACATAACTAAATTTCAAAACCTTAGGGATACAACTCATACCCATTAGATGGCTACTATCAACCTCACCCGCCCTCTCTCTCTCACACACACACCAAATATAAGTGTTGGAAGGATGTGGAAAAAGTGGAACCCTGTGCACTGCAGGTGGGAATGTGAAATGGGACAGCCGCTGTGGGAAACAGTGTGGCAAGTCCTCAAAAATTAAAGATGAAATTACCATATGATCCAGCACTGCTGCGTATATACTGAAAAGAATTGAAAGCAGGATTTCAAAGAGATACTTATATTCCCATGTTTATAACATTATTATTCACAATAGCTAAAGGTGGAAACACCCCAAGTGTTCACCGATGATTAGATAAACAAAGAATGATAAGGCGTAAAATTGGATCTTATTTGGCCTTCAAAAGGAAATCTTGCCATGTGCTGTAACACGGATGAACCTTAAAGACATTATACGCTTAGTCAAAGAAGCCAGTCACAAAAACAAACACTGTGTGATTCCACTTATGTGAAGGACCCAGAGTAATCAAATTCACTGAGACAAAAAGGAGATGGTGGTTGCCAGGGGCTGGGGCTGGGGAGTTATGTTTAATGAATACAGAGGTTCAGTTTGGGAAGATGAAAAATGTTCTCGAGATGGATGGTGGCGATGGCCGCACAACAATGTGAATGTGCGCAATGCCACAGAACTGTATGTTTAACAGTAGTTAAGATGGCACATTTTATGTTATGTGTACTTTACTGTAACTTTTAAAATTATACACACACACACACACACACACACACACACACCGTGGGAACAAACTGTCTGGGTGTGAATCCCTGTTTCACAGCTTGTTAGGAATACGAGCTAAGTCCAATTATTCGACCAACTTCATCCTTGGCTGTCTGTAAAGGGGAGAGGATAATGATGCACTCACACTTCTTAGGGCTGTTCTAAGGTTTAAATACAATTCAAGGACAGCCCTTGGCACTGTTTGGCTCATGCTCAGTGCTCGCTAATGGTAGCTATTGCTGTTGTTGAGTCCTCAGCATTATGGTTGAAGATCAGCTGGAAGCTGGACATGGGCAGCCTGGTTTTACTTGTTGTTTTTAATTTAATCAAAAACATGAAGCAATAATTTTTCTCCACACATATTCACATCCATAAAATACATGCACCATTAAGACACACATGCACATGGAGTAAAGAAAGACAAGCTACTATCTCTACTCAGCATATTTATTTCATGTAGTCTAAACTTGTTTTTTTTCTGCTGATAAACCAGTCTTGCTTTGCCCTTAGGCAAGGTGCACATAAGGCAGCAATGTTTGATGTTTATTAACACCATCAAAGGTTAGCCACTTGTTTTCTATGAGGAACGGCTGGAATAATGTCGGAGGTATTATGGTGTTGTTCACATAACTTCAGAGGCAGCCCACGGGAATCAACCATGTCTGTGGTGAAGGCAGCACCAATGGCAGAGCACGCCCCTGTCTCCAGCCCCTGGCATCACACTCACAGACCCTCCTAGGCCCTCTCTGTGCCCCTGCCGCAGCATCCGCATGCTGCTTTCTGGAAAGTTCGTCGGATGAAGGCTCAAGAACGCAAGACAAGGGGAAAAGCAATTAAACAATAGTAGGGAGATCTACTATGTGGACTTGAAATCTTTGAGACAATATTTAAGGTGAAACAGCAAAATACGAAGGTGTAGTCTTCCAATTCCAAAGACTGTTTTTAGAACAGAGGTTCTCAATTGGTGGGGACTGTGCCCCACTGCTCCCCTTCAGGGGCCAGGCAGCAATGCCT
This sequence comes from Myotis yumanensis, assembly GCF_028538775.1. Taxonomy (NCBI): domain Eukaryota; kingdom Metazoa; phylum Chordata; class Mammalia; order Chiroptera; family Vespertilionidae; genus Myotis; species Myotis yumanensis. Next base: position 89,168,762 of record NW_027223753.1, on the reverse strand, counting down.
GAGGATGTTTTTAGTTGTCACAACTCACTGGGTGGGGGGCCGTGTACTACCAGCACCCAGTGGCCAGCGGCTGGGATGCTGTTAAACATCCTGCAACGCACAGAACAGCCTCCACAACAAAGGATTTCCTGGCCCAAAAGTCAGTAGTGCCGAGGTTGAGAAACCTGCTCTAGAACAACCAGAAGGGATTAAAATAAATCATTTCCCAGCTGAGAGGAGGACGAAAGAGGAGACATATCAAAATGCAATGGTCATAGAGGAGGCCCAAAGGAAAAAAAATGCCTTTGGTATACTATTTGGCATTAACTTTCTTACCTTTATATCCTCTCTCTCTCTCTCTCTCTCTCTCTCTCTCTCTCTCTCTCTCCTACATCTATTACATTTATTATTTATCTTCTTTTTGCAAAGAGATACTAAAATTTAACTGGATTTGGTTAGGAGACGGACATTTCCTTAAAAACTATCGAGGCTTCTCTACTTAGACAGACTGTATTTGTCAGAACTTGTTTTTTATCTTGCTCAACATTCAGGAAGAATTTGTTCAAACATGAAATCCTTTAAACTTCACCATGGATTACACCTGGGAAAGTGCTTTATGAGCCACAGATTAAAGTGGGGAAAAGCTTGGAAAAGATGCACAAAAGCATCTGGGAGGACTATGCCAGGATCCTAAACCACAGCACCATGTTCCCGAAACACCGTCCACCACAGAACAGCCAGCAGAATGGCTACAGCGGGTCCTGTGCCCGGCAGCCTGGGTTCAGTCCTGTCTTCCGGAGACAAGCTATGGACCTGGGATGACTGGACTCTTCTTTGTGCTGCTATTTTCTCGTCCAAAAAAACAGGAGTAAAAACAGAATGTACCTCATGGGGCTGTTAGGTGGATGAACTGAGATAATTAATACAGGTGAAGCAGCAGCCCTCTAGGAATGCTAGCTGTTACAGTGGGATGGAAAAGTGCGCCACTGGTATATTTACAAAGGTTAAAGAGCAGAATATATTTTCTTTTAAATATAATCAGCTTTTGATGTCTCTGTGACTCAAAATAATCCTTAGGTTGTTTCAAAACTGGAGAAAAAGTCCTTAATTTTCTTTTCTTCTACTCTGGAAACCACAAGCCATAATTATAGTAGCACCAAAGAATGCTTACAAAATTTGAAAATGGGGTTATTGAAGAAAGAGAATGTAAATTATTTACTGTGAAAGGAAGTTTAAGAACAGGTTTTGCACTTATGCCAATTCTACATGTTCAATAAATGCTTTTTGACAAATGAGACTACCAGGTACTTTTGGGAAGATGAGAAGCATTACCATCTAATAGAAAGGCTCAGTAGGAAAGAGGAGAGAAATAACTATACACTGAGTGGCCAGATTATTTTTACCACCTGACGTTTGTAGGCAAATTAGCTATAATTTCGCGCTGAAGTTGCTAGAGGGCCAGACCATTATTAATAGGGAAGCAGGTTGTTTACCATGACAGTAGAAGTGATTTTTTTTCTGAAGATATGGGTAAACAACATGATTTAACAACCTTTGAATGTAGGATATATAATATTATGAGTGGCCAGATTATTATGACCACCTGACATTCGTAGGCAAATTAGCCGTACACTGCATCGTATGGGATATGTAAGTCGAAGGCCTGTCTGAACACCTTTGCTGTCTGTAGTTACCAAGATAAAATGTCTCCAATTCACAAAGGAACACAAGGATTGGACAGTCGAGCATTGGAAAAAAGTCATGTGGTCTGATGAATCACGTTTCCAGTTGTATCATGCAGATAACAGAGTGAGAATTTGGCAGAAACAGCATGAAAGCATGCACCCCACATGCATGAGTACAACCCTTCAAGCTGGTGGGGGCAGTGTTATGGTTTGGGGCATGTTTTCCTGGCATGATTTGGGCCCTTTAATTCTTTTGGAACGTCTGAATAGCACAACATACCTAAGTATTGTTCCTGATCAGGTTCATCCTATCATGTTGATGGCGAATCCCAATGGAGATGGCTTCTTCCAACAAGACAATGCACCATGCCATGGTGCTCATATTGTGCAGGAGTGGTTTCAAGAACATGAGGGAGACTTTACCTTGCTTAGGTGGCCCCCACAATCACCAGATCTCAATCCAATTGAGCATTTGTGGGACAAAGTTAAAAGAGCCATCAGGAAGCTGGTTCCACAACCATCAAATCTCACAGAACTGGACAGTGCTATTCATCAGGCATGGTGTCAGATTCGTCACATCAGCTTTCAACATCTCGTGAAGTCAATGCCAAGAAGAATCGCTGCAGTATTGAAGGCAAATAGTGGCCCAAGGACGTACTGATGGGGTGGTCATAATAATCTGGCCACTCAGCATATATATTTATATCTCCCACGTTCAAAGGCTGTTAAATCACGTTGTTTACCCATATCTTCAGAAAAAAATCACTTCTGCTGTCATGGTAAACAACCTGCTTCCCTATTTATAATGGTCTGGCCCTCTAGCAACTTCAGCGCGAAATTATAGCTAATTTGCCTACAAACGTCAGGTGGTCATAATAATTTGGCCACTCAGTGTATAGTGAGGCGATGGGTTTACAAAACCTTACAGGATTTTTGGAGAGCACCAGCAAGGACACTCACAGTGACTCCCCACGCCCCCTCTCCCCGCCCCCCCCCCCTCCGCATATTGGGGGCACTTTTAAGAATTCTAATTCCCAGCACCACCCAGATCAATTCAATCAGGATCTTGGGGGCTGGAGCCCAGGCATCTATATTTTAGAATCCCACAGGATTCAATATGCAGCCAGTATTGAGAGGCAATGCTAGACCAATACTTCTCAAACTTGAAAGTCATAATGACCTTGTGGAGTGTTCCAGTGGAGGAGACTAAGAGAAAGATTTTTATTTCAGGGAAGTTCTGAATGAAGAATATTTATGTGAAGAACAGAAAAGGCTGGAAAATTCAGGGAAGAGACAGAAGACATGGCCAGGAGCACCAGGGTTTTTAAAAGGAGTCTGAGGGTGTTGGTGAAGAATTGGAGGTTTCAGAGGAAAGAGACTCTCCTTGTTGAAGGTTAGAGAACCTCACTGCTGGGTTTGCGGTTTCATTAGGGAGTCCCTACTGGTCCATTCCACTCACTGGGCTTAGGAGGTAAACCAAGTGCACAAGCTCAACACTAGAATTTCTCTAAAAGGCTCAAGCACATGACATTTGCATCTTCTGACTTTCAAACCACATGCTATTTGCATCTGATTTATAAATGCTGAGGCCAACTTTGTCAAGTGTCAGTATCTAGGGATGTTAGATCATGAATCTTTCTAAGCATTTTCTCCTCATGACTCTATGAAGTTCACATTATCAATCAATGGTGGCAAACCAATATAAAGAGTGATTAATTCATCCCTATATTGTCAGGGTTGGCAACAAATGGGTAGACTCCCTGGTTATTGGAAACTTAATCTTCATCGCTTACCTGTCTGATACCAGCCTTGTTAGCCTGGCCAGCACATCACCAGGATTGCAAAATCTCCGACTGCTTGTGAAAACACAAACAGAGCTGCTGAGTTTTCAAACAGCAGGACAAACCTGCCCTCCCTCAGCATGCCAACAGGTTCAGAAGTGCCTTTGACAATCATTCCCCAAGCTTGAGACAACTACATTTTTAAAAATGGGTTGTGTTCTTTTTTTAGTTACTAAAAAGTAATTCCTGCAGACATTCCCCAAGTGAGAATACAAGAAGTCAGAAGTCTGCAATTGGAAGAGGGCCTGCACCGACCGACCTACCATACAGCTGATAATTAAAAAAATATGGGCTTGTGGCGGGGCCCGAGGTTTCAAGATGGAGGTTGCTGTATAGCTGACCAGGACCCGCGGTGAAGGCCCCTATGAAGAGAAAGAGGCCGAGAATCCTCCCCTCCTGGCGTCTCACAGTCCCAGAGCCCAGCAGAAGCGTTTGGACATTCTTACGTTGATCCTGGTAGCTTTGGTGTTTTTTTGTTTGTTTGTTTGTTTGTTTTTTTAATAAACAAGTGAACCATACAGATTGTCAACATGGGACAAAGATCCACATCATCCACCAAGAGTGGAAAATTTATGAACCCCACAGACGAAGTCCGAAAAGAAGCCCGGAAGAGAGAATTAAAGAAGAACAAAAAACAGCGCATGATGGTACGAGCTGCAGTTTTGAAGATGAAGGATCCCAAACAAATTATCCGGGACATGGAGATATTGGATGAAATGGAGTTTAACCCAGTGCAACAGCCACGATTAAATGAGAAGGTGCTGAAAGACAAGCATAAAAAGCTGCGTGAAACCTTTGAATGTATTCTACGACTCTATGACAAAGAGAATCCAGAAATTTACAAAGAATTGAGAAAGCTAGAAGTAGAATCTGAACAGAAAAGGGCTCAACTTAGCCAATATTTTGATACTGTGAAGAATGCTCAGCATGTGGAAGTGGATAGTATCCCTTTGCCAGATATGCCTCATGCTCCTTCCAACAACTTGATCCAGGACATTCCACTTCCTGGTGCCCAGCCACTCTCCATCCTTAAGAAGACCTCAGCCTACGGACCTCCGACTAGGGCACTTTCTATTCTTCCTCTTCTTTGGCATGGTGTTCCACGTTTGCCCCCTGGTAGAAAACCTCCGGGTCCACCCCCTGGTCCACCTCCTCCTCAAGTCTTGCAAATGTATGGCCGTAAAGTGGGCTTTGCCCTGGATCTTCCCCCTCACGGACGAGATGAAGACATGTTATGTAGTCCTGAACTTGCTCAATGGGGCCATGATGATGATGTTTCCAGCACCAGTGAAGATGATGGCTATCCTGAGGACATGGTCAAGATAAGCATGATGACAGCGACACTGACAGATCAGACGGAGAAAGTGACGGAGATGAATTTGTGCACTGTGATGATAATGAAAGAAATAACAATGAAGAAAAAAAGTCAGGTCTGAGTGTACGATTTGCAGATATGCCTGGGAAATCCAGGAAGAAGAAGAAGAACATTAAGGAGCTAACTCCTCTTCAAGCCATGATGCTTCCAATGGCAGGTCAGGAAATCCCTGAGAAGGGACGAGAAGTAGAGGAATTTTCAGAGGACAATGATGATGGTGATTCTGATGATTCTGAAGCAGAAAAGCAGTCACAAAAGCAGCATAAAGAGGAATCTCTTTCTGATGGCACATCTGCTTCTTTACAGCAGCAAGCTCCCCCCTCCCCCCAGTCTGTTCCCCCTTCTCAGATACAAGCACCTCCCATGCCAGGACCACCTCCTCTTGGACCACCTCCTGCTCCACCTTTACGGCCACCTGGACCACCTACAGGCCTTCCTCCTGGACCACCTCCAGGAGCTCCTCCATTCCTGAGACCACCTGGAATGCCAGGACTCCGAGGGCCTTTACCCTGACTTTTACCTCCAGGACCACCACCAGGCCGACCCCCTGGCCCTCCTCCAGGTCTGCCTCCTGGCCCTCCTCCTCAGGGACCCCCCACCAAGGTTACCTCCCCCTGCACCTCCAGGTATCCCTCCACCTTTCCTGGCATGATGCACCCACCTTTGGTGGCTCCACTCGGACCTGCCCCACCTGGGCTTTCCCCACTGGCTTCCTTGCCAAACCCAGGAGTGTTAAGTGCTCCACCCAACTTGATCCAGCGACCCAAGGCGGATGACACCAGTGCAGCCACCATTGAGAAGAAAGCCACAGCAACCATCAGTGCCAAGCCACAAATCACGAATCCCAAGGCAGAGATTATTCGATTCGTGCCCACCACACTGAGGGTCCGTCGGGAGAATAAAGGGGCTACTGCTGCTCCCCAGAGAAAGTCAGAGGATGATTCTGCTGTGCCTCTTGCAAAAGCAGCCCCCAAATCTGGTCCAACTGTTCCTGTCTCAGTACAAACTAAGGATGATGTATATGAAGCTTTTATGAAAGAAATGGAAGGGCTGCTGTGACAACTTTTGATGCCCGAACACACTTCTGTTCATATCACTAGTTCATGGGAAAAGAGGCTCTTAGGAAACTTAGGCAAAAGAGCTACTTTTATTGTCAGGGTATTTTCTAATTTCAGTTGAAGGAATATCTTAAAGTTTAGCCTTGTTTGGAATTCACTGCATACAAGAGAGGGTATTTCACTCAGGCTAGGTTGGTTACTGAAGCAGTTCTGCTGCAAACGTCCATTCCCTTTCATACCACCACTTTCGTCCCATTTCTTCCCCTCCAATCCTTTGGAAGTTGTGATCTGGGGCATATTTGTTTTTGATTCTCTTGTGTGCTGTGGGCTCTGGAGTAGAGATTTGGGGGCCGGGGGGGGGGGGGGGGGGGGGTGGCGAGGAGGGAGGAAGCAGTTTCTTTGGCTCCATCTTGCCTTTTGTGTTTTAATATTTTCTTGTAAACATTTTGTAATATTGTAGTGAAATGGATCACAACGTCATTTCTTAATACAAAGCAAGACATGTGGGAGCACTCTGATGTAGGGAACTGCAGTGTAGAAAGTAAGTGCCAGGAGAACCAAGATGGAAGCATAGGTAAACACCAAAAATCGCTGCCTCGCACAACTACTTCAAAAATACAACTAAAAGACAAAACGGACATCATCCAGAACCACAGGAAGGCTGGCTGAGTGGAAATTCTACAACTAGAAGGAAAGAGAAAAGCACACTGAGACTCAGAGGAGGTGCGGAAGGGAAGTGCAGAGGTATAGAGGCGCACATGGCAAGGGCTGGCAACTGAGGACGCTGTTGTCTTATTCAATTGGTGCCGGAAGCCGGTCCATCCTTGCTGCTTGACACAGTGGCTGCAGGGAAGAAACATCTGCACAGCATATGTTTCAAGGGACCTGGCGTATATGGCATACTGTTCTTAATATGTTTGCTCACCTTCTTGGCGCTATGTGTTTTAACCAAGGTCACCTCTCCGAGAAAGGTTGTTTCCCCAGGTAGGGATTTTTCCCTGAAGTTAGGGAGGGAATAAAAACCCTTAACTAAATGCCAGGCAGGTAGTTAATCACTTTAACTACGAACAATCACCCTTAAGCTACATAATCTTTACTCCTTGGAATGGAGATAAGAAACGCCCTAACCTTTGGAATAGAAGTTGACAGGATTAAAATCAACTGGTATAAATACAGATGTCACAAGACAGTAAAAGACAGAACTTGGCTGGAGATCCTGGCTAGAGATCCTGGCTAGGCTGCTGATCAACTGAACGCTGTCTCCGTGTCATTCCTTCTTCGCCGACTCCGTCCACACCTTTGGGGACCCCTGGATCTGTTGGGGTTGGACCCCAACAAATCAGGAGGGAGTCTCAAGCTCCCAACATCTCTGAACTCCAGTTCAGGGCAAGTCTCTGGGGACCCAGACTCATACAGGGAGAAACTGAACTGACTGGCAGAGAGTGGAACTCAAGGGCGGCTTTCTCTCAGAGGTGCTTGTAGCGATTATCGGGACACTGAGATGTGGGGCCTCTTAGGGTAGAACTGAGTGTCAGCCATAGTTGTTTGCCCCACCTTGTTAATCCCCAGAGACCCCACCCCACCCAAGCTGTGGCAGAGGCTTTTGCATATGAAAGGCCTGGCCCTTTGCAATCTGAAAACTACCTAACAAACTGCAGCTGGGTCAGAGAGAAACAGAACTTCCAAAAGAAAGCCCAAGATTACAACGCGACTGTTGGCTGTAGCTGGAGCACTGGCAAAATGGTGGTCATGGTGCGACTTTTGGAGCAGGAGTGGCTGGACCTTGTCTTTGATGAAGAAGACCTCCCCTATGAGGAGGAAATTATGCGGAACCAGTTTTCTGTCAAATGCTGGCTCTGCTACATTGAGTTCAAGCAGGGGGCCCCGAAGCCCAGGCTCAATCAGTTGTACGAGCGAGCGCTGAAGCTGCTGCCCTGCAGTTACAAACTCTAGTACCGCTACCTGAAAGCACGCAGGGCACAGGTGAAGCATCGCTGTGTGACTGATCCTGCCTATGAAGATGTCAACAACTGCCACGAGAGGGCCTTTGTTTTCATGCACACGATGCCACGTCTATGGCTAGATTATTGTCAGTTCTTGGTGGACCAGGGCCGTATCACTCACACACGCCTCACTTTCAACCGTGCCCTCCGGGCACTGCCTATCACACAGCACTCTCGTATTTGGCCTTTGTACTTGCGCTTCCTGCACTCACACCCACTACCTGAGACAGCCGTGCGGGGCTACCGGCGCTTCCTCAAGCTGAGCCCTGAGAGCGCAGAGGAATACATCGAGTACCTCAAGTCAAGTGACCGGCTGGACGAGGCTGCACAGTGCCTGGCCACCGTGGTGAATGATGAGCGCTTCGTCTCCAAGCCTGGCAAGTCCAACTACCAGCTGTGGCACGAGCTCTGTGACCTCATCTCCCAGAACCCGGACAAGGTGCAGTCGCTCAATGTGGACGCCATCATCCGAGGGGGCCTTACCCGCTTCACAGACCAGCTGGGCAAGCTCTGGTGTTCACTGGCTGACTACTACATCCGCAGTGGCCATTTTGAGAAGGCTCGGGACGTGTTCGAGGAGGCCATCCGGACCGTGATGACCGTGCGGGACTTCACCCAGGTGTTTGACAGCTATGCCCAGTTCGAGGAGAGCATGATTGCAGTGAAGATGGAGACCACCTCGGAGCTGGGGCGGGAAGAAGAGGATGACTTGGACTTGGAACTGCGCCTGGCCCGCTTTGAGCAGCTGATCAGTCGGCAGCCCCTGCTCCTCAACAGCATCTTGCTGTGTCAGAACCCGCACCGTGTCTATGAGTGGCACAAGCGTGTGGCCCTGCACCAGGGCCGCCCCCGGGAGATCATCAACACGTACACGGAGGCTGTGCAGACAGCGGACCCCTTCAAGGCTACGGGCAAACCCCATACGCTGTGGGTTGCATTTGCCAAGTTTTATGAGGACAACGGGCAGCTGGATGATGCCTGCATCATCCTGGAGAAGGCCACCAAGGTGAGCTTCAAGCAAGTGGATGACCTGGCAAATGTGTGGTGCGAGCGTAGTGAGCTGGAGCTCCGGCATGAGAATTACGACCAGGCCTTGCGGCTGCTGAGGAAGGCAACAGCACTGCCCGCCCGCCGGGTAGAGTATTTTGACGGCTCGGAGCCTGTGCAGAACCGTGTGTACAAATCATTAAAGGTGTGGTCCATGCTTGCCGACTTGGAGGAAAGCCTTGGCACCTTTCAGTCTACCAAGGCTGTGTACGACCGTATTCTGGACCTGCGCATCGCTACCCCCCAGATCGTCATCAACTATGCCATGTTCCTGGAGGAGCACAAGTACTTCGAGGAGAGCTTCAAGGCGTACGAGCGTGGCATCTCGCTCTTCAAGTGGCCCAATGTGTCTGACATCTGGAGCACTTATCTGACCAAATTCATTGCCTGCTATGGGGGTCGCAAGCTGGAGCGGGCTCGGGATCTCTTTGAGCAGGCGCTGGATGGTTGCCCCCCAAAATATGCAAAGACCCTGTACCTGCTGTATGCACATCTGGAGGAGGAGTGGGGCCTGGCCCGGCACGCAATGGCCGTGTACGAGCGTGCCACCCAGGCCGTGGAGCCTGCCCAGCAGTACGAGATGTTCAACATCTACCTCAAGCGGGCAGCAGAGATCTGTGGAGTCACCCACACCCGTAGCATCTACCAGAAGGCCATTGAGGTGCTGTCAGACGATGTGCCTACGGTTTGCGGACATGGAGTGCAAGCTTGGAGAGATTGACCGCGCCCGGGCCATCTACAGCTTCTGCTCCCTGATCTGTGACACTCGGACAACTGAGGCCTTCTGGCAAACATGGAAGGACTTCGAGGTACGGCATGGCAACGAAGACACCATCCAGGAGATGCTGCGTATCCGCAGAAGTGTGCAGGCCACTTATAACACACAGGTCAACTTCATGGCCTCCCAGATGCTCAAGGTGTCGGGCAGTGCTACAGGCACTGTGTCCGACCTTGCCCCTGGCCAGAGTGGCATGGATGACATGAAGCTACTAGAGCAGCGGGCAGAGCAGCTGGCAGCTGAGGCCGAGCACTACCAGCCCCAACGGGCCCAGAGCAAGATCCTGTTCGTGAGGAGCGATGCGTCCCGGGAGGAACTGGCTGAGTTAGCGCAACAGGCCAATCCGGAGGAGATGGAGCTGGGGGAGGATGAGAACGAGGAGGAGATGGACCTGGAGCCCAGTGAGGTGCGGCTGGGGCAGCAGAGTGTGCCGGCTGCTGTGTTTGGGAGCCTGAAGGAAGGCTGATGGCGCACTGCCCACCCCCACCCCCCCTCACAATGAAGCCTGTTTGTATGAAAAAAAAAAAAAAAAAAAGAAAGCCCAAGGCCCCACAGCAGCTTACATTGCTTCACAGCTGGGCCTCATCTGAGCACCTCCAAACCCCATGTAAAATGCGGGTGACTTGACCCCAAGCACCCGGACACCTCACTGGGTTGTCAACCAGCGGCTACTGAGTGACAAGTGGGCGGGGAGCATGCACAGCGCGGAGCCGCGATATCTCCTCATGCTCCTCAGAACTGGCGCGCACTCCAGAAGGTACAGTTATTTCTGGAATTTTCCATTTAATATTTTGGGACTCTGTGGCCCCGTGGGTAACAAACCGCAGGGGAGGAAACCACGGATGAGGGAGGACTAGTCTGTTTCCCTAGAGAGGCCTTGGTTTTCCCCAAATGTACCAAGGGGCCTCAGGCCGCTGTCCAAGGACCCTTCCGGCGCTCATCTTTTTAACTATTAGAAAAAAAAAAGACTTGAAGAGGAAGTTTCCAGGGCCCGTTCCCAAGAACAGCTAGCAATGGCCAACGCAGTTGAAACCAGCTCGTTTAACTAGCTCAGGCGCCTTCTGAAGTCGAGTTTTGGAAAAGCCATTATTTTTACAACATAAACGATGACTCACATACCCGTAGGCCACCGAGCCCGGATCATGCTTTCCATGATCGACATGGCTTCGCAGGCGTTTCTGCCGAGGGTTACCAATTGATCTCATTTTTAGGTTATAAAAAGCAATCCCCGATCTGTTCCGAGGAGAGGGTTTGGCAAGTGGACCACGTGGGGCGGCGGCGGATGTCTCGGCAAAGGCTCGTGTCTTTCTAGCGTTTCCTCCGCGGAAGGCCCGGTGGGTTTGGTATCGGAGTCCAGGGTTTGCTGCTGCGAGTGGAGCAGGAGCTTTGACCATAAGCCTAGCAGGCACTTGGGTTTTTTAGTTTTGCCATTACGAGCCTTTGTTCATAAACCTCTTTAATACTCGAGGGCGAGGCTTCGGTTGTTGGCATCGCTTTTTTTCCCAAGCCCGCCCTGGTGCTGCCCTTGTCCATTCCCGGGGACCACGGTGCCATTGGCATCTCCTGCCTCCTTCGGGCAACAAGTGCCCCCTCAAGTCCCCAACTTGTATGAGAACTGGTTAGGCTCAGCCCTGGTAGCATCTTAAGTGTCCCATCTGAGCACCTCCAAACCCCAAACAAAGAAGAGGATTCTACAGAACTCTTCATAGCTCCTGCTTGGTAGCCTCAGGCAGAGGCTAAATTAGCACCTCCTTAGAGATCCAATTGACAGGATTAAAATCAACTGGTATAGAGATATGTGGTTTGCCGTGACCAACAAGAAGCACCACCGCCTCTATGTCATTTACAAGGTCCCCCAAGTCCGCATGCTGGACTTCCAGAAGGTGAAGCTCAAAGAGCGGCAGGAAGCAGAGAAAATGTTCCAGGGCAAGCGGGGTGCACAGCTTGCAAAGGATATTGCCAGGAGAAGCAAAACTTTCAACCCAGGTGCTGGTCTGCCCACTGACAAGAAAAAGGGCGGCCCGTCGCCCCGGGATGTGGAGGCCATCAAGGACGCCATAGCGAACGCTGTCAAAGCTGGCGGAGGTGGAGCGTGGAGCGGCTGAAGGGCCTGCTGCAGTCCAGCCAGATCCCCGGCAGGGAGCGCCGAGCAGGCCCCAGCAACGATGGGGAGGAGGAGATGCCCACTGCCTGCTGCCTGGACTGTGCACGCAGTGGGTGTGTGTTTAGCCATTAAGCTGGAAACGCAGGAGGCCTCGTTTTCGACTAGGCCTCCAACCTCTGTAAAATGTTTGGATGTTTAAACCTTAATAAAATTGGGTGTTAACGGCAAAAATAAAAATAAAAAATAAATAAAGTGAGCAATCAGATTAAGCTCCTCCTGCGCAGAGGTTTTGGAGCGAATTGCTCAAGGAATGACTGCCCTCCTCAGCTCACTTCACCATGAGACAGAGCCTTACTGATTGCTTTCTGTGGACCAGGGGCTGAATGCTCTGCAGTATAATTGCTACTTATTCAAATTATCATTATTCTTTAATGAAATTAAATATTTGAAGTAGGGCTAAAAATAAATAAATAAAAAGTAATACCTGCAATTGACAAAAAAAGTAGAAAACATAGAACAAAATGAAATAAAACCACCACATTCGCACTATCTTTAGATTGGCCCTGGGGCATGTTGATAAATGTCTTTCTAGTCCTGTTTATTGTAAACATGGGTCTGGGCAGCACAGACAGCTCTGCTGTCTGACTTGCTAACTTAGTATTTTTGTTAAATAATCTTAAAAGGGGAAATTATTTTTCTTTTTTAGTTCACTCAAATCCATCCAGGAAAATAGCTCCTTTATGTTAGGGATTCACATTGTAACACCATCTGTGTTCACCTGCGGGGCACAGCATTTTGTAAAAGAATCATCTTGCTATTCGGAGGCTTGTGCTGAGATTGCTGTTAGACTCAGAAATGAGCAATTCTGTGGGACAGGAATTAGGTATGGTGGGTGGAATTTGCTTATTCCCACTCTCAGAATGTCCTTGGGAACAAGGATATCTCAGGCCTAGGATGGTAGCCTTCACTACCTAAGAGGGCCACCTGTGCGTTTGTAAAACAATCCACATGCTGTCATAATATTTGCTTAGCTGACTCTATACTCTACCCTCAGGACATTTTCATATTAAATACTCATTATTTCTTATACTTGTCCTTTTCTTCTCACCTGTCCATTAACATTGATTCTCATTATGCAATCTATCAACGAGCATTTATTGAACACTGGCAGCACTGGAATTTTAAGAATGGCAATGATCATGGCACTGACAGCCTTCCCTGGAAGATGACTGAGGTTTGGGGAGTCCATTAGCGATGGTTCTCGTTTCCTGGGTACAGTCATTTCACTTGGGAAGCTATTGTGCTGAGGTTGCACCCAACACCAGGTGAATCAGCATCTCTGAAGATGGGACACAGGCAGGTCACTTTTAAAGCTCCCCCAAGTGATTCTGATGTGTACCCAGGGTGGAGAACCCATGCCACAGAGAAGTGATTTTCATCTAATTGGCTGTGTATTAGAATCACCTGGGGAGGTTTTAAAAAAATCAAAATTTGTTCTGAGCCCCACCCCAGAACAAATGAGTCAGAATATGGAAAAGGAGTCTGACAACTGTATTTTTTTCAAAGCTCCTTCAGATGATCTGATATACAGCAAGTGTTAAGAAGCATTGCTATAGGAAGAAACCAAGATGGCGGCATAGGTAAATAGCAGAAATTGCTGCCTCGCACAACAACTTAAAAAATACAACGAAAAGACAAAATGGACATCATCCAGAACCACAGGAAGGCTGGCTGAGTGGAAATTCTACAACTAGAAGGAAAGAGAAAAGCACACTGAGACTCAGAGGAGGTGTGGAAGTGAAGTGCACAGGTACAGAGGCGCATGTGGCAAGGGCTGGCAGCTGAGGACACAGTTGTCTTTTTCAGTTGGGAGGGAGTCTCAAGCTCCTGACTGCTCTGAACTCCAGTTCCGGGCTAGTCTCTGGGGTCCCAAACTCATACAGGAAAACTGGACTGTTGGCATCGGTCGAAACTTGAGGGTGGCTTTCTCTCAGAGGTACTTGCAGTGATTACCGGGACACTGAGAAGCGGGGCCTCTTAGGGCAGGACTGAAGAGCAGCCATAGCTGCTTGCTCTGCCCTGTTGATCCCCAGAGACCCTGCCCCACCCAAGCTGTGTGCAGAGGCTTTTGCATATGAAAGGCCTGGCCCTTTGCAATCTGAAAATTACCTAACAAACTGCAGCTGGGTCAGAGAAACCCAGAACTTCCAAAAGAAGGCCCAAGGCCCCACAGCAGCTTGCATTGCTTCACAGCCGGGCTCCTGCTGGGTAGCCTCAGGCAGAGGCTAAATAGCACCTCCTTAGAGATCCAAGAGCCAGTGTACCTAGTGGTCAGAGTGGGACCATCCAGATTACAGCTCCTCAGATCCATAAGGGACACACTCAGAGGGCAGACTGAGTGAGCCCCCAAAGCCCCACTGAAGCAAGTCTTGCCCCAGAAGGGTGTCCCCACTGTAGACACAGCTGATTCTCACAGCCAGTTGGCCTGGAGGTCAATTCCTCCCAGTGATACCTACAACAATCAAGGCTTAACTACAATAAGACTGTGCACAAAGCCCACAAGGGGGTGCACCAAGAGCATCCACCTCAGGTAATTGGGGATGCTGAGCCACTGGGCCCTATAGGACATCTAGCACACAAAGCCACTCTACCAACACAGGGAAGCATAAAAAATGCGGAAACAAAGAAACAGGTCACAAATGATAGAAATGGAGGAAAGCAAACTACTTGATATAGACTTCAAAACCACACTTATAACGTTTTTCAAGAATTTTCTAGAAACCACCGATAAATTTAGCAAGACCCTCAATAAGTCTAGTGAGACCGCCGGTAAATGTAGTGAGACCCTTGAGGTTATGAAAAAAGACCAACTAGAAATTAAGCATACACTGACTGAAATAAAGGATATTATACAGAGTTCCAACAGCAGACTAGAAGATCTCAAGAATCAAGTCAAAGATTTGAAATACAAAGAAGCAAAAAACACCCAACCAGAAAAACAAAAAGAAAAAAGAATCCAAAAATATGAAGATAGTGTAAGGAGCCTCTGGGACAACTTCAAATGTACCAACATCCGAATTATGGGAGTGCCAGAAGAAGAGAGAGAGCAAGATATTGAAAACCTATTTGAAGAAATAATGACAGAAAACTTCCCCTACCTGCTGAAAGAAATAGCCTTACAAGTCCAGGAAATGCAGAGAACCCCAAACAAAAGGAATCCAAAGAGGACCACACCAAGACACATCATAATCAAAATGCTAAGAGCAAAAGACAAAGAGAGAATCTTAATAGCAGCAAGAGAAAGACAGTCAGTTACCTACAAGGGAGTATCCATACAACTATCAGCTGATTTCTCAACAGAAACTATGCAGGCCAGAAGGGAGTGGCAAGAAATATTCAAAGTGATGAATACCAAGAACCTACAACCAAGATTACTTTATCCAGCAAAGCTATCATTCAGAGTTGAAGGTCAGATAAAGAGCTTCACAGATAAGAAAAAGCTAAAGGAGTTCATCACCACCAAACCAGTATTATATGAAATGCTGAAAGGTATCCTTTAAGAAGAGGAAGAAGAAGAAAAAGGTAAAGATAAAAAATATGAACAACAAATACACATCTATCAACAAGTGAATCTAAAAATCAAGTGAATAATCTGATGAACAGAATAAACTGGTGATTATAATAGAATCAGGGGCATAGAAAGGGAGTGAATTGACTATTCTCAGGGGGTAAAGGGGTGTGGGGGATTCGGGAAGAGACTGAACAAAAATCGTGCACCTATGGATGAGGACAGTGGTGGGGGGGAGGGGGAAGGGCGGAGGGTGGGGTGGGAAACAGGTGGAGGGGAGCTATGGGGGGAAAAAGAGGAACAACTGTAATAATCTGAACAATAAAGATTTAATTAAAAATAAATAAAATAAAATAAATAAAATAAAATAAAATAAAGAAGCATTGCTATAAGCAATGTAGTGAAGGAGAAAAATCTAGTTTTGAACCTATTTCTGGCCCTTTGGCTTTGCAAGCCATGCATACCTGTAGGGTGATGGGCTATTTCCAGGAGGCCATCTAGGGTAATGGAAACAGCAATGGGCTGAGAAGTTATGAAGGGACCTGAAGGCATGGTTCAAGTCTTGGTTTACTGTTGTAATGTTTGCTACGTGATGTAAGACATCACATTACCTCTCTGGGTTGGGAACCCCTGTCCACCTTCCTACAATTTCTACCACACCTTGTATTCTCAGAATTTCTTTCTCTTTAATTGATGATTTACTGCATTTTATTTGGTGATTAGTGATGATCAAATTGCATATTGTTCTTAATTCAAGGGGTGAAAATATAAAATGCTTTATAATTATAATTCTTTTCTAAACAGTTATTAGGTTGCTTTCCAGCTTAAAATTTGGAGACAAATAGCTCTTAAAGAGGCTGTCAAAGGACTGTGAAGGCAGTATGCTGAGTGAAGTAAGTCAGACAAAGACAAGTATTGTAAGCTGTTACTCATATGTGAACTCTAAAAAAGCTGAACTCATAGAAACAGAGAGTAGAATAGTGGTTGCTAGAGGCTGCATGTTGGGGGATGTGGGGAGATATTGGTCAAAGGGTACAAACTTCCAGTTATAAGATAAATGAGTTCTGGGGATCTAAGTACAGCATGGTGACTATAGTTAGCAATACTGTTTTATATATACTTGCAAGTTGCTAAAGGAGTAGGTCTTAAATATTCTCAACACACACACACACACACACACACACACACGGTAATTATGTGAGGGGGTTGGGGGCTGGTGAGAAAAGGTGAAGGGATTAAGAAGTACAAATTGGCAGTTACAAAATTGTCACAGGGATGTAAAGTACAGCATAAGAAATATAGTCAATAATATTTTAATAACTATGTATGGTGCCAGGTGGGTACTAGAATTATTGGGACAATCACTTTGTAAATTATATAAGTGTGTAACCACTATGCTGTATACCTGAAACTAATATAAAATAATGTCAAATGTTAACTGTCAATTGAAATGTGAAAAAGGTAATTATGTGAGTGCTGGAGGTGTCAACTAACCCTGTGGGGTAGTCATTTTGCAATATATACGTGCATAAAATCACCATGTTGTACACCTCACACTTACACAATATGATATGTCAAGCCTGGGTCCTGGGTGCCAGAGGGAAGCCAGTGCTGGCAGCCAGGAGAAGGAAGGCCTACTCTTGCATGAATTTCGTGCATCGGGCCTCTAGTATCTCAATAAAACAGGCAAAAATCAGAGGCTCTCAAATACCATTAACTTGTATCATTGGACATCTGTGAGGTTTAAAATTTCATACATTCACAATTTAATATTGTATACACTACATGATCAACAATTTCCATTCTTTCACAGCACATTAACTAAGTTAACAGGAGAAGGGGAGCTGAGTCTCACGATGGTGCCTCCCCCCCCATGAAGAAGGCAGCTGCAGAAGGCATCGAGGTTACTTTTAAAGATCAACAAAAGATAAAACAGATTTGCATGGAATACAAGTAGAATCATGGAGCTGAAGAAAGAAATTGACGTAAAGGAGAAACAACTCCAAAATGTAGAAGATGGTCCTAGCTGGTTTGGCTCAGTGGATAGAGCCTTGGCCTGTGGACTGAAGGGTCCTAGTTTGATTCCCGTCAAGGGCAAGTACCTCAGTTGCAGGCTCAATCCCTGGCCCTGGTCAGGGCACATGCAGGAGGCAACCAATCAATGTGTCTCTCTCACATCAATGTTTCTCACTCTGTCTCTCTCCCTCCCTTCCACTCTCTCTACAAATCAATGGAAAAATATCCTCGGGCAAGGATTAACAAAAATAAAAATAAAAACAAAATTCAAAAGGTGCTTGCAATGACATCATGCTTGCAGACAACAACTGCTTAATGATACCTTATCAAATTGGTAATGTTTTCATTAGCCATTCTCAAGAATAAACACAAGATATGTTAGAAGAAGCAATGAAAAATTTGCAAGAAGAAATTAATGCCTTAGAATCCAAATTGGAATGCATTCAGCAGATTTTAGCAGTTTTGAAAGTTCAGTTATGTACAAAATTTGGGAGCAAGAAAAACTTTAAAGCAGATGAAAGTTAAACATTTTATAATAATTTTTAAAATTTGTTTTATAAACTTAAATATTGTTTAAATGATAATTTCCTTTCTTAAATTGATATGGAAAACAAAAATTTCTTTTTAAAAAATTATTTAATGGAAACTTGCCTATTTTCACAATTTGCTTATTTATTTTATATTTTTAAGATAAGACAGTATTCATCTATGTATTTTGGGTAATAATTGTATCAACTGTGGGGGTTATATGTCATGTTATTAAATCAATTAAACAATCTTGTGTTTCTATATTATCATTTAGAATATGTTGTAATTTTTATCAGAAAATTTAATACTTGTATCATAGAAATGTCTATTTCAGTTGCTATTTAGAAATGGTGAAAGGACTCTAGAAAGATCTAATCCTACATCTGTCTACTCTACTCATTTCACACCTAAACCTTTGTTGTATACTCAAAATATATATTTTGTTTAAGTAAATGCAATATCTATATATCTACATATATAAAAGGCTAAGTGACTGTCCATCTGTCTGAACATCCAACCGACTGGCCAGCCAGTACATATGACGCGCACTGGCAATTTAAAAGTAAACATTGACTCGTGCATGCACGATATTTGTCTCCGTCTGACACTGGCCTCCCATTTAAATGAATTCAAAGTCAGTTTCCTGTGATGCCAACATTTATGATGACTCTTAATAAATCACAAGGACAAACTCTAGACCAGGGGTCCTCAAACTACGGCCCGCGGGCCACATGCAAATACAAATATTGTATTTGTTCCCGTTTCGTTTTTTTACTTCAAAATAAGATATGTGCAGTGTGCATAGGAATTTGTTCATAGTTTTTTTTTAAACTATAGTCCGGCCCTCCAACGGTCTGAGGGACAGTGAACTGGCCCTCTGTTTAAAAAGTTTGAGGACCCCTGCTCTAGACAGAGTAGGAATATTCCTACCTGAACCCGTTTTTGGACACGGTCAGTTATATGTTGCTTTCTCTCGAGTTCAAAGAACATGTGACGTTAAAGTTAAAGTTGTAAATACTTCACAAGGGAAATTAGTCAAGCACTCTGAAAGTGTTTTTACTTTTAATGTGATATTACAGGGAGATATTAGAATAAGTTTAATCAATTTATCAGTCATTGTTTTTATCAATGTTGTTTTTATATCATGTTTTTGTTGTTTTTATATCATGTTTTTGTTGTTATTGTTTATTTATTAATCAATTTATATATTATTTTTATACACATTTTACTAATTTTCTTTCATCTCTGACTTTTCTATTATAGAGAAAGGGCGAATAGCAATATTAAAATATTTCTTCTAATTAATTTCCTTTCAATGTGCACAAATCCATGCACCAGGCTACTAGTATATTAAAGCTGAACATATATATCTCACATATATATCTCTGAACATATATATCATTGCCCAACCTCCATCCAGGCACAAGCAGGAGGCCACAAATCGATGTGTCTCTCTCACATCAATGTTTCTCTCTCTCCCCCTTCCATCCTCCCTTCCACTCTCTCTGAAAAAGTAATGAAAAAAATATCCTTGGGTGAGGATTAACAAAAACAATAACAACAACAAAAGTCTTTACCTTAAATAAAGAGTTATTTTATCCTCATCCCCCTCCGCCCCCCAAAGAACAAAAAAGTGGTGAAGGGGGGCGCGGGCTACTGTGAACAAAGATGTCACAGAGAGCACCCAGTTCTGTCAGGGGAACCAAAATCAGGGAGCAGTTTCACAAATAATTCTACTAAAAGACAGTAGGGGAATAAAGCTAAGTAATAGGAAATGTTTACAAGCTAAGTGCGTGATTATGACTTCAAATCGCCATTTGGGTAAGCTTCTTGTTACTGATTTTAAAAACTACCAACACACTCTCCCCCACGTGCCACCCAGCCTATGATCAAAACCTCCCTTCATTTGTATTTCATTCATTTCTGGTTGTGCTGAAAAATAAACAACCAGCCATGAGCTCACTTCTCAAAAAGTATTTGCACTTACAAAAAACTTTTTAAGGCATAGAATGGGTTTCTCACTTCTTAAAAGTGTGTTTCTAGCACTGTTAAAAACTTGCATTTACAAATAGTCGCTAAAACAATTCCTCTGGATTGTTCCAAAAGGGTGATAGTGAGACTTGGGTTATGATGTTGATCAGATCTGGCTTCTTTCTTTCCTTCTTCATCAGAGGCTGTCCTTTTCCTGGCTGCAGCTTCTCTCTTTTCTGCAGGTGAATCTTCTACACTTTCTTGGTTGGTCATTTTGGCTCTTTCCTTTTGCTCCCTTTTCCCCATTTGTCTGCACTTTTTTTGCCTGATGATTTTTTTAAACATTAATTTCAACATTTGCAGGAGTAGTTTGGATGGCATCTGGCCAGTCTCTCCTTGGGCTCCCTCCCCTTGCTGCCTCTTGAGCTGAACTCCCCTCTCTCTCCTGGGCATCTTGGCAGAGGTTGTGGGGGGAGCACCTGGGTGTCTGCGGGGACAGCAGGGTGAGAGCCTTGGCAGAGCTGAGCTGGCTGGACATTGCTTCTGTGGCCACCCCTGAGCTTCTGGGCTCCTGTTTTCAAGCTTTGTAAAAGCACCAGAGCTCTTTTTCACTCTGAAATCTTGCACAGAATCCGACATTTAATAGAAAAAGAGAGGAACTGGCCCTGTTGAAGTGGAAGTGCACTTTTGTGGAATGCTGAACGTGACTTGAAAATCCCGTGACTTCATCATGGAACGCTGCAAAGATTCTTACCTTTGACTATGAAAAGTGATAAATATCCTTATTGTTTTCCTCCCATGCATAGGAATTCACGTCTGCTAATTCTGGAGATTGGAGAAAACAAGCTAAAGAGGTGGACACTGCCCGTGAAGGCCTTAGGAGCCGACAGCTCTGAGACCTGCCTCTAAAGTCAGGGAGCAGGGGCCCTGGGTGAAACACTGTGGAAGAGGGCAGCAGTCAAAACTGAGGGCCTAGTGGCGAATATGGGTCCTCTGTACTCCTAGGTTGTTTGCCTTCTTCACTCATGAGTTCGAGGTGGAGAGTGAGAGGAGCATTTCCTTCTGCGAGTGACCCATGACCTTGATTAGTGACCACTAATCTCTATTCACTGTTTACCAGCAGGTTAGGAAGGCCTTTAATGATACCAGAGAAGAAAACAATTAGGAAAATACAGGCTGGTTGACCACATGACCTGTACAGGCCTAGACTTTTATCTGATCACTCTGTTTAGACTCTGTAGTCAGTGTAGCCCCATGCTTCCTTTAATTATGTGGACTAGTTTCTCATCTCCTGGGAAGCTCAAAACACTTGACTCATGAATAGGCACTCTTTCTCTTAATTGTTGGTATTATATCCATCAGTTACCTTCTTTAAAGAAAATACATATAGTTTTGAAATAGCTTGTTCTTTTATATAGATTCTATTGTCAGTGAAATAGCCTTGAAATTTCTATATAGGCATTTTCAGCAAACTTTTTGTTGAAGTATAATATACGTACATAAATACATACAATGTATATACTCATAAGAGTACAGTTGGATGAATTTTCACCCACATGTATGCACTATGTCTCCAAGTCAAGGTATAGAATATCACCAGTCAGTCCCCACAGAAGCTAACTACTACCCTAATTCTAACACCATGCATACTAATATTGTCTGGTTTTAAATGTTTCTATTTTAATAGCTGGCCAGGTAAAATATGCTCCAATAGACAAAGAGCTTCTTTGTTAATACCTTTTCATCAGCAATCCTAATCCTAATGAATGCTATTTATTTTGCCTTTTCCCTGTGCCTTGTGAGTTGGACCAGCTTGTCATAGTGCTCAAAGGCTAAAATGTCCTTCCCAAGATGGGGTCAGTCTTTTGGTTTAATCATTTGTCCACTGAAGAAGGAAGATGTGCTGTGAATATCTTTTTAACAACTGGGGCATTTCACTGTTTGTTTATGGATCAATCTCAAGCCATATATGTTTGAATATTTTTATTTTATGCACTCATACGCTTGCATACATGTTATTTCCTGCCTTGACTTCTCCTTTTTTCTTTTTCTATCCTCAGTAGACAGCCTTCTCTACCCTATGTACCCCTACCATGCAAACTTTCCTCAACAATCCTGTTTTCCAGAATTCATCACCTCTGTGCACACTGCCTGGAAATGATTTTACTACTGATTATACAAAAGGCACATACAACCTCGGAGAATTCCTCTTTTATTTCTGCTTTGAATATATAGAAAGACTATAAGAAATTTAGACCTGGAAGGGGAAAATAAGTAGTAAAACCAACTGTTAGACTGTGTGGCTTTTTGTTATTAGCCTGAGGTTCAGGCCTGAGTTTTTGTTGAGTGAGGGTGTCTATATTTCTTTCTTTCTTTTTTTTTTTTTTTAAGGTTTGTGTAATTTTTTAGTGTCTATTTGAGCCAAGCTAACAATATATGCTGGGGAGCAAGATCTCAATTCTCTAGAGTGTCTGTGCTTATACAGTTGTTTGTGGAAGCCACAGGCGTCCCATTCATTAACTCATTTATTTTTTTTTATTATTATTATTTTTTAAATATATTTTATTGATTTTTTACAGAGAGGAAGGGAGAGAGATAGAGAGTTAGAAACATCGATGAGAGAGACACATCGATCAGCTGCCTCCTGCACATCTCCTACTGGGGATGTGCCCGCAACCCAGGTACATGCCCTTGACCGGAATCGAACCCGGGACCTTTCAGTCCGCAGGCCGACGCTCTATCTACCGAGCCAAACCGGTTTTGGTCATTAACTCATTTATTAATTCATTTTCTGATACCTATTATGTGCTAGGCATTGTGGTAGAAGCTGGACTTTCCAAGGGAGAGGTAGGGAGAAAGACTTGGAAGCCGAAATAAGAGTATTTATAGATCTGACATCTAGAGTACAAGAAACACCTTATTTCCTAAAATAGAATATTGTTCTTTTAATTATGCCATGCACATAATAAAAGCTCTAAATGCATTTTGGGATGAAGGTACTAGTATTGTGCAAGTTTCTCTTATAAATGAGTAAAACTCTGGATTGATTAAATTTATAGGTATCCAGATCATTACTTCTCTTTTTAAAAAAACAACCTCAATGACTTTTATTTTGAAAAATATGATTGATTAAAATCACTCCAGCTTCATTTCCATTAACTCTATTTCATAATTCAATGATACCATTCAGTTATATTTTACTCAATGCCAAAGGTTTTTCAAATTGACCTTTTCCTTTGAATTACAATTGCAAGCTGATACAAGTGGATTTTTAGAGTCATTCAGAATTGCTTGCACTTTTGTTGGTATAACACACTCAGAGATATAGTTAGTTGCCCCATTTCCCCAAGTGGGTAATCCTTCCTCCATTTATGAATTCTGATGGACTCATTTAAACCCAACACTCGAACATGCAAAACTGCTAAACAAACAAACAAACAAACAAACAAACAAAAAACCCTGCTAAACACAATGGAACCCTAAAAGGCACATTTATGGTTTCAAAACTCATCATAACCTTTATAATGTTAATAAATTGCTTCATTAATAATCGAGGCTAACCTTAAAAATCTAAGAAGTAGCTTGACTGCTCAAGCTTGGTTAGTTTCTGATGGGTGTTAGCCTAATCAGTTGACAATTGGTACAGATATCAAAAGATTGAGGCCCCCACCCCCTATAGCAGGAATCACTATCAGTTCAGGGCAGATAAAGAAAGTATGGAGATTAAATGGGAAAATATTTTATGAGGTCTCTTGTTTTCATTGAAAAGCAAATCAAGAGCTCATGTCAATGTTTTAATTCAAAATTAAAAGCGTGAATGTACTTAAGCTATTACTGATGAACAAGACTCACTTGATTCTCCTATGTTCATTTGATAATGAACATACGATGTTCTCCGTGATGGGAAAGGCTGAATGACACCTGATGTTTTCATTCATTCAACACGCATATATTGATTACTTATTAGGTGCTGCTGTACAGGATGACAATGACATGATCCCAAATATATGTTGTTCATGTATGTTCAGTTTCTAATGTTTTACATTGCTTGTGGGTTACACTCTAAAAGCTCGTTAACTAACCAAGTACTAATCAAATGTAAATTAAAGCAGTGTGTTTAGCCAGGATCTGTAATATAGACACTGGAGTAGAATAGTGGTTTCAGCAGACATGTCTTCCTCTACATTCACTCTTCTTAAAAAATATATTTTTTTTATTGATTTCAGAGAGGAAGGGAGAGGGAGAGAGATAGAAACATCAATGATGAGAGAGAATCATTGATTGGCTGCCTCCTCCATGCCCCCCACTAGGGATCAAGCCCACAACCCAGGCAAGTGCCTTTGACTGGAATCGAACCCAGAACCCTTCAGTCCACAGGCTGATGCTCTATCCACTGAGAAAAACCAGCCAGGGCTACATTCACTCTTGACCTGGTGGATATTTTTCTTTGCTGAGGCTCATATGACAGCTGCACAACTTTCTTCAAGGTTTTCTGTTTGTTTTGTTTTCAGGAGACGTCATTCTCCACACCACAGCTAGGTGCAGGGACACAATAGGACTCTGTGGATGATCTTGGTGGAGGCAATGTAAGACCTTTTCACTGTTTGCACTACAGCATTCATTAGTAGTTTGGCTGCTTAGATTAGGGATGTGATGCAATCCAAAGCTGGCATGACGAGCTCCACCCATGCTCTGAATCTCAGCTGTAACTTGACTGCAGATTTGCCTTTGGTGAGAGTAGAATTTAATCTGTTCTAGATGTTCTAGATGGAACCCTAGGTAGGCCAACAAGTCCTGTTTGCATCATGGGTCTGGACACCGGTTGGCAATCTGCTGAGCAAGGGCCTGCATCCTTGAGCCTGATTCTGATAACATTTAGCAGCAGAGATCACATCAGTTGTGCACTTCAGTGGCCCTTTGCCACCCCCTCCCCAGGGTCAAAGGTCAGGCACATTCCCCAGCTAGCGATGATCTCCCCCACAACATTACTTTTTAAATTAAACCTCTTTGCTAGTTAAGTAGCAACGTTTCTTCCTGGCGGTCATAGCTTGCTGACTATTAGGCTGCCCCCTTCCCCTTCAGCTCTGCTATCATAGTGAGAATCATAGTCTACATTTTTGCATTGCTTATGCTTTAAAGTCTCATGTCAGAAGGATCTTTAGGCCTCTTTAAGGAAGCATTAGGTAGCTGTAGGAACAAAACTTTGAATAACCTTTTCATGTAATACAATGTCATATATTTTGTGCTTCAAATGATATCTTATTAAGGTTCATTCAGAGACACTGTAACCAGATAATATAGCCTTGCCTTGGATAAAATTCATAGAAGACATACAATAAAAGGTGCAACAGAGAACCCTAGCTGGTTTGGCTCAGTGGATAGAGTGTCGGCCTGTGGACTGAAGGGTCCCAGGTTCAATTCCAGCCAAGGGCACATGCCCGGTTGCAGACTCAATCCCCAGGGGAGTGTGCAGGAGGCAGCCAATCAATGATTCTCTCTCATCATTGATGTTTCTCCCTCTCCCTTCCTCTCTGAAATCAATAAAAATATATTAAAAGAAAAAAAAGGGTTCAACAGAGGACACATCGGTGGGGATGGGGTGCTGGGAAGGCAATTCTCTTTTTCCCCTGGCAAACACTCTGTTATCAGTTGACAGTTTGCACATTTACAGCTTTGACTGAACTCGAATCTGTTAATTCAGATTTCTCTAACGTCTGGGATATGGAGAGGTAAGCGGCAAGTAAGACAAACTCACTGAGTTGTGTTTAAGTGTGTCCCACTGAATCCATTCCTGTAAATCCCATTGACACCTGTTGTAATTACATTGCATTGTCAGTGAGCTGAGAACCACTCCCACTTTTGTATTCCTGTTGAACACAGAGCACAGATAAAAGTCAAAGCTCTGCCTTAAATTTAGATTCCTCCCCATAAAGGAATTCTGGACTCAGAAGGAAAGAATGTCCCTTTAGAAGGTTACATTCTGTCCACACTCGGCTCAGGATCAGCAAACTCACAGATCAGTGGTTTCTAGTCTATGGGACACCGATGCCCGAGGAGAGGAGATTTTGTCATTGGTTTGCAAGCATCATCTGTAACAGTATAAGGAATGTTTTACATCTACATGTACTATGTTGATGTGCAATTGTGATTAATAAAACAAATTTGTGTAAAAGTATTGTTAAATTCATGAAAGTTTGTTATTGTGTATTTCTTCATTGGTTACTGTCGGGAACATAACTTTGCTCATGTGCAGATTTGCAATTTTTAAAATATGTTTTTATTGATTTCACAGAGGAAGGGAGAGAGAAACATCAGCGATAAGAGAGACTCATTGATTGCCTACTTTCTGCACGCCCCCCCTACCAATGGGGATGGAGCCTGCACCCTGGTATGTGCCTTGACCAGAAATCAATCCCTGACCTCCTGATTCAAGGTTGATGCTCAACCACTGAGTCACACTGTTCTGGCACAGATTTCCAATTTTAATAAAAAATGGTCCTCGTAATTTAAAAGTTTTGGGTATATATTAGCGATCTATGTTTAACTCATGGATGCCTTCCTCCCAACTCCATAAAATATTGAGGTGCTGCCCTAGCTGGTTTGGCTCAGTGGACAGAGTGTCGGCCTGTGGACAGAAGGGTCCCAGGTTCAATTCCCGTCAAGGGCAAGGTACCTTGGTTGTAGGCTCCTCCCTGGCTGAGGCCCTGGTGGGGGCTCGTGCAGGAGGCAACCATCGATATTTCTTCATATTGATATTTCTCTCTGTCTTTCCCTTTCTATTCCACTCTCTCTAAAAATCAATGGGGAAAAAAATATCCTCATGTGAGGATTTAAAAAAAAGATATTGAGGTGTTGAACATTATAAAACTGATATAACTGAAGCAAATATATGAGTCCTACTCTGTAAAACTCAAAATATTCTTGACTGCATCCTTTTCAAATTCCTCTGTCTCTCGGCTTTTACAAGTTTTATTGGGAAAATATGATATAATCACACACAAATTAACAAGTTAAGAAGATGCAAAGAGAAAACATGTAACACAGGATCAATTGCCAATGCTTTGAGCTGAGAGGAAAGAGTAGGAGAGGGAGAGGAAGGGAGAGAGGAAGAGGGGAGATGTGGTGGAAGAGCATGTGTCACCTAGGAGCCTGGATACCAGGGCAGGTTTTTATAGACTCTTATTCCTGGCTCTGCTGATTATCATCTGAGCGACTATGGCTGCTAACCTGACCCTGCAGAGCCTCTGTTTTATTGTCAATAAAACCGGGATTAGAATACCTCCCTCACAGTGTTATTGTTAAGATAATTTATAACGAAATCTTTTGAACGATTTTTACTCCACCTGGTACATGGTTTGTGCAAACTAAATGGTAGCTATTATTTGTTCTATCCGATTGTCAATCCTGCCAGCTTTGAAAAGATGACATTTATTTTTGTTTCCTTTGCATCTAGCACAATGCCTGGCTCATATAGGTTCTCAAAAAGATGTTTGCTGAATGAAAGGATGTACAGTATAATGGATTGATAGTAGAATGAATAAAAAAGTGAACCATACATAGGTTTTGGTGATGTGGGAGGTTCTCACGGAGAAGCAAGACCGAAGATGGGTCTAGCAGAATGTCGGGAGAAGGCGGGACAGCATTGCAGTGGGCAAAGTGAACCCTTAGAGTTGACAAAAGAAAAAATTCTGAGATGTCCTAAATTTAATTACAGCAGGCTGGAAGGTGGGAGAAAGAGACTAGGCCATTTTAAGCAACCACTGGAGCTGAAACCAAAAAAGACTGACCGCTCACATTCTTGAATATGTATGTTTGAACTTGGAATCAACTTCCAGGCAGCTATTTCAGCAATTATCTACAAAGAATAGCCAACCATCGGGCACCATTGAATCCTGCCTATGCATGAATGTTCCACACTGTTGCCCACAACCAATCCAGAAGCATCAAGTATTCTTACTTACAGGCTATTCACCTACCCCAGAGCTTTCCCTGCCTCACTCTTTCTCATCCCCCTTATCTAAAGGCAACGTAAATTCTTTTAAAACAACTTATAATTCTTCTCCAAACTCATTCTATAAAAGAATCCCTTCAACCCCAGGACAATATCTTCTCCCTCTAGTGCTGCTACTGGGGGTTTAGACTGTAAGTCTCAGGACCTGGTCCTTTTTCTGACTAGCATATCTCTATCATCTATCTATCTATCTATCTATCTATCTATCTATCTATCTATCTAATATGCTAAGTGTCTGACCATTTGGGCAATGACGTCACATAGCAATGCCAGGCTTCCTCTCACTAGCAACTAGCCTCCTTGCAGTTTCTTCAGCCCAGGAACACGACTTGCTTTATAGTCAGGTGGGAACATTTTACACTGTAACCAAATGTCTGTTTTCCCGTGCCTCATCTCATTTGATCCTCACAGAAGTCCTGGAGTAGGTAGATAGGAGACTTGGTGGAATCCTATTTTCATTAGCTGGAAAAAAGAGATTTAGAAAGCTTACAAACTTGACCTGACAGAAAAGAAGTAAGAAATGGTGGACCTTGAAAATGACTTCAGGTTTTCTCACTGCGCAGAATATAGTCAAACACTGCTGCAGTTAAATATTTTACCCTTTGCTCTCCCTTTGTGATCTACAATAATAATCTGCTTTGTGTTGATATTTATTGCTGTGTTGCTGACAATTACCTGAAAGAGAAGTTGGGGTGCTTCATTGGGCTGGAAAAAGTTTAGTTAAATCAGAAAGCAGGTCTAAGTAAGCAAGTTTATTCTATATCTATAAAAGGCTAAGTTGACTGGCGCATGTACAATAACATATAAAGCTCTCACTGGTGCCATTCGAAAGTGTGTGTTTCCATCTGTCATTGTCAATCTCAAATTTGGTTGACACTTCTATTATAGAGAAAAGGCGAATAGCAATATTAAAATATTTCTTCTAATTAATTTCCTTTCAATGTGCACGAATTCATGCACCGGGCCACTAATGGCTTAATAAACTCCTTTGGGCTAACTTTTGACCTTGAAGATTTTTGTTTAACAGGGTGAAGGTGAAAGGAGCTCACACATAAACAATGAAGAAGCAGGTCTGGAGAGCAATGAACTCAGATTAGAGCAAATCAGAATATTCCAGGATGTCACACTCTCTCTCTCTTTCTCTCTCTCTCTCTTGCTCTCTTCCTCTCTCCCCTTCCCTCCCTTCCTTCTTTACTTCCTTCCCTCATTCCTACCTTCCTTTGTGAGCCTGCAATGCCCTTTTAAATTTATTTTTTTAATTGAGGTACAATTGATATATAACATTATATTAGTTTCAGGTGTATAACATAACGCTTATATATTTGTGTATAGTGTGAAATAATCACCACAATAAGTCTAGCTAACATCCATCACCATGCATAGTTAACAAAATTTTTTTTCTTGTGATAAAAACTTTTAAGATCTACTCTCTTAGCAACTTTTAAATATGCAATACAGTATTATTAACTGTAGTCAGCATGCTATACATTACACCCCCCATGACTTATTTTACAGCTGGAAATTTGTACCTTTTGACCCTTTTACCCATGTGCCCACTCCCAACCCACACCAGGAAAGGATTTCTTCAAGCAGGTGAAATAGAAGATCTGACATGAATGTTTATGTTGAGAAAATATTTAGTCAACTAGAGGAGAGTTTGGGGATCAATTAATGATAACAACAGACAGCTAAGCAAAAGAAAAGACAGTTATTACTCTGGGAGGAGAGGAAGTTGTAGGGAAAAAGTTTTAATAATTTTACTAGTTAAACAACAATATAGCAGCCCTAGCTGGTTTGGCTCAGTGGATAGAGCATCGGCCTGTGGACTGAAGGGTCTCGGGTTCGATTCCAGTCAGGGCACATGCCTGGGTTGCAGGCTCGATCCTCCATGTGGGGTGTGCAGGAGGCGGCCGATCAGTGGTTCTCTCCCATCATTGATATTTCTATCTCTCTCTCCCTCTCCCTTCCTCTCTGAAATCAATAAAAGTAAAAACAAAAACAATATAGCAGTATTGTTCACAATAACCAAAAGATGGAAGCAATCAAACTGTCTATTAATTGATGAGTGGATAAACAAAATGTGCTTAGACATACTATGGAATATTATTCAACCTTTTAAAAGAAGAAAATTTTGTCATGTGCTATAATATGATGAACCATGAAGACATTATGTTAAAAGAAATAAGTCAGACACAAAATAACAAAAATTATATAATTTCACTTAGATGAGGTATCTGGAATAGTCAAATTTATAGAGACAGAAAGTAGAATAGAGGGTCCCAGGGGCTGGGGCAGGGGAGAGGGTGTTATTGCTTAATGGGTACAGAGTTTCAGTTTGAGATGATGAGAAAGTTCTAGAGATGGATGGTGGTAATGGTTGCACAACATTGTGAACATTCTTTATGCCACTGAATTGCGCACTTAAAAACAGTTGAAAGGCTGAGTTGTATATTATATATATATATTATCACAATTTTAGAAATGAATTTAAAAAGAACCCTGTAAATGCTGTACAAATGAATGGAATAATTACTATTTTTCTCATATTGGTAACTATCAGATCTTTAAGATTCAAGTGTTAGAAATCTCCCTTTCATTTTCAAAATCAGATATTAAGCCACCTTTTTCTTGAAAAATTGCTTACCTTTACCAAAAAGATTTATTATTAGAAAAGTATGCTCTAACAAATAAATCTTCTATACATCCATCTTCCAGAGACAGCCTCTGTGCCTTAAGGTCATTAATATGTCTCTTTTAACACAAAATTTTTAATGTAAAACATCTGACCACACTATATATATGACTTAATAATTGCTTTTTAAAATACCTTCACAATACATTTTGCCTTCTTTCTACATCCATGTCTATATAAGCACACCTATTTTCCTAACATTTATTTTTAATAACTCTGGGATCAAGATGGATTTCATATTAATATAAAGCCCTCCTATAATGACAAGTCCCTCTGTAATTAAAAAGTAAGTTTAAAAGCCCTCCTTTTGTATATTGGCATATTTTCTCAGAGATACATTAAATAAGAATATTGATTTTGGTTTTAAGAACACAGTAATTCCAATTTTAAATCATAAAATTATTTTTTCTTTATTCAGTAAAGCAAAATAAAAGGTTGTTTAGAGACAATAGATTACATTTTTTCTGAGCACCTTGATGGGAAGATTTCAGATGCTTTGCTTGATTCCACTCTAAGCCAAACTGCTAAGCAGTTAAAACTTGAGTGAGCAGTGAGCAGTCAGACAGGTTTAACGAGCATATGTGGCTCTCCACACCCACCTCTGCAAGACAGAACTGCTTTACAGGCTTGTTGAAACTGCTGTGGACTGTGCTATAACTTCTTCCTAAATTTGAAATGTTTCTATCTTATGTTCAGTATGATTTAAATGTTTTAGGTTAAAACTGCAAATCGGTAAAAAATGCACAAATAAAATCCTTTCTGCTCTCCTTCTGATTTGCATGACTCTTTCTTGAATCCAACTGTTGCTAAAGGGAAGCCTTCTCACTTATTGGTGAGCAGTCAGTTCACTAAATCCGGAGGAGCTGGTTAAAGAAACCAGAAGTAGCCTGGTCTTTAGAGCTTCCCAAATGCGAATGGCCCCTGGGTTGCATGTTTACATAAGGTTGCTGGGAAGAGCCTACAGGGACTTGCCTGTAGGATTGTTTCCCTAAACACCGTTTGCTGGTTGTGGTAACTGCTTCCATGAAGTGGTTGCTCATTGCTTCTGCTCTGCCTCACCCTCTCTCGTTCCCCATCCACAGTGTCTGCTGTTTGCCATTGATGTGACAAGTTCTAGAACAGGAGCGGATCACTTGCATGGAAAACTCCAGGATCTGTACTTTGCGACTTGGAAAAGAGCCTATATATATATATATATATATATATATATATATATATATAATCTTTTTAAAGCAATGCTAACAAATCAGGTTGGAAAACACTCCTGATATAATGCTAAATTAAGAAGCTGGACACAAAATTATATATCACTAATGTTAACCAGCTAGGGGAAAAAAATCATTAAAAACAATAAACTAGAACAGCGGTTCTCAACCTGTGGGTCGTGACTCCTTTGGCGGTCGAACGACCCTTTCACAGGGGTCGCCTAAGACCATCCCACATATCAGATATTTACATGACGATTCATAATAGTAGCAACATTACAGTTATGAAGTAGCAACGAAAATAATTTTATAGTTGGGTCACAACATGAGGAACTGTGTTTAAAGGGCCAGAAGGCTGAGAACCACTGAACTAGAAGGAAATCTACCCAAAACCCTTAGTGTGATTGCCTTGTTTGGATGCTATAATTATAGGTAAAATGTTCTTAGCTTCTCTACATTCCCTTCTACCTTTCTGAGTATTCTACAGCAAACATACATATTTGTATAATGGGGGAAGGGGGAATCTTAACTTTACATTCATCCTTCTAAGCAAGCCTCTTGATTTGCTAGCAAACTCTCAGCTCTAGACTAGGTTTTGTCCCTCACAGGCTGAGAACTTGGCAAGTAATGCAAATGTTCATTGCTGGAGTCCAACCCCAGCGGGCCCAGGGGTCCCCAAAGGTGTGGACGGAGTCGGCGAAGAAGGAATGACACGAAGAAAGCCTTCAGTTGATCAGCAGCCTAGTCAGGACCTCTAGCCAGGATCTCCAGCCAAAGTTCTGGTCGGAGTTCTGGTTAGGAACTGATGAGGATCTGAAGTTTATTGTCTTGTTACATCCGTATTTATACCAGCCGATTTTAATCCTGTCAATTTCTATTACAAAGGTTAGGGCGTTTCTTATCTCCATTCCAGGGAGTAAAGATTATGTAGCTTAACTACCCGCCTGGCACTTAATTAAGGGGTTGTATCCCCTCCCTAACCTCAGGGAAAGATCCCCACCTGGGGAAACAACCTTTCTCGGAGAGGTGACCTTGGTTAAAACACCTGGCGCTAAAGGGAGCAAACATATTAAGAACAGTATGCTATATATGCCAGGTCCATTGAAACATATGCTGTGCAGATGTTTCTTTCCTGCAGCGACTGTGTCAAGCAGCAAGGATGGACCGGCTTCCGGCATTCATGACCTCAGTTTTCTCTGTGTACAATGAGGAGTTGAATAGAGTTTCTTCCTGTGATCTGACATGTCTGACAAAATTAAACTATTGCAGCAATCCTAGATTAGAAGATCCAGTTGAAGCTGGGGATGGTTTTTGTTTTCCTGGCTTTTGCTATATTTAGATGCTCACTTTTTGTGTTTTTGTTGGCTTATGTTTCAAATTTTGTCTTCTGCTTTAGATGTTAAGATAATTGAAGATAGGAACTTATTTGAACTTCCTTATGCCAACACTTCTCTCTGCAGCAGGGCAACAGTGTATGTGCAATAAATCCTTCATGATAATAAAATGGTAATGACTGTGGGAACTTGTTACTGCCTATGAATGTCTACATTTTGAAAGATGGCCACTTTAAAGACTAGGTTGCACTTTGTTTGCATTACACTCTACCCAAAGTTAGATATTGGATCATTTATGGTGTTGTTTACATTCTGATTTTATGTTGTTTGTATATGAATATAATTCCACTTTTTCTAAGTGATCAAACCTATATATTTTAAAAAAACACACACACAACCAAACCAAAACAAAAACATGCATTATGATTTGAGGATGTCAAAAAAGACAATCACCTCACTTAAAGGAATATGATTAAAATTAATGAATAATTTTTTGACATGACTTTTGCAAAGCAGGCTGATTACTTCATACTTACTGCATTTCCAGACATGTTATGTGTTTAGTGTAGGAAAATAATAGTTGATAGGATAGTTTCTGGGTTCCAAATTGATATCAAGTCACTGTTTAGAAAGATGTTCACTCATGCCTGATTGGACAGGAATTTTGACATAGTAGAGAAGACATGAAGCTAGAAACAGACAGAATTCTGATATTTTATTTATATTTTACTGGAGTTATTGGGGAGTTATCAGTTAATAAAATTATACAGGTTTCAGGTATACAATTCTACAGTATGTCATTTGTATATTGTATTGTGTATTTACCAACCCAAGTCAAATCTCCTTCCATCACCATTTATCCCCCCTTTACCTTTTACTACTCCTCCCTTCCCTCTTCCCTCTGGCAATCGCCATACTGTTGTCTGTGTCCAACCGAGTCTTCCTTTTTTTAATTTGCTCAAACCCTTCACCCTTCTCACCCGGCACCCAATCCCTTCCCCTCTGACAGCTATCCGTCTGTATCTCTGTATCCATAAGTCTATTTCTACTTTGTTAGTTAATTTTGTTCATTAGATTCCACATATAAGTGAAATCATATGGTAATTGTCTTGCTCTGACTGGCTTACTTCACTCTGCACTGGTTGTTCAGTGGTAGAATTCTCACCTGCCAGAATTCTGATATTTTAGATATTAAGTAAATCAGGGAAGTTTCTTAATCTCTGTGGGATTCACTATTTTTTTAAAAATTAAAATGTGGGTTTGGGTGTATTTGGCAATTTGGTTGGGGAAATACTGGGGGGTAAGGGGAGGAGAGCATGAGAAGTTATGGTCTAGGTACAGTGGGTGGGGAATGGGCTCCCACCAGGTTAAAACCAGTTTGACACCATCATAATCTGTTTCAGCTACTGGCTGTCTGCATAGGGTTGCATTTGTAGAAAGAGTTCAGAGACTATACACGTTTTGAAGACAGTTTGATATAAAAGTTCTTTAAGGTAGCTTTCATTTCTGAAATTGTCTATGGAATATATATTTTGAAGTCCTTCAATAAAGGCTGAGAAGCTATTCAAAATTTTCTTCACATAGACATCACATATCCTTGTGGTGTTTGCTGATAACTGGGTTTACCAGCAGTAACCTGTATCTTGACTTTATATTTATAGAAGTTTGAGTGCTGCAATCCCAGCATCACAGCCCCCCACAGTCACAAGCTTACAAAATTACTTGGAGACTATACTAAAAAGGCTGACTTACTTGGCTTCTGTATTATGTTTATTGACTGTGTGACTTGCCCACCAAAATGAATGCAAGTTATTGTTTAACTTGGTGAGTTAGAAGTCACTTGACCTAGTCTGGCCCCTGTGTGGTCCGCCACT
This sequence comes from Myotis yumanensis, assembly GCF_028538775.1. Classification (NCBI taxonomy): domain Eukaryota; kingdom Metazoa; phylum Chordata; class Mammalia; order Chiroptera; family Vespertilionidae; genus Myotis; species Myotis yumanensis. The sequence continues at coordinate 89,133,693 of NW_027223753.1, read as the reverse complement.
GTGCCCACCGTCATCTGTAACCTTAACCTCCATCCTCTCCCATCTTGCAAACTTGGGCTCTTAATGTAAAAGAGGATCAGGCAGAAATGTATGAGTAAACCTCCCATATCCATGCTATCCAATTAAAGGCAGCCAAAACACAAACTCTTAAGCCACAACAAAATAGAACATTTTGTTAGCTATTACCTGTGCAGAAACTAAAACAATTAACACCATAAAAACCTCACTACAGTGACAGAAAACATATTTGAATGTTACTCCCTTCTATTTAACTTCTTAAAAGTTAACTACCTTCCCCTGGCGGATATGAAAAACCACTACAAACAGAAAAATTCTCTTGTCCCTGGAAGACAATTGAACCAAGGAAAATAGAGATAGTTCTGGTCTAATGTATAAATTTCACCAACAGTTTTGTTTTTTTCCTGAGATGGAATTTATGTGGTTTATCAAATTGCTTTCTTCAATGAAAGCTTTGAATAGTTTCAACTTTAACTAGGAGAGATCAATGTGATTTTTTACAATAGTGAGAACCCAGATTTCATTAATTCTGTAGGATTCAAATTTATTCACACAGAAGATAGAGCCAGTAAGAAAGAGCAATGATATATAATTACTAAAAATTAAATTGTCTGTCATCTTAAGCATTACCAGTTTTAACCATTAGGCATTTTCTTTATCTCACATTACAGTTCCAATCCTAGCTTCTGTAGTTCTGATCTGTTAAAATACAACTCCCCTGGCAGGCAGAACAGCTCATTTCACACAGGCTGCAAATGATATCCCTTCCTGCTGCAAAGGGATATCATTTACCAACAAAGAGATATGAGTGTTCCCATGGGATTTTGAGCAAGTAAATGACTGCTCTTCAGCTCATTGACATCAAGGTGCTCTGTTTAGTCTACAAAATATGCTCAGGATATGATTGATGCCTCTTTCCTCACCGCAAGGTTGTTTATAAGGTCAGACAGAGAGAAAGTGACATGTCAGAGATCTGTCTCTGACAGTACACGGGGAGGTATCTATAAGTGGCGGGGAAAAAATAGCTGACCTTAGGTCGGCTAGCGAGGACTTCGCCAGACTTCGGATTCTGAACTTTTAAAACCTAATTGTAAGAAATGAGCTACTTTTAAACCCCTCTACTGAATTGCTCCTGCAATTCTATAAATATACCTTTATGATACATACCTAACATTGTATTGTAATGATTTGTCTTCCTGTTTCAGACCTGATATCCCACAGACCAGGAGCCGTGCCTTATTCATGTTTGAGTGACAAGTACTGAGCCTAATGTGTGTCACATAGCAGGTGTTTAGCAACTGCTTTTTAAGTGAATGAATGTTAAATGTCTACAGGAGGGAGTCTTCCTGATTCCCATGTGGGATAAGACAGAAACACTAAAGGTTAAAATTTCACGTCCAGCTAAGAGTTTTTGTTTTAATGAGTGGTACCTTGGCTATATATAATGTTTCGGTTTTCAAGAATGTTCACATATTTCATCTCATTTGTTCCTCACCATAGGGCTGGAAAGTTGGCAGGACAAGTATTATTATTTCCACTTTGTACATGAGGCAATTGAGCTCTTGCCCAAGTACATTGTAGCACTAAGATCAGAACTATGGCCTTCTGATCCCTGTGTGCCCTTTTATGAGAGGAGCCAGCGTAGATTCATGTGTGTATGTCTGGATTCCATCTCTCATGTCAATCTATTTATTTCACTCTCTTACCTTCCTTTATCATCCCTAGACAAAGACAGTAAAGGAAAGGCATTGTCTCCCCAGACCTGGCATGTTTGGTTAGCTGGGAATCCCCGAAGAAGCGCAGGGAGCAGTGAAGTCTGTTATGAAGCCATGGCAATGGAGATGTGTCATTGGTGGGCTGTGCTTTTCATCTCTTCCCCTTTTGTAAATGGACTGAACAGCTCTGTGAGTCTGGGTGGTGTTTGGGTCTGTGACTACCCTGTGTGAGCTCTCAAAGGGACCACTGGGTTGAGTGGAGCTTTTGTCATCCCTGGCAGGAGGTTCATAGATGTGTGCTGTTTTTAAGGAGAACTCTACTGTCCAACTGCATGATCTTCTTAAAAAAAAAAAAAAACTTAAAAAATATTTTTAGCCCTAGCCGACTTGGCTCAGTGGATAGAGTGTCAACCTGCGGACTGAGGGGTCCCGGGTTCGATTCTGGCCAAGGGCACATGCCTTGGTTTCGGGCTTGATCCCCAGTGGGGGGCATGCAGGAGGCAGCTGATCGATGATTCTCTCTCATCATTGATGTTTTCATCTCTCTCTCCTTCTCCCTTCCTCTCTGAAATCAATAAAGAAATATATTTAAAAAATATTTTTATTGCTTTCAGAGAGGAAAGGAGAGGGAGAGAGAGATAAAAACATTAATGATGAGAATCATTGATTGGCTACCCCCTACATGTCCCCCACTGGGGACAAGGCCCACAACCCGGGCATGTGCCCTGACTGGGAACTGAACTGTAACCTCCTGGTCCATAGGTTGATGCTCAACCACTGAGCCATGCTGGGGCTGGGTGCATGATCTTTTTATTACATACTAGAGGCCCAATGCACGAAAATTCGTGCAAGTGTAGGCCTTCCTTCCCCCGGCTGCCGGCACTGGCTTCCCTCCTCCGGCCACCCACAGGCACCCAGGACCTGGGCTGGCTTCCCCTGGGCCGCCTGCAAGCACCCGGAACCCGGCTGGCTTCCCTCTGGCCCCGGCTTCGCCAGGAAGGACGTCCAGAATGACGTCAGGAAGATGTCTGGTCTAATTAGCATATTATCTTTTTATTATTATAGATTATTGGAACAAAAGAATCCCTGCATTTTTAAAATATAAGTGTTACTGTAATATTTTTAAGGACAGTGACTATGCCTTATTCATCTTTGTATTTTCCAAAGTCTAGCACTGGCCCTTCCATAGTGTAAATTCTAATTATTTGCTGAGCAAATGAGGTACAGAGAGGGAAAACGTCCTAAATCAAATTTTGAACCTTTTGCACTGACCCCCTCAAATAGCTTTTATCCCTTCCAATCAATGGATATCCTGGGCCATTTGTGCTGGGGCTGACTTACAGCCATTGATTCATTTAAGAAGAAACACTGTCCGTGTCTATACACCAGTGTTCATGTAATCATTTGAGCACTTAATTGCATTTGCCTTTATTAAAAAATGACAGGAAAGTGAGGCAGGGTGTGCTAACAGGGGTCAACTTTTATTGCATGTTTGACTTCTTGGATTAAGCTGATGAACTCTGTGGTCAGTCCTGAAGAAAAAGAATAGGACACTTTGCCAAAGATTTGTGCTAAGAAATGAGGGGTAATTAGTGGTGCTATAATATGGGAATGTTTAGAAAACTCCCCCTAAGCCTTTACAACATGCAAATGTAGTTCCAATTTTGTTCTTTTTAGTTCAGAAACACTTCAAAAATATCCTGTTTAAGAAGGTAAGTTAACCGGCATTGTTTGGGAAGATGACAAATATTCATTATAAAGATCTTTCAATGTTTGTTAAAGAGTAATTTAACAGTTTTCGAAACGATAGAAGCAGCTTTTTGTGGGTGCTGTGACGGGGTCTGTATCTACACCTGGGTCACAGAGACTATGGTGTAGTTCACACTCAGCCACTAACTGGGAGGGGCCCTGGAGCAAGTCGCTGGAATGTTCTGGCTCAGAGTTACTCACCAGTACCTAGTGGTGATCTCTGACCAGGGTTCTTTGCTGCTCTCAGAGACGGAAGTCCCAGGACCGCTGACTTCCCAAAGGGCTGGGTCTCTGGGTCTAGCCAGAAGGTGCTGCAGGGCGCGACAGACAAGCTTTCCCAAGGTCGTTTTACAAAATTTGGAAACTGGGTCGAAGGGTGAAAGTCTTTGCAATTTCTAGTTTTAAATGACCACCAACAGGCAAACATAAAAAGAAATGCAATTTATATTTTCATGTTAACCCGTGAAAAAGGGGGTGTAGTGTTTTTATCTTCATGCCGGAGAAATTGTTTATGATGCAGACTTCTCCGGAAAGTGGTGGTTCTGTGTAGAAATCGTTTTACATGTCGGAAATCGGACCTCTGAGGCGATTTTCTGGAATACTGAAATAAACGAAAATTCAAAAAAGCCCCCCAAACAAAACCTCATCATCTAAACCTTCTCTCCTCAATTGTTTCAAGTCAAAGCTTGATTGGCACTGCTTCCAGGGATGAGCAAAAGTAAACGTTTAATAAATAATTGAATGACCCTTATTTTTCAGCTGATTTCGGCTTTGGGGGGACCATAGATCGTCTACAGCAGGGCCGCGCTTTCTGGCCACTGTCGCCGGAGCGCTGAAACCGCACGTCCTTTCCAGGGCGGCCGCGCCAGGGCCGTTCGGGTCTCGGGGACCCCGCCCCTCGGTGTGTTACTCAGGCCTGGGTAACGCAGGGCGGAGCCGCGGGCGGGCGGGCGGGCAGGTGGGGAGGGGCGGCCCGAGCGCGTCGGTGACACCCGCGGGGGGACGGAGGAGGAGCGGCGGCCGCACCCCGCCCTGGAAACAAACGGGCCAGGTGTGGCTCGGCGCCGGCTGCCAGCGGGGAGGAGACTCGCGCGCCCCACCGACCAACACCGACACCCAGCCGCGACCCGGCCCCTGTGCGCTCTCGCCGCCCTCGGGTCCACAGCTCTGCTTCCCGCTCCGGCTCCCAGCCCGTCGCCGCCGCCAGCGCCCGACTTACCCGCGCCGCCCCGGCGGAGAGGAGCGTCCCCGCGACACTTCTGCTTCCCGCTCTCGTCCCGGGGTTTTGGACTTCGAAGCCCTCTGCCCTCTACCCTCTCCGAGCCGGTCGCCTCCTCGCTTATGCCTTGGCGCAGAGTGGCTCTCTGAGTGCCCGCCAACATGAGCTGCAACGGAGGGTCCCACCCGCGGATCAACACGCTGGGCCGTATGACCCGCGCAGAGTCCGGCCCCGACCTGCGCTACGAGGTGACCTACGGCGGCGGCGGCGGTGGCGGCGGCGGCGGCGGCGGGGGCACCAGCAGGATGTACTACTCCCGGCGCTACACGGTCAACGACCAGAACTCGGACGGCTACTGGTGGGTACCCGGCCGGTGCCCGAGCGCACCGTGCGCGGGGCTGCGGGGTCTCCGCGCTCTCCTGTCGGGATCAATCCCAGCCCGCGGGGAAGGAGCGGGCCAGGTCTCCCCTGTCCCGGGGCGCCGAGCTTCAGAAAGAGAAAAGCCCGTTTGCCCGAGGTCACGACAGCATTTCCTGTTCCCGCCGGGGCAGGACCCAGGGGGCCTAACGCCCCCTGCGCTGCGCCGACCGGTGGGCGTGTGCGATCGGTGACTTCGTCCGCCTTTGTCGCTTCCCGGGGCTGGAGGCCAGCCTTCGAGGGTCGGGGCCGGGCCGCGGGGGTCGCGGCTGCTTCCAGGACGGCTCCTTGCACGGCCAGCGCGGGCGGGCATCCCCTTTGTCCCGGCCGGCAGGTGGGAGGCCGGGCAGGCGGGGCTGCGACAAAACCCAACCTCTGATTGTAACCAAAAGTTAAACAGCAAAGGAGCGGGGCCTCGGGCCTCTCCGCTGGCCAGGGCCGGACTCAGCGCTCCACTGTGTCTACTGGCTCACCCCAAATTCCCGGGCACCCCGAGACCACGTCGGCAGCCCACGGTCTTTTGTGGGGGTTGCGAGTCCCGGAGGCGCGGGGTCCCGTCCTGGTATAGCCCCGCCTCGGCCTCCTCTTTACGCCAACGAAGCTTCGCGGCAGGGGCGGCGGCCTGGCCTGGGTCCCACACCGCGGGGAGACGCCGGTCCCCGTTGTCCGCCGCGCGACAGCCCCCGCCAGCGAGCGCACCTGTGGCCCCGCGGGTGCGCCCTTTGTTTCCCTCTTTCTGCAAAGCACCGAGGGACGACCTCATTTTCTCGGTCGCGCAGCGCGGCGAAGTGTCCTGCACCTTGAGCAGGATGGGAAGGGGGTTGCGAAGGGAGGGCGCCGCGTCCACCCGCAATGTTGGCGGCCGGGTTAGGCCAAGGTACCCCAGAAAGGCCCTCTGGGAAGAGTCGGTCTGTTTCTCCGGATTATCGAGGAAACCGACCGGGGGAGTCATTTGAGTGGGTGGAGGAAGATAGGGAACCTGCATGTACCAGGTCCCGGGTGCTGGGCTCGGGATGCCCACGTGAGCCGTGAGAATCTGCATTCCTCACCCTCCCCAACCTCGGCGAACCCTTCCCCCACAAGCCCTATATGGGGAGGAAAGACGCCTGATTTCCAGAACAAATTTGACCCTGCTGGGTGGCCTCGGGCTGGGGAGGAGCCACCGGAATACACTCCAGGGGAGTTTTGTACGGCCAGCAGTTTCGAAGGCAGGGACTATTCGAGTTGCAGCCTGTTTTCTGCTTAGATTTATATTTATTTCCTGGAGCACCTAGTTAATTTATTTTGACTTAGCAAAGAATTGTCTCAATCTTGAGCTCTTTTTTTTTTCCTGAACAAAATGCACTTGGGGATTTCCAGGAAAAAAAGTGCCAAGCAATAGGGAAAATGGGGAGAAAGTTAAATGTTTAAATTTGTTTGTTTATTTAAAAACCCGGCCAACCAGTTAAATCTGAAACTTTACGTTCCCCTCCCAGTCTTCCAGTATTTGGAAAGCACATTTTCAATATCCACAGTTTTAAATCCAAGTCAGAATTTTCAAGGATTCTTGAGCAGCTCTTTTTTTGGTGGCATTTTAGGAACCGAGATTGTTTTTGGTGGGTTGTTTTTTGTTTTTTAAATAGGCTTCTGTTATCCTAGAGTCTCTATATCTAAAATTGACAGTAAACATTACTGTTAATTGAAATTAAACTTCCGTGGCTTCTTGTAGAAGAAATTTGTAGTTTAACATATTGGCTAATGAACTCCATAAAGATACGTGGTTTATAAGGATTCTTTACTGAAACATTACATTTTGGGGAGTTTCGATATTTTCTCATAGTATGGCATCGTTTCTTGTGTCCGGTTATTCCAACCGAAAGGCCGATTATAAACCTGTCAAGTTTTCCATCTCTGAGAAGGGCAAACAGACCCGAGTGAAAAATGACCTCACTCTGAGAAGGGTGTCTTTCTGCGCGTTGGTGACGATCAGCCGGGTCTGCGGAGCGCGTGGCTGAGGGCCTGGCTGACGCCTTGGAGTCATTGGGCGGCCAGCTTTCCCTATCGAGTCCTGGAGTTTCCCCAAGCCTGTAGGGCCTGCCTCAGCGCTTCCGACCCTAGCAGAACTGAAGGATTAACATAATACAAAATTACCCGCAAAGGCAGGTTTCTGCATTTTAAAATAATGACGCCTGACGGAAGGGAGGGCTTGCAGCCGCACCAGCTTTCCTGGAGGCTTTCTGGTTTCTGCGGAGGGATTTGTCACACCACCCACTCCTACCGCCCCTCGCGAAGGTGTTTTGTTTTTAAAGCACAAAACCAGCATGGAAACCACTGGTTGAGTTTAAATTCATAACTTATTGTGAAAAATTGCTATTTTAATAGCTGAATTGGATTGGTGGCTTTTGAAGTGCTCAGTGTTTGTGTTTAGCCCTTCCCTAATAAACTGATTTGAGTGTGTAGAGAGCTCAATTCTTTTTTTTTTTTTTAAAGTGACTTCAAAACATCTTTGCTTTGTCCTTTCCGTTAATAACAATTGTCATTTTTTAGGACCGTATTATATCTAACTTCTAATTCTCCTTCTTCCCTGACCTGTCTTCTTTATTTTAGGCTGGGTGGAATTTGAATCTATTTTCTTTAACTTCTCTGTTCTACTTGGTAGTTTAAAGTTTGGTAAATGTTATATGCTTGATAACATAATAGGTATATTTTTAAAAATATAAACTTTGGGTTTTTCTTATATAGATATTATATTACTATTGTTTTAAGGCAGAATTACTCATTTTATTCCTATAGTTCAAATAAATTACAAACCTGTAGTAAAATTTGGTGGCCAAGTGACAGAGTCCCACAGCTAAATCTTTCACTGATTAAAGTGTGGATTTTATAAAATTAAAAGCCAAATATAGTTATTAAGCTTCAGAAATATGGTTATAATACTATTAGTTTTCTCCAGAACTCATGATTTCAAAACCAAAGTGCATGTGATCACTATTTGACATATAGGGTGTCCCCAAAAGTTGTATACACACTTTGGATAATTATAGGGGTAGTGTTTATTAAAATACATTTCATTTTCAAAGCTGAACTGTCAGCTGCTAAAGTGTATATACATTTTTGGGGACACTCTTAATATTTTGTTTGTTTTAAACTACCTTTTAAAAGAAGCCTATATATTTGCATGAAACAAATAGGTCCATTTGCACTGAATTAGAGTCAGAGAGAATGTAAGGAGTACAAACGCCTCACCTTTCTACTTTAGAGACAAGGAGATTAAGACTTGCCCCAAATCCCAGTCCACTCTTGGCTGAGTCGAGTGAGAAGCCAAGGCCTCTCCCCTCTGTCCAGCTGTCATCCTGTGCCTTTAAAGCAGTGGTTCTCAACCTTCCTAATGCCGCGACCCTTTAATACAGTTCCTCATGTTGTGGTGACCCCCAATTTCATTGTTACAAATTGAACATAATTAAAGCATAGTGATTAATCACAAAAACAATATGTAATTATATATGTGTTTTCCGATGGTCTTAGGCGACCCCTGTGAAAGGGTCGTTCGACCCCCAAAGGGGTCGCGATCCACAGGTTGAGAACCGCTGCTTTAAAGAGTGTTCCTTGTGTGTTAGTTCTGTACTTAACACAAGGAAAGTATCTCAGCGCCATTTCTTCATTCATTTAGCCAATATTTACTAAGCATCTGCTGTGGTAGGTGTTTCAAATGTGAACATAAAAGGCTTCTTTAAAGGACCACATGCTCTTTAAAGGAAAGTAAGTACACAGTACTATAATACCAAGGATTATGGACAAGAAGGGTATAAATGAGAGGCTTCATAAAGAGACAAGATAAAAAAAAAAAGAGAGAGACAAGGTAACATCTCTAGTAAGACTTTAACTAAACTAGTAAGATTTTATAAAGGAAGTGGTGTTGAATTAGACCATGAGTATTTATTTCAGCTGGTAAAGGTGGGCGGGCAGAGAGCGTTCCAGGGGATGAGAACAGTGGAGAGGTGGAAAACCAGGAGCAAATTCAAGGCCTGTAGAGGGATGTCCTTTCTGAGCCTTCACTGTACCTGGGGAAGCAGTTAAGAACTAAGGAAGAAGGATTTGGTTGGAACTAGTGCCTGAGAGACCTTGACTTCATGGGGGAGGGGGGTTTGGATAGGCAGAGGGGAGCCATTGTAGATTTTCACTGAAGCGGGTCAAGGTCTCCTGCATGAAGGGCTTTTGCACTGTTTCTGTGGCCTCAGTGTGCAGGGTAGCATGAAGTGGGGAGAGCTTACAGGAGTGGGTTGGCATAAGGAAGTAATTATACCAGTGAAGGAGGGAAATGACAAAAGTCTGATCGAGTTTGGTGGCAGTGTGTCAGGAAAGTAGACATTGCTAGGTGGAGGGGCACCTTCAGCAAAGATTTGGATGTGAGAGGCAAGGGAGAGTCTGCGAAAATGGGCTGAGAGTTGGGTGACTCATAGAATAGATTTTCTAAAAATTTTTCTGGGAAATGATTGCAAAGTAAGATTCAGTTTAGCTTAATATGTGCAGATAACAATTACATGGTTATTAAGTTTGAAAAAGTTATATATTTTATAAAAAAATATCAGATCAGTGGTTAATAATAGTTACCATCACCTGGCAAACACTTCTATGATGTGCCAGGTATATTATGTATTTATTTCAAATTCGGTTAATCATGACAAACTTCCCATTTTACAAATGGAAAACTGTGGTAAAAGTAGTTAAACGACTTGGCCCTGGTCACACAGTGATTGAGCGACATTTAAATCCAGCATACCACAATGACTCAAAAAAAAAAAAATCAAACTATCCAACTGTAGTGATTAGGATTTATCTCTTTTATTTGTAAACTCTTCCATCTAATAGGAGTTTTAAGTCATTAATTTGTTGCATTCCTGTGAAATATTTATTTCATAATCGTTGTGTTCTTTCATTAATACTCCTGTGGAGTTTCCATCTGCTTAGGAAAACAGTCTGATGCTACACTCAGCCAACTAATGGTTGGTCAGATCTACAAAACAGCTTTCAACAGTAGTTAATTTTTTTTCCCTAAATATGGGCGTAACTCATTGTTACTCAGGTGATTGAGATGTCCTGGGAAAGAAGAAAAACTGCTGATGCCCCTGATGCCTCAATGCTGACTTCTTAGGGTGGAGCAAAGGAGGACTTGGGTGTGACTTGGAGAGTCTCACTCAATTCTCCGCTAACCAGTCTTTCCAGAAGGTGTGGTTCTAGAAGAGTGCTTCCTCAGTCTGGAGGCTTTGGCACTTGGACGGCTGCCCCACCCTTTGTCTTCCTCTTTCTCCCTCTTGCACTCATGGGAAAATGGTCAGGTGCGGTTCTGATGGCCCACGGACCTCAAGGCTCAGTGAGCCACTCATTGGAAGCAACGTCTGTCCTGTAAAATGCTAGTGCAGCCCAGTCATTTATACCTTGGGCTGGAAGGTCCAGGGCCTTCGAAGACCTCATGAACGTGACATCTACATTTCATGAAAATGACAGCATGTTAGTAAGAAGTCTAAGTTTTTGCTTGGAATTAAAATTTTTGACACACAAACATAATGTCCCTTGCTTTATCTGGTACCCGAAGAAAATTTAAAAAGGAGTTGACTTCTTGATGGATAATCAGATAACTTGTAAATGATTCTTTTAGGCTTCAGAATAAATGTAAGTTTTCATATAAAGAAGTAGTTCAAAATAGAAATCCCTATTTTGACATTGAATTTGTAAGGACCAAGTATTTATTTGTCATCACTGCTTAATAAAGGAAAGGAACACATCTTTTTCTGAATTTCCTTATTCCTTCAATGCCTTTCTTTCATGCTGTTAAAATGTATCACTATCTTGGAATTGTGTTAAACTATTATTTGGGGATCTTGTAGATAATTTTAGGAACCTCTGCAATGTCTCACACTTAACACTCAATCCTTTCCTTTCCTTTCCTTTCCTTTCCTTTCCTTTCCTTTCCTTTCCTTTCCTTTCCTTTCCTTTTTGGCTTCTCATCCCACTGTTAATTTGCTGCAGGATATCCTTAAAATTATGAACTGGGACAAAAATCAAAATGAAATTTAAGAACCATGTCATATCAGCAGCAGCCACCACACAAGAGCTAGCTTGCAGTGAGGATTTAGTTTTTGCTGGGCTTTGCAGACATTAGTGGCTCAAGCATCTGGCAACTGCAGGAGGTGGGTGTGCCTCCACGTTGCAGAGGCAGAAACTCCAGGCACAGTGAGTCCAACTTGCTCAGTATCGCAGACTGTACAACCGGAAGTGGCTGGACAGGGAGTGGGCTCCAAGTCTGCCCTACTTCAAAGACCTTTTGAAGTAAATGATATGTGATCTGTCTTCCCCCACCCCCAATCCACCCAAAACAGTGCGAAAATAATAAACATGGAAAGGAAATGGAACTATTATGAGAGTAGTGATTCCAAAGCTCCTGGGTTAGGACAACAATGAAGAATCAGAGGGAAGTCCTCTTTTTAAAATTTATAGGAAAAACCACCCTTTTTTGCTCACTGTTGGGGTGGGAATGGGTAGGGATAGATGTGCTACCTGATTGAGCTTTGGAAATTGGGGAAATGAGATGGGTGGTAACATCCTCATATCAGTCTTTTATTTGACTTTGTTTTTCTTCTATTTTACTAAACCAAACAAACATACATGAAGCACCTTCTGTGTGCAAACTCTGTGTTGTTAGGTGCATTCAGGAGTCGAAGGTGTGGGACTATCTATGGCACTTTGATCTCCAGGAGTGGGGAAGACAGGTGTGTAAATAGTGGAATGAGGGCAGAGGTGTGTGTGTGAAAGCTCAATAGAGGAGGCAGCATTTGCTCTGCAACTTCTGGAGGATGGTAGAGTGTTCAGTGAGTCTTGGAGCTAGGGCATTGTCCTTAAACAAAGAAGTTAAAATATTTTTTTTACAGATACCACATTTTTTTTAACTTAAGATTCTTTTAAAAACTAAAAATAGTATATGTTAAAATGGTTTGAAAATTATAAAGAGCTAAGCAAATTGGTTTTAAGATCAATATTAGTGCATTATATGATTATATTTCCAACAAATATTTATTGAGCTTTTCTGAGGCCATTATTTCATGAAACTGAATGCAAAAAGACATGATACCATTTCTGGCATTTGTACAGGACCCTACATTGATGAATAGATAAAAGAAAGACTGGAGAGAGAGAGAAAGAGATAGAGATTATAGAGGGAAGAAGAAGTGGGCAAAGATAGAGATGAAGGAAGGGAAAGAAGGAATCCAATGGTTGAGAAAGTATATATACAAAAGAAATACAGAGTTAGGTGGTATGGGCCAAGGGTCTAATAAACAGAATAGGTTGTTATAAAATTACTTTTATAAAACAAGGAGAGTAATTATTATTATTTAAAAATATTTTTACTTTGTAATGCTGCATGCCTCTCTTCAAAATAATTGTCCTTGTTCTTTTATACTATTCTTGGTAACAAGTGTTAAACTAATGCCTTCAGATAGCTAATTTTGGAGTCATTTTTAAAGAAAAGAATGTTACTTAGAGGTGGTAAAATAAAACACACAAAGCTCTATTATATTGTTCACATGTTCATGTGCTCCATCCTTGGATTAAAATCCAGAACGTGTTTTCCTTTTAGCCACAGACAAGAGATCTTAAGGCAATCTGTTGGAACCATACTTGTTTAAACAAGTCTTAGAAGGAACTTAAGAAACATGAATCATTTGTCTTTGTGAGTTTGAAGATAAAACAGAATTTCAGAAAGTTAAAAACTTTTAAGAGCAAATGTTATTTTTTTAAGGACAGCTTTTAATTTTAGCTTAAGAAGTCAATTTTTTCATTGATTTGGCCCAAATGAGCTTTCCTTTCCTTTCCTTTCCTTTCCTTTCCTTTCCTTTCCTTTCCTTTCCTTTCCTTTCCTTTCCTTCCCTTCCCTTCCCTTCCCTTCCCATCCTTTCCCTTCTCTTCTCTTCTCTTCTCTTCTCTTCTCTTCTCTTCTCTTCTCTTCTCTTCTCTTCTCTTCTCTTCATCTCTTCTTTCCTTTTTTCTTTTCATGCCATCTTTCATCATCATGCCACTGAAATGGGATTTAAAAATTGAACTTCGAGTTTGTTAGTTCAATCCTAACATAGATTAAAATCTCTGCACCCCTAACACCTATATGTACCAACATTGAAAATTTCTTCAAGGCAAGAGATTTTTAATATCCTTACACTCTTGTTCAATAAGTTCATTTATTTAAAAATTATTTTTTTACATTTGATAGAATTTTGCATTTTCCCAAAGTACACTCAGTATATGAATTGAAGTGGAAACTTACTATCAGTAGACAGAACATAGACTTTTGGATTATTTTCAAAGGAGGAATGAGTTTTATAAAATAGAGTTATAGAAAGCTAGAGCTAGAGAAATCTTAGATACCGTGTAACCTAACAGATGAAAAACTGAGGTCTAGAAAATTTCTGAGATTAAAAAAAAAATCTAAAATGTAATGAGGTCAATAAAAATAGGATGTGACTTACAAATTTTCAAAAGACACACAACTTAAAAAAATGCAATGTTCCCTGAAGCAAGCTCTCCTGGCTGTCATGCTGAAGAATCCAGCTCTGCACAGTGTTGAGTGTCTGACACCCGACTGACCCCATAGGTCAAAATTCTTTCTATCTGCACTTCCTCCTTGATTTGAGTGCAGCCAGTTCTGTGTGGGTTCTTCAATGGGCTGAGGCAGCAAACTGAAATGTGAAGGTGGGTTGTCTTTCCCACAGTCATTAAACCTCAGGGCCTGTGTCTCCCTTCCTCCATTTCATTTTGATGACCCGAGCTCTTCAAAAGGTTCCCTTTCTCACCTAGGTCAGCTTCCAAAGGGTGTCCTTAGCCATTCTCAGACTGAAGTGAGATTCTGACAGATGAAAGACGGGAGAGGTTGGTGTTGCTTTAAGGACCAGACACAGTCTTCAGAAGTTATGTATAAGATGAAATTAGGTTAATCAGATCATAGTTTTCTATAGACAAATAGCAATACCAAAGATTCCTCATTACATTTGGGAGAGGTTGGTGTTGCTTTAAGGACCAGACACAGTCTTCAGAAGTTATGTATAAGATGAAATTCGGTTAATCAGATCATAGTTTTCTATAGACAAATAGCAATACCAAAGATTCCTCATTACATTGTTCTAACACGTTAGCTTTCCATTTTTTGACCCTTTCAGGGATTACATTTTTGTGCATTCAATTCCTCTTTTCTACATAGTTATTAATCTGTTTACTAAAATGTCAAGCAAAACCCATAGGGTCTTAGTGGATATCAAGGGCATGTGTGATAAACTTATGCAAGTCCTTCAGTAAGCATGAATAATTCTTTTTAGTATTATTAACAGCATATGAAGTTTGTTTGTTTTTAAGTTCAGATGCATGAGAGTGAGGGGAAGCAGATAAGATGACTTATCTTAATAGACATGTCAACTGCTCTCTCTAGAAGTAGGAACGTCTTCTAAAAGTCGGATGGGACCAAAAAAAGAAAAATGTGGAAAGTTCACTATTTTAAACCAACCTTTAATTGCCTCACCTTTCTTTTTCCTGGATACAGTTAAGTGTCCTATACCTAACTACTCTAGAAACTGGGTAAAAAGAAGCTGGTGAGTTTTATATTTTGTTGTCAAATGAATTTAGTCATAAACTAGCTTTAAAAAGACATATGTACACTTTGGTATATTCATTCACAGCTGAGTTGGTCTCTCTTTTTTAAAATACATTTTTATTTTGGAATAATTTTAGATTTATAGAAGAGTTGCAAAGATACTGGAGAGTTCTCATACTCCTCACCCAATTTCCCCCATCTGCCCCTGCCTAATAGCTCGGTTTATGATAGTTTTGCAGGAGTGCATATTATTAAATCATTTAAGAAGCTTGGACTTTCCATTATGCTAAGGGATAGCCCTTTCACTTATGTCCTAGGGACCGGCAATCTTTGTGGGAGTTACCCTGTAAACCAAATAGCTGAACAGAATTACTAAATGTTTCAGAAGAAAGGTTACTCTCATCTCCCTTCAATGAAAGAAAACAAATGTAATTACACAGGACCTTCCTTATTCCTTTTCCATCCTAAGGTTCTCAATGAGGTTTCTGTATTTCTGAAGTTTTTCTCCTGTCTCTTGAATTTCTTCCCTCTATTTTATAATAAGTACATTTTGGAAAGTGTTCTGGTTCTAAGTCAATTGGAATTTTGTGCAAGTTTAGACAACCGAAGCAGTCCTGTTTATATCTCAGCGGGATGAGAAGTGTGCCAGATTTCCCGTGTAATTCCGAGTGGAAGAAAGACTGACTGCATTCATGGGGGGTGTGGTGACCTGGTTTTGATAGGTGGGCAGTGCAAGCGGCACATCGGCACATCGCCTGGGCCTGCCTGGAGGAGCCATGTCATCACCTGGGAGTGGTTCCCAGGGAAAGCTTGGGTCCTCACCCACACACACTCAGCTAGTGCTGGCTTGTTGGGGAGCCTTGCTTGCAGGGAGGGACCACATGGGTGGGTGAGAGAGAAAGTCGGTGAGTGCTTCCTGATGTGAAATGACACAGAATGAGGCCTGGTGGGAGAAGTTCCCATGTTCTTGTGATTTTATCCCAAGTATGCATAGCACAGCCTGTGTTTTTCAAACCCTTTTTTTCAAACAGTGAAATTCTTTCTTTGAAACATTGACAGACATACCCACCCCAGACACAGACACAGACGCACAAAAGAGAAAATCCAGTACATCAAACAGGTATCAATCAGTTTTATCTACAGGCGGCTCTGGCCAAAAGCCTGGGTGGCTGTGACGTCTCACGAGGGACTCAGGCTTCTTGTAGCCCATTCATGAGGCCTTTTCCCGATCATCAAACAATAATTTAATATGCTTTAAATCTGTCTTAAACTGAACTATAGTAGGCTGTGCTGCGGCCTAATGTATCCAGGCAAATTAAAAGTAAGACTGTGTTATTATACCTTGCTCTTTTTACTTACATCTGGTGCAAATTAAATTCCTGTAATGTCTTTCTTTAAAATATGGAACATCTACAATCTTTCTTCTTAAGCACCACTGTTGTTTTAAGGTTTCTATCACACCTCTTCCAGAAAAATGCTTCATTTGACATGTACATGTGAATGAGCACCATTGTAGAGAAAAATATTCTAGGATCATCTTGAAAGGAAAAGTGGCTTGTTTTTTGCATTAAAGATGCTTAAATATCCATCACTTTCTTCACACCATTATTTCTTTACTGCTGTTTTCTTTCCCTGTGATTACAGAAAGTATTTTCGTTGAATAAGCTTTTCTCTTGTCTCCTACTATTTCCTGTAGCCAGACTTGCCAGTAACACCTTTATGCTCTGAGGTCTTCCCCCAGGGGTTTGGGGGCTGGGCTTTTTGGATAGTGGGGGTCAGAGAGGGGGTGGTGGTGGTGGTGGTGGAAGGGAAGCAAGAGGTGTGATAGAGAAGCTGCCAGAAATGTGTTTTTACAACTCAAAGGACTATTTCTGGGTTGGACCTTCGACCTGGAAAAAAAAAAACATACACACACACACACACAAATAACTTGGTGTTAAGGTCATTATTGAGCTAATTAGAAAAATTTGAAAAAGTTCTGTAGAGTAGAAACTAGTATTCAATCCATTTTAAATGTTCTGATTTGAGAACTATACTGTGGTTATATAGTTGAGTATCTTTATTAGGAATTTCATGCTGAAATATTTTGGGTTGAAGGGACATGACTGTTCTCAAATGGTTCAGAAAAATGTATAAATGCACTTTTACATACAGAGAGGGGGGAAAAGGTTACTCAGCAAATGTTAACAATTGGGAAATCTGGGCTAAGGGACTGCCAGGAGTGTTTTGACTCCTTTTTGCCACTTTTCTGAAAGTTTGAAATTACTTCAGAATTGAAAAAATCATTCATGCCTGCTTCGTTGTGTTTGTCTCATCAGTCAAACTGGAACGATATCCAGGCACCAGAACCAGAACACCATCCAGGAGCTCCTGCAGAACTGCTCGGATTGCTTGATGCGGGCTGAGCTGATTGTGCAGCCGGTAAGCTTTCTCTTTCTCAAGTATCACCCACGCCCCGTTTTGTTCCCGGTTGGCTTACTCTCCTCGCCCTCACCTGTGCGTCCTTATTCACTGCTCTCCTTCACTCAGTGTTTGGAGATTATCTTTTCAAAACACGAGATAGGGATGTATATCTTCTTAACCTGCTTGTAATGTTGGTTTAACAATGGAAACCAGTTTTTTTTTTTCCAACAAATGTTTGCACTGCAGATTGCAACAACCTGTTGGAATTCCAGCAACCTGTTGTCATTTATTTTTTAATACTTTCTTTTCCTAGAAATGCTGTATGTCACTGCATTGTGATGTACACCATCAATTTAATAAGTTTTTTTTTGGGGGGGGGGGGGGAATAACCATATTGTAAAAACAATTTTATTTGAGAAACTATATGTTAAAATAAGCTATTGAAATTTGAGGAAAAAATGGTAACATTTATGAAAGCCTTATGATATTCCTTGATGTTACTGAGAAAGCTATAATCCCATTGGAACAAGCTTAGAAATCACGGGTCCCATGATGCTCTTCCTGTTTAAAGTGTTTATTTTAAAAGACGGTAATATTCACATTAACTCTGAGTTTGCTAAACACAGGCTAAAAAATGATGGGGCCAAAGCCACTTTTTCCATCCCTTCCCAATTTATAGTACCTCTTCAGTCTCCTTGATGCTAACATTAATTAATGCACGGGCTATGTCTGGAATCTGGCTCATCCCACAGGACCCCTGCTAAATAAAAAGAGGGATTTATCAAATGAATTTATATATCTCTTTCAAGACTATCTTAATGTTCTAATTTCTTAAATTTAAATAATGCATGGATTCTTGTTCTGGTTTATTTTTTCCAGTTATAAAGACAACTTTACTTTAATCCATGTAAAAAGGTATTTGGGGCTCAGCAAACCAACTTTGTTCTAGTTCTGGCTGTTTCAAGTACCTGATTTGAAATACACACCTCTAAATGTTCACGTGAAGTATGGAGTTTCCTCAAAAAATTAAAAATGGAACTTCTGTTTAATCCAGTGATCCTACTTCTGGGAATATATCCTAAAAACCCTAAAACCCCAATCAAAAAGAATGTATGCACTCCTATGTTCATAGTAGCATTATTTACAATAGCTAAGATTTGGAAACAGCCCAAGTGCCCATCAGTAGACAACTGGGTAAAAAAGCTGCGTGACATTTACACTATGGAATATTATGCAACTGTAGAAAAGAGGGATCTCTTACCCGTTGGGACAGCATGGATGGACCCGGAAAATACTATCCTAAGTGAAATAAGCCAGTCTGGGAAAGACAAATATCATATGATCTCACTTATTTTTTTTGGAATCTAATGAACAAAATGAATTGATCAACAAAATAAGATCCGAAGCATGGAGGCATGGAACAGGTTGATATACCTCGATGTGGGGTTGGGGGGACAAGAAGAGATAAACCAAAGAACTTAAATACTTACATGCATAGCCCATGGACACAGGCAATAGGGTAGTGAAGACCTGGGGGGTTAGTAGAGGCTCGGAGGAGAAAGGTAAAGAGGGGAGGGGGATGGTAGATATCTGTAATACTATCAACAATAAAAAATGTATTTAAAAAAATGTTCACATGATTCCTTTACAGAAAGCTGAGCAGGGGCACTAGTGACTTCACTTTGAACACATTCACACCCAGTCCTGGACAGTTTGCGATGGCTATGGATACGTTTTACATGTATTTCCACAGATTTACATAGCATCGTGTTCTCATATGTATATGCACTGAGGTGCAGTGATGTCAGGGAAATGTACCCTGTCCACTAACACTTCTGTTCAGAGAAATAAGGGTCATTTGACTGAAGCCGAATGAAAGCAGCAATTCCAAAATTCTAGGTAAAGCTCATGTACGGCACTGAAGCATCAGCCTTTCTATGTGAGCAGAGGAAGCTTCCTTTTTTAAAAAAACCTTTTTATTGCAAAATAATTCCAGATTCACAAGAAGTCTTGGGTACCCATCACTCAGTTTCCTCCAAGGTGACGTCTCACATAATCAGTGCATCATCCAAACCAGGAAATCCCTTGTCTGAATGCAGTGGGTTAGAGAGCTTTCTTTTTAAGAACTGAAACATTATTTTCTCATAAGATGCAGCAAAAGTTTAGTTTGTGTGTGAAAGACCTTAGCTAGTGTAATGGCGCCGTGTTCTTACCTCAGAAATATTCCCATTAGCTGAGAGTTGTGTGTAAATATGAAAGATAGGCATTTAAGATACAGAAGAGAAGGAAAGATCAGCAATCTGTAAATACACTTTTAAAAGCCTGGTGAAGATTTAAAGTACGGTCCACAGGTTTTGGCTAAAGACCCTCTCATATCCTTTCTTTTAGGAACTGAAATATGGAGATGGAATACAGCTGGCTCGCAGCAGAGAACTGGATGAGTGTTTTGCTCAGGCCAATGACCAGATGGAAATTACGGATAGCTTGATCAGAGAGATGCGGCAGATGGGCCAGCCTTGTGATGCTTATCAGAAAAGGTATTCCCCAGAGAGCACGAATGCGGGAAAATGTCACACAGCCAGTTCCACTCAATCCCGGGACCCAGGTCTTCTCTTGAAAGAAGCACCGATATTCACAAGGACAGGCTCGCTTATTTGGTATTTTGCATCTTTATGTCTCTCTAATCCAAAGTGACTAAAATCACCACCTTCATCTTTTGTGGAATCACAAAGTTGCCATGAGAATTGAACAGACCTGCCTAAGAGGGTGTGTATTTTGAAGAGTTGAGTTAGAAGATGTTCACTGTACCTCTCTTGAGGGGACAGCAAAGGCCTTTGGCACAACACTTGTCTTCTGAGAGTCTGATATCAAGTCAAGCTCAGTTTAATGAAAACAAAATTGAGAGTCTTAGAGTTGGAAATGCAGTTTGAAGCAGAGACGTGCAGCCTGATTTTGCTCTCAGTGTACCTGGAATTTTGCTCTCAAAATTCCCATGGTGAAACTCATGAGAAAGCGGAAGGTGTGGCCAGGTTAGGCAAAGCCAAGGCATGTTCTATGATATTTCAGGCTTTGAGTATCGTAATACCCTGTATTTATGTTCTTGTATGTGATCAAGATTCACATCAAGTGGTAAAGAAAAATATTCTTCAAATAAAACATTTGTGGCCTCTACACTGACACAAAGGAGACTCAGAAAAGGGGTGTTTTCCTGGGCTGTTTCCTGTGCGGGGATAATTGTCTTCCTTTCCTTTCAGACTACTGCAACTCCAGGAGCAAATGCGGGCCCTGTACAAAGCCATCAGCGTCCCTCGAGTCCGAAGGGCCAGCTCCAAGGGTGGTGGAGGGTACACCTGTCAGAGCGGCTCCGGGTGGGATGAATTCACCAAGCGCCTCACCAGCGAATGTCTGGGGTGGATGAGGCAGCAGAGGGTAAGTAAGCAGCTTCCAGAGGGACACGGCTGTTCTCAAGCGTTCCAAGTCTGTAGGCCAGGGGGATGGACCGGGCAGGGGATGGACCGGGCAGGGTCAGCCCTGGCAGTCAGGAGCACAATGGGTGTGCTGACCCTCAGCTGGCAGCAATGACTTGCTCCTTTTGGAATTTTCCTCCTATACAATTTGAAAGTGGGCTTCTATTTTGAAATGTATGAAACTTGTCAGTTCTTTTCCCCTGGTATGGCTCAGAGAATAAGCCTTATTGCTGTATAGCCAAACTTTATCACACAGGTAATATTTGACAGGGATAATTTAAGTAGTAGATTTTAACTATCTAGCTCTTTCTGTGCACAACCAGAAAATCATCTGTTGTGGGACTTAATGTGCTAACACACTACACTGATCTCCTTGAGTGGTAGCTGATCTCATCTGTGTCGCTGATAGGTACTTAAAAAACAAAAGAATGTTGTGGAGGCTCATTTAAAATGTTAACAAAATTGAAGGAGCTGGAAACTAGCTAAAACTGGATATTCTGGTTTGGACTCACTGACTGCTCACCTCCTATTTTGAAGTGTCAGCTGTCTTGTGCAATCGCAGGTCCCTGTGTGTGGGAGTAAAGTGAAGTCATGGCAACACAAGTGTGCAGAGCCTTCCCGAGAACCGGAGTTTCTACAAAGTATTTTTCAATGTTAATTACTATTTTGTTGTTTTATGTGGTAATTATGCACTGTAATGAACAGGTGGCAGTAGAAATGTGCCATAATCATGTCGATGGGAATTTTATAATGAAAACCTGCACTAGTGAAGCATCCGTCTCTTGAGAAGGTGGATACGTTAGAATGATAAGTTGTGGGGAGATTGTTTGTTATGCAGTGTGGTTGTGGTGGTAAGAAACACTGGTTTTATTACTTGTTCTTGGACCAGTTTAGCAGTGGTTCTAAAATCTCTTGACAACCTAAAATTTTTTGTATGTGTATTTTCCTAAGTGGTGAGGGCTTAGGGGACTACATAGTCATCCGTTACTTTTCCTCCCACTTATTATAAGGGCTATATAACACTATTACAGGAGGCAGGATAAAAGTTAAGTTATTAATCCCCGATACCTAAATACAAGCCTAATTGCATGTTTTCAAATTCCGTTCTACTTTTTTAGTTGAGGTATAATTGACATACAATATTATATAAGTTCCAGATGTACAACATAGTGATTAAACATTTGTATACTGTGAAATTCCCTTCTAATCTCTGAACACACATTCCTTGAGCATTTTATAGGTATTGGCACCATGCCAGAGATTGTCGTTTCAAAAATTATGTTCCATGGCCCTGAAAATGAATATTATTGAAGAAAACATATCCAAATGCCGAATTTTTATGCAGAAAAGAGTAGGATTAAGTACTGTGTTTGAACTGTAATAAAATCCTGCTCAGATAGGACTGGGGAAGGGGTGGCACTTCAGTACCTGGGGAATGGAGAGGTCAAAGGAAGGCTTAATAGAGTTTAAGGATCTGCAATGTTAGGTTAAACACCTTCGAACCAAATTATGAAACGTCCAATTCCCTAATTTATTTTTCCTATGACAGTTATGTAAAATGACAACTCAGAATTTGTCATTTTCTGTATTCATGTTGGGTGTATCTTTGTAAGAATTTCTTTGTAGCAAAGGCTCAACATTTAAAGATTTTGGAAAATGGCATATTACACGGACTCAGTTGTCTGTCATGGAGTAGGGAGCCTTTCTAACAGTGGGTGAGCCATGCTTTTCAGATCAGATGGCCCCTGTGTTTTCAAAAGAATATGCAGTTTCATCATTTATTGCTGGTTTGCTCTGGGATTCTTTTGGGCCCCTTTTCTCTTATCCCCTCTTTCCCAAAGCATAGCTTGCATTCTTCCTCTCTGTCCCAGGAGACTGAGCCACAGGGCCCAGCTGATAAGGGAACAGTGTTCCCAGCAGCACAATGAGTAGGCAGTCACACATCTCCTGTGCCAGGTTTTTGTTTTGTTTCCCCGATTTGTGTTTGTGCTGATGGACCAATCAGATACTATACACAAGGTTGGTAATGAGGGGCTTGAGCAGGAGCCTGGTCATCTTATTAACTTCCTAGTGCACTCACCTGTTTCTGTTAAACCCAAAGTGAGCTGTGGGAGAGAAGGGTCAAAGTCCTGGGTAAATTTCAGTTGTCTGACTCTGAAATGGCTCCCCTTTCTGAAAGCCTGCCAAGTGTGTTAGAACACGGATGTGGCGTAGAACAACATGTGTTATGTTCTTGCTGTAATACGAGACTGGAATGTTTGCCCTTGGCATGTCTTGGAGATGACACAGGTGATTTGGAAATGTACATGAGCTCATGCAAAAGAAAGATGAGATAATAGTCTGGCCACAGTATGAAATTTGTGGAACAATGTTTTTGATTCTTATTATGGGACATTCTTAAATTTGAAGCGGTGGAGACAAAATAGGAAGTTAGATTTAATTTTTAAAAAGCTAATATAAATCCACAATCTCAATGTTACCAATATTAATAGAAGGTCAGGCATTAGGTATTTGTTGTAACTTCTCTTTGAAATGGGCCATAGGTAGTTTTGTATCCCGAAAGGTATCCAGTGAATGCTGGATTTAAAGAGTCAAACAAATTATATTAATCAAAAACAAGTTAAAGAAAAACAACAAAAATACTTTTAGGTTACCTCTTTAGCTTGGGAAGTAGTATATGATTGTTTTGTTGCCCATTTTAAAATGACTAACCATAGAAACTTATCAGTATTTTATGACATACTATATGTTAGGTTTGTCACATAGGTATTGCACACACACACAGGTGCACACACACACAAACACACATACACGCATGCACGTGCGCATATGCTACTTGCATATGCACATGTAGACTTTTTTCTTCAGAGGACATCATCTATGCCTCAAGGATCTCATTTCTAAATCACCTCTCAGCCAATCTTGAGCTGGGGGTCAGACAAGTTGAGGGAAGTATTCGGCAACACATCTTAGCTGTTTGGAGATCCCAAGTCTTTAAAAAAAACTTTTTTGGTTTCAACATTGAATATTTCCATCTTCAGTTTGATCTGAGTGGATCTATGTGTGGCCCTGGCACTCTGACCCCTGATGCTGTAGGTAAGGTGTGTCCGATGCACAGGATCAGAAATGAAGGGCACTCTCTCTCCCTCGGCAGGCGGAGATGGACATGGTCTCCTGGGGCGTGGACCTGGCCTCGGTGGAGCAGCACATCGCCAGCCACAGGAGCATCCACAATGCTATCGGAGACTACCGCTGGCAACTGGACAAAATTAAAGCCGACCTGGTACTTTGAAATGTTTCACTTTAGAGTTTCTAAAAAGCATAGTGAGGGATTGTGTAGTTACTTGATCCCAGCCAGTTCTGTCTGAAACATTAGTCTATGATTACTTTCCCAAATGACTGGAAATTTTTAAAAATCCCATCTCATAAATGAGGAAGTAGAATCTGATAGATCTACCAGAGATTGCGTTAACACTGGGTGGGGGCAGTTAAACAAAAGGCTAAGGGTATACAAACACTCATTTGTATGCAGTTTGTAAGTGAGTGTTTCGGGGGTGGTAGTTCTTTTCTGCAGAATGCAGAGCATCTCTTCAAATAGAGAAAATCCAACAGTCATACAGTTTTATGTCCTTGGTGAATTCTTTTCTATGTGGTAATTAAAATGTATCTCTATTGAGGGAAATTATGTCGCATCCCGATACCTTTCCTTTGCTAAAAGGACTGACTCGAAGCTAGGTTGAGAATTACAACATAAAATATTCATTTGATTTTAAGCGCTCAGTTTCCCCCCAGACTTTTATATGTTTTTTTCAAAGAATTAAAAATATTTTTTTTCTAGACAGAGGAAAGGAGGAGGGAGAGAGAGAAACATCAGTGTGAGAGAGAAACATCACTTGCTGCCCCCTGCATGCACCTTACAGGGGATCGAGCCTGAAACCTGGGGCATGTGCCCTGACTGGGAGGTGCATGGGGTGATGCTCAACCAACTGAGCGACACAGGCCAGGGCAACATACTGTTTTTTCTTTTTTCTTAGAACAGTTACTCATCCTCCTTTTTTCCCTGGCTTTCTTTTTCGCCTTTCGTTTGTCCACTTGAGTATCTGACCCATTTTCCCTAAGATCTAGGGAGTCCTAAATCATATTTTCTTTTCTTTTTTTAAAATATTTTTATTGATTTCAGAGAGGAAGGGAGAGGAAGAGAGAGATAGAAACATCAATGATGAGAGGGAATCATTGATTGGCTGCCTCTTGCTGGTTGTACCAAGCCCACAACCCAGGCATGTGCCCTTGATCGGAATCGAACCTGGGACCCTTCGGTCTGACACTCTCATCCACCGAGCCAAACCAGCTAGGGCCTAAATCATATTTTCAAACTTTTACAAGTATGTAACAATGAGTCTTTAAGTGACAGTGATCAGGCCTTCGCTTGGGGAGATGGCACTGCCAGACCAATGAGGGTTCACCTTCACACCAACTTGGAGACGTCCCTGTGGGTGGAAGATTTCCTAGAGCAGTGGTTCTCAACCTGTGGGTCGCGACCCCTTTGGGGGTCGAATGACCCTTTCACAGGGGTCGCCTAAGACCATCAGAAAACACATATATAATTACATATTGTTTTTGTGATTAATCACTATGCTTTAATTATGTTCAATTTGTAACAATGAAAATACATCCTGTATTTCAGATATTTACATTACGATTCATAACAGCAAAATTACAGTTATGAAGTAGCAAGGAAAATAATTTTCTGGTTGGGGGTCACCACAACATGAAGAACTGTGTTAAAGGGTCGAGGCATTAGGAAGGTTGAGAACCACTGTCCTAGAGAAAACAGTCTGTCGAACGATGTAAAGTCAGGATCTGACAAAAAGGAGGTTTGGAGGAACTGTTCTTTTTCTACAAACCCACGAGGGGGATGAAATCATTACCTGCTGTTTGTTGCCTTCTAGCGTGAGAAATCTGCCATCTACCAGTTGGAGGAGGAGTATGAAAACCTGCTGGTAAGCCAACTTGTTTCTGAAGTCTTCATGTTCAATTCAGTGCAGCTCCATAAACATGGAGCACCGCCTTGGGGGAAGGCACCTGCTAGGTGTTATATCTCAGGACTCTGCAAGCACACTTAGGGGCTTGATGGTGCTAATATTTCCACTGCTGGTTTCCGTTAGAACTGAATTTTAAAAGATTTTTTTCTGAAGACAGTACTGAGTGCTGTTTGGTTTGCAAGTGTCATATCAGTTATGTGTGCAGCTAAAGCAATAAAGCTTTTCCACTGGTAAATTGCAGTCTTTTAATGACGTATAGGCAAGAACAAGGCTTGCTTTTCTTAGACAGAGGTTACCAGACCATTGTCACCATTTCATGATAAACTCTGAACCAATTACTTGACTCATAAGAAGTTATATTTCCATTCTTCTGCCTGTGTCGCCCTATCTTCACTTTCTCAGTAGTTTCTTATTGGCAGTGCTACTTTTTAAATAACGTGGCTAATAGTGGCACTTCTATTAGGTCCAGGGTGTGACTGATGGCAGCCTAAATTTTGGGGGTGTGGGAAAGGGCAGAAAAAGCTTGATTTATTTCTTGAAGAATCCCATTTTCCCTGTTATAGTCTGAAACTAATTATTGAACCCAAACATAATATCTGAATGAAGATCCTTCTGGATTAGGCTGTTTCAGGGAATCTAAAATGCTCCCTTGCTCCTCGCAAGTTTGCCTGGTCACATACCAGGTGGTCAGTGAATGCAAGAGGTTAATAATTTACTGATTCTTGTGGGTTTTCTTTTTAAAAGGGACCATACAGGTGTATCTGTGAAATCTGCAGGGAATACCATTAACTGCATGTAGGTATCCTAATGCTGCTTTTGAACGTCCCGTGCAGAAAGCGTCCTTTGAGAGAATGGATCACCTTCGACAGCTGCAGAACATCATCCAGGCCACGTCCCGAGAGATCATGTGGATCAACGACTGCGAGGAGGAGGAGCTGCTCTATGACTGGAGTGACAAGAACACCAACATCGCCCAGAAACAGGAGGCCTTCTCCGTAAGCTTGTCTCTAAGTAGTAGATGCTTGCCTGGAGGCGGGAATGAATGGACTCGCAATAATTTCATCAGCCCGTTGTAATCCAGCCTGTTAAAACGGTCATGAAAAACCATTCCTTTCAGTGACTTATGGGGGACAATGCATTAACTTCCCAGAAGATAGTAGATAGTGTAAGAATTAGTTCTCTCACATATTCTGGAGTGGTGTATCGGAGTAGCAAGGTGCATTAAAACCTAGAATTAGGAAGTCGCAGTGTTCGTTGTAGCTCTGTCACTTTACCTGTGTGAATTTGGAGAGACGTATCACTCAGCCACATACTGAGTGATGTCAAACGTCCTTTCCCATCTTAAAAATGCCAGAATTCTTGAGGAAAACATAACGAGGTTCTTTGGTGTTGTCCATTTCCAGATGCAGTTTGTCTTTAACATCCTGTGGTGGAAATGCTGGGAGGCCATTGGTGACTTGCCCTGAGGATTTGTTTTTCGTTCATTCACAGATACGCATGAGTCAACTGGAAGTTAAGGAAAAAGAGCTCAATAAGCTTAAGCAAGAAAGTGACCAGCTTGTCCTCAATCAGCATCCAGCTTCAGACAAAATTGAGGTAGGCATCATGAGATTTACGTTTTCGTTAGGATAAAATGGGAACCTAGACCAGGGCTTGACAATCTTTCTGGAAAGGACCAAATAATAATGTAGATTTGCTGGCCATTTGGTGTCTATTGAACTTATTTAACTGCCATTGTAGTGTGAAAACAACCGTAACAATATGTAAATGAATGAGCATGACCATAAAACTGTATATATAAATGCAGGCAAGTGGGCCAGCTGTGGTCCTTGGGGCTGTAGTTTGCTGACCTCTGCCCTAGACTGCCCTCTGTGGACTGTGCTCAAGGCTGACATTAGCTGGTAGCACTGGTAAGGTCATATTGGTTGTTAAAAAAATTTAAGTATATCCATATCAGTTGGTAAGAGTCATTGCCTTAAGCCCCTCAGGCCCTCACATGGGTGCCTGGGCCTCCCATGGTCTAGGGAAAGGGCTTGTGTGGTGGAGGAACCCTGTTCCAGGGCTGTCCCCAGTGTCTGTTCTCATTGGTCATTAGCTATGCCATTTGGGTGAATGTTTTGTCTAATACTCCTAATGGTATCTATTTGTTAAAACTTGTTTTAAAATTTAATTTCTATCATATCAAGAGTTCCCAGTTGGAAAATTCTGTTTTTAATATTTGGAAAGAAGTTCCCTTAATTTGGAATTAGATAAAAAAATATTTCATAGCTTTCATTCAGGCTCACATATCTGTGGTAGAATAGATGCCCCTATATGGCTGAGTGGTGGTGAGACAGCCGATGTTTTCTGGTTTCAGGCCTATATGGATACTCTTCAGACACAGTGGAGCTGGATCCTTCAGATCACCAAATGCATTGATGTTCATCTCAAAGAAAATGCTGCCTACTTTCAGGTTTTTATACTTAGTAATAATTTAATTGTCTTGTAGGTCATAATACCTTATCTTCTGAGTGTTTTAAAAAGTACTGAAAACAATGTTCAAAGTATTGCATAAACACTACTTATTGGTTTTTAATTTAGAGGACCATAGATTGGTAACCTGATCGTTCACCAATCAAATAGTCTCCTATTGTCACATGAGTCAAAATATTTTCTGCTATGATCTTTTCCTTAGCCACTTAGGAAAGAGAGTCCTTGAAATAGAAATAGATGATATTGCTTATTGAATTGCTTTTCATGGACACGGGATCACTTTTACCCTGAACAGTTTTTTGAAGAGGCTCAGTCAACTGAAGCCTACCTGAAGGGCCTCCAAGACTCCATCAGGAAGAAGTACCCCTGTGACAAGAACATGCCCCTGCAGCGCCTGCTGGACCAGATCAAGGAGCTGGAGGTACCATCTCAGGCCCAGGCCCTTGGCGGCCTTACACAGGGCAGATAAAATGCCCCCACTGACGCAGTTCAGACTGCGGATTTGCATTATTGTATAGAACATGTGTCTAAAGCTCAGACAAGCATTTTCTTCATCTCTCAGTGGCTTTTCTCAAAATAAATTTCTTTACATGCTCAGCTGCTGTTGAAAATTACTTTTGCTAAAGCAATTACTATTGCTCAAAATAAAAATGGAGAGGATAACATGAAAATTCCTTTGGAAAAGCTTTCTTCAAGTTTTATCAACATCAGCGTCCTTTTACACAATGATAATCTTTTCTGTCCATTTAATTCATGGCTCTGTAGCTTCTTGAGTTGCTTATTATGAAAGGTTCCCATAGTCCCTGAAGAAAGCTGAATTTGTGGCTTTTTACGGCTTATGCAAATACAGCAATATATCATTTGTAATGTCACAGTAGCTACATTAATGCCATTTAAAGATCTTACCCAAAATTCACAGAGTATGTATGTTAAGGTATGATTTTATTTGCAATTGCAGAAAGAACGAGAGAAAATCCTTGAATACAAGCGTCAGGTACAGAACTTGGTGAACAAGTCCAAGAAGATTGTGCAACTGAAACCGCGGAACCCAGACTACAGAAGCAGCAAGCCCATTATCCTCAGGGCTCTGTGTGACTACAAACAAGACCAGGTGTGTACTCGTGTCTGCAGAGTGAAACAAAAGCGTTCCCTTCCTTTAGGTATTGACTTTTGTCCATCAAGAGAGCAGAACTTAGTGCAGGTTCCAGCGAGTGCCACAGTTAATGTCCTTTTGTGCACAAAGTAGCAAGCGCTGAGCAAGTGCGGCAGCTTTGTTCACAATCACATGATAGTGTCAATGATTAGGACAGGGCTTATTTTTAAACGCTTCTAAGTCTTCATGCTTTTTTTCTAATAGGCAAAACTTGTTAGTCTGTGATCATGCTTATCTTTAAACTTCTATCATGAGACATGTGAGCATCCTGCTGCATATAGAGTGCATGTCATTGCAGATTTTATGCAGTAATTGAGCATACCAATTCTGCAGGTGAATACGAGTATTTGTATGGAAAGAGGACTTGTTTTCAGTAATTATTTATGTAATTCCCACAGCTCTATTTTCTTACAAAAATTATGGAGGACTTAAGAAATATAAAATGTGTTTAGTTGTTTAGATAAATGTTATAAAACAATGGAGTTATTTTACCATGCAGAAATGTTATAAGAACTTATGTGGAGATGAGAAGAAGTTAAAATGGAGATTGAAGTACCTGAATAGCAAGCTTGTTACATTTCACTAGTTAAGATAGTATCATATTTTAGCTACCCATTTTAAGAAACTATGTAGTGTTAACTTAGGAAGCTGTTTAGATGCTGGAGTCAATTTAGAAAGTTATTTTTCTGAGGATCTGATACCAGAATTTTTTATGTAAAAATTTTAAGAGCAAATGAATAAGACAAGTGACTCCCACACATTAAAATCTAATAAATAAAACACAAAATCACAAACAAAGAAAAGCCATGTGGTGAGTTTTTGCTTTATTACTGGGTTCCCCAGGCTACCTTTGGCAAATTACTTCATCTAATTCCCTTTATACACACCTTGGAGGCTCACATGTATTATGTAAAGCATCAGTATTGTAGGGTTGTGTAAAGACAATCTTCAGTGGAGGAAAAACTAATAAGATAAAAAGTTCAAATAGTTTGCACATTTTCATTTCTGTTTCTATCTTTGAGAGAAAAGATAAAAGTGTGTACTCATGAATAAAGCCCAACCCGGGTTGCTTGCCTTACAGAAAATTGTGCACAAGGGGGATGAGTGCATCCTGAAGGACAACAATGAGCGCAGCAAGTGGTACGTGACGGGCCCCGGAGGCGTGGACATGCTCGTGCCCTCTGTCGGCCTGATTATTCCTCCTCCGAATCCTCTGGCTGTGGACCTCGCTGGCAAGTGAGTTGTTCAAGCTCCTCATACCCATGACATGATGGGAGTGGGGAGAAATGGGGCAAATGCTTGTACAAGAAACTTAAACACACCGTTTGTCACTGTAACTACCCTCTCCCAAAAGGAAGCTCATGGAGGTCCCCTTACATTGTCTTACAATTTTGTATTGAAGATACTATAGTTATTACGGGAGGATCAGAAAGAATGTCTGACTGTAAGAGGGCTAGAGTATGTAATTGTCATTTGCTTAAAAGGCATTGTTTCAAAGTGCTTCCTTTTTAGACAATCAGTAATCTTGCATGTAGCCATAAATATAAAGTGCTGTTAATATCAATATTCGTTCCTCAATAGGTGGGACGTACAGATTGTCCACGGCAGATTCTTCTAAATCATTAGTTGTGGAAATCTTCAGCTTCCTCAGAATAGGGAGGGAAGCATACTGAGTCCTGTGTGTCGTTTCTAAGCCTCGGCAGCCATCAGCATTCTATGGCGCATTCTCCCTGAAGTCCTGCCCAGTGTTAGACCTCTGTCCACTAAAAAGTGTGTTCTGCAAACAAACAACGCACACCAAAAGAATCATACTGTATATTTTGATCAAAATGATTGAAAATATACTAATACTAGAGACCCAGTGCACAAAATTTGTGCATGAGTAGGGTTCTTAGGCCTGGCCAGTGATCAGGGCTGATTGGGGCCTTCTGGCTGCCAGCGGGGGCCTTCCTTCCCTGGCTGCCGGCTGCCAGCCGGGGCCTTCCTTTGTTCCGCGCTGTCCCCTGGTGGTCAGCGCACATCATAACGAGCGATTGAACTCCCCGTCTCCAGGTCGAACTCCCGAGGGGACACTTTGCATATTAGCCTTTTGTATACATAGATAGATCACTGAGCATGTACTTTGGGGAGTAAATTAGTAAAAATGTATTGCAACATTGAATGTTTTGAAAATTATGCCTTCACCCATTATTGTCAGTTCTTCAGTTTTTTGTGCAGTCATGTAAGCATGGCCAGGTTTCCCGTAAGGGACATGGGAAAGTTTGAAAGCCAGCCTCAGCATGTTTCCCCTTTGGCTTCCTAGGATCGAGCAATACTACGAAGCCATCTTGGCTCTATGGAACCAACTCTACATCAACATGAAGAGCCTGGTGTCCTGGCACTACTGCATGATTGACATCGAGAAAATCAGGGCCATGACTATTGCCAAGGTATGTTCCCAGGACAACCCAGGCTGCCTGGAAGAGGCACCAAGCTGCTCCACACAGTGTGTGTGTTTCTGCTAGTCACACCTTTGAGTGGTGCAGCTAATGCTGTTATATCTCATTGAGAGAATCAGCTCAGCCTGCTATAGAGGTTCTGGCCTGTCCAATGTAGAATGGGAGGGATTCACATGTGGCTGGTTACAGACTAATTAAAGTTACCTGACAGGCCAGTAGTACCTGTGGAAAAGGTCCTATAATATTCTAGATCCTATTCTCTTTAGATGTAATGGAAAGTTAGGTCATAAATTGTTGACTGGGTATCATAGAAGTAAAAGGTGGAATGAATTATTGGCAGAACATCAAAGCATTAGTTACACGAGATTGGTGGTTTTCAAATTGGGGTCTAAGAATTCCAGTGAGGAGGTCCTCTTGCAATGAGGAGAGGGGCTAGAAATGGGCCATTTTGGGCTCCCCTTAACCTTTACTCTGGTTAGTCAAAACAGCTTTGCTGTGCTCTGCTTTACATTTGGGGCTTCTGAATAATATTTCCTTTGAAGAATATAATTCTGTAGGAAAAAAGAAATTGACAGCCCATTGCTGTTTCTTAGGAGCAATCGTACTGCCTCAAAGACCTTTTGTATCTCAATGGGCCTATGATGAGCATTGCCCCAAGCCCCCTTTAGCACAGGGTCTTTTTCAGCAGGCTTTCTCTTGGCTGGGTTATGGGGCAACCATAAATCACTTTGCCTGGCTTCCTTCCAGCTGAAAACGATGCGGCAGGAAGATTACATGAAGACAATATCTGACCTTGAGTTACATTACCAAGAGTTCATCAGAAACAGCCAAGGCTCGGAGATGTTTGGGGATGATGACAAACGGAAGATGCAGTCGCAGTTCACAGATGCCCAGAAGCACTACCAGACGCTGGTCATCCAGCTCCCTGGCCACCCCCAGCACCAGACAGGTTGGTTTGGAGCATCTTTCTCTTTGTAGTAACGATCCATGCAGATTTAAAAAGAAAGTAGTTGGCATAAAACTAGTTTCAGAATCATTTCTTTGGAAAATAATATATCAAAATTCATTTATACTCTAAATTTTCAGAATCAAATCAAAGGAAGTAGCTATATTTGTATGCAGTATCGATTTTTTTTTTTTGAGGTCTACCACCCTTCTAACTAGGAATTCTCTGATTTTTGCGGTCCTAACATATTTTTACAGTAACCACAACTGAAATCACTCATGTTGGTTCCTGCCAAGATGTCAACCATAATAAAGTAATTGAAGCCAACAGAGAAAATGACAAGCAGGAAACGTGGATGTTGATAGAACTCCAGAAGATTCGCAGGCAGATGGAGCTCTGCGAGGGCAGGATGGCTCTTAAAAACATCCTTCTGGCAGACCAAGGGTCTTCTCACCACATCACAGTGAAGATAAACGAGCTAAAGGTATTTTGATATTTTGTCTGATTCCCGGTATATTTATATTTATATGCAAACTATTTTTTAAAACTCTCGGTTTTAATATGTATAGGCAAGAAACATTCATTTTCGAGAAAATGGGTTTCTGGCATGATTTCTTTTTTTTCTTTCCCATGCTTCCAGATTTGTAGACGTTTACCAGGCTGGGGATTAGCCACTTTTGCTGTTAGGTTGTGGGTTGCTGAATCAAGCTACAGTGTTTTCCCTTTGTGCCATGTAGTACTTTGTTCATTTCAAACGTTTCACCAACATTAATTTGGCTTCTGCCTACAACAGCCTATGATATGGGCTAGACAGGTGGAATTATTATTATTTTTTTAATGTTTTTATTGGTTTCAGAGAGGAAGGGAGAGGGAGATAGAAACATCAATGATGAGAGAGAATCATTGATCGGCCGCCTCCTGCACGCCCCCCACTGGGGACCGAACCTACAACCTGGGCATGTGTCCCAACAGGGAATTGAACCGTGACCTCCTGGTTCACAGGTCAACGCTCAACCGCTGAGCCATGCTGTCCAGGCAGGTGGAATTATCTTTATTTGTAGACAGGAAACTGGCGCTGAGAGATTTGGTTGGTGGAGTAAAAACTCAAAGCCACTGGTGGAGCTGGGACCACAGCCCAGGTGTTTCAGCTTGTAGCTCAGTCTTCTCTGCCCAGCCACACCTGGGCACTGCATTGGCATGTCCTAGGTGTAAATAGTAAGTAAGGGGTCATGTTGCACAGTGTTTGTAAGGCCACCCAGAAGAAGGAAGGGAAAGGTCAAGTCAGTCCCTTTCTTGAATCCTTTACATTTAGTGAACTTTTAAAGGACAAACACGATCACAGGAATCACACAATTAAATCAAGAAAGTGTTCCTTCTTTTTTGACAGAGTGTGCAGAATGATTCCCAAGCAATTGCTGAAGTCCTCAACCAGCTTAAAGATATGCTAGCTAACTTCAGAGGTTCGGAAAAATATTGCTATCTACAGAATGAGGTATTTGGGCTGTTTCAGAAACTGGAAAACATCAATGGTGTTACAGATGGCTACTTAAATAGGTAATCACAGCTAATGCTTTATCTCAGGCATTTTGCTTTGCTCAAGCTTCATTTTATCACACTTACTTGCTTTATAAGCTTGGCTTGCTGAATCCTTTGCCTCACAGTTTCTGTTGTCACTAGAGGCTTAGTTAACATTCTGTGCTTTTGAGAGAGACTCCTCTAGCCAAGAGTGTCGACTTCACTGCACTGAGATCTAACTTATCTTACAACTCAGATATGCTCTAAGGGCTAGAGCTTAGAATTCCCCAGTTAATGCAGAATGGTGGTCTGAAGCATGCTGGGGGAGCGGGAGGGGTATATTGCTCCTGCAGCTTATAAACTAGGCAAAAAATTTATCTGCTTTACTATTGTCCTCTTTCATTAATAGTAGCAGGAGCCAGAGGTTCAAAGTTTAATGAAATCATGGGCAATGCTGTTTGCCTCTTTTGGTCTTTACAGCTTATGCGCAGTGCGAGCACTGCTCCAGGCCATCCTCCAAACAGAAGACATGTTAAAGGTTTACGAAGCCAGACTCACCGAAGAGGAAACTGTTTACCTGGATCTGGACAAAGTGGAAGCTTACCGCTGTGGGCTGAAGGTAATGTGAAGGGACGCCACAGGGGCCCAGGTATGGGAAGTAATAAGGGACTCAGTTCCAGTGATAAAGCTTCACCAAGTTTTCATGGATTTGAGGACCAAATTTTGTTGGCCACACAGGTTGATATTAATTGTTATCTCTAATACACTGCTTTTCAGAGTGCATTAGTAGGAACTATGTGAGAAAGTAATTTGTGGGGATATTAGTCTGTGGAATGCCTAGCTAAACGTAGTTAAACTGGTTTCTATACTCTGGGATTTCTCAGAGCCATTAATACATTAATACATGTTATAATTATTCAGGAAAAGGATGGAGTGTAATATTTAGCATTTCTCAAACTAATTTACACATTTAATCCTTTTTTAATGGGGTAGTACAAGGAACTAAATCACTGGCACATTTATTGGGAAATGAAATCAGTAAATATATTTTCCTGAATTGATCATCACTTAAAAAGATGAATATTTTATAGAGTTTTATAAAAAAAAATTTATTTGGTGATTTGCAGTGAGACATGAAGTAGATGAGATGAATTTATACTCTTTTTTTCTCTGATGACAGAAAATTAAAACTGACTTGAACTTGAAGAAGTCATTGTTGGCCACCATGAAGACAGAACTGCAGAAAGCCCAGCAGATCCACTCCCAGACTTCACAGCAGTATCCACTTTATGACCTGGATCTGGGCAAGTTCAGTGAAAAAGTCACACAGCTGACAGATCGCTGGCAAAGAATAGATAAACAGATAGACTACAGGTACGCCAGCCTTCTTCTGCACTTTCTTCCCAATTGTTTGTTCCTAAGATAATGGCACTTGAAATAATCACTATAAAAATAATGGTTTGGTTTTGTATGTAAGTTATTCAATACAGGTGTTCTGTTTATGGATGGCCTGTAGATAGCTTTGTTGGAAATAGAAAGACAGTACATCACAATAGCCAAGCTTGAACCAACCCAAGCCAGGTGCCATCCAGGTTCTTGGGGAAATAGTAGAAGACATTGATCAAGCTCTTTTGTGCCCCATAAACAAACTCTTGTTATGATTATTGGAGAAAGCAGATATGTTTTCACTAAAAGTTTATGAAAATTAAATCTTAACCAAAGAAATGCTTTATTGTACACGAGGTTTTAAAAATATCTCCTGAATCTTGCTTGTAGTTCATTTTGTTAGCAGTGCTTTTTATTTATTTTACTTATTTTTTAAATCATCACTGAGGATATGTTTTTATTGATAAGAGAGAGAGAAAGAGAGAGAGACATCAATGTGAGAGAGAAACATTGATTGGTTGCCTCCTGTACACACCTTGACCAGGGATCGAACTTGCAGCCTGGGTATGTGTCCTGACTGGGAATCGAATCTGCAACCTTTTGGTGTATGGGATGATGCTCCAACCAATTAAGTCACCTGGCCAGGGCTACCAGTGCTTTTAAAAAACATCTTTATTGTTAGGTAATTCACATGCCATATAGATCATTCATTTAATGTGTATAATTCAGTGGTTTTTAGTATATTCAGAATTGTGTAACCATCACTACAATCTAAGTTAGAACATTTTTGTCATCCTCACAAAGAAACCCTCTACCCACCAGCCATCACTACCACCCAACTTTCTGTCTGTATAGGTTTGCCTGTTCTGGACATTTCATATCAATGGAATCAAACAATATATGGTCATTTGCAGTTGGCTTTTTTCACTTAGAGTGTTTTCAAGGTTCACACATGGTGTAGCATGTGTTAGTACTGC
Source organism: Myotis yumanensis (assembly GCF_028538775.1). Classification (NCBI taxonomy): domain Eukaryota; kingdom Metazoa; phylum Chordata; class Mammalia; order Chiroptera; family Vespertilionidae; genus Myotis; species Myotis yumanensis. The sequence continues at coordinate 89,097,166 of NW_027223753.1, read as the reverse complement.
ATTTCTTTTATGGCTGAATAATATTTTATGTATGGATATATTACATTTTGTTTATCCTTTCATCCATTGGTGGATATTTTGGTTGTTTCCAGTTTTTTACTATTGTGAAAAATGCTGCTATGAACATTTATGTATAACTTTTTGTGTGGATGTATGTTTTCATTTCTCTTGGGTAAATACGAAGTGGAATGGCTTGGTCATATAGGAGCTCTCTATAAAATACTTTGAGGGACAACTGCAGTGCTTTAACAATTTCAATAATTTTATCTGTGCTTTCTCTAGATTATGGGACCTGGAGAAACAAATCAAGCAACTGAGGAATTATCGTGATAACTACCAGGCTTTCTGTAAGTGGCTCTATGATGCCAAACGCCGCCAGGATTCGTTAGAATCCATGAAGTTTGGAGATTCCAACACAGTCATGCGATTTTTAAATGAGCAGAAGGTAAAAGTCAACTTGTCATTCCATAGCCGTTTTGAAATTACTTGGGTGTAGGCTGTATTTTCCTCTGGTTTTCATAGCAGTGCCTGGGTTTGAAATGATTAATATTACTAGCCTATTTTATGAATGCTTAAAAGGCTGCCCAGAGGAAAACAATTGAGATATTTACAAAGAAATGCAGTTAAGACTATAGAAATAATGTAATATTATACTAAAGTATTTTTATAAATTGAGTTAAAAGGACCAGAAAAGAATTCTGACTGGAAAGTAACCTTTTGAGTAGATAAGAAGTTGAAGAGCTGAAACCGGTTTGGCTCAGTGGATAGAGCGTCGGCCTGCGGACTGAAGGGTCCCAGGTTCGATTCCGGTCAAGAGCATGTACCTTGGTTGCGGGCACATCCCCAGTGGGAGGTGTGCAGGAGGCAGCTGATCGATGTTTCTCTCTCATCGATGTTTCTAACTCTCTATCTCTCCCCTTTCCTCTCTGTAAAAAATCAATAAAATATATTTAAAAAAAAAAAAAAAAGAAGTTGAAGAGCTTTGTTCTATTTTCTGAATAGAGCATATGCTCATCTCTTAAGGTTTAACTGTGAGAATAGGAGTCCAGTACATGTAGTAATAAACCGAGAGAGAAAAAACAAGTAACAGAGGTTAAAAAGTGAAATAACATTTCTTTTTAAATATATATACACTTTAACATTTGTAAATAATATTTTATTTTCTTATATAGAACTTGCATAATGAAATTTCTGGCAAACGAGACAAATCAGAAGAAGTACAAAAAATTGCTGAACTTTGTGCAAATTCAATTAAGGTATGCTGCTTTTACAAAGAATGTTGGTATTTCATCAAGAATATTATTAACTGCATTATTTTCTGATTCAGTTTCAAGATTATAAACTTCTTGAGGATAGCAATTATGGATTTTATATATTCTTTCCTAAACAAACCATAAAAATTTGTTATCCATTAATATGAATTCATTACACATTGACAATACATGTGGGGCTGGGCTGGTCCTCATTCTCTAGACCAGTGTTGGCAAACCTATGACACGCGAACTCACTTTTTGGTTGATTTTTCTTTGTTAAATGGCATTTAAGTATATAAAATAAATATCAAAAATATAAGTCTTTGTTTTACTATGGTTGCAAATATCAAAAAATTTCTATATGTGACATGGCACCAGAGTTAAGTTAGGGTTTTTCAAAATGCTGACATGCCGACTTCAAAAGGTTCGCCATCACTGCTCTAGACTGATGGCATGTGCAAAATTCTCCAGTTAGCATATAAAGATGTAATGCTTGGTTTAATAATGTAATATTAGCTGCGTGGGCACTAGCTACATATGATAGCCTTTGGAGTTGGTCATTAGTAATACAGTTTGATATTTTGAAATGTGGAGTGGTAGCTGTCAGTGACTATAAGTTCATGAAGTATGTATTTCTTAAACTCTATTATTCTGCAGGATTATGAACTCCAGCTGGCATCATACACCTCAGGACTAGAAACACTACTGAACATACCTATTAAGAGAACCATGGTTCAGTCTCCTTCTGGGGTGATTCTGCAAGAGGTATGTATGTCATTACATATCTCTTAGGGCCTGCCCTTCCTTCTGCCTCCTCCCTTTTCCCTGTCTTCTTCCTGTCTTCCCTGCAGTCCTAAATTCGTCTTTTGTTATAGGGTATCCACTCAAGAAGGTTGAATAGAAGGTTATGTTCCTTCTAGTGTGAGTGATCAGTATGTGATGCATTTTAGGAAATGATCAGTAGAAGTCTCAATCTGTTGTCTATTTATTAGAATTTTTGCAGAAATTAGGCTTAAATTCTGAATTTAATGAGGGAGACTTTAAAAAGTGGAAAATATCTTGTGGATTTTTAAAAGACAACTTTTCCCTAAAAAATTGTCAGAGAACTTCACCTGTCAGATGGTTTAGGGCAAGGGTGGGAAATGTCTGGCCTAAGGGCCATATAAGGCCCTTGACACCATTTGGTCTGGCCCTGCCAAGGCATTAGGGGTGAGTTATTAAATGTTTGACCAAATATAGCAAGCTAATTTTTAAGTTGATAATTTTGTATGGCCCATGAATGATGTTATAAATATCCAAATGGCCCTTGGCAGAAAAAAGGTTCCCCATCCCTGGTTTAGGGAAAACACTCTGTAGTGCTAAGGATGGAATACAATGTTTTTAGCCCTTTTTATGTTGATGTACTCCTAGAATTTGGCATTAGCATGCATGAAAGAAGGGAATTCACTCTTTAAATTATAATTTTGCTATTTCATTGTTTTATAAAACAAAATCGGTCAACATGCATAGGGCTATTTTGGAATGTAATAATTTTTTTTATCTTCTTTCACTCCCCTTTCTCCAAGGCTGCAGACATGCATTCTCGGTACATAGAACTAATTACAAGATCTGGAGACTATTACAGATTCTTAAGTGAGATGCTGAAGAGTTTGGAAGACCTGAAGGTAATTTTTATTTATTTTATTTCCTTGAAGCATCAAAAAGTTAGAGTAGAACCTTATTAATACTGTCTCATTATAACATGGATTTGGGCATACTTACTGGTAAAACTGTTTTTCTACATAATTAGTATAATATAGTTTGCTCATGAGCCTGGGGTTAGTCCCATGCTCTAGTACACTGCTCAAAATGCTTTAGGTAATATTTACAAAACTATAGCTATTTTACCTTTCCCCAAACCAGTAATTTCATTTATAGTTTGGTCAAGGAATTTACTTTATTTCTTTGTGTTAAATCAAGACTAAGAACGTACTGGATGATAGCTGCATTTGAATATTTCATGTTGAGTGATTGTTTAATTTACTCCTCATTTCTAATACTTGAATTGAGTTTATATGGAAACTTACTGTATTCCTTGAAATAAAGCAAACATAATTTATGAAATCATAAGCTTTTGCTTTTGGAAGAAAGTACCTCATTTATAGATGAGGAAGCTGAAACTCAAAGGTATATCATTTGCTAAGATCATACAAGCAGTTGAAAAATTATGAGGAAAATACAGATTTCTTGAATTTTTATCAAGTAGTTTTTGTCTTATATCCCTCTATATGTGTGTGCTTATATGTGTGGTATATGTGTGCTTATATATGTATCAGTACGTGTGCATGTATGCAGGTGTGTAAAGAGAAATGAAAATGTACACTGGTCTGGGAGGGGACAAGTATTGTTTCCTTCTTGTGATATGATGTGTTTTTGTTTCAACATGTTTCTGATTTTACTTTTGTAGCTGAAAAATACGAAGATTGAAGTTTTAGAAGAGGAGCTTAGACTGGCCCGAGATGCTAACTCTGAAAACTGCAATAAGAACAAATTCCTGGATCAGAACCTGCAGAAATATCAGACAGAGTGTTCCCAGTTCAAAGCAAAGCTTGTGAGCCTGGAGGAACTAAAGAGACAAGCTGAGCTGGATGGAAAGGCAGCTAAGCAAAATCTAGACAAGTGCTACGGCCAAATAAAAGAACTCAATGAGAAGATCACCAGACTGACTTATGAGATTGAAGATGAAAAGAGAAGAAGAAAGGCTGTGGAAGACAGATTTGACCAACAGAAGAGTGACTATGACCAGCTGCAGAAAGCCAGGCAATGTGAAAAGGAGAGCCTTGGTTGGCAAAAAATAGAGTCTGAAAAAGCCATCAAAGACAAGGAGTTCGAGATAGAAAGGTTGAGGATTCTTCTGCAGGAGGAGAGTGCCCGGAAGAGAGAATATGAAAATGAGCTGGCAAAGGTAAGAAACCACTATAATGAGGAGATGAGTAATTTAAGGAACAAGTTTGAAACAGAGATTAACATTACGAAGACCACCATCCAGGAGATAAGCAGGCAAAAGGAGGATGATTCCAAAGACCTTAGAAACCAGCTTGACAGACTCACAAGGGAAAATCGAGATCTGAAGGATGAGATCGTCAGGCTGAATGACAGCATCCTGCAGACCACTGAGCAGCGAAGGCGGGCTGAGGAAGATGCCCTTCAACAAAAAGCCTGTGGCTCCGAGACGATGCAAAAGAAGCAGCAGCTGGAGATCGAGCTTAAGCAGGTCATCCAGCAGCGCTCAGAGGACAATGCAAGACACAAGCAGTCCCTGGAGGAGGCTGCAAAAACCATTCAGGACAAAAACAAGGAGATTGAAAGACTCAAAGCTGATTTTCAGGATGAGGCGAAGCGCCGCTGGGAATATGAAAATGAACTGGCTAAGGTAAGAAACAATTACGACGAGGAAATCATTAGCTTAAAAAACCAGTTTGAGACCGAGATCAACATCACCAAGACGACCATCCACCAGCTCACCATGAAGAGGGAAGAGGACACCAGTGGCTACCGAGCCCAGATAGATAACCTCACCAGAGAGAACAGGAGCCTCTCTGAAGAAGTAAAGAGGCTGAAGAACACTTTAGCCCAGACCACAGAGAATCTCAGGAGGGTTGAAGAAAACGTCCAGCAGCAAAAGGCCACGGGCTCGGAGATGTCTCAGAGAAAGCAGCAGCTAGAGATCGAGCTGAGACAGGTCACTCAGATGCGAACAGAAGAGAGCCTGAGATACAAGCAGTCTCTTGATGATGCTGCCAAGACCATCCAGGACAAAAACAAAGAGATAGAAAGATTAAAACAACTTATAGAAACAGAGACCAATGAACGACAATTCCTGAAAGATGAAAATGCTAAATTACAAAGGACCCAGTTTGACCTGCAGAAAGCAAATGACAGTGCAACAGAGACGATAAGCAAATTGAAGGTTCACGAGAAAGAACTAACACGCCTGAGAATCGACTATGAAAGGATTTCCCAGGAGAGGACCGTGAAGGACCAGGACATCACAAGATTCCAGAGTTCTCTGAAAGACTTGCAGTTGCAGAAACAGAAGGTGGAGGAGGAGCTGATGCGGCTGAAGAGGACGGCCTCAGAAGACTCCTGCAAGAGGAAGCAGCTAGAGGAGGAACTGGAAGGCATGAGGAGGTCTTTGAAGGAGCAAGCGATAAAAATCACCAGCCTGACCCAGCAGCTGGAGCAGGTGTCCATCATTAAGAAGAGGAGCGAGGATGACCTCCGGCAGCAGAGGGATGTGCTGGACGGCCACGTGAGGGACAAGCAGAGGACCCAGGAAGAGCTGAGGAGGCTGGCCTCGGAGGTAGAGGCCCTGAGGCGCCAGTTGCTCCAGGAACAAGAAAATGTCAAACAGGCTCACGTAAGGAACGAGCATTTCCAGAAGGCGATAGAAGATAAAAGCAGGAGCTTAAATGAAAGCAAAATAGAAATCGAGAGGCTGCAGTCTCTCACAGAGAACTTGACCAAGGAGCACTTGATGTTGGAGGAAGAACTACGGAACCTGAAGCTGGAATATGATGAGCTCAGGAGGGGCCGAAGTGAAGCCGATAGTGATAAAAACGCAACCATCTCTGAACTAAGAAGCCAACTGCAGATCAGCAACAACCGAACCCTGGAACTGCAGGGGCTGATTAATGATTTGCAGAGAGAGAGGGAAAATTTGAGACAGGAAATTGAGAAATTCCAAAAGCAGGCTTTAGAGGTATTCACAGCTCCACTGTCTCTCAAATAATTCACTTGTCATCTTACCTGAACTGTGCTCTTGTTACTGAGATGGATGCTTGTAGAAAGTCTACTTTTTCTTTTTATTACTGTACTATCTGTCATCATCCAGGCAACTGCTTTAAAGTAGCTTCAGTGCTTTTTGCACTTCCACTCTGTCACTGTGTCAATGCCAATTTGTGTGTAACCTGTGTTTGGCTCTGCTTTTAGAACTTCATCATAGGTATAACATCTGAGATCAATTCCTCTGAGTGTCTCACTCTATTTTATAGAAGATAGCTCTTAGTGAGCTATGACCTATATTTTTAATTTAAAATTTCCTAAATAAAAGCCATGTCATAGGCGTTTTCTATGCAATTTTAAAATCACCTTTTCTCTCTTGCTTGCATGCTTTTTCTGCATGCATTATTCTACTCTCTAGATCATGGCCCCACTTGTTTGGCTTTTATTTTTTTAACCCCTAAATTTAAAAACAAATTCTTTAGCTTCTAATGCATTTGACTTATATAGACAATATTTGTGTGGGGCTGGGTGTGGGTTATGTGTATATTTGCAAAGATTTTTATTGCTTTTAAAACATGTTAGTATAACTGTAACAGGTGAGGTGTAGGTATAGCAGGTGTAATTAATTACCTGGAACACAACTGCTATATTTTCTTGAAACTTAATTGCTGTTAAGAACAAGACAGGTCTACAACTTCTAGTTCCTTTTATGGGGGAAGAAAAGTAAGTATGAAGCCATTTCGCAAAGTGGCAACATAAATCTATAGAATTTTTTCATGAATTTATAAGATAACAAAATAACAGTATACCCAGGGAAACAAAGAAAAGAAAATAAGCAAGTTTTTTTTTTTTTTAGATAACGTAGGAAAAGAGGTTAAATTATGGTAGTCATATGATATGATTCAAACATGCTTTTCCCATTTTTTTCTTTTTAAATTACAGGCATCTAATAGGATTCATGAATCAAAGAGTCAGTGCACGCAGGTGGTGCAGGAAAGAGAGAGCCTACTGGTGAAAATCAAGGTTCTGGAGCAAGACAAGATCAGGCTGCAGAGGCTGGAGGAAGAGCTGAACCGCGCCAAAGCAACCCTAGAGGCAGAAAGCAGGGTGAAACAGCGCCTTGAGTGTGAGAAACAGCAAATCCAGAATGACCTGAACCAGTGGAAAACTCAATATTCCCGCAAAGAAGAGGCTATTAGAAAGATAGAGTCAGAAAGAGAAAAGAGCGAGAGAGAGAAGAACAGCCTTAGGAGTGAGATCGAAAGACTCCAGGCTGAGATCAAGAGGATTGAAGAGAGGTGCAGGCGAAAGTTGGAGGATTCTACCAGAGACACACAGTCCCAGTTGGAAACAGAACGTTGCCGACTTCAGAGGGAAATCGATAAACTCAAACAGCGCCCATATGGATCCCATCGGGAGACCCAGACTGAGTATGAGTGGACTGTTGACTCCTCCAAGCTGGTATTTGATGGACTGAGGAAGAAGGTGACGGCGATGCAGCTCTACGAGTGCCAGCTGATTGACAAAACAACCTTGGACAAACTGCTGAAGGGGAAAAAGTCAGTGGAAGAAGTTGCTTCTGAAATCCAGCCTTTCCTTCGGGGCGCAGGAGCCATCGCTGGAGCTTCTGTTACCCCTAAGGAAAAGTACTCTTTGGTAGAGGCCAAGAGAAAGAATCTAATCACCCCAGAATCCACAGTCATGCTTCTGGAGGCCCAGGCAGCTACAGGTGGTATAATTGATCCCCATAGGAATGAGAAGCTGACGGTTGACAATGCAATAGCTCGGGACCTCATTGATTTCGATGACCGACAGCAGATATACACGGCAGAAAAAGCTATCACTGGTTTTGATGACCCATTTTCAGGCAAGACAGTATCCCTTTCAGAAGCCATCAAGAAAAATTTGATTGATAGAGAAACCGGAATGCGCCTGCTGGAAGCCCAGATCGCTTCAGGGGGTGTAGTGGACCCCGTGAACAGTGTCTTTTTGCCAAAAGATGTAGCCTTGGCCCGTGGGCTGATTGACAGAGATTTGTATAGGTCCCTGAATGATCCCCGAGATAGTCAGAAAAACTTTGTGGATCCAGTCACCCAAAAGAAGGTCAGTTACATGCAGCTGAGGGAACGGTGCAGAATTGAACCTCACACTGGTCTGCTCTTTCTGTCGGTACAGAAGAGAAGTATGTCCTTCCAAGGAATCAGACATCCTGTGACCGTTTCTGAGCTAGTGGATTCTGGCATATTGGGACTATCCACTGTAAATGAACTGGAATCAGGTCGAATTTCCTATGATGAAGTTGGTGAGAGAATTAAGGACTTCCTTCAGGGTTCAAGCTGCATAGCAGGCATTTATAATGAGACCACAAAACAGAAGCTTGGCATTTATGAGGCCATGAAGATTGGCTTGGTCCGACCTGGTACTGCTCTGGAGTTGCTGGAAGCCCAAGCAGCTACTGGCTTTATAGTGGATCCTGTTAGCAACTTGAGGTTAACAGTGGAGGAAGCCTATAAAAGAGGTCTGGTGGGTATTGAGTTCAAAGAGAAGCTCCTGTCTGCAGAACGGGCTGTCACTGGGTATAATGACCCTGAAACGGGAAACATTATCTCTTTGTTCCAAGCAATGAACAAGGAACTCATTGAGAAGGGCCACGGCATTCGATTATTAGAAGCACAGATTGCAACCGGTGGGATCATCGACCCGAAGGAGAGCCATCGATTACCAGTTGACATGGCCTACAAGAGGGGCTACTTTAATGAGGAGCTCAGTGAGATTCTCTCAGATCCAACTGATGACACAAAAGGATTTTTTGACCCAAACACTGAGGAAAATCTTACCTATCTACAGCTAAAAGAAAGATGCATCAAGGATGAGGAAACAGGGCTCTGTCTACTGCCTCTGAAAGAAAAGAAGAAGCAGGTGCAGACATCGCAGAAGAATACCCTGAGGAAGCGTAGAGTGGTCATCGTGGACCCAGAAACCAACAAGGAGATGTCTGTTCAGGAGGCTTACAAGAAGGGCCTTATCGATTATGAAACTTTTAAGGAGCTATGTGAGCAGGAGTGTGAGTGGGAAGAAATAACCATCACTGGGTCTGACGGCTCCACCAGGGTGGTCCTGGTAGATAGAAAGACAGGCAGTCAGTATGATATTCAAGATGCTATTGACAAGGGCCTTGTTGACAGGAAGTTCTTTGAACAGTACCGATCCGGCAGCCTCAGCCTCACTCAATTTGCTGATATGATCTCCTTGAAAAATGGTGTTGGCAACAGCAGTGGCATGGGTGGTAGTGTCAGTGATGAAGTTTTTAGCAGCTCCCGACATGAGTCAGTAAGTAAGATTTCCACCATATCCAGTGTCAGGAATTTGACTATCAAGAGCAGCTCTCTGTCTGACCCCCTGGAGGAATCAAGCCCCATTGCAGCCATCTTTGACATAGAGAACCTGGAGAAGATCTCCATTGCAGAAGGCATAGAGCGGGGCATTGTGGATAGCATCACTGGCCAGAGGCTTCTGGAGGCTCAGGCCTGCACAGGCGGCATTATCCATCCAACCTCCGGTCAGAAGCTGTCACTGCAGGATGCGATCTCCCAGGGCCTGGTTGATCAAGAGATGGCTACCAGGCTGAAGCCTGCTCAGAAAGCCTTCATTGGCTTTGAAGGTGTGAAGGGAAAGAAGATGTCGGCAGCAGAGGCAGTGAAAGAAAAATGGCTTCCATATGAGGCTGGCCAGCGCTTCATGGAGTTCCAGTACCTCACAGGAGGCCTAGTTGACCCCGAAGTGCATGGGAGGATAAGTGTCGAGGAAGCCATCAGAAAGGGGTTTATTGATGGCCGAGCAGCTCAGAGGCTGCAAGATATCAGCAGCTATGCCAAAATCCTGACCTGCCCCAAAACCAAATTGAAAATATCCTATAAGGATGCCATGAATCGCTCCATGGTGGAAGATGTCACTGGCCTACGACTTCTGGAGGCCGCCTCTGTTTCATCCAAGGGCTTGCCTAGCCCTTATAACATGTCTTCTGCTCCAGGCTCCCGCTCCGGCTCCCGCTCTGGATCTCGCTCGGGCTCCCGCTCTGGTTCCCGCAGTGGGTCCAGGAGAGGAAGCTTTGATGCAACAGGGAATTCTTCCTACACTTACTCCTCCTACACCTTTAGCAGCAGCTCTATTGGGCACTAGTAGTCAGTTAGAAATGGTTGCTATACCTTGACTTCATTTATATGCATTTTTTCACTTTATTAAATAGTAAAGAAAATCTAATGCTTGCAATATAGTGATAGAATTTTCTGTGCTTAAGAAAACATTGCCAGGGTTAAATCAAGTAGTAAAGGCGGTTCTGGCTTTTTATCTTCTTAGCTCACCTTAACTATTGTAATACACTGAATGTAGTGTATATGAAGTGGTAATCAGTTGTAAGGATAGCACAAATTGAATTTAGAATTTGTTTTTCTTCTGTTTTTAGATTTTTGATCCATTCTTCTTGGATATTTTTTGGCCTATAATACAGATTTCTGTTCTTGGAGATGAAAATTAGATTGATTACTAATATTTTGGTCATCATTTTGTTTCTCATCTAAATATTCCCATTTTCTGTATTAGTAGATAGTACCCCTCCCCAAGAAAAACCCACCCAAGAAAACCCACCCAAAACTAAGCATTTTTGGAATGAGTCTCCTTTTAGTTTTAAAATGTGGATTGTATGACCCATATTCTCTTATGTATCTGTTTGGTTTGGTATTAATTTGACTGTATGTGCATGATAGCAGCAATCTTTGCTTTTCTTTGGTCAAAGTTTTCTGTTTATTTTGCTTGTTATTTTCAATGTACTTTAAAAAGATGTCTATGAAGTTTGCTGTTCTAGCAATAAACTTTTGGACTTTTGAATTTTTGTGTTTTGATTTAATAGCATGTTTATACACACAACGGCATTTAGCAACAGCTTTTTGATTATCATAAAATATATCTAAAACCATCTGTTTTCAAAATACATATTAAGAAAGACTACTGATAAACTATTTTCATTCTGAATTCGTGTTAGAATTTCGTCTTTGTAGTTAGTTTTTTTTCAACATTTCTCAAGTGCCTGCTGTGTACCAGATAGAGTCCTTGGAAATAAGCCTTTGTAGAAGCCGGGCCAGAGGTCAATACCCCGTTCTATTTTATGCTGGACAATGAATACCAAGTAGCATGGGCAAAAGTTACCGTCATAACATTTAAAAAACATGAGGTGGCCAAGATTCTCATTTGGATATTTCATTTTGTCCCATAAAAGGATTGTCCTTGAATCTATGAAAATAGTTTCTGAAGAGTTCTTGACTCTCTGTTCAAGGACAATGAGAAGTCTCTTCTTTAGATCAAAGAGAAACTTGAAATTCAGACATTTGTCATTAAATTAACATGAGTTTACTGAATATCTATTTGGTGCTTAGTAGTATTCTAGGTACTATGAGGTTTAACAGAATTTAGAAGACCCCTGACTTCAGGCCTTTGCAGCCTGGATGGGGACAGAAGGCACACAACGCAGTCAGTGGAACAACTTGCATATGTCACTAGTATTAATACAATCAAACATTTTATAGTGCAGAGAGGAAATAGGAAAGCAAGTTAAATGCTAATTGATCATACTTAAGATAATACTTAAATTATTGGAGCTTTTGGTACTTAGGGTGAAAACAGCATTCATGTCTTACCTCTTTTCTTGCCCTTGCGCCCTTCCCAATCTGGAAGGTTTGTAATTAGTTTCATTCACCAAATATTGAGTTCTTCTGTGTGTCACACATTGTGCCAGAAACTGTAGATCCCATGGTAGGAATACATGGTAAAAAAATAGTCCTTGCCGAAACCGGTTTGGCTCAGTGGATAGAGCGTCGGCCTGCGGACTGAAAGGTCCCAGGTTCGATTCCGGTCAAGGGCATGTACCTGGGTTGCGGGCACATCCCCAGTAGGAGGTGTGCAGGAGGCAGCTGATCGATGTTTCTCTCTCATCGATGTTTCTAACTCTCTATCTCTCTCCCTTCCTCTCTGTAAAAAATCAATAAAATATATTTAAAAAAATAGTCCTTGTAATATGAAAGGAAGAAAAAATATATGATAAATGCTATGTTGGGGGAAGTAGAGATTCCTTATGCTAGAGCTGCAAGACTGTGTTATCTTGGGCTGCCGTAATTAGATACCTCAGATGGGGTGGCTTAAATTTATTTTCTCATAGTTCTGGAAGGTAAAATTCCAAGATTAAGTTGCAGTCCAGGATTGGTTTCCGGTGACAACTTTCAGGCTTGTAGGCAGTGATGAGTATAGAGGGAGCTTTGGTGTCTCTTCCTAATCTTTTCAGAATACTAGTCCTATCACATTAGGGCCCCACTCAATAATCTCATTTAACCTCCCCCCACCCCCATTCAACCATAATTACCTCTTTTAAAGGTCCTATCTCCAAAAATAGTCATATTGGGGGTTAGGGATTAGACAGCATTGGGGGTGGGGTGGGGTGGGGAATGACACAATTCAGCCCATTACAGAGGCCTAAACTAGAATAGGGCAGGAGACTGCTCTAGGAAAATGATGATTAAATAGACTAAGAAGCATCAATGTAAAACAATTCCGAAACAGTGTAGCCACTTCGAGCTGCTCTAAAATGAAATAGGACCTGTGTCCTGGAAGAGAGGATATTCTTGACCTGCACTAAGTTTTGATTTGGTTTAGATACACAGTGCACCCACTGAAAAGGGAAATATATAATTTTTCAGTGAAAATCATCTCACATTCAAATAGTGTAACATGTTCTAGGCTGCTAGGGTAACTCTAAATGTGAATAAAAAGTAAAGATGCTGTGGGCAGATGAATAAGCTACTTCCAGAACTCATCCTTTACCCCACATCTGCTTGCAGCTATTGGATTGTTTCTGTGTTTTCTGGTACTGCCTTTTATACTCATCACCATTTGTCTGTAGATGAAAAAATTGTGCTTTTTGTCTTTGGAAACAGCTGTTCACAAAAATTTCCTTCATGTTTTTTTCCTCATCTGGTGCATACAAGTGCCAAAGGGACCAAAGATTTGGCATCAGGCTTGAATAAAATAAATACTATAAGAAGGAGTAGATTCTAGGAGTTAAAACCATCTACGGAAACTGATTCCAGGTCTTGGGTAGGAAATGTAAAAAGTAAACTTGAATTAGTCAATGTAAGGAAGTTCTCAAGGACTCTTGGGAACATGTCAAACAGACATGGACTGGTATAAAGTAGCTCCCACAGGTCAAACTTGAGACAATTTGAGCATCAACAAGAATTATGATGGTAATGGAATAGTAATAATGACTTTAAAAATAATTTATCATTAATAACTCAATAATTTAAAAAAACACCTTGGTTCCACAGTGAAACAAAGTGAAGGTATGGTAAGAATGCTAGCTAATACGTGTAGAAGCCATAATAGCAGTAAAAAACCATCATAAGCCCTGGCTGGTGTGGCCTAGTTTGTTAGGCATAATTCTGTGCACTACAGAAAGGTTGCCCATTGTTTCCAGGTGGGGCACTTGCCCAGGTTATGGGCTTGATCCCAGATGGCATGTGTGTGGTAGGCAGCCAATCGATGTCTCAAATGGATGTTTCTCTCCTCTCTTCCTCTCTAGAAATCAATTTAAAAATCTTAAAAAAAAGAATCATCATAATTCCTAACATAATGAGATTCAGTAAAGGATTGTGTGAGTTTGTTGGAGAACAGGACATTCATATGGCATAAGGTATCCCACAGATTACCAATTACCAAGAAGAAATGTACTATTAAAATGGATAGATACAGCCATCATCTTTACTAAGTGATCAAATTTTGCATTACTAATAGAGAATCTAAAATATGTGTCCTTTATGAGATGTAATAAAGAGGTACACACATCTTGCAAAAATGCGTAAACTGAACCTACTCATAAAGGAAAAAAAATCTGACAAATCCAGAAAGAGGGCCATTCTACAGGACAAGTGGCTGAGGCTCCTGACAAAATTCACTGGCTCAGTTTAAAAAGGAGAGTAGCCCTAACTGGTTTGGCTCAGTGGATAGAGCGTCGGCCTGTGGACTGAAGGGTCCCAGGTTCGATTCTGGTCAAGGGCATGCACCTTGGTTGAGGGCACATACCCAGTAGGGAGTGTGCAGGAGGCAGCTGACGGATGTTTCTAACTCTATCCCTCTCCCTTCCTCTCTGTAAAAATCAATAAAATATATTAAATTAAAAATAAAAAGGAGAGTAGGGGAGACAGACTTTTGTAAAGTAAAAGAGACAATAACTGATTGTAGGTCATGAGTTGGAAGAAGTGAAACGGCTATAAAAGGAATTTGGGGGACAACTGGGGAAATTTGAATATGAACGGTATATTAGATATTTTGGAATGATTCCTTTTCTTAGAGTTGATCATTTATTGTGGTCATGGAAGCAAAATATCCTCATTCTCAAAAGATTCATACGGACTTTTGGGGGTGAAGTATCTGCAACTGACTTTCAAATAATTCAGCAAAAATAGTGCGTGGGGCTGTGTAGATAGAGTGGGAGAAAGCAAACGTGGCCACATGTTACAGTTAAGGAGCGGGAGGACAGCTGTGCGAATGCGCACTGCACTATTCTTCAAACTGTTCTTTAGATATAAACGCTTTATTTAAAAAAGTAGATGGGGGTGGTAATGGCGTTCAGGGGAGGCCAGGAGCAAATGCGTCCAGGAGCAGTGACTAAAGCAGCGATATTGGAAAGAGACGGGAAAACACCTCTTAGAATGACAGCTCCCGCCCTTCTCGGGCCGGTCCCGGCAGGCGGTTCTAGTCACGTGGCGCGGGGGCCCCGCCCACAACCCCCAGAAGCCCGCGCGCGCCGGTGGCAGTTCGGCAGCGTCCCCTCGGCGGGCTGGGTGCGGCCATGGAGGGCGAGCCGCCCCCGCTGGAGGATCGGCGGCGGCTGCAGGAGGAGCTGAGCGAGTTCGTGGAGAGCTGCTGTCGGACGCTGCAGGAGGTGACCTCGTCCCTGGGCTGGAGCCTGGATCGGCTGGACCCCGGGGAGGCGGCGGCGGCCGAGGTGAGGGTGGGGCCCTTGCGGCCCTGAGCTGCGGTTCTCTCTGGCGGCCCCAGCCACGCAGGGCGGCGGGGGCGAGGGCGTGGGAGCCCCGCCCGGGGCAGAGCGGCGGGGGGCTCCCGGGACGGGCTCGGAGCGCCCGGCGCCTCCGGTGCGGCGCACCTCCTGGGACTCGGGTGTAAAGAAATGGTGACAGCGCTCCAGGCGGGGCGGGAGCGGCGGGCCTGCTGTCTATTGAGAAAACCAGCGACCGGGCCTCCGAGCGCTGCCGCGGGGGTGCGGGCGGGGGGCTTCGTCCTGCCGCACGGATGCGCGGGGGCACCAGACTCCCAGCCGGGAGAGCTTGGGGCCCGGTTCGCCTGTCTCTGCCCAGACTGTCCACCTCCGGCCGGGACAGCACCGAGCCTGGAATGACGAAGGGCATCACCGAGAGAGGGTGGCTAGCAGCCCTGCTGACCTTAGCATTGTTTTGAGAAAATGAAGGCAAGTGTGTTAGTGACCACTTGTGATTTTCCAAAAGGCGTGGCAGGAGGGAGGGTGTTCTAAGGATGGTGGGTAGGGGCCTGGGTCGGCCATTTCAAAGCACATCTTTTTTAATGAGGGCAGTGGGGGAGGCAGGGGAGCATTTTGAGTCTGGGCATGTTATAATTAATATCTACCTTTTAATGACATGTTAATTGCTTCCACTTATTGAACACTTGCTGTGTTCTAGGCCCCGTTTGAATTGCCATACGCATATAAACTCATGTATAACTTAATCTTGACCGTAGCTTTGTGAGAGAGGCCCAGCTATTGTACCCATTTTATAGATGAGGAAACGGAAGCAAAAAAAGGTTAAGCATCTCGAGTAACTTAATACGGTCAGTAAAGGCAGACCTGGGATTCAGACTAGCCGTAGTGTGAGGAATGGAATGGACAGCAAGCCTGGAAGCGGAGGGCGGTGTGGGGAGGCCCAGGAAGGCTTGGGGGGGATAAAGAGTGATGGAAGGAGACTTGACTTGTGGTGAACACATAATACAGTATACAGATGGTGTATTATAGAATTGTACACCTGAAACCTATGTAATTTTACTAACCAATGTCACTCCAGTAAATTCAGTAAAAAAGTAAAAAAAAAATGACTGCAAGTGGAGCAAGTAGTTAGGTAATAGCTCTTGTAATCCATGATATCCTGAATTGGGGAAGTGGTAAAATGGATGGATTATGTGCAGGGATTTAAGAGTTATTTAGGAGTAGCAAGGATAGACAGGTGATTGATTAGATGTGGATGATGTGGGAGAAGAGGCAGTTATCTGCTTGAGCAAGTAGGACCTTTTTACTGAAATAGGAAAACACAAGATGAACAGATTTGGGATCAGGAAACCATGAATATAATGAATTTATTTTTGGTCATGTTGAAATTTTAGTGTCTTTAGTGTAAAGTGCTCAAGAGAGAAACAAGGTCTAAACTAGCTGTAGATTTTGGGAGTCATCCCTATATAGTGAAAGTTGAAGCCATGAGTTCTTCTAGTAAGTATGTATCAAATGGTAAAGGCCACCGGTGGTTAGACTGACATGAAACACCAGCATTTAAAGGGGGACAGGTAGTGAGTGGTACACACATACAATGGAATATTACTCAGCAATAAAAAGGAAGGAAATCCTGCCACTTGGGACAACATGGATGGACCTTGAAGAAATTGTGCTACGTGAAATAATTCACACAGAGAAAGACGAATACCTTCTGATTTCACTTATATGTGGAATCTAAAAAAATCAAAACAAATGAATAAGCCAAACAGAACAGAAACAGACTCAGATATACAGAACTAGCTGATAGTTGCCAAAGAAGTGGAGGTTGGGACTTGGAAATTAAGTAAAAGAAAATGTATGTGTAGCCCAGGTATATAAGTTCCCTCTGGAAAAAAAAAGAAAAGAAAGGGGGCCAGGTAGAACAAGGCAGACATCTTTAGAGGAGACCAGGTAGAAGGAACCAGAGAAGCAGAAGGACCATGAAAAGTGTATCAAGATGACAGAAATAGACAATTGGTTTGTGACCTTCTAAGCATTCAAATATTAATAAGGACTGTGATATGTGCTTTGGCTGTAGTAGTCAGAAGGTTGTTAGTGACCTGATTGATGAGTGAGGTTGTTGAGGCAGTGAATGTGAACAAATCTTTCCGCGTTGGGCTTTGATGAGGTGGAGAGGGGGCAAAGGCTATAGGGAAAGGTTTTTAATTTTTAAAATTTATTTATTTTGTATTCTCACCTGAGGATATGTTTATTTGTTTTAGAGAGAGAGGAGGAAGGAAAGAGGGAAAAAGGGGGGAGGGAAGGAGGGAGGGTAAGGAGAGGGAGGAGGGAGAGAGAGAGAGAGAGAGAGAGGGAGAGAGAGAAAGAATGAATTGGTTGGGTTGGTTGCCTCCCATACACACCCCAACTTCCAACTGGGGATTGAACCTGCAACCTAGGTATGTGCCCTGATTGGGAATTGAACACCCACCCTTTTGGTGTGTGGAATGACTTGGCTGGAGCTTTTAAAAAGTTTTAATATGCGCATACACTCAAACAGGGTGTTGGGAGAGGCCTGCAGAAGAGGACATAACTGGATAGTACCACCTTATAAAGTAGTAAACATTTAATGGTATAATTATTTAAATCATTAAATATTATGTACCTTTTTCCTTTGATTCTGTTTGATTTTTATAGGATGAAGTTGTGATATGTCCTTATGATTTCAATCATCACATGCCTAAATCATCTTTAGCAAAGCACATGGTATCATGTAGATTGAGGAAACTGGGCTACACCAAAGAAGAAGAGGTATGCGTGTGTCATATAATTCATGCACTAATAAATTCACAATATATGGAAGTATAGCGTGAGGTTTTCTGACATGAAATAATAGTCATTTGTGGGATAGAATGGTACTAGCCTAATTTCACAAATTATTGCAAGAGATATTTCACTGATACTAATCTATTGTTGGTTTATGTCAAATCTTAAAATAGTTAATCATCTGATTCTCAAGAATACTGATTTTTTTGTTTGTCTTTTTACTGTTTAGGATAAAATGTATAATTCTGAATTTTTCTATGAGAATATGAAGATACCTTCAATCACTTTGAGTAAGTATTAGTAAATTACAATTTTTAAAATATCTTACTATATGTATGTATTGATAGTTCATTTTTTAATTATCAAAAGAATGGACTTTATAAGTATGCTTATGATTAAGGACATTGATACCTTAAGAGAATGTAGGATTGATTAATGTATAGTGAAACTAGTTTTTGTAATCTGAAAGTTAGAGTCCAGGCCTGTTATATTAATAGTAAGTGAAAATCCTGGAAAGCTTTGTACAGTAGGACAGACACCTTTCTTCTTAGTTATAACAAAAATCTGTCCACACAACACAGTTTGAAGACAGGACTGAAGATGGAAATGTGTTCTAAGACAGCAGTCTCCAACCTTTCAGACCTCACGGACCACCAGTAGTCCGTGGGCTACCGGTTGGTGACCACTGTTTTAAGAGGTTGAAATCTTGGGCTCTAAAATAGAAGGCCCTGATTCAGCTCCTGGTTTTGTTACTAACAGATGTGTAACTTTCAGCAAGGTAATTAACCTGTTTGTTGTCCAGATTTCTTTATAAAATGGGGATGATGGTATTTGCACTTTTTAAAAAATGTATTTTTATTGATTTCAGAGAGGAAGGGAGAGGGAGAGAGAGAAACATCAATGATAAGAGAGAATCATTGATCGGCTGCCTCCTGCACGCCCCCTACTGGGGATCAAGCCCACAACCCAGGCATGTGCCCTTGATCAGAATCAAACCTGGGACCCTTCAGTCTGCAGGCCGACACTGTTCACTGAGCCAAACGAGCTAGGGCAGGGTATTTGCACTTTTATGAAGATTAAATGATACATGTAATATTCTTAGAATAGTGCTTGACACTTAGTGGAATTCAAGAAATGTTACATATTATTTGTTGCTAAGATTTGTAGCGGCTACTGTTTTGTGCCTGATTATGTTTTCTGAACCACCTGAACTCTGGTTACTTACTAGGATC
Organism: Myotis yumanensis; assembly: GCF_028538775.1. Lineage (NCBI taxonomy): Eukaryota > Metazoa > Chordata > Mammalia > Chiroptera > Vespertilionidae > Myotis > Myotis yumanensis. Next base: position 89,078,054 of record NW_027223753.1, on the reverse strand, counting down.
TAGCTAGATCTGAAAGAATTTCTGCTTTCAGATTACCTAGGCCAGTGGTTCTCAATCTGTGGGTCGCGACCCCTTTGGGGGTTGAACGACCCTTTCACAGGGGTCGCCTTAGACCATCGGAAAACACACATATAATTACATACTGTTTTTGTGATTAATCACTATGCTTTAATTATGTTCAATTTGTAACAATGAAATTGGGGGTCACCACAACATGAGGAACTGTATTAAAGGGTCGAGGCATTAGGAAGGTTGAGAACCACTGACCTAGGCAGTGATTGGGGGTGTTGCCTCTCTTAAGATTTTAAAGGTTTGTGTGTCTAAAGAACTTGGATTGGAACCCAGTTAATAATCTAATCGTGGACACTGATGATTCATATTGTGTTTGGATTTTTTTTGACAGATAAGGACTCACAATTCCAGATAATTAAACAAGCTAGAACTGCAGTTGGAAAAGATGGTGACTATTATAATCAAAGTAAGTGGCATCATAGTTTGAGCTAAATAATGAATAAAACTATTTTTCTCCCACAAGCACACATGTTACTAATTTTTAAGAAAAATCTTGTGAAAACAATTATATGGGAAAGGTTAAGTTTTACATATTAGACTACTGTGCTTGGTGTCAGCTTTATTTGTTAGATATTTTCTGCTCAAATACACAGGTCTGACTAGGACACTGTCTTAGGACTTCATGCTTTGGAATTTCCTAATAGATTAGATGGCCTTATAGATAATTTTTAAAATTATGATTATTTAGTTAATAAATCCCATTTAGTGAGACTGTTTTACCCTGAGATTTCCTCTCTTGAGGATTAGCCCATTGTTAAATGTAATATTGAAATGAACATAAAAGGAAAGGCTTAGGCTAAAAGAGATTAGTTCCCACAGCTTCCCCTCAAAATAAAATGCAAAGCATTACGTACAATTTCAGAGGGTTTGTGGATCCTTTTATGCCCAGTTTTGGAGCTGGATTAAGAGTTTCTTTCTGGGGCTTATGTCAGCAGAGACTAGGTTAGAATTTTTAAGTGTGAGCTTCTAGGAAATTGAAAGAAAACTTAATCCATCAAAAACATAGAAGGTAAAGGAGTAAATAGATTTAATAGATTTTGAACCTAGATAAAACATCTAAGCTAAACACGAATGGCTCCTTTTTATAAAAGGATTTGAGTTTTTTTTTGAACCTTCTGAAGGTAGCTTTCCCCAGACATCTTACCTTTCTTTCCTCACTCTTCTGAATTATATTCACCAGCCCATTATTATGGTTTGTTTTCTTTCTTGTTAAGTTCAGGGTCTTAGCCCATTTTTCTAAGCCAATATCTGGGCTCGATTTCTCCCTAAGTGCCCTGTGGCTTCGGAAGGAGGAAGTCCCTTATCTTTAGTCTGCATTACATCGTTTCCTATAACAGCAGAAGCACATTCTATTTCCTGTTTTGAAGCTCCTGTTTTTATGTACTTTTGTGCTGAATTCCAGGTTTTTCTCTTTGAGGGAGACATTTGACTTTCTCTTATTGAAGAGTTTACTGAACCCCTATTATTGGTTCTACCCATTGCCCCTCTTAATCAACCAATTAAAAAGAGGGGTTAATTGTTAAAAGACTTTATTTGACCTTATCTGGTTAGATAGATTTACTGAATTTATTAGAGTTTAAAGAGAACTTGGAGATCATCTAATCTAGTGTCTGCTTTTTACTGATAAGGAAACAAACCCTGACTGATAGAGATGATAAGGTTCTGGTGTCTTTGTTCTAAAGGTCCTTAATACTTTTAAGAGATTTTTTTCCAAAGCCCTGTTATATATTTTATTACTCCTTCACAATAAACTTGTGATAGGTTGGATGAGTATTTTCCCCTCCATACTAGGTGAAGAAGAAGAGGCACACATAACTGAATTGACACTCCGTTGGTAGATAATAGCAAAGCTGGATCCAGAGCCAAGTTCTGAATTTTGGCCCAAACACTGCACTGAATTATTCTGCATTCTGTTAGAAACTCTACATTTAGTGATATTTGTGGATTCTACATAATTGCTCAAATATATTCATTATTTATTATGTCTATCATGATTAATTAAAAGAATGTCACAAATTTAAATCTGTACAAAATATTACTATTAATACTGTTCATTTGGGTGAGCCTATTTTAAAGAAATAAACTAGTTGCTTGGCCTTATACAAATGACAGCTTTTCTGAGTTTACTTTCTTATCTGTAATATAAAACTATCTCCTAGTGTTGTTTAGAGCAATAGCAATATTAAGATGAAATGGGTGAGAATTATATATATGTATAATTACTCATATAGGTATATAAGACTAATTTTCTAGATCATTTTCTAATCTGAGGTTTTTATATAAGAGTAATAAGGCAGATTTGGACATTGAGTTTAGTTTTTTATAAAAACAAATAGTTACTTTGAATGAATACTTCTTTCAGTACATTAAGAGGAAATTTTATTTGATTTTGAATTTTTGTACTAGCTTAAATTAAGATTTAACTGTTAAGAACTATTTTTATATGATCTATAACCCTCTTTTTAAAACTATTTTTCATCTTGTGTAGAGTTCTGCATTTCCTCAACAGAGATTATTTTTGTAGTTTACTTATACCTAAACATTTTACTCCAGGACAAAAATCTCTTTAATATCTTCTTTTTGATGTGTTTATTTTGAGGGAAGACGACTAACATGAACAATTTTACATTTTTTCATGTAATTAATATTTTTTTGTTATTCATTAAATTTTAAGGTTTTTTTGTGTGCGGTTATATATTTATGTTTTCATTTTATCAGTCTTATTAGGTCTCAATTCATTTTAATCTTCCTGAAAGCTTAAATAGCCATTAGATCTACTTACTTATTTTTAGATATAGTTACTTTGGTTAATTTTGTAACCAAGGTATTAATTTCAATCATAAACAATCATTTTATATTTAGTGGTTTATCTTTTTCCTTCTGTATTAAAGATTCAAGTTGTTATACTTGAATTTCATGACATACAGTTGACCTTTGAACAACATAGGTTTGAACGCATAGGTCCACTTATATGTGGATTTCTTTCAATAAATACGGTTGGCCCACTGTATTTGTGGGTTTTGCCTCCATGGGTTTGGCATCTCAGGAGGATACCAAAATAGTATTTTTGATCCACAGTTGGGAATCCAGGGATGTATTGTTCTATACCATTTTATATAAGAGACTTGAACATCCACAGATTTTGGTATGAGTCACGGCCGTGATTTGAAGATCAGGGTACTATGGCTAACAAACCCTAAAGAGATAGAAATAGAGTAGTTCTAAAGCTAATCTGTTCCTACCACTTGTGAAACGTTGGCAAGTCATTTTGCTTCTGTGAGCTGTAATTTATCTCTAATATTAAGAAGTTAACTCTGAATTCTCTCTAAAATTCTAAATATGTATCTCAGAAATAGTACCTCTTGTTAATAAATAGTATAGTATCTCATACATTTAAGATGCCCTATGATGGCGAAAGTGACTAACAAGGAAGAATTGAGAATTAGAGTTACTAAAAAGTAGATTAGAGTGTCAGTTCAGGGTGATGAAAAGCTCTGGAGATGGATAGAAGTGATGGTTGCACAGCAGTGTGAATACACTAATGCCAATGAACTGTACACTTTAAAGATGGTTAAAATGGTAAATTTTTTGTTATGTATGTTTTACCACAATTAAAAACTATTATACAGAAAAGTAGAAGTTCACAGAATTGGTATGATTACAGCACATTGAAATGTACTCTATCTAAAGCATAGAAACTTGTGTTAGGAAATTTACATTTTATGGAAATCTAAGCTTATGTAAGTGTTTACCCTTTATTTTTTGTCAGAAATATTTATGTTCTGAATGACTTGAATGCAGTTTGTTGTTTAACTTTTCCTGTACTTTTTCTTTTTCAGTAATTGGGGTGAGTATAAAGAGGAATTAGGAACCTGAATGTACTCCTTATTTAAAGATATGCAGTATCCTTTTTGCAAATGATATCCTTTTAAAGTATCTTTCAAATTTCTAAACTTTATCTTAGTCACTGTCACAGTATTACAGTCTTGATTTGGAATTTTAGTTGAATTTTCAAAGAATTTAAGTATCAATCTTCATATAGAAATTTAAGATGAATAAAGAAAATTCCAATATATTTCAAAGAGGAAATTATATTTCTTTGTTTGAAAAATAACAGGCAAAGATTTATGTGGAGCTTGTTTATAACACAGTCATGCACTGCAGTTATGCATGTTTTCGTATGCAGTGATCTGCATATACAATGGTGGTTCATAAGATTATAATGGGTTATAAGCAAAAGTTTGTGATGTTGAAAGAAAAGGCTGGACCCAACTAGGATGTTGAATTTACTGCTAGTTTTGTCTGGGTGGTTTAAATAGACAAGGAGGCTTGGCATGTTGTCTCCTTGCCCTGCACCCTGCCCCTGGCTGGGGCCTAGAGTTGGTGAAGGAGGGGAGCCCAGTAGCTCCCTGCCCCCACCCCCTGGCACCCACCCCTGCACACACATTAACACACACTAAAGCTCATAAACTCACTTTCCTTCCCGCTGTCTGTTTCTCTTTGTCTCTCTTTCCTCCCAATTCTCTCCGCCCCCCCCCCATCTCTGTCTCTCACTCTTTCTGTCAAGGGCCCTCTCTCTTTTTCCTTCTCCTGTCCTCCCCCTTTTATTCTCATCTTAAGTTTTATCTGTGTCTCTTTTGATCTCTGCTTCTGCTCTCCCCTTCTATTTCTCCCTTCTTTCCCTCCTTCTGATGTCTACTCTCTCTCCCTCCACAACCCTTCCCGACCCCCCCAAGCCACATGCCCACACACACTTGATCTTTTACACAGTATTTTTATTCTACCTTTTAAAGGTTTAGCTATGTATAGATACACAAATACCATTGAGTTACAGTTGCCTGCAGTATTTAGTACAATAATAACATGCTTTGCAGGCCTGTAGCCTAGGAGCAATAGGCTATACCACAACGCCTAGGTGTGTAGTAGGATATACCATCTAGGTTTGTGTACTCTGTGATAGTCCCACAACGATGGAATTGCTTAACGACACATTTCTCAGAACATATTCCCCTCATTAAGTGGAGCATGACTGAACATTAGTGTTTTCTAATCTTTTCTAATTTTCCTTCCAGACTTTGTAGCCTATATTCAAAGGAATTAGGTTTATCAAAGCAAACTCATTTTTTAAATGTTTTAACATCTGGCTGCACATAAGCGCTTTTCCTAGTGTCTATCAGAAGTGGAGTAAAATTGATTGACTTCAAAGGAAACCTTTCTTCCCCACTAATTCAAAATCCTTTGACTTGCACATTTAAGTTATCTATAGCTGTTAGACCACAGACTTTATTCAGTGTAGCTATTCTCTTAATTTGTAGACAAATATAAAGTAATCTTTTGTGTCTGTGTTGCAATGCTTAGTTTATAGTATGCTTTTATTTGATTTTTTTTTCTTTTTTTTTTGCATCTTAGGAAGTCAACAAAGCTAATATCAAATATAAGTATCAGGGAAGAGCTACTGATTTTATATTGTTCTATGAACCAGAGTTATTACTATAGGGTAACCTAGCAAACATTAAAAGGGTTTATTTGGTAGCTCATGTTCTTTGCATTAGTGAATAATGAGTCTGGGACTATCATTTTAAATTGCTTTATTTACAGTTACAATAATTTTTTATTTCTTTGAGAAAATTTGATTCTCAAAACAAAATTTTTTCTTCAAAGTTTAATACATCATATCAAGGTATTGTATTTACTTTTTTTCGTTAATGAGCAGATTTTAGAAAGTTCTGTAACTGTTGTGGGGGCACTGCTGTTAACTTTTTTCAGTTAACTTGGTTAAGCCAATATGCTTCCTTTTCAGAAAATTAAAAGAAGTTTAGTCTCAATGTAACCTGTCTTTCTCTGGTCTGAGGAAGTGTGGGATTTCTGCTACTTAATTGTTTTTGGTCCATAGCTCTGAGTCATTTACACAAATGTGATATATTGTTAATGTGGAATGAGTAGCTTGATGTCTCATATGAAAAGGACATTTTTAAACACATTTTTCATATTTCTATAATTTTATTTTCAATGGAACTGTAATACGTATTACCTATTAAAAGTTTCCCCCCATCAGCTTTTATGGGAAAAAACATATGCACAGAAAGGAAGTTAATATCTACTTTTATAGCGTGGGTAGCCTTTGAAAAATTGTTAACCAAAAGGTTTTCTTATGAACATTGTCTTATGATAATTACTGCCTGCCTTCATGGGATCTGTTTTAACATTGTTGGAGAGAAGAGCAAATATCCACAATATACCCTGTATGTGAATGTAGCATTCAGGATAAAGTCATTGTTTTATCATTTGTTACATAGATTGATATTTTGTAATTTAGGCATACTATGAAAAAAATTTGTGTTCATACTGCATTACTATAGTGCATGTTTATAGATAAGTAGTAGATCTTAAGTCCACAATGCTTCATGTATTTTTATTTTTGTGGTTTTATTTTTACTTTAGGGATTTATTCTTCATTACCTGTCGAAGTTCCTCTGAATCACAAACGATTTGTTTGTGATCTGACCCAAGCTGATCGTCTTGCCCTCTATGATTTTGTAATTGAGGAGACAAAGAAAAAGCGCTCTGATTCTCAAATTATCGAAAATGACAGTGATCTCTTTGTAGACTTGGCTGCAAAAGTCAATCAAGGTTTGAGATGAATATCATAGTTTTATATTTCTTAATTGTTATTCCATTCTTTGCTGTTATTAAGATGATTTGTCAGGCCACTTTAAGAATAAGATGGTTTTGTGCCATCTGATATTCACGTATAAAAGATGTTTATTCAGTAGTGAAAGTTTGTTCTCTGATTTTACATTAAGCAAAGCATCCTTCTGTGAGAATGTTACAGCTGTGCTGTTGCTGTAATCTATGTACCTAAACACTCTTATGTTCAACTGATGACTGGAGAAAAGGAATGGTATAAAACTTAGCCCATTTATATAATGTAGAATTTTTAGAATATTTTTGACATATTTTGAAACATGTTAAGATATGATTGTGGTGTTCCTGTTAATTTTTAAGAATGTAAATTTTTCTGAGGATATAATAATTTTATTTTTTATTAGATAATAGTCGAAAAAGTCCAAAATCTTACCTTGAAATCTTGGCAGAAGTGAGGGATTATAAAAGAAGACGTCAATCCTATAGAGCTAAGAATGTTCACATAACCAAGAAATCATACACTGAGGTAAGTTTTATATAATCTTGTAGAGCTTTGTTGAGAACAGACATTTCCTTTATGTAGATTTCTAAATCTGTTCTATGGATTTCCATAGTTCCTTGGAGGTTTTCTGAAAAAAATAAGTATCTTCAAGCTAGACACACCTGATCTGTAGTTGCTTTATCACTTTCAGATCCAGAGAACAGACATTTCCTTTATGTAGATTTCTAAATCTGTTCTATGGATTTCCATAGTTCCTTGGAGGTTTTCTGAAAAAAATAAGTATCTTCAAGCTAGACACACCTGATCTGTAGTTGCTTTATCACTTTCAGATCCACTCCTTGCCAGACAAAGGCTTTTTAGGATACAGAAACCTTATATAAAGAGGTTGTACATCTTTAAAAAATTCCTACTTTTGAGAAAGTGATAAGAGGATTTTAGATTTTGGCTTTAAACATACCTGGTTGCTTAAGTTTTCATTCTGCTGCTTATCATTACTGTTTGACTTGGGCAAGTTATTTGTGAGGTTTTTAAGAATCATTTAAAAAAGATTTATCACAGTATAGACTTTGCAGGGTTGTTACAAGAATTGATTGAGATTATACATGTGGATATAAATTGCTCAATAAATAGCTATAGTTTTTTGGCAGAAATTTTAGTGTGTTTTTATGTACTCTGCTAAATATTTAGACTTAAGAAATGTCTTGGTATACATTATTTATAATTTATTTAATTAATATATTTTTATTGATTTCAGAGAGTAAGGGAGAGAGAGAGAGAGAGAGAGAGAGAGAGAGAGATCAATGATGAGAGAGAATAATTGATCAACTGCCTCCTGCACGCCCTACATTGGGGATCGAGTCGTAACCTGGGCATATGGCCTGACCAGGAATTGAACCATCACCTCCTGGCTCCTATCAGTGATGGCGAACCTCTGACACACGTGTCAGAGGTGACATGCGAACTCATTTTTTTGGTTGATTTTTCTTTGTTAAATGGCATTTAAATATATAAAATAAATATCAAAAATATAAACCTTTGTTTTACTATGGTTGCAAATATCAAAAAATTTCTATATGTGACACGGCACAAGAGTTAAGTTAGGGTTTTTCTTTCTTTTTTTTTTTTTTTAAATATATATTTTATTGATTTTTTTTTTTACAGAGAGGAAGGGAGAGGGATAGAGAGTTAGAAACATCGATGAGAGAGAAACATCGATCAGCTGCCTCCTGCACACTCCCTACTGGGGGCAGGGTGTGTGCCCGCAACCAAGGTACATGCCCTTCACCAGAATCCAACCTGGGACCCTTGAGTCCGCAGGCTGACGCTCTATCCACGGAGCCAAACTGGTTAGGGCTAAGTTAGGGTTTTTCAAAATGCTGACATGCCGAGCTCAAAAGGTTCGCCATCACTGTAGGTTAATGCTTAACCCCTGAGCCACGCCAAATTATTTATAATTTATATAATTATATAACTATATTATAAAATTATGATTAATTTCATTAATCTCTTGATGTTTATCTAGATTTATTTTCAGATGTCATTTAGTGGGTAGTGTTGATGAATTTTTTGATACATGAATTACTTTGCTCAGATTCTAAGTAATTTCCTCATCAAAACCCTAATTGTTTCCACAATATTTCTTTCTTTTCTCTATGATTTCAAAGACTTTCCACAATCTGGCCTCATTCTACCAAGTATTTTCTTTTGCATATGTCTTAAATTATGTCTGGTTTTACATAGCTTTATTCTTACCTCCACATTTCAATACATGTTGTTTTCTCATCTGACATGCTCTTGTTTTGCTGTTTTAATTTTTTTCCCCTGTTACATAAGTTGCAGGTGTACACCATTATATTTTGATTTTTTTTTTTTAAATATATTTTATTGATTTTTTACAGAGAGGAGGGGAGAGAAATAGATAGTTAGAAACATCGATGGGAGAGAAACATCGACCAGCTGCCTCCTGCACATCTCCCACAAGGAATGTGCCTGAAACCCAGGTACATGCCCTTGACCGGAATCGAACCCGGGACCTTTCAGTCCGCAGGCCGACGCTCTATCCACTGAGCCAAACCGGTTTTGGCTATATTTTGATTTTTATAGCTACTACAAAGTGATCACCTCTACTAGTAAAAGTCTAGTTACTATCATCTCCATACAATTGACCACTTTCCTCCTTTCGCTCACTGTGCAACCACCAATATGTTATGTGTATCTATGAGATTTTGTGTTGTTGTTTTTTTTTCCTCTCAATTGTTTTGGTTTCTAAAAGATTTCACATGAGTGAAGTCACTTTGTATTTGTCTTTCTCTTCCTGACTTATTTTGCTTACATTATACCCTCAGGGTCCATTCCTGGCTTATTTTGCTTAGATTATACCCTTAGGGTCCATTCATAGTGCCACAAATGGCAATATCTCATTCCCTTTTATGGCTCAGTAGTACTCTATTATGTGTATGTGACATCTTTATTCATTCATCCATCAGTGGACACTTTGGTTGTGTCTATATCTTGGCTATTGGAAATAATGCTGTGACAAGCATAGGGGTGCATATATCTTTTTATTTTTATTTTTAAAATACATATTTTTTAAAATAAATCTTAATTGTTCAGATTATTACAGTTGTTCCTCTTTTTTCCCCCCATAAATCCCCTCCACCCAGTTCCCATCCCACCCTCTGCCCTTACCTGCCCCCACGGTCCTCATCCATAGGTGTACGATTTTTGTCCAGTCTCTCCCCCCCCCCCCCCCCCCCACAGAACTCCCCCCTCCCCCGAGAATTGTCAGTCCACTCCCTTTCTATGCCTCTGATTCTATTATATTGACCAATTTACGCTGTCTGTCAGCTTTTTTTTTTTACATTTGCAAAAGTAAGTTTATGAAAATATAAAAAAATTATCAAAGTGTATTTGTACAGTCAAATAAATTAGCAAGGTTTTCTCTTTCTCACACCTCAGAACTTGAAAAATACATAGCAAGAAGCAGCACACTATCTCACAGTGGATGCTTTCTACTTGCTCGTTCTTGAACTAATATCATTATTTTCCATCTCAGAGTTTATACAAATATTGTTTTGTTTTCAAAGACAAACTTCAAAATTTACCCCCTGACAAATATAACGGTTTAGAGCTAGTGCACTTTTCCTGGGACGAAGGAAGAACTGTGCAGAAGGTGAAGTTCAACAAACAAAATGTTCCTGATTACTGAGATAAAAGAAACCCCCTTCAAAGTACACTTAATTGGTATATTTTCTTACCTTTAGGCTGGTAAAATCGAAACCTTTTCCAATAAATTGTTATTTAAAATGCAACCATTTGTACTCAAACAGATGTTGCTTTTAATAATGTTTTTGAAAAAAAGAAAATGTATGAGGTGATATATAAAAAACTGAGCACAACTAAGAAACAATGTATTGTTTCCTGGTTGAAATTTCTAATCAAATCTCTTTAGGAAAAAAGGAAACCGCATTCGGAAGTTTGTGTTTCTCCATTTCAGAGGGCTCACAGCACAGCTCTGGTGATTTTTAGATTCATTTGTTTTTTTGTTTTTGCATTTTTTAAAATTAAATCTTTATTGTTCAGATTATTACAGTTGTTCCTCTTCTGTCCCCCGTAGCTCCCCTCCACCCGGTTCCCACCCCACCCTCTGCCCTTACCCCTGCCACCCACTATTCTCATCCATAGGTGTACAATTTTTGTCCAGTCTCTTCCCACACCCCCCACACCCCTTTCCCCCCTGAGAATAGTCAGTCCACTCCCTTTCTAGGCCCCTGATTCTATTATATTCACCAGTTTATTCTGTTCATCAGATTATTTATTCACTTGATTTTTAGATTCACTTGTTGATAGATGTGTATTTGTTGTTCATAATTTGTATCTTTACCTTTTTCTTCTTCTTCCTCTTCTTAAAGGATAACTTTCAGCATTTCATATAATACTGGTTTGGTGGTGATGAACTCCTTTAGCTTTTCTTTTTTTATCAGTGAAGCTCTTTATCTGTCCTTTACTTCTGAATGATAGCTTTGCTGGATATAGTAATCTTGGTTGTAGGTTCTTGCTATTCATCACTTTGAATATTTCTTGCCACTCCCTTCTGGCCTGCATAGTTTCTGTTGAGAAATCAGCTGACAATCTTATGGGTACTCCCTTGTAGGTAACTGACTGTCTTTCTCTTGCTGCTTTTAAGATTCTCTCTTTGTCTTTTGCTCTTGGCATTTTAATTATGATGTATCTTGGTGTGGTCCTCTTTGGATTCCTTTTGTTTGGGGTTCTCTGCGTTTCCTGGACTTGTAAGTCTGTTTCTTTCACCAGGTAGGGGAAGTTTTCTGTCATTATTTCTTCAAATAGGTTTTCAATATCTTGCTCTCTCTCTTCTTCTGGCACCGCTATAATTCGGATGTTGGTATGCTTGAAGTTGTCCCAGAGGCTCCTTACACTATCTTCATATTTTTGGATTCTTTTTTTTTTTTTTTTTTTGCTTTTCCAGTTAGGTATTTTTTGCTTCTTCATATTTCAAATCATTGACTTGATTCTTGGGATCCTCTTGTCTGCTATTGGATCTCTGTATATTATTCTTTATTTCAATCAGTGTATGCTTAATTTCTAATTGGTCCTTTTTCATATCCTTGAGAGTCTCACTAAATTTATCAGCGGTTTCTAGAAAATTCTTGAAAAACCTTATAACCATGGTTTTGAACTCTATATCCAGTAGTTTGCTTTCCTCCATTTCTGTCATTTGTGATCTGTTTCTTTGTCTCCGCATTTTGGCTGCTTTCCTGTGTTGATAGAGTGACTTTGTGTGCAGGTGTCCTAAAGGGCCCAGTGGCTCAGCATCCCCAATTACCTGAGGTGGACACTCATGGTGCACCCCTTTGTGGGCTGTGTGCATAGTCTTGTTGTAGTTAAGCCTTGATTGTTGTAGGTATCACTGGGAGGAATTGACCTCCAGGCCAAATGTCTGTGAGAATCAGCTGTGTCTACAGTGGGAGAACTTCTGGGGCAAGACTTTCTTCAGTGGGGCTTTGGTGCTCACTCAGTCTTCCCCCTGAGTGTGTCCCTTATGGATCTGAGGAGTTGTAATCTGGATGGTCCCACTCTGACCACTAGGTTACTCGGGCTCTTGGCCCTCTAAGGAGGTGCTAATTTAGCCTCTTCCTGAGGCTTCCCAGCAGGAGCTACAGAGAGATCTGCAGATTCCTCTTCCTTGTTTGGGGTTTGGAGGTGCTCAGATGAGGCCCAGCTGTGAAGCAATGCAAGCTGCTGTGGGGCCTTGAGCCTTCTTTTGGATGTTCTGGTTCTCCCTGACCCAGCTGCAGTTTGTTAGGTAATTTTAGATCTCAAAAGGCCAGCCCATTCATATGTAAAAGCCTCTGCTCGCAGCTTGGGTGGGGCGGGGTCTCAGGGAATCAACAGGGTGGAGTAAACAGCTATGGCTTGTCCTCAGAATTGCCCTAAGAGGCCCCCGGGTCTCGGTGTCCCACGGTAATTGCTGCAAGCACCTCTGAGAAAGCTGCCCTCGAGTTCCGCCCGCTGCCAGACAGTCCAGTTTCTCCTGGTATGAGTCTGGGTCCCCAGAGACTTGCCCAGAACTGGAGTCAGGGCCTTTGGGATCTTGAGACTCCCTCCCGATTGAAAAAGACACCATCGTCCTCCTTTGCCAGCCCTTTCCGCGAGCACGCCTCCATGCCTCTGCACTTTACTTCCGCACCTCCTCTGAGTCTCAGTGTGCTTTTCTCTTTTCTTCTAGTTATAGAATTTCCACTCAGCCAGCCTTCCTGTGGTTCTGGGTGATGTCTGTTTTGTCTTTTAGTTGTAGTTTTGAAGTGGTTGTACGAGGCAGCAATTTCAGGTGTTTACCTATGCCTCCATCTTGGTTTCTCCCTCAAATATATTGTATTGATTTTTTTCAGAGAGGAAGGGAGAGGGATAGTTAGAAACATCGATGAGAGAGAAACATCGATCAGCTGCCTCCTTCACACCCCCCACTGGGGATGTGTCCGTAACCAAAGCACATGCCCTGGACTGGAATCGAACCTGGGATTCTTCAGTCTGCAGGCCCACGCTCTGTCCACTGAGCCACACCGGTCAGAGCTATCTTTTTAAATTAATGTTTTCATTTTTACAATCCTCACCTGAGGATATTTTTTCATTGATTTTTAGGAAGAGTGAAAGGAAGGATAGAGACAGAGACATCGATGTGAGAGACACATTGATCAGTTGCCTCCTGCATGCAACCCAACCAGGGCTGGGGGTCAATCTTGCAACCCAGACATGTGCCCTTGGCTGAGAATCAAACCTGGGACCCTTCAGTGCACAGGCCGACACTCTAACCACGGAACCACTTAGGCAAGGGCAGTATTTTTGTATTCTTAGAATAAATATCCAGAAGTAGAATAGCTGGATAATATAATAGTTCTATTCTTAATTTTTTGAGGAATCTTCATACTGTTGTGTGTGTGTCCATAGTAGCTGCACCAATTTAGTCTTACTAACAGCATATGAGGGTTAACCTTTTCTTCCACATCCTCTCCAATACTTGTTATTTTGTATTTTTTTATAATAGTCATTCTAATAGATGTGAGGTGATATCTTATTGTGGTTTTGACTGTATTTCCTTAATAATTAGTGATATTGAACATGTTTTCTGTGCCTGTTGGCTATCAGTATATCTTTGGTAAAATGTCTATTCAGATTTTCTGCCCATTTTTTTAAAAAAATATATTTTATTGATTTTTTACAGAGAGGAAGGGAGAGGGATAGAGAGTTAGAAACATCGATGAGAGAAAAACATCGATCAGCTGCCTCCTGCACATCTCCTACTGGGGATGTGCCCACAACCCAGGTACATGCCCTTGACCGGAATCGAACCTGGGACCCTTCAGTCCGCAGGCCGACGCTCTATCCACTGAGCCAAACTGGTTTCGGCTCTGCCCATTTTTTAAGGGGGTGTTTTGTTGTTGAGCTGTGTGAGCTTTTAAATACATTTTATATATTAACATCTTTGCAGATATATGATTTGCAGATGTAGTCCCATTTGTTTATTGTTTTTGTTTAGCTTTTGTTTGGAGTGAGATCCACAAAAACATTGCTAAGACCAATGTTAAGGTGCTTACTGCCTATATATTCTTCCAGGATTTTTATGGTTTTACATTCAAGTCTTTAATTCATTTAGAGTGAGTTTTCATATACAGTGTAAAATAGTGATCTAGTTTCATTGTTTTGCATGTGGTTTTCCAGTTTTTCCAACACCATTTACTAAAGAGACTGTTCTTTCTTTATTATATGTTCTTGGCTCCTTTGTCATAAATTAGTTGCATATATATGGGTTTATTTATGACTCAATTCTGTTCCATTGGTCTGTGTATCATATGTGTCAGTATCATATACTGTTTTGCTTACTGTTGCTTTGTAGTATAGTTTGAAATCAGGGATCATGATACCTTCTGCTTTGTTTTTCTTTCTCATGATTGGTTTGGCTATTCAGGGTCTTCTGTAGTTCCATAAAAATTTTAGAATTGTTTGTATTAGTTCTATGAAATATGCCATTCGAAGTTGGATAGGGATTCCATTGAATTTGCTGATAGCTTTGGATAGTTTGACATTTTAATGATATTCTTCAAAGTCATTTATTGTGCTTCAATTTCTTTCATCAGTGTCTTATTGTACAGGTCTTTCACTGCCTTGGTTAAATTTATCCCTAGGTATTTTTTTTTATGCAGTTGTAAATGGGAATGTTTTTTTAATTTATCTTTCTGATAGTTATCAGTGTATAGAAATGTCACAAAATTCTGTATGTTGATTCTGTATCCTGCAATTTTACTGAGTTCATTTATTATAACAGTTTTTTGATGAAGTCTTTAGGGTTTTCTATATATAGTTGTTACATCATCTGCAAATACAGTTTTACTTCTTCCTTTCTGATTTCTATGCCTTTAATTTCTTTTTCTTGTCTAATTGCTTTGACTAGGACTTCCAACACTATCCTTACTAATAAAAGGCTAAGTAGTCATCATGCCCTCACGTGTGATGCTCTCATGCTGTCACAAGATGGCTGCGTGCACAGTGGAGGTGGGACCCCCAGTTCCGGCCTACCTCTTTGGGGCAATCTATCGAGGAGCCTTGGATGGGTGGGTGGGGCCTACCTCTTTGGGACGATCGATCACGGGGCTCCCACACTGTGAGAGGGCACAGGCCAGGCTGCCCCCCCACCCCCGTGCATGAATTTCATGCACCAGGCCTCTAGTGTTGAATAAAAGTGGCGAGAGTGTGCATCCTTGTATTGTCCTGATCTTAGAGGAAAAGCTTTCAGCTTTTCACCATTGAGTACATTAGCTGTGGTTTGTTATATATGACCTTTATTAAATTGAGATAATTTTCCTATGTGTATTCACTTTGTTGAGAATTTTTAATAGTAAATGGATGTTGAATTTTGTCCAATGCTTTTTCTGCATGGATTGAGATGATTAAGTGATTTTTATTCTTCATTTTGTTCATGTCATGTATCCTGTTGATTGATTTATGGATGTTGAATCATCCTTGCATACCAGGAATTAGTCTCTCTTGATTGTGGTCTAGGATCCTTTTAGTGTATTATTGAATTTGGTTTGCTAATATTTTGTTGAGGATTTTGCATTCATGATCATCAAGGATGTTGGCCTGTACTTTTCTTTTTTTATGGTGTCCTTGTTTGGTTTTGGTATAGGAAATGCTGGCCTTGTAAAATGTGTTTGGAAGAGTTCCTTTCTATTCAGTTTTTTAAGAGTTTGAGAGGGATAGGTATTAAATCTTTGAATATTCAGAAGAATTCATCAGTGAAACTATGTGGTCCCCAATTTTTATTTGTTATGAGGTTCTGGTTATTGATCCAGTCCTCTTACTAGTAATTGATCTATTTAGGTTTTCCTTTTCTTCATGATTCAATCAGGAAAATTGTATGTTTTTAGGAATTTATACTAGGTTGTCCAATTTGTTGGTATATAATAGTTCATAGTAGTCCATTAAGATCTTTTGTATTTCTATGGTATCAGTTGTAACAACTCTTACATCTTGGACTTGAGCCCTTCTTTTTTCTTGGTTAGTCTAGCTAAGATTTTGTTGATTTTTGTTTATCTTTTCAGATAACCAGGTCTTCGTTTCATTGATCTTTTTTTGTTTTTTTAGTCTCTTTCATTTATTTTTTTTTTGGTCTTTATTATTTCCTTACTTCTACTAACTTTGGGCTCCTTTAGATGTAAACTTAGATAGTTTATTTGAGATTTTTCTTGTTTCTTGATTTAGGCCTATATTGTGAACTTCCCTCTTAGAACTGCTTTTGCTCTATCCCTTAGATTTTGATATGTCATATTTCTGTTTTCATTTGTCTCTACATAATTTTTTCTTTTGATTTCTTTGATGATAAATTGGTTGTCTATTAGCATGCTCTTTAATATCCAGTTTTTTGTGATGTTTCTGGTTATCATCTTATAATTAATTTTTTTTTTACAAGGCAAATTTACTCCTGAAGGAGGGTACACATGCACAGGATCTGGCTACACTGCACACTGAGCTGGTGGTCCGCTCAGGGTTTTATGTCTGCATCGTCATCTGTCCCTTACTCTTGATTGGTGAGAGCTTAGGCTCACAGTCTTGCGTGATTGGCTAATTTAAAGGAATAAGGGAGGGGTTGACCTTTGCCATTTCAAAATGGTGGCCCCCAGGGGAGCTGCAAGTCATGCAAGACAAAATGGTGGCTGCCTAAACTCCCTTCTTCGACAGAAAAGATCACTTGTTTATTCTCATATTTCTCCCCTCTTCTTATTTAACTCTTTTCTTTAAACTTGGCTAATGAATGTTGACTTCCATGCTCTACAGTGTCTAGGAGAAGATTATTTTACTGTTTGGTCAATGTAGTTTCAATTAACCTTTAGATAAGACATCTCATACATGGGATGAGATAACATCCCATTACTATAACTCCTAACCTGATTATCAAAGAGGTGAGCATGGGTACCATCATTCCCTTCCATTTTCCGAACCATTGCTCTAGTCCAGCGATGGCAAACCTTTTGAGCTTGGTATGTCAGCATTTTGAAAAACCCTAACTTAACTCTGGTGCCGTGTCACATATAGAAATTTTTTGATATTTGCAACCATAGTAAAACAAAGATTTACATTTTTGTTTTTTTTAATTTTTTTAAAAAAATATATTTTATTTTATTAATTTTAAAAAATTATATTTATAAAAATATATTTTTATAAATATAAAAATTATATTTAAAATAATATATTTTTTACAGAGAGGAGGGGAGAGGGATAGAGAGTTAGAAACATCGATGAGAGAGAAACATCGATCAGCTGCCTCTTGCATGCTCCCTACTGGGCATGTGCCCGCAACCAAGGTACATGCCCTTGACCGGAATCGAACCTGGGACCCTTGAGTCCGCAGGCTGATGCTCTATCCGTTGAGCCAAACCGGTTAGGGCTTATATTTTTGATATTTATTTTATATATTTAAATGCCATTTAACAAAGAAAAATCAACCAAAAAAATGAGTTTGCGTGTCAACCTCTGACACACGTGTCATAGGTTCTCCATCACTGCTCTAGGCAATCGGAGAAAGGATTGGCAATTCCAGGATTCTCAGTTCACTCATTAGCTAGAGTTGTTAATCCCTGTAGTGCCTTAGTGACGGTTCGTTGTTGGGGGTGAATGTACAACATTGGCCCCCCATCATTACACAAACTCCTTCTTTTTCTGCCAGAATAGTATCCAAGGCCAACCTATTCTCCCACGTCATTCTGCTGGTGGCATGTAGCTGTTCAGCTATACCTTTAAGTGCATCTCAAGTACAGTTAACAAGCCTTTGCTGGTTATTGTAAATATAATTAATCTAACCTATATTCTTGTTTACAGTGGGCCCCCAGAACAGGACAGATTCAATTCCTGAAAGCAATCTGATTTCTAGTCTTAAACTCCTTTGACACTCCTCCTGGAACCCCAGTGGGATTTGTGTAAATATGGGGATCAAAGGAGCCCCCTGGACACTCCTCTTCCTAGTCTGTCTGTTCCTTGAAAAAGGTTTATGATATGCCAATGTGAAAGGGATAGCCAATTGTATCAGAGCGCAGTTCCACTCCATTTGCTGGGCAAGGCCACAAGTCAGGGTCCCCCATAACACCACCAGACATCAGCACGGGTTTTCGGCAGTATCCTCAGCCATTTACGCATCCAGATAAATTCCCCATAAACTGAGTATTGTTCCCCGCGCGGCCTCCTCCACCCGCCCCTGAGAGGTAGGAGGTATAGTTTATGTCAGAGGACGGGGCTGGATCATTTTGGGACAGGTCCTTGCTCTTCACCTCTGTTGAATGGGAACAACAGGGAGAGAGTCTTACAGGAAGCTTTTCCCCAGGCGGTTTCCTTCTGATACAGGGCAAGCATATATTCCATCCTGTTACGGTCTGAGGTCCATCCGGTCCATCCGAATGGAAATGGGACCACTTTAGCTTCTCTCCTTACTGCCACACAAGTGTAACAGTCACTTTTATTTAGGGTGTGTACAGAGTATTTAATCCATTCCACCCAGGCAATCATTCCCTTATATCCTACTTGTACTTGCATGGTGGTGACAGTGGCCTAGGGGATCTTGTCCTGTGACATCTCCTAAATCCTGTCTTAGCCAATCTTTTGGCCTATAGGCTGAAATATCCAAGTCATTCAAGTTATCTATAATCATCTTAACTGGGTAAGCATGATTCTGATTGTACACATTTCCCCAGAAGCTGCCTCCTGGTGGTCAGTGCATTCCCACAGGGGGAGCGCTGCTCAGCCAGAATCCGGGCTCACAGTTGGTGAGCACAGCTGAGTGGTGGGAGCCTCTCCTGCCTCTGCTGCAGTGAGCGGTAAGGAGTGAGGGGTCCTGGACTGCAAGAGGATGCAGGCCAGGCTGAGGGATGACCCCCACCCCCCTCCAGTGCAAAAAGTTCGTGCACCAGGCCTCTAGTATGTAATAAGTTGTTTATCTGTTGATGCTCTTAAGATTCTCTATCCTTAACTTTAACATTTAAAAAAATTTTTAAATTGATTTCAGAGAGAAAGGGAGAGGGAGAGAGAGAGAAACATCAATGATAAGAGAGAATCATTGATCAGCTGCCTCTTGCATGCCCCCTACTGGGGATTGAGCCCACAACCCAGGCATGTGTCCTTGACTGGAATCGAACCCGAGACCCTTCAGTCCACAGGCCGATGCTCTTATCCACTGAGTCAAACCAGCTAGGGCAACTTTAACATTTTAATTATGTGTTTTGGTGTGGTTCTTTTTGGTTTCGTCTTGTTTGGAACTCTGGGCTTCCTTTATGTGGTTGTTTGTTTCCTTTCCAAGATTAGGGAAATTTTTTGCCATTTTTTCTTTAAATAACTATTCTGGCCCTTTCTCTCTTCTCCTTTTGGGACCCTTATAATGTGAATGTTATTCCACTTGATGTTGTCACAGATGTCTCTTGAGGTAGCTTCTCTTTTTAAAATTCTTTTTTATTTTTATTTTGCTGCTCTGTCTGGGTGTTTCATTGCTTTCTCTTCCTACTCACTGATTTTTACTTCTACTTCATCCAGTTTGCCATTGAACCCCTCTAGTGTATTTTCCAGTTCAGTTATAATTTCTGTTTGGTCCTTTTTAATATTTTCTGTCTCTTAAAGTTTCATGTTCATCTGCAGTTCAGTGAGCAATTTTATGATTATTACTTTGAAGTCTTTGTCAGGTAGGTTGCTTATCTGTTAAATTAAGGTATTTTTTCTGGGTTAGTTTTGTTCTTTGGTTTGACCCATATTTGTTTCCTCATTTTGCCTGACTCTCTGTGTTTGTCTGTATGTATTAGGCAAAATAGTCCTGAAGGAGGGACCTTGTGTAGGAGATGATCTGTGGGACCCAGAGGCACAATCTCCTCTTGCTACCAGAGCCCAGGTGCTCAAGGAATCGGGCCTAAACCGGGAGTCGGACATCCCTCTCACAAATCCAGGACTGCTGGCTCCCAACCCCTTGCCTGCCTGCCTGCCTGCCTGATTGCCCCTAACCATTTCTTCCTGCCAGCCTGATCACACCCTAACCACTCCCCTGCCAATCTGATCAATGCCTAACTGCTCCCCTGCCGACCCGGTTGCCTCCAACTTCCCTGCTGGCCCAGTCACCCCCAACTACCCTCCCCTGCAGGCCTGGTTGCCCCAAGCTGCCCTCCCCTGCAGGCCTGGTCCCCCCCAACTGCCCTCCCCTGCAGACCTGGTCGCCTCCAACTGCTCTCCTTTCCCTGCAGGCCTGGTCGCCCCCACCTGCCCTCCCCTGCTGGCCATGTTGTGACCACATAGGGCAGCCATCTTATGTGAGGGTGTGACAGTCAATTTGCATATTACTTCTTTAGTATATAGGACTGGATGCCCAGTGCACAAAATTCCTGCACCAGTAGGGTCCCTAATTGTTGCTGGCTGCCGGCCAGGGCCTCCCTTCCCTTGACTGCCACCACTGCCCCCTGGTGGTCAGTGCACATCTGACTCCCAGTTGGTTGAACTCCCACCTGTGGGGACAATTTGCATATTAGCCTTTTATTATATAGGATTTTATAGGATAGATGTTCTGCACCACACAGCTTAGCACTTAATTTTATGCTGTTCTTTTTGCAATTAAAGTATGTGTGTGTTGTAGACTTATCTCTCCCAGTAGAGGTCTGGGACCATGTTATACTACCTTAGTGATTCTAACAGTCCATTAAATACTTTGTTGTATATCATTTGTTTCTTCTCTACTCTCATAACTTTGTGATCAAGTTGTGTTGCTGCTAGTGCTTTTTTTACAATTTGATGGCTGACTTTTTTTTTTAACATATATATTTATTGATTTCAGAGAGGGAGAGGGAGAGAGAGATAGAAACATCAATGAGAATCATTGATCGGCTGCCCCCTGGATGGCCCCCTACTGGGGATCGAGCTGCAACCTGGGCATGTGCCCTTGACCGGAATCGAAACCGGGACCCTTTAGTCCACAGGTGACACTCTATCCACTGAGCCAAACCAGCCAGGGTGATGGCTGACGTTTTATTACAGAAATATTCAAACATATCCTAAAGTGGATGGAATTGTCTAATGAACCCTTATGTACCATGACCCAGCCTCAACATATGATCTTGTTTTATTCATTCCCCATTTACCACCTGTCTTCTCCTACCAGGTGCTTGGTAATTTTGGAAACAGATGCCAAATATCTTTCATCTGCAAATACTTCAGTGTTTACAGTTTTTCTTAGTAATTTATCTCTGGCCAGGGCTTTTTCAACATTATATTAATTCCTAGTTTCATTGATATCTTATACTAGAGGCCTCTTGCAATCCGGGACCTCCCTGAGAGATGTAGTAATGTGTGAAGCAGCAGGCGGCTGGGGAGGAGCCCGAGCCCAGGCGGGCCGGGGCCACGCCACTCGTGCTCATCCTGGCTCCGCTGCACTGCTGCCGCTGCTACTCAGCGCTGTTGCAGCAGCGAGAGAGGTTCCGGCTGCCACAGCTGTGCTCACCAGCCGTAAGCCTGGCGTCTGGCGCCCGTCAGCCAGCTGAGCGGCACTCCCGCTGTGGGAGTGCACTGACCACCAGGGGCAGCTCCTGCGTTGAGCATCTGCCCCCTGGTGGTCAGTGTGCGTCATAGCTACTGGTCAAATGGTCGAACGGTTGACAGGTTGAACAGCCGCTTAGGGTTTTATATATATAGATAATTTTTGTTTGCTCTGACTTAGAACCTGAACTTTGACTAATCTCAGTAAAAATTTTATTTTTAGTGTAGTTACTATGCATAACATACTGCTGTGGGGTATGTAAAGATAAATGCACACAGACTCAACCCTTAAGGAGCTATTATAGTTTAAGAGGTAAAAAAGATTTTTCAAAACACAGATTGTGGTAAGTGTTAAAATGAAGTGAGATCAAAGTGTGTGGGTGAGGGATCAATTTTTTAAAAGGGAAGACTGGTATAGGCTTCATAGAGAAGACAGTATTTGAGAGAAGGGAGAAGCAGAAGGGAGTAAGTAAATGTCTGTTTATAGGCTCTTTCTATGTGGCGGCTCTGTGGAAACCATGTCTAATAATATTTGGTTTCACAGGGCTCACATAGAGCTACTGGGCAGAGATATAGGGAAGTGCTAGAGCTGAATTAGAATTCAGGTATGTGTGACTTGTGCCACTCCCTGAGGTAGGCCTTCTCCTATCTTAGATTTTCCACAAGAGAATATAGTGGAGGAGTGGAAATGGTGGGTAAGGATTTTCCAGGTGGAAGAACTAGTGTTCCTAAAAATAAATAAAAGTATGGAAGTTTTCTAGGGATCCATTAGTAATCCAGGGTGGCTAGAACTTAGGGATTTTGAAGGATCATCCAGTAGGAGATAAAGCTGACTTCTATGTGGTATAGTAAAATCGTGGAAGGCTTCAAAGGCTGTTTTGAGGAGTTTAGACATTGTTCCATTTTACTTCAGGAGCTGTTGAAAAGTTCTTTGAGGTAGGGAGAAAAATCAGTCAGACCTGATCCATAGTGTGTGTCTCTGAGATTGCCCCTTGTTTCCCATACCTTTCTCCTTAAAACTTTCCTAATTAGGCACGCAGGAACCAACTGTAACCTTCTGTTTCAGTTTCACCCAAATAATGGCCAGCCCCTGTGCTTGACATGCTATAGGATAAATAGGAAGGGAAAAACTTTTAAATGGTTCTTGAGTGACTTACAGGCTCACTGGGAAAGTATCTGTGAAGTGACTGTGTGTTTCATGTGTTGTCTGTCATCTTGACTTAATTATAAGATTCTTCAGAAAGAGTTTTACTTGTAAATCTCAAACAGACAAATACATTGCAAAACTGAAAATAGTACAAAGAACTCCTGTGTGTCTTTTATACGGATCACCGTCGCTAACAGTTTGCTCCATTTGCTTGTCATTTGTACTCTTTATCGTTACATTTTTTGCTCTGTCTCTCTCTGTACATTAATTTTTCTTTCTGAACTGTTCATCATGATCTTTTATCCCTAATACTATTTCCTAAGAATAGGGATATTTTCTTGCATAATCACAGTATAGTTATTAAATTTAGCAAATTTAACATGGATATACTTTAACCTGCCATTCATATTCCAATTTGACTTGTCTTTTTAATATTTTCTAAACTGGATACATCGCACAGTCCACTGTATCATAGCTTTTAATAAATATTTGATTGTCAGCAGTGATTATTTCTAGCACTAAACTTAATTTTTGAACAGCTTTCTTATCTGAAATTCTGTGCTTAACTCTTTAAGGTGATTCGGGATGTGATAAATGTGCACATGGAAGAACTCAGTCATAATTGGCAAGAAGAGCAGGAAAAAGCAGAGGATGATGCTGAAAAGTATGTCATTGTGTTTATTGGTGAAAATATTCTCTTTTTAAAATCCTATAATCGTTTAAGTTTTAGTATTTGCAAGGGCATTAGTAGCACACTAGAATTCATCAGAGCACTTATTGTTTCTTGTCTTTACTCAGGATTATTACACCGGACTTGTAAAACATGTTATAAAAACGGTGTCTCTTTGCCCTCTTATATGACTTGTAAGATGACACATACTTATTTAGATACTGTATCATTGGTCTGATGCAGAGCATTAACTTTAGGCTGGTGCACACTGAAGACCAGTGAAGAAAGCGAACTGATGAATGGTCCTGTCTGTTTCAGGAGAGAAGAAAGGCGATCAGCTTCAGTAGATTCCCGGCAGTCTGGTGGAAGCTATTTGGATGCTGAGTGTTCACGGCATAGAAGGGATCGGAGTAGGAGCCCACATAAACGAAAAAGAAATAAAGATAAAGATAAAAATTGGGACTCAAAAAGGAGGAAAGAGAGGTAAGTCTAACATTGTATCGTCCAACAGTGAATTGTTTACCTTAAGGTAGAGTTTCTTAAGTAATGTGTAGGTGGACAGTTAATCGTGTTAAAAAGCTGTTTGCTTTTTTTTTTCCTGCTTCTTCCTTCCTCCCTTCAACTGTCCTTCTCTCTTTTTGTTTTCTTCCTTTGCTAATTCCTAAGGTGTAGGGTGTATAGTGTCAGTGAGAAGATCCAAACTTTAATAGCAGTCAATTTTGCCCTGTTAATATCCTTGATAAAATTTTGATAGCTGAGAGATATGAACTAATGCTAAAGTAATAAATTAAAAGCAGTTGAGGTCTATTCCTATATTTCAGCTGCTTACTGGGCATTTTCCTAGATCCCGTGTTCAGTGGGGCTTTACCTGAAGCGATCTTTTTCTCAGTCTGTTCCTCTTCCCCAGCATTTCCTATCCTGGTTAATGAATGACCGTCATTTGTTCATCTGAGCCAGAAATCAAGGAGTCATGTTAGATACTCTTTTCTTATTCCTTACTATCCAGTCTTAATTGCTGTCAGTTCTACCTGAACACCTCATTTACCCTTCCTCTGTCATTATTGCTGTCCATCTGGAAAAGGATGGTTGTTTTCCTAATTGCTCTACCTGTCTGTAAGCTTGTCCCTTACCAATTCATCTCTACCCTGCTGCCAGAGTGAACTTTCACCTCTTACAGCTCTTCAGTGACAAAATTCATATTCCTTAGAATGGCTCTCAAGACCTCCAGGATCAGGGCAACTGCCTACCTAGCCTTGTATTTTGCCACTACCCATGAAATAGGTAGCTAGTGCTTTAGCCAACCCGAATTACTACAGTTTCTCATCCACACTGTGCTACATTTCTACCTTGCCATGTCATGTTCTGCTGCCTAAGGCCTGCTTGGTAAACTCTTCATCTTTTAAGACCCAGCTTAAGTCATTCCCATGAAGCTGATCTTTTCCATTTTGTTACCTGTCTACCTGGCACATGCTTAATTATTACTCTCCTTACTAAGCTGTGAGCTCTGCGAGGGCAGGCCCATGTCTTATGTAGGATTTATGTGCACAGTGATTGTCTGATAATGGGCTCGATAATGATGCCTTGTCTCTCCAGGGAGGCTGGTGATCAGGAAATTGTAAGGCTTATTGGTTTAATAATTTTACTGATCTTACTATCATTCAGTTCAAAGATTTAAAGCTAGCTGTGATTTAGTCATTGTCTTATAAAACTGAAATATTTGCTTAGTAATCCCTTTTGATTCATATAACGAATGATCTTTTATAATAAGTTTATACAAATTAACTCTTGATTAGTTATCAGAAATCATGCTATGATATTTTTATTTTTACCCCTTTCATTTCAGGGATGGGGAAAGACATCATAGTCATAAAAGAAGAAAGCAAAAAGTATAAATGAAGTATTCATGCATGTGTTAATTATGCTGATGCCAAGATAACCAATATGCTGATATTTTCAATATAATTGCTTTGAATAGGGGAAAATAGTGATCTGTTTAGTGCTCAGATCACTATTTTTCAGTAAGTGCTTATGTCTCAAACCATGACTACACTGTTATGCCCTATAACTTTGTTTTCCATATATTTTAATAGATGACTGCTTCCTGTTACTAATTTTGTTTTTTTTTCTTTTTTGATAACTTATGTATCAGAAAATTCTTTAGTTCAGTACTGAAATTATATAAATAATACATGAATGCATTCTCATTGCAAAAAGTTGAACCTTACAGAACACCATCTCCCATTCCTATGGCCACCCAGTGGTAACAGCTATTTACCACTACGCTGGTGAGTTGTCATAGAGAAAAGCAACCTAAATATCTGTCATGAGGAGAAAGGTCTGGCTAAATAAAATGCACTATAGTCATATAATAGATTATTTATATCAGATTTTAAAAATAAACTTTACCTATATGAACGTGGATACATTTCAGAAACAAGTTAAGTGACAACAGCAAATTGCAGAAAGATATATACACTACTATACATTTTCAGTGGCTATATATGTATGTAAATATATTTTTAAAGGTTCAGAAGAACCCATACCAAACTTACAGCAGTGATTATTTGGGGGAGACAGTATAAATGAGAGAGATAAGGGGTGGCAGTGAAGATTGGGAAGGTGGTTAAAGGAAACTTTAGCTTTATCCTTAATACATTAATTTCTTGAAAATAAGGTATTCAACCTGGCCAGTGTGGCTCATGGTTGAGCATTATCCCATGGACCAGGATGTCATGGTTTAATTGCTGGTCAGGGCACATGCACCAATAGGGGGTATGCAAGAGGCAGCCAATTGATGTTTTTAATCTCTCCTCCCTTTCTCTCTCTGAAATCAATAAAAACATTTTTTAAAAGTGAAAAAAATAAGGTATTCATATTTTAATTAAAAATTGTCATTTTCTTTTTTCTAAATGAACTCTTAAAAATATACTGTCATTTGTTTTGTTTGTAAATGAAATTTATTGAGGTACTATTTATATAAAATAAAATGCATCCATTCTAAGTGTACATTTCATTGAGTTATTAAAAGGCATACTTGGGATTTTAGTAGAAAAGTAAGTGGAAAGGGAGTGGAATGGTGGGGTTGTGGAAAAATCAGATGAGCTAAGATGTAACCAGAGTTCTTTAAAGTCCAAAGTTCTAAGTAACAACTGCAAACTGGCCTATAAAATGTGGAATTAAGTAAGAGGTATTTGATCCTTGAACATATTAATTTTCCATGCTTACCTATTTGTGTTTCGAACTCCTTCATCAATATAACCCCCATGCCTAGCATATAATAGTTTTTAATTTATTTTAAATTTTGATGAGCATTTGAAGACCCCTTTCACCTAACATCTGACTTTTTATTCATAAAGGGCTGTTATTAATAATTACTGTAACTGCTATCCATCTTACTCATCCACTAAGTCCCAGCTTAGATGACATCTTCTCACCTACATTTCTGACCTACTGTGTAAATTTTCTCTCTCGAATACTTTCAAAAGCCCTAAGGATAGTTAATGTTTATTGAGCACTTACTATATGGAAGACTCTGTTCTGAGCTTTTGAAATTGTAAAATACACCTCAGGCTGGTCAATGTGGCTCAGGGATTGAGCATTGACCCATGAAGCAGGAGGTCAGGGTTCAATTCTTGGTCAGGGCAAGTGCCCGGTTGTGGGCTACATCCCCAGTGGGGGGCATGCAGGAGGCAGCCAGTCAATAATCCTTATCATTGATGTTTCTACTTCTCCCTCTTACTCCCTCTTTTTTCCTCTCTCTGAAGTTAATGAAAATATTTTTTAAAATGTGGAGAGCACCCACAGTGTTTGGACTGTTCAAGCCTCAGACTAAAGAGAGGACATAGTCCTCTCGTGGCAAAGCTCGTGCAAGTCCTAGCTTGGAGGGCAAAGCCCTCCCAGCACAATTATAGCCAAAAGCTGTAGTTGTAAGCTTGAACCTATGGTCTGAGCCTGTGGTCCCACATGGCTGAGTGATGTGGGCTTGATAGAATTCAGGTGCATGTAACTGAGTAGATTTGAAACCCAGGAGAATGTTGTAACCATGCCCTTACTTTGCCTCATGGAATCTGGCTATAAAATAAAGTGGTGGCTTATAGGCTCTGGCGCTGTTGCTAGCTCTCCATCAGAGAGGACAGTGTCCCACCCAGACCCATTATTTTTCTCTTGTCTGTTCTCAATCCTTCACCGCCCCCTCTCATGCTCCCTGAACCTGGCGAATTGGGTTGGCACAGAAAATAAGATATACAGTAAAGTTACCATTTTTTAAGTGGCATTACGCACCTTCCATGGTTGCGCAACCATCCATCTGCAGAACGCTTTCATCTTCCCCCAACTGAAACTCTGTGCCCATTAAACAACAACGCTCTATTTTCTACCCCGAAAGCCACTGGGAACCACCATTCTGCTTTCTGTCTATGCATTTGTGCCTGGCTTATTTCCCTTGGCACAGTGTTTTCAATGTGCATCCATGTGTTTGTCAAAATTTCTTTTTAAAATTAAATATTTCATTGTATATATATGTCATATTTTGTGTACTCATCTGTGGACAAAAATGTGTTGCTTCCACTTTTTGTTTCTTCCACACTATTATGAACATGGGTCTAAAATATTAGTTTGAATCTCTGTTTTCAATTCTTGTGAATGCATACCTAGAATTGTAACTGCTGAGTCATAAGATAACTTTAATTTTTTGAGAAACCACCTTACTGTTTTCCACCATGTTTGTATATTTTCACATTCTCATCAGCAGTATAGCAGGAATCCAGTTTCTCTATATCCTTTGCAAGACTTGTTATTTCTGTTGTTATTTTGTTTTTTGATAATAGCCATCCTAATGGGTGTAAAGTGGTACCTCTTTGTGGTTTTGATGAGCTCTTTCTATTAAACTTAGTTAATTTTCATAAAACACTCTGGTGTAAAGATGCTATTTTAGAAATGAAGAGCCTAAGGCTCATGAGTTAGGTAACTTGCTCTACTTCTCAAGAAAAGTGGTAGAGCTAGAATGTCAATCCAGGCAATCTTGCTCCAGGTTTCACACTTTAATCCACCCTGCATACGAGCATAACCAATGGACACAAGACACTGGGGGGCATGGGAGGCTAGGGGAGGGTCAAGGGGAGAAAAAAAAAGGAGACATATATAATATTCTTTGTAATACTTTAAGCAATAAAACAATTAAAAATAAAAAACTAAAAATTTTAACTTGTGAATTTTTTACCTACACTAATAAGAGACAAACATGCAAATTGACCGTACATTCGCTATGCCCTAAGCCATGCCCACCAGCAAATCAGAGCAACTATATGCAAATTAACCCAACGAAGATGGCGGCCAGCAACCATGGAGCTGGAGTGAGCTGGAGGCTTGGTTGCCACAATTATGGAGGAAGCCAAGCTCGCTGCGGCCAGCTCTGAGCTCCACTAAAAGCAACAAAGTTTCAATTATAGAAGGTAAATAAACCCCAGATACCTGCTTTCAGCCGGCCATGGCCACGGAACTGTAGCGAGCAGGAAGCAAATCTTCCCTGCCACAGCTGGCTCTGAGCTCCACTCAAAGCAACAAAGTTTCAATTATAGAAGGTAAATAAATCCCAGAATAAAAAGATAAAAAGGTGAGGCTGGGAGCTTCCATCGCCGGGGGAGCTTACCAGCCTGAAAATGGCCCTCAGCCCCTCACCCAGACTGGCCAGGCACCCCAGTGGGGACCCCCCACCCTAAAGGGGGTGTGACCAGTGTGCAAATACCCATTATCCCCTTACCCAGGCTGGCCAAACCTCCATGGGGTGAGGGTTCCCACTGCGGGGTGGGGTTGGTGGGGTGGCTGACCAGCCTGCAAACAGCCATCAGCCCCTCACCCAGGATGGCCAGGCAACCCAGTGGGACCCCCACCCATGCACCAGGCCTCTTATCTACATAGTAAAACGGTAATATGCAAACTGACCTTTACAGTAGAACAACTGGGAATGACGGGTCACTATGACACACACTGACCACCAGGGCCAGACTCTCAATGCAGGAGCTGCCCCCTGGTGTTCAGTGCACTCACACGGGGAGCTCTGCTCAGCCACAAGCCAGGCTGAAGGCTGCCAGTACACTGGTGGTGGTTGGAGCCTCTCCTGCCTCCTCGGCAGTGCTAAGGATGTCCAACTGCAGCTTAGGCCTGTACCCCGCTGGCAAGTGGACATCCCCTGAGGGCTCCCGGGCTGCCAGAGGGATGTCTGACTGCCAGCTTAGGCCCAATCCCCCGGGGAGTGGGCCTAAGCCAGCAGGTGGTCATCCTCCGAGGGGTCCCAGACTGTGAGAGGGCACAGGCCGGGCTGAGGGACCACACTCCCCCAAGTGCACAAGTTTTTGTGCACCGAGCCTCTAATTTGGGATATTCTAAAGAGGTTTAAGAAATCATATGTATTTATATATTATGAATCAGGTTTGTTACAAAATAACATTCTATGAAATCAGAAAAGAGCCTTTCAGTCCTAAACTCATTGAACACATGTGCTCCTCCTGTGGCCCTCCCTGGACCTGGGCCTTGGGGGTGGGCCTTCACCGGTTACCTTTCAAGTGCTGAGGGGCTGGAAGACGAGTGAACAACATCAGCACTTTATTTCAGAAGATACTCAGAGCCATGAAAACACTTAGGTGCTGAGACTAGGAAGCAACAGGGACTGTGTTGCTTTTCTATTGCTGCCCTAACAAATGCCCTCAAATGGAGGTGTGATGGCAGGTGCTGTGGGTCAGAAACCCGGGGCAGATTGATGGGGCTGCGCTCCTCCCCGCAGGCTCCAGGAAACCTGCTGCCCCTGCTCTTGCTTGTGGCAGAATCTGCTCCTAGGGGACCATTCCGTTCCATGTCTCTGCCTAAGCCACTGCCAGCTGCTGGGGCCTCTGGAAAACCTTGGACCATGATCTCTTTCTCCAGCCTCAAAGCCAGCAGTGCGTGTTGAGTTTCTCCAATGGCATCCCTGACCACCCTCCTGCCCACTCCCCACTCCTCTCTTTCAAGAACACCTGGTTACTGAGGGCCAGGACCTCAAGGTGGGGCCACACCCTCTGCACGTTCAGTAGAGGATCTGGGGTTTGGTGCTCAATAAATGTCCACTTACTGATTTACAAACAAACATCTGGTTAACTTTGCCCACCTGTTTAACCAAGGACAGTTGCCAGGTTACCTCTGTGACCTGTCTTATTCTGTGACCTGTTGCCACATGATATCCCACAAGGCCTGGCTGGGCCACTGCAGGGTGATTCCCCAGCAAGCTCAGGAAGAGCTCCCCAAGATCTTGTCAGATTGAAACTCTGACTCGGCTGTTGAGACAGAGCAGGCCACATGGAGAAGGGGAAGCCACCACTGAAGGTACAGCAGTGCCCCCGGGGCGGGGAGAACCAGGCTGGCTGGGTGCAGCAGAGGCAGCGGATAAAGGGTCCTTGGGTGGGTTAGGCAGGAGAATGACATGATCAGATTTATATTTTTTCAAGGTCACTCTGTGATTTGGTATTTGAAATGATATTTGAGGGGTAGGATTTAGACAGATGAAGAGGGTGAGATGTGCTTCAGGTACAGAGAGTGGGCACGTGACCTGGAGGCAGGAGAGATGAATAATGGAGACCTGAGCACACACCTCTCAGAGGCTGGTGAGTGAGGGACAGGGCAGGGAAACAGAAGACCCTCCATTCAGGGGGCAGGGCAGGGGGGATGGATGACCCTCCATGGAGGGTACAGGGCAGGGGGGCAGGGACCCTTAATTTAGGGTACAGGGCAGGGGGTAGGAGACCCTCCATGGAGGGGGCAGGGCAGGGGGGACAGGGGATCCTCCATGGAGGGTGCATGGTAGGGGGGACAGGGGACCCTCCATAGAAGTAGCAGAGCAGGGGGACAGGACCACCTCCATGGAAGAAACAGGGCACTGCACTGGGTCAGGGAACCCTCCATGGATGGGGCAAGAGAGTGGGGACATGGGAATCTGAGGGATGGAGCAGGGCAGAGGAAATGGGGGTATCCAGTGCCCCCTGTCCTACCCCCTCCATGTAGTGGGGAAGGCAGGAGGAACAGTGGACCCTCCACGGATGGGGTCTGGCAAGGCAGACAGGGCATCTTTCATGGAGGGCCCAGGGCAGGAGGACAGGGGACCTTACATAAAGGGGACAGGACAGGGGGGCTGGGGACACTCTATGGAGGGTACAGGGCAGGGGGGATAGGTGTCCCCCCATGGCGGGTACAGTGCAGGGGGACAGGGGATGGTTAATGGAAGGTATAGGGCAGAAGAAGAGGGGGCCCTCCATGGAGGTGGCCGGGTAGGGAAGACTGGTGACCATCCATGGTGGAGGAAGAGCAGGGAGGACAAGATAGGAGGGAGAGATGACAGGGAACACTGCCCCCTCCATGGAGGGTCCCCTGTCCCCCCATGAAGGGTTCCCAGTACTTCCAGCACTGCCCCTTCCCTCAGTCCCTGTTCTCACTGCCTTCTCATGGAGGGCCCACTATTACCTTGTTTTGACCACTCTGTGTTTGGTTCCTTTTCTCCTCAGCCTTGCCCCCTCCATGGAAGGTCTTCTGTTTCCCTGCCCTGCTCCTCAGTCACCGGCCTCTGAATGATGTGTGCTCAGGGCTCCAGTGTTCATCTCTCCTGCCTCCAGGCCACCTGTCCACTCTATGTACCTGAAGTATATCTCACCCTCTTCATCTGCCTAAATCCTACCGGTGATCGCAAGGCACATCCCAAATATTTTTTCAAATGTCAAATCACAATGTGATCTTCACAGGGAATGGAGTTGGGGAACATAGGAGAGGGTATAAAAGGGATAAAGGTTTTAGTTGGAGAAGACAGGAAACGTGATGGATATGATTGTGGTGTGGGCCGCAGAACAGTATGAATGTATTTAATACCACTGAACTGTGAACAGGAAAACAGTCGAAATGGTAAATATCTCTGTGATAAAACTATGCAAAAAAGAGAGAGGAAAGGAAGGCCAGGTCTTACAACAGAACCATGGTGAGATGAGTTCTGGCTACCTGAATATACACTCAAAGGAGGCCCTTGGACACACAGTGATGAGAAGGCCCCGGGGTATGAGGTCCATTGGGAAACACTGGGCAAGACATAGTTCCCTCCTGTCCACACACGGGCATCTTAAGGGAAGCCGGAATGCTGTGTGGCGCTCACCATTGTGTGCTGGTGCAGAGAAGCGCACATCTGAGGGGAATGCATTTAGCACAACCACTGTGGAAAGCAGTCAGGAGTTACCTCAAATAATTAAAAATGGAATGTCCATGGTTCCATCTAACAGTGATTCCACTTCTGGGAATGTATCCCTAGAAATCAGAGACAATGATAGGAAAGAACATATGCACTGCCATATTCATTACACTGTTATTTACAATACCAAGATTTGGAAGCAGCACATGTGCACATCAGAAGATGAGTGGATAAAAATGCTTTGGTACATTGACACAATGGAATACTACTTGGCTGTGTAGAAGAAGGAAATCTTAATTATTTGTGACAGCGTGGATGGACCTGGACAGCATTTTGGTAAGTGAAATCAGTCAGAGACAGACTAATACCGTATGATTTCACATATGTTTAGAATCTAATGAGCAAAATATATTAACAAAGAAAAAAAGAAAACAACTCATAGGAAGAGACTGACTGACAGTTGGCAGAAGGGAAAAGGTTGTGGGGCAGAGTGAGAGGGTGAAGGGATTAAGCAAAGAACAACAACAACTCATAGATACGAACATCACTATAGTGATTACAGGACGGAAAGTGGGTGGTGGAGGTGTAAGAGGGTAAAGTGGTCAAAATGCGATGGAAGGAGACTTGATTTGGGGTGGTGCACACACAGTACAATATACAGATGATGGGTTATAGACTTGTACTCCTGAAGCCTACATGACCTTATTACCCTGTGTCAACCCAATAGATTCAATTAACAAAACGGGAAGAACATTGTGACACAAGCTACTATGTGCATGGAACTTGAAGGTGTTATATTCAGTGCAAAAGTCACTAAAAAGAAGACCACTACTGTGTGTTTCCACTCACGTGAGGTCCCCAGAGCCATTGGAGGCAGAGAAGGAAGGCAAGATGGAGGTACCAGTGGTTGTGGGGTTGGGGTGAGGGATGGAGTGTTGTTTACTGGGGGCAGAGTTCCAGTTGGAGAAGTTGGGAAAAGGGATGGATATGATGGTGGTGTGGCTGGCACAACATTATGAATGTCCTTAATACAACTTGCAATGTGCACCGGAAAACAGTGGAAATGGTAAATTTCACTGAGATAAAACTACGCAAAGAAGAGAAATAAAAAAAGGCCAGGTCTTAAAAATAACCATGGTGGAATGAGATCAAGTTACCTGAATTCCTGCTCCCATGACGCCTCTGGACACACACTGCTGAGAAGAGCCAGGGGTGTGAGGTAAATTGAGAAACCCAGGGCAAAGCTTGGACCCTTCCGGTCCATCACACGGGTCTCTTAAGAGAAACCTGTGATGTTGTTTCGGGCTCACCATTGTGTGCAGGTGCACAGAAGCGCACCTATGGGGAGAATGCATTTTGTGCAGCCACTGCTGAAAGCAGTAATGAGTTACCTCAAAAAATTAAAAATGGAACTTCCATTCTTCCATGGAACACAGTGATTCCATTTCTGGAAATGTATCCCAAGAATGAGAAACACTTATTGGAAAGAATATATGCACTGCTATGTTCATTACACTGTTATTTACAATACTAAGATTTGGAAGCAGACATGTCCCCATGAGGAGATTAGTGGATAAAAATGCTTTGGTACATTGACACAATGGAATACTACTTGGCTGTGTAGAAGAAGGGAATCTTAACTATTTGAGACAGCATGGATGGACCTGGACAGCATTTTGGTAAGTGAAATCAGCCAGTCAGAGTTAGACTAATATCGTATAATTTCACATATGTGTGGAATCTAATGAGCAAAATAAATTAACAAAGATAAAAGAAACAGAATCATAGCAAGAAAACAGACTGACAGTTGTCAGAGGGAAAGGGCTTTGGTCTGGGTGAGAGGGTGAAAGGTTTAAGCAAAGAACAACAACTCATAGATATATGGACATCACTATAGTGATTACAGGAAAGAAAGGGGGTGGTGGAGTCAGAAGAGCTTAGAGGGGTCAAAATGCGATGGAAGGAGACTTGATTTGGGGTGGTGAACACACAGTACAATATACAGATGATGGGTTATAGACTTGTACATCTGAAGCCTACATGAACTTTTTAACCTATGTTAACCCAATAGATACAATTAACAAAATGGGAAGAACATTGTGACACAAGCTACTACATGGATGGACGTTGGAGACATTATTTTCAGTGCAAAAGTCTGTCAAAAGAAGACAACCACTCACATGAGGTCCCCGGATCCATTGGACTCAGAGCCTGAAGGCAAGATGGAGGTCCCAGTGGTGGTGGGGTTGGGGTGAGGGATGTAGAGTTGTTTACTGGGGGCAGAGTTCCAGTGGAGAAGATGGGAAAGTGATAGATATGATGGTGGTGTGGCCGGCACAACAGTATTAATGTCCTTCATACAACTTGCAATGTGCACCAGAATACAGTAGAAATGGTAAGTTTCATCCTGATAAAACTATGCAAAGAAGTGAAAGAAAAAGAAGGCCAGGACTTAAACATAACCATGGTGGAATGAGCTCAGGCTACCTGAATTCCTGCTCCCACGACGCCTCTGGACACACTCTGATGAGAAGAGCCAGGGGTGTGAGGTCTATTGTGAAACCCTGGGCAAGACTTGGACCCCACCTCTCCACCCTACGGGCCTCTTAAGAAAAACCTGTGATGCTGTGTGGGGCTCACGATTGTGTGCAGGTGCAGAGATGCGCACTATGAGGAGGATGCATTTTGTGCAGCCACTGCTGAAAGCAGTAAGGTGTTACCTCAAAAAATTAACAATGGAACTTACATGCTTCCATGGAACACAGTGATTCCATTTCTGGAAATGTATCCAAAGAAATCAGAGACAATTATTGGAAAGAACATATGCACTGCTATGTTCATTACACTGTTACTTACAATACTAAGATTTGGAAGCAGACCTGTCCCCATAAGAAGATTAGTGGATAAAAACGCTTTGGTACATTGACACAATGGAATATTACTTGGCTGTGTAGAAGAAGGGAATCTTAACTATTTGTGACAGCATGGATGGATCTGGACAGCATTTTGGTAAGTGAAATCAGCCAATCAGAGACAGACTAATACCATGAGATTTCACACATGTGTAGAATCTAATGAGCAAAATACATTGACAAAGAAAGAAGAAATGGACTCATAGGAAGAGAACTGACTGATAGTTGGCAGAAGGGAAAAGGTTGTGGGTCAGAATGAGAGGGTGAAAGGATTAAACAAAGAACAGCAACAACTCATAGATACAAACATCACTATAGTGATTACAGGATGGAAAGTGGGTGGTGGATGTGGAAGAGGATAAAGCGGTCAAAATGCGATGGAAGGAGACTTGATTTGTGGTGGTGAAGACAGGGTACAATATACAGATGATGGGTTATAGACATTTACACCAGAATCCTACATGACCTTATTACCCTGTGTCAACCCAATAGATTCAATTAACAAAACGGAAAGAACATTGTGATACCAGCTACTATGTGGATGGACCTTGAAGACATTATATTCAGTGCAAAGGTATGTCAAAAGAAGACAATTACTGTGTGTTTCCACTCACATGAGGTCCCCCGAGCCATCGGAGGCAGAGATGGAAGGCAACATGTAGGTACCAGTGGTGGTGGGGTTGGGGTGAGGGATGGAGTTTTGTTTACTGGGGGCAGAGTTCCAGTTGGAAAATATGGGAAAAGGGATGGATATGATGGTGGTGTGGCCGGCACAACAGTATGAATGTCCTTAATACAACTTGCAATGTGCACCGGAATACAGTAGAAATGGTAAGTTTCATCCTGATAAAACTATGCAATGAAGAGAAAGAAAAAGAAGGCCAGGACTTATACATGACCATGGTGGAATGAGCTCAGGCTATCTGAATTCCTGCTCACAGAACGCCTCAGGACACACTCTGATGAGAAGAGCCAGGGGTGTGAGGTCCATTGAGAAACCCAGGGCAAGGCTTTGACGCCTCCGGCCCACCCCACGGGCCTCTGAAGAGAAACCTGTGATGCTGCGTGGGGCTCACCATTGTGTGCAGGTGCAGAGAAGCGCACCTATGGGGAGAATGCATTTTGTTCAGCCACTGCTGAAAGCAGTAAGGAGTTACCTCAAAAAATTAACAATGGAACTTCCATGCTTCCATGGAACACAGTGATTCCATTTCTGGAAATGTATCCCAAGAAATCGGAGACAATTATTGGAAAGAATATATGCACTGCTATGTTCATTACACTGTCATTTACAATACTAAGATTCGGAAGCAGACGTGTCCCCATGAGAAGATTAGTGGATAAAAATGCTTTGGTACATTGACACAATGGAATACTACTTGGCTGTATAAAGCAGGGACTGTTAACTATTTTTAAGAGCATGGATGGAACTGGACAGCAATTTGGTAAGTGAAATCAGCCAGTCAGAGACAGACTAATACCGTATAATTCCACATATGTGTGGAATCTAAAGAGCAAAATAAATTACAAAGAAAATAGAAACAGAGCATAGGAAAAGAACAGACTGACAGTGGTCAGAGGGGAAAGGGTGTTGGTCTGGGTGACAGGGTGAAGGGATTAAGCAAAGAACAACAACAACACATAGATACGAACATCACTATAGTGATTACAGGATGGAAAGTGGGTGTTGGAGGTGGAAGAGGATAAAGGGGTCAAAATGCGATGGAAGGAGACCTGATTTGGGGTGGTGAACACAGAGGAGAATATACAGATGATGGGTTATAAACTTGCACACCTGATACCTACATGACCTTATTACCCTGTGTCAACCCAATAGATTCAATTAACAAAACGGGAAGAACATTGTGACACAAGCTACTATGTGGATGGACCTTGAAGACATTATATTCAGTGCAAAAGTATGTCAAAAGAAGACAACTGCTGTGTGTTTCCACTCATATGAGGTCCCCGGAGCCATTGGAGGCAGAGACGGAGGCAAGATGGAGGTAACAGTGGTGGTGGGGTTGGGGTGAGGGATGGAGTGTTGTTTACTGAGGGCAGAGTTCCAGTTGGAGAAGATGGGAAAAGGGATGGATATGGTGGTGGTGTGGCCGGCACAACAGTATGAATGTCCTTAATACAACTTGCAATGTGCACCGGAATACAGTAGAAATGGTAAGTTTCACCGTGACAAAACTATGCAATGAAGAGAAAGAAAAGGAAGGCCAGGTCTTAAACATAACCATGGTGGAATGAGCTCAGGCTACCTGAATTCCTGCTCCCACGACGCCTCTGGACACACTCTGATGAGAAGAGCCTGGGGTGTGAGGTCCATTGAGAAACCCAGGGCAAGGCTTGGACCCCTCCTGTCCACCCCATGGGCCTCTGAAGAGAAACCTGTGATGCTGCGTGGGGCTCACCATTGTGTGCAGGTGCAGAGAAGCGCACCTATGGGGAGAATGCATTTTGTTCAGCCACTGCTGAAAGCAGTAAGGAGTTACCTCAAAAAATTAACAATGGAACTTCCATGCTTCCATGGAACACAGTGATTCCATTTCTGGAAATGTATCCCAAGAAATCGGAGACAATTATTGGAAAGAATATATGCACTGCTATGTTCATTACACTGTCATTTACAATACTAAGATTCGGAAGCAGACGTGTCCCCATGAGAAGATTAGTGGATAAAAATGCTTTGGTACATTGACACAATGGAATACTACTTGGCTGTATAAAGCAGGGACTGTTAACTATTTTTAAGAGCATGGATGGAACTGGACAGCAATTTGGTAAGTGAAATCAGCCAGTCAGAGACAGACTAATACCGTATAATTCCACATATGTGTGGAATCTAAAGAGCAAAATAAATTACAAAGAAAATAGAAACAGAGCATAGGAAAAGAACAGACTGACAGTGGTCAGAGGGGAAAGGGTGTTGGTCTGGGTGACAGGGTGAAGGGATTAAGCAAAGAACAACAACAACACATAGATACGAACATCACTATAGTGATTACAGGATGGAAAGTGGGTGTTGGAGGTGGAAGAGGATAAAGGGGTCAAAATGCGATGGAAGGAGACCTGATTTGGGGTGGTGAACACAGAGGAGAATATACAGATGATGGGTTATAAACTTGCACACCTGATACCTACATGACCTTATTACCCTGTGTCAACCCAATAGATTCAATTAACAAAACGGGAAGAACATTGTGACACAAGCTACTATGTGGATGGACCTTGAAGACATTATATTCAGTGCAAAAGTATGTCAAAAGAAGACAACTGCTGTGTGTTTCCACTCATATGAGGTCCCCGGAGCCATTGGAGGCAGAGACGGAGGCAAGATGGAGGTAACAGTGGTGGTGGGGTTGGGGTGAGGGATGGAGTGTTGTTTACTGAGGGCAGAGTTCCAGTTGGAGAAGATGGGAAAAGGGATGGATATGGTGGTGGTGTGGCCGGCACAACAGTATGAATGTCCTTAATACAACTTGCAATGTGCACCGGAATACAGTAGAAATGGTAAGTTTCACCGTGACAAAACTATGCAATGAAGAGAAAGAAAAGGAAGGCCAGGTCTTAAACATAACCATGGTGGAATGAGCTCAGGCTACCTGAATTCCTGCTCCCACGACGCCTCTGGACACACTCTGATGAGAAGAGCCTGGGGTGTGAGGTCCATTGAGAAACCCAGGGCAAGGCTTGGACCCCTCCTGTCCACCCCATGGGCCTCTGAAGAGAAACCTGTGATGCTGCGTGGGGCTCACCATTGTGTGCAGGTGCAGAGAAGCGCACCTATGGGGAGAATGCATTTTGTTCAGCCACTGCTGAAAGCAGTAAGGAGTTACCTCAAAAAATTAACAATGGAACTTCCATGCTTCCATGGAACACAGTGATTCCATTTCTGGAAATGTATCCCAAGAAATCGGAGACAATTATTGGAAAGAATATATGCACTGCTATGTTCATTACACTGTCATTTACAATACTAAGATTCGGAAGCAGACGTGTCCCCATGAGAAGATTAGTGGATAAAAATGCTTTGGTACATTGACACAATGGAATACTACTTGGCTGTATAAAGCAGGGACTGTTAACTATTTTTAAGAGCATGGATGGAACTGGACAGCAATTTGGTAAGTGAAATCAGCCAGTCAGAGACAGACTAATACCGTATAATTCCACATATGTGTGGAATCTAAAGAGCAAAATAAATTACAAAGAAAATAGAAACAGAGCATAGGAAAAGAACAGACTGACAGTGGTCAGAGGGGAAAGGGTGTTGGTCTGGGTGACAGGGTGAAGGGATTAAGCAAAGAACAACAACAACACATAGATACGAACATCACTATAGTGATTACAGGATGGAAAGTGGGTGTTGGAGGTGGAAGAGGATAAAGGGGTCAAAATGCGATGGAAGGAGACCTGATTTGGGGTGGTGAACACAGAGGAGAATATACAGATGATGGGTTATAAACTTGCACACCTGATACCTACATGACCTTATTACCCTGTGTCAACCCAATAGATTCAATTAACAAAACGGGAAGAACATTGTGACACAAGCTACTATGTGGATGGACCTTGAAGACATTATATTCAGTGCAAAAGTATGTCAAAAGAAGACAACTGCTGTGTGTTTCCACTCATATGAGGTCCCCGGAGCCATTGGAGGCAGAGACGGAGGCAAGATGGAGGTAACAGTGGTGGTGGGGTTGGGGTGAGGGATGGAGTGTTGTTTACTGAGGGCAGAGTTCCAGTTGGAGAAGATGGGAAAAGGGATGGATATGGTGGTGGTGTGGCCGGCACAACAGTATGAATGTCCTTAATACAACTTGCAATGTGCACCGGAATACAGTAGAAATGGTAAGTTTCACCGTGACAAAACTATGCAATGAAGAGAAAGAAAAGGAAGGCCAGGTCTTAAACATAACCATGGTGGAATGAGCTCAGGCTACCTGAATTCCTGCTCCCACGACGCCTCTGGACACACTCTGATGAGAAGAGCCTGGGGTGTGAGGTCCATTGAGAAACCCAGGGCAAGGCTTGGACCCCTCCTGTCCACCCCATGGGCCTCTGAAGAGAAACCTGTGATGCTGCGTGGGGCTCACCATTGTGTGCAGGTGCAGAGAAGCGCACCTATGGGGAGGATGCATTTTGTGCAGCCACTGCTGAAAGCAGTAAGGAGTTACCTCAAAAAATTAACAATGGAACTTCCATGCTTCCATGGAACACAGTGATTCCATTTCTGGAAATGTATCCCAAGAAATCAGAGACACTTATTGGAAAGAATATATGCACTGCTTGTTCATTACGCTGTTATTTACAATACTAAGATTTGGGTGCAGACATGTACACATGAGAAGATTACCAGATAAAAATGCTTTGGTACATTGACACAATGGAATACTACTTGGCTGTGTAGAAGAAGGGAATCTTAACTATTTGTGACAGCATAGATGGATCTGGACAGCATTTAGGTAAGTGAAATCAGCCAATCAGAGACAGACTAATACCGTGTGATTCCACAAATGTGTACAATCTAAAGAGCAAAATATATTAACAAAGAAAGAAGAAACGGACTCATAGGAAGAGAACAGACTGACAGTGGTCAGAGGGGAAAGGGTGTTGGTCTGGGTGACAGGGTGAAGGGATTAAGCAAAGAACAACAGCAACACATAGATATGAACATCACTATAGTGATTACAGGATGGAAAGTGGGTGTTGGAGGTGGAAGAGGATAAAGGGGTCAAAATGCGATGGAAGGAGACCTGATTTGGGGTGGTGAACACAGAGTAAAATATACAGATGATGGGTTATAGACATTTACACCAGAATCCTACATGACCTTATTACCCTGTGTCAACCCAATAGATTCAATTAACAAAACGGGAAGAACATTGTGACACAAGCTACTATGTGGATGGACCTTGAAGACATTATATTCAGTGCAAAAGTATGTCAAAAGAAGACAACTGCTGTGTGTTTCCACTCATATGAGGTCCCCGGAGCCATTGGAGGCAGAGACGGAGGCAAGATGGAGGTAACAGTGGTGGTGGGGTTGGGGTGAGGGATGGAGTGTTGTTTACTGAGGGCAGAGTTCCAGTTGGAGAAGATGGGAAAAGGGATGGATATGGTGGTGGTGTGACCGGCAAAACATTATGAATGTCCTTAATACAACTTGCAATGTGCACCGGAATACAGTGGAAATGGTAAGTTTCATCCTGATAAAACTATGCAATGAAGAGAAAGAAAAAGAAGGCCAGGACTTATACATGACCATGGTGGAATGAGCTCAGGCTACCTGAATTCCTGCTCCCACGACGCCTCTGGACACACTCTGATGAGAAGAGACAGGGGTGTGAGGTCCATTGAGAAACCCAGGGCAAGGCTTGGACCCCTCCTGTCCATGCCACGGGCCTCTGAAGAGAAACCTGTGATGCTGCGTGGGGCTCACCATTGTGTGCAGGTGCAGAGAAGCGCACTATGAGGAGGATGCATTTTGTGCAGCCACTGCTGAAAGCAGTAAGGTGTTACCTCAAAAAATTAACAATGAAACTTCCATGCTTCCATGGAACACAGTGATTCCATTTCTGGAAATGTATCCCAAGAAATCAGAGACACTTACTCGAAAGAATATATGCACTGCTTGTTCATTACGCTGTTATTTACAATACTATGATTTGGAAGCAGACATGTACACATGAGAAGATTACCGGATAAAAATGCTTTGGTACATTGACACAATGGAATACTATTTGGCTGTATAAAGCAGGGACTGTTAACTATTTTTAAGAGCATGGATGGACCTGGACAGCATTTTGGTAAGTGAAATCAGCCAGTCAGAGACAGACTAATACCGTATAATTCCACATATGTGTGGAATCTAAAGAGCAAAATAAATTAACAAAGAAAATAGAAACAGAGCATAGGAAGAGAACAGACTGACAGTGATCAGAGGGGAAAGGGTGTTGGTCTGGGTGACAGAGTGAAGGGATTAAGCAAAGAACAACCACAACACATAGATACGAACATCACTATAGTGATTATAGGACGGAAAGTGGGTGGTGGAGGTGGAAGAGGATAAAGGGGTCAAAATGCGATGGAAGGAGACTTGATTTGGGGTGGTGAACACAGAGTAGAATATACAGATGATGGGTTATAAACTTGCACACCTGATACCTACATGACCTTATTACCCTGTGTCAACCCAATAGATTCAATTAACAAAACGGGAAGAACATTGTGACACAAGCTACTATGTGGATGGACCTTGAAGACATTATATTCAGTGCAAAAGTATGTCAAAAGAAGACAACTGCTGTGTGTTTCCACTCTCATGAGTTCTCTAGGACCATCGTTGTCAGAGACAGAAGGCAAGATGGAGGTAACAGTGGTGGTGGGACTGGGTGTAGGTATAGAGTGTTGTTTAGTGGGGACAGAGTTTCGGTTTTAGAAGATGGGAAAAGGGATGGAGATGATGCTGGTGTGAGCAGCACAACAGTTTGAATGTGCTTAACACCACTGAGCTGTGCACTGGAAATCAGTGGAAATGGTAAATTTCACTGTGATAAAACTATGCCAAAAAGAGAACGGAAAAGAAGGCTAGGTCTTCAAACAGAACCATGGTGGGATGTTCATGCTACCTGAATTCCAGCTCCCTGGAGGCCTCTGGACACATAGTGTTGAGAAGATCCTGGGGTGTAAGGTCCCTTGAGAATCTCTGGGCAAGTCTTGAGTCCCCCTTTTCTAGCCACAGGCCTCTTAAGAGAAGCCAGGGATTTTGTGTGGGAAGGCACCATTGTGTGCAGGTTCAGAGAAGCGCACCTCTGGGGTCGAATGCTTTTAGAGAAGCAACAGTGGAAAGTAGTAAGTTGTTATCCCAACAAATTAAGAATGGATCTTCTATGCAACACAGGTATTCCACTTCTGGGAATGTTTGCCATGAAATCAGAGACACTGATTTGAAAAAATATATGCTCTCCTATGTTCATTGCAGTGTTATTTAGAATACCAAGATTCATAAGCAACCCATGTGCCCATCAGTATATGAGTGGATAAAAATGCTTTGGTACATTGACACAATGGAGTACTACTTGGCTGTGTATAGAAGGGAATCTTAACTATTCGTGAAAGCGTGGATGGACCTGGACAGCATTATGGTAAGTGAAATCAGCCAGTCAGAGACAGACTAATACCATATGATTTTACATAAGTGTGGAATCTAATGAGGAAAATAAATTAACAAAGAAAAAAGAAACAGAATCATAGGAAGAAAACAGACTGACAGTGTTGAGAGGGGAAAGCGTTTGGTCTGGGTCAGAGGGTGAAGGGATTAAGCGAAGATAAACAACAACTGATAGACACAGACATCACTATAGTGATTACAGGAACGAAAGGGGGTGGCGGAGGTGGAAGAGGGTGAAGGGAGTCAAATGGTGATGGAAGGAGACTTGACTGGGGGAGGTGAGCACGCAGTACAATATACAAATGATGGGTTATAGACTTGTACACCTGAGGCCTACAGGACTTTATTAACCAATGTCAACCCAATAGATTCAATTAACAAAACCGGAAGAATATTGTGACACAAGCTACAATGTGGATGGACCTTGAAGACAAGTTCAGTGCAAAAGCCAGTCCAAAGAACACAACTGCTGATTCCACTCTCATGAGGTCTCCAGGGCCTTCGGAGTCAGAGACGGAAGGCAAGATGGAGGTTCCAGTGGTGGTGGGGTTGGGGTGAGGGATGCAGTGTTGTTTACTGGGGGCAGAGTTCCAGTTGGAGAAGATGGGAAAAGGGATGGAGATGGTGGTGGGGTGGCCGGCACAACAGTATGAATGTGCTTAACACCACTGCGCTGTGCACTGGAAAACAGTGGAAATGGTAAATTTACTGTGATAAAACTATGCTCAAAAGAGAAAGAAAAAGAATCCCAGGTCTTAAAACAGAACCATGGTGGGACGTGCTCAGGCTACCTGAAATTCCACTCCCAGGAGACTTCTGGACACATAGTGATGAAAAGAGCCTGGGGTGGGAGGTTTGTTGAGAAACCCTGAGCAAGCCTTGGTTCCCTCCTGTCCACCCCACAGGCCTGTTAAGAGAAGCCAGGATTCTGCGTGGGGGTCACCAGTGTGTGCAGGTGTATGAAGGCGCACAACAGGCC
This sequence comes from Myotis yumanensis, assembly GCF_028538775.1. NCBI lineage: Eukaryota > Metazoa > Chordata > Mammalia > Chiroptera > Vespertilionidae > Myotis > Myotis yumanensis. The sequence continues at coordinate 89,033,184 of NW_027223753.1, read as the reverse complement.
AGCCCAGCAGCCTGCCTGTTCCACTACCCTTGCTGCTGAGGATGGAACCCCCCATGGCAACCCCACCTGCCAGGGGTGCCACCCAGCTGCCCTTGGAGGAGACCGATGAGAAGTGCCAATGGCTTAAAATGGGCCTCTTTTAATGTTTACATTAATAAAGATTTTAACCCCAAATAATTTATTCCATGAGATGATTGTTCCACCATAGAAAATTATGGAATTTACTTTCTAAAATACTGACTCACAGGACTTTTTTTGTGACATCCACTAGGGGACATGTGTTAGAATTGGATGGTATTGTGGTTCAAGGCTGTCCACGTCTGGCTGTGACTTTAACTTCATCTGAAGAGGAGACCAAAGGTTGACATTTGAGACCTTGAGGTTTTAATGAAAGAACTGTCTTCCCTGGCTCACACACTGACACACACACGCATTCATATACACCCATTCACAATCATTCATACACATTGACATTCACAAAACCACACGCACATGCACACACATACCTTCATATATGCATACATACACGTTCACAATTCAGTAACATGATTCATAAATTCACACACACATTCATACAACACCTATAAACAATCATACACATTGACTTTCCCATGCCCCCACACATGTACACACACATACTCACTGTTACACATGCTTAAACACACAGTGACATTCAGTCAAACACAATAACATCCATATTCACACACACCTTTGTACATGCTTACACACACACACACACACACACACACAGGCAGAAATAAGAGAGAGAGAGACACAGAGAGAGAGAGAGAGAGAGAGAGAGAGAGAGAGGTGGGGAAGTCTTCGCCTCCTGCAGGAGCTCAGAATAACAGAATTTGCGGGGGAGAGAGCGGGGCTTTCTGGCAGGTTCCACTGCACTTAGAGAGCATGGAACATTTAACCAGCATTGGGAAGCCTTCAGCTCCTCGGAGGTTTGCTTGCCTCTGCTCCCCTCTGCCACATCCCTACTCCATGCATTAGTCACTGTGAGTGAAACCATGACTGGGCTATGGGGATAAGACGAGCCAGGCAAAGTGACCTCAAATGAAAGAGAAATATCTCCACCCTCACAGATGTGTCTGGGAAGTCAGCCCACCTCTGACAACACACAGGTCTCACTCAGGAACATTTTAGCCTTATTAAAAATATCACTATTTAGATACCTGAAATCTACAATTAATTTGCCAGTAATGTAATTTTTAAAAAATACAGAATTCTTGCCCTAACCGGTTTGGCTCAGTGGATAGAGTGTAAGCCTGTGGACTCAAGGGTCCCAGGTTAGATTCCGGTCAAGGGCATGTACCTTGGTTGCATGCATATCCCCAGTGGGGGCTGCGCAGGAGGCAGGTGATTGATGTTTTTCTCTCATCGATGTTTCTAGCTCTCTATCCCTCTCCCTTCTTCTCAGTAAAAAATCAAAATAATATATTTTTAAAAATACAGATTTTTAGAGTTGATTTTTAAATGAACCCTAAAGCATTGTAGACTTTCTAATTTTAAAAAGCAGTTCCAAAGAAACCATCAACAAAACAACATAAAAGCCCACTGCATGGGAAAACATATTTGCCAATGTCATATCTGATAAGGGCCTAAACTCCAAAATTTATAGGGAACTCATGCAACTCAACAAAAGGAAGACAAATAATCCAATCAAAAAATGGGCAAAGGATCTAAATAGACACCTTTCAAAAGAGGACATTCAGAAAGCCAAGAGACATATGAAAACATGCTCAAAGTCACTAATCATCTGAGAGATGCAAATCAAAACAACAATGAGGTACCATCTCACACCTGTCAGAATGGCTATCATCAACAAATCAACAACCGACAAGTGCTGGAGAGGATGTGGAGATAAAGGAACACTCCTGCACTGCTGGTGGGAATGCAGACTGGTGCAGCCACCATGGTAGACAGTATGGAGTTTCCTCAAAAAACTAAAAATGGAACTCCCTTTTGACCCAGTAATACCACTTCTAGGAATATATCCCAAGAAACCAGAAACACCAATCAGACAGGATATTTGCACCCATATGTTCATAGCAGCACAATTCACCATAGCTAAGATCTGGAAACAGCCTAAGTGCCCATCAGTATATGAATGGATTAGAAAACTGTGGTATATCTACACAATGGAATTCTATGCTGCTGCAAAAAAGAAGGAAATCTTACCATTTGCAATGGCATGGATGGAACTGGAGAGTATTATGCTAAGTGAAATAAGCCAGTCAATGAAGGAAAAATACCACATGATCTCACTCATTCATGGATAATAAAGACCATTATAAACTTATGAACAATAATAGATACAGAGTCAGAGCTGCCTCAAACAGATTGTCAAACTGCAGTGGGAAGGCCGGGGAGGGTTGGGGGGCAGGAGTGAGCGGGGTAGGAGATCAACCAAAGGACTTGTATGCATGCAGATAAGCATAACCAATGGACATAAGACACTGGGGGGTAGGGGAGGCCAGGGGATTGTCAAGGGCAGGGAAAAAAAGGAGACATATGTAATTACTCTTTGTAATACTTTAAGCAACAAAACAATAAAAAAAGAAAAAGCAGTTCCTCTCAGGAAATAAGTTAATAGAGTTATTCTAGTGTATAAAACTGGGTAAACTATGAAATCAGATCTAAATGCAAGATCCAATATCTAATTTAAGAAACCGTGTAAGAAACCTTAAAAAAAAGCACAATAGAATTTAAGAATTGTGGTTTTGACTTTGAAGAGAAAATTAACTCAAGTTGCTCCATTAGAGATTTCAGTTTTGTTTGTCACATCTTAGATGGATGTTAGCTGAACCCAGTGTGGTAATCACTTCACAATGAATGCAAATCAAATCATCATGCTGTCTGCCTTAAACTTATACAGTAGTGTATGTCCATTATTCCTGAAAACAACTGGAAAAAAATAAATGCCTTAAGAAATGGAAAAAGTGGTTTTATAGGTAGAAAAATGCGTACAGCATAACTAAAATGTTGTAATGTAACTCGCAAATCACACAAGGACACCTCAAGAAGTAGAATTAAAGAGTCACATTTGCCGAAACTGGTTTGGCTCAGTGGATAGAGCATCGACCTTCGGACTGATGGGTAGGTCCCAGATTCGATTCCAGTCAAGGGCATGTACCTTGGTTATGGGCACAAACCGAGTAGGAGGTGTGCAGGAGGCAATTGATTGATGTTTCTCTGTCATCAATGTTTCTAATTATCCCTATCCTTTCCTCTCTGTAAAAAAAATCAGTAAAGTATATTTTTTAAAAAGATGCTCTTCATTCTAAAATTTTGCTTGGCTTTTAAAAAATATGTTCTTATTGAATTTTAAAGAAGTAAGGAGAGAGATAGATAGAAACATTGATGAGAGAAATATCATCAATTGGCTGCCTCCTGCATGCCCCCTACTGGGGATTGAGCCCACAAAAGGAAAAGTGACCTCTTGGTTCATGGGTTGACACTCAATCACTGAGCCACCTGGACTGGGCAACTTTTGCTGGCTTTGCATCTTGCATGCTAACATTGAGCTAAGGAAGCCAATGGGAAAACAACAATGTAGCTAATGCCTACATTGCACAGACCTTTGCTAGGCCCTCCACCCAAGTTATCTTATCAATTCTTAGTTATCCTCACCCTTTCTTTTTCATATGGAACTTCAATAGATCTATAGCGTTCTGCTCAGTCATTTTAGGCCTGGGGTGCAATTTTGCGCTCCTGGACTCTTCAAAGATAAGGAGTCTTAATTCTGAGCCAGACCCAGTACCTGAGTAAGCTACTCTTACCCACTGACAGATGCTGCTAACATGGCCTGCCTGCGTGCATCTCTGAATATTGCAGCTTGTAGCTGTGTTCCATCTGCCACCTATTTGGACTTCTCTGAGGCCACCTGCTTGACTGGCCTCCCATCAGTTGCCTAATAACACTCTACTTGCTGGAACCCCTGTTCCACCTGCCTCCCATCAGCAGCAGTTGAGGTTGAACCTCCAACACCAATCCCACCACAGCAGACAAGTCTAGTTCCAAGTCCAAAGATCTACCAGCCTGCTGATAACTGGACCGGGGAGCCAAGGGTTTTTCCCAGGGTTGTTTTACGATGCTGAAAAATGAGCTTTGTAGATCAGAAGATTTAAGCAAAACCGTGGAAAATTTATTACAAGCAGATTCAGACTCCCCACATGGAAAGGGGGTGGGGGGGGGGGGGCAACAATGGGCTGCCTGGTGAAGCCTTGTAGTCCAGGCTTATATATTTGCTATAAGCCTACTTTTATATCTATTTGTGTTGTCACCTGATTGATTCTCTCAATTGTTCTTGCCCAGCAACGAACCTGAACTCTTCCTGCTTCCATGTGTTCTTTCTCTGTTTCTATGCTGAACTCTCTTTGTTTCTACTAGTATGTGTCAGCACACCTTATTGTTGCAGGCCCTCTCTTGGTTTCTCACGCCTCCCACTTTAAGTCCACAAACATTATATTATTTCTGCTTGGTTGGTTTCTGTGATTAGGCTGCTCAAACTGCCATGTCTGCCCCTGCTATGTTCCACCTGCCTTTGTTTTCCGCTGGACCCCTGCCCTGTATGTTTATATCAAGCTAACTTTTCTCGCTACGATGTCCACTACAGTAACCCTGCCATATCTGAGTGTAACACCTCAACGATTCTATGGCATACATTTGGGACATTACATTTTTTATTGTTTAGCTGTTAAAGTTTCTTCAAATTAAGTTATTTGGAAAAAGTAAGCAGCTGAAATTTGAGTATATTTTTTGCAGATTAAGGACTGATAAGAGAAAAATATTGGACTGATATAACATTGTCTTTTGATCAGCTCCACACTGGAGAATGGAGGTGATGCCAGATTGTGAAAAATGATAAAGCCAATCACTTTTCTGCTCCTCAGTGTGACCTAGTGCCCATGACTGTGCAATTGGCAATCTGAAATCTGTAGGGCAGGGCTTGATGTTGCAGTCTTGAGGAGAAACATTTCCTTCTATGGGAAATCTCAGTGTTTGCTCTTAAGACCTTCAACTTGAACTCCCTCTTTCTGAGCTCCAGCGCTGGGGCAGCAGCTTTAGAGATGCCAGGGACATACGGGGAGGAACAGAATTGTCCAGCTTCAGGACGAGAGCTGGAGGGGCAGCTTTCCCCAGACAAAAGTGCTGGCAGAGGCATTGCTCCTTTGCTGAGCCCTCCTCACACAGAGCCAGGAAGTGGGCGCCATATCTGAGTCTCCATCCCATGTTTTTATTTTTTACTTTATTTTATTTTTCTAATGTTTTTATTGATTTCAGAGAAGAAGGGAGAGGGGGAGAGAGATAGAAACATCAATGATGAAAGACAATCATCAATCGGCTGCCTCCTGCATGCCCTACCATGGGGATCAAGTCCTAAACCTGGACACATGCCCTGAGCAGGAATTGAACCATGACCTGCTGGCTCATAGGTTGACGCTCAACCACTTAGGCACACCGGTCGGGCTCCATGTTTTGATTTTTAATAAATAACATAAAATTAACCATTTTAAACATTTTTAAAAATCCTCACTCCTATTTTTTCCATTTGTGGATGAAAGGGGCCACATGCTGACCTGACTAGCTCAGGGGAGGCGTGCACAGCGGTCTTGCAAACTCAGAGACCTAAAGTAACCACAAAGGATGGTCTGAAATTTTTTTTTTTTTGTCTTTTATTTTTATTTATTTTTTATTATTATTATTTTTTTTATTTTAATAATTTTTATTTCTTAAAGTATTACAAAGAGTATTACATATGTCTCCTTTTTTCCCCCCCTTGACATTCCCCCAGCGCCTACCCCCCACCCCCCGCCCCATGTCTTGTGTCCATTGGTTAATCTTATATGCATGCATATAAGTCCTTCAGTTGGTCTCTTAATCCCCCCGCCCCCCAACCCTCCCCAGGCTTCCCACTGTAGTTTAACATTCTGTTCAATGTTGCTCTGCTTCTGTATCTACCCCTGTTCATCAGTCCATACTGGTCCCCTTTATTTGTCCCAACCTCACGAGTAGTCTCGACCTCACCAGGGCCGTTTCAACCTCACCGGGGCCGTCCCTACCTCATGGGGGCCGTTTCAACCTCACCGGGGTCGTCCCTACCTCACGGGGGCCGTTTCAACCTCACCGGGGTCGTCCCTACCACACCGGGGCCGTTTCAACCTGACCGGGGTTGTCCCTACCACACCGGGGCCGTTTCAACCTGACCGGGGTTGTCCCTAACACACCGGGGCCGTTTTGACCTGACCGGGGTCGTCCCTACCTCACGGGGGCCGTTTCAACCTCACCGGGGTCGTCCCTACCTCACGGGGGCCGTTTCAACCTCACCGGGGTTGTCCCTACCACACCGGGGATGTTTCAACCTGACCGGGGTTGTCCCTACCACACGGGGGCCGTTTCGACCTGACTGGGGTCGTCCCTACCTCACGGGGGCTGTTTCAACCTCACCGGGGTCGTCCCTACCTCACGGGGGCCGTTTCAACCTGACCGGGGTTGTCCCTACCACACCGGGGCCGTTTCGACCTGAGGATGGTCTGAAATTAAACTTTAACTAAAGCAGTTATGGTGGGCAGTTACGTCCTAGGCCAGTATCTTCACTGACAAGGTCAACCTTTACCTTAACTGAGCTTATCTGTCTTTTTGCATCTATGATAACATACTCTTGAAATGTCTGGGTAACTTGTAACTTCCCTTTTTCTGGAGCACAACCAAATATGCTGGGTGCCAGGACAGATACCACAGATTCCTTCATTATCATGTTAACTGATCCTGTACCCACCTAAGTATGTGTCCATCATTTTACTTTTTATCCAATCCCAGGGGTTTCCCCTGCTGTGCTTTATCCCTCCTCCTTAATCTATCACCAATGAATTTCATGTAACCCACCTGCATCCCTCCTTTGATTGCAAATGTATAAATACAAATGTAACCCTGCCATTCTCCAGAGCATTATCCCAATTCGTTGAGGTTCTGCTTCCCTGGTATATGTTGACAGTTTGGCTCAAATAAACTTACAAAATTCTTTTCAGGTTTCAATGGTTTTTTACATTAACACATTGATTCTTAGAGAGACTGGAAGGGAGGAGAAGGGGAAGAGAGAGAGAGTGAGGAGACAGAGAGACATCAATGTATCTCACCTTGATTGGTTGCCTCCTACCCGCCAGCCCCCAACTAGGGGGTGGGATCAAACCTGCAACCCAGATCCATGCGCTTGACTGGGAATTGAACCTCCAACCCTTTGGTGGTCTGATTGACACCCTAACCACTGAGAAACACCAGCCATGGTACATTTTATAACCATTTTCAGTGCACGGTTTAGTGGCATTAGGTGCGCTCACAATGCTGCACAGCTACCACCACTGTCCAGAAGTCTTTTCCTTTTCCCTGACTGAAACTACCCATTAAACAACTCCCTGTCCCCTTGCCCCCAGCCCCTGGCACCATTATACTTTCTGTCTGTGTAAATATGGCTACCCTGGGTATTTCATATAAGTGGAGTCATATAAATCTATGCTTTTGTATCTGGGTTCTTTCCCTAGGCATAGTGTCCTCAAGGTTCACCATGCACTAGTAAATAACAGGATTTCCTTTTTAAAGACTAAATAATGTTCCATTGTATGTATAGACCACATTTTGTTTACCCATCCATTTTTGAGGGACACTTGGGTTGCTTTGAATGCACATGCTTACCCTCAAGGCCGGCTTTAGGAGGACATAAGATAATGCCTCTCTCAGATGTTTTGAATGCTGCCCAGAAGGGAAAGTGATGTGGTGGTTACTGGAAGTTGGAATCATGAGTTCATTGTACTGTAGGCCCCTCTCCTCAGCCTGAGAAGGCATCCGCACCCTCCATATGCAGGGACTGGCTGGTTGTGGAAAGAGCCGGCTTCAAACTGGGTGCAGGAGTTAAATAACATGGTTGATGTGCAGACATGACTTTGCAATGGGTCCAATATTTAAGCAAGGTTATGTGTTAAGTGCTGTTACATGTCAGATGGCTATTGAATACTTGACCAAAGTCCTGAACTACAAAGGAAGTGCATATGCAATGTTGTGCCCAGATTTCAAGATTCCCAAGAAACCACATCAGGGAGCCAATTCGATGTAAAAGCATAAGAATCTGTATTCAAGCAAGCTTGGGCTCCCCATCCACCAGGCTCACCGACATCAAGGCAAAACCAAATGGCTGAGCGAGCAAACCCCGCCTGAAGACCGGTTATATAGGGGGGGTTGGAGTAAGGGGAGGGGAAAGAACTGTGCTCTGCCGCCTGGGTGTGGCTAGCAGAGTAGGATGTAGCCTCTACCCTGGGGCAACCTAGCCCTGCCCTTTCATTCCCCTCTTTGTCTTGGAACTTCAGGCTCAATCATGAGATGGACTGATTCCACCGTTGCTAGAGGCCCGTACTGGGCATATTTTAACAAATGGTCTGGTGGAGGGGAAAGAAACCATTTTAGCTTTAACAATTTCTATTGAAATAGGATTTTTCTTCTTAAAATTCTTCCATGGCTATTAAAAAGCCAAATCAAGATTAATTTATCTACTGTCCTGATGTTTGCATAAACACAACAAGAATGGTAACTGATTACCTTTGCTGGAATCTCATGGTTGAATTTTAATGTGCCCCGTAGGGCCAGGAAGCCACACCACCCAGCTGCCATCAGGCCCGCCTGCAGTATCTGCTGAGTTAGGTGAATCCTTCACCTGTAGTAATTCCACCTGAGCCCACGCTCCAGGCTTTAAGCCCATCTCAGTAGCCCTCCTACTTGTTGCGGTCCAGAGCGTGTGGGGGCTCCGCAGGAATGCAGAGGCATCCCTACTGCTCCCCTTTTACTCTTACCAACCGCCAGTGATGGTAGGGCATCGGCCTGACACTCCAGCGCCAGCCATCTTCAGGGCTTCCAAGCAGAATACCAGGCTTTCTTCGTGGCATTTTTACTGGCTTCAAGTCTTTAGAGCTCAGACAGGGCTCTTTAAAACATGATATTCCAGTCAAAGTTTTCCGTTAATAAAACCACTATTAGGAACCGGTCTTATTGAACCTATGCAAAGAAACGTATTGCCATGTTAGCATTGCCAAATTTTGGAGGAATTACATAAGAAGAAAGACATACTGCTCTACTCTAAGATTTTCTGACTTTCCTTGCCAATTTCTTTTAATTGTTGGCATTAAACTTTCTTTCTATGTATAACCATGCCTCAGACCTTCCACTCTAAACAGGCTTTTTTCAGACTACCCCTGACATGGGCATGGTCACAAAGGCCTGCAAGCAGTACACAGGCTGCCAACTGTTAGCTGTCTCTCAACAGAGACAAAAACCTGATGGGCACTGTTCCCTGCCCAGGTGGGCACCTGTCCTCTTGGCATCTAGGCACCCTTTACTTTTGGGGGTCAACCCATATAGTTTCCTTCCAGGACAGCCAACATACATTCAAACCTGCAAGAGAACTAAAGGTCAATATAACATATCAATACAATGAAACATAATATTGGCATTATGGCCGCTTCAGGCAGCCACATCTTCTGCTACTAAACATGTGATACTAAAGTCTATTTTTGACCTTTCTATGAATTGTCCTTGTCTTTTTGGAGCCATGTCCATGAAGACGCAGGCATTATCTAAGTCTATTCAATGTTACCAGCATCAGGCAGGTCGAGCACGCCGTAGCTTGAGCAGGTTGCATTGTTCTCTATCGATGACGAAGTTTTTCCGGATCTCGGATGGGTCTGCTGACCAGACGTGGATGTGATGGACCAAGGTCGCGACGCCGTCTATCTTGAGAGCGGTGGGGGTCGCCAGCACCACGGAGTTGGGTGTAGCGACCTTTCCATCGAGGCTCCAGGTGGTGCCTTTTGATGTAGACCCAATCTCCTGGTCTGTGCTGATGAGGAGTTGGGGTTGGGCCAGTCTCCTGGGTGGCGCCGAGGCGCAGCCAAATGTCCTCGTGCGCCCTCTGGAGCCCTCTCAAGAAAAGAGACAAATCTTGCAGCAAGAAAGTCAGGAATGATAGGGGGTGGGGCCTGCCAAACATGATAGGAGAGCCACCCATTCCCCGCCTGTCTTTACAGATTCCAAGGCCTATTGTCTTTACCTTGAGGAACTGTGAGCTCTATCCTCAAATGTACAAATACCTTTTAAGTTTACTCCAGAATTCCAAAATTCCAACCCAGCACAGAATATCACATAGCAAATCCCAGCAAACAAACAGATAGAGATGTTTACTAGTTAGGCGGGCCGATTCCACCTCTGGCAGAGAGCAAGCGCCCTTGGAGAAAGATCCCAGCGGCCGCTCAGGGTGCTTTGCTATCAGTCAGAGCACTCAGCCTTAAGAAGTCAAGCGTGTGCCTTTTTTTTTTTTTTTTTCTCAGACTTTCATATGTATATGAACAAACAATTATATTCAAGTAGATATACAAATATTAAATAAATATTTATATTTACATTCTTTCAGTGAACAAGTCCTTGACTTATGTTTTATCCAGATAGAAACGGCATTCATCACAAATAAATAAACAAACAAATTCAAAACCAAAACCCAAGAAAACCAAGGCCAGAAGTACCCTCTGACGTTTCAGGGGTACCAAGGGAGGAGAAGTTAGGCCACGTCCAGTCCTTCTCACAATCCACCAGTGACCAGTCCCAGCTCACTGGTTTATCATTTATTCATACCAAAGCCATGCCTTCCAGTTAGAACTCTTGGCCTTAATTTCTAGGTGTCATGTAAATAATGAACATTTCTCAGATTAGTAATATATTCAAAATTTTTAAGAGACACAGAAATTTCACTAGTTATATATATTTAAGCAATAAGGACAGATCAATTTACAGAAACCAGTTTCTACCTGAAATAATTGTACTTTAGAAATTGGATTACTGCTATCAGTTCCTTTTAAAGACTTGGCTATAACCTTTAATTGTCTTTAGTATAAGGAAAGCAGGGTTTTCTAGATTTAAGAGATTAGTTTAAAAATAAATCCGCGAAGCAAGCACGTTTGCAGCCCTATAAAACTCTGCCTTAAAACCATGCGGCCAACGTGGCGGCTGCTAAGTCACGCAGCTCAGCATTGTGGCTGTCTAAACTGTTCTCTGATAGAAAAGGTGATTTCTCTATTTTTACAATAAACAAGGGAAGAGTAAACCAAAATCCCTAAAAGATAGATGGTCAACATTATATTGTATCAATGAGTACAAAAACAAGTTATACTAGTAGAAAGCTGATTTCAAAGGAGCCACCTTTTGGCCGCTTGACCTTTTCTGGGAAGGTTGGCCAGTGAAAGGTGTAGCCATTGAAATGCAAATTAACATTTCTAAAGATGACTGCTGGCGGAATCGGACCACCTCCATGCTAGGGGAAGGGCGTGTCTACCCTGCCCTCCACCAAAAAAGGGCGTAGCTTCAGACTTCCCAACAGTGAGAGAAAAAAAAGACCTTAAACTTTTAGCTGGCAAGTTAACACTTGGATTGCAGGAAACGAGTTAAGTTGGCTCGCGTGAATTGCGCGTACTCCGCGGGAGCCGTCTTAACTCGGTTCATATAGATTTGCGGCGGAGTGCGGGAAACGTGTAAACTCGGGCCGATTGTAACTGCGTATTACCAAATATTTGTTTGTTTGCCGTTCACAAAGATACCTACCTGTGTATGCGAACCGTTTCATACCCATTGGGGTAATAGGTATCATAAAAATCCCTTGTAAGTAGAGAACACCATGCAGGCTATCGATGGACATGAGAAAGCATACGTTACAGGCAATTGTCGGAAGTGGAAAAAAGAAAAACATTTTGAGAAGGTGTCGCGTATGTTCCGTTCATAAATTGCGCAGTGAGACACGCTACATGTGCAAATTTTGCAATATACCTCTACATAAAGGGGCGTGTTTTGAAAAATATCATACGCTAAAAAACTATTAATTTCTATTTGTTTTGATTTATTATGAAAATTTTATTTTAAACTTTAAAAATATGTGTATATTTTTAGGTAATAAGTATTTTTTGGGTTTTTCGTATTTAGTTTATATATATCGAATTATTTATGTACTGAATAGATAAAAAAATGTCTGTGATTGAATAAATTTTCATTTTTTACACAAGAAACCGAAAATTTCATTTCAATCGAACCCATACTTCAAAAGATATAGGCATTTTAAACTAACTCTGATTTTGCGTGGGAAACCTAAATAATTGCCTGCGCCATCTTATATTTTGGCGGGAAATTCACCCGACACCGTAGTGTTAAATATTCAGTCAACCAATAGATTTAATTCTGTTCTTTAGATTTCTCATGAGGCAAATTAGAGTAAACTGCTTGCTTTTTTTTTTACTTCCAATGGGCTCTGGAAAACCACATTTGAGCCCTGCAAACAATAAGGACAGATCAATTTACAGAAACCAGTAAAAGGCCTTCCTGGTCTTTTCAGATGTAAATTGACCACATTCTTTAGGACCATCTTTTTAAGGCCAAAACAGTCTTGGGTTTTTATTCTGTACACAGCAAAAGGTTAGGTTTAGCTCAAAACTATGCGCACTTGTTTTTAAACTGGCCCTTCCCCTTTACACGTGCACAGAAATCCCGGATGCATTTTAAAACTTTTATATTTCTAGCTGGGGCGATCTCCATGGGAAGAGGCCGGCTCGCATCCAGAGCCGCAGCCACCCCCGGCCTCCTGGGTGTCCGGCCCTCAGGCTCCGCGGGGGACCTTCCCCAGGACCCGACTCCGACGGGGGCCTCGCTGCTCCCGCCTCCCGTGAGCGACGCGCCGGCCCCGCCCCCCGCGCTCCACCTGGCTCCACTCACTCGCCACAAGCCCGGGGCCAACGCCGGCCACTGCCGCCGCTGCTGCCGCCGCCGCCGCCAGGCTCCGCGAACGAGCTTGTCCGCGCCCGGCCCGAGCCTCCGGGGCCACCCCCCGAAGGCGCACCGCCGCCCATGGCGCCGAGCGCAGGTCCAAGCTGCAGGGCTCGGGCTGCCCGGGCTGCCGCCGCCTCTCCCGGCCTCCGGCCTCTTCCAGGCCGCGCCGCTCGAGCTCCGGCTCCGGCCCAGCGCCCGCCGCCGACCGGGCCGGAGGCCGAGCCCCCAGGGCCGCGGCAGCAGCCGAGCCGCCCGGGCCCGCGGCGCGGCCGGGCTCCGGGGCGAGGGCTGCGGTCACCTCGCTCCGCACTCCTGCACACCTGCCCCCGGGCGCCCGCCCCTACTGCGCAGCAAGCAGCCTTAGTGCGCTGGCCTCAGCCTCTGCGCGCCGGCTTCAGCCTCCGCATCCAGGCGCATCTTTCCTCTCCTGCGGCCCGAGGCACAGTGATTCCCAGCTCACCTTCCCTGACTTTACATTCATATACTTTCACCAGACATTCATTCAGAGTTCAACAACTTCCCAACTCCTGAGGGAGCTTTAAAGCCTCCCCCAACCTCCTTGAAATGATCAATCACAATACCCAAAGGAGCAGTCTGAGTCCGTCCCATAACATCCGTCCAGTAAGTCCACAGAAAACAGAGAAACAGGCACAGACAAACAGGGCCCAAAACAGCCTTCCACTTCCATGGAAGAGACAGACGGTGGCTTACGCCAAACCGGCAGGAGCTGCCCACCTCGTCTCAGATTGGGGTTTCTACAGACCTCCCGACTTTTTGGAAGCAAAATTACACCCCTACAGATACAGATGGAGGATCGAGGCGTCTCCCGACTCCTCCCGCCCTTTGACCCCCATGTGTGTCCACGGTCAATGTGGGCGAATACAGATTTCAGAAGTGAGCTCACACAGAACAGATAAAGCACACAGAACAGACAAACATAATACACAGACACCGCGGCCATGCAGATTCTACGAATTGGGGGAGTCCCTACATGGTCTTGGGAATCCCGGGCGAGCCCCCAAATGTTGTGCCCAGATTTCAAGATTCCCAAGAAACCACATCAGGGAGCCAATTCGATGTAAAAGCATAAGAATCTGTATTCAAGCTAGCTTGGGCTCCCCATCCACCAGGCTCACCGACATCAAGGCAAAACCAAATGGCTGAGCGAGCAAACCCCGCCTGAAGACCGGTTATATAGGGGGGGTTGGAGTAAGGGGAGGAGAAAGAACTGTGCTCTGCCGCCTGGGTGTGGCTAGCAGAGTAGGATGTAGCCTCTACCCTGGGGCAACCTAGCCCTCGCCCTTTCATTACAAAGGAAGTGCATATGCAAATGTCACAGACTAAAGGAATGTGATAGCTACCAGATTTATCTAGTAGTGCTATTTTCCTTCACTATATCCACAATACACTTGCTATAAGAGGTTGTGATGGATTTGTAAATATTTGGGGCCCAATTACCATTTCATTGGTATGCTCTTCATCATGATATCACTTGCCTTTAGCAATGAGGGGACCACACTTACAGCAGATATGTATGATGGGATGAGACACATGGCACTGGGCATCCTGTAGATGTTGTTGGCATGCACTAAGGGTCAGAACCCCTGTCCACCCAATTATCTGGTAAAAGTAGAAATTACCACTGTGGAAAGCTGTGTTCATTTCTTCAAACATGTGCATATCCCAAAAGGGACTAATATGGACAGATTATGGGCACATGGATTCTCTCTCTCTTTAGTAACTTATAAGGAACTTACATATAACAAGGGTGCTTATGTTGCTTGGAGTTGTGCTGGAACCCGAAATATTTTTTTTTTAGAAGTTGCATTTCCAGAGGAGAAACCCAGATGGTGGCATAGATAAACACTGGAAATTGCTGCCTCGCACAACCACTTCAAAAGTACAACTAAAAGACAAAACAGACATTATCCAGAACCACAGGAAGGCTGGCCGAGTGGAAATTCTACAACTAGAAGAGAAGAGAAAAGCACACTGAGACTCAGAGGAGGTGCAGTGTGGAAGTAAAGTGCAGAGGTACAGATACGCACACAGGAAGGGCTGGCAACTGAGGACTGGGCTGTCTTTTTCAATCGGGAGGGAGACACAAGCTCCCGACTGCTCTGAACGCCAGTTCCGGGAGAGTCTCTGGGGACCTAGACACAGAGGAGAAACTGGACTGTAAGGCAGCGGGCAGAACTCGAGGGTGGCTTTCTCTCAGAGGTGCTTTCATCTTGCATTGCTTCACAGCTGGGCCTCATCTGGGCACCTCCAAACCCCAAACAAAGAAGAGGAATCTTCAGATTTCTCCATAGCTCCTGCTGGGTAGCCTCAGGCAGAGGCTCAATTAGCACCTCCTTAGAGATTCAAGAGTCAGTATACCCAGTGGTCAGAGTGGACCATCCAGATTACAACTCCTCAGATCCATAAGGGACACACTCAGGAGACAGACTCTGTGAGCACCAAAGCCCCACTGAAGCAAGTCTTACCCCAGAAGGGTGTCTCCAGCACAGATTCTCCCACTGTAGACACAGCTGATTCTCATAGCCAATTGGCCTGGAGATCAAATCCTCCTAGTGATACCTACAACAATCAAGGCTTAAATAGAATAAGACTGTGCACAAAGCCCACAAAGGGGTTGTTGGAGACCAGGTGTAAGCTGACACGGTCCTTGCACCTGAAGGGGCTAGCAAGGCTGGGACCCTTACCCACACATTTTTCCCAGACTTGTTTGGATGGTGGTTATCAGTAGAATGAGAGCAACCTTTGTAGAATGAGAACAGCCTTTCATGGCTTACCAAGAAGTCTGTAACTATTTGCTGAGATTTGCTGTACCGAGAATTTGTCCTTCTGCTCTGTTCTCCCATAGAGATTAAGAGAAACAAAGAATACATTCCTCTTGACAGACCTCCTATTCAGTGTTTTGTGTATAAAAGGCATTGCGTGGTTAATAAACTTGCTGC
This sequence comes from Myotis yumanensis, assembly GCF_028538775.1. Classification (NCBI taxonomy): domain Eukaryota; kingdom Metazoa; phylum Chordata; class Mammalia; order Chiroptera; family Vespertilionidae; genus Myotis; species Myotis yumanensis. Next base: position 89,017,372 of record NW_027223753.1, on the reverse strand, counting down.
AGTTCCTCAATTGAGCTGTAGTCCTCCTGATCCCGCTCTCCTGTCCTTCTTTTCTCAATTCCCACCTCCCTACCTCAGACCAGTTCAACCTGTCAGGCTGGCCCTGACAAATTGGCACCCGAAACCAGGGACTGAGAACTTGGGAAGCAAACGGTGAGGAACTCCTCTGGATAAAGAGTGCACTCGTTAAGGTAAGGGAGGAGCAATTTTTTGATAGTTGGAAGTAAAGCATGGGAGTTAGAATCTAGAGAAAATGCCCTTTATGGGCAAATGTTAAAGTCTATGCTCAAAAGCAGAGGAACTAAGTTTAATGACAAGCAAGTAGAAATTTTTTAAAAAATTCATTCAGGAGGTCTGCCCTTGGTTTCCTGAGGAAGGAACCATTAACTTAGAAACATGGCAGAAAGTTGGAGAACAAATGCACAATCATTATAAAGCCCTTGGGACAAGTAAAACCCTGGTTGATGCATTTTCCTTATGGAATTTGATAGGGATTGTTTAGATCCCAGGCATGACCATAATCAACCGCTCTTAAGTCAGGAAAAAAAAAAGAAGCAGTGTGATGGCACAAAACAAGGGTCTAAAAAAGAAAATATATTAAAAAGGAATAATGTAAATTTTAAAGACAAATTAAGTCCTCAGGATGAGGAGGATCTTGAGGAAGCTGCTGCCCTTTATCATGATGATGATACAGGTGTTGTTCAGGCAAAAGAGGAGGAAGAATATTTTTCTGCTGGAACTGAAGAGGGTAGTGATATGGAGGATGTGTTAGAACACTTTAGAAGCATTAAAGCTTCTTGGCAAGAAAAAGAGAAGCCTCAGGGGCCGTTCGTGCCTCTCTCCGCTGCCTTGTGCAGCACCAGTTCCACTTTCCCCTCTCCAGATGGCTTTGCAGGAGGCACGAAAGTGTGGTGAGGAATTGGGCATTCACGCCTTCCCCGTTATGGAACAGGTGAACCCTAACGCGGGACAGCATGAGCGTACTTATGACCCGCTTCCTTTTAAAACCTTGAAGGAGTTAAAAACAGCCTGTGGTCCGTATGGACCTACTCCTAAAGGGATGTTTGGCCTTTTCCTAGAAGCAGCTTAACTATGAAAGGATTACAAATTTTTCCAGGAGTAATTGATGCAGATAATGAGGGGGAAATGAAAATTATGGTCTCTTCCCCCAGAGATATCATCACCATCACCTCAGACATGAAAATTGCTCAATTGATTTTGTTCCCTCTGCCTGCCACAGGCAATCTACTTTCCACAGAGTCTCAGGGGGCCAGGGGTTTTGGCTCCTCGGACAAGGCATATTGGATACAAGCTATTTCTCATGCAAGGCCTGAGAGAACTTTACTTATACAAGGGAAATGGTTTACAGGGATTTTAGATACAGGAGCAGATATTTCTGTCCTAAGCTTAGCTCACTGGCCTAAACAGTGGCCCTATAGAGAAGCTATGACCCAACTCCAAGGAATAGGTCAGACCAACTCTCCTTTACAGAGTTCACAAATGTTAAAGTGGCAAGACAATGAAGGTCACTCTGGGTTATTTCGGCCATATATCTTACCAGGGATCCCTGTGAATTTATGGGGATGAGACATTCTGTCTGCCCTGGGTGTTGCCCTTGTTACCACCCCAGCTCAGGGAAATTTTTATCGGGGGGGGCGGGGGGTCATTGTTTCTCCTGTTATCCACACAGCTGACAAGATATCTTGGAAGTCAGATGACCCTGTATGGGTAGAGCCGTGGCCCCTTTCCAAAGAAAAAATACAAGCTGCGCATGAGTTGGTACAGGAACAACTCCAGCTAGGGCATATAGAAGAGACTACCAGCCCTTGGAATACTCCTATTTTTATCATAAAAAAGAAATCAGGAAATTGGCGCCTTTTACAGGATTTAAGGGCAATAAACAAGACTACGGCCATTATGGGACCTCTACAGCCTGGTCTCCCTTCCTCTATAGCAATCCCTAATGGGGTGAAGCTAATAGTACTAGATTTAAAGGATTGTTTCTTCACTATTCCTCTGGATCCCTCTGATTGCAAACGATTTGCATTTAGTGTTCCATCTACTAATTTTGAGGCACCCATGCACTGCTATCATTGGAAGGTATTGCCTCAGGGAATGGCTAAGAGCCCTACACTGTGTCAAAAGTTTGTTAGGCAATTCTCGGAGTTCGAGAGAAACATCTGCAGGCTTATGTTATACACTATATGGATGACATCCTTTTAGCTCACTATACGGAATGTCAATTAGAACAAGTGTATAATGACTTACAACAGGCTCTTCTTAAATCTGGATTAATTATTGCACCTGAAAAAGCTCACAGAGGAGATACTTACCTATATCTTGGACATATCATAGAAGGAAGAAAAATTCATCCTCAAAAGATTCAACTCAGGGTAGACAAGCTAGAGACTTTAAATGATTTTCAAAAATTTTTAGGGGATGTCAACTGGATTAGGCATAACTACTAATGACCTTAAAACTTTATTTGATATTCTTCGTGGGGATAGCGACCCGCTCTCCCCTCGTCAGCTTACTCCTGCAGCTCGCAAGGCTAACTGCCACATAGAAGCTGCCTTAAAGAAACAATTTATACAAAAAATTGTTTACTCACAGCCATGGCTGTATATAGTATTGGCTACGCCAGTATAGCCTACTGGCCTCTTATGGCAACAGGAACCTTTGGAGTGGATTCATCCGCACTCCTCCCCGAAAAAGGTAGTTTATCCTTACTCAGAAGCAGTAGCAGATCTTATTTTTGCAGGAGGTCTCAGATCTCTGGAACTTTTTGGTCAAGAGCCCCATACCATCGTGGTACCCTATAAGGCTCAACAAAGGCAATGGCTATTACATATGGATGATAAATGGCCTCTTTCATTCCTGGGCTATCACGGTACTGTAGACTCTCATTACCCATCTAATAAACTCATACAATTTTTTACAGGGCATTCCTTCGTTTTCCCCAAGGTAGTCAAGACTCAACCAATTTCTCATGCAGTTCTGGTGTTTACTGATGGTTCTAGTAATGGCACAGCTGCCCTAGTTATCACTAATCAACCTTTTGTTTTTCAGACTAACCACACTTCAGCACAATGCAGGAGCTCAAAGCAGTACATTAAGCATTATGCAAACTTTCCACTCAATCTTTTAACCTTTACTCAGACTCTCATTATATTGTAAATATTATGATTCACTTAGAAACTGCGAATTTACATGACACTGACCTATCCGAAGTGATTATTCTCTTACTACAGGTTCAAGCTTTACTCAGGAAACGTTCTCACCCTTGTTTCTCTGGCCATATAGGAGCTCATACAGATTTACCTGGATCTCTATCTGCGGGAAATACTTATGCTGATCAACTTACTAAAACTGCCTATCTAACATTATCTCCTTTATATGCAACCAAAGCCTCACATTCTCTCCATCATCAAAATGCCACTGGCCTATGTCAGCAGTTTCGAATCACAAAGGAAGAGGCTCAGCAAATTGTTAAACTCTGTCCTCAATGCCCTCTAACCACATTCATTCCTCCCACAGAAGGAGTCAATCTGCAAGGCTACAAACCAGGCCAACTGGGGCAGATAGATGTAACCCATATTCCATCTTTTGGAAAACAAGCTTATGTCCATGTTTCAATTGATACTTTTTCTGGTTTTATTTTTGCATCCCCTCGTACAGGAGAAGCCGCTAAAAATGTTATTGCTCACTGTTTACAAGCTTTTACTTTCCTAGGCATCCTCCATACCATTAAAACTGACAATGGTCCAGCCTACACAAGTATGGCATTCCAGAAGTTTTGTGCTACTTTTTGAATCCAGCATAAAACAGGAATCCTATACAATCCTCAAGGGCAGGGAATAGTTGAGTGAGCTCATCATGAAAGGGCTAGGGCTACACCCTCCACCTTGTCCCAGGGTAAGGGCTACGACCTTGGCCACGTGCTTGGCAAGAAGGTTCTTCCCGGAAGTCTAAGACTCTGCTAGCCACACCCAGGAACAAGACATCGACTTGCGCCTGGCCAATCGGCAGAGCACAGTCCTTCCTTCTCCCCTTACTCCAACCCCCCCCCCCCCCCCCTTTAAAACCCGTCTCTAGGCGGGGTTCAGTCTCTTGGCCACTTGGCTAGCTGATGTGTCGGTGAGTCTGGTGGATGGAGAGCTCAAGCTAGCTTGAAATACAGATTCTTATGCTTTTGCATCGGATTGGCTGGCTCCCTGATGTGGTTTCTTGGGAATCTAGAAATCTGGGCATAACACATCAGACTTTAAAAAGGCAAATTGAAAAAATAAGGAAGCGGGAGTATGTAGATACCCCTGCTAATTTACTTAACAGAGCTCTTTATTCCCTTAATTTTTTAAATGGTGATGCTCAGGGCAAAACCGCTCCAGAGCGACAGTGGTCCTCACTGTCCAGATCCCACCCTTGTGTAGAGTGGAAATATTTACGTACAGGACAATGGCATGGCCCCGACCCTGTTCTGATATGGGCTCAGGGGTCTGTTTGTGTATTTCCTGAAGGGGACTCTGAGCCCCATTGGATCCCCAGCCGCTATGTCCGGTCCTTTCAAGGTCAAGATGGAGGATGAAGTGGAACAAGAACTCACTCCACCATTCAAGAGGCTACGTATATGTCCACTCGCGCCCGTGCCCCCACTGCCGCCACGGAGATCACGGACGACATGGAGGACATCTCCACCAACCTGGGGACAGTTGAACAAGCTGACAACAGAGGCCGAGGCCGTGGTCGTTCTCAAGGAGCACAAGGAACTGCTGAGACTTTGTTTCTAGCCATGCTGTCAATTTTGGCTGTTCAGGTCTGTGATGCTCACATTCCATACTGGGCATACATTCCCGATCCGCCCTTTCTCAGGGCCATTACTTGGGATGACCTCAGCATTCCTGGTTTTGTTAATGATACAGATATCATGGGCCACCCAAGTGCAGATTATCTTACTCCTCAATGGGTGGGAGATTATAGATATGAGGGAAGGTCAACCAGGGTCCCCATATGTTTTACAGCCATTAAATATTGGAATAACTGTCTTACTGTAGAACCTTCACCAAGGTATACCCATGGCATTAGCACAGGTGAAGATCCTGAAGAGTATGAGGGGTGGATCCAACTAGAATGGTTCCTTACTATATGTGGCCTGCCTGACATCATCCGTACTGTCTCTCAGGGCATCCTGCCCAAGTTGCCTCCATGTTTGCATAATGAATACAGACTATTTCTTAAGTATCCACCTTGGCGGCGTTTCTGTCAGGAGTTGGCTGTGGTACCTACTCCCATTAACAATTCCTTTCAGTTACTTGATTGGTCGTATCCCAACCCACTGTCTAGCAGAAGTAGTTTCAAGGCTAGAGAGACCCCTGGAGGCTGGGTAGAAGAGATACTCACCACCAAGAGGGGAGGAGTACAGTTAGAAATATTTAAGCTTATGGCCGCTTTAGGTAGCATTTCTTTGCATCATGATAACCTTACAGTAATCACAGGTCTTACTGCTTGTGTACCTCCTCCTTACCTTCTCCTTATTGGAATTGTAGATATTGTACTTAAGGGCAACTTGTATACAATTTCTTGTACTCATTGCAACTTGTCTAACTGTTTGTCTAGATACAACTTTGGTTATGAGGTGGTTGTATTAATCAGCCTTCCTTTGTCATGCTCCCAGTTAACATTACTGGACCTTGGTACAGGGATACAGGCTCCCAGGTATTCAGAGAACTGAATGATTTGCTAAGCCGCCCTAAGAGGTTCATCAGAGTGCTTATGGCTGGCCTTGTGGCTCTAGTCTCCCTCATTGCTTCTGCCACTACTGCAGCCATAGCTTTAACCCAAGAAATACACACAGCTCATTTTGTGGATGGCTTGGCAAAGAATGTTTCGGCTGCCTTAGGAGCTCAAGAGCTCATAGATAAGAAAACGGAACAAAGGCTCAATGCACTAGAAGAAGCTGTGCTCCTTATAGGAGATCAAATGCACAGCTTGAAAGTGCATTCTACCCTTAGGTGTCATGCTGACTTTGATTGGATTTGTGTCACCCCTAAGATATATAATGGTACTATGTGGCATTGGGATCGAGTTCGCAACCACATGTTAGGATTTTGGGATCAGACTAACTTTACTTTAGATATTAGTAGATTACATGGAGAGATTCAAGCTATTAATGATGCAGGTTCTGCTCTGTTGCCTCCTAGCAAAGTAGCACAGAATATTTTTAATGAAATTCAAAGCCTTATGTCCTTTCATGGATTACAGTCTTTTATTTGGTCTCTATTAATTGTTGTTATCCTTGCTCTCATTATTCTCTGTTTACTTCCAGTCTGCTTCCGAACCATCGGATCCAGCATCCGATCCCTGCAAATAGGATTACATGAACTTCGCCTAAAAAACAAGGAAGGGGGATCTGTTGGAGACCGGATGTAAGCTGACATGGTCCTTGCACCTGAAGGGGCTAGCAAGGCTGGGACCCTTACCCACACATTTTTCCCAGACTTGTTTGGATGGCGGTTATCAGTAGAATGAGAGAAACCTTTGTAGAATGAGAACAGCCTTTCATGGCTTACCAAGAAGTCTGTAACTATTTACTGAGATTTGCTGTACCGAGAATTTGTCCTTCTGCTCTGTCTCTCCCTTAGAGATTAAGAGGAACAAAGAATACATTCCTCTTGACAGACCTCCTATTCAGTGTTTTGTGTATAAAAGGCATTGTGTGGTTAATAAACTTGCCGCAGTTCCTCGATTGAACTGTAGTCCTCCTGATCCAGCTCTCCTGTCTTTCTTTCTTTTCTCAATTCCCAACTCTCTACCTCAGCCTGGCTCAACCTGTCAGGCTGGCCCTGACAGACCCTGTGCTTGACGATGCTATAGGATAAAATGGAAGGAAAAAACTTTTAAATGGTTCTTAAGTGAGTGACTTACAGGCTCACTGGGAAAGTATCTGTGAAGTGTCTGTGTGTTTCATGTGTTGTCTGTCATCTTGACTTAATTATAAGATTCTTCAGAAAGAGTTTTACTTGTAAATCTCAAACAGACAAATACATTGTAAAACTGAAAATAGTACAAAGAACTCCTGTATGTCCTTTATACAGATCACCGTCGCTAACATTTTGCTCCATTTGCTTGTCATTTGTACTCTTTATCGTTACATATTTTGCTCTGTCTCTGTCTGTACTTTAATTTTTCTTTCTGAACTGTTCATCATGATCCTTTATCCCTAATACTATTTCCTAGGAATAGGGACATTTTCTTGCATAATCATAGTATAGTTATTAAATTTAGCAAATTTAACATGGATATACTTTAATCTGCCATTCATATTCCAATTTGACTTGTCTTTTTAATGTTTTCTAAACTGCATACATCGCACAGTCCACTGTATCATAGCTTTTTAATAAATATTTGATTGTCAGCAGTGATTATTGCTAGCATTAAACTTAATTTTTTTCCTTTATTGAATAAGATATTACAAATGTGTCTTTATCCCCCCAATGACCCCTCATTCCCCCAATCCTGCCCTCACCCTCACCCCCTGTTGTCCACATCCATCACTTATGCTTATATGCATGCATACAAGTCCTTTGGTTGGCCTTTCCCCCTCACCTACACACTCCCCTGCTTTCCCTCCGAGTTTTGAGCATCTGATCCATGCTTTTCTGTCTCTACATCTGTTTTTGTTCATCGGTTTATGTTGTGCATTATAATCCACAAATGAGTGAGAGCATGTGATATCTTTCTCTGACTGACTTATTTCACTTAGCATAATGCTCTCCAGCTCCATCCATGCTGTTGCAAATGGTAGGAGTTCCTTCCTTTTTACAGCAGAATAGTATTCCATTGTGTAGATGTGCCAACGTTTTTTAATCCATTCATCTGCTGATGGGCACTTAGGCTGATTCCAAATCTTAGCTATTGTAAATTGTGCTGCTATGAACATAGGGATGCATATATCCTTTCTGATTGGTGCTTCTGGGTTCTTGGGATATATTCCTAGAAGTGGGATCACTGGGTCAAATGGAAGTTCCATTTTTAGTTTTTTGAGGAAACTCCATACTGTTCTCCACAGTGGCTGTACCAGTCTGCATTCCCAACAACAGTGAATGAGGGTTCCTTTTTCTTCACATCCTCACCAGCACTTGTCTTTTGTTGATTTGTTGATGATAGCCATTCTGACAGGTGTGAGATTGTACCTCATTGTTGTTTTGATTTGCACCTCTCCGATGATTAGTGACTTTGAGCATGTTTTCATATGTCTCTCAGCCTTAGGTATGTCCTCTTTCGAAAAGTGTCTATTTAGGTCCTTTGCCCATTTTTTGATTAGGTTGTTTATCTTCCTTTTGTTAAGTTGTATGAGTTCCCTATAAATGTTGGAGATTAAACCTTTATCGGAGATATCATTGGCACATATGTTCTCCCATGCAGTGGGTTTTCTTGTTGTTTTGTTGATGGTTTCTTTTGCTGTGCAGAAGCCTTTTATTTTGATATAGTCCCATTTGTTAATTTTCCCTTTAGTTTCCATTGCCCTAGGAGCTGTGTCAGTGAAGAAATTCCTTCAGCATATATCTGAGATTTTGCTACCTGTGGACTCCTCTAATAATCTTACAGTTTCCTGTCCTATGTTTAAGTCTTTTATCCATTTTGAGTTTATTTTTGTGTATGTTGTAAGTTGGTGGTCTAATTTCATCTTTTTTGCATGTGTCTGACCACATTTTCCAGCACCATTTATTGAAGAGACTGTCTTGACTCCATTGTATGTTACTGCCTCCTTTGGCAAATATTAATTGAGCATAGTGGTTTGGGTCAATTTCTGGGTTCTCTATTCTATTCCATTGGTCTATATATCTGTTCTTGTGCCAGTACCAGGCAGTTTTGAGAACAGTGGCTTTGTAATACAGCTTGATATCTGGTATTGAGATCCCTCCTACTTTGTTCTTCTTTCTCAGGATCTCAGCAGTTATTTGGTTTTTGTTTGTTTGTTTGTTTTATTCCAGATGAATTTTTGGAGCGTTCTTTCTAAGTCTGTGAAATATGCTGTTGGTATTTTAATGTGGAGTGCATTGAATCTATAGATTGCTTTGGGTAGTATGGACATTTTGATGATGTTGATTCAACCAATCCATGAGCACGGTATGTTCTTCCATCTGTTTACGTCTTCCTCTATCTCTTTTTTAAATGTCCTATAGTTTTCTGGGTAGGGTCTTTTACCTCCTTGGTTAAGTTTATTCCTAGGTACCTTAATTTTTTTGGTGCAATGGTAAATGGAATTTTTAAAAAAAATTTCTCTTTCTGTAAGTTCACTGTTGGTGTATAAAAATGCCATAAATTTCTTGGCATTAATTTTGTATACTGCTACATTGCCAAATTCATTTCTTACATCTAATAATTTTTTGATGGAGTCTTTAGGGTTTTCTAAGTACAGTATCATGTCATCTGCTAATAATCACAATTTTACTTCTTTTTTTTCCAATCTGGATGCATTTTATTTCTTCTTCTTTTCTTTTTTTAAAAATTATATTATATTGATTTCTTACAGAGAGGAAGGGAGAGGGGTAGAGAGTTAGAAACATCGATGAGAAAAACAACAATGGGAGAAACATTGACCAGCTTCCTCCTGCACACTCCCAATGGGGATGTGCCGGCAACCAAGGTACATGCCTTTGACAGGAATCGAAACTTGCACCCTTGAGTCCACAGGCTGACACTATCCACTGAGCCAAACCGGTTAGGGCTCTTCTTCTTGTCTTATTGCTTTGGCTAGCACTTCCAGTACTATGTCGAACTGGAGTGGTGAAAGTGGGCATCCCTGTCTTGTTCCTGGTCTTAAGGGAAATAGTTTTACTTTTTGCCCATGGAGTATGATGTTGGCTGTAGGTTTTTCATATAAGGCGTTTATTATGTTGAGGTATGATCCTTCTACTCCCACTTTGCTGAGAGTTTTTATCAGAAAAGGGTGTTGGACTTTGTCAAATGCTTTTTCTGCATCAATCGATATGATTATGTGAGTTTTGTCTCTCAACTTGTTTATGTGATGTATCACGTTTATTGATTTGCAGATATTGTACCAGCCTTGCATTCCTGGAATAAATCCCACTTGGTCATGGTGTATGATATTCCTAATGTAATGCTGGATCCGGTTTGCTAGAATTTTGTTGAGGATTTTAGCATCTATGTTCATCAGGGATATTGGCCTGTAATTCTCTTTCTTTGTGGTGTCTTTATCTGGTTTTGGGATTAGGGTAATGCTGGCTTCATAGAAATAGCTTAGAAGTGTGCCTTCCTCTTGAATTTTTTGGAATATTCTGAGAAGATTTGGCTGTAGTTCTTCTTTGAATGTTCAGTAAAACTCCCCTGTGAAGCCATCTGGTCCAGGGCTTTTGTTTGCTGGAAGCTTTTTGATTACTGTTTCAATTGCATCAGTAGTTATTGGCCTATTCAGGTGTTTTGATTCTTCCTGGTTGAGTTTTGGAAGCTTGTATTTTTCTAGGAATGTGTCCATTTCATCGAGGTTGTCCATTTTCTTGGAGTAGAGTTTTTTGTAGTATTTTTTGACAATCCTTTGTATATCAATAGGGTCAGTAGTTACTTCACCTCTTTCATTTCTGATTTTGTTTATTTGGGTCCTCTCTCTTTGTTTCTTGGTGAGTGTGGCTAGAGGTTCATCAATTTTGTTAATCCTTTCAAATAACCAGCTCTTGGTTTCATTGATCTCTTGTATTGTTTTTTGGTCTCCATATTGTTTATTTCTGCTCTGATCTTTATTATTTCCTTCCTTCTGGATACTGTGGGCTTTTCTTGTGGCTCTGTTTCTAAGTCTTTGAGTTGTAGGGTTAGATCCTTTATTGCCAGTTTTTCTTGTTTTGTAAGGTAGGCCTGTAGAGCTATGAACTTCCATCTCAGGACTGCTTTCATTGTGTCCCATAGATTTTGGATTGTTGTGTTTTCATTGTCATTTGTTTCCAGGATGCTTTTTATTTCTTCTTTGATCTCTCTGGTAACCCAGTCATTGCTTAATAGCATGCTATTTAGCCTCCAAGTGTTTGATTTTTTCAATGTTTTTATTGTAGTTGATTTCTAATTTTATGCCATTGTGATCTGAGAAGATGCGTGTTATGATTTCTATTCTCTTGAATTTGAAGAGACTTTGCCTGTATCCTAATATATGGTCTATCTTTGAAAATGTCCCATGTGCACTGGAGAAGAATATATATTCTGTAGCTTTTGGGTGAAATATTCTGAAGATGTCAACTAAGTCCATCTGATCTAGTGAGTCATTTAAGATTGCTGTTTCTTTGCTGATTTTTTGTTTAGAGGATTTATCCAGTGGTGTCAGTGGGGTATTAAAGTCCCCTACTATGACTGTATTGCTATTGATCTCTCCCTTGATATCTTCCAGAAGCTGTTTTATGTATTTGGGTGCTCCTGTATTGGGTGCATATATGTTTACCAGAGTTATATCTTCTTGTTGAATTGCTCCCTTTAGTATTATGTAGTGGCCTTCCTTATCTCTTGTGATGGCCTTTACTTTGAGGTCTATTTTGTCAGGTATAAGTATCGCAACCCCAGCTTTCTTCTCATTTCCATTTGCCTGAAAAAATTTTTTCCATCCCTTCACTCTCAGTCTGTGTGAATCCTTTGTTCTGAGGTGGGTCTCTTGGCAACAGCAAATATATGGGTCATGTTTTCTTATCCATTCAGCTACCCTGTATCTTTTGATTGGAGCATTTAATCCATTTACATTTAATGTTATTATTGAAAAGTACTTGTCTGTGGTCATTTTTATTCTTAATGTTTGTGTTTCTTCTTTTCTTTCTGTTACTTCTTTTTACAGAAGTCCCTTTCACATTTCTTGCATTGCTGGTTTGGTGGTAATAAACTCTCTTTGCCCTTTTTTGTCTGTGAAGCTCCTGGTTCCACCTTCAGTTTTGAATGATAGTCTGCTGGGTATAGTATTCTTGTATTCATTCCCTTGCTTTGCATCACTTTGTATATTTCATTCCATTCCCTTCTTGCCTGGTGTGTTTCTGTTGAGAAGTCAGCTGATATTCTAATAGGAGATCCCTTGTAGGTAACTTTCTGTCTCTCTCTGGCAGCTTTTAAGATTCTTACTTTGTCGTTGGTGTTTGCCAATTTAATTATGATGTGTCTTGGTGTTGGTCTTTAGGGGTTCATCTTGTTTGGCACTCTGTGTGCTTCTTGGACTTGTGTAGTTTTTTTCTTGCCAGTATCAGGGAAGTTTTCTGTCATTATTTCTTCAAACAAGTTTTTTATTCCTTGCTTCTCCTCCTCTCCTTCTGGTATCCCTATTAAGTGAATGTTGTTTCGTTTTGCATCATCCCATAGCTCCCTTAGGCTCTCCTCTTGCTTTTGAAGTTTTTTTCCTGGTGCTCCTGTGTTTGTGTTTGTGTGTTTTTTCCTACCTTGTCTTCTAATTCGCTGATGTGGTCCTCAGCCTCTTCTAGTCTGCTATTTAAGCCTTCCATGTGTTCTTTATCGCAGCTATGTCATTCTTTATTTCCTCTTGATTGCTTTTCATGTTGGTGACATTCTCATTCAGCTCCTTATAATTCTCATTGAGTTGTGTGCATTTGTCATCCAGCCTTTTGAGCATCCTTATAACCATTACTCTGAATTCTTTCTCTGATAAGTTAGTAGCCTCAATTTCATTTAACTCCCTTTCTGGTGATTCCTCTATTCCTTTCCTTTGTGTGCCGGGAGCCAGTCCATCCTTGCTGCTTGACACAGTCGCTGCAGAGAAGAAACATCTGCACAGGGTATGTTTTGGGGGACCTGGCGTATGTGGCATACTGTTCTTGATATGTTTGCTCCCCTTAGCACTATGTGTTTTAACCAAGGTCACCTCTCCGAGAAAGGTTGTTTCCCCAGGTAGGGATTTTTCCCTGAAATTAGGGAGGAGATAAAACCCCTTAACTGAGTGCCAGGTGGGTAGTTAATCATGCTTAAGCTACATAATCTTTACTCCCTGTAATGGAGATAAGAAACACCCTAACCTTTGGAATAAAAATTGATAGGATTAAAATCAACTGGTATAAATACAGATGTAATAAGACAACAAAATACAGAACCTAGCGAGAGAACCTGGCTGAAGAACCTAGACACAGAACCCAGACACAGAACCTAGAGAGAGAACCTAGGGAGAGAACATGGCAAAAGATCATGGACAGAACCTTGCAACAGAACTTGGCTGGAGAACCTAGACAGAACTTGGCTAGAGATCCTGGCTAGAGATCCTGGCTAGGCTGCTTATCAACTGAACGCTGACTCCGTGTCATTCCTTCTTCACCGACTCCGTCCACACCTATGGGGACCCCTGGACCTGCTGGGGTTGGACCCCAGCATATGGCACCCGAACAGGGACCCCTAGGTAAGCCCCCCTGCACTCGGGACGGATAAGGACTCCACTGTAGAAAGAGGGTGGATAGTCTTCGCCGACTCCGTCCACACCTTTGGGAACCCCTGGAACAGGATTCCCCTAGGTAAGCCCCCCCCCCCCATTGAGAACCCCCACACTCGGGACAGATAGGACTCCACCAGGGTGCTACAGACCCCCCTATAGAGGATAAGTAGGGTAAGAAGGTGGATAGTACAGAACTTAGATTGAGAAGATGTGTCATACTGAGTCCAAAGAAAGAAGACTCTGTATTGATCTTTAGATTAAGAAGATGTGCCATACTGAGTCTAAAGAAAAAAAGACTCTGTATTGATCTTTTAACACATATGCTTGCTAGCAGAGGAGTTAAGGTTACTCCCAGTCAGACGGAATGTTTTATACAAGAAGTATGTCCATGCTTTTCTGAGGAAGGAAAGGTGCCGGAAAGGTAAATGTAGAGGCATGGGAGAAGGTAGGCCCAAGGAGCCTTATCCTTAACCCCACTGCAGTCTTTCCACCCCGGAAAAGTGCAGGATTGGAAAGCTCTCCCTGAGGTGATAGATCAGGACTCAGGTAATAGCAGAAAGTGCCAACCCTACTCTTAAAATGGATGCAAGAGAGCATTTGGGGTTTTTCTTTTTAATGCCTGCTTTGGATTGAGTAAATGCATTACATGCATCACCACAATGGACCCAGAGAAGCTCCTTGTCCCATCATTCCAAGACTTAGAGTTGCCCCAATGACAGAAAAGTGGAAAAAAGAAGAAAACGAAGGCTATGCAAGGGACTGAGGTGCCAACATGGGGTCAGCTGAAGAAGTTAACAACTGAGGCCCAACAGATGGTAGAAAAGCAAGAAGTGGAAGCTACTCTCTCAGCCAAGTCCAAGGACTTTGAGTAAATCAGCAAAAGAAACTTTCATTTAGCAGAAACTCACTTATTTCGTCAAATGGAAAGACTTACTTACAGGAGCCTGGAAGGGACCTGATGTACTTTTAACCTGGGGGAGAGGAGATGCTTGTATATTTCCACAGGATGCAGACTCACCTGTGTGGATTCCAGACTGTCTAATCCGACCTTATGTCACACCACCCTCCGTCTCCTCCTCCTCCTCATCCTCCTCCTCCCCGGTACCATCCATATCGTCTGAACCCAGAGGGCACAGCTGACTCCTCTCTGGACACCGACACCACCATCAAGCATGGCCCTGATGGAACCTTTGATGCAGCCCTTCAACTCGCTGATGCTTCAGGAAGCCAGTCGCCAATGACGCAGCCCGCTAGCCAGATCAACAAGGACAACCAAACCACCGACTTGAGGATAGCTGAAATCCCTTGACTGAAGAGACCAGTAACCTTCTATAGAAACAAGGCTCCTTGTGCACTCCATCCACTATGTTTATAGCTACGCTCGCTATCATTGCTTGTCAGTCTTCTTCTGAGTCTTAAACAACCCAATCCAAGTGGTGGCCACTGATTTACATGCGCTATCATTTAAAAAACAAAAAAGAGAGAATTTGCCGGGAGCCGGTCCATCCTTGCTGCTTGACACAGTCGCTGCAGAGAAGAAACATCTGCACAGGGTATGTTTTGGGGGACCTGGCGTATGTGGCATACTGTTCTTGATATGTTTGCTCCCCTTAGCACTATGTGTTTTAACCAAGGTCACCTCTCCGAGAAAGGTTGTTTCCCCAGGTAGGGATTTTTCCCTGAAGTTAGGGAGGAGATAAAACCCCTTAACTAAGTGCCAGGTGGGTAGTTAATCATGCTTAAGCTACATAATCTTTACTCCCTGGAATGGAGATAAGAAGCACCCTAACCTTTGGAATAGAAGTTGATAGGATTAAAATCAACTGGTATAAATACAGATGTAATAAGACAACAAAACACAGAACCTAGAGACAGGACTTGGCTGGAGATCCTAGACAGAACCTAGACACAGAACCTAGAGAGAGAACCTAGGGAGAGAACATGGCAAAAGATCCTGGACAGAACCTGGCTACAGAACTTGGCTGGAAAACCTAGACAGAACATGGCGGGAGAACCTGGATAGAACCTGGCAACCGAACCTGGCTGGAGAACCAGAACCTGGCTACAGAACTTGGTTGGAGATCCTGACCAGAACTTGGCTGGAGATCCTGGCCAGAACTTCGCTGGAGGTCCTGACCAGAACTTCGCTGGAGATCCTGACCAGAACTTTGGCTGGAGATCCTGCCTAGAGGTCCTGACTAGGCTGCTGATCAACTGAAGGCTGTCTTCGTGTCATTCCTTCTTTGCCAACTCTGTCCACACCTTTGGGGACCCCTGGACCCGCTGGGATTGGACCCCAGCATTTGTGGGTTGCTTTTTTGTCTTCCTATGTTTTGCTGTAATGTTTTAATTGTAGTTCTGATTGCTTTTCTACCCAGTTTCTTTAGGATGTGGTGCTCCTGGTGTGACCTCTCAGGTCTCCTGGGTTTGGTAGTCTAGTGTAGCTTCTTACTTGGGCTTTTGGGTTCTCATGATGTAGGCCTGTGAGCTGGAAAGGTGCAACTGAGGTGTCTAGAAGTCAGCAGCTGTGTAAGGGGTATTCCAATTTTTGCTGTCTTATGCCCTTGATTGAAATCAGCCGTGCCCAGCAGTGACTCACAGTGGCACCCAGGAACCGTCTGTTGGGGTGGTGGGGCTCAGGAAGCTTGCATTCTAGCAAAGCGTGACTCTGATGTCCAGAGTTCTGTTGTTGTGGGGTGGGTAGACTCAGCTTCTGCTGCCTTTGTGGTTGGATACAGGCGATTCCAATAGCAGCTCACAGAGGCCCCTGCGGTGTGTTTGCCAGCAGGGTGTACTGACACACTCTAAAGGGCCCTGGCTCTGAAGCCACTGGATTGCAGTGCCTGTGGGCAGGTATCCCAGAAGAAGGAATTCAGTGTTTCTACAGCCCAGCAATGCACCCTTGTTTCTTTAAGTGCATGACCAGCAGGGCTTACAGAGGAGTCCCAGGGTTGCCTGTGGAGCGTTGGTCTTGGGAGACCTGCAAGCTGAAAAAGCATGCACCTGTAGTGTCCAGAGTTCTGCAGCTGTGGGGTGGGGAAACTCAGATTTTGCTGATGCACTTGTGGTGGATAGGCTTGTGTTCCCCATAGAGGCACATAGGAGCACCCGCAGTGAGTTTGCTAGTGCAGGCACACTGAAGCACTCTGAAGGGCCCTGGCACGTTTTGGGTAGATGTCCAGGATGGGTGAATTCCGAATTTCTACTGCCCAGGGGAGTGCATCCCTATTAGTCCAAGATGGAATCCAGCAGAGGCTCAGAGTGGCTTCCTCAAAGTGCCCTGTGGATAGATGGGCTGAGGGGGAGTGAGCAACTGTGGCATTGTAGTTTGCTGGTGCAGTTCCCCGGCTCTGAGCTCTGATGCACTCTGTGGGGCCCTGGTGCTGAGGAGCCCTGGTGCTTAAGTTGTACAGCTGGGTGTGTGGGGGCAGTTATTCAGGCAGAGGGAATTCAGAATTTTTACTGGGTGGCAGTGAGCCTGTGTCTGTACAAAATCACACCCAGCTGAGTCTCCCTGTGACTCCTAACAGGAGTCTATGGAGTGGTGTGCCTTGGAGACCTGTGCACTGGAGACACAGGAATGCGAATGCCTGCACAGGCAATATTGGAGGTTTGCCGCTGGGGAGGGCGAGGCTGCACTTACTGCTGCTGGGGGCACCTTGCTCCTTTGGTGCAGAGTCCCAGAGTCTGAAGGTGTGGCTGCAGGATTTTGGCTGGAGTGGCTGCTGGTCACAGGCAGTGTCCAAGGCCTGTCTGGGTGGTGGTGCTGCTGAGTTCCTAGAAGAGGCCCCTCTCCCCATTAAGATGGCGTGGGCTCCGTGCCCAGGTCCAGCAGTCTGGGGACTGCTGCAGTGGTGGTACTCTCTCCTTGTCCCAGAGAGCCTGGTCTGTCTGCCTCTGCTGCTCCTGCTGGATTTAGCTGTCCCTCACTCACTCACACACCACACACATCCACACACTCTCCATTCATCCCCTCACTCACTCACTTCCTATCCCTCACCTCCTTCCTGTCAGCCGCCATCTTTCCAGTATAAACTTAATTTTTTGAATAGCTTTCTTATCTGAAATTCTGTGCTTAACTAACTCTTTAAGGTGATTTGGGATGTGATAAATGTGCACATGGAAGAACTCAGCAATAATTGGCAAGAAGAGTAGGAAAAAGCAAAGGATGAACCCTGGCTGGTTTGCCTCAGTGGATAGAGTGTCAGCCTTGGGACTCAAGGGTCCCAGGTTCGATTCCAGTCAAGGGCATGTACCTTGGTTGCATGCACATCCCCAGTGGGGGGTGTGCAGGAGGCAGCTGATTGATGTTTCTCATCGATGTTTCTGACTCTCTATCCATCTCCCTTCCTCTCTGTAAAAAATCAATAAAATATATATTTTTTTAAAAAGCAGAGGATGATGATGAAAAGTATGTCATTGTGTTTATTGGTGAAAATATTCTCTTTTTAAACTCTTATAATCGTTTAAGTTTTGGTATTTCCAAGGGCATCAGTAGCACACTAGAATTCATCAGAGCACTTATTGTTTCTCACCTTTGCTCAGGATTATTACACCGGACTTGTAAAACATGTTATAAAAATAGTGTCTCTTTGCCCTCTTATATGACTTGTAAGATGACACATACTTATTTAGATACTGTATCATTGGTCTGATGCAGAGCATTAACTTTAGGCTGGTGCACACTGAAGACCAGTGAAGAAAGCGAACTGATGAATGGTCCTGTCTGTTTCAGGAGAGAAGAAAGGCGATCAGCTTCAGTAGATTCCCGGCAGTCTGGTGGAAGCTATTTGGATGCTGAGTGTTCACGGCATAGAAGGGATCGGAGTAGGAGCCCACATAAATGAAAAAGAAATAAAGATAAAAGTTGGGACTCAAGAAGGAGGAAAAAGAGATAAGTCTAACATTGTATCATCCAACAGTGAATTGTTTACCTTAAGGTAGAGTTTCTTAAGTAATGTGTAGGTAGACAGTTAATCGTGTTAAAAAGGTGTTTGCTTTTTTTCCCCTGCTTCTTCCTTCCTCCCTTCAACTGTCCCTCTCTCTTTTTGTTTTCTTCCTTTGCTAATTCCTAAGGTGTAGGGTGTATAGTGTCGGTGAGAAGATCCAAACTTTAATAGCAGTCCATTTTGCCCTGTTGATATCCCTGATAAAATTTTGATAGCTGAGAGATATGAACTAATGCTAAAGTAATAAATTTGAAGCAATTGAGGTCCATCTTATATTTCAGCTGCTTACTGGGCATCTTCCTAGATCCCATGTTCAGTGGGGCTTTACCTGAAGCGATCTTTTTCTCAGTCTGTTCCTCTTCCCCAGCATTTCCTATCCTGGTTAATGAATGACCGTCATTTGTTCATCTGAGCCAGAAATCAAGGAGTCATGTTAGATACTCTTTTCTTATTCCTTACTATCCAGTCTTTATTGCTGTCAGTTCTACCTGAAGACCTCATTTACCCTTCCTCTGTCATTATTGCTGTCCATCTGGAAAAGGATGGTTGTTTTCCTAATTGCTCTACCTGTCTGTAAGCTTGTCCCTTACCAATTCATCTCTACCCTGCTGCCAGAGTGAACTTTCACCTCTTACAGCTCTTCAGTGACAAAATTCATATTCCTTAGAATGGCTCTCAAGACCTCCAGGATCAAGGCAACTGCCTACCTAGCCTTGTATTTTGCCACTACCCATGAAATAGGTAGCCAGTGCTTTAGCCAACCCGAATTACTACAGTTTCTCATCCACACTGTGCTACATTTCTACCTTGCCATGTCATGTTCTGCTGCTCAAGGCCTGCTTGGTAAACTCTTCATCTTTTAAGACCCAGCTTAGTCATTCCCATGAAGCTGACCTTTTCCATTTTGTTACCTGTCTACCTGGCACTTGCTTAGTTATTACTCTCCTTACTAGGCTGTGAGCTCTGCGAGGGCAGGCCCATGTCTTATGTAGGATTTATGCGCACAGTGCTTGTCTGATAATGGGCTCGCAAATGATGCCTTGTCTCTCCAGGGAGGCTGGTGATCAGGAAATTGTAAGGCTTATTGGTTTAATAATTTTACTTATCTTACTATCATACAGTTCAAAGATTTAAAGGTAGCTGTGATTTAGTCATTCTCTTATAAAAATGAAATATTTGCTTAGTAATCCCTTTTGATTCATATAATGAATGATATTTTATAATAAGTTTATACAAATTACCTCTTGATTAGTTATCAGAAATCATGGTATGATAGTTTTTATTTTTACCCCTTTCATTTCAGGGATGGGGAAAGACATCATAGTCATAAAAGAAGAAAGTAAAAAGTATAAATGAAGTATTCATGCATGTGTTAATTATGCTGATGCCAAGAAAACCAATATGCTGATATTTTCATTATAATTGCTTTGAATAGGGGAAAATGTTTATATGACCTGTTTAGTGCTCAGATCACTATTTTTCAGTAAGTGCTTATGTCTCAAACCATGACTACACTGTTATGCCTTATAACTTTGTTTTCCATATATTTTAATAGATGACTGCTTCCTGTTACTAATTTTGTTCTTTTTTCTTTTTTGATAATTTATGTATCAGAAAATTCTTTAGTTCAGTACTGAAATTATATAAATAATACATGAATGCATTCTCATTGTAAAAAGTTGAACCTTACAGAACACCATCTCCCATTCCTATGGCCACCCAGTGGTAACTGCTACTTACCACTACACTGGTGAGTTGTCATAGAGAAAAGCAACCTAAATATCTGTCATGAGGAGAAAGGTCTGGCTAAATAAAATGCACTATAGTCATATAATAGATTATTTATATCAGATTTTAAAAATAAACTTTACCTATATGAACGTGGATACATTTCAGAAACAAGTTAAGTGACAACAGCAAATTGCAGAAAGATACATACAGTACTGTACATTTTCAGTGGCTATATATGTATGTAAATATATTTTTAAAGGTTCAGAAGAACCCATACCAAACTTACAGCAGTGATTTTTTGGGGGAGACAGTATAAATGGGAAAGATAAAGGGTGGCAGTGAAGATTGGGAGGGTGGTCAAAGGAAACTTTAGCTTTATCCATAATACATTAATTTCTTAAAAATAAGGTATTCAACCTGGCCAGTGTGGCTCATGGTTGAGCATTATCCCATGGATCAGGAGGTCATGGTTTAATTGCTGGTCAGGGCACATGTACCAACAGGGGGTATGCAAGAGGCAGCCAATCGATGTTTTTATCTTTCCTCCCTTTCTCTCTCTGAAATCAATAAAAACACATTTTTTAAAAGTGAAAAAAATAAGGTATTCATATTTTAATTAAAAATTGTCATTTTCTTTTTTCTAAATGAACTCTTAAAAATATACTGTCATTTTGTTCTGTTTGTAAATGAAATTTATTGAGGTACTATTTACATAAAATAAAATGCATCCATTCTAAGTGTACATTTCATTGAGTTATTAAAAGGCATACTTGGGTTTTTAGTAGAAAAGTAAGTGGAAAGGGAGTGGAATGGTGGGGTTGTGGAAAAATCAGATGAGCTAAGATGTAACCAGAGTTCTTTAAAGTCCAAAGTTTTAAGTAACGACTACAAACTGGCCTATAAAATGTGGAATTCAGTAAGAGGTATTTGATCCTTGAACATATTAATTTTCCATGCTTACCTATTTGTGTTTCGAACTCCTTCATCAATATAACCCCCATGCCCAGCATATAATAGTTATTAATTTATTTTAAATTTTGATGAGCTTTTGCAGACCCCTTTTGCCGGGAGCCAGTCCATCCTTGCTGCTTGACACAGTCGCTGCAGAGAAGAAACATCTGCACAGCGTATGTTTCAGGGGACCTGGCATATGTGGCATACTGTTCCTGATATGTTTGCTCCCCTTAGCGCTACGTGTTTTAACCAAGGTCACCTCTCTGAGAAAGGTTGTTTCCCTAGGTAGGGATTTTTCCCTGAAGTTAAGGAGGGGATAAAACCTCTTAACTAAGTGCCAGGCGGGTAGTTAATCACTTTAACTACAAACAATCACCCTTAAGCTACATAATCTTTACTCCCTGGAATGGAGATAAGAAACGCTCTAACCTTTGCAATAGAAATTGACAGGATTAAAATCAACTGGTATAAATACAGATGTAACAAGACAACAAGACAGAGAAGCTAGAGAGAGAACCAAAAGACAGGACTTGGCTGGAGATCTTAGACAGAACATAGAGACAGAACCTAGTGAGAAAACATGGCAAAAGATCCTGGACAGAACCTTGCTACAGAACTTGGCTGGAGAACCTTGCTACAGAACCTGGTGACTGAACCTGGCTAGAGAACCTGGACAGAACCTGGCTGGAGAACCTAGCAAGAGAACTTGGACACAGCACCTGGCTGGAGATCATAACCAGAAGTTCGCTGGAGATCCTGGCTAGGCTGCTGATCAACTGAACGCTGGTCTCCGTGTCATTCCCTCTTCGTCGACTCCGTCCACACCTTTGGGAATCCCTGGACCCGCTGGGGTTGGACCCCAGCACCCTTTCACCTAACATCTGACTTTTTATTCATGAAGGATGATGTTAATAATTACTGTAACTGCTATCCATCTTACTCATCCACTAAGTCCCAGCTCAGATGACATCTCTCACCTACATTTCTGACCTACTGTGTAAATTTTCTCTCTCAAACACTTTCAAAAGCCCTAAGGATAGTTAATGTTTATTGAGCACTTACTATGTGGCAGACTCTGTTCTGAGCTTTTAAAATTATAAAATACACATTAGCCTGGCCAATGTGGCTCAGGGATTGAGCATTGACCCATGAAGCAGGAGGTCAGGGTTCAATTCTTGGTCAGGGCAAGTGCCCGATTGTGGGCTACATCCCCAGTGGGGGGCATGCAGGAGGCAGCCAATCAATAATCCTTATCATTGATGTTTCTATTTCTCTCTATTACTCCCTCTTTTTTCCTCTCTCTGAAATTAATGAAAATATTTTTTAAAATGTGGAGAGCACCCACAGTGTTTGGACTGTTCAAGCCTCAGACTAATGAGAGGACACAGTCCTCTGGTGGCAAAGCTCGTGCAAGTCCTAGCTTGGAGGGCAAAGCCCACCCAGCACAATTATAGCCGAAAGCTGTAGTTGTAAGCTTGTACCTATGGTCTGAGCCTGTGGTCCCACATGGCTGAGTGATGTGGGCTTGATAGAGTTCAGGTGCATGTAATTGAGTAGATTCGAAACCCAGGAGAATGTTGTAACCATGCCCTTACTTTGCCTCATGGAATCTGGCTATTAAATAAAGTGGTGGCTTACAGGCTCTGGTGCTGTTGCTAGCTCTCCATCAGAGAGGACAGCGTCCCACCCAGACCCAGCATTTTTCTCTTGTCTTTTCTCAATCCTTTACCGCCCCCTCTCATGCTCCCTGAACCTGGCGAATTGGGTTGGCACAGAAAATAAGATATACAGTAAAGTTACCATTTTTTAAGTGGCATTACGCACCTTCCATAGTTGTGCAACCATCCATTCCAGAACGCTTTCATCTTCTCCCAACTGAAACTCTGTGCCCATTAAACAACAACGTTCTATTTTCTACCCCCAAAGCCACTGGGAACCACCATTCTGCTTTCTGTCTATGCATAGTGTTTTCAATGTGCATCCATGTGTGTGTCAAAATTTCTTGTTAAAATGAAATATTTCATTGTATGTATATGTCATATTTTGTGTACTCATCTGTAGACGAAAATGTGTTGCTTCCACTTTTCGTTCCTTCCACACTATTGTGAACATGGGTCTAAAATATTAGTTTGAATCTCTGTTTTCAATTCTTGTGAGTGCATACCTAGAACTGTAACTGCTGAGTCATAAGATAACTTTAATTTTTTGAGAAACCACCTTACTGTTTTCCACCATGTTTGTATATTTTCACATTCTCATCAGCAGTATAGCAGGGATCCAGTTTCTCTATATCCTTTGCAACACTTGTTATTTCTGGTGGTATTTTGTTTTTGATAATAGCCATCCTAATGGGTGTAAAGTGGTACCTCTTTGTGGTTTTGATGAGCTCTTTCTATTAAACTTAGTTAATTTTCATAAAACACTCCGGTGTAAAGATTCTACTTTAGAAATGAAGAGCATAAGGCTCATGAGTTAGGTAACGTGCTGTACTTCTCAAGGAAAGTGGTAGAGCTAGAATGTCAATCCAGGCAATCTTGCTCCAGGGTTCACACTTTAATCCACCATGAATATGAGCTTAACCAATGGACACAAGACACTGGGGGGCATGGGAGGCTAGGGGAGGGTCAAGGGGAGAAAAAAAAGGAGACATATATAATATTCTTTGTAATACTGTAAGCAATAAAACAATTAAAAATAAAAAAATAAAAATTTTAATTTGTGAATTTTTTATCCACATTAATAAAAGACAAACATGCAAATTGACCGTACATTCGCTATGCCATAAGCCATGCCCACCAGCAAATCAGAATGACTATATGCAAATTAACCCAACCAAGATGGCAGCTGGCAACCACGGAGCTGGAGGCTTGGTTGCCACAATGATGGAGGAAGCCAAGCTCCCTGCCGCCAGCTCTGAGCTCCACTCAAAGCAACAAACTTTCAATTATAGAAGATAAATAAACCCCAGATACCTGCTTTCAGCCAGATGTGGCCACGGAGCTGTAGTGAGCAGGAAGCGAAGCTTCCCTGCCACAGCTGGCTCTGAGCTCCACTCAAAGCAACAAAGTTTCAATTATAGAAGGTAAATAAATCCCAGAATAAAAAAAAAAGGCGAGGCTGGGAGCTTCCATCTCCAGGGGAGCTTGCCAGCCTCAAAATGGCCCTCAGCCCCTCACCCAGACTGGCCAGGCACCCCAGTGGGGACCCACCACCCTAAAGGGGGTGTGACCAGTGTGCAAATACCCATCAGCCCCTCACCCAGGCTGGCCAAATCTCCATGGGGTGAGGGTTCCCACTGGGGGGGGGGGGGCTTGACCAGCCTGCAAACAGCCATCAGCCCCTCACCCAGGATGGCCAGGCAACCCAGTGGACCCCCACCCATGCACCAGGCCTCTATCCTATATAGTAAAAGGGTAATATGCAAACTGACCCTAACAGAAGAACAACTGGGAATGACAGGTCACTATGACACACACTGACCACCAGGGCCAGACTCAATGCAGGAGCTGTCCCCTGGTGTTCAGTGCGCTCACACAGGGGGAGCTCTGCTCAGCCACAAGCCAGGCTGACGGCTGCCAGTACACTGGTGGTGGTTGGAGCCTCTCCTGCCTCCTCAGCAGTGCTAAGGATGTCCAACTGCAGCTTAGGCCTGTACCCCGCTGGCAAGTGGACATCCCCTGAGGGCTCCCGGGCTGCCAGAGGGATGTCTGACTGCCAGCTTAGGCCCAATCCCCCGGGGAGTGGGCCTAAGCCAGCAGGTGGTCATCCTCCAAGGGGTCCCAGACTGTGAGAGGGCACAGGCCAGGCTGAGGGACCACACCCGCCCCCCCCAAGTGCACAAGTTTTTGTGCACCGAGCCTCTAATTTGGGATATTCTAAAGAGGTTTAAGAAATCATATGTGTTTATATATAATGAATCAGGTTTGTTACAAAATAACATTCTATGAAATCAGAAAAGAGCCCTTCTGTCCTAAACTCATTGAACACATGTGCTCCTCCTGTGGCCCTCCCTGGACCTGGGCCTTGGGGGTGGGCCTTCACCGGTTACCTTTCAAGTGCTGAGGGGCTGGAAGACGAGTGAACAACATCAGCACTTTATTTCAGAAGATACTCAGAGCCATGAAAACACTTAGGTGCTGAGACTAGGAAGCAACAGGGACTGTGTTGCTTTTCTATTGCTGCCCTAACAAATGCCCTCAAATGGAGGTGTGATGGCAGGTGCTGTGTGTCAGAAACCCTGGGAAGATTGATGGGGCTGCGCTCCTCCCCGCAGGCTCCAGGAGACCTGTTGCCCCTGTTCCTGCATGTGGCAGAATCTGCTCCTAGGGGACCATTCCGTTCCATGTCTCTGCCTAAGCCACTGCCAGTTGCTGGGGTCTCCGGAAAACCTTGGTCCATGATCCCTTTCTCCAGCCTCAAAGCCAGCAGTGCATGTTGAGTTTCTCCCATGGCATCCCTGACCACCCTCCTGCCCACTCCCCACTCCCCTCTTTCAAGAACACCTGGTTACTGAGGGCCAGGACCTCAGGGTGGGGCCACACCCTCTGCGCGTTCAGTACAGGGTCTGGGGTTTGGTGCTCAATAAATGTCCACTCTCTGATTTGCAAACAAACAAACACCTGGTTAACTTTGCCCACCTGCCTAACCCAGAACAGTTGCCAGGTTACCTCTGTGACCTGTCTTATTTCTGTGACCTGTTGCCACATGATACCCCACAAGGCCTGGCTGGGCCACTGCAGGGTGTCTTCCCAGCAGGCTCAGGAAGAGCTCCCCAAGATCTTGTCAG
Organism: Myotis yumanensis; assembly: GCF_028538775.1. NCBI lineage: Eukaryota > Metazoa > Chordata > Mammalia > Chiroptera > Vespertilionidae > Myotis > Myotis yumanensis. Next base: position 88,991,538 of record NW_027223753.1, on the reverse strand, counting down.
ATTGAAACTCCGACTGAGACAGAGCTGGCCACATGGAGAAGGGGAAGCCACCACTGAAGGTACAGCAGTGCCCCCGGGGCGGGGAGAACCAGGCTGGCTGGGTGCAGCAGAGGCAGGGGATAAAGGGTCCTTGGGTGGGTTAGGCAGGAGAATGACATGATCAGATTTATATTTTTTCAAGGTCACTCTGTGATTTGGTATTTGAAATGATATTTGAGGGGTAGGATTTAGACAGATGAAGAGGGTGAGATGTGCTTCAGGTACAGAGAGTGGGCACGTGACCTGGAGGCAGGAGAGATGAATAATGGAGACCTGAGCACACACCTCTCAGAGGCTGGTGAGTGAGGGACAGGGCAGGGAAACAGAAGACCCTCCATTCAGGGGGCAGGGCAGGGGGGATGGATGACCCTCCACGGAGGGTACAGGGCAGGGGGGCAGGGACCCTTAATTTAGGGTACAGGGCAGGGGGTAGGAGACCCTCCATGGAGGGGCAGGGCAGGGAGGACAGGGGACCCTCCATGGAGGGTGCATGGTAGGGGGGACAGGGGACCCTCCATAGAAGTAGCAGAGCAGGGGGACAGGACCACCTCCATGGAAGAAACAGGGCACTGCACTGGGTCAGGGAACCCTCCATGGATGGGGCAAGAGAGTGGGGACATGGGAATCTGAGGGATGGAGCAGGGCAGAGGAAATGGGGGTATCCAGTGCCCCCTGTCCTACCCCCTCCATGTAGTGGGGAAGGCAGGAGGAACAGTGGACCCTCCACGGATGGGGTCTGGCAAGGCAGACAGGGCATCTTTCATGGAGGGCCCAGGGCAGGAGGACAGGGGACCTTACATAAAGGGGACAGGACAGGGGGGCTGGGGACACTCTATGGAGGGTACAGGGCAGGGGGGATAGGTGTCCCCCCATGGCGGGTACAGTGCAGGGGGACAGGGGATGGTTAATGGAAGGTATAGGGCAGAAGAAGAGGGGGCCCTCCATGGAGGTGGCCGGGTAGGGAAGACTGGTGACCATCCATGGTGGAGGAAGAGCAGGGAGGACAAGATAGGAGGGAGAGATGACAGGGAACACTGCCCCCTCCATGGAGGGTCCCCTGTCCCCCCATGAAGGGTTCCCAGTACTTCCAGCACTGCCCCTTCCCTCAGTCCCTGTTCTCACTGCCTTCTCATGGAGGGCCCACTATTACCTTGTTTTGACCACTCTGTGTTTGGTTCCTTTTCTCCTCAGCCTTGCCCCCTCCATGGAAGGTCTTCTGTTTCCCTGCCCTGCTCCTCAGTCACCGGCCTCTGAATGATGTGTGCTCAGGGCTCCAGTGTTCATCTCTCCTGCCTCCAGGCCACCTGTCCACTCTATGTACCTGAAGTATATCTCACCCTCTTCATCTGCCTAAATCCTACCGGTGATCGCAAGGCACATCCCAAATATTTTTTCAAATGTCAAATCACAATGTGATCTTCACAGGGAATGGAGTTGGGGAACATAGGAGAGGGTATAAAAGGGATAAAGGTTTTAGTTGGAGAAGACAGGAAACGTGATGGATATGATTGTGGTGTGGGCCGCAGAACAGTATGAATGTATTTAATACCACTGAACTGTGAACAGGAAAACAGTCGAAATGGTAAATATCTCTGTGATAAAACTATGCAAAAAAGAGAGAGGAAAGGAAGGCCAGGTCTTACAACAGAACCATGGTGAGATGAGTTCTGGCTACCTGAATATACACTCAAAGGAGGCCCTTGGACACACAGTGATGAGAAGGCCCCGGGGTATGAGGTCCATTGGGAAACACTGGGCAAGACATAGTTCCCTCCTGTCCACACACGGGCATCTTAAGGGAAGCCGGAATGCTGTGTGGCGCTCACCATTGTGTGCTGGTGCAGAGAAGCGCACATCTGAGGGGAATGCATTTAGCACAACAACTGTGGAAAGCAGTCAGGAGTTACCTCAAAAAATTAAAAATGGAATGTGCATGCTTCCATCTAACAGTGATTCCACTTCTGGGAATGTATCGCAAGAAATCAGAGACACTGATAGGAAAGAAGATATGCACTGCTATGTTCATTACACTGTTATTTACAATACCAAGACTTGGAAGCAGCCCATGTGCACATCAGAAGATGAGTGGATAAAAATGCTTTGGTGCATTGACATTATGGAATACTACTTGGATGTGAAAAAGAAGGAAATCTTAATTATTTGTGACAGCCTGGATGGACCTGGACAGCATTTTGGTAAGTGAAATCAGCCAGTCAGAGACAGACTAATACCATATGATTTCACATATGTGTAGAATCTAATGAGCAAAATATATTAACAAAGAAAAAAGAAAAGAACTCATAGGAAGAGACTGACTGACAGTTGGCAGAAGGGAAAAGGTTGTGAGGCAGAGTGAGAGGGTGAAGAGATTAAGCAAAGAACAGCAACAACTCATAGATACGAACATCACTATAGTGATTGCAGGACGGAAAGTGGGTGGTGGAGGTGTAAGAGGGTAAAGGGGTCAAAATACGATGGAAGGAGACTTGATTTGGGGTGGTGCACACACAGTACAATATACAGATGATGGGTTATAGACTTGTACACCTGAAGCCTACATGACCTTATTACCCTGTGTCAACCCAATAGATTCAATTAACAAAACGAGAAGAACTTTGTGACACAAGCTACTATGTGGATGGAACTTGAAGACATTATATTCAGTGCAAAGGTATGTCAAAAGAAGACAACTACTGTGTGTTTCCACTCACGTGAGGACCCCGGAGCCATTGGAGGCAGAAACGGAAGGCAACATGGAGGTACCAGTGGTGGTGGAGTTGGGGTGAGGGATGGAGTGTTGTTTACTGGGGGCAGAGTTCCAGTTGGAGAAGATGGGAAAAGGGATGGATATGATGGTGGTGTGGCCGGCACAACAGTATGAATGTCCAAATACAACTTGCAATGTGCACCGGAAAACAGTAGAAATGGTAAATTTCACTGAGATAAAACTACACAAAGAAGAGAAATAAAAAAAAGGCCAGGTCTTAAACATAACCATGGTGGAATGAGATCAGGCTACCTGAATTCCTGCTCCCACGACGCCTCTGGAAACACACTGATGAGAAGAGCCAGGGGTGTGAGGTCCATTGAGAAACCAAGGGGAAAGCTTGGACCCTTCCTGACCATCACACTGGTCTCTTAAGAGAAACCTGTGATGTTGTTTCGGGCTCACCATTGTGTGCAGGTGCAGAGAAGCGCACCTTTGGAGAGAATGCATTTTGTGCAGCAACTGCTGAAAGCAGTAAGGAGTTACCTCAAAAAAATAAAAATGGAACTTCCATTCTTCCATGGAACACAGTGATTCCATTTCTGGAAATGTATCCCAAGAATGAGAAACACTTACTGGAAAGAATATATGCACTGCTATGTTCATTACACTATTATTTACAATACTAAGATTTGGAAGCAGACATGTCCCCATGAGAAGATTAGTGGATATAAATGTTTTGATACATTGACACAATGGAATACTACTTGGCTGTATAGAAGAAGGGAATCTTAACTATTTGTGACAGCATGGATGGACCTGGACAGCACTTTGGTAAGTGAAATCAGCCAGTCAGAGTCAGACTAATATATTTTAATTTCACATATGTGTGGAATCTAATGAGCAAAATAAATTAACAAAGATAAAAGAAACAGAATCATAGCAAGAAAACAGACTGACAGTTGTCAGAGGGGAAAGGGTGTTGGTCTGGGTGAGAGGGTGAAAGGATAAAGCAAAGAACAACAACAACTCATAGATATATGGCCATCGCTATAGTGATTACAGGAAAGAGAAGGGGGTGGTGGAGTCAGAAGAGCATAGAGGGGTCAAAATGCAAAGGAAGAAGACTTGATTTGGGGTGGTGAACACACAGTACAATATGCAGATGATGGGTTATAGACTTGTATATCTGAAGCCTACATGAACTTTTTAACCTATGTCAACCCAGGAGATACAATTAACAAAATGGAACGAACATTGTGACACAAGCTACTACATGGATGGAAGTTGAAGACGTTATATTCAGTGCAAAAGTCTGTCAAAAGAAGACAACCACTCACATGAGGTCCCTGGAGCCATTGGAGGCAGAGAAGAATGGCAACATGGAGGTACCAGTGGTGGTGGGGTTGGGGTGAGGGATGGAGTGTTGTTTACTGGGGGCAGAGTTCCAGTTGGAGAAGATGGGAAAAAGGATGGATATGATGGTGGTCTGGCCGGCACAACAGTATGAATGTCCTTAATACAACTTGCAATGTGCACCGGAAAACAGTAGAAATGGTAAGTTTCATCCTGATAAAACTATTCAAAGAAGAGAAAGAAAAAGAAGGCCAGGGCTTACACATAACCATGGTGGAATGAGCTCTGGCCAGCTCAATTCTTGCTCGGGACACACTCTGATGAGAAGAGCCAGGGGTGTGAGGTCCATTGAGAAACCCAGGTCAAGGCTTGGACCCCTCCTGTTCACCCCATGTGCCTCTGAAGAGAAACCTGTGATTCTGCGTGGGGCTCACCATTGTGTGAAGGGGAGGGGAAGCGCACTATTGGGAGAATGCATTTTGTGCAGCCACTGCTGAAAGCAGTAAGGAGTTACCTCAAAAAATTAACAATGGAACTTCCATGCTTCCATGAAACACAGTGATTCCATTTCTGGAAATGTATCCCAAGAAATCAGAGACAATTATTCGAAAGAATATATGCACTGCTATGTTCATTACACTGTTATTTACAATACTAAGAGTTGGAAGCAGACATGTACACATGAGAAGATTACCGGATAAAAATACTTTGGTCATTGACACAATGGAATACTACTTGGCTGTATAAAGCAGGGACTGTTAACTATTTTTAACAGCATGGATGGACCTGGACAGCATTTTGGTAAGTGAAATCAGCCAGTCAGAGACAGACTAATACCGTATGATTTCACATATGTGTAGAATCTAATGAGCAAAATATATTAACAAAGAAAGAAGGAACGGACTCATAGGAAGAGAACTGACTGATAGTTGGCAGAAGGGAAAAGGTTGCGGGGCAGAGTGAGAGGGTGAAGGGATTAAGCAAAGAACAACAACAACTCATAGATACCAAGATCACTATAGTGATTACAGTATTGGAAGTGGGAGGTGGAGGTGGAAGAGGATAAAGGGGTCAGAATGCAATGGAAGGAGACTTGATTTGGGGTGGTGAACACACAGTACAATATACAGATGATAGGTTATAAACTTGCACACCTGAATCCTACATGACCTTATTACCCTGTGTCAACCCAATAGGTTCAATTAACAAAACGGGAAGAACATTGTGACACAAGCTACTACGTGGATGGACCTTGAAGATATTATATTCAGTGCAAAAGTCAGTCAAAAGAAGATAACTACTGTGTGTTTCCACTCACATGAGGTCCCCGGAGCCATCGGAGGCAGAGACAAAAGGCAAGATGGAGGTACCAGTGGTTGTGGGGTTGGGGTGAGGGATGGAGTGTTGTTTACTGGGGGCAGAGTTCCAGTTGGAGAAGATGGGGAAAGGGATGGATATGATGGTGGTGTGGCCGGCACAACAGTATGAATGTCCTTAACACAACTTGCAATGTGCAACGAAAAACAGTAGAAATGGTAAGTTTCACTGTGATAAAACTATGCAAAGAAGAGAAAGAAAAGGAAGGCCAGGTCTTAAACATAACCATGGTGGAATGAGCTCAGGCTACCTGAATTCCTGCTCCCACGACGCCTCTGGACACACTCTGATGAGAAGAGACAGGGGTGTGAGGTCCATTGAGAAACCCAGGGCAAGGCTTGGACCCCTCCTGTCCATCCCATGGGGCACTGAAGAGAAACCTGTGATGCTGCTTGGGGCTCGCCGTTGTGTGCAGGTGCAGAGAAGCGCAGCTTTGGGGAGAATGCATTTTGTGCAGCCACTGCTGAAAGCAGTAAGGAGTTACCTCAAAAAATTAACAATGGAACTTCCATGCTTCCATGGAACACAGTGATTCCATTTCTGGAAATGTATCCCAAGAATGAGAAACACTTACTGGAAAGAATATATGCACTGCTTGGTCATTATCCTATTATTTACAATACTAAGAGTTGGAAGCAGACATGTACACATGAGAAGATTACCGGATAAAAATGCTTTGGTACATTGACACAATGGGATACTACTTGGCTGTGTAGAAGAAGGGAATCTTAACTATTTGTGACAGCATGGATGGATCTGGACAGCATTTTGGTAAGTGAAATCAGCCAATCAGAGACAGACTAATACCGTGTGAGTTCACATATGTGTAGAATCTAATGAGCAAAATATATTAACAAAGAAAGAAGAAACGGACTCATAGGAAGAGAACTGACTGATAGTTGGCAGAAGGGAAAAGGTTGTGGGGCAGAATGAGAGGGTGAAAGGATTAAACAAAGAACAGCAACAACTCATACATATACGGACATCACTATAGTGATTACAGGAATGAAAGGGGGTGTTTGAGATGTGAGAGGGTAAGGGGGTCAAAATGCGATGGAAGGAGACTTGATTTGGGGTGGTGAACACACAGTAAATATACAGATGATGGGTTATAAAGTTGCACACCTGAAGCCTACGTGACCTTATTACCCTGTGTCAACCCAATAGATTCTATTAACAAAACGGGAAGAACATTGTGACACAAGCTACTATGTGGACGGACCTTCAAGATATATTCATTGCAAAAGTCAGTCAAAAGAAGACAAATACTGTGTGTTTCCACTCACATGAGGTCCTCGGAGACATCAGAAGCAGAGACGGAAGGCAAGACGGAGGTACCAGTGGTTTTGGGGTTGGGGTGAGGGATGGAGTGTTGTTTACTGGGGGCAGAGTTCCAGTTGGAGAAGATGGGAAAAGGGATGGATATGATGGTGGTGTGGCCGGCACAACAGTATGAATGTCCTTAATACAACTTGCAATGTGCACCAGAAAACAGTAGAAATGGTAAGTTTCATCCTGATAAAAATATGCAAAGAAGAGAAAGAAAAGGAAGGCCATGTCTTAAACATAACCATGGTGGAATGAGATCAGGCTACCTGAATTCCTGCTCACACGATGCCTCTGGACACACTCTCATGAGAAGAGCCAAGGGTGTGAGGTCCATTGAGAAACCCGGGACAAGGATTGGACCCCTACCATCCACCCCATGGGCCACTGAAGAGAAACCTGTGAGGCTGTGTGGGGCTCACCATTGAGTGAAGGTGTAGAGAAGCGCACCTATGGGGAGAGTGCATTTTGCACAGCCACTGCTGAAAGCAGTAAGGAGTTACCTCAAAAAATTAACAATGGAACTTCCATGCTAACATGGAACACAGTGATTCCATTTCTGGAAATGTATCCCAAGAAATCAGAGACACTTACTCGAAAGAATATATGTACTGCTATGTTCATTACACAGTTATTTACAATACTAAGATTTGGAAGCAGACATGTGCCCATGAGAAGATTCGTGGATCAAAATGCTTTGGTACATTGACACAATGGAATACTACTTGGCTGTGTAGAAGAAGGGAATCTTAACTATTTGTGGCAGCATGGATGGACCTGGACAGCATTTTGGTAAGAAAAATCAGCCAGTCAGAGACAGACTAATACTGTATAATTTCACATATGTGTGGAATCTAATGAGCAAAATAAATTAACAAAGAAAATAGAAACAGAAACATAGGAAGAGAACAGACTGACAGGGTTTAGAGGGGAAAGGGTGTTGGTCTAGGTGAGAGGGTGAAGGGATTAAACAGAGAACAAGAACAACTCATAGATATACGGACATCACTATAGTGATTACAGGAATGAAAGGGGGTGTTTGAGATGTGAGAAGGTATAGGGGTCAAAATGCGATGGAAGGAGACTTGATTTGGGGTGGTGAACACACAGTACAATATACAGATGATGGGTTATAAAGTTGCACACCTGAAGCCTACATGACCTTATTACCCTGTGTCAACCAAATAGATTCAATTAACAAAACGGGACGAACATTGTGATACAAGCTACTATGTGGATGGACCTTGAAGACATTATATTCAGTGCAAAAATCAGTCAAAAGAAGATAACTACTGTGTGTTTCCACTCACATGAGGTCCCTGGAGCCATCGGAGGCAGAGACGGAAGGCAAGATGGAGGTACCAGTGGTTGTTGGGTTGGGGTGAGGGATGGAGTGTTGTTTACTGGGGGCAGAGTTCCAGTTGGAGAAGATGGGAAAAGGGATGGATATGATGGTGGTGTGGCCGGCACAACAGTATGAATGTCCTTAACACAGCTTGCAATGTGCAACAGAAAACAGTAGAAATGGTAAGTTTCACTGTGATAAAACTATGCAAAGAAGAGAAAGAAAAGGAAGGCCATGTCTAAACATAACCATGGTGGAATGAGATCAGGCTACCTGAATTCCTGCTCCCACGATGCCTCAGGACACACTCTGATGAGAGGAGCCAAGTGTGTGAGGTCCATTGAGAAACCCAGGGCAAGGATTGAACCTCTCCTGTCCACCCACGGGCCACTGAAGAGAAACCTGTGATGCTGCTTGGGGCTCGCCATTGTGTGCAGGTGCAGAGAAGCGCACCTATGGGGAGAATGCATTTTGTGCAGCCACTGCTTAAAGCAGTAAGGAGTTACCTCAAAAAATTACAAATGGAACTTCCATGCTTCCATGGAACACAGTGATTCCATTTCTGGAAATGTATCCCAAGAAATCAGAGACAATTATTGGAAAGAATATATGCACTGCTCTGTTCATTACACTGTTATTTACAATACTAAGAGTTGGAAGCAGACGTGTGCCCATGAGAAGATTAGTGGATAAAAATGCTTTGGTACATTGACACAATGGAATACTACTTGGCTGTGTAGAAGAAGGGAATCTTAACTATTTGTGACAGCATGGATGGACCTGGACAGCATTTTGGTAAGAGAAATCAGCCAGTCAGAGACAGGCTAATACCATATAATTTCAGATATGTGTGGAATCTAATGAGCAACATAAATTAACAAAGAAAATAGAAACAGAAGCATAGGAAGAGAACAGACTGACAGGGGTCAGAGGGGAAAGGGTGTTGGTCTGGGTGAGAGGGTGAAGGGATTAAGCAAAGAACAACAACTCCTCATAGATATATGGACATCACTATGGTGATTACAGGAAGGAAAGTTGGTGGTGGAGTTGGAAGAGGGTAAAGGGGTCAAAATGCGATGGAAGGAGACTTGATTTGGGGTGGTGAACACAAAGTACAATATACAGATGATGGGTTATAGACTTGTACACCTGAAGACTACATGACCTCATTAACCTGTGTCAACCCAATAGATTCAATTAACAAAACGGGAAGAACATTGTTGCACAAGCTACTACGTGGATGGACCTTGAAGAAGTTATACTCAGTGCAAAAGTCAGTCAAAAGAAGACAAATACTGTGTGTTTCCACTCACATGAGGTCCCCGGAGCCATCAGAGGCAAAGACGGAAGGCAAGATGGAGGTACCAGTGGTGGTGGTGTCGTTGGGGTGAGGGATGGAGTGTTGTTTACTGGGGCAGAGTTCCAGCTAGAGAAGATGGGAAAAGTGATGGATATGATGGTGGTGTGGCTGGCACAACAGTATGAATGTCCTTAATACAACTTGCAATGTGCACCGGAAAACAGCACAAATGGTAAGTTTCACTGTTGTAAAACTATGCAAAGAAGAGTAAGAAAAAGAAGGCTAGTTCTTAAACATAACGATGGTGGGATGAGCTCTGACTTCCTGAATTCCATCTCCCAGTGTGCCTCTGGACACACTCTCATGAGAAGAGCCAAGGGTGTGAGGTCCATTGAGAAATCCGGGACAAGGATTGGACCCCTACCATCCACCCCACGGGCCTCTGAAGAGAAACCTGTGATGCTGTGTGGGGCTCACCATTGTGTGAAGGTGTAGAGAAGCGCACCTATGGGGAGAGTGCATTTTGCACAGCCACTGCTGAAAGCAGTAAGGAGTTACCTCAAAAAATTAACAATGGAACTTCCATGCTAACATGGAACACAGTGATTCCATTTCTGGAAATGTATCCCAAGAATTCAAAGACACTTATTGGAAAGAATATATGCACTGCTATGTTCATTACACAGTTATTTACAATACTAAGATTTGGAAGCAGTCATGTGCCAATGAGAAGATTAGTGGATAGAAATGCTTTGGTACATTGACACAATGGAATACTATTTGGCTGTGTAGAAGAGGGGAATCTTGACCATTTATGACAGCATGGATGGACCTGGACAGCATTTTGGTAAGAGAAATCAGCCAGTGAGAGACAGACTAATACCGTATAATTTCAGATATGTGTGGAATCTAATGAGCAAAATAAATTAACAAAGAAAATAGAAACAGAAGCATAGGAAGAGAACATACTGACAGGGGTCAGAGGGGAAAGGGCGTGGGTCTGGGTGAGAGGGTGAAGGGATTAAGCCAAGAACAAATACAACTCATAGTTATAAGGACATCACTATGGTGATTACAGGAAGGAAAGTTGGTGGTGGAGTTGGAAGAGGGTAAAGGGGTCAAAATGCGATGGAAGGAGACTTGATTTGGGGTGGTGAACACACAGTACAATATACAGATGATGGGTTATAGACTTGTACTCCTGAAGCCTACATGACCTTATTACCCTGTGTCAACCCAATAGATTCAATTAACAAAATGGGAAGAACATTGTAACACAAGCTACTATGTGTATGGACCTTGAAGACGTTATATTCAGTGCAAAAGTCAGTCAAAAGAAGACAAATACTATGTGTTTCCACTCACATGAGGTCCCAAGTGGCATTGGAGGCAGAGACTGAAGGCAAGATAGAGGTACCAGTGTTGGTGGGCCTGGGGTGAGGGATAGAGTGTTGTTTAGACGGGACCGAGTTTTGGTTTTAAAACATGGGAAAAGTGATGGATATGATGCTGGTGTGGCCGGCACAACTGTATAAATGTGCTTAACACCACTGAACTGTGCACTGAAAAAAAGTCTAACTGGTAAATTTCACTGTGATAAAACTATGCCTAAAAGAGAAAGGAAAAGAAGGCTAGGTCTTCAAACAGAACCATGGTGGGACATTCAGGCTACCTGAATCCAGCTCCCTGGAGCCTCTGGACACACAGTGTTGAGAAGATCCTGGGGTGTAAGGTCACTTGAGAAACTCTGGGAAGTCTTGATTCCCCCTTTCTACCCACAGGCCTCTTTAGAGAAGCCAGGGATTTTGTGTGGGAAGGCACTTTATTTGCAGATTCAGAGAAGAGCACCTCTGGGGTGGAATGCATTTAGGAAAGCCACTATGGAAAGTGGTAAGTTGTTACCCCAACAAATAAAGAAAGGAACTTCTATGCAACATAGGGATTCCACTTCTGGGAATGTTTGCCATGAAATCAGAGACACTGATTTGAAAAAATATATGCTTTCCTATGTTCATTGCAGTGCTATTTATAATACCAAGATTTGTAAGCAACCCATGTGCCCATCAGTAGACGAGTGGATAAAAATGCTTTGGTACATTGACACAATGGAGTACTACTCGGCTGTGTATAGAAGGGAATCTTAACTATTCGTGAAAGCATGGATGGACCTGGACAGCATTATGGTAAGTGAAATCAGCCAGTCAGAGACAGACTAATACCGTATGATTTCACATACGTGTGGAAGCTAATGAGGAAAATAAATTAACAAAGATAATAGAAACAGACTCACAGAAAGAGAACAGACTGACAGTTGTCAGAGGGGAAGCGTTTGTCAGGCGGGGTGAGAGGGTGCAGGGATTAAGCAACGATAAACAACAACTCATAGACACAGACATCACTATAGTTATTACAGGAAGAAAAGGGGGTGGCTGAGGTGGAAGAGGGTAAAGGGGGTCAAATGGTGATGGAAGGAGACTTATCTTGGGGCGGTGAGCACACAGTACAATATACAGGTGATGGGTTATAGACTTGTACACCTGATGCCTATAGGACTTTATTAACCAATGTCAACCCAATAGATTCAATTAAAAAAACAGGAATAACATTGTGACACAAGCTACAACGTGGATGGACCTTGAAGACAAGTTCAGTGCAAAAGCCAGTCAAAAGAACACAACTACTGTGTGATTCCACTCTCATGAGGTCCCCAGGGCCTTCAGAGTCAGAGACAGAAGGCAAGATGGAGGTTCCAGTGGTGGTGGGGTTGGGGTGAGGGATGCAGTGTTATTTACTGGGGGCAGAGTTTCAGTTGGACAAGATGGGAAATGTGATGGAGATGGTGGTGGGGTGGGCGGCACAACAGTATGAATGTGCTTAACACCACTGCACTGTGCACTGGAAAACAGTGGAAATGGTAAATATCACTGTGATAAAACTATGCACAAAAGAGAAAGAAAAAGAATCCCAGGTCTTAAAACAGAACCATGGTGGGACGTGCTCAGGCTACCTGAAATTCCACTCCCAGGAGGCCTCTGGACACATAGTGATGAGAAGGGCCTGGGGTGTGAGGTCTGTTGAGCAACCTTGAGGAAGCCTTGGTTCCCTCCTGTCCACCCCACAGGCCTGTTAAGAGAAGCCAGGATTCTGCGTGGGGATCACCAGTGTGTGCAGGTGTTAAAGGCGCACAGCAGGCCAGCCCAGCAGCCTGCCTGATCCACTACCCTTGCTGCTGAGGATGGAACTCCCCATGGCAACCCCACCTGCCAGCGGTGCCACCCAGCCGCCCTTGGAGGAGACCGATGAGAAGTACCAATGGCTTAAAATGGGCCTCTTTTAATGTTTACATTAATAAAGATTTTAACCCCAAATAATTTATTCCATGTGATGATTGTTCCACCATAGAAAATTATGGAATTTACTTTCTAATATACTGACTCACAGGGCTTTGTTTGTGATGTCCACTAGGGGACATGTGTTAGAATTGGATGGTATCCTGGTTCAAGGCTGTCCATGTCTGGCTGTGACTTTAACTTCATCTGAAGAGGAGACCAAAGGTTGACATTTGAGACCTTGAGGTTATAATGAAAGAACTCTCTTCCCAGGCTCACACACTGACACACACACGCATTCATATACACCCATTCACAATCATTCATACACATTGACATTCACACAACCACACACACATGCACACACTTACCTTCATACACGCATACATACGCATTCACAATTCAGTAACACAATTCATACATTCACACACACATTCATACAACACCTATAAACAATCATACACGTTGACATTCCCATGCCCCCACACATGTACACACACATACTCACTGTTACACATGCTTAAACACACAGTGACATTCAGTCAAACACAGTAACATCCATATTCACACACACCTTCGTACACACTTACACACACACACACACACACACACATGGGCAGGAATGAGAGAGAGAGAGAGAGAGAGAGAGAGAGAGGTAGAGAGAGAGAGAGAGAGAGAGGTGGGAAGTCTTTGCCTCCTGCAGGAGCTCAGAATAACAGAATTTGCGGGGGAGAGAGCCGGGTTTTCTGGCAGGTTCCACTGCACTTAGAGAGCATGGAACATTTAACCAGGGCTGGGGAGCCTTCAGCTCCTCGGAGGTTTGCTCGCCTCTGCTCTCCTCTGCCAGATCCCTACTCCATGCATTAGTCACTGTGAGTGAAACCATGACTGGGCTATGGGGATAAGACGAGCCAGGCAAAGTGACCTCAAATGAAAGAGAAATATCTCCACCCTCACAGATGTGTCTGGGAAGCCAGCCCACCTCTGACAATGCACAGGTCTCACTCAGGAACATTTTAGCCTTATTAAAAATGTTACTATTTATATACCTGAAATCTACAATTAATTTGCCAGTAATGTAATTTTTAAAAAATACAGAATACTTGCCCTAACTGGTTTGGCTCAGTGGGTAGAGTGTCAGCATGTGGACTCAAGGGTCTCAGGTTCGATTGCGGTCAAGGGCATGTGCCTTGGTTGCGTGCATATCCCCAGTGGGGGCTGTGCAGGAGGCAGGTGATTGATGTTTTTCTCTCATCGATGTTTCTAGCTCTCTATCCCTCTCCCTTCTTCTCGGTAAAAAATCAATAAAATATATTTAAAAAATTCAGAATTCTTAGAGTTGATTTTTAAATGAACCGTAAACCATTGTAGACTTTCTAATTTTAAAAAGCAGTTCCAAAGAAACCATCAACAAAACAGCAAGAACGCCCACTGCATGGTAAAACATATTTGCCAATGTCATATTTGATAAGGGCCTAATCTCCAAAATTTATAGGGAACTCATACAACTCAACAAAAGGAAGATAAACAATCCAATCAAAAAATGGGCAAAGGATCTAAATAGACACCTTTCAAAAGAGGACATTCAGAAAGCCAAGAGACATATGAAAACATGCTCAAAGTCACTAATCATCCAAGAGATGCAAATCAAAACAACAATGAGGTACCATCTCACACCTGTCAGGCTGGCTATCATCAACAAATCAACAACCGACAAGTGCTGGAGAGGAGGTGGAGAGAAAGGAACACTCGTGTACTGCTGGTGGGAATGCAGACTGGTGCAGCCACTGTGGAGAACAGTATGGAGTTTCCTCAAAAAACTAAAAATGGAACTCCCTTTTGACCCAGTAATACCACTTCTAGGAATATATCCCAAGAAACCAGAAACACCAATCAGAAAGGATATTTGCACCCATATGTTCATAGCAGCACAATTCACCATAGCTAAGATCTGGAAACAGCCTAAGTGCCCATCAGTATATGAATGGATTAGAAAACTGTGGTATATCTACACAATGGAATTCTATGCTGCTGTAAAAAAGAAGGAAATCTTACCATTTGCAACTGCATGGATAGAACTGGAGAGCATTATGCTAAGTGAAATAAGCCAGTCAATGAAAGAAAAATACCACATGATCTCACTCATTCATGGATAATAAAGACCATTATAAACTTATGAACAATAATAGATACAGAGTCAGAGCTGCCTCAAACTGATTGTCAAACTGCAGCGGGAAGGCCGGGGAGGGTTGGGGGGCAGGAGTGAGGGGGGTAAGAGATCAACCGAAGGACTTGTATGCATGCAGATAAGCATAACCAATGGACATAAGACACTGGGGGGATAGGGGAGGCCAGGGGATTGTCAAGGGCGGGAAAAAAAAAGGAGACATATGTAATTACTCTTTGTAATACTTTAAGCAATAAAACAATAAAAAAAAAAGAAAAAGCAGTTCCTCTCAGGAAATAAGTTAATAGAGTTATTCTAGTGTATAAAACTGGGTAAACTATGAAATCAAATCTAAATGCAAGATCCAATATCTAATTTAAGAAACCGTGTAAGAAACCTTAAAAAAGAAGCACAATAGAATTTAAGAATTGTGGTTTTGACTTTGAAGAGAAAATTAACTCAAGTTGCTCCATTAGAGATTTCAGTTTTGTTTGTCACATCTTAGATGGATGTTAGCTGAACCCAGTGTGGTAATCACTTCACAATGAATGCAAATCAAACCATCATGCTGTCTGCCTTAAACTTATACAGTAGTGTATGTCAATTATTCCTGAAAACAACTGGGAAAAAAAATGCCTTAAGAAATGGAAAAAGTGGTTCTATAGGTAGAAAAATGCATACAGCATAACTAAAAGTGTTGTAATGTAACCCGCAAGGACACCTCAAGAAGTAGAATTAAAGAGTCACATTTGCCAAAACCGGTTTGGCTCAGTGGATAGAGCGTTGACCTGTGGACTGAAAGGTCCCAGGTCAAGGGCATGTACCTGGGTTGTGGGCACATCCCCAGTAGGAGATGTGCAGGAGGCAGCTGCTTGATGTTTCTCTCTCATCGATATTTCTAACTCTCTATCTCTCTCCCTTCCTCTCTGTAAAAAATCAATAAAATATATATTTTTTAAAAAGTCACATTTATTGAAAATCCGGAACTATGAGGGGGCATTTTGCTCTCCCAGATCTCATAGTAATAATATGGCTGAAACACCAGATTCATATAGGCAAAAATCACAAAGGTATTGATTACATCCCAGGGTTTGGAATGAAGAACCTGGTTTGCAAAAAGCAGTTTACAGAAGCAGAATAAGCATGTTATCTAAATTATAGTTTTGGAGAAAAAGTACTTGGGGAAAAATCAAGATGGCGGCATAGGTAAACACCAGAGTTTGCTGCCTCGAACAACCACTTCAAAAATACAACTAAAGGACGGAACGGACATCACCCAGAACCACAGGAAGGCTGGCTGAGGGGAAATTCTTCAACTAGAAGAAAAGAGAACAGCATACCGAGACTCAGAGGAGGCGCAATGCGGGAAAATACAAAGGTGCGGAGGTGCGCGCGAAGCGCGCTGGTGGCTGAGGGCGCGGTTGTCATTTTCAATCGGGAGGGAGTCTCAGGCTCTGAGCTCCAGTTCTGGGCGAGTCTCTAGGGACCCAGACTCAAATGGGAGAAGCAGGACTTTCTGGCATCTGTTGGAACGCGAGGGCAGCTTTCTCTCTGAGGTTTGCAGTGGTTGCTGGGACTCTGAGAGGCAGAGCCTCTGGGGACGGGACTGAGAGCAGCCATAACTGCTCCCTCCTCCGCCCTGTTGATCCTGTGCGACCCGCCCCGCCCAAGCCCTGCGCAGAGCCATTTGCCGGATAGCCTCAGGCAAAGGCTAGATTAGCACCTCCCCAGTGGACAGAAGTTTTCCCACTGCAGACACAGCAGATTCTCACAGCCAGTTGGCCTGGAGGTCAAATCCCCCTAGTATTAACTACAACAATCAAGGCTTAACTAGAACAAGACTGCGCACAAAGACCACAAGGGGGTGCACCAAGAAAGCATAAAAATGCAGAGACAAAGAAACAGGACAAAACTGTCAATGGAGGATATTGAGTTCAGAACCACCCTTTTAAGGTCTCTCAAGAACTGTCTAGAAGCTGCCGATAAACTTATTGAGATCTACAAGAAATATAATGAGACCCTCGATGTTGTGATAAAGGACCAACTAGAAATTAAGCATACACTGACTGAAATAAAGGATATTATACAGAGTTCCAACAGCAGACTAGAGGATTGCAAGAATCAAGTCAAAGATTTGAAATATGAAGAAGCAAAAAACACCCAACCGGAAAAGCAAAATGAAAAAAGAATCCGAAAATACGAAGATAGTGTAAGGAGCCTCTGGGACAGCTTCAAGGGTACCAACATCAGAATTATAGGGGTGCCAGAAGATGAGAGATAGCAAGATATTGAAAACCCATTTGAAGAAATAATGACAGAAAACTTCCCCTTCCTGATGAAAGAAATAGACTTACAAGTCCAGGAAGCACAAAGAACCCCAAACAAAAGGAATCCAAAGAGGACCACACCAAGACACATCATAATTAAAATGCCAAGAGCAAAAGACAAAGAGAGAATCTTAAAAGCAGCAAGAGTAAGAGACTCAGTTACCTACAAGGGAATACCCATACGACTGTCAGCTGATTTCTCAACAGAAACCATGCAGGCCAGAAGGGAGTGGCAAGAAATATTCAAAGTGATGAATGCCAAGAACCTACAACCAAGATTACTTTATCCAGCAAAGCTATCATTCAGAAGTAAAGGACAGATAAAGAGCTTAACAGATAAGGAAAAGATAAAGGAGTTCACCACCACCAAACCAGTATTATATGAAATGCTGAAAGGTATCCTTTAAGAAGAGGAAGGAGAAGAAAAAGGTAAAGATACAAATTATGAACAACAAATATGCATCTATCAACAAGTGAATCTAAGAATCAAGTGAATAAATAATCTGATGAGCAGAATGAACTATTGATTATAATAGAATCAGGGACATAGAAAGGGAATGGACTGACTATTCTTGGGGGGGAAAGGGGTGTGGGAGATGTGGGAAAAGACTGGACAAAAATCGTGCACCTATGGATGAGGACAGTGGGTGGGGAGTGAGGGCGGAGGGTGGGGTGGGAACTGGAAGGAGGGGAGTTATGGGGGGGAAAAAGAGGAACAACTATAATAGTCTAAACAATAAAGATTTAATAAAAAAAATAAATAAATTATCTACACTAATAAAAGAGAAACATGGTAATTAGCGTATGACCACTACCCTTCCCATTGGCTAATCAGTGAGTATATGCAAATTAACTGTCAGCCAAGATGGCAGCCGGCAGCCAGGCAGCTGGAAGCGAACATGAGGCTTGCTTGCTTCAGTGAAGGAGGACTCCAACGTTCCCCACCTGCCGCTGCCGGCCTCTGAGCTGGCAGTTTGAAACTTTGTCACAAATATAGAAGCTAAACAAAACCCTGGGATCTTAGAGCTGGAGTTATACATTGTTTCGATTATAGAACGCAAACAAACCAGCGGAAGCCTCAGAGCTAGAGCCAGAGCTAAAGCTGGCCCAGAATAAAATTAAAAAAAGAGAAAAAAAAGGAGCGGTTGGGAGCTTCAGTCAACAACCGCCAGCCTGAAAGCAGCCCTCAGCCCCTCATCCAGACTGGCCAGGCACCCCAGTGGGGACCCCCACCCTGATCCAGGACACCCTTCAGGGCAAACCAGCCGGCCCCCAGGCCTTTATCCTATATAGTAAAAGGGTAATATGCCTCACAGCACCGGGATCAGCGGAGCCTCGAGGCCTCCTGGCACTGGATCAGCGTGACAGGGGGCAGCGCCCAAACCTCCTGATCACCCTGCGACTCTGTGTGTGACAGGTTATGGCATCCCAACCCCCTGATCAGCCCTGCTCTGTGACAGGGTGCAGTGCCCCAACCCCCCGCCCCCTCAGGCCCTGCTCTGTGTGTGACAGTGTAGAGCCATAACCTCCCCATCAGCCCTGCCTTGAGTGTGACAGTGGCGGCGACCCAACCCCTGATTGGCCCTGCTCTGTGGGTGATAGAAGGCAGCACCCCAACCCCAACCCCCCCCCCCCCCCGCCAAGGGCCCTGCTCTGTGTGTGATGGGGTAGAGCCATAATCTCCCCATTGGTCCTGCCCTGAGTGTGACAGTGGCGACACCCCAACCCCCTGATCGGCCCTGCTCTGCGGGTGATAGAGGGCGGTGCCCCAACCCCCTGATCCACCCTGCTCTGTGTGTGACAGGGGGTGGCACCCCAACTCCCCAATCAGCCCTGCTCTGAGCCTGACCAGGAGCTGCACCTAGGGATTGGGCCTGCCCTCTGCCACCCAGGAGCAGGCCTAAGCCAGCAAGTCGTTATCTCCTAAGGGGTCCCAGACTGCGAGAGGGCATAGGCCGGGCTGGGGGACAGCCCCCCTGCCCCCCCAAGTGCACAAATTTTTGTGCACCGGGCCTCTAGTAAATAAATAAATAAATAAATAAATAAATTATAGTTTTGGGTCTCCAGATCACTGATTTGACAGAAACACATTATCTAGACCCCTCGGGTCTGGAATGAGGAACCTGGTTTACAAAAATGCAGTTTACAGAAGCAGAAGCAGTTTACTTAAGCATGTTCTCTAAATTATAGTTTTTGGGCCTTGGGAACACTGAGTCAACCGGGACACATTAACTGGAGCCCTCTGACATTGGGATAATTGTGCTGTTCTTCCCAGGTAAAGGAAAATGTGCTTTCTAAGACCAGTATGACCACAACCAATGGGATATTCACAGTACAATCAATAGGGTATTTAATCAAGTGGGGTAACTTATATAATTCAGAAAATTAAAATAACTTTTCTATTATTTTAGCAAGGAAATAAGTACAGAAACCAAACAGCAGAATTAGAGTTAAACTACAGTTTCTACCTGAGATGATTGCTACCATACTTCCAAAGGAAACAAATCAGGCTACACACCTAACAAAAAGTATCATTGTCAAGATGACAGAAATAAAAATGTAACTAATGCAAGTGTCTGTGTGTGTGTGTTGAACATCGCAGGTCTCACTTTGCATAGAAGAGGTCACCTCACAGGCCACTACAGTGGCTTTACAACCTTACAAGCCTCTCACAAAGCACATACCGGCCTGTGCTCAGTACCAAATCCAAGAAGACCACTTCCCTCGTTGGTCCTTCTCATCAAGGCTCTTTCCTCTGATCCTGCAGTAAATGTATTTCATTAGGACTCTGGTCGCTGAATTATTTGGCCTCAAGAATACATTCTATTAAAAAGAGCCCTAACCAGGTTGGCCCAGTGAATCGAGCATCGGCCTGCAGACTGATGGGTAGGTCCCAGATTCGATTCCAGTCAAGGGCATGCACCTTGGTTATGGGCACATCCCCAGTAGGAGGTGTGCAGGAGGCAACTGATTGATGTTTCTCTCTCTTTGATGTTTCTAACTATCCCTCTCCCTTCCTCTCTGGAAAAAAATCAATAAAATATATTTTTAAAAAAGATGATCTTCATTCTAAAATTTTGCTTGGCTTTTTAAAAATATGTTCTTATTGAGTTTTAGAGAGGTAAGGAGAGAGATAGATAGAAACATTGATGAGAGAAACATCATCAATTGGCTGCCTCCTGCATGCCCCCTACTGGGGATTGAGCCCACAAAAGGACAAGTGACCTCTTGGTACATGGGTTGACAATCACTGAGCCACCTGGACTGGGCAACTTTTGCTGGCTTTGCATCTTGCATGCTAACATTGAGCTAAGGAAGCCAATGGGAAAACAACAATGTAGCTAATGCCTACATTGCACAGACCTTTGCTAGGCCCTCCACCCAAGTTATCTTATCAATTCTTAGTTATCCTCACCCTTTCTTTTTCATATGGAACTTCAATAGATCTATAGCACTCTGCTCAGTCATTTTAAGG
Organism: Myotis yumanensis; assembly: GCF_028538775.1. NCBI lineage: Eukaryota > Metazoa > Chordata > Mammalia > Chiroptera > Vespertilionidae > Myotis > Myotis yumanensis. The sequence continues at coordinate 88,970,790 of NW_027223753.1, read as the reverse complement.
CCTGGGGTGCAATTTTGCGCTCATGACTCTTCAAAGATAAGGAGTCTTAATTCTGACCCAGACCCAGTACCTGAGTAAGCTACTCTTACCCACTGACAGATGCTGCTAACATGGCCTGCCTGCGTGCATCTCTGAATAATGCAGCTTGTAGCTGTGTTCCATCTGCCACCTATTTGGACTTCTCTGAGGCCACCTGCTTGACTGCGCTCCCACCAGTTGCCTAATAACACTCTACTTGCTGGAACCCCTGTTCCACCTGCCTCCCATCAGCAGCAGCTGAGGTTGAACCTCCAGCACCAATCCCACCACAGCAAAGTCTAGTTCTAAGTCCAAAGATCTCCCAGCCTGCTGATAACTGGACTGGTGAGCCGAGGGTTTTTCCCAGGGTTGTGTCACGATGCTGACAAATGAGCTTTGTAGATCAGAAGATTTAAGCAAAAGTGTGGAAAATTTATTACAAGCAGATTCAGACTCCCTGCACAGAAAGGGGGTTGGGGGGGGGGGGGGGTGGTGGCAACAATGGGCTGCCTGGTGAAGCCTTGTAGTCCAGGCTTACATATTTGCTATAAGCCTGCTTTTATATCTATTTGAGTTTTCACCTGATTGATTCTATCAATTGTTCTTGCCCAGCAACGAACCTGAACTCTTCCTGCTTCCATGTGTTCTTTCTCTGTTTCTATGCTGAACTTCCTTTGTTTCTACTAGTATGTGTCAGCACACCTTATTGTTGCAGGCCCTCTCTTGGTTTCTCACGCCTCCCACTTTAAGCCCACAAACATTTTATTATTTCTGCTTGGTTGGTTCCTGTGATTAGGCTGCTCAAACTGCCATGTCTGCCCCTGCTATGTTCCACCTGCCTTTGTTTTCTGCTGGACCCCTGCACTGTATGTTTATATAAAGCTAACTTTTCTCACTACGATGCCCACTACAGTAACCCTGCCATATCTGAGTGTAACACCTCAACGATTCTATGGCATACATTTGGGACATTACATTTTTTATTGTTTAGCTGTTAAAGTTTCTTCAAATTAAGTTATTTGGAAAAAGTAAGCAGCTGAAATTTGAGTGTATTTTTTGCAGATTAAAGACTGATAAGAGAAAAATATTGGACCGATTTAACATTATCTTTTGATCAGCTCCACACTGGAGAATGAAGGTGATGCCAGATTGTGAAAAACAATAAAGCCAATAACTTTTCTGCTCCTCAGTGTGACCTAGTGCCCATGACTGTGCAATTGGCAATCTGAAATCTGTAGGGCAGGGCTTGATGCTGCAGTCTTGAGGAGAAACATTTTCTTCTATGGGAAATCTCAGTTTTGCTCTTAAGACCTTCAACTTGAATTCGCTCTCTCTGAGCTCCAGCGCTGGGGCAGCAGCTTGAGAGGTGCCAGTGACATACGGGGAGGAACAGAATTGTCCGGCTTCAGGACGAGAGCTGGAGGGGCAGCTTTCCCCAGACAAAAGTGCTGGCAGAGGCATTGCTCCTTTGCTGAGCCCTCCTCACACAGAGCCAGGAGGTGGGCGCCATATCTGAGTCTCCATCCCATGTTTTTATTTTTTACTTTATTTTATTTTTCTAATGTTTTTATTGATTTCAGAGAAGAAGGGAGAGGGGGAGAGAGATAGAAACATCAATGATGAAAGACAATCATCAATCGGCTGCCTCCTGCATGCCCTACCATGGGGATCAAGTCCTAAACCTGGACACATGCCCTGAGCAGGAATTGAACCATAACCTGCTGGTTCATAGGTCAACACTCAACCACTTAGGCACACCGGTCAGGCTTCATGTTTTGATTTTTAATAAATAACATAAAATTAACCATTTTAACCATTTAAAAAATCCTCACTCCTATTTTTTCCATTTGTGGATGAAAGGGGCCACATGCTGACCTGACTAGCTCAGGGGAGGCGTGCACAGCGGTCTTGCAAACTCAGAGACCTAAAGTCACCACAAAGGATGGTCTGAAATTAAACTTTAACTAAAGCAGTTATGGTGGGCAGTTGCGTCCTAGGCCAGTATCTTCACTGACAAGGTCAACCTTTACCTTAACTGAGCTTACCTGTCTTTTTGCATTTATGATATCATACCCTTGAAATGTCTGGGTAACTTGTAACTTCCTTTTTTCTGGAGCCCCTGGGGCACAACCAAATATGCTGGGCACCAGGACAGATACCACAGATTCCTTCAATATCATGTTAATTGATCCTGTACCCACCTAAGTATGTGTCCATCATTTTACATTTTATCCAATCCCAGGGGTTTCCCCTGCTTTGCTTTGTCCCTCCTCCTTAATCTATCACCAATGAATTTCATGTAACCCACCTGCGTCCCTCCTTTGATTGCAGATGTATAAATACAAATGTAACCCTGCCATTCTCCAGAGCATTATCCCAATTCGTTGAGGTTCTGCTTCCCTGGTATATGTTGACAGTTTGGCTCACATAAACTCACAAAATTCTTTTCAGGTTTCAATAGTTTTTTACATTAACACATTGATTCTTAGAGAGACTGGAAGGGAGGAGGAGGGGAGAGACAGAGAGGAAACAGAGAAACATCAATGTATCTCATATTGATTGGTTGCATCCTACCGCCCATCGCTCAACTAGGGGGTGGGACCAAACCTGAAACCCAAATCCATGCCCTTGACTGGGAATTGAACCCCCAACTCTTTGGTGGTCTGATTGACACTCTAACCACTGAGCAACACCAGCCATGGTACATTTTATAACCATTTTCAGTGCACGGTTTAGTGGCATTAGGTGCACTCACAATGCTGCACAGCTACCACCACTGTCCAGAAGTCTTTTCCTTTTCCTTGACTGAAACTACCCATTAAACAACTCCCCGTCCCCTTGCCCCCAGCCCCTGGCACCATTATACTTTCTGTCTGTGTAAATATGGCTATCCTGGGTATTTCATATAAGTGGAGTCATACAAATTTATCCTTTTGTATCTGGGTTCTTTCCCTAGGCATAGTGTCCTCAAGGTTCACCATGCACTAGTAAATAACAGGATTTCCTTTTTAAAGACTAAATAATGTTCCATTGTATGTATAGACCACATTTTGTTTACCCATCCATTGTTGAGGGACACTTGGGTTGCTTTGAATGCACATGCTTACCCTCAAGGCCTGCTTTAGGAGGACATAAGATAATGCCTCTCTCAGATGTTTTGAATGCTGCCCAGAAGGGAATGTGATGTGGTGGTTACTGTAAGTTGGAATCATGAGTTCATTGTACTGTAGGCCCCTCTCCTCAGCCTGAGAAGGCATCCGCACCCTCCATATGCAGAGACTGGCTGGTTGTGGAAAGAGCCAGCTTCAAACTGGGTGCAGGAGGTAAAAAACACGGGTGATGTGCAGACATGACTTTGCAATGGGTCCAATATTTAAGCAAGGTTATGTGTTAAGTGCTGTTACATGTCAGATGGCTATTGAATACTTGACCAAAGTCCTGAACTACAAAGAAAGTGCATATGCAAATGTCACAGACTAAAGGAATGTGATAGCTACCAGATTTATCTAGTAGTGCTATTTTCCTTCACTATATCCACAATGCACTTGCTATAAGAGGTTGTGATGGATTTGTAAATATTTGGGGCCCAATTACCGTTTCATTGGCATGCCCTTCACCATGATGTCACTTGCCTTTAGCAATGAGGGGACCACACTTACAGCAGATATGTATGATGGGATGAGATAGATGACACGGGCATCCTGAAGATGTTGTTGGCATGCACTAAGGGTCAGAACCCGAGTCTACCCAATTCTCTGGTAAAAGTAGAAAATTTCCGCAAACATGTGCATATCCCAGAAGGGACTAATATGGACAGATTATGGACACATGGATTCCCTCTCTCTTTAGTAACATAAGGAACTTACATATAACAAGGGTGCTTATGTTGCTTAGAGTTGTGCTGGAACCTGAAACATTTTTTTTTTTAGAAGTTGCATTACCAGAGGAGAAACCGAAATGGCGGCATAGGTAAACACCGGAAATTGCTGCCTCGCACAACCACTTCAAAATTACGGCTAAAAGACAAAACGGACATTATCCAGAACCACAGGAAGGATGGCCGAGTGGAAATTCTACAACTGGAAGAGAAGAGAAAAGCACACTGAGACTCAGAGGAGGTGCAGTGTGGAAGTAAAGTGCAGAGGTATGGAGGCGCACACGGAAAGGGCTGGCAACTGAGGACTAGGCTGTCTTTTTCAATCGGGAGGGAGACACAAGCTCCCAACTGCTCTGAACACCAGTTCCAGGCGAGTCTCTGGGGACCCAGACTCAGAGAAGAAACTGGACTGTAAGGTAGCCGGCAGAACACGAGGGTGGCTTTCTCTGAGAGGTGCTTGCAGCAATTACTGCGATTACTGCGGGACACTGAGACCCAGGGCCTCTTAGGGCAGGGCTGAGGATCAGGTCATAGCTGTTTGCTCTGCCCTGTTGATTCCCTGAGACCCTGCCCCACCCAAGCTGTGTGCAGAGGCTTTTGCATATGAATGCCCTGGCCCTTTGCAATCTAAAATTACCTAACTAACTGCAGCTGGGTCAGAGAGACCCATAACATCCAAAAGAAGGCCCAAGGCCCCACAGCAGCTTGCATTGCTTCACAGCTGGGCCTCATCTGGGCACCTCCAAACCCCAAACAAAGAAGAGGAATCTTCAGATTTCTCCATAGCTCCTGCTGGGTAGCCTCAGGCAGAGGCTAAATTAGCATCTCCTTAGAGATTCAAGAGCCAGTATACCCAGTGGTCAGAGTGGACCATCCAGATTACAACTCCTCAGATCCATAAGGGACACACTCAGGGGACAGACTCTGTGAGCACCAAAGCCCCACTGAAGCAAGTCTTACCTCAGAAAGATGTCTCCAGCACAGAAGTTCTTCCACTGTAGACACAGCTGATTCTCACAGCCAATTGGCCTAGAGGTCAATTCCTCCCAGTGATACCTACCACAATCAAGGCTTAAATACAACAAGACTGTGCACAAAGCCAACAAAGGGGTTGTTGGAGACCAGGTGTAAGCTGACATGGTCCTTGCACCTGAAGGGGCTAGCAAGGCTGGGACCCTTACCCACACAGTTTTCCTATACTTGTTTGGATGGCGGTTATCAGTAGAATGAGAGCAACCTTTGTAGAATGAGAACAGCCTTTCATGGCTTACCAAGAAGTCTGTAACTATTTCCTGATATTTGCTGTAAAGAGACTTTGTCCTTCTGCTCTGTCTCTCCCTTAGAGATTAAGAGAAACAAAGACTACATTCCTCTTGACAGACCTCCTATTCAGTGTTTTGTGTATAAAAGGCATTGTGTGGTTAATAAACTTGCTGCAATTCCTCAATTGAGCTGTAGTCCTCACGATTCCGCTCTCCTGTCTTTCTTTCTTTTCTCAATTCCCACCTCCCTAACTCAGCCCAGTTCAACCTGACAGGCTGGCCCTGACAAATTGACACCCGAAACCAGGTATCTGAGAACTTGGGAATCAAACGGTGAGGAACTCCACCAGATAAAGAGTGCACTCGTTAAGGTAAGGGAGGAGCAATTTTTTGATAGTCGGAAGTAAAGCATGGGACAGTTAGAATCTAGAGAAAATGCCCGTTATGGGCAAATGTTAAAGTCTATGCTCAACAGTAAAGGAACTAAGTTTAATGACAAGCAAGTAGAAATTTTTTAAAAAAATCATTCAGGAGGTCTGCCCTTGGTTTCCTGAGGAAGGAACTGTTAATTTAGAAACATGGCAGAAAGTTGGAGAACAAATTCACAATCATTATAAAGCCCTTGGGCCAAGTAAGATCCCGGTTGATGCATTTTCCTGATGGAATTTGATACGGGATTGTTTAGGTCCCAGGCATGACCATAATCAACCATCTCTTAAGCCAGGAAAAAAAGAGAAGCAGTGTGATGGCACAAAACAGGGGTCTAAAAAAGACAATATATTAAAAAGGAATAATATAAATTTTAAAGACAAATTAAGTCCTCAGGATGAGGAGGATCTTGAGGAAGCTGCTGCCCTTTATCATGATGATGATACAGGTGTTGTTCAGGCAAAAGAGGAGGAATAATATTTTTCTGCTGGAACTGAAGAGGGTAGTGATATGGAGGATGTGTTAGAACACTTTTTAGAAGCATTAAAGCTTCTTGGCAAGAAAAAGAGAAGCCACGGATGCCATTCGTGCCTCTCTCCGCTGCCTTGTGCGGCACAAATTCCACTTTCCCCTCTCCAGATGGCTTTGCAGGAGGGACGGAAGTGTGATGAGGAATTGGGCATTCATGCCTTCCCATTTATGGAACAGGTGAACCCTAACATGGGACAGCGTGAGCATACTTATGACCTGCTTCCTTTTAAAATCTTGAAGGAGTTTAAAAAAGCCTGTGCTCAGTATGGACCTACTCCTAAAGGGATGTTTGGCCTTTTCCTAGAAGCAGCTTAACTATGAAAGGATTACAAATTTTTCCAGGAGTAATTGATGCAGATAATGAGGGGGAAATGAAAATTATGGTCTCTGCCCCCAGAGATATCATCACCATCACCTCAGACATGAAAATTGCTCAATTGATTTTGCTCCTTCTGCCTGCCACAGGCAATCTACTTTCCACAGAATCTCAGGGGGCCAGCGGTTGTGGCTCCTCGGACAAGGCATATTGGGTACAAGCTATTTCTCATGCAAGGCCTGAGAGAACTTTACTTATACAAGGAAAAAGATTCATAGGGATTTTAGATACAGGAGCAGATATTTCTGTCCTAAACTTAGCTCACTGGCCTAAACAGTGGCCCTATAGAGAAGCTCTGACACAACTCCAAGGAATAGGTCAGACCAACTCTCCTTTACAGAGTTCACAAATGTTAAAGTGGCAAGACAATGAAGGTCACTCTGGGTTATTTCGGCCATATATCTTACCAGGGATCCCTGTGAATTTATGGGACGAGACATTCTGTCTGCCCTGGGTGTTGCCCTTGTTACCACACCAGCTCAGGGAAATTTTATGGGGGGGTCATTGTTTCTCGTGTTATCCACACAGCTGACAAGATACCTTGGAAGTCAGATGACCCTGTATGGGTAGAGCAGTGTCCCCTTTCCAAAGAAAAAATACAAGCTGCTCATGAGTTGGTACAGGAACAACTTCAGCTAGGGCATATAGAAGAGACTACCAGCCCTTGGAATACTCCTATTTTTATCATAAAAAAGAAATCAGGAAATTGGCGCCTTTTACAGGATTTAAGGGCAATAAACAAGACTACGGCCATTATGGGACCTCTACAGCCTGGTCTCCCTTCCTCTATAGCAATCTCTAATGGGGTAAAGCTATTAGGACTAGATTTAAAGGATTGTTTTTTTACTATTCCTCTGGATCCCTCTGCTTGAAAACGATTTGCATTCAGTGTCCCATCTACTAATTTTCAGGAATCCATGCACCGCTATCATTGGAAGGTATTGCCTCAGGGAATGGCTAATAGCCCTGCCCTGTGTCAAAAGTTTGTTAGGCAATTTGGGGAGTTCAAGAGAAACATCTACAGGCTTCTATCATACACTATATGGATGACATCCTTTTAGCTCACTATACGGAATGTCAATTAGAACAAGTGTATAATGACTTACAACAGGCTCTTCTTAAATCTGGATTAATTATTGCACCTGAAAAAGTTCAAAGACGAGACACTTACCTATATCTTGGACATATCATAGAAGGAAGAAAAATTCGTCCTCAAAAGATTCAACTCAGGGTAGACAAGCTAGAGACTTTAAATGATTTCCAAAAATTTTTAGGGGATGTCAACTGGATTAGGCATAACTACTAATGACCTTAAACCTTTATTTGATATTCTTCATGGGGATGGCGAGAGACCAACTCTCCAATCGTCAGCTTACTCCTGCAGCTCACAAGCCTATCTGACACATAGACGCTGCCTTAAAGAAACAATTTGTACAAAAAATTGTTTACTCACAGCCATGGCTGTATTTAGTATTGGCTACTCCAGTATATCCTACTGGCCTCTTATGGCAACAGGAACCTTTGGAGTGGATTCATCCGCACTCCTCCCCGAAAAAGGTAGTTTATCCTTACTCAGAAGCAGTAGCAGATCTTAGTTTTGCAGGACGTCTCAGATCTCTGGAACTTTTTGGTCAAGAGCCCCATACCATTGTGGTACCCTATAAGGCTCAACAAAGGCAATGGCTATTTTATATGGATAATAAATGGCCTCATTCATTCCCGGGCTATCACAGTACAGTAGACTCTCATTACCCATCTAATAAACTCATACAGTTTTTTACAGAGCATTCCTTCATTTTCCCCAAGGTAGTCAAGACTCAACCAATTTCTCATGCAGTTCTGGCGTTTACTGATGGTTCTAGTAATGGCACAGCTGCCCTAGTTATCAATAATCAACCATTTGTTTTTCAGACTAACCACACTTCAGCATAATGCGCAGAGCTCAAAGCAGTACATCAAGCATTATGCAAACTTTCCACTCAATCTTTTAACCTTTACTCAGACTCTCATTATATTGTAAATATTATGATTCACTTAGAAACTGCTAATTTACATGACACTGACCTATCCAAAGTGATTATTCTCTTACTACAGGTTCAAGCTTTACTGAGGAAAAGTTCTCACCCTTGTTTCTTTGGCCATATAGGAGCTCATACAGATTTACCTGGATCTCTCTCTGCGGGAAATACTTATGCTGATCAACTTACTAATACTGCCTATCTAACATTATCTCCTTTATATGCAGCCAAAGCCTCACATTCTCTCCATCATCAAAATGCCACTGGCCTATGTCAGCAGTTTCGAATCACAAAGGAACAGGCTCAGCAATTTGTAAAACTCTGTCCTCAATGCCCTCTAACCACATTCATTCCTCCCACAGAATGGGTCAATCCACGAGGCTACAAACCAGGCCAACTATGGCAGATGGACGTAACCCATATTCCATCTTTTGGAAAACAAGCTTATGTCCATGTTTCTATTGACACTTTTTCTGGTTTTATTTTTTCATCTCCTCACACAGGAGAAGCCACTAAATATGTTATTGCTCGCTGTTTACAAGCTTTTACTTTCCTAGGCATCCCCCATACCATTAAAACTAACAATGGTCCAGCCTACACAAGTATGGCATTCCAGAAGTTTTGAGCTGCTTTTCAAATCCGGCATAAAACAGGAATCCCATACAATCCTCAGGGGCAGGGAATAGTTGAGCGAGCTCATCAGACTTTAAAAAGGCAACTTGAAAAAATAAGGAAGGGGGAGCATGTAGATACCCTGCTAACTTACTTAACAGAGCCCTTTATTCCCTTAATTTTTTAAATGGTGATGCTCAGGGCAAAACCGCTGCAGAGTGACAGTGGTCCTCACTGTCCAGATCCCACCCTTGTGTAGAGTGGAAAGACTTACTTACAGGACAATGGCATGGCCCCGACCCTGTTCTGATATGGGCTCAGGGGTCTGTTTGTGTATTTCCTGAAGGGGACTGTGAGCCCCATTGGATCCCCAGCCGCTATGTCCGGCCCTTTCAAGGTCAAGATGGAGGACGAAGTAGAACAAGAACTCACTCCACCATTCAAGAGGCTAGGAATCGGTCCACTAGCGCTCGTGCAGCCACCGCTGCCAAGGAGATCACGGACGACTCAGAGGACATCTCCACAAACCTGGGGACAGTTGAAGAAGCTGACAACGGAGGCCGAGGCCGTGGTCGTTCTCAAGGAGCACAAGGAACTGCTGAGACTTTGTTTCTAGCCATGCTGTCAATTTTGGCTGTTCAGGTCTGTGATGCTCACATTCCATACTGGGCATACATTCCAGATCCGCCCTTTCTCAGGGCCATTACTTGGGATGACCCCAGCGTTCCTGGTTTTGTTAATGATACAGATATCATGGGCCACCCAAGTGCAGATTATCTTACTCCTCAATGGGTGGGAGATTATAGATATGAGGGAAGGTCAACCAGGGTCCCCATATGTTTTACAGCCATTAAATATTGGAATAACTTTCTTACTGTAGAACCTTCACCAAGGTATACCCATGGCATTAGCACAGGTGGAGATCCTGAAGAGTATGAGGGGTGGATCCAACTAGAATGCTTCCTTACTATATGTGGCCTGCCTGACATCATCCGTGCTGTCTCTCAGGGCATCCTGCCCAAGTTGCCTCCATGTTTGTAGAATGAATACAGGCTATTTCTGAAGTATCCACCTTGGTGGCATTGCCGTCATCAGTTGGCTGTGGTGCATACTCCCATTAACAATTCCTTTCAGTTACTTGATTGGTCCTATCCCAACCTGCTATCTAGCAGAAGTAATTTTAAGGCTAGAGAGACCCCTGGAGGCTGGGTAGAAGAGATACTCACCACCAAGTGGGGAGGAGTACAGTTAGAAATATTTAAGCTTATGGCCGCTTTAGGTAGCATTTCTTTGCATCATGATAACCTTACAGTGATCACAGGTCTTACTGCTTGTGTACCTCCTCCTTACCGGAATTGTAGATATTGTACTTAATGGCAACTTGTATACAATTTCTTGTACTCATTGCAACTTGTCTAACTGTTTGTCTAGATACAACTTTGGTTATGAAGTGGTTGTATTACATCAGCCTTCCTTTGTCATGCTCCCAGTTAATATTACTGGGCCTTGGTACAGGGATACAGGCTCCCAGGTATTTGAGAACTGAATGATTTGCTAAGCCACCCTAAGAGGTTCATCAGAGTGCTTATGGCTGGCCTCGTGGCTCTAGTCTCCCTCATTGCTTCTGCCACTACTGCAGCCATAGCTTTAACCCAAGAAATACACACAGCTCATTTTGTGGATGGCTTGGCAAAGAATGTTTCGGATGCCTTAGGAGCTCAAGAGCTCATAGATAAGAAAATTGAACAAAGGCTCAATGCACTAGAAGAAGCTGTGCTCCTTATAGGAGATCTAATGCACAGCTTGAAAGTGCGTTCTACCCTTAGGTGTCATGCTGACTTTGATTGGATTTGTGTCACCCCAATCCTAAATGACTCACTAGATCAGATGGGCTTAATTGACATCTTCAGAACATTTTACCCCAAAGCCATGGTATATACATTTTTCTCAAGTGAACATGGGACATTTTCAAAAATAGACCACATATTGGGTCACAAGCAAAGTCTTCCCAAATTCAAGAAGATTGAAATCATACCAAGCATCTTCTCAGATCACAATGGCAAAATATTAGAAATAAACCACAATAAAAACAACCGAAAACCTCAAAAACTTGGAAGCTGAATAGCATGCTACTAAATAATGACTGGGTTACCAGTGAGATCAAAGAAGAAATTAAAAACACCCTGGAAACTAATGACAATAACAGTACAATAATCCTAAATCTATGGGACACAATGAAAGCAGTCCTGAGAGGGAAGTTTATAGCTCTACAGGCCTATCTCAAAAAACAAGAAATAATGATAGTAAATCATTTAACTCTACAACTCAAAGAATTAGAAAGAGAACAACAAAAAAAGCCCAGAGTGAGCAGAAGAAAGGAGATAATAAAGAGAGCAGAAATAAATGACATAGAGACCAAAAATATAATACAAAAGATCAATGAAAACAAGAGCTGGTTCTTTGAAAGGATAAACAAGATTGATGAGCCTCTAGGCAGGCTCAACAAGAAGCAAAGAGAGAGGACTCAAATAAATAAAATCAGAAATGAAAGAGGCGAAATAACAACAGACCTCTCAGAAATTCAAAGAATTGTTAAAAAATACTATGAAAAACTCTACTCTAACAAACTAGACAACCTGGAGGAAATGGACATATTCCTTGAAAAATACAATTTTCCAAAACTCAATCCAGAGGATTCTAAGAATCTCAACAGGCCAATAACTATGGAAGAAATTGAAGCCGTCATCAAAAGGCTCCCAGCAAACAAAAGCCCAGGGCCAGACGGCTTCACAGGGGAGTTTTACCAAACATTCAAGGAAGAACTAAAACATAGCCTTCTCAGACTATTCCAAAAAATTCAAGAGGAAGGAACACGTCCCAGCTAATTCTATAAAGCCAGCATCACCCTAATACCAAAACCAGATAGAGACAACACAACGAAAGAGAATTATATGCCAATATCCCTCATGAACATATATGCCAAAATCCTCAACAAAATTCTAGCCAATTGGATCCAGCAATACATCAGAAAGATCATACACCATGACCAAGTACGATTTATCACAGGGGTGCAAGGATGGTACAATATCCACAAATCAATAAACATGATACATCACATGAACAAATTGAGAGATAAAAACCACATAGTCATATTAATTGATGCAGAAAAAACTTTCGACAAAATTCAAAACCCTTTCTTGATAAAAACTCTCAGCAAGGTAGGAATAGAAGCATCATACCTCAACATAATAAAAGCCATATATGACAAACCCACAGCCAACATCATACTCAATGGACAAAAACTAACACCATTTCCCCTAAGAACAGGAAGAAGACAGGGATGCCCACTCTCACCACTCCTGTTCAACATAGTACTGGAAGAATTAGCCATTGAAATCAGACAAGAAAAAGAAATAAAAGGGATCCAAATTGGAAAAGAAGAAGTAAAACTCTCCTTATTTGCAGATGATATGATATTGTACATAGAAAACCCTAAAGACTCCATCAAGAAATTATTAGACTTAATAAATGAATTCAGAAATGTAGCAGGAAACAAAATTAATGCCAAGAAATCCATGGCATTTCCTTACACCAATAGTGAACTTGCAGAAAAGGAGACTAAAAAAGCAATCCCATTTACCATCACATCAAAAAAATTAAGATACCTAGGAATAAACTTAACTAAGGAGGTAAAAGACTTATGTGCGAAAAACTGTAGGGCACTGAAAAACGAGAATGAGGAAGACATAAACAGATGGAAGAACATACCTTATTCATGTATTGGTAGAATCAACATCATCAAAATGTCCATATTACCCAAAGCAATCTATAGATTCAATGCAATCCCCATTAAATCACCAACGGCATATTTCATAGATCTAGAACGAACGTTCCAAAAATTCATCTGGAATAAAAAAAGACCTCGAATAGCTGCAGCAATCCTGAGAAGAAGAACAAAGTAGGTCGGATCTCAATACCAGATATCAACTGTATTACAAAGCCACTGTTCTTTTTTTTTTTTTTTTTTCTGAAAGGCAAAGAGTGCCCAAGTTTAGACAGAAGCCCACTCTCCCCAAATGTCTTCACCCTCAGACCCACCCGCCAACGGCAGGTAGCTACTGTTCTTAAAACAGCTTGGTACTGGCACAAGAACAGACATATAGATCAATGGAATAGAATAGAAAACCCAGAAATTGCCCCAAAGTACTATGCCCAATTAATATTCGACAAAGGAGGCAAGAGCATAAAATGGAGTCAAGACAGTCTCTTCAATAAATGGTGTTGGGGAAATTGGACAGATACATGCAAAAAGATGAAACTAGACCACCAACTCACACCATACACAAAAATAAACTCAAAATGGATAAAAGACTTAAACGTAAAAAGGTAAACCATAAAAATACTAGAGGAATCCACAGGCAGCGAAATTGCAAACATATGCCGAAGGAATTTCTTCTCTGATACTGCTCCTAGGGCAATGGAAACTAAAGATAAAATAAACAAATGGGACCACATCAAAATAAAAAGATTTTGCACAGCAAAGGAAACCATCAACAAAACAACAAGAAAGCCCACTACATGGGAGAACATATTTGCCAATGATATCACCGATAAGGGTTTAATCTCCAACATTTACAGGGAACTCATGAAACTTAACAATAGGAAGATAAACAATCTAATCAAAAAATGGGCAATGGACTGAGATAGACACTTTTCAAAAGAGGACATACAGAAGGCCGAAAGACATATGAAAACATGCTCCAAGTCACTAATTATACAAGAGATGCAAATCAAAACGACAATGCGGTATCATCTCACACCTGTCAGAATGGCTATCATCTACAAATCCACAAACAACAAGTGTTAGAGAGGATGTGGAGAAAAAGGAACCCTTCTGAACTACTGGTGCGAATGCAGACTGGTGCAGCCACTGTGGAGAACAGTATGGAGCTTCCTCAAAAAACTAAAAATGGAACTCCCATTTGATCCAGTGATCCCACTTCTAGGAATATATCCCAAGGAGCCAGAAACAACACTCAGAAACAATATATGCACCAATATGTTCATAGCAGCACAATTCGCCATAGCTAAGATTTGGAAACAGCCTAAGTGCCTATCAGAAGATGAGTGGATTAAAAAACTGTGGTACATCTACACAATGGAATACTATGCTGCAGTAAAAAAGAAGGAACTCTTGCTTTTGCAACAGCTTGGATGGAACTGGAGAGCATTATGCTAAATGAAATAAGCCAGTCAGAAAAAGATAAATTCCACATGATCTCACTCATTTGTGGAATATAGAGAACAACATAGACTGATGAACAGGGTCAGATCCAAAGACAGAGAAACGCAATCAGACTATTAATCCCCATAGGGAAAGTAGGGGAGGGTGGGGGTAAGGGGGAGAGATCAACCAAAGGACTTCTTCGCATGCATATAAGCCAAACCAATGGACATGGACAACAGGGGGATGAGAGCATGAGTGGGGGGCGGGGTGGATGGGGGCTAATGGGGGGATAATGACACATTTGTAATTCCTTAACTAATAAAGAATTTAAAGATTAAAAAAAATAAAGTAATTAACAACAACGCTCTATTCTCTGCCCTGAAAGTCACTGGGAACCACCATTCTGCTTTCTGTCTATGCATTTGTGCCTGGCTTATTTCCCTTGCCATAGTGTCTTCAATGTGCATCCATGTGTGTGTCAAAATTTCTTTTTAAAATTAAATATTTCATTGTATGTATATGTCATATTTTGTGTACTCATCTGTGCATGAAAATGTGTTGCTTCCACTTTTTGTTCCTTCCACACTACTGTGAACATGGATCTAAAATATTTATTTGAATCTCTGTTTTCAATTCTTGTGAGTGCATACCTAGAACTGTAACTGCTGGGTCATAAGATAACTGTTTAATTTTTTGAGAAACCACCTTACTGTTTTCCACAGTGTTTGTATATTTTCACATTCTCATCAGCATTATCGCAGGGATCCAGTTTCTCTATATCCTTTGCAACACTTGTTATTTCTGGTGTTATTTTTTTATAATAGCCATCCTAAGGGGTGCAAAGCGATACCTCATTGTGGTTTTGATGAGCTCTTTCTATTAAACTTACTTAATTTTCATAAAACACTCAGATGTAACTATTCTCACTATTTTAGAAATGAAGAGCCTAAGGCTCATGAGTTAGGTAACTTGCTCTACTTCTCAAGAAAAGTGGTAGAGCTAGAATGTCAATCCAGGCAATCTTGCTCCAGGGTTCACACTTTAATCCACCTTTCCCCTCCTAGGTACCTCTTCTCTATATATAAACGGCTAATACACAAAGTGTCCCCTCGGGAGTTTCACTGGGAGACTGGCAGTTTGATCGTTCGCTACAATGTGCACTGATCACAAGGCAGTGGTGCAGAACGAAGGAAGGCCCTGGCTAGTGGCCAGCAGCCAGGGAAGGGAGACCCCAATCGGCCCTGATCGCCAGCCAGGCCTAGGGACCCTACCCGTGCACGAATTTCGTGCTCTAGTCCTCTACTCTATTATAATTATGTACTGTTTCTTATGTACTACTGTCTCTAACTTGGTTTGAAACTTTTTTGAAAGTAAAATACATGATGATCTTTGAATTCCAAAGTGCTCAATAAAATTCTTGAAGGATAGGGGTGATAAATGTTTAAGGATGAGGAAATTTAGGTATAGAGATGCTTAGTTATTTCCCTAACATACAAATAATACAACAAAGATTGGACCTAGAATCCCTGCTTTTTAAAAATTATATTTTATTAATTTCTTACAGAGAGGAAAGAAGAGGGATAGAGAGTTAGAAACATTGATGAGAGAGAAACATCTATCAGCTGCCTCCTGCACACTCCCTACTGGGTTTGTGCCACAACCAAGGTACATGCCCTTGACCGGAATCGAACCTGGGACCCTTCAGTCCACAGGCCGATGCTCTATCCACAGAGCCAAACCAGCTAGGGCTTGACCACTGTTAAACCACCTTATTAACTATGAACCCTTTTAGTGGTTTCTGACATCATGGTAGTAACTGTCATTTCGTAGCGGTCTTCATATCCACCAGAGTTCTCTGAACTCCTTTATAAAATACAAAAAAAAAAAAAAATTGAACACTTACTACCTGTCATTTTGTTAAACTCAAACTAATTCATACATAAATTTGGAGTATATCTTGAGGCCATTTGGTTATACACCAAAATTCACTGCATTGATCAACTTTGCAAAGCAGGATTTCACATGAAGAAGTGAGAATATCTCACAGTCCCTCCTAAAATTAAGACTGCTGGACAATTAAATGCCTGATTCCTGGAGGAATCAATCAACAAAAGGAAGTTGGAATCAGCTAAGGGAAAATTGAGACCTTGCTTTATCTTCCTGTCCACTGTACCCCATCTGCTCATCCCAAGGAGGAGAATATGGGTGTGTCTTCAATCTGCCATCAGAAAACATTGCTTATTGAAGTTCAAGAGAGAAGGCATTGTGAGCAAAAGCATTGAAGGGAGCTTCTCAGATATTTAAGCCGACATAGTCACTGAAACGTATATGTTGTTAAGGCAGCTGCTGCTCAGAGCTTAGGGCACTGATAACATTAAGTAAGAAACAGAACTCCGTCAATGATCTCTGTTTGCCATTTTTTGAGTAAGACTGTTTGGATAATCTCAAACTTTTTAGTGAAAATTAGTTATCAAATAGTAAATTGGAGGTAGAATATTTTAAATTGGTACTGAGAAAATATTTTTTAAAGCTAAAAAAATATAGTCACCTATGTACTCTATAGTACAGAAATACTAATTTAATACTATAGAAATGTGCATACAGTCTACTGAGGATGCTTTTTTTTTTAATGTTTAGTGAGCTTATAAAGGTCCAAGAGTTCTGGTGTACAGTCTTGTTAAATTCTTTGAGAGTAGACTATAAAGTCCATTCATAAGTTGAATATGTTTATGAGGCCAGTTTCTTTTTGTGTATTTTCTTTTGAGTTGCTACACTAAGCAAGTGTGTTAATTATTAAACAAAAGCTCTTTTAAACCACACTAGTTTTATTACATTAGTGATTGTACTTACTACTCTGGTCACAGATTTGGGAGTTTGGTGTTACGGAAAGTCCTCACAGCTTTTGTATATTTTGACTGGGACCAGTAGTTTTTTAGTGCTCCTTTCCAGAAAAGAAAAAAATATAATTTGTCAGACTTAAAAAGCTGCAAATGGATTAATCTTCATTCAGCAAGCTGAGTCACTTTCCCATTCAAAAAACAAGTAAGGCCACCTAAGAGAAAGGATGCTGCCTATAAGAAAATGTAAACTCATTTTATTTTTAATCCTTTGGTTTAGTAATACAAGGCAGGAGCCACTTCCAGTTTAAAGAGCTGCTACCCATTCCACACGGACAATATTGACTTAGGAAAGGCTGCAGGCTCTGGGAGTCCTGCCTTAGGATCACCTCTTGTGGCCCCAATTAAGGGATTTGGGGTTGGGTGGCTTGAGTGCTATGTATTTATGAGGCAGATTTCCCACAAGCATGGGGCCTTGGTAACCCATCTTGTTCCTCCAGCTTTAAGCCATGATTCCTCTTCTAGACTGAGAAAGGTAATTAATGCAGGTTTCAGGAATAGAGAGAGAGCTGAGGCATCAGCCTGGGCTTTATTTGGTATTCCTAACACTCTTTAGTGCAGATTAAACCCTTTTAAGTGACTAAATTCTTCACATATTGGAAGGGGAAAAAACCATCTTGATCAAAAGCAGCAATGGGGTGAGTCATAGATATAATACAGGTTCTTTGCCATATGACCCTGGGCAAATTCTTGATCTCTCCTTACCTCCTAATCCTCATCTATAGATTGAGAATAACAGTGCACTCTCAAAAGGTAGAGAAGAGGTTTAGAGATAGATGGCAAGTACTAAAATACCTGCCATTATTATGATTTATAAGACACTTGTAAGCTCTTTTCTTTCTGCTCTGCCTCCTATGCTTGACTTTGCTGATGGATCAACCTCTTCTCATGCCCCTGAGAATTCTCTCACACAATATTAGCCATACATATTGGAGACTCCATAAGGAAGTATGTATAGGGGAAACTTCACTGCCCCTAGGACACATACACTGCTGGTGTGCACCTGAATGGCCAACCAGTGTTAAAATACTGAAATACTTCTAAACTGCTTAGTAAATAACTACTGTCCTGAGCCTCACCTTCCCTCTCCCTGTCTTAGGCTGGCAATGTCTGACCCTCTCCTAGACACTCCCATGATCCAGCAAATAAAAGGCCAATGCTTCCCCTAACCGGTTTGGCTCAGTGGATAGAGCGTTGGCCTGTGGATTTAAAGGTCCCAGGTTTCATTCTGGTCAAGGGCATGTACCTTGGTTGCACGCACATCCCCAGTGGGGAATGTGGAGGAGGCAGCTGATTGGTGTTTCTCTCTCATCGATGTTTCTAACTCTCTATCCCTCTCCCTTCCTCTCTGTAAAATATAAATAAAATATATATATAAAAAAAGAAAATATTAAAACAAAAACAAAAACAAGGTCAATGCTTGGTGCAACTAAGGCCCATGAACACCCTGCTCCAGGGCTGAGGCTGGTTGGTGGCTGTTCTGATTAATGTGTGACTCTGCAGTCAGTCTGTCCCTAAATAATATTACTAACATGGGACATTATACTCCATTTCTCTCTTTGCCCTATATGGTGGGCCTGTGTGCTGTATTGTGGGACTACTGGTCATGCACATGGTTACACACACTTGAATCAGCCAAAGCTGTAAGTAGACAACAGTAGCACAAAGTGTGGAAGAGGAATTAGAAGTATATTGTTTGTTGTAAGGTTCTCACACTATACATAGAGTGGTGTATTATTTGAAGATAGACTATGATAATTAAGAGTGTATATTATAAACTCTAGAGAGGCTACTAAGCAAATAAAAAAGGTTTAGCTAATAAGCCACAGTAGAGAGGATATGGAATAATTAAGAACAGTCTAAAAAGAGATAAGAAAGAAGGAAAAAGGGAACAAAAGAACAGATAAAACAAATATCAAGACGGTAGATTTAACCCACCATATTGAACATATTAAACATTAAATGCAAATGTTTAAATATTTGGATCAAGAGGCAGAGATTGTTAAATTGGATAAAAAAGCGAGACCTAACTATATGTTGTCTATAAGAAATGCACTTTAAATATGAGGATACAAATAGGTTAAAAAGAAAAAGATGGCAAAAATGTATTATGTTAACACTAATAGAAAGAAAGCTATTTTTGCCGTGGCTGGTGTGGCTCAGTGGGCTGGGTGTTATCTCTGTACCAAAGGTTGCAGGTTCAATTCCCAATCAGGGCACATGGTTGCACGCTTGATCTCTGGTAGGGGGCATGAAGGAGACACTGATGTTTCTCCATTCCAAGGTACATGCCCTTGACCAGAATCAAACCTGGAACCATTCAGTCTGCAGGCCGACGCTCTATCCACTGAGCCAAACCGGTTAGGGCAATTTCAATCTTCTTGAATTTGGGGAGAATTTGCTTGTGACCCAATATGTGGTCTATTTTTGAAAAAAAAAAAAAAAAGGAAAGGCAGGAAGAAAGAAAGCAAGCTATTTTACTATCAGATAAACTAGACTTCAGAACAATTAATAAAAAGATAAAGAGAAATATTTCAAAATGTCAAAGAATTCAATTCATCAACAGGACACAAAAACCATGAATTTGTATGCACCTAATGAGACAGGTCCAAATACATAAAACAAAGACTGCTTC
This sequence comes from Myotis yumanensis, assembly GCF_028538775.1. Lineage (NCBI taxonomy): Eukaryota > Metazoa > Chordata > Mammalia > Chiroptera > Vespertilionidae > Myotis > Myotis yumanensis. The sequence goes on along the minus strand of NW_027223753.1, from coordinate 88,950,908 downwards.
CCAACTGAAGGGAGAAATAGGCAAATTCAGAGTTTATAGTGGACATTTCAACACGTGTCCCTTACTAATTTATAGCACAAGTACACAGGAAATCCATAAAAAAAGAGAAGACTTGAACAATACTATCCACCAACTTGTCCTAACTGACATTTATAGAACACTAGAAGGCCATTGCATGAAGATTCGCTCAATAGGCCTTCCTTCCCCTGGCTGCTGGCACTGGTTTTCCTCTGGCACCCAGGACCCAGGCATTTGGTCCGGCTGCAGCAGAGAAGCCAAGCCTCTTCAGTCTTCAGTCTTCACTCCCACCAGAGCCTTCCCTTGCGTATGTAAATTAACCGCCATCTTTGTTGGGTTAATTTGCATAGCCTCGGAATATACATTCTTCCCAAGTGCACATGGGACATTTTCAAAAATAGACCACATATTGGGTCACAAGCAAAGTCTCCCCAAATTCAAGAAGATTGAAATCGCCCTAACTGGTTTGGCACAGTGGATAGAGCGTCGGCCTGCAGACTGAATGGTTCCAGGTTCCATTCTGGTCAAGGGCATGTACCTTGGTTGTGGGCACATCCCCAGTAGGGGGTGTGCAGGAGGGAGCTGATCGATGTTTCTCTCTCATCGATGTTTCTAACTCTCTATCCCTCTCCCTTCCTCTCTGTAAAAAAATCAATAAAATATATTTTAAAAAATACATTTATAAAAAAAAAGAAGATTGAAATCATACCAAGCATCTTCTCAGATCACAATGGCATAATATTAGAAATAAACCACAATAAAAACAACCCCCCAAAACTCAAACACTTGGAAGCTGAATAGCATGTTATTAAATATTGATTGGGGTACCAATGAGATCAAAGAAGAAATTAAAAACATCCTGGAAAGTAATGACAATGAAAACACAATAATCCAAAACCTATGGGACACAATGAAAGCAGTCCTGAGAGGGAAGTTTATAGCTCTACAGGCCTATCTCAAAAAACAAGAAAAAATGGTAGTAAATCAACTAACTCTATATCTCAAAGAATTAGAAAGAGAGCAACAAGAAAAGCCCATGGTGAGCAGAAGGAAGGAGATAATAAAGATTAGAGCAGAAACAAATGACATAGAGACCAAAAAAACACTGCATAAAATCAATGAAACCAAGAGGTGGTTCTTTGAAAGGATAAACAAGATTGATGAGCCTCTAGCCAGGCTCAACAAGAAGCAAAGAGAGAGGACTCAAATAAATAAAATCAGAAATGAAAGAGGCGAAATAACAACAGACCCCTCAGAAATTCAAAGAATTGTTAAAAAATACTATGAAAAACTCTACTCTAACAAACTAGACAACCTGGAGGAAATGGACATATTCCTTGAAAAACACAATTTTCCAAAACTCCATTCAGAGGATTCTAAGAATCTCAACAGGCCAATAACTATGGAAGAAATTGAAGCAGTCATCAAAAAGCTCCCAGCAAACAAAAGCCCAGGGCCAGACGGCTTCACAGGGGAGTTTTACCAAACATTCAAGGAAGAACTAAAACATAGCCTCCTCAGACTAACTATTCCAAAAAATTCAAGAGGAAGGAACACTTACAAGCTCATTCTATGAAGCCAGCATCACCCTAATACCAAAACCAGATAGAGACAACACAATGAAAGGGAACTATAGGCCAATATCCCTCATGAACATAGATGCCAAAATACTCAACAAAATTCTAGCAAATTGGATCCAGCAATACATCGGAAAGATCATACACCATGACCAAGTAGGATTTATCCCAGGGATGCAAGGATGGTACAATATTCGCAAATCAATAAACGTGATACATCACGTGATAAACACCTTGAGAGATACAAATCACATAGTCATATCAATTGATGAAGAAAAAGCATTTGACAAAATCCAACACCCATTTTTGATAAAAACTCTCAGCAAGGTGGGAGTATAAGGATCATACCTCAACGTAATAAAAGCCATATATGACAGGCCCACAGCCAACTTCATACTCAATGGACAAAAACTAATACCATTTCCCCTAAGAACAGGAAAAAGACAGGGATGCCCACTCTCACCACTCCTGTTCAACATAGTACTGGAAGTATTAGCCATTGCAATTAGACAAGAAGAAATAAAAGGCATCCAAATTGGAAAAGAGGAAGTAAAACTGTCCTTATTTGCAGTTGACATGATATTATACATACAAAACCCTAGAGACTCCATCAAAAAACTACTAGACTTAATACATGAATTTGGCAATGTGGCAGGATACAACATTAACCCCAAGAAATCTGAGGCATTTCTATACACCAATAGTGAACTTTCAGAAAGAGATTATAAAAACAATCCCATTTACCAGCCCACCAAAAAATTTAAGCTAACTAGGAATAAACTTAACTAAAGAGGTAAAAAACCTCTACTCAGAAAACTAGAGGACGTTGAAAAAAGAGATAGAGGAAGACATAAACAGATGGAAGAACATACCGTGCTCATGGATTTGTAGAATTAACATGATTACAATGTCCATACTACCCAAAGCAATCTATAAATTCAACCCACTTCCCATTAATATACAAACGGCATATTTCACAGATCTAGAATGAACTCTCCAAAAATTCATCTGGAATAAAAAAAGAACCCAAATAGCTGCAGCAATCCTGAGAAAGAAGAAAGTAGGTGGGATCTCAATACCAGATATCAAGCTGTATTACAAAGCCACTGTTCTCAAAACTGCCTGGGACTGGCACAAGAACAGGCATATAGATCAATGGAATAGAATAGAGACCCCAGAAATCGACCCGAACCAATATGCTCAATTAATATATGACAAAGGAGGCAAGAACATACGATGGAGCCAAGATAGTCTCTTCAATAAATGGTGTTGGGAAAATTGGACAGATATATGCAAGAAAATGAAACTAGACCATCAACTTACACCATATACAAAAATAAACTCAAAATGGATAAAGGACTTAAATGTAGGACGGGAAACCATAAAAATACTAGAAGAATCCAAAGGCAAGAAAATCTCAGACATATGCCGAAGCAATCTCTTCACTGATACAGCTCATAGGGCACTTGAAACTAAAGAGAAAATGAACAAATGGGACTACACCAAAATAAATAGCTTCTGCACAGCAAAAGAAACCATCAACAAAACAACAAGAAAACCCACTGTGTGGGAAACATATTTGCCAATGTCATATCTGATAAGGGCCTAATCTCCAAAATTTATAGGGAACTCATACAACTTAAAAAAAGGAAGATAAACAATCCAATCAAAAAATGGGCAAAGGATCTAAATAGACACCTTTCAAAAGAGGACATTCAGAAAGCCAAGAGACATACGAAAACATGCTCAAAGTCACTAATCATCTGAGAGATGCAAATCAAAACAACAATGAGGTACCATCTCACACCTGTCAGGCTGGCTATCATCAACAAATCAACAAACGACAAGTGCTGGAGAGGATGTGGAGAAAAAGGAACACTCCTGCACTGCTGGTGGGAATGCAGACTGGTGCAGCCACTATGGAAGACAGTATGGAGTTTCCTCAAAAAACTAAAAATGGAACTCCCATTTGACCCAGTGATCCCACTTCTAGGAATATATCCCCCCCAAAAAAACAGAAACACCAAACAGAAATGATATATGCACCCATATGTTCATAGCAGCACAATTCACCATAGCTAAGATCTGGAAACATCCTAAGTGCCCATCAGTAGATGAATGGATTAGAAAACAGTGGTATATCTACACAATGGAATACTATGCTGGTGTTAAAAAGAAGGAACTCTTACCATTTGTAATGGCATGGATGGAACTGGAGAGCATTATGCTAAGTGAAATAAGCCAGTCAATGAAGGAAAAATACCACATGATCTCACTCATTCATGGCTAATAGAGCCCGTTATGAACTTATGAACAAAAATAGATACAGAGGCAGAGAAGCCTCAAATAGACTGTCAAACTACAGTGGGAAAGCCAGGGAGGGTTGAGGGGCAGGAGGGGAGGGCTAGAGATCAACCGAAGGACTTGTATGCATGCATATAAGCATAACCAATGGACATAAGACACTGGGGGGTAGGGGAGGCCAGGGGATTGTTAAGGGCGGGGGGGAAAAAAAGAAGACATATGTAATACTCTTTGTAATACTTTTAGCAATAAAACAATTAAAAACAAACAAACAAACAAAAAACAAACAAACATCTGGTTAACTTTGTCCATCTGCCTAACCCAGGACAGTTGCCAGGTTACCTCTGTGACCTGTCTTATTTCTGTGACCTGTTGCCATATGATACCCCACAAGACCTGGCTGGTCCACTGCAGGGTGACTCCCCAGCAGGCTCACGGAGAGCTCCCCAAGATCTTGTCAGACTGAAACTCTGACTCAGCTGTTGAGACAGAGCTGGCCACATGGAGAAGGGGAAGCCACCACAGAAGGTACAGCAGTGCCCCCGGGGCGGGGAGAACCAGGGTGGCTGGGTGCAGGAGAGGCAGCGGATAAAGGGCCCTTGGGTGGGTTAGGCAGGAGAATGACATGCTCAGATTTATATTTTTTCAAGGTCACTCTGTGATTTGGCATTTGAAACGATATTTGAGGGATAGGATTTAGACAGATGAAGATGGTGAGATGTGCTTCAGGTACAGAGAGTAGGCACGTGGCCTGGAGGCAGGAGAGATGAACACTGGAGAGTGCGTACACACATCTCAGAGGTGGGGTGACTGAGAAACAGGGCAGGGAAACAGAAGATCCTCCATAGAGGGGGCAGGGCAGGGTGGACAGGGTACCTTCCATTGAGGGGGAAGGGCAGGGGGGACAGGGGACCTTCCATGGAGGGGGCAGGGCAGGGGGCACAGGGGACCTTCCATGGAGGGGGCAGGGCAGGCGGGACAGGGACCCTCCATGGAAGGTACAGGGCAAGGGATAGGGGACCCTACATGGAGGGTACAGGGCAGGGGCGATGGGGGACTCTCTATGGAGGGTACAGGGCAGGAGGTAGGGGACCCTCCATAGAGGGGGCAGAGAAGGGGAATAGGGGATCCTACATGGAGGCTACAGGGCAGGGTAGGGGACCATCCATGGAGGGTACAGGGCAGGGTTTAGGGGACCTCCATGGAGGGGGCAGGGCAGGGGCATAGGGGCCCTCTATGGAAGATACAGAACAGGGGGTAGGGGTCCCTCCCTGAAGGGTATAGGGCAGGGGGGGTTAGGGGATCCTCCATGGAGGGTAAAGGGCAGGGGACACAGGGGACCACCATGGAGGGTACAGGACAGTGGAGATAGGGGACCACCATGGAGGCTAGAGGGCAGGGGGGACAGGGACCCTTAATTGAGGGCACAGGGCAAGGGAGTAGGGGATCCTCCATGGAGGGTACAGGGCTGGGGGGACAGGGACCATCCATGGAAGGTACTGGGAAGGGGGAACAGGGTACCCTCCAATTAGGGTATAGGGTAGGGGGCATAGGGAACCACCCCCCATTTAGGGTACAGGGCATGGGTATAGGTAACCCTCCATAGAGGGTACAGGGCAGGGGGACAGGTGACGGTTAGTGGATGGTATAGGGCAGAGGAAAAGGAGGCACTCCATGGAGGTGGCCGTGTAGGGTAGACTGGCGACCCTTCATGGAGAGGGAAGAGCAGGGAGGACAAGAGAGGAGGGAGGATGAGAGGGGACACTGCTCTCTCCATGGAGGGTCCCCCTGCCCCCCCATGAAGGGTTCCCAGTTCTCACAGCCCTGCCCCTTCCCACAGTCCCCGTTCTCCTGGCCTTCCCATGGAGGGCCAATATCTTCCTTGTTCAGATCATACTGTGGTTGGTTCCTTTTCTCCTCAGCCCTGCCCCCTCTATGGAAGGTCTTCTGTTTCCTTTCCCTGTCCTGCCCCTCACTCACCAGCCACTGAGAGGTATGTGCTCTGGTCTACAGTGTTCATCTCTCCTGCCTCCAGGCCACTTACCCACTCTATGTACCTGAGCATATCTCATACTCTTGATCTGCCTAAATCCTACATGTGCTCTCAAGGCACATCTCAAATAACTTTTCAAATGTCAAATCACAAGTGATGGCCACAGGGGATGGGGTGGAGGAACATAGGAGAGTCTATAAGGGGGATAAACGTTTCAGTTGCAGAAGATGGGAAACGTGGTGGAGATGATGGTGGTGTGCACCGCAAAACAGTATGAAAGTCCTTAACACCACTGCACTGTGCACCGGAAAACAGTGGAAATGGTCAATATCACTGTGATAAAACTCTGCAAAAATGAGCAAGGAAAAGAAGGGCAGTTCTTAAAACATAACCATAGTGGGACGAGCTGCAGCTACCTGAATTCCCGCTCCCAGGAGGCCTCCAAACACACAGTGATGAGAAGAGCCTGGGATGTGAAGTCCCTTGAGAAACCCTGGGAAAGACTTGGTTCCCTTCTGTCCACCCTACGGGTCTCTTAGAGAAGCCAGGGAAGCTGCGTGGGGCTAACCATTGTGTGCAGGTGCACAGAGGAGCACCTCTGGGGGGAATGCTATTGTGCAGCCCCTGTGGAAAGCAGTAAGGAGTTACCTCAAAAAATTAAAAATGGAACTTCCATGCTTCCATGTAACACAGTGATTCCACTTCTGGGAATGTATGCCAAGAAATCAGAGACACTAATTTGAAAGAATATATGCAGTCCTATATTCATTGCAGTGTTATTTACAGTAACAAGATATGGAAGCAGCCCATGTGCCCATCAGTAGATGAGTGGATAAAAATGCTTTAGTGCATTGACACACTGGAATACTACCTGTCTGTATAAAAGAAGGAAATCTTAACAATTTGTGACAGCGTGAATGGACCTGGAGAGCATTATTGTAAGTGAAATAAGCCAGTGAGAAAAAGACTAATACCATATGATTTAACATATGTGTAGAATCTAATGAGCCTAATAAATTAACAAAGAAAATAGAAATAGACATAGAAAGAGAATAGACTGACAGTTGTCAGAGGGGAAGGGATTGTGGGGCTGGGTGAGTGGGTGAAGGGATTAAGCAAAGAAAAACAACAACTCATAAACACAGACATCATAATGGTGATGACCAGAATGAAAGGGGGTGGCAGAGGTGGAAGAGTATAAAGGGGGTGAAATGTTGATGGAAGGAGACTTGACTGGAGGTGGTGAACACTAGTACAATATACAGACGATGAGTTATAGACTTGTACACCTGAAGCCTACATGACTTTATTAACCTGTGTCAACCCAACAGATTCAATTAACAAAACCGGAAGAACATTGTGACACAAGCTACTACGAGGATGGACCTTGAAGACATTATGTTCAGTGAAAAATCCAGGCAAAAGAAGACAACTATGGTGTGTCTCTACCCACATGAGGTGCCCAGAGCCATCGGAGGCAGAGACAGAAGACAAGATGGAGGAACGAGTGGTGGTGGAGTTGGGGTGAAGGATGCAGTATTGTTTACTGGGGGAAGAGTTCCAGTTGGAGAAGATGGAAAATATTATGGATATGATGGTGGTGTGGCCGGCACAAAAGTATGAGTGTCATTAACACCACTGCACTATGCACTGGAAAACAGTGGAAATGGTAAGTTTCACTGTGATAAAGCTATGCAAAGAAGAGAAAGAAAGAGAAGGCCAGGTCTTAAACATAACCATGGTGGGACCAGCTATGGCTACCTGAATTCCTGCTCCCAGGAGTCCTCTGGACACACAGTGTTGAGGAGAGCCTGGGGTGAGAGGTCCATTGAGAAATCCAGATCAAGCTTTGGTTCCCTTCTGTCAATCCCACCGGCCTCTTATGAGAAGCCAATGATGCTGCGTGGGGCTCACCATTGTGTGCAGGTGCAGAGAAGCGCACCTATGGGGAGAATGCATTTTGTGCAGCCACTGCGGAAAGCAGTAAGGAGTTACTTCAAAAAATTAAAAATGGAATATTCATGCTTCCATGTAACACAGTGATTCCACTTCTGGGAATGTATCCCAAGAAATCAGAAAAACTGATTGGAAAGAATATATGCACTGCTATGTTCATTACAGTGTTATTTACAGTACTAAGATTTGGAAGCAGCCCGTGTGCCCATCAGAAGATGAGTGGATAAAAATGCTTTGGTACATTGACACAATGGAATACTACTTGGCTGTGTAAAAAAAATGGAATCTTAACTATTTGCGACAGCATATATGGACCTGGACAGCATTATGGTAAGTGAAATAAGCAACTCAGAGAAAGACTAATAATACTGAATGTTTTCGCATAGGTGTAGAATCTAATGAGAAAAATAATTTAACAAAGAAACTAGAAAGAGACTCATAGGAGAGAACAGACTGACAGTGGTCAGAAGGTAAATGGTTGTGGTGCTGGGTGAGAGGGTAAAGGGATTAAGCAAAGAAAAACAACAACTCATAGATATGGACATCAATATAGAGATTACAGGAAGGAAAGAGGTGGTGGAGGTAGAACAGGGCAAAGTGGTCAAATGGCGGTGGAAGGAGACTTGATTTGGGGTGGTGAACTCACAGTACAATATACAGATGATGGGTTATAGACTTGTACATCTGAAGCCTACATGACCTTATTAAGGTGTTTCAAACAAATAGATTCAATTAACACAACGGGAAGAACATTGTGACACAACCTACTACTTGGATGGACCTTGAAGATATATGTTCAGTGCAAAAGCCAGTCAAAAGAAGACAATGTCTGTGTTATTCTAAACACACGGGGTCCCCTGGGCCCTCAGAGGCAGACACGGAAGGCAAGATGGAGGTACCAGTGGTGGTGGGGTTGGGGTGAGGGATGCAGTGTTGTTTACTGGGGGCAGAGATCCAGTTGGGGAGGTTTGGAAAAGTGATGGATATGGAGTTGGTGTGGCCGGCACAACAGTATGAATGTCCTTAACAACACCGCACTGTGCACCGGAAAACAGTGCAAATGGTAAGTTTCACTGTGACAAAACTAAGCAAAAAAGACAAAGAAATGGAAGGCCAGGTGTTAAAGCATAACCATGGTGGGAAAAGCTCCTGCTACCTGAATTCCTGCTCCCAAGACCCTCTGGACACACAGTGATGAGGAGAGCATGAAGTGTGAGGTCCATTGAGAAATCCTGGCCAAGCATTGCTTCCCTTCTGTCCATCCCACAGGCTTCTTAATAGAAGCCAGTGATGCTGTGTGGGGATCACCATTGTGTGCAGGTGCAGAGAAGTGCACCTATGGGGAGAATGCATTTTGTGCAGCCACTGCTGAAAGCAGTAAGGAGTTACCTCAAAAAATTACAAATGGAACTTCCATGCTTCGGTGTAACAGAGTGGGATTGTAACACTACTGTGAATGTATCCCAAGAAATCAGAGACACTAATGGGAAAAAATATATGCACTGCTATGTTCATTGCAGTGTTATTTACAATACTAAGATTTGGAAGCAGCCCATGTGCCCATCAGAAGATGAGTGGATAAAAATGCTTTGGTACATTGACACAATGGAATACAACTTGGCTGTGTAAAAAAAGGGTATCTTCACTATCTGAGACATCATGGAAGGACCGGGACAGCATTATGGTAAGTGAAATCAGCCAGTTAGAGACAGACTAATACCATATAATTTCACATACATGTCGAATCGAAAGAGCAAAATAAATTTTAAAAGAAAATAGAAACACACTAATAGGAAGAGAACAGAGTGACAGTGGTCAGAGGGGAAAGGGTTTCAGGCTGGGTGAGAGGGTGTAGGGATTTAGTAAAGAAAAACAGCAACTCATATATAAGGACATCACTATAGTGATACCGGAATGAAAGGGATTGCAGAGGTGGAAGTGGGGTACAGGGGGTCAAATGGTGATGGAAGGAGACTTGAATTGGGGTTGTGAGCACGCAGTACAATATATAGATGACGTGTTATAGACTTGTACTCCTGAGGCGTACAGGACATTGTTAACAAATGTAAATCGAATAGATTCAATTAAAAAAACAGGAAGAACATTGTGAAACAAGCTACAACGTGGATGGACCTTGAAGATGTTAGGTTCAGTGCAAAAGCCTGTCAAGAGGAGACAACTACTGTTTGTTTCCACTCACATGAGGTCCCCAGGGCCCTCAGAGGCAGAGACAGAAGGCAAGATGGAGGTACCAGTGGTGGTGGGGTTTGGTTGATGGATGCGGTGTTCTTTACTGGGGGCAGAGTTCCAGTTGGAGAAGATCAGAAAAGTGATGGTATGATGGTGGTGTGGCTGGCACAACAGTATGAATGTCCTTAGCACCACAGCACTGTGCACCAGAAAACAGTGGAAATGGTAAGTTTTACTGTGATAAAACTAAGCAAAGAAGACAAAGAAATAAAAGGCCAGGTCTTAAATCATACCCATTATGGTACGAGCTGCTGCTACCTGAATTCCTGCTCCCAAGACCCTCTGGACACACAGTGATGAGGAGAGCCTGAAGTGTGAGGTCCATTGAGAAATCCTGGGCAGCCTTGGTTCCCTTCTGTCCATCCCGAGGGCCTCTCAAGAGAAGCCTGTGAAGCTGCTTGGGGCTCACCATTGTGTGCAGGTGCAGAGAAGCGCACCTATGGGGAGAATGCATTTTGTGCAGCCACTGCTGAAAGCAGTAAGGAGTTACCTCAAAAAATTACAAATGGAACTTCCATGCTTCAGTGTAACAGAGTGGGAATGTAACACTACTGTGAATGTATCCCAAGAAATCAGAGACACTGATTGGAAAAAATATATGCACTGCTATGTTCATTGCAGTGTCATTTACAATACTAAGATTTGGAAGCAGCCCATGTGCCCATCAGAAGATGAGTGGATTAAAATGCTTTGCTGCATTGACACTATGGAATACTACTTGTCTGTGTAAAAAAAAAAGGGAATCTTCATTATTTGTGACATCTTGGAAGGACTGGGACAGCATTATGGTAAGAGAAATCAGCCAGTCAGAGAGAGACTAATACTGTATAATTTCACATACCTGTGGAATCTAAAGAACAAATTAAAAAGAAAATAAAAACAGAATCATAGGAAGAGAACAGAGTGACAGTGGTCATAGGGGAAAGGGTTGTGGGGCTGCATAAGAGGGTGAAGGGATTAAGCAAAGAAAAACAACAACTCATAGATAGGGACATCACTATAGTGATTTCAGGAAAAAAAGGGGGTGGCAGAGGTGGAAGAGGATAAGGAGTCAAAATTCGATGGAAGGAGAGATGATTTGGGGTGGTGAACACAGTACAATATACAGATAGTGGGATATATACTTGTACACCTGAAGCCTACATGACCTTACCAATCTATGTCAACTCAATAGATTCAATTAACACAACGGGAAGAACATTGTGACACAAGCTACTATGTGGAAGGACCTTAAAGACATTATGTTCCATGCAAAAGCCAGTCAAAAGAAGACAATGTCTGTGTTATTCCAATCACACGGGGTCCCCTGGGCCCTCAGAGGCAGACACGGAAGGCAAGATAAAGGTACCAGTGGTGGTGGGGTTGGGGTGAGGGATGCAGTGTTGTTTACTGGGGGCAGAGATCCAGTTGGAGAAGTTTGGACAAGTGATGGATACGGAGGTGGTGTGGCCGGCACAACAGTATGAACGTCCTTAAAAACACTGCACTGTTCACGAGAATACAGTGCAAATGGTAAGTTTCACTGTGACAAAACTAAGCAAAGAAGACAAAGAAATGGAAGGCCAGGTCTTAAAACATTACCATGGTGGGACCTGCTGCTGCTACCTGAATTCCTGCTCCCAAGAACCTCTAGACACACAGTAATGAGGAGAGCCTAAAGTGTGAGGTCCATTTAGAAATTCTGGGCAGGTTTGGTTCCCATCTGTCCATCCCACGGGCCTCTTAAGAGAAGCCTGTGATGCTGAGTGGGGCTTACCATTGTGTGGGGGTGCAGAGAATCGTTTTGGGAGAATGCATTTGTGCAGCCTCTGCTGAAAGCCCTAAGGAGTAACCTCAAAAAATTTAAAATGGAACTTCCATGCTTTCATGTAACACAGTCATTCAACTTCTGGGAATGTATCCCAAGAAATCAGAGACACTGATTGGAAAGGATATATGCACTGCTATGTTCATTACAGTGTTAGTTACAATACTAAGATTTGGAAGCAGCCCTTGTGCCCATAAGAAGATGAGTGGATAAAAATGCTTTGCTACACTGACGCAGTGGAATAATCCTTGGCTGTGTAAAAGAAGGGAATCTTAACTATTTGTGACAGCATGTATGGACCTGGACAGCATTATGGTAAGTGAAATCAGCCAGTCAGAGACAAACTAATACCGTATAATTTCACATACGTGTGGAATCTAATGAGCAAAATAAATTAACAAAGAAAATAGAAACAGATTCATAGGAAGACAACTGCCAGTGGTCAGAGAGGAAAGGGTTTTGGGGCTGGGGAGAGGGTGAACGGATTAAGCCAAGAAAAACAAGAAGTCACAGATTAGGACATCAATATAGTGATTATAGGAAGGAAAGGGGGTGGGGCCAGTGGAAGAGGGTAAAGGGGTCAAATGGCGATTGAAGGAGACATTATTTGGGGGGTGAACACACAGTACAATATACAGATGATGGGTTATAGACTTGTACACCTGAAGCCTACATGACCTTATTAACCTGTGTCAACCCAATAGATTCAATGAAAACAATGAGAAGAACATTTTGATTCAAGCTACTACGTGAATGGACCTTGAAGACGTTATGTTCAGTCCAAAAACCAGTCAAAAGAAGACAACTACTGTTTGATTACACTCACATGAGGTCCCTAGGGCCATCGGAATCAGAGCCGAAAGGCAAGATGGAGGTACCTGTGGTGGTGGGGTTGGGGTGAGGGATGCAGTGTTGATTATTGGGGGCAGAGTTCCAGTTGGAGAAGATGGGAAAAGTGATGGATATGATGGTGGTGTAGTCAGCACAACAGTATGAATGTCCTTAACGCCACTGTACTGTACACCGGAAAACAGGGGAAAAGGTAAGTTTCACCCTGATGAAACTATGCAAAGAAGAAAAAGAAAAAGGCCAGGTCTTAAAACATTACCATGGTGGGACGAGCTATGGCTACCTGAATTCCTGCTCCCAAGAGTCCTCTGGACAGACAGTGATGAGGAGAGCCTGTTGTGTGAGGTCCACTGAGAAAGCCTGTGCAAGCCTTGGTTCCCTTCAGTCCATCCAACGGTCTTCTTAAGAGAAGCCAGTGATGTTGCATGGGGCTCACCATTGTGTGCTGGTGCAGAGAAGCACACCTATGGGAGAATGCATTTTGTGCAGCCACTGCTGAAAGTCCTAAGGAGTAACCTCAAAAAATTTAAAATGGAACTTCCATGCTTTCATGTAACACAGTGCTTCCACTTCTGGGAATGTATCCCAAGAAATCAGAGACACTGATTGGAAAGGATTTATGCACTGCTATGTTCATTACAGTGTTAGTTACAATACTAAGATTTGGAAGCAGCCCATGTGCCCATCAGAAGATGAGTGGATAAAAATGCTTTGCTACACTGACACAGTGGAATAATACTTGGCTGTGTAAAAGAAGGGAATCTTAACTATTTGTGACAGCATGTATGGACCTGGACAGCATTATGGTAAGTGAAATCAGCCAGTCAGAGACAAACTAATACCGTATAATTTCACATACGTGTGGAATCTAATGAGCAAAATAAATTAACAAAGAAAATAGAAACAGATTCATAGGAAGACAACTGCCAGTGGTCAGAGGGGAAAGGGTTTTGGGGCTGGGGAGAGGGTGAACGGATTAAGCCAAGAAAAACAAGAAGTCATAGATTAGGACATCAATATAGTGATTATAGGAAGGAAAGGGAGTGGCGCAGGTGGAGGAGGGTAAATGGGTCAAATAGCTATTGAAGGAGACATTATTTGGGGTGGTGAACACACAGTACAATATACAGATGATGGGTTATAGACTTGTACACCTGAAGCCTACATGACCTTATTAACCTGTGTCAACCCAATAGATTCAATTAACACAATGGGAAGAACATTGTGATACAAGCTACTACGTGAATGGACCTTGAAGACGTTATGTTCAGTCCAAAAACCAGTCAAAAGAAGACAACTACTGTTTGATTACACTCACATGAGGTCCGTAGGGCCATCGGAATCAGAGCCGAAAGGCAAGATGGATTTACCTGTGGTGGTGGGGTTGGTGAGGGATGCAGTGTTGATTACAGGGGGCAGAGTTCCAGTTGGAGAAGATGGGAAAAGTGATGGATATGATGGTGGTGTAGTCAGCACAACAGTATGAATGTCTTAACGCCCCTGCACTGTGCACCGGAAAACAGGGGAAAAGGTAAGTTTCACCCTGAGGAAAGTATGCAAAGAAGAAAAAGAAAAAGAAGGCCAGGTCTTAAAACATTACCATGGTGGGACGAGCTATGGCTACCTGAATTCCTGCTCCCAAGAGTCCTCTGGACACACAGTGATGAGCAGAGCCTGCTGTGTGAGGTCCATTGAGAAAGCCTGTGCAAGCCTTGGTTCCCTTCAGTCCATCCAACGGTCTTCTTAAGAGAAGCCAATGATGTTGCCTGGGGCACACCATTGTGTGCAGGTGCAGAGAAGTGCACCTATGGGAGAATGCATTTTGTGCAGCCACTGCGGAAAGCCCTAAGGAGTAACCTCAAAAAATTTAAAATGGAACTTCCATGCTTTCATCTAACACAGTGCTTCCACTTCTGGGAATGTATCCCAAGAAATCAGAGACACTGATTGGAAAGGATATATGCACTGCTATGTTCATTACAGTGTTAGTTACAATACTAAGATTTGGAAGCAGCCCATGTGCCCATCAGAAGATGAGTGGATAAAAATGCTTGCTACACTGACACAATCGAATAATACTTGGCTGTGTAAAGAAGGGAATCTTAACTATTTGTGACAGCATGTATGGACCTGGACAGCATTATGGTAAGTGAAATCAGCCAGTCAGAGACAGATTAATACCGTATAATTTCACATACGTGTGGAATCTAATGAGCAAAATAAATTAACAAAGAAAATAGAAACAGACTCATAGGAAGAGTACAGACTGACAGTTGTCACAGGGGAAAGATTTGTGGGGTGGGTGAGAGGGTGAAGGTAGTAAGCAAAGTAAAACAACAACTCATAGATACTGACATCACTTTAGTGACTACAGGAAGAAAAGTGGGTGGTGGAGGTGGAAGAGGGTAAAGGGGTCAAATGGAGACGGAAAACGCCATAATTTGGGGTGGTGAACACACAGTACAATATGTGGATGATGGGTTATAGACTTGTACACCTGAAGCATACATGACCTTATTAACCTGTGTCAACCCAATAGATTCACTTAACAAAACGGGATGAGTATTGTGACTCAAGCTACTTTGTGGATGGACCTTGAATAAGTAATGTTCAGGCAAAAGCCAGTCAAAAGAAGACAACTATTGTGTGATTCCACTCTCATGAGTTCCCCAGTACCATCGGAGGCAGAGATGGAAGGCAAAGTCGAGGTACTAGTGGTGGTGGTGTTGGGGTGAAGGATGCAGTGTTGTTTGCTGGGGACAGAGATCCAGTTGGAGAAGATGGGAAAAATGATGGACATGATGGTGGTGTGGCCGCCATAACAGTATGAATGTCCTTATCACCACTGGACTGTGCACCGGAAAACATGAGAAATGGTAAGTTTCACTCTGATAAAACTATGCAAAGTAGAGTAAGAAAAAGAAGGCCAGTTCTTAAAGCATAACCATGTTGAGACAAGCTATGGCTAACTGAACTTCTGCTCCCAGGAGTCCTCTGGAAACACAGTGTTAAGGAGAGGCTGGGATGTGTGGTTCATTGAGAAACACTGGGCAAGCCTTGGTTCCCTACTGTCCACCCCACGGGCTGCATAAGAGAAGCCATTATTGCTGTTTGGGGCTAACCATTGTGTGCAGGTGCAGAGAAGCGCACCTATGGTAGATGCATTTTGTGCAGCCACCTTGGAAAACAATAAGGATTTACCTCAAAAAAATTAAAAATGGAACTTTCATGCTTCCATGTAACACAGTGATTCCACTTCTATGAATGTATCCCCAGAAATCAGAGACACTGATTGGAAACAATATATGCACTGCTATGTTCATTACACTGTTATTTACAATGCTAAGATTTGGAAACAGCCCATGTGCCCATCAGAAGACGAGTGGATATAATGCTTTGGTGCATTGACACAATGGAATAATACTTGGCTGTGTAAAAGAAGGGAATCTTAACTATTTGTGACAGCATGGATGGAGTTGGACAGCATTATGGTAAGTGAAATGAGCTTTTCAGGGTAAATCTATTACCGTATGATTTCACATACTTGTGGAATCTAATGAGCAAAATAAATTGACAAAGAAAATAGAAACAAACTCATAGGAAGAGAACAGACTGACAGTTATCAAAAGGGATGGGGTTGTTGGGCTGGGTGGGAGAGTAGGGGATTAAGCAAGAAAAACCACAAGTCATACACACAGACATCATTATAGTGATTACCAGAATGAAAGGGGTTGCAGAGGTGGAAGAGGGTAAAGGGGGTCAAATGGTGATGTAAGGATACTTGACTTGGGGATGTGAGCACACGGTTCAATATATAGATGACGTGTTATAGACCTGTACTCCCGATGCCTACAGGACTTTGTTCACCAATGTAAATCCAATAGATTCAATTAACAAACCTGGAAGAACATTGTGACACAAGATAGAACCTGCATGGACCTTGTAGACAAGTTCAGTGCAAAAGCCAGTCAAAAGAAGACAACTACTATGTGATTCCACTCTCATGAATTCCCCAGGACCATCGGAGTCAGAGATGGAAGTCAAGATACAGGTACCAATGGTGGTGTGATTGAGGTGTGGGATAGAGTGTTGTTTAGTGGGGACAGAGTTTCGGTTTTAGAAGATGGGAAAAGTGATGGAGATGATGCTGGTGTGGGCGGCACAACAGTTTGAATGTCCTTAACACCACTGAACTGTGCACTGGAAAACAGTGGAAATGGTAAATTTCACTGTGATAAATCTATGCCAAAATGAGAAAGGAAAAGAAGGCCAGGTCTTCTAGCAGAACCATGGTGGGACATTCAGGCTACCTGAATTCCAGCTCTGAGGTGGCCTCTGGACACACAGTGTTTAGAAGATCCTGGGGTATAAGGTCTGTTGAGAAACTCTGGGCAAGTCTTGATTCCTCCCTGTCTCCCCACAAGCCTTTTAAGAGAAGCCAGGGATTTTGTGGGGGAAAGCACCGTTGTGTGCAGGTTAGAGAAGCACATGTCAGGGGTGGAATGCATTTAGGAAATCCACTGTAGAAAGTAGTAAGGTGTTACCCAACAAATTAAGAATGGAACTTCTATGTAACACAGGGATTCCACATCTGGGAATGTCTGCCAAGAAATCAGAGACACTGATTTGAAAAAATATATGCTCTCCTTTGTTCATTGCAGTGTTATTTAGAATACCAAGATTTGGAAGCAACCCATGTGCCCATCAGAAGATGAGCAGATAAAAATTTTTTGTTTCATTGACACAATGGAGTACTACTTGGCTGTGCATTGAAGGGAATCTTAACTATTTGGGATAGCGTGGATGAACCTGGACAGCATTATGGTAAGTGAAATCAGCCAGTCAGAGAAAGACTAATACCGTATGTTTCATATATGTGTGGAATCTAATGAGCACAATAAATTAACAAAGAAAATAGAAACAGACTCATAGAAAGAGAACAGAATGACAGTTGTCAGAGAGGAAGTGTTTGTGGGGTTGGGTGAGAGGGTAAAGGGATTAAGCAAAGAAAAACAACTCATAGACACAGACATCACTATGGTGATTACAGGAAGAAAAGGGTATGGCCGAGGTGGAAGAGGGTAAAGGGGGTTAAATGGTGATGGAAGGAGACTTGACTTGGGGTGGTGAGCACGCAGTACAATATACAGAGGACGTGTCATAGACTTGTACACCTGATGCCTACAGGACTTTATTAACCAATGTCAACCCAATAGATTCAATTAAAAAAACAGGAATAACATTGTGACACAAGCTACAACATGGATGGACCTTGAAGACAAGTTCAGTGCAAAAGTCAGTCAAAAGAACACAACTACTGTGTGATTCCACTCTCATGAGGACCCCAGGTCCTGCGGAGACAGAGACGGAAGGCAAGATGGAGGTACCTGTGGTGGTGGTGTTGCGGTGAGTGATGCAGTGTTGTTTACTGGGGGCAGAGTTTCAGTTGGACAAGATGGGAAAAGTGATGGAGATGGTGGTGGGGTGGGTGGCACAACAGTATGAATGTGCTTAACACCACTGCACTGTGCACTGGAAAACAGTAGAAATGGTAATTTTCACTGTGATAAAACTATGCACAAAAGAGAAAGAAAAAGAATCCCAGGTCTTAAAACAGAACCATGGTGGGATGTGCTCAGGCTACCTGAAATTCCACTCCCACGAGGCTTGTGGACACATAGTGATGAGAAGAGCCTGGGGTGTGAGGTCTGTTGAGAAACCCTGAGCAAGCCTTGGTTCCCTACTGTCCACCCCACAGGCCTGTTAAGAGAAGCCAGGATTCTGCGTGGGGGTCACCAGTGTGTGCAGGTGTGAAAGGCGCACAGCAAGCCAGCCTAGCAGCCTCCCTGATGCACAACACTTGCTGCTGAGGATGGAACCCCCCATGGCAACCCCACCTGCCAGCGGTGCCACCCAGCCGCCCTTGGAGGAGACCGATGAGAAGTGCCAATGCCTTAAAATGGGCCTCTTTTAATGTTTACATTAATAAAGATTTTATCCCCAAATTATTGATTCCATGTGATGATTGTTCCACCATAGAAAATTATAGAATTTACTTTCTAAAATACTGACTCACAGGCTTTGTTTATGATGTCCACTAGGGGACATGTGTTAGAATTGGATGGTATCGTGGTTCAAGGCTGTCCATGTCTGGCTGTGACTTTAACTTCATCTGAAGAGGAGACCAAAGGTTGACATTTGAGACCTTGAGGTTATAATGAAAGAACTCTCTTCCCTGGCTCACACACTGACACACACATGCATTCATATACACCCATTAAGAATCATTCATTGACATTCCCACAACCACACGCACATGCACACACATACCTTCATACATGCATACATACACATGCACACATCAGTCACATAATTCATACATTCACATACACATTCATACAACACCTATAAACAATCATACACGTTGACATTCCCATGCCCCCACAGGTGTAAACACACATACTGTTACGCATGCTTAAACACATAGTGACATTCAGTCACACACAGTAACATCCATATTCACACACACTTTCATACATGCTTACACACACACACACACACACAGACACACACACGAGAAGGAATAAGAAAGTGAGAGAGAGAGAGAGAGAGGCAGAGAGAGGCCGAGAGAGAGAGAGAGAGTTGGGGAAGTCTTTGCCTCCTGCAGGAGCTCAGAATAACAGAATTTTCGGGGGAGAGAGCCGGGCATTCTGGCTGGTTCCACTGCACTTAGAGAACATGGAACATTTAACCAGTGCAAGGAAGCCTTCAGCTCCTCGGAGGTTTGCTCGCCTCTGCTCCCCTCTGCCAGATCCCTACTCCATGCATTAGTCACTGTGAGTGAAACCATGACTGGGCTATGGGGATAAGATGAGCCAGGCAAAGTGACCTCAAATGAAAGAGAAATATCTCCACCCTCACAGATGTGTCTGGGAAGCCAGCCCACCTCTGACAATGCACAGGTCTCACTCAGGAACATTTTACCCTTATTTAAAATGTCACTATTTAGATACCTGAAATCTACAATTAATTTGCCAGTAATGTAATTTTTAAAAAATACAGAATTCTTGCCCTAACCGGTTTGGCTCAGGATAGAGTGTCAGCCTGTGGACTCAAGGGTCCCAGGTTCGATTGTGGTCAAGGGCATGTATCTTGGTTGCATGCACATCCCCAGTGGGGGGTGTGCAGGAGGCAGCTGATTGATGTTTCTCTCTCATCGATGTTTCTAGCTCTCTATCCCTCTCCCTTCTTCTCGGTAAAAAAATCAATAAAATATATTTTAAAAAATACAGAATTCTTAGAGTTGATTTTTAAATGAACCCTAAAGCATTGTAGACTTTCTAATTTTAAAAAGCAGTTCCTCTCAGGAAATAAGTTGATAGAGTTATTCTAGTGTATAAAACTGGGTAAACTATGAAATCAAATCTATATGCAAGATCCAATATCTAATTTAAGAAACCGTGTAAGAACCCGTAAAAAAAAAAAAGCACAATAGAATTTAAGAATTGTGGTTTTGACTTTGAAGAGAAAATTAACTCAAGTTGCTCCATTAGAGATTTCAATTTTGTTTGTCACATCTTAGATGGATGTTAGCTGAACCCAGTGTGGTAATCACTTCACAATGAATGCAAATCAAATCATCATGCTGTCTGCCTTAAACTTATACAGTGGTTCATGTCAATTATTTCTGTAAACAACTGGAAAAAAAATAAATGCCTTAAGAAATGGAAAATGTGGTTCTAGAGGTAGAAAAATGCATACACCATAACTAAAAGTGTTGTAATGTAAAACATGAATCACACAAGGACACCTCAAGAAGTTGAATTAAAGAGTCCCATTTATTGCAAATTCGGGACTATGAGGGAGCATTTGGCTCTCCCAGATCTCATAGTGCCCGCCCCAGCCCCAACACCAGATTTATATAGGCAAAGATCACAAAGGTGTTGATTACATCCCAAGGTTTGGAATGAGGAACCTGGTTTGCAAAAAGCAGTTTACAGAAGCAGAAGCAGCATGTTATCTAAATTTTAGTTTTGGGTCTTCAGATCACGGCATTGACAGAAACACAATATCTAGAGCTCTGGGGTCTGATGCAGTTTACAGAAGCAGAAGCAGTTTACTTAAGCATGTTATCTAAATTACAGTTTTTGGGTCTCTGGAACACTGAGTCAACAGGGACACGTTAACTGGAGCCCTCTGACCTTGGCATAATTGTGCTGTTCTTCCCAGGTAAAGGAAAATGTGCTTTCTAAGACCAGTATGACCACAACCAATGGGATATTCACAGTACAATCAATAGGGTCTTTAATCAAATGGGGTGATTTATATAATTCAGAAAATTAAA
Source organism: Myotis yumanensis (assembly GCF_028538775.1). Taxonomy (NCBI): domain Eukaryota; kingdom Metazoa; phylum Chordata; class Mammalia; order Chiroptera; family Vespertilionidae; genus Myotis; species Myotis yumanensis. Next base: position 88,929,810 of record NW_027223753.1, on the reverse strand, counting down.
ATAACTTTTCTCTTATTTTAGCAAGCAAATAAGTACAGAAACCAAACAGCAGGGTTAGAGTGAAACTACAGTTTCTACCTGAGATGATTGCTACCATACTTCAAAAGGAAATAAATCAGGATACACACATAACAAATAGTATCATCGTCAAGATGACAGAAATAAAAATGTAACTAATGCAAGTGTGTGTGTGTGTGTGTGAGTGTGTGTGTGTGTGTGTGTGTGTGTGTGTGTGTTGAACATCGCAGGTCTCACTTTGGGTACAAAGAGGTCACCTCACAGTCCACTACAGTGGCTTTACAACCTTACAAGCCTCTCACAAAGCTCATACCAGCCTGTGCTCAGTACCAAATCCAAGCAGACCACTTCCCCCTTGATCCTTCTCATCAAGGCTCTTTCCTCTGATCCTGCAGTGAATGTATTTCATTAGGACTCTGGTAGCTGAATTATTTCGCCTCAAGAATACATCTATTAAAAAGATCCCTCCCGGAGAACCAAGATGGCGGCGTAGGGAGCGGACCTGTGTGTGCTGCTCTCTCACAGCATCATTGAAACTATCAACTATGAAGTAAACAACCGCCACTCAGAACCATGGGGAAGTTGGCCCAGTGGGAGATCTACAACTGGAGGAAAAGAAAGAAGCGCAGTGAGACTGAGTGGGAGCTACGGAGGCACCAAAACCAGAGGTACGCAGTCACACGCCACGCGGGCTGCAAATGGATTCTCGGTTTTTTACGAACCCTCGAATCCTCTGGGCTTGCTCGGGGCGGGTCTCTGAGGCCCCAGATCCCACAGGGAGAGGCGGCCATGGCCTTGCAGTGGTCGGAGAGCGAGGGAAGCTCTGACACGCGGCTGCTCGCCGGCACCGAGGGACAAGAAGTCCTGGTGTCCCGGGGAGGCGAGGGGCGCGGAGACGCAGCCATCGCTATTTCCTCCACGCTGGCGACTCCCTGTGACCCTGCCCTACCCTCAGGGCTGTGCCAGAGGCACAAGAGGGAATGACTGTGCTTTTACAAACTCTCAAATCCACTGAGCTGGTTCGGGCGGGTCTCTGAGGCCCCAGGCCCCAAGGCGAGAGACGGCACGGCCTTCCAGCGGTCAGAAAGCGAGGGAGGCTCTGGCGCTCGGCTGCTCGCCGGCACTGGGGGACGCAAAGTCCTGGAGTCCTGGATAGGCAAGGGGCCGCTGAGTCTCCGCCCCGGCGACTCCCTGTGACCCCGCCCTACGCAATTTACATTCCCATCTGGGCTGTGCCAGACTCACAAGTAGAAACGCCTTTGCTTCTGCAAACTTTCAAATCCACTGAGCTGGTTCAGGCGGGATCATGAAGCACCAGACCCTACGGGGAGAGGCAGCACGGCCTTGCAGCCATCAGAAAGCGAGGGAGACTCTGTTGCACAGCTGCTCGCCGGCACTGGGGGACACAAAGCCCTGGCAGAGAGTCAAGGGGCCGCGGAGACTCAGCCAGTGCTATTTGCTCCGCCATGGCTACTCCCTGAGTCTCAGCCCTAATCAATTTACATCCCCATCCAAGCTGTGCCAGGTGCACAAAAAGACCCACCTGCGCTTTTGCAGCCTATCCCAACAAATTGCAGACTTTAACTGCTCGCAGCCATGAGAGACACACTCAAGAAGCAGACCCAGGAGAACCAGGATGGCGGCATAAGGAAGAGACCTGTGCGTGCTACCTCACACAACAACATCGAAACTACCAAATATCAGACAAACACCTATCATACAGAACCATGGGAAAGTTGGCCCAGTGGAAGCTCTACAACTGGAAGGAGAGAAAGAACATTGAGACTGAGTAGGATGTGACACCAAGTACAGAGCCCAACCCAACAAACTGCAGATTTCAACTCCTCGCATAGAAAGAAGCGCATTGAGACTGAGTAGGATGTGCAGAGGCACCAAGTACAGAGCCCATCCCAGCAGGCTGCAGATTTCAGCTCCTTGCATCTGGGAGGGACGCAATCGGAGGGCAGAGTCGGGTCCGGGGCCGGCCAGGGCTGGGCCTGACTCGGCCGGCACTGTGGAACTGCTGTACCAGCAAGCGCACAAACATGCCCACTGGTCCCAGTCTCTGGTGAGGCGCTGGGGGACAGCAGACAGGCAGTCTGTGCACTTGGTGGAGGGCAGGAGTGCTGGATGTTCAACCACCAGGAACGCCTGGAGATTTTGTCTAGTGGGGAGCCGCCGGCAGGGGACAGAGGGCCAAACTTCCTGTTTCCCCGGTGAGGTTGGGATGGCCCCGGTGAGGTTGAAACGGTCCCGGTGTGGTAGGGACGACCCCGGTCAGGTCGAAACGGCCCCGGTGTGGTAGGGACAACCCCGGTGAGGTTGAAACGGCCCCCGTGAGGTAGGGACGACCCTGGTCAGGTCGAAACGGCCCCGGTGTGGTAGGGACAACCCCGGTCAGGTCGAAACGGCCCCGGTGTGGTAGGGACGACCCCGGTGAGGTTGAAACAGCCCCAGTGAGGTAGGGACGACCCCAGTCAGGTCGAAACGGCCCCGGTGTGGTAGGGACAACCCCGGTGAGGTTGAAACGGCCCCGGTGTGGTAGGGACGACCCCGGTCAGGTTGAAACAGCCCCGGTGTGGTAGGGACAACCCCGGTGAGGTTGAAACGGCCCCCGTAAGGTAGGGACGACCCCGGTGAGGTTGAAACGGCCCCCGTGAGGTAGGGACAACCCCGGTCAGGTCGAAACGGCCCCGGTGTGGTAGGGACAACCCCGGTCAGGTTGAAACGGCCCCAGTGTGGTAGCGACGACCCCAGTGAGGTTGAAACAGCCCCCGTTAGGTAGGGACGACCCTGGTCAGGTCGAAACGGCCCCGGTGTGGTAGGGACAACCCCGGTCAGGTTGAAACAGCCCCGGTGTTGTAGGGACAACCCCGGTGAGGTTGAAACGGCCCCCATGAGGTAGGGACGACCCTGGTCAGGTCGAAACGGCCCCGGTGTGGTAGGGACAACCCCGGTGAGGTTGAAACGGCCCCGGTGAGGTAGGGACGACCCCGGTGAGGTTGAAACGGCCCCCGTGAGGTAGGGACGACCCCAGTCAGGTCGAAACGGCCCCCGTGAGGTAGGGATGACCCCGGTGAGGTTGAAACGGCCCCCGTGAGGTAGGGACGAGCCTGGTCAGGTAGTAACGGCCCCGGTGTGGTAGGGACAACCCCGGTCAGGTTGAAACGGCCCCGGTGTGGTAGGGACAACCCCGGTCAGGTTGAAACGGCCCCCGTGTGGTAGGGACGACCCCGGTGAGGTTGAAACGGCCCCCGTGAGGTAGGGACGACCCCGGTGAGGTCGAAACGGCCCCGGTGAGGTTGAAACGGCCCTGGTGAGGCTCAGACGGCCCTGGTGAGGTTGAGACTACTCCACTGAGGTTGGGACAAATAAAGGGGACCAGTATGGACTGATGAACAGGGGTAGATACAGAAGCAGAGCAACATTGAACAGAATGTTAAACTACAGTGGGAAGCCTGGGGAGGGTTGGGGGGGGGGGATTAAGAGACCAACTGAAGGACTTATATGCATGCATATAAGATTAACCAATGGACACAAGACACGGGGCGGGGGGGGGGGGGTAGGGGCCGGGGGAATGTCAAGGGGGGGAAAAAAGGAGACATATGTAATACTCTTTGTAATACTTTAAGAAATAAAAATTATAAAAAAAAAAAAAAAATCCCTAACCGGTTTGGCTCAGAGGATAGAGCGAGCGTAGGCATGTGGACTGAAAGGTAGGTCCCAAATTTGATTCCAGTCAAGGGCATGTACCTTGGTTGCGGGCACATCCCCAGTAGGAGGTGTGTAGGAGGCAGCTGATCGGTGTTTCTCTCTCATTGATGTTTCTAACTCTCTATCCCTCTCCTTTCCTCTCTGTAAAAAATCAATAAAATACATATTTTTTTAAAAAATATATATTAAAAGGTCTTGGCTTCGGTCCCAGATGATCCCTCCCCGAAGGAGCCGCCGCCTCCTCCACCTCCCGAAGCTGGGTCCACCTCCGCTGCCTGTGGCGTAGCCGAACTCTGCATCGGGACCAGCCAGAGAGGGGCAGAGGTCCGGAGCCCGGTCTAAGCCAGAGCAGGGGGCCATGGAGACAGCGGCCCAAGGCGCTCTCCACACTGATTAAGCGGGCCCGTTGCGGCTGCAGGCGCCATGGACCGAGCCCCAGCAGAGCAGAATGTCAAGCTGTCCGCTGAGGTAGAGCCATTTATTCCTCAGAAGAAGAATCCTGATACATTTATGATCCCTATGGCACTCCCAAATGAGAATGGAAATGTTTCTGGTATAGAACCAACTCCAATTCCCAGCTACTTGATTACTTGTTATCCATTTGTGCAGGAAAACCAATCCAATAGACAGTTTCCATTATATAACAATGATATACGATGGCAACAGCCCAATCCAAACCCTGCTGGACCATACCTTGCCTACCCCATTATACCTGCTCAGCCACCTGTTTCTACAGAGTATACATATTATCAGCTGATGCCAGCACCATGTGCCCAAGTTATGGGTTTTTATCATCCTTTTCCTACACCTTGCTCCAACACCTTTCAGACTGCAAATACTGTAAATACTATAACCACAGAATGCACTGAACGTCCAAATCAACTTGGACAAGTCTTCCCGTTGTCCAGTCATAGAAGCAGAAACAGTAACAGAGGACCAATGGTACCAAAACTTTTACAACAGCACATAAGAAGCAAAAGGCCACAGGTGAAAAATGTAGCTACTCAGAAAGAGACAAATGCAGCAGGTCCTGATAATCGATCAAAAATCGTGCTTCTGGTAGATGCTTCACAGCAAACCGATTTCCCATCAGGTATCGCTAACAAGTCTCTCTCAGAGAGCTCTGCCCCGATGCTCTGGAAGTCCAAAGGCAGGAGGAGAAGAGCATCCCACCCTACTGCCGAATCTTCTAGTGAGCAAGGAGCTAGTGAAGCTGACATTGACAGTGATAGTGGCTACTGCAGTCCCAAACACAGCAACAACCAGCCCACTGCAGGGGCTTTACAAAATCCTGATTCTAGCACCATGAATCATGTGGAATCATCTATATGTACAGGTAGTGTAAATTGGTCCAGTGTAACTTGCCAGGCAACTCAGAAAAAACCTTGGATGGAAAAAAATCAGACATTTTCTAGAGGTGGAAGGCAGACTGAACAAAGAAATTCACAGGTTGGATTCAAATGCCGAGGACATAGTACTTCCTCAGAAAGAAGACAGAATTTGCAGAAGAGACAAGATAATAAGCAGTTAAACCCCAATCAGGCTCATAGAAGTGACCCAAATTCTGAGTCTTTATATTTTGAGGATGAAGATGGATTTCGAGAACTAAATGAGAATGGAAATGCTAAAGATGAAAATATTCAACAGAAACTTTCTTCAAAAGTATTGGATGACTTACCTGAAAACTCACCAATCAATATAGTTCAGACTCCAATTCCCATTACAACTTCAGTTCCTAAACGTGCAAAAAGTCAGAAGAAGAAAGCTTTAGCAGCAGCCCTTGCCACAGCTCAAGAATATTCAGAAATAAGTATGGAGCAAAAAAAATTACAGGAAGCTTTATCAAAGGCAGCTGGAAAAAAGAGAAAAACACCTGTGCAGCTAGATTTGGGGGACATGTTAGCAGCTCTGGAGAAACAACAGCAAGCTATGAAAGCACGGCAAATTACTAATACCAGACCTCTGTCGTACACAGTGGTCACTGCAGCTTCTTTTCACACTAAAGATTCTACTAACAGAAAACCTTTAACCAAAAGTCAGCCCTGTTTGACATCCTTTAATTCTTTGGACGTTACTTCCTCTAAAGCAAAAAAAGGAAAAGAGAAGGAAATTGTAAAACTGAAACGGCCCACAGCACTTAAAAAGGTTATTTTGAAAGAAAGAGAGGAAAAGAAGGGCCGTTTAACTGTGGACCACAATCTTTTGGGATCTGAGGAACCAATAGAAATGCACTTAGATTTTATTGATGATTTGCCACAGGAGATTGTTTCCCAGGAAGATACTGGTCTGAGCATGCCCAGCGATACTTCACTCTCTCCAGCAATCAGAACTCTCCGTACTGTGTGACACCTGTGTCACAAGGCTCTCCAGCTAGTTCTGGGATAGGCAGTCCAATGGCATCTTCAACAATAACCAAAATCCACAGCAAAAGATTTAGAGAGCATTGTAATCAGGTTCTTTGTAAAGAGATTGATGAATGTGTGACTCTTCTTCTTCAAGAGCTTGTCAGTTTCCAGGAACGCATCTATCAAAAAGATCCTGTAAGAGCAAAAGCAAGGAGACGGCTGGTTATGGGTCTGAGGGAGGTTACCAAACACATGAAGTTAAACAAGATCAAGTGTGTTATAATTTCTCCAAACTGTGAAAAAATCCAGTCAAAAGGTGGCCTGGATGAGGCTCTCCATAATGTTATAGCCATGGCACGGGAACAGGAAATGCCGTTTGTGTTTGCCCTTGGAAGAAAAGCTCTGGGACGCTGTGTGAACAAGCTGGTTCCTGTTAGTGTAGTGGGAATCTTCAACTACTTTGGTGCTGAGAGCCTGTTTAATAAGGTAGTAGAACTCACTGAGGAAGCCAGGAAAGCCTATAAGGATATGGTTGCAGCAATAGAGCAAGAGCAGGCGGAGGAAGCCTTAAAGAATGTGAAGAAGGTGCCACACCACATGGGGCATTCCCAGAATCCCTCAGCAGCAAGCGCCATTTCCTTCTGCAGTGTTATTTCTGAGCCCATCTCTGAAGTAAATGAAAAGGAATATGAAACAAATTGGAGAAACATGGTGGAAACTTCAGATGGACTGGAAACATCAGAAAATGAGAGAGAGGTTTCCTGTAGACACAGCACATCTGAAAAATCCAGTAAACTTCCATTTGACACAGCCCCTGTTGGTAAGCAGCCATCTTTAGTGGCCACAGGCAGTACTACCTCAGCTGCAAACCCTGGGAAATCAGCAGTGAGTGAGAAAGAAGAAGTGAAGCCGGATGACCTGGAATGGGCCTCGCAACAGAGTACCGAGACCGGCTCTCTGGATAGGAGTTGCTGGGATATTTTGAATTCCTCCATCACCAGCACCACCAGCACTCTTGTACCTGGCATGCTTGAAGAAGAGGAGGATGAAGAAGAGGAGGAGGAGGAGGATTATACCCATGAACCCATATCTGTAGAAGTACAGCTTAATAGTAGAATTGAGTCTTGGGTCTCTGAGACCCAGAGAACAATGGAAACTCTTCAGCTTGGGAAAACCCTTAATGGTTCTGAGGAAGACAATGCAGAGCAAAGTGGGGAAGAGGAAGCAGAGGTGCCTGAGGTGCTGGAGCCAGGGATGGACGGTGAGGCCTGGACTGCTGACCACCAAGCAAGCTCGGAGCAGCAGAAGCCCAGCAGCTGCAGCTCTCTGAACAACGAGCACTCCGATTCTAATTATACACCCCCAGACATCTAGCTCGGGAAATGTCCCCTTCTCTCTCCAACCGTGTAAGGCTTACAGCCATTATCTTTTATGCTTCATCTCAACATTTTGCACTGTCCAATATTTAATATATGTACTTAATTCCTGACAGAAATATTTTTGTAGCTGTCTTTTACTTGTTATGATCTATAGCTTAGCTTTTAATTAGCATCTAAGTGTCTTTCTAAGAACTATGCGGGAAATTCAGAATTGTTTCGGCTTATTTTGTTATAGAAAATACTGATTTAAAAAAGAACAAGACCAAGTTTTGAAGAAAATAAATTTAAAATATTTAAAATATATATATATATATTAAAAAAACAACAACAAGGCCAATGCTTGGTACAACTAAGGCCCTTGAACACCCTGCTCCAGGGCTGAGGCTGGTTGGTGGCTGTTCTGATTAATTTGTGACTCTGCAGTCAGTCTGTCCCTAAATAATATTGCTAACATGGGACATTATACTCCATTTCTCTCTTTGCCCTATATGGTGGGCCCTGTGTGCTGTATTGTGGGACTACTGGTCATGCACATGGTTACACACACTTGAATCAGCCAAAGCTGTAGGTAGACAACAGTAGCACAAAGTGTGGAAGAGGAATTAGAAGTATATTGTTTGTTGTAAGGTTCTCACACTATACATAGAGTGGTGTATTATTTGAAGATAGACTATGATAATTAAGAGTGTATATTATAAACCCTAGAGAGGCTACTAAACAAATAAAAAAGGTTTAGCTAATAAGCCACAGTAGAGAGGATATGGAATAATTGAGAACAGTCTAAAAAGAGATAAGAAAGAAGGAAAAAGGGAACAAAAGAACAGATAAAACAAATATCAAGACGGTAGATTTAACCCACCATATTGAACATATTAAACATTAAATGCAAATGTTTAAACATTTGGATCAAGAGACAGAGATTGTTAAATTGGATAAAAAAGCGAGACCTAACTATATGTTGTCTATAAGAAATGCACTTTAAATATGAGGATACAAATAGGTTAAAAAGAAAAAGATGGCAAAAATGTATTATGTTAACACTAATAGAAAGAAAGCTATTTTTGCCGTGGCTGGTGTGGCTCAGTGGGCTGGGTGTTATCTCTGTACCAAAGGTTGCAGGTTCAATTCCCAATCAGGGCACATGGTTGGACGCTTGATCTCTGATAGGGGGCATGAAGGAGACATTGATGTTTCTCCATTCCAAGGTACATGCCCTTGACCAGAATCAAACCTGGAACCATTCAGTCTGCAGGCCGACGCTCTATCCACTGAACCAAACTGGTTAGGGCGATTTCAATCTTCTTAAATTTGGGGAGACTTTGCTTGTGACCCACTATGTGGTCTATTTTTGAAAAAAAAAAAGGAAAGGCAGGAAGAAAGAAAGCAAGCTATTTTACTATCAGATAAACTAGACTTCAGAACAATTAATAAAAAGATAAAGAGAAATATTTCAAAATGTCAAAGAATTCAATTCATCAACAGGACACAAAAACCATGAATTTGTATGCACCTAATGAGACAGGTCCAAATACATAAAACAAAGACTGCTTCCCAACTGAAGGGAGAAATAGGCAAATTCAGAGTTTATAGTGGACATTTCAACACGTGGCCCTTACTAATTTATAGCACAAGTACACAGGAAATCCATAAAAAGAAAGAAGACTTGAACAATACTATCCACCAACTTGACCTAACTGACATTTATAGAACACTAGAAGGCCATTGCATGAAGATTTGCTCAATAGGCCTTCCTTCGACTGGCTGCTGGCACTGGTTTTCCTCCGGCACCCAGGACCCAGGCAATTGGTCCTGCTGCAGCAGAGAAGCCAAGCCTCTTCAGTCTTCAGTCTTCAGTCTTCACTCCCACCAGAGCCTTCCCTTGCGTATGTAAATTAACCGCCATCTTTGTTGGGTTAATTTGCATAGCCACAGAATATATGTTCTTCTCAAGTGCACATGGGACATTTTCAAAAATAGACCACATATTGGGTCACAAGCAAAGTCTCCCCAAATTCAAGAAGATTGAAATCGCCCTAACCAATTTGGCTCAGTGGATAGAGCGTCAGCCAGGAGACTGAATGGTTCCAGGTTCCATTCTGGTCAAGGGCATGTACCTTGGTTGTGGGCACATCCCCAGTAGGGGGTGTGCAGGAGGGAGCTGATCGATGTTTCTCTCTCATCGATGTTTCTAACTCTCTATCCCTCTCCCTTCCTCTCTGTAAAAAAATCAATAAAATATATTTTAAAAAATACATTTATAAAAAAAAAGAAGATTGAAATCATACCAAGCATCTTCTCAGATCACAATGGCATAATATTAGAAATAAACCACAATAAAAACAACCCAAAAAACTCAAACACTTGGAAGCTGAATAGCATGTTATTAAATATTGATTGGGGTACCAATGAGATCAAAGAAGAAATTAAAAACATCCTGGAAACTAATGACAATGAAAACACAACAATCCAAAACCTATGGGACACAATGAAAGCAGTCCTGAGAGGGAAGTTTATAGCTCTACAGGCCTATCTCAAAAAACAAGAAAAAATGGTAGTAAATCAACTAACTCTATATCTCAAAGAATTAGAAAGAGAGCAACAAGAAAAGCCCATGGTGAGCAGAAGGAAGGAGATAATAAAGATTAGAGCAGAAACAAATGGCATAGAGACCAAAAAACACTACATAAAATCAATGAAACCAAGAGCTGGTTCTTTGAAAGGATAAACAAGATTGACAAACCTCTAGCCAGGCTCACCAAGAAGCAAAGAGAGAGGACTCAAATAAATCAAATCAGAAATGAAAGAGGCGAAATAACAACAGACCCCTCAGAAATTCAAAGAATTGTTAAAAAATACTATGAGAAACTCTACTCTAACAAACTAGACAACCTGGAGGAAATGGACGTATTCCTTGAAAAGTACAATCTTCCAAAACTCAATCCAGAGGATTCTAAGAATCTCAACAGGGCAATAACTATGGAAGAAATTGAAGCCGTCATCAAAAAGCTCCCAGCAAACAAAAGCCCAGGGCCAGACGGCTTCACAGGGGAGTTTTACCAAACATTCAAGGAAGAACTAAAACATAGCCTCCTCAGAGTAACTATTCAAAAAAATTCAAGAGGAAGGAACACTTCCCAGCTCATTCTATGAAGCCAGCATTACCCTAATACCAAAACTAGATAGAGACAACACAATGAAAGGGAACTATAGGCCAATATCCCTCATGAACATAGATGCCAAAATCCTCAACAAAATTCTAGCCAATTGGATCCAGCAATACATCAGAAAGATCATACACCATGACCAAGTAGGATTTATCCCAGGGATGCAAGGATGGTACAATATCCACAAATCAATAAACATGATACATCACATAAACGAATTGAGAGATAAAAACCACATGGTCATATCAATTGATGCATAAAAAGCATTTGACAAAATCCAACACCCATTTTTGATAAAAACTCTCAGCAAGGTGGGAGTAGAAGTATCATATCTCAACATAATAAAAGCCATATATGACAGGCCCACAGCCAACATCATACTCAATGGACAAAAACTAACACCATTTCCCCTAAGAACAGGAAGAAGACAGGGATGCCCACTCTCACCACTCCTGTTTGACATAGTACTGGAAGTATTAGCCATTGCAATTAGGCAAGAAGAAGAAATAAAAGGCATCCAAATTGGAAAAGAGGAAGTAAAACTGTCCTTATTTGCAGACGACATGATATTATACATACAAAACCCTAGAGACTCCATCAAAAAACTACTAGACTTAATACATGAATTTGGCAATGTAGCAGGATACAACATTAACCCCAAGAAATCTGAGGCATTTCTATACACCAATAGTGAACTTTCAGAAAGAGAGATTATAAAAACAATCCCATTTACCATCCCACCAAAAAAAATTAAGCTACCTAGGAATAAACTCAACTAAAGAGGTAAAAGACCTCTACTCAGAAAACTACAATGTCATGGGTTGACTCAGCGAGATAGACCACCGACTCAGAATTTAAATTTAGGAACCTTTATTAAGCTGGCCAGCTGTCTGCAGTTCAGCCTTTGCTTTGAACTGCAGCCGGTGACTGCAAGAGTTACAGCAATTTATTTGCAAAAACTACAAAGTTACAAAGCCATGCTTACGCAATTTGTTCCCGACACAGCACAGCATTATCACCCTCCTATCTATGTTTTCCGGGAACAGAGAGCACAGTATATATTGAGGAGGGACCATGAGACCATATCCCAAAGCCTGACCCAATGTCAGTACCCTCCAATCTGTCTGCTCCAGGAACAGACCGCACAGTGCGCCCGATATGCAGCCCAGTACATTCCCTACTGGTCTTAGTCCTGAATCAAATCTTTGATTCAGCGCCCTCCTCTACGATATGAAATTGAGGAGGCATTTGGCAATGCAGGGGCCAAATGTGAGCCCTAGGAGGAGCAGAACGACTGTAGTTAGCCAGGGGGACCAGGAAAATAAATTCTCATACCAATTGCCTTCAGCCCTTCTAGCCTCTTCTAGGTCAGCCAGCTGTTTTCGCAGCTGGCTAAAGCTTTCCCTGATCACCCCCGAGTGGTTGGTGTAGAAACAGCAAGACTCCCCTAGGGCCAGACAGAGGCCTCCCTGCTTCAGGAAAAGCAGATTTAGGCCTCGTCTGTTTTGTAATACTACCTCTCGAATGAACCAAGGGAGTCCTCCAGTTGGCGAACAGATTTTTTGAGAGAGCTTAAATCTTGCTCTATCTCCCTACTTAACTCTTTATAATTCTGGTGGCCAGTTGCTAGGGCAGCTGTTCCGAAGGCCGTGGACCCTGCTAGTCCTATTCCCATAAGGAGGGGGACTAGGATGGGGGCCCTTTTAACCCTTCTGGGTTCGAGGTTTAAATGTTCTCGGCCCCCTTCTCCCGAATAGTAATATACCTGTGGGAGGATATGAGTTAGAATGCATAGTCCAGGGTCCATCGGATTCTGGAGGACTGGAGAGAAGATGCAAGGGGTTATACCAGTTGTACATGCCCACCAAGTCCCCTCCGGAGCTACTAAGTAGGTGGGGGTCTCTCCTGTATAATTCTTTGGAAGTATGATAAATGAATTACATAGATCTGTATAGGTGGAACTGCTAAGGGGGTAGTTCACAGGGTACACACAAGTCCCGGGGTTTAAGATGTCCCCAAGAGTAAGTCCTTGGTGTTTGTGTCCCCACATACACAGTCCGTCTGACAGACTTTCTGCTGAAAGGTTCCTGATGGCAGAAGCGTCCTTCCTGAGCTGGGCCCCTACCCCTATCCCAACATAATAAGGGGGTTCAGGGTTGAGGCACAGCCAGCAATCCGCGGTCAGGTTTGAGGAGGTGTGATTTAGGAAAGAAAACATTAAGTCCAAGGTTCCCAGCAGCTTCTGGTTTGGTTTTCCTGCACCTGTATCCAAAAGCTGTTGTAGGTCCTCAAGGGCTGGCGAGGTCGTGGCTGCAGGTGGAATAGGGCTGGGGCTCCCAGACCTTTGTGACCCAGGGGAACCAGGAGGTTTAGCTAGGGCTGGGTGCTGTGGCTGGCTCGGCCTCTCTGGCTTGTCTAGGGGACGCAAGGGGCCAATCGGTTGAACGACCGGGGAAGAGTCCGGCGTTGAGTGGTGAAGAGCTGGCCAGGGTCTCGGCTGCTTACATAGAGTCTTAGTCCCCATGTCTTTTCCCCTTCCCTTTGGTCAGTCCACCAGGCGAGAGGCATGAGGAGGACGGGGTTACAATTTCCGATCGTGCAGTTCTTCTTCGGGGCCCCAGGTCGAACCTCTCTTCAACGGGTCTCCGGTCTTCTGAACCCGCCATCCCTCGACGCTGTCGTTTGTTTTCTTAACCTGCATACGATGGATCCAGTGCCTTTTTCCTGCAACTTTGATGGCGGTTAGAGTGCTCAGCACAACCTGGTAGGGTCCATCCCATCTAGGTTCCAGGCTGCCAGGGTCGTGATGCTTCACCCAAACGAGATCTCCCGGAGAGAAGGCAGGCTGTGTTGGACTGTATCTCAGCACGTCCTCCTCCCGTATGGCTCTCACCACCCGTCGTGCTGACGTGGCGCTGCTCTGCAAAGCCTGTAAGGACTTAAGCAAATTTTGGGTAGAGAGACAGGCGACTTCCTCCTCCCTCAACCTGGGCACCAATGGCAGCGGTTGCCCAAACGTTATCTCAAAAAGGAGTTAGCCCTTGGATGTATGGGGTGCACCTAGCTCTGAGGAGAACAAAAGGAAGGAGACTTACCCAGTTTTCGCCAGCCTCTAATTTTAACTTAGTTAATGTTTCCTTTAAGGTACAGTTCATCCTCTCTACCTGTCCAGAACTCTGTGGTCTATAAACACAATGCAATTTTCAAGTAACTCTTAGGGCCTTAACTATGGATTGTAACTTTGGCAATAAACGCCAGGCCATCGTCGGACCCCATGTATAATGGCAGGCTAAACCGGGGGACAATTTCAGTGAGGAGTTTTCTAACTACTACCTGTACTGTCTCTGCCTTGGTTGTGTATGCCTCAGGCCAGCCAGAGAAGGTATCAATGAAAATCAGCAAGTATTTATACCCTCCTTGTCCTCCTGGTATCTCGGTGAAGTCCACTTCCCAGTGTTCTCCGGGGTTCTGACCTCGGAATCGCGGTCCCGGCGTGGCCACAACAGCGGGCCCTTGATTCACCAGGGCACACACTTGGCACCTTCTAGCCAACTCTTGAGATATTTTCTGGAGCCCTGGGATGTAAAATTCTCTTCCCAGTAGTTCTGATAGCTTCATTCCCCCAGGTGAGCGCTCTGGTGGGTCTGGGAAGCGATGGTCCGCCCCAGGGCTTCTGGCATTATAGGCCTCCCATCTGGCAGAATTAGCCATCCAGCCTCTCCTTCCCCGGCCCTTAGTTTCTCAGCTAGCCTCTGCTCCTCTGGCAGATGAGTAGGCTTCTCTGGGAGCCTTCCTGCTGGCCATCTTCGGACCCCAGGTATAATGGCAGGCTAAACAGGCTACGAGAACTTCTAGGGGCCCTACTGGTCTTTTAGTCAATTCCTTGGCCCCTATATGGATGCCAGGTGGTTAAGTATCTCAGGAGCTTTTTCCTTTCCTCCTGAGGTCAGGAGACTTCTTTAAGGTGGCTCCCGTGTCCTCCTGTAAGGGCAGTGTGAGGAGATATATCCCTGTAGTCCATGGGTAGGTCTGGCAGGGCCAGTGCCGGGGCACTTACCAGGGCTTCTTAGATCTCCCCTGGCTCCTCCTCATGTGCCCCCCGCTACTGGGTACCTTCCTCTACGAAGCTGCTCCTGTCCTCCGTGTAGAGGGTCTCATCCGGATTCTGCAGGGCTGGTCCACAAGGTCCTCACAGAGGGAAGTGAGGGTAGTCAGTGTCTCCTCGCAGTCAGGCAAAGGGGAATCTGCCTTCTCATCAGGGAGGAGTTTCGCAGGGTTCAAGGCAGCTGTTTTCAGGAAGCTGAAATGCTTACTCTTTTTCCCTTTCCCTACCAGAGGGCGTGAGTGAGTGCTATGAGTTCCACAAGGAAGTCCATCTTTTGGCCCCCCACTGTCAGGGTTATTCTGGGCTCCTGAGGGCCAGCTGAGCCCCAACAACCCCAATACACCTCCTCCAACAGCATGGGAGGGAGTCGGTTGCCCTGCACGTTCAGGGCACTCCCTTTTCCAATGTCCTTCCTTTCTGCAAAATGCACATTGATTTTTCCCAAGCCTGGGTTGGACTCCTTTTCTTCCTAGAGGCTTTTCTTTGCCCTTGTTGTCTCTCCGGCCCCTTGGGCCATTTTCCTTGTTTAGGGCCAGGAGGACCTTGGCCATCCAGGTGTTTAAACCTGCCATTGGGTCCTTCAGATTGTCAAAAACCTTCTGGGCCACCTCAACCAACTTAGAGATTGATTTCCCCTCAAAGCCTTCTAACTTCTGTCATTTTTTCCTAATATTTGGGGCTGACTAGGAAACAAATGCAACATTGACAGCCCTCCGACTTTCCAGAGCATCAGCGTTAGGCCCCTGGACTGTCTCTGTCACCTTAGAGAGGTTTGTGGGTCTCCAAGCAGCAGCTCGGATGCCCCCTAATAGAGTCTGGCGATACCTATCGAGAGCTTCCTTTCCCCTATCACTATTGGGGTTCCAGTTGGGTCGCCTGGAGGGAAACACAGTCTCTAATCTGTCTTTTATTTGTTCTTTCAGAATGAACTAAAGGAGCTTTTTTTCCCTACAGGGTCTTATATGTCACAGGACCTCACAGGGTCTGTAATTCCTGTAACAGAGGGCTAGTATTCACCACTTTATTAACCCCCTCTGTTCTAGACAGGCCTTCCCCAGTTTCCTACAGTTGAGGTTTTGTGCCACCCCTGACATGGGCATGGTCACACATGCCTGTAAGACAGTATACAGGTTGCTAACTGTCAACTGTCTCTCAATAGGGACCAAAATTTAATGGGTATTCTTCTTTGCCCACCTGGGCAACTGCCCTCTCGGCAGCTAGACACCCTTTACTTTTGGGCTTCCAAATGTTATGGGTTGACTCAGCGAGATAGACCACCGACTCAGAATTTAAATTTAGGAACCTTTATTAAGCGGGCCAGCTGTCTGCAGTTCAGCCTTTGCTTTGAACTGCAGCCGGTGACTGCAAGAGTTACAGCAATTTATTTGCAAAAACTACAAAGTTAAAAAGCCATGCTTATGCAATTTGTTCCCGACACAGCACAGCATTATCACCTTCCTATCTATGTTTTCCGGGAACAGAGAGCACAGTATATATTGAGGAGGGACCATGAGACCATATCCCAAAGCCTGACCCGATGTCAGTACCCTCCCATCTGTCTGCTCCAGGAACAGACAACACAGAGCGCCCTGATATGCAGCCCAGTACAACAGGACGTTGCAAAAAGAGATAGAGGAAGACATAAAGAGATGGAAGAATATACTGTGCTCATGGATTTGTAGAATTAACATCATTAAAATGTCCATACTACCCAAAGCAATCTATAAATTCAACCCACTTCCCATTAAAATACAAACGGCATATTTCACAGATCTAGAACGAACTCTCCAAAAATTCATCTGGAATAAAAAAAGACCCGTAATAGCTGCAGCAATCCAGAGAAAGAAGAAAGTAGGTGGGATCTCAATACCAGATATCAAGCTGTATTACAAAGCCACTGTTCTCAAAACTGCCTGGGACTGGCACAAGAACAAACATATAGATCAAGGGAATAGAATAGAGACCCCAGAAATCGACCCGAACCAATATGCTCAATTAATATTTCACAAAGGAGGCAAGAACATACAATGGAGCCAAGATAGTCTCTTCAATAAATGGTGTTGGGAAAATTGGACAGATATATGCAAGAAAATGAAACCAGACCATCAACTTACACCATACACAAAAATAAACTCAAAATGGATAAAGGACTTATAAGTATGACGGGAAACCATAAAAATTCTAGAAGAATCCAAAGGCAAGAAAATCTCAGACATAGGCCGAAGCAATCTCTTCACTGATACAGCTCCTAGGGCACTTGAAACTAAAGAGAAAATGAACAAATGGGACTACACCAAAATAAAAAGCTTCTGCACAGCAAAAGAAACCATCAACAAAACAACAAGAAAACCCACTGCGTGGGAAAACATATTTGCCAATGTCATATCTGATAAGGGCCTAATCTCCAAAATTTATAGGGAACACATACAACTTAACAAAGGGAAGATAAAGAATCCAATCAAAAAATGGGCAATGGACCTAAATAGACACCTTTCAAAAGAGGACATTCAGAAAGCCAAGAGACATATGAAAACATGCTCAAAGTCACTAATCATCTGAGAGATGCAAATCAAAACAACAATGAGGTACCATCTCACACCTGTCAGGCTGGCTATCATCAACAAATCAACAAACGACAAGTGCTGGAGAGGATGTGGAGAAAAAGGAACACTCCTGCACTGCTGGTGGGAATGCAGACTGGTGCAGCCACTATGGAAGACAGTATGGAGTTTCCTCAAAAAACTAAATATGGAACTCCCATTTGACCCAGTGATCCTACTTCTAGGAATATATCCCAAGAAAAGAGAAACACCAAACAGAAAGGATATATGCACCCATATGTTCATAGCAGCACAATTCACCATAGCTAAGATCTGGAAACAGCCTAAGTGCCCATCAGTAGATAAATGGATTAGAAAACAGTGGTACATCTACACGATGGAATACTATGCTGCTGTAAAAAAGAAGGAACTCTTACCATCTGTAATGGCATGGATGGAACTGGAGAGCATTATGCTAAGTGAAATAAGCCAGTCAATGAAGGAAAAATACCACATGATCTCACTCATTCATGGCTAATAGAGCCCGTTATGAACTTATGAACAAAAATAGATACAGAAGCAGAGAAGCCTCAAATAGACTGTCAAACTACAGCGGGAAAGCCAGGGAGGGTTGAGGGGCAGGAGGGGAGGGCTAGAGATCAACCGAAGGACTTGTATGAATGCATATAAGCATAACCAATGGACATAAGACACTGGGGGCTAGGGGAGGCCAGGGGATTGTTAAGGGCAGGAAAAAAAGGACACATATGTAATACTCTTTGTAATACTTTTAGCAATAAAACAATTAAAAACAAACAAACAAACAAAAAACAAACACCTGGTTAACTTTGCCCACCTGCTTAACCCAAGACAGTTGCCAGGTTACCTCTGTGACCTGTCTTAGTTCTGTGACCTGTTGCCACATGATACCCCACAAGACCTGGCTGGGCCACTGCAGGGTGATTTCCCAGCAGGCTCAGGGAGAGCTCCCCAAGATCTTGTCAGACTGAAACTCTGACTCAGCTGTTGAGACAGAGCTGGCCACATGGAGAAGGGGAAGCCACCTCAGAAGGTACAGCAGTGCCCCCGGGGCGGGGAGAACCAGGGTGGCTGGGTGCAGGAGAGGCAGCGGATAAAGGGCCCTTGGGTGGGTTAGGCAGGAGAATGACATGCTCAGATTTATATTTTTTCAAGGTCACTCTGTGATTTGGCATTTGAAATGATATTTGAGGGGTACGATTTAGACAGATGAAGAGGGTGAGATGTGCTTCAGGTACAGAGAGTGTGCACGCGGCCTGGAGGCAGGAGAGATGAACACTGGAGAGTGCGTACACACATCTCAGAGGTGGGGTGACTGAGAAACAGGGCAGGGAAACAGAAGATCCTCTATAGAGGGGGCAGGGCAGGGTCGACAGGGGACCTTCCATGGAGGGGGCAGGGCAGGGGGAACAGGGGACCCTCCATGGAAGGTACAGGACAGGGGGAACAGGAGACCCTCCATGGAAGGTACAGGACAGGGGATAGGGGACCCTACAGGGAGGGTACAGGGCAGGAGAGATGGGGGACTCTCCATGGAGGGACAGGGCAGGAGGTAGGGGACCCTCCATAAAGGAGGCAGAGCAGGGGAATAGAGGAGCCTACATGGAGGCTAACAGGGCAGGGTAGGGGACCATCCATGGAGGGTATAGGGCAGGGGTGATAGGGGACCACCATGGAGGGTATAGGACAGGAGATATAGGGGACCGCCATGGAGGGTACAGAGCAGGGGGGACAGGAACCCTTAATTGAGGATACCTAGCAGGGGGGTAGGGGATCCTCCATGGAGGGTACAGGGATGGGGGGAAAGGGACCATCCATGGAAGGTACTGGGAAGGGGGGACAGGGTATCCTCCATTTAGGGTATAGGGTAGGATGCATAGGGAACCCCCCATTTAGGGTACAGGGCATGGTATAGGTAACCCTCCATAGAGGGTACAGGGCAGGGGGACAGGTGATGGTTAGTGGATGGTATAGGGCAGAGGAACAGTGGGCACTCCATGGAGGTGGCCGGGTAGGGAAGACTGGAGACCCTTCATGGAGAGGGAAGAGCAGGGAGGACAAGAGAGGAGGGAGGGGTGAGAGGGGACACTACTCTTTCCATGGAGGGTCCCCTGTCCCCCCATAAAAGGTTCCCAGTTCCCACAGCCCTGCCCCTTCCCACAGTCCCCGTTCTCCCGGCCTTCCCATGGAGGGCCAATATCTTCCTTGTTCAGATCATTCTGTGGTTGGTTCCTTTTCTCCTCAGCCCTGCCCCCTCTATGGAAGGTCTTCTGTTTCCTTTCCCTGACCTGCCCCTCACTTACCAGCCACTGAGAGGTATGTGCTCCGGTCTCCAGTGTTCATCTCTCCTACCTCCAGGCCACTTGCCCACTCTATGTACCTGAGCATATCTCACACTCTTGGTCGGCCTAAATCCTACATGTGCTCTCAAGGCACATCTCAAATAACTTTTCAAATGTCAAATCACAAGTGATGGCCACAGGGGATGGGGTGGAGGAACATAAGAGAGTCTATAAGGGGGATAAACGTTTCAGTTGCAGAAGATGGGAAACGTGGTGGAGATGATGGTGGTGTGGGCCACAAAACACTATGAATGTCCTTAACACCACTGCACTGTGCCCCGGAAAACAGTGGAAATGGTCAATATCACTGTGATAAAACTCTGCAAAAATGAGCAAGGAAAAGAAGGGCAGGTCTTAAAAAATAACCATAGTGGGACGAGCTCCGGCTACCTGAATTCCTGATCCAAGGAGGCCACCAAACAAACAGTGATGAGAAGAGCCTGGGATGTGAAGTCTGTTGAGAAACCCGGGGAAAGACTTGGTACCCTTCTGTCCACCCTACGGGTCTCTTCGAGAAGCCAGGGAAGCTGTGTGGGGCTTACCATTGTATGCAGGTGCACAGAGGAGCACCTCTGGGGGGAATGCTATTGTGCAGCCCCTGTGGAAAGCAGTAAGGAGTTACCTCAAAAAATTAAAAATGAAACTCCCATGCTTCCATGTAACACAGTGATTCCAGTTCTGGGAATGTATCCCAAGAAATCAGAGACACTAATTTGAAAGAATATATGCAGTCCTATATTCATTGCAGTGTTATTTAGAATACCAAGATATGGAAGCAGCCCTTGTGCCCATCAGTAGATGAGTGGATAAAAATGCTTTAGTGCATTGACACAATGGAGTACTACCTGTCTGTATAAAAGATGGAAATCTTAACTATTTGTGACAGCGTGAATGGACCTGGAGAGCATTATGGTAAGTGAAATAAGCCAGTGAGAAAAAGACTAATACCGTATGATTTAACATATGTGTGGAATCTAATGAGCATAATAAATTAACAAAGAAAAGAGAAATAGACATAGAAAGAGAAGGGACTGACAGTTGTCAGAGGGGAAGGGGTTGTGGGGCTAGGTGAGTGGGTGAAGAGATTAAGCAAAGAAAAACAACAACTCATAAACACAGACATCATAATAGTGATGACCAGAATGAAAGGGGGTGGCAGAGGTGGAAGAGTATAAAGGGGGTGAATTGTTCATGGAAGGAGACTTGACTGGGGGTGGTGAACACACAGTACAATATACAGATGATGGGTTATAGACTTGTACACCTGAAGTCTACATGACCTTATTAACCTGTGTCAACCCAACAGATTCATTTAACACAATGGGAAGAACATTGTGACACAAGCTACTACGTGGATGGACCTTGAAGACATTATGTTCAGTGAAAAAGCCAGTCAATTACTGCGAGATTGCACTCACATGAGGTCCCCAGGGCCATCAGAGGCAGAGACAGAAGACAAGATGGAGTTACCAGTTGTGGTGGGGTTGGGGTGAGGGATGCAGAGTTGTTTACTGGGGTCAGAATTTCAGTTGGAGAAGATGGGAAAAGTGGTGGATAGGAATGTGGTGTGGCCGACACAACAGTATGAAAGTACTTAACACCACTGTACTGTGCACCGGAAAACAGTGGAAATATGTAAATATCACTGTGATAAAAGTATCGAAAAGAGAATGGAGAAGAAGGTCAGGTCTTAAACAGAACCATGGTGGGACATGCTCAAGCTACCTGAAATCCCACTCTGAGGAGGCGTCCAGACACAGTGATGAGAAGAGTCTTGAGTATGAGGTCCATAGAGAAAACCTGAGGAGTCTTGGTTCCCTCTAGTCCATCCCACGGGCCTGTAAAAGAAGCCACGGATGCAGTGTGGGGCTAACCATTGTGTGCAGTTGCAGAGTAGCGCAACTCTGGGGGGAAAGCATATTGTGCAGCAACTGTGGAAAGCAGTAAAGAGTTACCTCAAAAATTAAAAACGGAACTTCCATGTAAAACAGTGATTCAACTTCTGCGAATGTATCCCAAGATATCAGAGTCAATGATTGGAAAGAATATATGCACTATTATGTTCATTACAGGGTTATTTACAATACCAAGATATGGAAGCAGGCCATCAGCCAACCAGTAGATGAGTGGATAAAAATGATTTGGTATATTGACACAATGGAATATTATTTGGCTATGTAAAAAAAGGGAATCATAACTATTTCTGATAGCGTGGATGGACCTGGACAACATTATGGTAAGTAAAATCAGCCAGTCAGAAAAAGACTAATTCCGTATGATTTCACATATGTGTGGAATCTAATGAGAAAAATAAATTGACAAAGAAAATAGAAACGGACTCATAGGAAGAGAACAGACTAACAGTTGTCAGAGGGGAAGGGGTTGTGGGGCTGGGTGAGAGGGTGAAGCGATTAAGCAAAGAAGAAGAATAACTCATAGACACAGACATCACTATAGTGATTATGGGAAGGAAAGTGGGTGGCAGAGGTGTAAGAGGGTAAAGGGGGTCAAACAGAGATGGAAGGAGACTTGACTTGGGGTGCTGAACACACAGTACAATATATAGATGATGTGTTCTAGACTTGTACACCTGAATCCTACATGACGATATTAACCTGTGTCAACCCAATAGATTCAATTAAGATAACGGGAAGAACAATGTGAAAAAAGCTACTAATTGTTTGGAAATTGAAGACATCATGTTCAGTGCAAAATCCAGGCAAAAGAAGACAACTACTGTGTGTTTCCACCCACATGAGGTACCCAGGGCCATCGGAAGCAGAGACAGAAGACAAGATGGAGATACCAGTGGTGGTGGGGTTGGGGTGAGGGATGCAGTGTTGTTTACTGGGGTCAGAATTTCAGTTGGAGAAGATGGAAAATATGATGGATATGATGGTGGTGTGGCCGGCACAAAAGTATGAGTATCATTAACACCACAGCACTATGCACTGGAAAACAGTGGAAATGGTAAGTTTCACTGTGATAAAGCTATGCAAAGAAGAGAAAGAAGGAGAAGGCCAGGTCTTAAACATAACCATGGTGGGACAAGCTACGGCTACCTGAATTCCTGCTCCCATGAGTCCTGTGGACACACAGTGTTGAGGAGAGCCTGTTGTGTGAGGTCCCTTGAGAAATCCTGAGCAAGCTTTGGTTCCCTTCTTTCTATCCCACGGGACTCTTATGAGAAGCCAGTGATGCTGCATGGGGCTCACAATTGTGTGCAGGTGCAGAGAAGCACACCTATGGGGAGAATGCATTTTGTGCAGCCACTGTGGAAAGCAGTAAGGAGTTACCTCAAAAAATTAAAAATGGAATATTCATGCTTCCACGTAACACAGTGATTCCACTTCTGGGAATGTATCCCAAGAAATCAGAAAAACATTGGAAAGAATATATGCATTGCTATGTTCATTACAGTGTTATTTACAGTACTAAGATTTGGAAGCAGCCCGTGTGCCCATCAGAAGATGAGTGGATAAATGCTTGGTACATTGACACAATGGAATACTACTTGGCAGTGTAAAAAATAGAATCTTAACTATTGTGACAGCATGTATGGACCTGGACAGCATTATGGTAAGTGAAATCAGCAACTCAGAGAAAGACTAATACTGAATGTTCTCACATATGTGTAGAATTTAATGAGCAAAATAAATTAACAAAGAAAATTGAAACAGACTCATAGGAAGAGAACAGACTGACTGGTCAAAGGGCAAAGGGTTGTGGGGCTGAGTGAGAGGGTGAAGGGATTAAGCAAAGAAAAACAACAACTCATAGATACAGACATCACTATAGTGATTACAGGAAGGAAAGTGGGTGGCGGAGGAGGAAGAGGGTAAAGGAGTCTAATGCCAATGGAAGGAGACTTGTTTTGGGGTGGTGAACACACAGTACAATATACAGATGATGGGTTATACACTTGTAAAACTGAAGACTACATGAACTTATTAACCTGTGTCAACCCAATAGATTCAATTAATACAATGGAAGAACGTTGTGACACAAGCTACAACGTGGATGTACCTTGAAGACATTAGGTTCAGTGCAAAATCCAGGCAAAAGAAGACAACTACTGTGTGTTTCCACTCACATGAGGGCCCCAGGGCCATCAGAGGCAGAGCGGGAAGGCAAGATGCAGGTACATGTGGTGGTGGGGTTGCGGTGAGGGATGCAGTGTTTTTACTTGGGGTAGATTTCCAGTTGGAGAAGATGGGAAAAGTGATGGATATGATGGTGGTGTAGTCGGCACCACAGTATGAATGTCCTTAACACCGCTGCACTGTGCGCTGGAAAACAAGAGAAAAGGTAAGTTTCATTCTGATAAAACTATGCAAGGAAGAAAAAGAAAAAGAAGGCCAGGACTTAAAACATAACCCTGGTAGGACGGGCTATGGCTACCTGAATTCCTGCTCCCAAGAGTCCTCGGGACACACAGTGATGAGGAGAGCCTGTTGTGTGAGGTCCATTGAGAAAGCCTGGGCAAGCCTTGGTTCTCTTCAGTCCATCCAACGGTCTTCTTAAGAGAAGCCAGTGATGTTGTGTGGGGATCACCCTTGTGTGCAGGTGCAGAGAAGTCTACCTATGGGAGAATGGATTTTGTGCAGCCACTGCGAAAAGCCCTAAGGAGAAATCTCAAAAATATAAAGTGCCAATTCCATACTTCCATGTAACACAGTGAATCCACTTATGGGAATGTATCCCAAGAAATCAGAGACACTGAATGGGAAGAATATATGCACTGCTATGTTCATTACAGTGTTATTTACAATACTAAGATTTGAAAGCAGCCCATGTGCCCATTAGAAGATGAATGGATAAAAATTCTTTGCTACATTGACACAATAGAATACTACATGGCTGTGTAAAAGTGGGAAATCTTAACTATTTGTGATAGCATGTATGGACCTGGACAGCATTATGGTAAGTGAAATCAGCCAGTCAGAGACAGACTAATACCGTATAATTTCACATATGTGTGGAATCTAATGAGCAAAATATATTAACAAAGAAAAGAGAAACAGATTCATAGGAAGGGAACTGACAGTGGTCATAGAGGAAAGGTTTTTGGGGCTGGGGAGAGGGTGACCGGATTAAACAAAGAAAAACAAGAAGTCATAGATTAGGACATCAATATAGTGATTATAGCAAGGAAAGGGGTGGCGCCGGTGGAAGAGGGGAAAGGGGTCAAATGGGGAATGACGGAGACATTATTTGGGGTGGTGAACACACAGTACAATATACAGATGATGGGTTATAGACTTGTACACCTGAAGCCTACATGACCTTCTTATCCTGTGTCAACCCAATAGATTCAATTAACACAATGGGAAGAACATTGTGATACAAGCTACTATGTGAATGGACCTTGAAGACGTTATGTTCAGTGCAAAAACCTGTCAATAGAAGACAATTACTATTATATTACACTCACATGAGGTCCCCAGGGCCATCAGAGTCAGAGCCAAAGGCAAGATGGAGGTACCTGTGGTGGTGGGGTTGGGGTGAGGGATGCAGTATTGATTACGGGAGGCAGAGTTCCAGTTGGAGAAGATGGGAAAAGTGATGGATATGATGGTGGTGTAATCAGCACAACAGTATGAATGTCCTTAATGCCACTGCACTGTGCACCGGAAAACAGGGGAAAAGGTAAGTTTCACTCTGATGAAATAATGCAAAGAAGAAAAAGAAAAAGAAGGCCAGGTCTTAAAACATTACCATGGTGGGACGAGCTATGGTTACCTGAATTCCTTCTCCCAAGAGTCCTCTGGACACAGAGTGATGAGGAGAGCCTGTTGTGTGAGGTCCATTGAGAAAGCCTGTGCAAGCCTTGGTTCCCTTCAGTTCATCCAATGGTCTTCTTAAGAGAAGCCAGTGATGTTGTGTGGGGCTCACCATTGTGTGCAGGTTCAGAGAAGTCCACCTATGGGAGAATGGATTTTGTGCAGCCACTGCGGAAAGCCCTAAGGAGTAACCTCAAAAATTTTAAAATGGAACTTCCATCATTTCATGTAACACAGTCATTCCACTTCTGGGAATGTATCCCAAGAAATCAGAGACACTGATTGGAAAGGATATATGCACTGCTATGTTCATTATAGTGTTAGTTACAATACCAAGATTTGGAAGCAGCCCATGTTCCCATCAGAACATGAGCGGATAAAAACGCTTTGGTGCATTGACGCAATGGAATACTACTTGGCTGTGTAAAAGTAGAGAATCTTAACTATTTGTGACAGCATGTATGGACCTGGACAGCATTATGGTAAGTGAAATCAGCCAGTCAGAGGCAGACTAAGACCACATAATTTCACATACGCGTGGAATCTAATGAGCAAAATAAATTAACCAAGAAAATAGAAACAGATTCATAAGAAGAGAACTGACAGTGGTCAGAGAGGAAAGGGTTTTGAGGCTGGGGAGAGGGTGAAGGGATTAAGCCAAGAAAAACAAGAAGTCATAGATTAGGACATCATTGTAGTGATTATAGAAAGGAAAGGGGGTGGCGCCGGTGGAAGAGGGTAAAGGGGTCAATTGGTGATTGAAGGAGACATTATTTGGGGTGGTGAACACACAGTACAATATACAGATGACGGGTTATAGACTTGTTCACCTGAAGCCTACATGACCTTATTAACCTGTGTCAACACAATAGATTCAATTAACACAATGGGAAGAACATTGTGATACAAGCTACTACGTGAGTGGACCTTGAAGACGTTATGTTCAGTGCAAAAACCAGTCAAAAGAAGACAACTACTGTTTGATTACACTCACATGAGGACCCCAGGGCCATCGGAGGTAGAGCCGCAAGCCAACCTGGAGGTACCTGTGGTGGTGGGGTTGGGGTGAGGGATGCAGTGTTGATTACTGGGGGCAGAGTTCCAGTTGGAGAAGATGGGAAAAGTGATGGATATGATGGTGGTGTAGTCAGCACAACAGTATGAATGTCCTTAACGCCACTGCACTGTGCACCGGAAAACAGGGGAAAAGGTAAGTTTCACTCTGATGAAATTATGCAAAGAAGAAAAAGAAAAAGAAGGCCAGGTCTTAAAACATTACCATGGTGGGATGAGCTATGGCTACCTGAATTCCTGCTCCCAAGAGTCCTCTGGACACACAGTGATGAGGAGATCCTGTTGTGTGAGGTCCACTGAGAAAGCCTGGGAAAGCCTTGGTTCCCTTCATCCATCCAACGGACTTCTGAAGAGAAGCCAGTGATTTGCATGGGGCTCAATACTGTGTGCTGGTGCAGGGAATCGCACCTGTGGGAGAATGCATTTTGTGCAGCCACTGCGGAAAGCCCTAAGGAGTAACCTCAAAAAATTTAAAATGGAACTTCTAATCTTTCATGTAACACCCTCATTCCTCATCGGGGAATGTATCCCAAGAAATCAGAGACACTGATTGGAAAGGATATATGCACTGCAATGTTCATTACAGTGTTATTTACAATACTAAGATTTGGAAGCAGCCCATGTGCCCATGAGAAGATGAGTGGATAAAAATGCTTTGCTACACTGACACAATGGAATACTACATGACTGTGTAAAATAAGGGATTCTTACCTATTTGTGACAGCATGGATGGACCTGGACAGCATTATGGTAAGTGAAATCAGCCAGTCAGACACAGACTAATACCGTATAATTTCACATATGTGTGGAATCTAATGAGCAAAATAAATTAACAAAGAAAATAGTAAGAGATTCATAGGAAGAGTACAGACTGACAGTTGTCACAGGGGAAAGGTTGTGGGGTTGGTGAGAGGGTGAAGGGATTAAGCAAAGTAAAACAACAACTCATAGATACTGACATCACTATAGTGATTACAGGAAGAAAAGTGGGTGGTGGAGGAGGACGAGGTTCAAGGGTTCAAATGGCGATGGAAAACGCCATAATTTGGGGTGGTGAACACACAGTACAATATACGGATGATGGGTTATAGACTTGTTCACCTGAAGCCTACATGACCTTATTAACCTGTGTCAACACAATAGATTCAATTAACACAATGGGAAGAACACTGTGATACAAGCTACCACCTGAATGGACCTTGAAGACGTTATGTTCAGTGCAAAAACCAGTCAAAAGAAGACAACTACTGTTTGATTACTCTCACATGAGGTCCCCAGGACCATCGGAGGCAGAGCCGAAAGGCCAGATGGAGGTACCTGTGGTGGTGGGGTTGGGGTGAGGGATGCAGGGTTCATTACTGGTGGCAGAGTTCCAGTTGGAGAAGATGGGTAAAGTGATGGATAGGACGGTGGTGTAGTCAGCACAACAGTATGAATGTCCTTAACGCCACTGAACTGTGCACCGGAAAACAGGGGAAAAGGTAAGTTTCACTCTGATGAAACTATGCAAAGAAGAAAAGAAAAAGAAGGCCAGGTTTAAAACATTACCATGGTGGGATGAGCTGTGGCTACCTGAATTCCTGCTGCCAAGAGTCCTCTGGACACACAGTGATGATGAGAGCCTGTTGTTTGAGGTCCATTGAGAAAGCCTGGCAAGCCTTGCTTCACTTCAGTCCATCCAAAGGTCTTCTTAAGAGAAGCCAATGATGTTGCCTGGGGCACACCATTGTGTGCAGGTGCAGAGAAGTGCACCTATGGGAGAATGCATTTTGTGCAGCCACTGCGGAAAGCCCTAAGGAGTAACCTCAAAAAATTTAAAATGGAACTTCCATGCTTTCATCTAACACAGTGCTTCCACTTCTGGGAATGTATCCCAAGAAATCAGAGACACTGATTGGAAAGGATATATGCACTGCTATATTCATTACAGTGTTAGTTACAATACTAGGATTTGGCAGCAGCCCATGTGCCCATCAGATGAGTGGATAAAAATGCTTTGCTACACTGACACAATCGAATAATACTCGCCTGTATAAAAGAAGGGAATCTTACCTATTTGTGACAGCATGGATGGAGTTGGACAGCATTATGGTAAGTGAAATCAGCCAACCAGAGACAGACTAATACCGAATAATTTCACATATGTGTGGAATTTAATGAGCAAAATAAATTAACAAAGAAAATAGAAACAGACTCTTAGGAAGAGTACAGACTGACAGTTGTCACAGGAGAAAGGGTTGTGGGGTGGGTGAGAGGGTGAAGGGATTAAGCAAAGTAAAACAACAACTCATAGATACTGAGATCACTTTAGTGATTACAGGAAGAAAAGTGGGTGGTGGAAGTAGAAGAGGTTAAAGGGTTCTAATGGTGATGGAAAGCGCCATAATTTGGGGTGGTGAACACACAGTACAATATGTGGATGATGGGTTATAGACTTGTACACCTGAAGCATACATGACCTTATTAACCTGTGTCAACCCAATAGATTCAATTAACAAAACGGGACGAATATTGTGACTCAAGGTACTACGTGGATGGACCTTGAATAAGTAATGTTCAGGCAAAAGCCAGTCAAAAGAAGACAACTATTGTGTGATTCCACTCTCATG